>NW_027273865.1:4902500-7302500 GCF_046630095.1 Trachinotus anak
CAGGAGCTGCACACACAGAGACACACACAAAACCTACGGACACACTGCAGCTGTAGTGTGTGGTCCTCGTATCTCAAAATCCGTTTGTGTGTTTTACAGGATTATGGGTCGACTTAATTTCATTGTGTGTTTAGAAAACTGCTCCTCTTCCCTTCCCTTTCCCTTTCTGAACATTTCCATCCTCTCTGTGTCTGTCTCCCCGTGACAGGAATTAGTAATCAGCTGTCCAGAGTCAGAGCCCTCACCGCTCACTTCCAGAGTGGTACTGCATGGGTTTGATTCATGTGTCTGGCCTGCCAGTCTGTCGACCTTTGACCTGTTTATTCAGGCCTCTCCTTCAGATACACAGAGTGGGGAGGGAGGGAGGGAGGAGAGAGAGAGAGAGAGAGAGAGAGAGAGAGAGAGAGAGAGAGAGAGAGAGAGAGAGAGAGAGAGAGAGAGAGAGAGAGAGAGAGAGAGAGAGAGAGAGAGAGAGAGAGAGAGAGAGGGAGGGAGGGAGGGAGAGAGAGAGAGAGAGAGAGAGAGAGAGAGAGAGAGAGAGAGAGAGAGAGAGAGAGAGAGAGAGAGAGAGAGAGAGAGGGGCATGGAGAAAACAAAGATGTTGAAATGGAGAAATGAGGAAGTGATAATGCTTGTCTGGCTCACATGTTTAAATACCCAGCTCCTTCACATCCCCACTGCACACACACAGTCAAACACACTACAGCTCTCCACACAACACACTTCCACTTCTCAGAGGCAGCCGATCACGAGACCAGAGAAATTCAGAGGAAAAAGGAGAAGAGAGTCAAAGACAAAGAAAGACAGAATGAGAGAGACAAATGAACACACAGCCCTCTTTCTCTACTCCCACGTCAGAGTGCCTCCTGTGAATAACCCTCTGTGTGTGTGTGTGTGTGTCTGTGTCTGTGTCTGTGTCTATTAACTATGAATGAGAATAGTCCAGCTCTCAGTACATTACTGTGGTTTTGTCTCTCTTCAGTCAGTTTACACCACTCAGACCCAACACTGAAATGAGTTACCAGTTTTAATGTAATACATACACATATGTGTAGATATATGTACATACACACACACACACACACACACACACACACACACACACACACACTCTGTCTGTTCAACATTAACTGGAGTTGAAAGAAAAAAAAAATCACATTGCTAATTTTTTTAACAGATTTGCGATTGTGAGTCACGACTTCAGCTGGGATGATCATTTTTGCATTTCATTTTCATTCAAGAAGATGATGATGATTTGTAGGGGGCATCTCTGTAGCACCACGACACTTATAATGCTAACAATGCACAACAATGTTGTGACACATTTGACCTTTATCAAATAAATTCCAGCTCCTATGATTCAGATAGTGCACTTAGTCGTACTGCGATCTTGATTTTAGTTTGTTTAAATGTGCAGCACTGGTCTGGTTGGATTAAAAGACTAAATGTTAGTTAGTTGGTGGCCTTCACATAAATGAAGACTTGTGCATTAAGGGGTGACAGTGTAGCTACAGAGGCTTTATGTATAAGTTACACCATAGCTAAGATACACCTACACCTACACCTGAATCAAACAGGTTTGAAGTTCCACTGTGAGATTATTTTTACCTTATTACCACCTCATCACGAAATCTTCTGTGAGAAATCGGAATTATGGAGTGGATAAAGAAATCATCTTCTTCTACTGCCAGAGACATTTCACACATGTATTTGAACACAGATCAGAGGAAAATCCAACAGCCTGTGAGCCACTTCAGCTCCTGCTGATGCGTCTCTGGCAGCGTTAAAGTCAAACAGCGATGGAGCAAAGTGTCAGCGTCCCACCGAATGTTTTGAGAGCCTCTAATGAGTAACATCACTCAGGGATTTGCCTCTGCTCTGTGAACATTTGAATAGACTTTTGACCCTGTTTCTCTTTTTGTTTCTTGTTGCTGGGAGCGCTGCCCTCCCATGTCATCCATATAAAACAGCCGCTATATGAATCCCTCCGTTCCCTGAATGTACAGCGGTAACTGGAGCCCCCAGGCCTGACGACGAGAGGAGCTGAATCATTAATGAAGAGCTGGAGTTTAAATTTGGTCTCATTTCTCTGGCAGTTTGACCCACACCGTAAAAGGCCTGACTCAGCTTGATTAAATAAGAGAGTGCAGTTTTATAGATGCTGGCTAAACAAGGAGGAGTAAGCAGGATAAACACAGACCAAGACTCTCTTCTCTTCTTGTATTCTCGTTGTTGTGTGAAAACCTTCTGCTCTGCCTCTGTCCGCCCTCTTGTCCTTTTATTGTCTAATTATTCCCTTTACACACCGGCACAATAACAACAATGCGCCCAGCGACAACGATATGATTATGCACAGACACCCACACAGGGACAATAGCACTGCAGAAAATGGCATTACACGTGCATACAAAAGGCAGAGCACAGAGTATGTCGTGCTGTGAGGTTATCCGCCTGTTATCATTCACGTAGGCCTACACATACACACACACACACACACACACACACACACACACACTCTGTCTGTTCTCTCCGGTTCTGCTCTGTATCTCGTCTTTCTCAGGGTCCCTGCCTCACTGGCAAGACCCCATCGCACCCCCACCCCAACTCGGCCGTCCCTTTTGTTCGCCTGTCTGGAATTCAGCTCCTAGCTGAGGGGGCCTGGTTGAGGGACAAAACACACTTCATAGCATTAGATGGTGGCCCAAACGCTGTCCTGCACGCACACACACATACATTTGGCATGGCTGCCTACAAAAATGTGCTGTTCTCAAAGTAACACCGGGCTTTGATGGGGCCCTGCATAGTCTGGCAGATTATCTGACAACACACACCACAGGGGAAGAGGGCACAAAAAACCCCACTTGGTCCTGAATGCTGCTACTACAGCCATACAGCATTTTATTACAGCTGTTTTAGGAATTGACAAGAACCTACAAAGAGATGTGGCTAAGATTCAGTGGACAGAGGGTTTTTTTCTGTCTGTGATCTATAATATCTAATGTCTATAACTCTGTTGCTGAGTTCAGGTGTGAGAATGACAGTCTTACATCAGGATTTCCAGCTCTTTGAAATACTCTTTTCCAGGACAAGCCATACCCAAAGGCAAATCATAGCTAAGAACAAACTGTTTACAGAAGGTGTGGCTTTGCAATTTGGAAAAATTCTCAGCACTGGCAAAGATCTGCACCACATACAGTAGCCTGTGTGTGCAACAAGAGAATATTGTTTTTTTTCCACTGTAACTACACTTTACCAGATGTAAATGTTACTCAAGAGTAACAGAGTTTAGGCAGATATGTTAATTTAATTTTGATGTGTAGACCTGCTGATCTGCTGTTATATGTCATTATTGCAGGTTTACACACTATTTCAAAGCCCGATACATCAAACAACCTACTGCACCTCAGTGAAGCAGGGAGCTCGGCACCGACAGCACTGACTGTGCTTTATGAGCCAGCAGTTTTAAAAGTCTGAGACCTGACAGTTCCAGCATCCTGGGGAGCGACAGACGGTGTAGAGTACAGCTGTGATTACAGTAGAGCCACTACTGCAACGCAACGCCTGGGGAGAGAGGAGAGAAAATGGGACGAAAAGAAGAGCAGATGAGGGGAGAGAGAGAGAGAGAGCGAGAGAGAGAGAGAGAGAGAGAGAGAGAGAGAGAGAGAGAGAGAGAGAGAGAGAGAGAGAGAGAGAGAGAGAGAGAGAGAGAGAGAGCATAAAGCTTCAGCACAGGGAAGAAGTTGACAGAATCTAGACTGAGGCACACCAGAGTGTGAAGAAGAGGAGCGAGCTCCTGTACACAGGACTAGAGAAACTCTACTGTGTGTTTCTATTTCAACCCAACTGTGACTATTACTTCTTCTGAATATTAGTGCTATGGAAATGAAAATGCGAATTATGTGCACTTCCATTGGGTACGCTGAAGCACATGAATCAATCTTCCATGAAAGACAGAGGACTGATGAATGTTGGGTAAACACTCTTCAGTGTCAGCTTTCATACAGAGACCACATTAGGAAAGATCAGCTGATGGTAATAAAACCAAAACGAGCAGAGGAATTTGAATCAGGAAATACCTTTCGATTAATTCTATTATATTTTCATAAATATGTTTGTTTTTGCTCTCAGACTTGTGGCTCAGATGGTGATGAAGCTGAAACGGTTTGTAGCAGTGCTGACATGATGATGATCAGAAAATTAACTGACAAATATTTTTAATGATTAATCAGTTGAGAGAAACTGCCGAATATTTACTGTTTCTGCTGTGAAAATACCATAATACAGCTGTTCTGTGGTTTAGAGTTTTATATATTTGGACTGTTTCTTGATCAGACAACACAAGACATTTAATAATTTAATTTTAAACTATATGTTTATGTTTCACTGAATTAAAGAATTTATTGAATAACTGAAACACAGTCTGACAGATTAATCAATAATGATTAATTATAAAAGTATTTGGGAAATTAGTATTTATTTTGAAACAGTTTATAGACTAAATCTGAAATGGACTGATTAATCAAATAAAGGAGAAATAACAAATAATATAATATTAATAGTAACATGATGAAACTGAACATTCATTTCAGCCTTAGTTTGAAGGTTATAAGACAAAGTGATTGGAGGAAAAAGTGGAAGGCACAGAGAGAGAGGAGGTGACAGACAGAGACAAAGAGATGGAGAGAGACAGTGTCACCTGGCAGCATGTGTGGTGTCCTACACCAACCACAATAATGCTGACAAGACAGGACACAACTGGCAGCCCCAGCCCCGACACTGCAGCACTACACCACCACCATGCTGCAGAATACACACACACACACACACACACACACACACACACACACACACACACACACACACACACACACACACACACACACACACACACACACACACACACGGCAAATGATGCTCAGTGATTCTCACACACACTGTTCAGCATGAGCAGGTCTGAGTTCCCACAAAGATAAAGACGAGCGTCCATCACCTCAGCTTCACCTCTGTTACAGAGTCAGTAGTTTATCAGGTGGCAATAACACTCTGATGCAATATTAACCGGGTGTGAAACAGACCTGAACAGGGTTTGGTGACATGATCACGGTAGTTTATAAAAGATGAGAAGTTATGTCCTGGCGTTATTCTGCGATACAGAACGTTCAGCTTCAGTCGATGTCTGTCTGAGCTGTGATGTGCAGCCTCTTGGCGATGAACGCTTCCACTCTTGCAATGTTGCATGGCAGCAGTCAGGATCTATCTGAAAACTATCCACACTGGGTTGAAATATGTTGCAACACAACCACGGTTTCCATTTCTCAGCCTCTGCTGAGCGTGATCAGGATGTTTTCCCTCACTCATCAACCTTTGTTTACTTTCTCACGAGAGCTAAAAGCAACTCAAGGGCTGGTGGATGTTTAATGTTCCTCAAGGTTCTTTACGATGATGAGTCTAAATCCTCTGTTTTCATTAGTTAGACATTAGAAATTTAGTGTGAAGGTAATATTCAGTGGATCTGAATCTGTTTATACTTAATAATATTCATTTATTCAGACATCACACCGAGCTGAGACCTCAGACTGACAACGTCTGGTTGGGAAAAACTTTCTCTTTCTGTATTTTAGCCTCTATTAGCTTAACTAAGGTTAGACATTGTATAAAGTCACAGACTTTTATCTGATTTATTTCCTGGTAAAACAGAATGTAAGGACCAGAGGAGCCAGATACAGTAATACTCTTCTAAAATGTGGAAACTGTAGCCACACAACCAGGATCTTGACTAAAAGAAACTGAATTTTGACAGCAGAATATGATAAACTAATCTTTTTGCCATCTCATTTCACAAAGGTGATACGATGTTAAGATCTGTCCAACAGAACATGTGAAAGCAACATGATAAACTTGCCGTCCTGACCAGTATCTAGGTCAGATGAACCAGCTACCACACTGAGCGAGACAGCATCAATAACCCAACTGTTATCAATAGAGTCAAAACCCAGACTAGACGGGTTAGCTAACCAGCTGACTATTCATCAATAGGCTCGAGGTGTGTGTGTGTGTGTGTGTGTGTGTGTGTGTGTGTGTGTGTGTGTGAGAGATGCAGAATTGATCTCAATGATGTGAGCGAGTGTATTTGTTGTGGTCGAGATACTGATAAAAAAAAAGTTTGACAGTCAGACCAGTGTTTGGTCAGCAGAGCCGCCGCTGGACAACGACTGACTTGTATGAACCACACACACACAGGTTAAAACCTTCTCTGAGTGACACAGAGCAAACACAAAAATGTGTGAAAAAGCACACACACACAGATAAACTATAGTGCACACTATCAAAACTCTTGATTTAGAGTCCATTAAAACAACAACTGTTAAGAACCTTTCAGATACTGTGTTTATATCACTGTAAAATGAAAACCTTTGATTTTTTCCTCTATTTTCTTTTCATTATATATATGAAGAAGCTTTTTTCATAATGATCACTCATAACTCTTCTAGGATGTGACTAATATGATGTGATGTGAATTATGAATGCTGAACATATATTCATATATGTTCATATAACATATATTATATAAACTATGTGACAAGTGTTTTGGTTCCTACACACACACACACACACACACACACACAGGTGAACTAAACTGAATCACTCTCAATTTAGCTCAGTTTGGCCTTGTTCTTTGGAAGATGCTAGAGTTTTATGAAATGATTTAGCTGTACATGCTGGTTACACAACCATGTTTTCCACTGAATGATTAAAGATTTACTACTTTTCCTCGGCTATCAGAGAGGTGAGGCTGCAGTGACAGCATTGAAAAAAAGAAAGATAAAAAACCTAATAAACAGCCACCGACCTTTTAACACTGCTTTATTTTCAGAGGTGAATACTCCACCAACAAAGCTGGATGAGAAAACGTTGCGACTCTAAAGGCTTGAAAAACAGATCGCAGGCCCGAGGCGATGTTTCACACTCAATTTTGTTTCATTAGATCGCTGTCAATGAACACACACATCACACATGCACACACAAATAGCCGCAGCAGGCCAAGTTCAGGCAGGAGAGAGCTTAATCTCATTAAGCCATGAATGCAATACACGTAGTTAATACAGGACCCTAGATGTCACTAGACGAGCACACAGTGACGTACATCAGTCTAAGCCTCTAACCTGGTTAGTTCCAGAGGACTGAGTGGAAAAATGATGGTTATATTATACGGACACAAAGCAGAGCTCAATGCTTCAGCAGCTTCTTGGTCCGTCTGCATGAAACAGATTTCAATCATCCCTCAAACTGCACAGACGAGGCCTTTTATCAAACTGGGGCATTTTCACTGCACCACTTCTGCTCATTCCTTAACAAATCCTCCCTGAGGTGATGCAGAGTCTGCACAGCTCTTAACCTGCAGCCAGTGACATTAAGTTTCATGCCGAGCAAAAGGTCAAAGTTCAGACAACTGCTGCATGCAAGGGTCACCTGAGGGTTACAAAGTGAGGCAAAACAACACATTGCAACACATTGACACACACCAGTCTGCACACGTACACAAACACATACAGTAAGACGCCACTCACCTTCTGTAGGCTGGTTGGGTTGAGTTGTGTTTTATCGATGATCTTTATTGCAACCTGTGAGGACACACAGCAGAAAAACAAATGAACAATAACAATCTCACAGAGGCCACATATTAACTCCACACACACAGAAGGTCATTAGACAAAATCTCAACAGAAACTAAACACAAGAAGTTTGTGTTCATTTATTCCTGGGTTATTGCACAGACATGGTTTTCACTGTACAAAAGGTTAATATATAGTAAATAAACTCGAGCAGAGGAATTTTAAAGATGCCTTTTTTTAAGTTTTCTCTGCTGCCAAACGTGGTTCCTTGCTGGGAGCATGTGGTGGTGATTGTTGCTTGACAACAGCTTCAGCCTTCATTGTGTTGACAAGACAAGAGGTTACAACCTCTGAGCAGCGCTTTGTCTTCAGGACAGACTGGAGGCTGCACTGAATCACTACCAGAGAGTGATGAAACAGGGCGGGGCTAGCTGGTTAGCATGCTAACTTCAGTAGAAGAAAGGCGTGTTAACATTAGTGTTGCCTTCCACTGCTGGAGACAGCTGTTGGCGAGGGAAGTTTGATGAACTCGCAATGCTTCTTTTAGACTGGTGAGTAAACAGCTTAATACTAACGTCAGCTATGTAGCATTAGCAAAACTTACAAATAGCTCCTTTTAAGCAACTCACAGTTATGTTCATTATCATTTAATCCGCAGATTATTTTCTTGATTCATGGTTTGGTTTATAAAATGTCAAAAAAGTACCGAGAGATGCACATTTCTACTTCCTATAGCCCAAGATGATGTCATCAGATGTCTCATCATAACAAGCGCCTGTCTAAAAAACAAATGTATTCAGTTTACTCCAAGTTAAGATGAGGAAAATAATTTTACAAAAGCTCAAATTAAAGTTTGGTATTTTTATATGAAAAGTGACTTTAAACAATAAATTTATACCAACAGTTGCTGATCATTTTTTGAATCAGTTAACTAATCAGCTCTAACTGAATTTATTATGAACTACTTTATCAGAGTAGCTGCTGAGCAATGTGCTCTGGTGAGGAGTCTAATTTCTGAACTATATAAATCAGGCATTGTAATAAAACACATTTTTAGTATTACCGTATTTTCATAAGGCGCACTTAAAAGCCTATAATTTTCTCAAAAAAACGACAGTGCGCCTTATAATCCGGAGCGCCTTATATATGGATAAATTCTGGTTGAGTTTACTGACCTCGAAGCGATTTTGTGTGGTACATGGCGCTCATGGCGCTCTGTCAAAATGTTTTAGTACGACTTTGGTAAACTACAAAGCCGCACCGCTTGCAGCATTACGGCTATCGTAGTCAGGAGTGTCGCGGAGTAATACATACGAGGAATGAGCTGAAAAAGTGAGTGTATTGTGTTGTATTTTACGTGTTATAACTGAACAATTTCGAGAGTTATTGTGAATACGCTAACGTTTGATTTAGCGGTATCAGACTGTGTTTTTTTTACGTGTTACAACTGAACAAGGTTGGGAGTTATTGTGAACGCGTTTAATAAAGTTTGACTGACTTATCTGACAGTTTTGTTTCGCTTAATGCGCCTTATAGTCCGGTGCGCTTTATATATGAAAAAAGTTCGAAAATAGACCATTCATTGACAGTGCGCCTTATAATCCAGTGCGCCCTATAGTGCGGAAAATATGGTAACCTTAGCACTATCCCTCATTTAAAGTGACATAAGATAACACCAGCCAATCAAACCACACTGTAGTGAGGACAGTGTGTTAGACCATGTCCTGTAAACTGAAGCTGAGATCCAACCAACATGGCTTCACAACATGTGGTGACCTGGTCAAAGACTGCGTCGGACTCCCACTGTAAACCACCAATATAAGAGCGTCTTCTGCTTTATGAGGGCAGAACGCAACAGCTCTCACATGACCCAGCCAGCGGCGGGCACATGAACTTTCCACCGAGTCTGATGGAGTTATCAACTCTGCTAATGTAGGTCAGGTTTTTACAAGAAGAAAGACTGCAGTGTATTTCAACACACACACAGCCATACACCTACACAGCAGAAGAACGTGAATGTCTCTCTTCCACAGTTTAAGGCCTTGACTGTGCTGTGAGACCAGACGGTTTTGGCTGACTGTAAAAGCTAACAGAAGGTGCTCTGAACTCGTAGGAAAAGACCTTTAAAACTCCATCTGTGGGCTGAGTCACAGGGTTCACCCAGGAGACGTTTCTTTTTCTTCAGCCTCATCAGTCCCAACATGCTTTAAGACTTTACTGATACTTTGCTAACGTGTAGTCCTGACCAGCTCTTGCAGGACACCGTCTCCTACCTTCTCGCTTCTTTTAACTCACCTCTCTGCCAGTCAGTATGTGCCGTGCCAGTTTGACCTTGGCGAAGTTGCCCTTGCCGATGGTTTTGAGCAGCCGGTAGTTTCCGATGTGCGGCTGCTCATCTGAACACAAGGCGATGGAGTTACGACATCGGGCGCCCAGCGAGCGGCTTGACCATCCGGTACCCTTCTCTGAGCGGCTGGCCGACAGGGAGGTGTGCTGAGGAGAGAGAGAGATGATCCATCAGTAAAACTGAACACTGGGCCTTTTGCTGGGCATTGTACTGTAAATTTACATTTATGTTCAGTAAAACTCATTCTTTCTCCTATATTGAACTAAAGCTGGTTTATAGGAAATAAAAGAAAACATGAAACAAATATAATAAGTTAAGAAGAGCTTCCTTCACTCCAAACCTTAAAGCTTGAGAAAATATAGGACTTTCAATGAAAAATATAGAGCAGACCAGTTTCCCCTTCGCTTGAATAGAAAAACATAATAACGGTATCAAGGCCTTAAAATTAATCTTCAACTATTCTGATCAATTAATAGCAGCTTAGAGACCATCTTTCAATGGCCACAACACCTGTGAACAAGCTGACGTTCCGACCCCCTGAGCACCCAGTAATCATTACTACGTTAATGACAGCCGTCGCTGCTGCTGTGAGGCCATCGCAGGATGATCTGTAGTCGTCTTGTCTTGGAGTGAAAGACAATCACTGAAACCAGGAGACAGAGATCTGTGACTTAAAATGGGTGTGGGCCAGGGGCGTAAAGTGGGGGCCCAATGACCCCTTCCCTACTATGACTGTATCTTATGACATCAGACGACCAAATGTAACCTTGACTGTGGTCCTGTAGTCATGTGACTGTAGCCTGGTACCAAACACCCAAAGGTGAAAAGCGAGAGTAACCAGGCCACCTATGAATCTCCTCTCTACCCCTCACAGTCGGCATTCCTCACATTCATGTGTGGCGGTGAGGTCACTGGTGTCAGGCGTGTTGCTGTGGCTGGACGATGTGAGGTGGTGACTGGTCTGTCCTGAACTTAACCAACACTCCCAAACTAACACTAAACCACTGCCTCCTCACAGATCCCAGAGGTGATCAGGGGCCAAAACAGCAGGATCATAGAAACAAATAACTGATGTGAAATTACAAATGACAACTTGGCACTTTATTTCATTCTCAATCTGCATTCACAGACTTTTACCTAAAGAGGTACTTCGTCCCCGAGTGCCTACAAAAATCAAAAGGATGTAGTGATAGCAGCAGAGCGCCTGAGAATCTGCATAGTCTCTTCTTGATCTTGATTTCAAATCTTGATTTCATTTCGGTAGACAGGACATTATCCTATGGTTAACTTCATTAGAAGTAAAAATGACTTTATTACATAATTACCCTCAGAAACAGATGTGTTATATAATCTCATCATTATCGAAATCTTTATTTTATTGGACAAAATGCTGCATCCATAATTTACAATATTAACATTACAATAACCATCAATAAACATCCACAAGAATTAAACTCCTGCCGTTAGTCGTTATTTGTTTTCCTTGAACACTTCACTTCACAAAAATATCTGTGAACTGAGACGCCCAGCATGACCCTACCTCAACCTTTTAGATCAAGCGAGGTCTGCGGTCTCGCAGCATAAACATCAAACTCTAATCCCCCCTACCCCCCACCCCCCATCTGCTCTCCTCTGAGCACTGAGCGGAAAAGAAATCTAGCCTGAACTTTTCATCTGTAGTGGGGATGACATTAGGAACAAGAAAATACAAAGGAACAGGAAGCGTCAGAGTCTCACAGACAGACGTCAGTTCACTTCAGGCCTCGCTGCCATGAAAACAAACAGTATTATTCTAAATCTGTTTTTAACCGTCTTGTTTGCCAACATCCGCCCACTTTCACAAGATAAGACAGAAAAATGGCAGCGCTGCGGCGGTCTGTGCTGTGGAGGGCAGTTCATGAGTGATAAGACAGACATCATCTGGCAACATTCACTCATCCCTGCAAAGGTGACTGATGACGCCGCTTCTCACTATTTTTAGCAACTCAATATCTGACAGTTTCACCAGGTGTAATCACACCTACAGTTTGTTTTCTCTGCTCTAATCCATCACAGAACTGTCAATAATGTTGCTTCTGTAGATTTCTGTCATTGAGGCTGTCACTGCCAAATCAGAAGTGAACAAGGGGATGTAAAAGGCACCTGAACTCACAAATAGCTAATATCCCCAGTGAAAACTGTGAGGTGCACGTTGGGGCGTTCAGGTTTGTTATATAATGTACCCTGAGAGGGCCTAGCATCATTTTAATTGGACCAAATAAACCATGAAAAAAATGCTTGAGAGACACCACCTGAAATCTGTCCAATAAGGTAATTCTGAAATAGGCCAAAATGACACGTAACAAACTAGAACACATAAGCCTGACAATCACATTTTGAGTCCAGCTCATGACCTTTAACACGTCGTCCTACCTCACGCTCCCAATCTCTCCAGTCTCGTGCTGCCTTTCATATCTACTCATCCTTTTCTTCAGCCCTTCACCAGCCTTTCTTTTTCCAAAATACATTAACATTATTTGCCCATCACAGTTTTCCTATGAACAACCGAGCTCAAGTTACACTAAATAGATTAGAGCCATCATGTGGCAACAGAGGTCTATCACTCAGAAAAACTAGATGAAGGAAAGTGTCTACAACATCTGCAGCCACACACATTGTGTTACAAACACTTACAGCAGGTCTGAGTCATGTCACAGTTCATTGCTTATGAAAATGTTTTGGTTTTCTGAAAACGAACAGTTCAGCTTCGACTGTGTGGTGACAATGATTCATTTTGTGACTGCAGTTTGTCTCAGCTCAGCAGGAAACAGACAACATCTACTTCAGCTTTCAATATTTCAACGCTAAATATGAAGTTGACCACATGTATCAGCTGTTCAGGGTTGAACCGTTGTTATTTCTGAGCTTGAAACAGAAACAAAGCACTGAAGATGGAAACTGAAAATCTCATGTAGAACAATGAGACAGTAAACTAACCACTGACGAGTTTAGGAGGAAGTGTTAAAGGGATTGTAGAGGTATTCCAAGGTGCTTTACAGCCACCTAGCAGAATATCTTCCTTGTCCAATTCATTTCCTCCACCTTCAATTTTCACCTCCTCCTCACCCTCAAACCCCCCCCCCCCCCCCCCCCCCCCCCAATTTACTCACCCCTCTCTTTATTCCCCTGGCTGGTCCCCTCCCCCAGAAGGATCAATTTGCCTCCCTTCCCTCCGTTCTCCTCTCTGTGCCTGGACCCGCCCTCTCTTTTGTCTCGCCCCACTATCTTCATTTTCAGCGACCTCACATAAATTTGAGCTTCATGCTGCCCCCCTCCCCTCCCCCCACAGATCCCCTGCCCCCATTCCACATACTCCTTTTTTCAAGGAGTGCAGGCCATCGATTTGCTCACTCCTTCTGATTACTACGCAGTTTCATTCAAGAGGGGGCCTCTATGTGAGCCAGTGTGTGTGTTTGTTTGTGTGTTTGTGTGTGTGTGTGTGTGTGTGTGTGTGTGTGTGTGTGTGTGAGTATGTGTATGTGGTTGGGTGAAGTGCCTCCATCGTCAGCAGACTGGGGCAGGCAGAGGTTTTTGACCCCCACATCGTTACACATGTAGGGTGACATTTGGTAAAGAGGATAGATGGAGGGCTGGTGGACGGTTATAGGTGTGTGTGTGTGTGTGTATCTGTGAGGGAGGGGTGGGGGTGTGCATCGTGGGCTTTGCACATTCAACAAACAAGCTGCACCTTGTCCTTGCAAACTGAAAGCAATCCAATTCTCTGTGTCGATGTCCCCCATCTCACAGCATCTCCCACTGCTCTCTGCTGCTGGTGAAGCAGGCTGAACACATCTCATATTACCATACTGTTATTACTGTAAAACTACAGTAATTATATTTAATCTACAGCGTACAGTTAATATTGGTTGTCATTTAACTACCTAGCCCCTCAGTGTTGTGTAAATCTGTATTTACATGTCATATTTTAAGCCGTTATAAAAAAGTCCTGATTGGATTTTGAATCCAGGGCAGCATGGTTACGTAAAAACTGTGACGGACACAGAGGTAGCCCTATTTTGTCCTTCTGTTTTTGGTTGTGCCTGTTTGTTCCAGGAAATTGATGGGTGGAGCTGAGACCTTGTCAGGGCTGCGACACACCTGAGCGGGCTGGGCTCAGGGGGCTGTAATGCAGACCAGCAACATCCTCTCCTTCTCTTCCCCGAGCCTGCTGACTTACATTCTCCTCTGTTCTGTATTGTGTGTTTCACATTCATACACGTAATCCTCACGCAGACACTGCATACATACTGACCAGCTGACAGACACACCCTATTCCACTTTTGTCATTCAGCTAGTTAAAATATTTATCAGTGTGTACAGACTGTGTGTGGTCTCCCTCGTTGTTTTCTGATGCTGAGAAAACCTTTGCAGCCTGGTTGAAACTTGTACTGTTCACGTGTGCACTAGTAAAGGTTTGGGACTTGTCTTCAGAGGAGGAGAGAGAGGGAATTAGTCTCAGGTTTAGTTATGTATGACCCAGATGGAGCATTTCCGCTTCTTGGGAACCACCATTACACAGGACATTAAGTGGGAGCTGAACATCAGCTCCCTCATCAAGAAAGCTCAGCAGAGGATGTATTTCCTGAGGCAGTTGAAGAAGTTCAACCTGCCAAGGACTATGATGGTGAACTTCTACACCTCCATCACTGAGTCCATCCTCACCTCCTCCATCACCATCTGGTACGCTGCTGCCACGGAGAAGGACAATAACAGACTGCAGCATATCATCCACTCTGCTGAGAAGGTGATTGGCTGCAATCTACCATCCCTCCAGGACCTGTACGCCTCAAGGACTCTGAAGCATGCAGGGAAGATTGTAGCTGACTCCTCCCACCCTGGACACAAACTCTTTGAGTCACTCCCCTCTGGCAGGAGGCTGCGGTCCTTCAGGACCAAAACCTCTCGCCACAAAAACAGCTTCTTCCCGTCTGCTATCAGCCTTATCAACAAGGCTAAAGAGCCCCACTGTCACTGATCCCCCCTGATCCCCAATTGCACCAATCACCAGCACAAATTCCTTGTATGTGGAAACATACTTGGTAATAAAACCAATTCTGATTCTGATTCTGATTCTTGAGTTAATAGTTTAGGGAAAGTACTAGTTTTGGGACTCGTTTTGTTGCACTAGGTTGTGACAAAATGAAAATCGCTACTAATTTAAATATCCTCATTAATGTAATCACGACTTCACCATCTGCATTCCGCGCACCTTTTGACTATTCAATAAATATTCACAGAATATCAACATATTTGTATAATCCTTTAGTGTGGAAGATAAAAAATGGATATTTGATTCATTGTGAAGCAAGCAGCAACCTCCAGGGTTGAAAAATGACCATATGTGTCTGGTTCCAAAAGTGATTCAGTCCCCATAGACTCTCAGGTTAAAATACTCAACTACACTGTAGAGATTAACATGTTTACAGCCTGGTACAAACAACGGCTTTGGTCTCTGTAGCTAATTTTCTCCTTCATGACAACTGAACGGGGATGAATTTTTATGTAACTCACCTGTTTACATTTTATTAAAGCTTAAAGTTCTGCATAATTGAGGGCGTGGCCTCTATGAGTGACAGATGTGTCAGCTTACGCTTGCAACAAACCAGCATGCCCCAAATTCTTGGCTCCATGCACGCCCCACCTTTTTGCCCATTTATGGATTAGCTGGGAGTTAGGCGGAGTCAGCTACTGCCAAGATGGCAACAGTGGAGCAGCCCACTTTGAGCTTCAAAATCGCTCTTCAGAAGCCTCTGGGTCACGTCACAGAGGCTGCATCATCTTTATTCAGTCTATGTTTTTTGACTCTTATTTCAGGCATGACTATGGTTATAAAGAGAGGAGCTGATGTCAGAGTGAAGTTTATATTTTATGTGTGCTGAGTTTTATGACAAGCCATTAACAGCATGAACCCAATTTTCAGGGAATCCATCTATATCAATTTACTCTGCAATACTGTTGTCACGCTGTCTCTTTTCATCCACTAAAAAAAGTTAATAAGTAGTTTCTTTCCTTTAAATTCTCATGTGGCTGATAGGAATGGCAGTACACTCTGTCCTTATGTCAACATGTCCCAACTTTTGTACAGACACATTAAGTCAATGTGACAAATGCACCATTAAAAACAGCAGGTTCAGTTTTTCAGATTCAAATCTGCAGCAACAAAAGCTAACTTGTCTGCAGCCACAGTACAAGCTGTGACTATCAGCCTGTTGTTGTGTTGACATGTCTGCAGGGTGTTGGTCATGATCATGTGTAAGCAAAATAGCTAGAGACTTTGTCTGTCCTTCCTTTGATATTTCAATAACAAGCTAAAATGGGTCAGTTAAGTTTTCCTCCAAAATAAGAGCCCTAAAGACAAGTTTCAGCCATTTATGTTGCTCGTGATTGAAAACAAAGCGAAGACAGGGGGAATGGTGATATTAAAGTTTAAAGCTGTTGCACTGTATGTGGCTTACTGTTTCTCAAAGCTGCAAGACATAAATGGACGATGCAAAGGATAAGAAAGAGCAGCTTGACTGAATTCAGGCACTGCAGATGGCTGCTCCTCTGCAGTCAGGTGCAGGTGTGTCTGGGTCTCCTCTGGTCTGGTCAGTAACCAGCAGTGAACGAGCGCTCTGTCCAGACCCCTCAATGTCAGAGCTTCCCCCTCTCTTATACATTTTGCTTTCTTTGGTATAAAACATCACAAACTCTCAACAACTCACCATCCAGGAAGATAACGATGATGATAACATGCACCGCTGGAATGATCTGTAGCTTTCAAATATGAAATTAATTTATCTGACACTTTTTTTTTTTTTTTATGGTGGATCTGCAGCAGTCTGGTCCCATCATACATGAGATCTAAGAAAAGGAAAAACCCCTTTAGGGATATCACAGAGATATCATGAGGTGGAGCTACAAATCATGAGAAACCACTCTACCTTTTCACATCCTCCTTGGTATAAAAGAATAAGTGTTGGCATTGTGGTGGCGTGCATGTTTGCATATCTGGCATTCCATCAGCTGTTCTACAGCACAGCAGCTATCTCCCATCTGTGCCGGTCTGTGTGGGCGCACGCCTTAATAAAACTGCATATAAATGGATGAATGATACAGATGCATCTTGTGATACAGTCCTCCGCTGTGAATATGTGCCTAATTTGAATCCAATTCCCCTTTTCTTTAGTACTTTAAACATATGATTTTATGAACCTACAATAATTTTAATTTCACAGATTGAAAAACAGCTTTGTCATCTTTGCTTTTTAATCTCTTTACATGCTGCTTCTCTGCCATGTGTGGATATTTTAAAGATACAGGAATATTCCATCTTGTCACTTGCAGTCATGATACAAGTTCTTTTTAATGGAGAAATCATTGCTTATTCTGCTATTGGACTCAGAAATAACTCTGCATGCAAGCGTCAGCTCGATGCTGATAATGTAAGATGCAAATGTGATTCTCTCTCTTCCTCGCTCTGTTATTGTCGTTCCAAATGAAGCTGGGGGAGTGGAAGACTACTGCTGCGTCGAGACTCATCATGTGACGAACACAAACATGTTGCCAAACAAAGGACCACGCCCTGCTGCTGCAGCCTGGATGCACTGGAGGTCTGAGCGTGTGTTGGGAGAGAGGTATTGAGTAAAGACAGGATGTGTGACGTTGGTCCCCAGCAGAGGAATGGCGTAACATCTGCTAACACACACACACAAACACACAGTGTGTGTCCAGTTTCCTCTTCCTCTCTAGCTGCTGTGGCTCTCGGCCTTGTGGCAGTGATACTGATGTATCACTGGCCCTGACACACACCTCCTCTATCACACACCAGCAGACACACTGTCTCCACAACACAACACAACACAAGAGATAACACTGTTGGAGATAGAAAAAGACGAGTTATCCTAGTGGCTCATTTGACTAACATGACTACATAACATGTTGCTTTGATGTCATGAGTTTCACACTCATCCATCTTCCAGCCGGAGGTAACACTCTGCACAAAAACACAATCGAGACAGAAAAGAAAGTTTCAAAGATAATGAAAATGGAGATGCAGCCAGTGATGTCTGTCTTCTTGGGAAGGTCAGGAGATTAAAATGATCCGGTCCCAGAGCAGTAGCTAGCAAAGTCAAAGGTCTATTCTTGGTGTTGATCATGTGAAATGGAGGCAAAAGTTTAGGTTCTCAAAGTAAAAGAGCAGATACATGTGGACTGGAGAACATGTGAAAAAGGCGAAAGGGCTTTATAGTGGAAACGCTGCTCCACACCAGCTGTACATACCAGCCTATAATTAGATTCTTCTGAAAATCAAAACCACTCTGGAGAGGCTCCCTGCTGACTTCACGGTAGCCCGGCAGTGGAAGATGCCTCTAATGCAACAATAGTGTCCAACGTTTAAGTCTGACCTCCCTCTCTCTGGTTATTCTCCGCTGTCAAGCTCTATGAATCCCACAAAAACATACTGTAGATGTTGAATAGAGCCAGTGCACATTTGACACATTTGCTTCATCAATCCGCACAACAGATCCTTCCTCCTGCTAACCCTTCAAACTGCTCAGTCAACCTGTATCAACTCCTCACATCTCCGTCATCCATCAAGGAGCGTGTGTCAAGTACGGGGGGAAGTTGCATGAACTTATCCTGCGTCACTTCCTGTCCTGCAGACAGAAATGTCACAGTGATGACAGCAGACATGTCACATGTTGCGCTGCAGCCCTCAGCGTGCGTTTCCTGGCAGGCTCAACGAGGAAGAGGGAGCTGCCAGAAAAACATGTCGGTGGCCGTGACAGACAGGCTGCGTGATACTGTGGAGCCGACTCCCCTTCAGCTGCCGAGGCCTCACTTGGCCTCCAACTGTCATGTGTTGAGGATTTTTTGCAAAGCATAAAGCATTTCATTCCACATGAGGAAAACTGTTGACTGGCCATTAGCCACTGTGTTTAATGTTTATCTGCTGCACAGGTTTCCAGTAATGTGCATCAGTTCTTACCGGAAAAAGTCCTGGATATTAGTCGAACTTAGATAATTGTGTAATTTTGGTCTGATTGATAACATAAAGCCTTTGAATGAATCTGCAAACCATTACAACCCAGTATCATCCACAGGAACAAATAGAAGCCGGAGAGATAATTATAAAACATCATCGCACAGAAAATTGGCTGTCAGAGTGAATCTCTGGGGCATAAGACCTTGCTGTAAAGTGTAAAGTGTTCAGCCTGATTGATATTATTTTAATATTGATTATTAGTCTCCCCACAAAACCAAAACCTTACAAAGAGAAGCACCGAGGGCTCATGGTGATGTCGTTGTGAATCTCCAGGTGGATGCAAAGTGCTCTTTAAGCTGAAATGGTTAATTAAGACAAAGGGAAGCTGCTGGAGCCAAGGATATAGTTAAATAAATATTCTGTTAGAGCAAATCAGAGTAAAATATGTAATAAAAAAAATCCCAAAATAAGGGAAAAGAACGCCGACCAGTTTCGACCACAACAGGGTCTTTCTCGGGGGTCGGGTTAACCAGAGTGGAGTGTCGTGAATTTCTTATATAGACAGATCTCATATCCCATAATATACTGGAAGTAGGCAGTGTAGACCAGAAGATATGTTACCACCAAAATTATAATAACATAACAATTAGAAATTTTAAAAAATACACCAACCATTTTTTAAAGAAGACAGGAGTAAGCCAGTTCACAAATTCTAGCCAAAAGTGTATGCACACATTTCAGCGCTGATGCAACAGAAAGAGTCTCCACCATCATTAACCACCACTCTGCTTTACTCTTGTCACAAGACTTTAATTATTGACAGAGTATATGTATTTTTACGTATTCTTTCTGCAGCGTGAGATGGCAGAGGAGGTTCAATGGCAGCAAGAAGAGCATGTTGAATAGATGAAGGTCACATTGGACTGAGATATGTGTGAGTTTTAGAGTAATTAACAGTGAAAAGGCTGCGAATCAAAGTGGCTTTCTTTTAGAAGAGGTGCAAATGACATACGCGAGTACAAAAGCTGTGAGCTGGAATTACACAGTTTTACACTGTGAGTATTTGACATGAGCTGCCCTCCAGCCCTGGTGGAGAATTTAAATGTCCGATAATTAAACAAAACATCACTAACATTTCTTCTTCTGTAATTGCGGAGGCCACATTCGTTTTTTATGGGGAAACATTTTTAAATAAAACAACACAGCAGCTGATGGACGTTCTTCAGCTTCTGCCAGACTCATTCAAACTCCCACCAGGAACCAAGAGCCAGACTGTGAGTCAGAGCAGTTCTGCTGCGCGGCTGCTCTCGCTGACTTCTACTGTATATTTCCCCAGGGCCGGCTGAGTCGTGTTGTTCTCACTGGAAGCTGAATCTTAACCTTCTGTCTCATGTGCCAAATACAGCACCAGCAGCAAAGCAAACTCTACTTTTCAGGACTGTGACTCAACGCAGACTCGTCTGACTCCATCATTACACCGAGGAGGTTAGCAGTTTGGCACGTTTGAAAATCTAACATTGCTTTGGAATGAGTTTCTTGGGCCTTCAGTTCAGGACACTGGCTCTAAAACACATAAACTCTCAGTTCATGTAAAAACATGATAATTGCCAGGGTCAGGGTCAGGGTCAGGTTTTTCCACTTTTCGTGCTAACAATCTCCTTCATCTGTTAACTGCAGTTTTTAGGGTTTAATTCATCATCAAAGGAACTTGAATTTGCAAACTTATGACAACGATCACCCTGTGGACGCTCACATCTTACTGTCTGACTGTCTCTGTCATTCAACATCCCATTTGAAAATTAACTCCAGATGATTTTGTCTTGTGAGTACATTTGTAATCCACAACAAGACGTCCTTCTGAAAAATAACTAATGATTAAGTGCCACTATTTTTTACAACATGATGCTCCTGTTGTTGAGTCTATTACTCTCTCTGTGGAAAATTTTGAAGTATAGTTAAACTCTCAGTATGTATCCTCTGCCACAAGGGGGTCTCTCAATCAAAACAATCAAAAAGACAGCGTTGGGTGACGTCACAATAGTGTGGGGTCACGGGAGTTGTTGTCCTTACCACCACTGCTGTAAGCTCCTCCCAGTTTGACTTCCTTCAGTGTCAGTTGTTCAGGAGGTTTTTACCTGGAGCTGAATTATCTACAAAGGTCTCCTCCTCTCAGAAATAAAGAGACCCAGTGATTATAACCAGTAGCAACATTTCACATTTAAAGTTAGTGTTTCACTGTACGGTGGACACAGGACGTCAGGTAGGGGCTGGGAGCTGAGTCTGCAGTTAACGTTTGTTTCGATTGTTTCCCTGATCATTTATGATCCAAGATTATTATCCACAGATAACAAACGGACCAGGGGATTAAAACCAGTAGTAATTTCTCTACATATATGTACATATATGTAAAACATAGGTCTAGTCATTTTAGACATTTTAACGTGAAAAAGTTACAAATTATAACTTAAGGGAAAAACAAAAATCTTCATCAGTTTCTTAACTTATGTCGACTGACATGATGAGTAACATCTAAATATTATTAACAACATGAGCCTGAGGGAGGAAGCTGAGGAGGACAACTACCCGACACTGTGGGTTAAAAGCAGCCCCCCTCCTCCAGTCTGACATTATCTGGCCCCAGTATGCAAAGTGTAACTGGATTCCTCAGTCTTGACAGTACACAACTCCAAACACACACACACACACACAAATGCTCTCTGTTCGCCTCTGGAGATCTGCCACATTACTCAGCATATCATTCACCGCAGGGCTGTGATCATCAGTCCAGGCTGAGGAAGGGTCAGATTTATTCTGTTTGGATCGACAGCAGCGGATTAAAGAGCTGAGTCACTCCATGGCCAGACCTCGGTTTCTCTCGCTGTCGCTGCACAGACTGATTCTGCTTTCTACGCCGATCTGTTTGCCAAACCCTGTGTCACTGCATGCTCCCAGATACACTTTTAGAAGACACAACAAAACAACAAATGCAAGACACAGTTTTACACCCGACACATTTAGAAAAACTACCCTTACAGCCTGGGTATTATTTCTGTAGCTTTGTCCATCATTTCCATTGGTAATAACCCAGTTCTAACCAAAAGAACATGCTCAGATGAGACCTAAGAATACAGTATCATTCCCTGAATGACATCTGATGGGTTAAGAAACACACAGGAAATAAAACTGAAAGTGAATGCACCAAATATGTCAGTAATAACAGCTGCCTGCACAGGAGGACTGCGTGTGAAGCGTGATGACAGTCTACCAAAACCTGCTGTCTGATGTATTTTTACGCGTACTCACAATCTACCTTGTAGAGGCATAAACCAGGTTACGTCCACACTGCTACGTTTTTATTTTAAATAAAAGTCATCCAGACGACCGTTTTAGCTCCGTATCAGAATCGATCTCCATTCATACTAACACACCTGAAAACGCCCACATATATGACCGTTCACATACACTGGGTATGTGCGAGCCGGTGTGAACAGGAAGCAGACTGTCTACTCTGCAGCTGATAAGTTGCACAAAATACTACGAATGAGGAGCAGCAAAGGCAGTTTGAGCGTTAAAATGCAGAATTTAAATACACAACAGCTGCTGGCAAAGACAACAAGTTCAGCAACACTTTATTTAGCTTTCCATGTTGCTTTCACCACTGGTAGCCAAGGCTGTTAAGACCCAATCAGAGAGCGATGCTGGGTGTCTACGCCATCGTTTCCAAAGGTCTCCACTTCTGTCCATCCAGACTACAACACAACCCTGGAGTCAGCAGAGTTTCTAAAAGTCTCTGCTTTAGGCGCTCAATGACTCCAGAGTAGTGTGGACAGTGTGGATGTAGCCTCAGTCTGCCAGTTCAGTCTGACCCAGGATGACAACATCAACATAATATTTCACAATAGTTATTTTTCTTCCTCAGGCCAAAAGCAATTTGTGTATGAAGTCAATCAATGGCGGATCAACAGGAACAGAGACATGATCTCAATGAAATGTAACGGTTGATTCGGCTTCACAGACGAGGATTAGTGCAGATCCTCTGACTACTGCCTGAAACAATGAACTTCCATTGTGTTTGAAAATGTGTTTTTATTTATTTGATTTGAAACAAAAATGTTCAGGAGAACTGTCGACTGAGATTGTTGCCCAAGCAGTGTGGTGTTGTGTTTCTTTAAGATTGCAGTCTGCTGCAGGAAACTATTAGACCTCAGTGTTAGGGGAAGTCACAACACAGCAGTCGACAGCACCTACAGTGTCTCTCTGCCATTACCCATTCAATGACGCAACAATGTCCAAAAAGTGTAAATGAAAGCTCAAGTGGGAAATGCCAGTGTTGTGGGAGCGACCACATCACAAGCTTTGTGTTCCTGCCGACCACAACGTACAGACACCGTGTTGTTGCAGAGCTCCAGTCTGCAGCAGCAGCTACTGACAGAAAAAGGTGCCGGCGTTTTCTTATGCGACATTTCCTCTGCTTAATGACAGCAACACATTACACCACACACGCACCGATCACATGACGCTGTCTTCATCACATACAGCTGAGAACGAACAACATGAAACATGAAGGAGAAGCTCAGTGTAAGGAAACCAGCTGCAGTGTCTACAAAAAAAAAAACAAACGCATTTGTACCATTTATATGACGGCGTTCAGCCATTGCTGTTGCCAGTGCGAGAAATCAGATGAAACACATGTAGATATGACATAAACGTGTCACTGTGTGACTGGAACACGAAACAAATGTGTCGCAGCAAAGGAAAAAAGATGTGTGGAACATGGAGGTTAAACGCTTATGGACATCCCCGTTAAAATGAAGATATCCTTCATTCAACCAACAAATAGCACGATTTTTTTTTGTTTGTGCTTATCTTGCAAAATCTCTGTGTGACACATGAGTTTCATCAAGCTGCAGAGCTGACAAGACACTGACAACACACTCGGTGCAGACGCAAACACACTGAAGAGAGTGGGGAGAGCAGAAATGGTCTCAGCACGGGTTAAACTGCAGCAGCTTAGGCCTGAGGACAGCAAGTCGACACCTGAGAGCCCGACAGCAGAGGAGCCCCATTACACAATGAACACAACAGACGACTGTGTGCTCCCACTGTGAGCATCTAAATGCCCTTTATGCCTGTTTGCTGGTTTGTTTTTGTACTTACACTGAGTGTGTATTTGTGTGTGTGTGTGTGTGTGTGTGTGTGTGTGTGTGTGTGTGTGTGTGTGTTGACAGAGGCTCTGTGAACAGTGTCATTCTTCACATGGCTGCCTGATCTCCAGAAAACGCCACCTGTTCAGCTGGTCGCTGACTAACCACTTAGCTACAGTTACACAATAGCTGGCAGAAAAAAACCATTTGCGTTGACAAAAAGCTTTAACGGTTGTTTGGACTATATGACAATAAAGTTTAGTTAATCAGCGTTAAATTAAAACATATTCAGATTTGGCCTCTTCATCGTGTGTCTGATACTGGACTGGAGGCCAATCCTGACTCATTTTTACATTTGGCCGTTTGCTTACAGATAAACTCAGAAACTGGACCGTTAAAAGGACTGAACACACATTAGAAACGGTTTATAGAAAACAGGCTTGCTCCAAGTTACATTATGTAAGATCAGAGGGGAGAAAATATGTCCTTCCATCATAAATAAGCTAAATAAAAATGCAATTTTGAGATGATTTGGCATCATTTTCACTTCACAAATCTGTCTATCAAGTTATGCTTTATTCAAAGTATATCCCCTTTTCGCATTGTCAATATTCCCATCATCCCTTAGTGTGACTAAAACAATAACTATTGATTTTGAATGTCTGTAACATTTTTTAAATGTCTGCCACTCATCCCTAACAGATACAAACAGAAACAACAACATAGCCACTTCACTACACCCAGTGCACTACAATAAAATGTCTTCTGGTAAGCAGCAAGTAAAACTCAGAAACTAATGGTTCTCATTAGAGCGCACACCTATGCCAAGGCCAAACAATCCTGCACCAAACTGTACTAAATCACAGCTTTCAACATATATGTGTCTGTTTTTACATCAAAACCCAAACACTATTTTCTCCCGACCTTTGGGAAAGTCTCCGGCCCATGTCCCGCCCCTCCACCAAGTTTGGTGCAAACCATTTTGGCACTTTTTGCTGACAAACACACACGAGTGAAAAGATAAGCTCCTCCACAGAGGTAACAACAGCTCTTATTTTGAAGACCTAGCTTGTTAGGCTGTAGTAACTCAAAAGCTTCCTCTACGTTCTCTCCCAGGAAGAAGGTGCCACACAGATTTTGAAAGGTGTGATGTATTAAACACAGTGGAGAGGTGTAACTGTTTCTAAGAAAAGGCTCTTAAGCGAGTATTTCTGATCTGAGCAGCAAGTACTTCATTTTAAAAAACCAGCCGCTGACGATGCCCGTGAGCAAGGCATTTACAGGAAAGTCAGCTAAAGCTCTTAAGCTCTTTTCCCAGCACTGCCCTGCTGTTTGTGAATGTTCACACTTCTATTGTTTAACAGCTGAATCTGTGCAAGGCTACCACAGTTAGCCACTGCTGCCTGACCACAAGTGTCACTAGATAAACCGGGAGCTCAGTAACTTACTCACGGGCACCTTGGTAGTAGCTGTTACAGCTAAACACATGGTCATCTCTCCAACGTAAGCTGGAAACTTCACCATGACTGGCCCTACTTCTTCCGACCTCTGGGCATCTGTGTCACCCTAATAACTCGAAAAAAACATTTCAATAGGGTTGAGCTAGCGAGTGTGCAAAACCACACACATCAGCGAGGCATTGTGACCAAATTAGGTCACCCAATATAAACCTGCCTAATTTTATACCGATCATACATGGTTCAGTTGGCCTCTGCAGACCAGATGATTAAAGGCCTGGAGCTGTTTGTGAGTGTATCTGATGCGTTTCTGGGTGGAACGAATGCCATCAGGGGCATCAGAGGTGGGTGCCAGCTTTTGGGTAACAAGTCAAGACAGCAAACTAATGAATCTTGTCCGGGGGAACACAAAAGCCCTGCTCTGCCCTGCAGTTGCACACTGAAAGACACGTCGGCCTTTTTTTTTGTAAGAACACACAGCTGTACATGTGCGCACAAGCACTCACCCACACCTACTATATGATTTCCTCTTCTCTCTCTCACACACAGATAAAACCTCATGATTAGCCCCAAGCAGAATAGCATGCCCATTTCCACAGTGCAGCAACAGAAAGCATAGGCACACATGCATACCTGTTCCCTGTGCCTGCACAGACCTTCACTGACTGTTTGTCATGAACTTCACCATCACAGTGCCAACTCTGACCGAACCTGGGGTCTGTGTAATCCTACACCCCAGTGATGATGCAACACTAATTTTAAAAGAGCTGTTTGTAAGTGATAATATTGCTACATAGCCAACTTTCAGCTCCAGTAAATCTTACATAAGACCGCCTTGTTTCACTCTTTTCAAACTAACACACACTTGTTTGAGTTGCGTTCGCTGCAGTGACTGAGTGTGCAGCAGCTACGTGCAGACGCCTAGCTAGCATCTATCCATAGCCCCCATCTGAGGCATTTAGGAAGAGTGATTTAGAGTGATTGTCAAACACTTGTTGGAAAGTTTTTATTGCACTTAACATAACAAATTGTCAACCTGTCTCTACTCTGCTTATCATCACGCTATCATCCACTAAAACCTGCAAAAAGCGGCGACTTTCAACATCAGGATCAGTGTTTTCAATTTGACATCCTCGGAAAGTAAATTCTGAAATTTGAAAGTAATTTGAAGTAAATTCTGAAACATTAAAGCTTCCACTGTGAAAGTGTACACAGACTCTGAGTACACACAGCAACAGGGACACAAGCCATCATTCAGATGCCAAACAGCCTGAACCTGGCAAACAGTAGAACTGCCAAAAAGACAAGTCAAGTCTGGTCTGGTCGAGCTTTACTGTCATCACAACCATCTACAGTACAGTACACAGCAGAGACCAAACAACGTTCTCTTTGGATCGATGGTGCAACACAGACGGGTAAGAAAAAACATTGAGAACACAACACGGATAAACAGAACCGGTCAGAGAAATGTCTGCACTACAGGAAGGAAACACCTCTGCTTAAGTCCATGAAAAAACACATCACAACACTGAGGCCAGTGTTTTGATGACATATTACGGGAGACACACTGATGACTGGGCCCCGGCTCCTTGTACAGCCTGAGATCAACCAGAACCACTGAGGGAACATCTCCACAAGACGGCCTGTGTGACAGCCAATGACAGCACACGTGAGTGTGTCTGTTGACCAGAGTGGGTGGGGAAGGGTGGGGTGGGAGAAGTAAAGGAAAAGTGGGGGGGTGGGGGTGGCGGAGGACCCCCTGCTGTTGCCATAGTGAGGTTGCCAACAAGAGCGGCTTGTGCCTGAGCAAGTACAGCGATCACTGTGCTGCCCAGCTTCCAGCCAAATAGTTTCTTCCCAGCTTTTCTGGAGGATGCCTCCTCTGCCAGCCTGGACACACGTTTCTTTTATAAATCATCAGAATGAGGAAGGACCTAAATATGACCGGATTGTTCTCTGAAGGTATAAAAAAAAAAAAAAAAAAATCTGTTGATTTCACTAAGGCTGAATCAAATTCCAAAAAAAAAAAAAAAAATCACATTGCAATTATTGTGACAGATATTTTGCGAGGAGACTAATTTTAGTGGGAGTGGTAATTTTTCCATTTCATTTTCACTGAAAATGTATGTGACGCATTTCACCTTCACCAAATAATTGCAGCTACTGTGATTTGGATGTCGCACTTGGCCACATTGAGATTTTAATAATATTTCAATAACGTGTTCAGCCCTGGGTTTCACAGTAGTGAGACTGATGAACTAACCCAATAGGTCAGAAGAAGGAAAAAAAAAACAAAACAGAACAGATTATTTTTCCAACAAGTGTTAACATGATTACTGTCAAAAACAATCACCTCAGTCATCTTGTTCCACAGACAGAGAGAAGAGCTCTGTTTCATGTAAGACTAGCACTCAACCTCCAGCAAATTATTGACAAAGATGGAACTCAGTAAAGCACTTATTAGGCACTGTTATTGGTTTACTGCTCTGCTTTGTTCAGGAAATGTTTTATCTTCCTCTAGTTATTGAACAGTAGAAGGGACCCAGTATTATTTGGTATCTCCCAGAAACTGCTAAACATCATGTGACCAAACACAGTATGTTCAGAAAGTGAAAAGATATTGTTAAAAAAAATTTAAGGGAACTTTTCCGTTGTTGTCTGCACTTCATTATTCTGATTATTAACAGAGTAATAGACTCTATCTAGAAGCAGCGTCACTTTCTGGAGTCCTACATTTGGGTGTGGCCTCACACCAACTGTGCAAACCAACCACAACAAGTTCATATAAAAAGATCACAGTATCTCCTGCATTCTGCCACTTTTAAAAATGCAAGAGACACAGGCAGTAAACACCCAACTGTAACAATCTGCAGTGAGTCAGGAGCGCTGTCAAAAATCACACAGCAGGATGGTAAGGGGGGGGGGGGCAGCATCTCTCCCATGGGTACAACCAGGGCTCAGACTGTACACAGTAAATGCCACGGAGCAGGGGGACCTCATCCTGATGGTTTTCATGAATTTTCCCACCATTCAAAACTGATATTACAACCTGCAACCAGGATGGAAACTATATTTCACTTCTGTCAGTCTTTTGGTTTGGGTGTCCCACCCCAAATATGGCATTCAACAGCCTCTGTGGTGAAAGGTCAATGTGAACGCCAAGGAAACCAGCTAACCTAACCCTTGGATAAATCTGTGACAGTCACAGTCACTGGTTTGAGACATTTGCACAATACCAATCAGCCGCAGACACAGGGATTGGTGGAGTGACAACATACCCTTTAAATACCCTTTAAAGAATAGGAGGGAAGTACTCTGTATTTTGTCAGCTGCTGGCTGGTGCTGCAAAAGGAAGTAGCTCTTTGTGAAAGCTTCAAATCCAAAAGTACTCTGATATTTCAGGCTGCTGGGTTGGTGTAAGCTAGGTGCCCTTGAGATAAAAGTGGGTATTCTTTGCACAGCTACACTACTGGTGTCAATATGTGGTGAAAGGACATGAGAGAGGGTTCATGCCCTTACAAGCATCTTTACAAAAAAATGCTTCAGAAAGCCTTTCAACTCAAAGTCCTGTCTCCCCGACACCCAGACGCTGCCACAGACACAGGAAAACATCAGCAGGAAAAACCAGGCTAGCCTGACACAGCAGATTTTCCAATACCGGGCTGCCCAGGGAGCTGCCTGTCACACAGTTTCATTAAAGGGGGAATTGGACAGGTCAGACATGGTGGAGGGGGACAGGGAAGGTGAAGAGCTGGAGGTGAGGTGATGGGGGAGAGATGGACTGGCAGGGAGGAGGAGGGATGGGTGCAGGGCAGGCTGGGTGTGGAGAGGGCTGGGTGGCCTTGCATCAGATGCATTTATTATTGATCAGCTGAGGGAAGACTAACATGCGCACTGGTGGCTGGAGGAGGTGGAGGTGAAAGTCTAGGAGGATTTTTTTTTTTTTTTTTTTTTTTTTTTAGGCAATTCATTAAATGATTACATTTGTGCATTTTGCATAACTATGTAATCTATATAACAAACACGACTGTGCACCCAAACCTCCCCCATCCGTCACCTCTCTCCCAATGTGCCTGTGTGTCCAATTGCAACCTGTCCCAAATGAGTTAGGGGAGATTAGCGCGTCTGTGTCGCCTTGCTTGATTGCAGCTGCTCTTTGCATATGGCAGACAAATCTGAGAACCTTGGGGGGAGGAGGAAGGGGTATTATCATTTTCTTAAAAAGCATAATATAACCTAATTTTAACCTATTCGTTCTGCTGGGTGTGACAAATCGACGCCCTGTGTTTTAATCGTCTACTTACATGGTCCGGGTTCCGCTCGTTTCCAGGCAGTGCCGTGCGTAAAGACATGTTCGTCCCTGAGTGCGCCCCGTTGTCCAGGAGGAAAAAATAAGGAGGCTGTGGGTTTGTGTTCACACTGGGTTAAAAAAAAAAAAAAAAAAACACCCCCAGATTAGCCTGGTTATCGTTCACACCAGGCTCCGTGTATCAGGGAAAACAAACAGCCTCACTTCTCATACAATCCTCATTGTCACAGTTCGTGAAGGCAGCACAGATCACCAAGACAGGGATCCAGCTTAAATTGATGTGTAAAAAACAAACTGGTATAAGCTACAGCCACCTCATGTCTGTCTGGTGTTGTTGGTACCAACCCAGCCTCATCTGGGGGAAAAAACAGCCCCGACTGAACCCCCCCCCCCCCACTTAGCTTTTCACTTTCCCCCAAATCCCTCCCAGACGCTATCGTACCATTTCGGTGGACACTGGCTGGATCGTTCACAAAACAGCCCCAATGTTACTTTCAGCTGCATCGTCTTCTGGTGAGATGTTAACTGATGAGGGTTAACAGGAGGAAACAGCCCTGGGCTCTCCGTGTCCCTGCGACCACCACGGGCTGAGCTGAGAAAAAAGGGGGAGTTTGTGTTTTCCTCTTAGCTAGCTAAGATATTTTTTCTGGGTGACGAGGGTCAAAACGGTGGCTCCCACGGAGAAACGGTCACGAAAACAGAACCAGGAACCGTTTGAGATCACATCTGAAGGCACCGAGACATGCCCGGGGCCTCTGGAAACAAATCAATGGAAAACTGCGGTTGTATTAAAGAAAGCGGCGAATGAGCAGCCTCCCAGTCCGTCTCCGGCTCTTCCTCTCAGTCCAGTCCGCCCTTAGCTCCTCTCATTCGGTTTGGTTGAGAGTGCTGAGACGGTGAGTGAAAAGTCACCGGCGTCGGATGAGCAGTGGCGCGACACGAAGATATGTCTGCGCTGTGTCGGAAACATAGCATTTGTTGTCTGTGAAGGAGGCGAGAGAAGACGGGATCCCCCCTCCACCTCCCGAAAAACACGGTGACAAGAGAAAGAGGGCGGAGAGGGACGTCAGCGGTAACCACGGGCAGGCTGCTGCGTCGGTGGCCGCGCAAGCGCACACACATGCGCTTCTTCTCTCTCTCCCTTGTCGCTCATGCTGCCTTCACGTACTCCTCGTAAAATCAGACTTCAGACTTTCCGAAGTAATAACTTACACTTGTTTGGGAATTTAAGCCACATTAAACCGAACGATGACTTACATTCGTATTCACATAAACATAAATAAACGGTTGGTGTTATTTTCACGACAAACTCTCTTGAATCTTACCTCCTGGAAAACAACACGGTCTATTTATTTCCTCTTATATAGCTTTGTCGCCTCCTGGTGGCTAAAATATATGGATTTCCTTTTATTATTAGTACGGCTATTATTTTTTTCTATTAGTTTATACTTATTTTTTTAATTCATACTTAAAGTTTGGTCTATGTTGTACTGTCGTCATTCTTATATGTATGACATGCATATATATGGAAATAACAATAAAGCTGAACCTGAAATTGAACTCATTCAGTTCTTTGCCTGAGAAAAAGGACACAGAACTAGCCAATCACACCCCACTAAAACATAGAAACAACAGGGGTCTCAAAGTCTCCAGACTAGTTGATCCATCATTATGGACCAATAAGCCTTTTCCATTTCAAATGCTTTTCAAATTTTAAAAGAGAAATGTGTCTTTCTTTGGCCCAAGGAAAGCGCTCCAGAAAGCACTGTGAAGAATTTCTGCAGACTTTGGAGAGAAGGCAAAGGATCATCCTACTCACCAAAAGCTCTCCAAAGGCCATGAACCTTAAATAATATCGTTTTTCATTTTCAGTGAAATAGGACTCATATTAGAAAAGTTCAACCCCGTTTGTGTAACTTTGTAATGATTACAAGCTTTAAAATCATGAAAACCCATGTTAAACACTTCATACTTCCCTTTTGGTGCTTTTCTCCTCTTTGTCACTTCCTGTCTCCTGAATGTGTCATGTGTCTAGCTTTACACAGGTGGTATGATTTGTATTTGAGGGGGGGGGGACGACGACGACCTCCAACCAGGAAATCTGCCTCTGAATCATCTGTGTTTGTTGGCTTCAGGATTTACGATGTAGTGTATTAAAGACAATTCAACCAACACTTATATTCATAAGTTACAGGAGTAATTACACAGCAGGTGTTATTACCACAGTTATAAGCATTAACAGTACAACGCTGGTTACTTTCTACTACTACCATTTACACCATGTTGTAACCCCTGATACAGTTTTTACTTTTCAAGGTCACAAGTCACATATTGAAAAACATAAATGATGGGGAAAGAGATGTGATGTGATATCACATCAGTTTGGAGCATGAAAATATTAAAACATCAACACTGGATGGCAAGATGTTAGTGAAACTGCCCTTAGCCTGGAATATAAGAGCTCAACTCCCGTATCAGCAGGTAAATCATTGCCTTTTGTTCACATAAACAGAAACCCTCAAAATATACACCATGAACACAACTAACACCATTTAGGTTGGTTTGTTTATTTATCATGTTATTGTACCAAACCTTGAGAATCAAGTTATTAGTTATTACTATAAAACATGATGGTATTAATATGTACTGTGCATTTTATAAATTTCATATGTATGTTAAAGTTTTAAATCTCTGAGTCCATTAAGGATCACAGTAAAGTGTAAGCCTATTTAGACATGGGGGTGAGGACACCCTGATGTTTCCATCATTGAGGATTTGGGAATCAAAGATACCCTCAACACAAACACTGTGAAGAGGAGAAGCTGGTTTCTGCCTCATCTCACGTGTGCTGATCATCAGCTGGCTCAGCTGTGCTCTCACTTCTCATGACAGGTGGAGGAAAAAAAGAGCCCTGAAACTCATCAGCACGACCGACCTCCACTGATGGTGAACTACAGCTGATCCAAAGAAAAAAAATTAAACTCCACATCAAACTCTGCAAGACACTTTTTTAAAAGCAGAGAACCCACTGTAGAACCTAAGCTGTGTCCTCACTTTACAATTATTTTGTGTTGACATTTTGTCTTCATCAGCTCGTTGACAAAGAACAGAGTCCTCAAAGATTAATTAATTAATTAAGTGACTGAGAATCTAAAGTCATCATCTACTCTTTTTTGTGTTATTGTCTTATTATTTATGGTTGATATATATTGATATATATAAAAATTATGCTAAATTAAAAAAAACTAAAAAAAAGCTCAATTATATATGTTAATATATTAAATCTGCTTTCAGTATAAGCCACCTCCCACCCCAATAAAAAATAAAAATAAAAATGAAAAATAAAAAATAAAAAATAAAAAATAAAAAATAAAAAATAAAAAATAAAAAATAAAAAATAAAAAATAAAAAATAAAAATTACATATATATTTTTTAAAAAGTAAAAAAAAAATTAAACACATTATATAAGATGTATTCCGTGGTGCTGTTGTTGAAATTATATTAGGATATTTTCACCTATAAATAGGGTGAAAAAAATATTAGATGAATCAACATCTACAATTAAATCAATAACTCTCGAAAACCCTTTTAAATAAAACCTGATCATTATAAGGGATTTAATGCATGACTGTTGTGTTAGACTGCATTAGTTTTAGCTATAAGTGTACCTAATAAACTGGCAATGGAGTGTGTATTTATCTTTAAGCGACACTTTTCAGAGTGATCAAGAGAACATGTCATCTCATGACTAAATTACTGATCAGAAACAAATCTTACCTGGACTGATCTGGACCTGTTGGAACGAACCCAGGGCCTCATCCTTCCCTGCTTTACCCCCGCTTCCTGGTTATGAGTGAGACCTTCAGTGACCTGAACCCCCCCACCAAGTTAGAGGTTGACACTGGAACAAGCAGGTGAGCAACACACGAGCAGATTCACTGTCATCCCTCGGAGAACAGAGGCAGAGAAAGAGATTTAGCAGGACAGCAGAGTGCTGCTGCTGCTGCTGCTGCTGCTGAGGGAGAATCGATGCTGGAAAGAACAGCAGCGGTCCATACTTCCAGGGACTGCAGAGCCTGTGCTGAACACTGTGTTACAGGCTATACCAGCATCATTAGCATCACTGTCCGGTCAGCTGTGTATAAACCAATTAGAGGAAAAAAATACTGGATGTGGAATCGTCAATACATCTAATGGTCTATGGAAAAGGAAGGGAGGGGAATGAGTCTGCTTCTGTTGCTTTCTACATCTAGGGCTGATTCGTGTGTTTGCCTGTGTGTGTCTCTGTGTGTGTAACAGTTAGTGATTTGTGCTGCTCTGGGCATGTCAGCAAGGATTGATCCAGCCAGTGGCTCATACTGACCCTGAGGACATCCGAGCACAAACACATACTTGTGGGGACCTTCATGCTTTATTCCCTGGTCCTTGAGCTTCATTATCACTACTACCTAATCCAATCCTGACCCAGACCTTAACCTAATTTGAACCTTAATCCTTAAACCCTCAAACAACCCTTTGAAGAAGTAAAGAACAGGCAAACTCACTTTCAAAAATGTCTTTACTCTGAAGGTCTAAAACTGTAGCAAGTCCTCACAATGACAAATACAAGAGCATGTGCATACATAAAGAGTGGTCTTACTATACGAGAACATCAGTAATTAATTTCCACATCCAGGCACTCACCTCCATCCTCACCTTCATATGACTGATTTGAGCTAAACCTCAGTCCAAAACTTTTGGATTTTTTTGAAAAGCTCACATGGAAGTTTTCAGCTTTAGTTTTGAGCCACTAACATATCTACTGTAATTTCTCATAGGGCTTAAACACATCGGTAAAGTTTATGCCTTCAAAAACTACAATGAATCTCCTGAAGTTCCATATACTTTTATATGTTATACTACATAAACAATTACATAATTTAATTGTTTTTCATTGATTTTTGGAACGATTCATGCTTCTCGTGGAGCTTTAGCTAAGACACATAAAATCGATGAAGCCTCACCAGCCATTTGTTTTCTAAAAGCAGATTCAGCCTGACTTTTTAAGCCCTGAACAATGACCCCATGCACTCTGTTTAAGGCCAAACAGTGTGATTGCATCCTCCAAAGTAAAGTTATTGCTGTGTTTGAATTTTGTATATAAGTATAAAATAAATAATGATCTTTTACTAAAGTAGGGTATAACCACTAAAATGAAAAAAAAAATGAAAATGAAAATGAAAAAAACTCACATGAATACTAAAACACAAGTTGTCTCTTCTTTAAACTGGCAGGAAGCCAGCTGTACTGAGTGTTGTTTTTGCCAATCCCCCACACTTCCTCCTGCGATGCCCTGGACTGTAATCTGGAGTGGATTACAGCCAGCCTGACCTACTGTACAGCCCTGAGGCTGCTCAACCAGCCATGCAGCAGATAGTCAGTGTAACAGGCAGCCCATAGCCAGCTGAGAAATGCACACACTGATGTCATTTTAAAGGGAAGCACACACCAAACAGACACAAAATGCTTTTTAAAAATAACTGAGCACTGATATCTATTATATCTATACATTTTAGACCAGCCCCTCAGCCTCTGTTCATAGTTGTCTAAATTGAATTTCTGGTGAGGACTTGATTCATCTCAGTGGTTATATTTTACAAAACACTAAAGAAAAGCCACAGTACAGATAATTACTATTGTTTTTACAATAATGCTGTTAAGCTAAGACCATTTCTACATGAAACACACAAAACATTTACTTTGGAGTGGACCAATGTTGTGAAAGAAATCAGTCAAATTTTGTTTTTTTCATTCGAATACTTCCAAAAAAACTGTCAAAATAAATGCATTTTATTTCTCTAAATGTAAATGACCTGTACTTTTACATCGTGCAATTCATTTAAAAGCATGTAAACAGTAAAAAAAGGGCATTATCTTATTAAGTATGGTAAGATTTGTCTGCATTGTACTTTAAAACACAGTGAAATAGTCAAATAAGGGTTTGAGAAACATCATCTTTGCTGGAGGCCCAGTGCAGAAGAGCATGGAAGTGTCCCAGGCTGGGGCTGGGATACCTGTGACCCTACGACGGGTTCCTTCGTAAGACAACTGGACGACGTGTTTTGGCTTGTGGCCTTCATCAGGGTCAAATCTACCTCCACAACCAACCATAGATGTAGATATAGGAAAATGAAGTTCGCACCCTGTTACTTGTCCAGGAGAAGTACAAGGTCTCCATCTCTGAAACACTGATTCTGACACATTTCTACCTGAAAGACGTGTACACACATCTGCATTCGTGGATCCGCCAATAGGAACACTGTCTTGCTCTGAAAACACCTGTGATTGCCCAGTCTCTCCCACTGAGCTAGATTTTCAAAAGCCTGAAAACAGAGCCAAGAGGAGGTGCAGAAGTCTAATTTCTCTCAGACCACTTTGCTCCTTGACGCCAAAAAATTGCTGCCTATCCCAACTTTAATCTGCGACTTTAAATCTAGTTCCACAAAGAGTAAGAGCAGACAATGGATATTCATCCAGAGACGCTGGCTGTTTGTATCTACCTTATCAGTTCCTCAGAGTTATGAACAGTGTGTAATGTTTGACTGTGTTCTCACTGGAAAGGTATTTAACCTTTATTTAATCAGGTAATCTCATTGAGATCAAGATCTCAAGAGTTTCCATGAGAGACCAGAATACAGCAGAGAAAAACAAACATAGTGAAACAAAACTAAAAGTCATACGCGTAAAACAAGAATGATCACTCAAACATACCGCATAATCATAATCATAATCATAGTGAACAACTGAAAACAGGAAGTAGCCCTTGAGTGACAATCATTTCATTAACATGAAATCTTTTTTGTCTGGTTTACACTTGATAAACAGGAACATACTGCATGTTGGCTGCGTCAGGTGGTCCACATGACAGTGCGAGGGCTGGCTCAGTGCTGCTTGCAGCTTTAATTTACAATCATGCTCATATCTAAGTCACCTTTGTATATTAAAGAGCACAACACATTTATTTTTTTATCTACATTTGTTACTATGAAAATCTATGAGGATCATTCGTCTGAGTTAGTGAGTCAGTAGTGATTCTGCAGGAATTTAACACATAAAGTAGGACATGGGTGTGATGTTTGAACAGTACGTTACTCACTAGTGTTGACAGGATTAGAGAAGTCAGAGAGGGGACTGGGACGGTGAACTGGGGAACTAGGATCCAAATGACAATGCAGGCTGATGAATGAGAGAGGTGGATGAAGCAGGCAGCTGGGCAGCAGCTGTGGAGAAGGAGGTATTTGGTCTGGTTCTGCAGTCCTGAGGCACACAAGCAAATACTTGAAACACAGAACGTTGTGCCAAGGGCTTGCTACCACTGAGGCTGATGAGATTATGGATACAGGTGTGGGCAGAGCTAGATAGAGGAAGCCACGCCCACAGCACCCACACACAAACACACACAAACACAGAGACAGGGAGAGCACAGAGAGACACGGGGAAACACAGGGAAAAAACCAGGAAGGATCTGGTTCACAGAACACCTTTGACACATCAATTTATCTGAGTTGATTAAACACTGAACATAACAGGAATATATAATATAAATAATATTACAATAGCAGACAGCTGGTCTAACAGACACTGACACTCTTAAATGAGATTATCATGGGATACTTCAGAAGAAAACATCATTGTGGAGCAGCCATTAAGTTTGTAATAGACTCATTGTCAACCATCACATATTGTCTATGAATCCTCATGTGAATACGATGGACTTTTTTTAGGTACAGTCAAGCTCGGAGTGCATGAGCTGAAACATGCACCAACACACTGCAGGTCCACAGGTCAGAGTGGGTAAGAGAAGGCACAGGATATAGTATAATTTTGAATTTGACGGCCTTTGGTACAAAGACGAGGCCTGAAAACATAACTGTACAGTTACAGTAGTCAAGTCTGAATGAAACAAAAGCCAGGATTAGTGTCACTGCATTAGCCATGGACAGAAGACAGGCCTGGAGTTATCCTGCAGACTACAACTGAAACCAGGCGCTCTTACTTATTTTTTTTATTCACCATTTATTATTAATTATTGCTTGGAATATGTATGGATGTATATGTGGAAGATGTGTTTTTAACTTATGGCACCTTACAAGAGTAGCACTCCAAATTTTATTGTATGGTTTTAACGACACAGTGACAATGAAGGCCTTCTGATTCTTGATGGTTTCTTTAGCTGAGGTTTGCATTTTGCAGTAACAGACGGAGCCACATTAACACTGCTCTTTTTTTTTAATTGTTTAAAAGAGAAGGAAAGGTCCATCTGAATAAATGTTTTATCATCTTTATAATCTGTAGTGTTTTAAAATTAAAGAGCAACTAAACTAACAAGCTATTAAATGGAACGATCTTTTAATAGTGTTAATACATTTTGTATAACAATGTGTTTTATAATATTAACTGTCACATAATACTTTGTAATAGAAGGAAAGAAATCTTCAGGAGGGTCTAACACTCTAAGCCTTTGACAATGTTGTTATTGTTTCCTATTGTTTATATAATGATGCAGTTTCACTTTCTGTCAAACAAGGTTCTAACGCTTCTCACCATTTCTTTCTAATGCTCATCAGTTAACGTATCAAGATATAACCAAATTAAATAGATTCATCAGTAATGATTATGGACAAAATTCTAAATTCTCATCTGTGAAACCAAACAAACCTAATCCCAAAGCTGTTTCAAAATGTTGGAAAACAAACAAACCTTAATCAGCTGTGCTGATCACGGGGATTTAATCTAATAAAATTAGTTAAAAAGAAAACACACAAAGTAGCATACAACAACCTCTCCACGTATGATCTGTGGGCTGAGTAGTTTGATCACTCCTAAATCTGACACAGCTGCTGCTACTGTTAAAACTCAATCATCTTTATAACCGTAGCAGTGCTTTTTAAGATCTTTATGAAATTAGTGATCTGGATGTTTCATTTTTGTAGATTCTCTTTGCTGTTTACTACCTACTGTAACCACTAGCTTTATTAAATCTGCCACAAATAATACTACTACAGTGCTGATCATGAAAGAGTTAAGTGTTTCATCTGAACTCTTTGCGTTGTGTTGTAAGAAGTTCGTATCGCTTCAGTAGGTGCAGTGTGGGACTGATTTAAAACCGTGCACTCCTGACCTCGAGTGGCAGGAGTCAATGTGACATGCTATCATATAACACACCTAATAAATGGTTCAACTTACTCATCAGTTAAAATACTGACATCATAAATTAAAAAGGTGCAAAAGAGAAATTTACCAAAGTAGTCTGTCATTATACCAACATATGAACTGTAGGAAAAGCCTGATGGAATATAACACTGTCAGTCGACCCTCCTGAAGCCCTGTACCTCTCTCATGAAGGTATGACAAGCAGGAGCTAAACCACAGTAAGTATCCTGCAGTCTGACCTGTGTGCAGCTACACAGCAGCTCTGTCACACTCAGTGTGAACCACAGCAGCAGCTGCTCATCATGTCGCAGCTCTGTGGGTCAGGATAAATCTACTCACAGGTCTGCTACCAATAACCACAGCTGCCATGTTTACTGTTTAAAGTGACTCTCTGTGGTTCTGGTGGAAGATCCTCCTACCTCACTGCTGTGTCGGCGGTCAAACAGTCAGCAGCTGTCCACACTGAAAACATTCAACAGTATTTCAAACAAACAGCATCATATCTACCTACTGCTGCATGGTCTGTAGATTTTCCTCTACATCACTGTTGTGTTGATGGGTTGAGGTTTGTGGATTTGGATCAGTGATGGAGTATCTGTCTGTAAATGTTACTGATATTTGACAGAACCTGTCATTTAGATCTTTCCAGGATCACATTTACACTGTGCAAAAATCCATTCTCCGGTTGTTTACTAAAATCTGGTTTTGTTAAAACTAGTAAAGACAAGTCAAAAACAGACGTGGCTCATGTCACAAATCAACTTGCTCAACTTGTTCTAGTGATCTAGTGACCGGTCGAGGCGGACGGCCGTCCACCCTGAGCCCAGTTCTGTTGGAGTTTTTCCTCCCCCCGTCACCAAGTGCTTGCTCTTTGTGGGAACTGTTGGGTTTTTCTCTGTAACAAAGTAAGGTCTTGACCTTGCCCTGTAAAGTGCCTTGAGATAATGTATATTATGATTTGGCGCTATACAAATAAAATTGAATTGAATTGAATTGAATTGAATGTTTCCTTAATTTACATGAAGGCCTGAACACAGAGTGATTTGGGGCTGTCCCAGACCAAAGCTGACAGTCCCTCCACACACACACACACACATACACACACACACACCAGCACCCCTCTTCTGTCTATAGTTCTCTCTACAGACCTATACAAAATGTCTGTTGTTACTAGGTCTGAAAGATATGCAAAGAAAAACAACAAATAAATGATTGGGATTATTTTTGGCAGATATAATGGTTTCAGTTGGAACGGTAATTTTTTTCATTTCACTGAAAAATCTATAAAACTGATGATGATGTGATTTTCTTAGCTCTTGTACCAAACAAGCATGGTCCTGTAAATGTGGAGAAGTTGATTTGTAGGCCAGGGCGGCTCTGTAGCACCACAGTCCTTATTTATGGTCTGTCATGAAAACTTAACCTTTTATTTAAAAAAAACAGCACCCCCTTAATTTGGATATTGCACTTGGCCATATTGTGATTTTGATAATATTTTGATTAGTTGTTCAGCTCTAGTTGTTACTGCTGTTCAATAGTCTCTTTAGATCTGCTCTGGCCTGCACTTCCTTTTTGCAGGCTGTTGGAGGGCTATAGATACCTGCAGGTCTATTCCAGAAAGCAGGTTTAGTGAAAACTCCCTGGGAAACCCTGGGTCTTCTGTTCCAGAAACTGAGGTCACTTTAACTCAGAGACAGTTACCACGGTTGAGCATCTTCTGTCTGATCTGTTTGATCTGTAACTTAGTCTCTGTCAGGTCACAGCTGAATAAATATAAAATTTATTGGTCATGGTCTAGCGGATGTCACTGAGTAGAATATAAAAGTTTGAAGTTATTGACTCTTCCCCAGCTCAGACTCTTTCACTGCTGCTGTCGTTTTTGTTTTTAATATAAATGTTACTTAATGTCCCACATTAATCTTTCTGGCTCCCCTATTAAAATACAGGCCCTGCTCTCTATTTACCCGTTGTCATGGTGAATCATTAAATCGCGCCATCCTCAAGTGCCACTGATGATGGCTTTTTATATTCCTCATGGTTAACTCAGAGTGAAGATGCTCCGTGTTGATTGGACTGACTCAGATCAGCTGAGTCACAGTTTGTCAAATGTGTTTTCTGGAATAGACCCCCAGGTGCTCAGTACAAACCTAAACAAAATGTCTGTTGCTACAGTTTGTTGAATGGCCTGTGAATTCATTGAATAAAGGACATATTATCTGATGTGTTTGAGTCCATCATGTAACTGACTGCCCTCTTGTGGCTGCAGCAGGTTATTGTCTGTGAAGTCAGCTTGATGAGCAGCTGCTGCATCTGTAGTTAGTGTTTACCTGTGAACTCTGACAGATGTTTCACACTGATAGGACTCAAACAGGCTCATACATGTTATTCTCTGCTGGAAATAAACAAACCAAGTCTGAAAATAAACCATTATTGATGTGACCAACCTGAATCCTCCTCCATCACAGGACATCTCTCCCTCTATGTGAAGCTACAGACTCCAGAGCCACTTCGTACTGACTCCAGGTCCAAATGAAGCTCATAAGATTCAACATAATGTTTAATTTTTAATTGACTGTAATTATGGTCACATTTTTGTTGTGGGAGAAAACCCACGCAGACACGGGGAGAACATGGGGAGGGGGAGGGGGTGGGGTGAAGAGGGTGAAGAGAGTGAGAGATGCTGGGGGCAGGGGGGTAAGGGGATGGAGGGGTAAAGAGAGGGCAGGGAGGGTAAAGCGGGGGGGTAAAGAGAGGGGGAAGGGGGGTGGGTTGGTGGGGTAAGGAGGTTGGTGAGGGTGAGGAGGGAGAGGGGGGTAAGAGGAGTAAGGAGAGAAAAGGTGGGGGGTTAAAGAAGTGAGAGAGGGTGGGGGGGTCAGAGGAGAAGTTTAGGGTGGGAGGTAAGGAGGTTGGGGAGGGTGAGGAGATGAGGAGAGAGAGAGAGAGAGAGTAGGGTCATGGGTTAGGGGTGATATTGTTGGGGGGGTCAGAGCGAGGTTGGGTCCTCCCCCAGTTCATCTGAAGAGCTGCAGAAATCGTTTCCACAGAGATTTTCTCTTTGGTTTCTTCTGGATCTCGTTCATCTGATTCTCCAGCTCAGTTAATCTGTTCATCAGCTCCTCCTGAAATCTCCCTCTCTCCTGCTCCTTGTCTTCCAGAGCCTGTTTGGTGCTCCTCAGAGACTCCAGGAGGCAGGACCTTTCTTTCTGCCACTGGAGCCTCTCCTGGTCCAGGTCTTGCTGAATCTGGACCATCCTTGCGTTCAGGCTGGAGGTCTCCTGCAGTTTCTCAGCCAGGAGACAGGACCTGTCCTCCCACTGGCATCGAGACTGGTCCAGGGTGGTTTTGGCCTGGACCAGTGTAGTTTTCACTCTGCAGGTTTCCTCCACCTGTCTTTCCAAACGTGACTCAGCCTCCTTCCTCTTCTCAGTTGCTTCTTTGAGAGCTGCCTCTAATGCCTCTATTTTCTTGGCAGCATCCCATTCCAGTTTGCTGGCAGCTGACAGGTCAACAATGAAACCCATCTTCTCCTCCGTCACATCAGTAAGATGAACTCTCAGCTCCTCCACCTCCATCATCAATCTTCTGTTCTCCTCCTTAAGCAGGTACATCCTCAACTCTTTGTCATCAAGGAGACGATAGAGCTCCAGCTCAGGAATCTGGATGAGGGCCTGCTTGGTCAGATCAAGATCGTTACCAGGTTCAGACACATCCAGAGGTGCTGGGGGTGGAGGCAGAGACGCATCTGTCTCTGCTTCCAGAGGTGCTGCGGGTGGAGGCAGGGGTGCACTTGTCTCTGCTTCCAGAGGTGCTGGAGGTGGAGGCAGAGACACATCTGTCTCTGCTTCCAGAGGTGCTGCGGGTGGAGACAGAGACGCCACTGTCTCTGCTTCCAGAGGTGCTGGGGGTGGAGGCAGAGACGCATCTGTCTCTGCTTCAAGAGGTGCTGCGGGTGGAGGCACAGAGGTAGCGGTCTTCTCTGCTCTTGTTCCTGCTGCTCTTTCTCTTGGTGTGAGAATCAGTCCGAAGGTGAAGTTCACCATTGAAGACGACTTCAGACGTCTGTCCTTCCTCTTCTTCTTTCCCTCTCGTGTCTCTTGTGTTTTCTTCCCTCTCTGGAGAGATGGAAACTCACTCTCATCCAGTTGGTGCCAGGACTTGATGTCATCCATCTCTTGGAGATATGTTCTCCAGTGGTTGACCGGCTGAGGCCTTTCCTGTGGCTCACCAGTGTCTTCCTTGGTGGATCGAGGACTTTGTCTCTCCGATGGATCCATGGATGAGGTCACAGTAAACAGTAACAGTAACTTGTTCAGGACTTTATCTTCCTTAAAGGAGCAGGTTCAGTCGTTTCTCAGTGTTGAAGTAGATTTTGTTGCACTTGTCTATTGTGTGTCTCTGTGTGAATGATTGTACTGTAGGTTCCAGGTTCTATCTGCAGAATAGAATCAGACTGCAAGGCCACAGGTAGTGTGATGTCATAGACATCCTGTGACATCACCACAATGGACAGAATGTTCTAATCCTTGAATCTTCTGATTGGTGGATTACCTGTAGAGCTCACTCTGATTGGTGGATACCTTTAAGCAGTGTTTGCAGGTTCTACCTTTTACTTTCCATTTTAAATTTTCATTAACACACATCTGATTTAATCTGGATTCTACACAGGCGTCTGGTCCTTATTCAGACCCTGATCCTCATTCTGATGAGACTCTGATCCTCTGAATAAAGTGTTGATACCTTTAGTTTCACCCAGTCTGTGTGTGACCCCCGTCACTGCAGTGGTTACAGCCGTGACCTGACCCTGTCCTGTGGGACTGTGGTCTCTGATCTGATGGTAACAGGTCTCTGATCTGTTTCCTCCATCTCATCCTTTATGTCATTTTCAAATCTGAAGTAAGGGTTTGTGTGTGTGTGTGTGTGTGTGTGTGTGTGTGTGTGTGTGTGTGTGTGTGTGTGTGTGTGTGTGTGTGTGTGTGTGTTTTCATATACTGGGGGTGGACATGTCCTCCATTCCCTTGTGACAACTCCACACATGCTAAGCTCCACCAGAAGAGACCGTAGCGCCTTCAGAAAGGTTGGTCTTAAAAACTGATTCATAAAAATTTCTCATGCTGAAGTGAATAAAATACATGAAGTCAAATTAAATCCAATATCCTGACTTTAAATAGATACAGTTCAGAGCAGCTGACTATCTGCTGTCATTATTAACAAGACTGACCAGGTAATCCGAAGACACACACACACACACACACCTCCAAAATCAGGAGACCTTTTTATCATCTCTCTTAATTAAATATTTTTGGTGTAAGACAAATTCAGACTCAGTGATTTAGTTATTGTATTTTGCGTTGGAAATAATTGTCAATAATTTCACCTGCCTGTATCCTACATCATGTTTCATAAAGTTTTAATAATCTGATATCAGTCTGAATTCAGATGAGTCATTTCTGAGAGTTTGCTCTGAAGCTGTGAAGACATTAATGTGTTTGGTGACGGGTGCATCTCCTTGTTGACTGTTGGAGAACCATCTTTCTCATTAATGTGGAAAATATAGAAAAGTTTATTCATTTCAAGTTATTCAATCTAATTCTAACTTGATTTTTTATCATTGATTGAGCCCTGTGTATGGCCCCTGATCTTCTACCACAGTGTATGGGGGTATGGATACAGCGTAGGGATACCAGTGCTCATACAACACCTGAGTGTTTCTTCCAAACCAGACGGTGTTTTCAGCTGTACCTGACTGTTAGAAGTATTTTTGGCCTCTAAAAAGGAGAATCTGGTTTTCAGGAGAACTTCACCTCTCATAAGAAGCATATCAGAGTAAAGAGGCTGCAGAGAAGGACAGAGACATGGTGACAGTTTCACTGTTCCCACCATCAGGAGCAGACAGAGGTCACATCTGTCCTTCTGTGGAGTCACTTTACTCTGTGTGTTGAACATCAGTGGATCCTGGTTTTTAATCAGAAGGAACATTCAGTGTTTTTGATAAAACAACATGAACACATTCAGCTTGCAAAGAATCACGTGAGTTTTTTTGCCTTTATATAACATCAACATTAACGTCAGTGACTGACTCTAACATAGATATGAGAACAGTTTACCTGTGCAGCTGTTGAAGAAAAAAAACACACACAAATGACATTAGTGTCATTGTGAAGAAAATATGACTCAGTATGAATCAGAGTCTGTCTCACAGTGGGATCCTGGACCAGGACAGTGAGATCCTGGACCATCATTGTGAACTAAAACCAAAGATTTCACAGTGTTTCTCTCATGACTGTCAGCTTTGGTCTGGGACAGCCCCAAATCACTCTGTGTTCAGGCCTTCATGTAAATTAAGGAAACATCACTGGAACGAGCTGATCTGTGACATGAGTCACATCTGCTTTTTGACTTGTCTTTACTAGTTTTAACAAAACCAGATTTTAGTACAGTGTAAATGTGATCCTGGAAAGATCTAAATGACAGGTGACAGGTTCTGTCAAGTATCAGTAACATTTACAGACAGATACTCCATCACTGATCCAAATCCACAAACCTCAACCCATCAACACAACAGTGATGTAGAGGAAAATCTACAGACCATGCAGCAGTAGGTAGATATGATGCTGTTTGTTTGAAATACTGTTGAATGTTTTCAGTGTGGACAGCTGCTGACTGTTTGACCGCCGACACAGCAGTGAGGTAGGAGGATCTTCCACCAGAACCACAGAGAGTCACTTTAAACAGTAAACATGGCAGCTGTGGTTATTGGTAGCAGACCTGTGAGTAGATTTATCCTGACCCACAGAGATGTGACATGGATACTTACTGTGGTTTAGCTCCTGCTATCAACAGCACCTGGATACACTCCAAGCTACCTGAGCGTGTCACCTTGTGGACTAAGTCCTGAAAACATAAATGTAATAATGAAGGCTATACTTGACGATCATAACACTTCCTGCCACATGCTTGTAGCCTATTAAAAGTCTTCAGATGGTTCAGAATGCTGCAGCTAGCAGTTAGCTTTGCTCCAGAAAATTTGATCACATTGCTCCAATTCCAGCTTCCCTCCACTGGCCTCCTGTCCATATCAGATCAGACTTTAAGGTGCTTTTGATGACTTGCTCCTTCATACTGGTCTGATCTTCATCAACCTTATACTCATAGGCAGGGCCAATTGGATGGCACAGGGCCCCCTTATAATCTCACTGGCAACCCCAAGTGCGCCCCCCACCATCAGAGTCAGAATGAGATTATTGGGCTTGTCTGTATTGATTGTCCACAAGTAGAATTGTTTTTGAAACCAAAACTAGCACATTATAGTGCTTTAATGTTGGCCAAATGATTTGTATATTATTTTATGCATGTGGCGTGACACCTGCATTTATCCCTCTGATTGTTGTGGTTGTGGAGCACCTGATGTAATTCTCTGCACTGGGGAGGAACCACTGTACCAGAGACGTGTTGCTCTCAGAGTAAATCAGGTGTGCATCCAAAGGTTGGCAAGACAGTGATGCTATTGAGAGGGGAGATAACTGAGAGATAACTGAGATAAATGGATACATTTCTATGTTTTTGATGGTGCAGGAAAGGAGAGCAAAGGCATTAGTAGGTAAACGGAGGTTTGGTCTGTGTAGTGTTTAACAAACTAAGGTGTGCAACGTAGAATAGACGAAGATGGTCAATGGTTTTGGGTTTGAAAGTTGTGGAAAGAGAAAAGAGTGGATGTTTGTTACCTGATGCTTGTAGATTAATGAAATGATTGATGAAACTTATGTTCTTGTGCAAAACAATGGTGGAGATGCTTTAGGATATATAGAGGTTACTATGCAGTTTCCAGTATAATATACAGCTATTCTGTTATTGTTACAACCAAATGTAACCTTCTTGTTTTACTGTTTTAATCTGTAGAGCATGTAGGTAAACTGTAACCTTCAATAGCTTCAGACTGTTATCCCACACTGCACAACACATTTCGCAGTTACACATCCACCACACAGTTATCCTTATTGTTACAACCCAATGTAACCTTCCATAAGTTTTTGACTGGACACCCTCTTTAAGATTTTGTGAAGTACCTCATAATATACACTTGTTATCATCATCCACATGTCACACCACAACCTCTCTAACCCCCCCACCCTACCCCCCTCTCTCTCCTCACCCTCCTTACCCCCTGCCCTAGACTACCCCTCTGACCCCCCCGCCCTATCGACATTCTTCTCTCTGTCAGTCTGCATGTTCTCCCCGTGTCTGCGTGGGTTTACTCCGGGTCCACCGGTTTCCTCCCACAACAAAAATGTGACCTTAATTAAAAATTGAAGCTTACGAGCTGAGTCTGTAGCTTCACTGCATCTCACAGCTTCCACATAGAGGGAGAAATGTTCCTCAGTGATGGAGGAGGATTCAGGTTGGTATTTTCAGACTTGGTTTGTTTATTTCCAGCAGAGAATAACATGTATGAGCCTGTTTGAGTCCTGTCAGTGTGAAACATCTGTCAGAGTTCACAGGTAAACACTAACTACAGATGCAGCAGCTGCTCATCAAGCTGACTTCACAGACAAAAACCTGCTACAGCCACAAGAGGGCAGTCAGTTACATGATGAACACAAACACATCAGATCCTTTATGGACAGAAGGCTGCTCTCAGATCAGATGTAAGGAGATATATCACTTCCACTTTGTTCTCTTTGATGCATGTTTTTAGTTTGAACTGGTCAAACACTGCTCGTCTCTCTCGTCCTGACCACACTGACACAGAGTCTGAACACTGTTTAAAGAGTTTACAATGAATTTTAGTGACAAATCTAAAACATGTTTTCACTTTGTTATTATGAGTTAGTGAGAGCAGATTCTATCCATTTAAAATGAAATGTACAACATGATGAAGAAAGTAAACAGTGAAGGGGTCTGAATAGTTTCTGAATCTACTGAGCTTATCAAACCAACACTGTATCAGTCAGAAAACTGTTTCTATGGAAACAGAGAAAAGTCTTACAAACCTGTGTCACATTCACATGAAGAAGGTAACAACCAAACAGGAAACAGCAACATGAACAAATCAAAGAGTCTGAAGAGTTTAGATATAAAAAGCTGTTTTAAGTCCCAACACAGACCATCTCATGTGACATGAGGGGGGGTGAACACAGGACGAGGACTGGACCGAAGAAGCTGGATCCACATCAGAGACTGTTCTCTTCACGCCCCCACTTTACTCTCTGAGTCTCACTGAGTCAGTCATTTTTTTAATTAGACCTCCACTGTATTAACAATAATCTTACTGCTTTACAGCCTTGAGTATTACCCACAAGTCATTGCTGCTTTACTTGGATGATGTATGTGCAGAGTGTTTCCACCTCCCCTCTCATCTTTAAATTAGGTCAGTGACAGACCTCTTCATGTTTCATGGGAAGGTGTATGAGGCCATAGGAGAGTAGCACCTGTGTGTGTTTCCATCCTCCTATATGCCACTGTTTTAGATTAGTTTTACTACTTTTGTTTGATGATCTTAAGAATAAAATGTGCTCAGTAAATGTCCTGGCAATGAAAGGTTGTGAGGTAGGCCTAATGAGATTCAAGATTCACTGTAATTGTCATTTCCCTTATATCAAGTGACGCAGCTGAGTTTGCTTGAATGTGTTCAGTAGATTTTATGGGAATCTGCATTTTCGATCTTCATTGTGGATGATTATGTGGAAATATTGGTCAGATGTCAGCGATGGTGGAAAGGTCAGGGAGTCACAAGGTTAACCTCCCCACACGAAACATGTTGTGTTTATTGCCCTCCTTTAATGGGCTTAATGATCAGCCAATATCAGGATATACTGCTTTTTGTATGACACATCAAATGTTTTTTTAATTTTTTAAGTTAAAAAACCATATATTGCCTAGTGTCCAGTTCCCACGTGCTAGTAAACTGAACATCATAAGTTGTGAGCGCTGGTTGGATTTTGAAGACAATGTGAAATTGTGATGGATATTTTTCACCATTGTTGGAAATTTTATAGACATTTATTGTAAAAGAAATAATTGGATTAATCAACTATGAAAACACTCATTAGTTGCAGTCCTAATAATTATGAGTTATTGATAGTTAGTTATTGATTAAACTGTCTTAAGTCTTAGTGAGTCAACAATCTGTTTGTTCTTTGGCACTGTGTTAGCAAAGCCAAACTGATATCAGACGTAGAGCTGAAATGATTAGTAGATCAATTAGTTGAATGATAGCAAATAAATAGCAAATTTTTAATGACCAGTTAATGATTTCAGCCTCTCAAATGTGAATATTTGCAAGTTTATTATTATTATTTTAGTATTACTAGACTTAAACTTAAACTACAGTCTGCTGTTATTATCAGCCTCATTTCCTCATTAACAAGTGATGACACTGATGAGTGTTGATTTTTCTAGAGGAATTCGTCTGAAGATGGATGCACTGAGAGTTCAGTTTGTCAGGGTGCAGAGGAGAATGTTTAATCTCTAGCATAGCATTGATTGTGCTGCACTAAGCATTTGTGTGATGCTTTTGTCAGATACTCAACCTGGAACGTCTCACTCTATCCTGGAGAGAGATGTCAACAGGCTTTTTAAGAAGCAGAACCCCCGCAAAGCAGCCAGTCCTGACTCTGTCTCTCCATCATCCCTGAAGCACTGTGCTGATCAGCTGTCTCCGGTGTTCACGGACATCTTCAACACCTCACTGGAGACCTGCCACGTGCCAGCCTGCTTCAAATCCTCCACCATCATCCCTGTCCCCAAAAAACCAAGGCCCACAGGACTAAATGACTACAGACCCATTGCCCTGACCTCTGTGGTCATGAAATCATTTGAGCGCCTTGTCCTGTCCCACCTCAAATCCATCACTGACCCACTCCTGGACCCCCTGCAGTTCGCCTACAGAGCCAACAGGTCTGTAGACGACGCCGTCAACATGGCTCTCCACTTCATCCTCCAGCACCTGGACTCCTCAGGGACCTATGCCAGGATCCTGTTTGTGGACTTCAGCTCTGCCTTCAACACCATCATCCCGGCTCTGCTGCAGGACAAGCTCTCCTAGCTGAGCGTGCCTGACTCCACCCGCAGGTGGATCACCGACTTCCTGTCTGACAGGAGGCAGCACGTGAAGCTAGGAAAGCACGTGTCTGACTCCCAGACCATCAGCACTGGATCCCCGCAAGGCTGCGTTCTTTCTCCTCTGCTCTTCTCCCTGTACACCAACACCTGCACCTCCAGCCATCAGTCTGTCAAGCTCCTGAAGTTTGCAGACGACACCACTCTCATTGGACTCATCTCTGATGGCGATGAGTCTGCCTACAGGTGGGAGACTGACCGTCTGGTGACTTGGTGCAGGCAGAACAACCTAGAGCTTAATGCTCTGAAGACAGTGGAGATGATAGTGGACTTCAGGAAAAACCCAGCCCCACCCATCCCCATCACCCTGTGCGACTCCCCTGTGGCTACTGTGGAGCATTTCCGCTTCTTGGGAACCACCATCACATAGGACATCAAGAAAGCTCAGCAGAGGATGTATTTCCTGAGGCAGTTGAAGAAGTTCAACCTGCCAAGGACTATGATGGTGAACTTCTACACCTCCATCATTGAGTCCATCCTCACCTCCTCCATCACCATCTGGTGAATAACAGACTGCAGCATATCATCCACTCTGCTGAGAAGGTGATTGGCTGCAATCTACCATCCCTCCAGGACCTGTAAGCCTCAAGGACTCTGAGGCGTGCAAGGAAGATTGTAGCTGACTCCTCCCACCCTGGACACAAACTCTTTGAGTCACTCCCCTCTGGCAGGAGGCTGCGGTCCTTCAGGACCAAAACCTCTCGCCACAAAAACAGCTTCTTCCCGTCTGCTATCAGCCTTATCAACAAGGCTAGAGAGCTCCACTGTCACTGATCCCCCTGATCCCCAATTGCACCAACCACCAGCACAAATTCCTTGTATGTGGAAACATACTTGGCAATAAAACCAATTCTGATTCTGATTCTGATTCTGATTCTGAAAGAGCAGCAAAGACAGTCGGCGATCTCACTTTTCAACACAACGTTTCTGCAACCAAACCTGACTTCACTGCCTTCTCATCAGTGGTAAGTCTTGATTAAAACGATGATAAAGGTCTGACAAAGCAGTTAACTGAATAGATGACTGTGCACACCTAAAAATATAAATCTTGAAGCTATTTAAATTGTAATTTATACTAGATATATTTATACTATGTAATTTATACATGAATAAACAGCGTCTTCAAAAGTGTTGATATTGATTCACAAATGATCTAAATTATGTTTCAAGGAATCTGACATGACATATGACATGAAAAAAAAAAAAACTGTAGACAAACAATATATTAGTTGTGCTGTGAACTTTCAGCTGTTTTAAGTCAGTGATTCCTACTCTATTTATTTCTCTTTCAAATCTTGTTCTTTAAATGAATGCATTGACCTAAAATGAACTGTTTTTGCTGTATAAAACACTTTTAAATTTACCAGTATTGTACTGTTTAATTTCTTCCATGCTCCAGGTTTGTTTTCTGCTGTAGTCAACCATGCTGACGGCCTTAACTCTGGCCTCCCTGAGCCTCTTGGTGTGGGCATCAGACCTCTGCCCCTCCATCTGCGAATGTCAGCGCAATCTGACCTCCATTACATGTCAGCAGAAAGGATTGCACCTGATCCCTGAGCTGCCCAAGGCCACAGGGTACCTGTACGTCTTATACAACAAGATACCGGAAATACCTAGCCGTGGTCTGGAGAAACTGCAAGTATGAAACTTATAGCTACTTTATGTGTTCTGTTTTTGAGAAAAAAAAGTCTTGCAGCAGGAAAGTCCCAGGTTAAACTTTACATGTGCTCACATGTCTGTTTACAGGGAGTTTCCTGCAGCAACAGTAATAAACTGAACCGTCATTTAAGAACCACATTGGTGGTTTTGCAGAGTTTCACATATTAGCTAGAGACTATGCATATTTTATCTGGCCATGAATTTACAAAGAATACCTTAAGTGTTAAATAAATCTAAATTCTTATATTATAGTGAATGGGGACCATTGGCGGCTGCCTGTAAGATTGGAAGTAAGTCTAAAAACTCATGGCAATGGGATTTAAGTGTGTGATTAGTAGCTGCTATACTAAAACAAGCCACTCCACTAGTATGGGCATCATGTACTAGGGAACATTTTTTTTTATCAGCAGTGAGTCAAATGACTATAACATATATTATAACATGAAAGGGGTTAGTGCAGTGACAAACCCACAAAGATTTACCTAACTTGTTTCAACAAACAGCTGTTTCCAGCAAACAGTGAAGGGGTCTGAATACTTTCTGAAGCAAGTTACGTAAGTAGGCGAGACTATGTTAAAAACAATGAAGAGCTCTAAAGAGACAGTTCAATATTTTGGGAAGCATGGAAATTCACTTTCTTGCTGTTAGATGAGAAGATCAGCACCACTCGTGATTAAATATGAAGCTTATTACAAAGAGTGTAAACAGGGGGAAATGACACTGAGGTGTAAAAATAACTATTTATTGCCGAACTATTTCTTGGACAGGAGAAGTTGTGTAGCAAAGAATTAGTCTGGCACATAACCCCTAAGGAAAATGGCAAATTGTTTTTTTTTGTTGTTGTTGTTTTTGTACAGAGTAAACAAAGACGATATGACATGTTTATTAGTGGGCTGGAAGGTAGATTTAGTTACCATTGGACAGAGCCAGACTAGCTGTTTCCCCGTTTTTGCTAAGCTAGGATAGTGGTATTGATCCTCTCATCCAACTCTCTGCCCTGAAGCCAACATGTTTCTCATAATGTTGAACTATTTCTTTAATCTTTAAGAGTTGTGTTGTAGCTGTGCTTGCTGTATTGTTGCTTTTCAATACCAAAATTTTGGCTCATGACTTTTTTTTTTTTAAACAAAGATCTGAATGCCTTCCTGGGCTTCCAAGACTCTTCTCTTACATTAAAAAGATTTATTCTTTGGTATTTCTACACAATTAAACATAAAGAACTTTTCACATCAACTCTACTCTTCTTCCTGATATCCTGTAGGTCTTGGACCTGACTAAGAATCAGCTGAATGTCTTCCTATCCCTCAACCCTTAGTCCAGTATGGTGAAGCTGTCCAAGCTCTTCCTACGTGACAATGGCCTGAGGTCTCTACACCCTGGCCAGTTCCTAAACTGCACTGCTCTCACCTTACTGGACCTGAGTGAGAACCTGCTTGAATATCTACCAATCGGATTCCTCCGCAGATTAGTTAATCTGAAGACACTGTTTCTGAATTTTAACAAGATTAACATGTTACAGGTTGGTGGACTGGAAGGGGCCTTCGCCCTTGCTGACCTTCACCTCAGCCATAATAATATAACACAGATAGAGGGAGGTGTTTTTAAGAACTCTGCAGCTTTAGATAAACTTGTTCTGTCACATAACAGAATCAGAACAGTGGATGAGGCCAGTTTCAGTGCAGCGACAAGTTTCCAGTGCCTTGACCTGAGTGTTAATCTGCTGGTCACTGTTCCAGCTGAGGCACTGAGGAATGTGAAGAGGCTCAAGAATCTGAACAGCATCATCAGCCTCCCAGAGGACTGCTTCTCTGCACTGGGCCTGTTGGTTTATCTGGACATGAGCAACAATAAGCTGACCACTGTCTCTGAGGGATCACTGAGAGGTGTGACCATGCTGAAAGAGCTGGGCCTCAGCAACAACCTCATAGATTCTCTTCCCTCAAAAGTCTTCAGCGACCTGATCAACCTTGAGTCACTTTATTTGTACAGGAACAGACTGACATCTCTTCCTACAGACATATTCAGGAACTTGACCAACCTGCAACAGCTGCATCTGGACAGTAACCAGATCTCTGTCCTACCAGATGGGGTGTTTGATTTGCTGTCCAAACTCAACGAGCTACAGCTGTCGTACAACCGCATCCTAGAGCTCCCTCCTGCTCTGCTCGCCAAGCTCAAGTCCCTACAGAGCCTGTACATGGAGCACAACGCTCTGAAGCACCCTCCCAAAGGGCTTTTCCACAGGATGAGGGACCTCAGAGAGCTGGACCTCAATGACAACCACATTAGCTCTCTACATCCCTCAGTCTTCCATGGTCTGGTTAGAGTACAATCACTCAAGCTCTCTCATAACCGTCTCTCCTTTTTACACTCAGACCAGTTCAGAGACCTTATCGGCTTAAAAGATTTACAACTAGATGGAAACAATATAAGTAAACTTCCTACAAACCTGTTTATGAATCTAGCAAATCTTACAACACTGGATCTGGACAACAATAGCCTCTCAGAACTGTCTTCTGATGACTTTGTAGAGTTAACCCGCCTTAAAGAGCTCAGCTTGAACTTCAATCAGCTCCATGACATCCCTTTCAAGATCCTCCATTTCCTCCACAACCTCTGCAGGCTTCTGCTAAAGAACAACAGCCTGGATAGTTTACACCCTCAGCTCTTTGCCCGGCTGTCGAAGCTGAGAACTGAATCTGGATGGAAACAAGCTGGATCACCTGCGTGATGATGTCTTTCAAGGACTTACAAACCTCCACAAATTGAGTTTGAAGTCCAACCAGCTCAGAGCAGTGGAGGATGGGGCTTTGGAGCCTTTGAGAAAGCTTAAAACTATCTGTCTGTCAGGTAATGTGTGGGACTGCACCTGTGCACGAGTTCTCTACATCAGCTGCTGGGTCAACGTACACAGAGACAAAGTGGGAGATCAGCCTATCTGCTTCTTCTACTCTTCATCAGACTCTGTCTGTCCAAACGCTTCATCACCCCTTACTGAGGACCCAGCGCTGTCTCAACCAGCAATGCCTCCCCCACTGTTACAAGATTATTGCATTGCAAAAGCTCATCAGCTCCATTTCCTCTGGAAACACTCAATCTGCTCATGATTTCTCCTCTTGCTGTCAGCCCATCATGACCTCCTTCTTAGTGATTTCATCCTCCGCAACCTCTTTTTTTCCTTTCTTCTCTTTTCATGTCCGCTCTTGGTTTTTACAAGTGATTTGTTCATGAAGGTTTTACATGTGTTCATAAATGCAGTCATAACTGGCTTGACAACAGATAATGAATTGTTGAGTGTGCTTGTGTGTGCATTTGATTTTGACAGTATATCAGTCAAAAGGACAGAGGTTTTACACTCCTTCTTCCACTGCATTATGAAAACATAGAACAAGAAAAAAAACAAGATTTAAACTTCACTGTTTATCCATTTGACTCACAGTAACAAAGCTGAGATATAACAAATACACACTCACCAGGAAAAATTACAGATGAAACATTCTTACAAAAAACTGTTTCAGAATCTGTTTGTATATTTTCTCAGACAGCACATCAGTTCTTTGAATACAAGGCAAGTTTGTTTCCAAAAACTCACAGTAGTATTTCAGTCATTCATTTATAATCTAAATGATGTTTGGAAAAAAGGCAGGAAAGCACTTTTCAGTTTAAACCACTATCAGACTTAAAACTTAGATAATGTGGTTTTAAATCCTGAAAAAACCTAAATTAGATCAAATCAATCGGTCACACTGGAATCAGAGTTAGAATTTAACAGCTGCTGGTAAAATCCTGTTAAATTTCAGCTGTGTTCTGTGTATTCTTCCTGGATTTAAATGTTTTTCCAGTATCTTGTTCAAGCTGTTTTACTCCCTGAAAGTCTGTCTGGACTACAGTATTTGGTAAATACCTTCCATTTAAAACACAAAAAGCTGCTCACCTTAAGTTCTTAAACCTTTGACTATTTCACTGCAAACGCATTACATTATTTTCCCAGCCCATCCCTGTGTTTCTCAGCTGGCACAAGGAAACTTAGACCCTCTGCTCTGCCACCGGGGCAGATGTGTCTTTGCAGTTTAGCTTCAGACGTAGAAGCACTTGTGGTCCTTCAGGTTCCTCAGGTAGGAGAAACTCTTCCCACACTTGTCACACATAAACTGTTTCTCCCCAGTGTGTATCTGCTGGTGGGCCTTCAGGCTGTTGCCCTGGTTGAAGCTGCGTCCGCACGTGTCGCAGCTGAACGGCTTCTCCCCAGTGTGGATACGCTGGTGTCTGTTCAGGTTGCCCGTGTTGCTGAAACACTTCCCGCATGTGTCACAGCTGAATGGTTTCTCTCCTGTGTGGACCACCTTTGGAGGACAAGGTCAACAGAAAAGCATAAAGATTTACATACTGCTGCAGAAGGTGAGGCTGGTCCTGAAATCTAAAGTCTATCTAAATATCTTCATAGTTAAAATCACTCTGTTTCCTATTTAGAAAATGAACTCAGCTTGTGTTGACATAAAACTTGATGTGTAAAAAGGGTCAATTTTAGAGCATTTTTTGTTTCTAATTTACACAACCAGTGTCATGTCAACAGGAAGTGTGCTTTGTTGCGTCTGCAACCACATACAAGAGCAACATCAGGGTGTACTGAACAGCCTGAGTCATCACTGCAGCAGTGTGAGAACGTCACCCACTGTATGTGACCAAAAACAGGTGTTGTAGTTCACGAACAAGTGCTTAAATCAAACTAATTATTATTTAACTAACTGTGTGTCTGATGTAAAGGAGACAGAGCAGCGTGACGCTGCTCTGTCTCCTTTACATCAGATCCGTGTGTATCCTGTTTATCCTCCTATTTGTTTATTCCATGACACCAAATCAGTAAAATCCAGTATATCTGTTGGGGTTGATGTAGGTGAGGGCGTTAAAGTCTTTGACTGACTAATGCTCTGTTTGACTTAGAACTTTTGAGCTGCTCAAACATGGATGTTGTTACAAATGAGCGACATATTTTTCTTCTCATGCCAACAGCAAACGACAGGGAATGTGGTATCTTTCCTCATCACAAGACACTTTTGTTGCCCCTGTCCATTATGAAAACACTAGGCAGTGTAAACCCACCTGATGTGATTTAAGGCTGCTGTGCTGTGTAAACATGCGACCACAGATGTCACAGGAGAAGGGCCTCTCCCCGCTGTGTGTCTTCAGGTGAATCTTCAGGTAACTGGACGACTTGAAACTCTTCCCACAGAGCCCGCAGCTGTGAGGCCTGTCCACTGTGTGGTGCTGCTGGTGCGAGCGCAGGTCAGTGATCGAGCTGAGCCGTCGGCCGCAGAGCACGCACGTGCACGGGATGGTCGCCGCATGCGTCTGGAGGTGTTTGCGTAAGGAGTCCACGCAGGCTACCGTAGAGCCGCACGCCACGCAGGCCAGTGAGTTCTCGCCTGAGTGAGAGGTCTTCTGGTGCATCTTCAAGGCACTCTTCTGGATGAAACACTTGCCGCAGGTCTCACAGCTGAAGGGACGCTCGCCGGTGTGTATCCGCTGATGGCCTTTCAGAGTGTCGGCCTGGTTGAAGCTTTTGCCACAAGTCTCGCACCTGAAGGGCTTCTCCCCCGTGTGTATGCGCAGGTGGCGCTGCAGGTTACCTTGTATTGTGAAGCTTTTGCTGCAGTACTGGCAGTTAAAGGCCCGCTCTCCGGTGTGGACCATCTGGTGCATTTTCAGACCGTGGGCTCGGTAGAAGCTCTTCCCGCACTGTTCACAGCGATATGGACGGACCTCGGCGTGGAGGCGCTGGTGGTTCCGCAGCAGCTGCTTCAGGGTGAAACCCTTCCCACAAACATCACAGGTGTGTGGCCTCACACCTGTATATGGGAAAAATGAGTATTATAACAGTTGCATACTCCAGACAAATGTAACATGCTTTTTAAAGCTGCCCTAATAAACATTTTTATGACTAGATAATATTGTGAAAGCGGTCACTAACACCGACATCTGCCTTTTCGTCTTAACCCAGTTTCACTGTATGGTTGAGTCACATCGATCTCATCAGCCCCATTTCCAGCAGCAGCAGGTGGCAGGTCTTTTAACAGACAACACTGTGCACTACCTGCCCAGGCCATACAGGAGACACACAGTTAGCAATTAGCTGGTGAAGAAAGTGGAACATCTGTCAGCTAAAGACCCAGAACAGAAGAGAGAGTGAATAGTGGACCTGGATTCACCAGAAGGCCAGGAACACTTCTCCAGATGAATGTCTAAATATGTTTCCTATGTATGTTTACGCAGATAATTCTTAACGCGATCAGTATAACGACTTGATGAGGTGATCAGACGTCAGGTCTGAAAGTTTATCTCACATGAAGCTGAACACTCACCTGTGTGAAGCAGCATGTGTGCATTGAGGCTGCGCTGGAATGAAAAACCTCTGCCACACTGAGCACAGTGGAAGGGCTTCTCAGCGTTCGCCCCGTGGACGGCCTGGTGGGCTTTGAGCTGCAGCAGCTTGGTGAAGGTCTTCCTGCAGTGTTTGCAGCTCAGAGGCTGCTGGCTCTGACCCTCTTTCTTTGCTCGACCTCGGGTGGACTTGGGCTTTACGACACGTTTAGGTCTTGCGGTGTATCCTGGGTCTCCATCGTCTAGATCTTCTGCCTCCAACTGACAGAGAAAAATTATTAAATATGTTAATTCAAGAAAACTATGTATGTTAAATTACTTACATAATAAACAGACAACAGAGAGCTGTAAAAATGATTTAAACATTATAAACAAAGTATTGAGGTATTCATAAATCAACCTGGTAGTCTGGGTCGTCATCAACGTTGTGGCTAGCTTCATCTCTGCACTGACCAGAATCAGGAGACGCCTGGTCAGCAAACACTTCCAATCCTTCCTCCTTTATTATAACCGGTTGGACACTGTCCTGAGAGAAAGACAGAATGAGCAGATGTGGACAGATGTAAGACTCTCGGTTCAGGTTCAGGGCCCATTATGTCAATACAATGTCAACTTTGAGATTCCCAGTTTGGCTGACTAGGAAACACATTTGGACTGGGAGCAAACGTCTGTAGCCATGTTCTGACTGACTGTGGAAGGCCTTCTCAGATGAATGAGGCTGTTACAGCAGCAGACATTCACGTTCAACGGTTACATATGGGTGGGTGTTTGGGTGTCCACATACCTTTGGCAATATGTTTTACAAATAAAAGAAGAGATGTTACAATACAAACAACTTAAATATCATTCTTTGTTACTGACATTCATCTGATTCACCAAAGAAGAAGTTCTGTGAAAGAGAAACCAGTATCAAACCCAGTTCAGCCTCAACAGACGATGAACATCTGTGTGTCACACGGGACGGGAATTTACCTCATATGTTCTGCCTTTCCACAGGTGAATTATTGGTGACCTTTTCACCCCAGCATCACCACTGGCCACAGCTGTAAAAATTCAAGAAGTTATTTAATAGTGCTTTTGGGAAGTTCGGCTTGATCAGACCAAGAAAAGAGGAGACAGAGTAAAGACAGTGGAGACATGAACCTGTTTGTACTGTGTCAGCGTCTGTCTGGTGGTAAACTACTCTAAGATCAGCGCAGCCTCTTCAGTGCAGTGTGAAAGAAGGAAAATCACTGCCCTAACACACAGGATCATTCCAGATTTATAGCCTGGTTTTTAACCAGTTCTGCTACTTAACAAACTGAGCGGGAAGAACCACACTTTAAAGACTCAGACTGAGAAAAACATGGACAATAATGAAACCTCTGACAAATGCTGACTGCTGTCATCGTGCTAACAAAGAAAAACTGAATAATATTCTAACAATAATAATCATTTAGTGTCATATCAAACATATACTTCCTATTCTGTGCTACAAAGCTAAATAAAAGCAGAAGATAGTGACAAAAAGAAAAGATGCCTCATTATTATGATAGATGTGCATGATGTAAGTTGTTTAGGAGCAACAAAGAGCTTGTTCACTTAACTTAAAGGAAAAGTTTCCTATTTTGGGAAAATACCAAAATGCAAAAATGTCAGTTTGTTGTTTTACAGTTGCCTGGCAACTGTTCAAAAACTTAGACTTAACCACAAAACCACTTGTAAAATGGCTCATTGTAATTTTTACCCTTTTAAGTACATACTACAGGTTCATGCAAATTGACCAACCGAGATTTAACATTTGAATGATTGAGCTTCAGAGGTACTGGTAGGAGGATTTTGTTACGTTTGGACAGAGCTAGGCTAGCCACTTCCCCCTGTTTCCAGTCTTTATGCTAAGCTAAGCTAAACAGCTGCTGGCTTTAGTTTTATTTTAAATGGAAAAATGTGAAAATGTCCAACTTTTGTCTATATAGAAACAAAAAAGATAAAAACACAAAGGTTAGTCGTAATTAAAAATGATGCGTTAAACATCAACATTTGTGATAGAATATTACAGCTGATTTTCCACTCAGTGTTTAATGAAAGGACAAACTGGTCACCTCTGCGACTCTCTCTCCCTGAGCGGTGGATGATCTGGACTGAATCTCCTTCTGCTCCGTTGGCTGGGGCCCTCCTGTCCTCCTCCTGTCCGCTGCCTCCCTCCGTCAGCTCCTCCGCTTCCTTCTGGCCTCTGCTGCCCCCCAACACCAGCTTCAGCTCTGTCTCCGCCACCTCCAGCCTCCTCCTCAGGTCCTCAATCTCTGCCACACCCTGCGACAACTGCAGAACAAAAACAAACCAGCTCTTTAAATAGAAATCGAGACAAATTCAGGATTTTAAGTATTAAATACACAGAAGAGCCACAACAATAAAACAGACAGCTGGTTTTAATGCAGTGGCTGATTGGTGTATATTGTTTAACACTAGGCTTCAGTGATATGACAGAGAAATTACAGAAATAGGTCAACTATCAGTTATTATCTCACACTGTGTGTACAGTGGTAGCAATCCCTTTAACATTTATAATATTGTGCACTACTACTTAAAGGTTACTGTAAAGCTTCTCCAGGTACAGAAGCTGAATTGTAAGTTTCAGTTGACTAATCATGTCAGTAATTTTTTAAACAAAGATGCCAAAAAATTCACTTTACATTATAGTCATATCTTTGGCTTTGAAAGACTTGAAGGACTTTCAGAAATCTTGCGATGGAAATCTTCTGATGTTTTATAGATCAAACCATTAAGCAATTTATTGAGAAAGTGACAATGAAAATAATTAGTAGTTTCAGCTACAATACAATATATAGGAAGATAAACGTTCTGTTAATGATGTTGAAATTCCTTCTTTCACAGGTAAATGTATAACCCTGCAGAACATGTGGTACCAGATCTAGAAAAGTGCTGGATAGTGAAAATAAATGTGAAAAATTTAATACATACCATGTACAGATATGGTCATTGGGATATAATGACAATCTTTCCCTGATAATAACAACAGATAAGACTGTAAAAAAAAAAAGAACTGACACTGATTTTCCAAAGACAAATAAATGAGTGCAGTCAGGCAACGTACTTCTACCCGCAGCACAGCAGAACATTCATGGAAAAGCTGGCAGAGCTTCTCCACAGTTTCTCGAGCCAGATACGTCATGAAGACACTGAACTGGATCACCTGACGGGAACAACGCAGACCACTGTTAGAGGCAGATAAACACATGAATACTAATCAAGTGTCACAGCAGAATCAAGGGTGAAAATGAAAGGACAGTTTCAGGTGATCAGGGAGAGTCATTTCATACCAACACAATACCCTCATAACAACGACAGGAGATTACTAATGCTATGAGACATTTCAGAAGGATGTCATGAAACGATCACAATGCTGTGGTGCAAAATAATGATTATACTGATAATGTCTTACTATGGGACCTTTAACTATCATTATTATTCTTATACTGCATGTGATAGAAGGTCAAGGAAAAAAAAAGTGTATGCTAGTTAGAACTTAACAAATGCCGGGGGTTAGTGAGGCATGACTTTGGGATTTCAAATAACTTACTAATGCAACTGATGTTTCTCTAAGTCACTGCATAGGCTGGTTAATGAAAAACATGAGATGAGAAGAAGAGACCTTTGTTAGACCACTGCACTAATGAATGAAACAATTAATCAATTATCAAAATACTTGCTGACTATTTTCTGTTGAATGACTAAACTTCAGCTCTAATAAAGTTAATATCTTGAGATTTTTGCTTGGACAAAACAAGAAATTTGAAGATCATGGGCTCCTATAACTTGTTTGTTTTTTCCTTTTTGAGATTTTTTAGACTCAGTAAAATGAAAATGAGAAATAACTGACATTCATCTGCAAAGTAACTGCAGCTGTCAGTGGGGTTTTTTGTGGTTGAGTAGCAGCAGGGTGGAAGTATTACTTGGATTGTTCACTTTGGTAAAATGAGTAAATGAGTAAATGTACTTACTCATATACTAACTAACTATATTAAAATAATCATTAGACATGATCACAGCAGTTATAGATATAAAACATGAACTGATGAATTGATCACAGTCGTGGCGGCTGAAACGTTTCTAGACATACAGCAGATAGATAGGCCTGGGTCTGCTGTCCAACTCAAAATGGCGTCCAAAGATGGATTCTTCTCGGTTGTTGTGGCACCTTGACCATCCACACCTGCATGTTTAAATTTTATTTAGCCTGAATATCAGATGCTTTCTGTGTAACAGCCTTGCGGTCAGTAGTAATTAGAGTTTAGCCTCTGGATGCTGACTACAGCAGCTAGCTAGCTCTTCTATTTCTATGATCAGCTGGTTGTCTATGAGGGAGCGTCAACACAGACAGGAGGAACAACCCAAAACAACAACAACAACAACAAAAAAGAACAGCAGAAACAAAACCACATTGCACACTGACAGTGCTCACAAACAGCCCCACGCACCTTCTCCTCCGAGCTCCCCTGTGTGTTTTCAGCCGTAACTTTGGTCATTTCTGTGACAGCCGTGTTGACCATCGTCTCCAGAACCGAGTCTACCTGCGCCTCCAAGTCTGACATGCTGACGAATCGGTGTGTCGGCTACACCTGCTGCTGCGGTTCTGTAATTTTATGATGAAAGCAAACTGCTTTTGATGCTACAACATTGTCACTATGATGAAAAAAAAAAAACTCGCACCACTCACAACACGGACCCACCTTTTTCTTCCTGGTCGTGTTTTTCAAAATAAAAGCACGCACACTTGAGTACAGTTGCATTCAGTCCTCCAGGGTCCTGCACCATGAAGATTAATATGATAAAACTGAGACATCAGCTCACGTTTACAGCAGAAAATAAATTTTCCTGCAATGTAAACAATTTGATCACATTATTAGTGTATAATAAGAAGCTGCAGAAATAACTGAAGTCATCTCCAAATAATAAGGTAAGGTGGAGAAAATACTGTAAATGAGTTAAAGAATTACAATAAGGGTCTTTAGTTAAGAGTACATTTTTTTCTTTTGTTCTTGTTTTTTTGTGACCATGACGGACAAACTTTTATGAATATGGGATGCTCATAAAAAGTTATGTTTGATTGTTGCTGCTGCTAAAGCAGAGAAAAGAGGAGGAGAGGTGGAGAGAGACTTCTTAATGTCTGATGAGGATCTTTCTGACTGACATGCTGCATTTATAATCATGGGAAATATTTAAGTGTGTGGATTATTTTTCCAGTAAAAGACAACAGGTTTATCTGATATTTACAATTACCATCACAAAGTCTCCTCGTGTTATTCTGAGCTGCAGAAATAATAAGAAGGAATAAGATTTTAAAGCAGTACTGCAGAGAAGTTTATTCTTATTATTCTTTCTTGTATAAATTCTGGTTTTCTCAGCCTTGTTTGTTAGTAGTGTATGTAGCAGTACCACACACCTTGGTATTAAACAATAGAAAGGTAACAATAAATATCCCTGAAAAATACTATTTGATTAATACTTTTTGAATGTTTAATTTTTTTAGTTATTTTTAAAAAGTTTATTGTTTCTGCCTTGACACTGGTGGAACTGATGGTTGATGAGTCTTTATGCTTTATTAATTCATGGCTAACACATTAATATGCAATCCTTGCTGATGTCAATATTTACTTGACATTATTAGTATGATTATTGAGAAAACAACAGCAGTATTATTGAAACTGTATAAATATTAATATAAATTCCACATTATTAAGGTGAATAACAGACATTTATGCTCTGTTATTCTTACAGTCATCACTCAGGCATTCATAGCCTTGTTATTGCTAATGTCAACAGTGTCTTTTAATAAGATACCTGTTGTTATCAAAGAATATCAAATGGACCATGTACCATGTAATGATCTCCATTAAACAAAATCCACACTAATGGAAAACTGAAATATGAAAATTAGGAGTCATATTAGGAGTCATATAATTTAAGGTAGCCTCTGTATATAAATACAGAGTTTTTGGGTTCATATATTGGCTGTATCTTTAGTTGAGGATGCTTAAACTGCACAGTTACACAATTCAAGGTCTTATACAGTCGACAAAAATAGAAACACTTTTATTAATGAGATGAAGCCTGAAACATGTGGATGATCCTTTCAGAGTTTAATGACCAGAGTTTAGTTTCAACCCTCATAATGACCAAGGTAACATTTTCTTTAGAAAACATTCATCAGAAGAATTCTTCCGCTAAACAAAACATCATTTGTTACTGGATACATGGTAGCAGTGGTGTTTGTTGGTTTAGCTTTTTGTTCTACAACAGGTTCTGTTTTGGGTCTAGATTTCTTTAAATATCCAAATCTACCACAGGTAGAGACCTACCTTACTGCAGCGCCACGTCATAGCTGAAATATTGCTTTAGTTTCCAGCTGATGGGAGTGTTTCCCCTAACAGTTTCTGATATTTCTCAGCACAGTTATGTCTCTTGAGCAGCCTTGAGTCTGAAAATCCAAGTCCACAGCTGCTGCAAGAATATGGTCTTTCTCCTGTGTGGACCTGCATGTGAAACTTAACGTGTCCCAGCTGCCTGAACCTCACTCCGCACACTTCACACTCATATGGCTTCTCCCCTGTGTGGATCCGCAGGTGTCTGAGGTAGTTTGTGTAGATCCTGAAGGCCTTGCCACACTCCTCACATTTATGTGGTTTCTCTCCAGAGTGCTGTAATTGGTGGGACTTGAGAGCCTGATGGATGATGAACCTCTTCCCACATATGTCACAACCAAACGGCCGTTCTCCTGAGTGGATCCGCTGATGGTAGTCGTAGGTGTTTTTGTAGAAAAAATGCTTCCCACATATGTGGCAGCTGTATTGTGTCTGACCTGTGTGGATCAGCTGATGTCTGTTCAGTGAGCTCTCAGTTTCAAAGCCCTTGTGACAGGTCTTGCAGCTAAACGGCGTCACGTCTACTGTCGTTCTGTCCCGTCGATAGATAACTCTGCGGTTACCTCGCTCCTGAGTTCGTCCTCTGATGACCTGCACTTGTCCTTCATCGTGAATAACTTTCTGGTGTTTCTGCAGCTGGCAGTTGTACAGAAAAGTCTTTCCACACAGGTCGCACATAAACGACTTTGAAGCACCGTGAAGGAGCATGTGTGCTTTCAGCTTGTTGTCCTGAATGAAACTCTTCCCACAGACTTTACATTTGAATGGTTTTTCGCCCGTGTGAATACGAATGTGTCTCTTCAGGTTGTGTTGAAGGGTGAAACCTGCTCCACATGTCTCACATGTAAACGTCTTCCCTCTGTGCACCGACTGGTGCGCCCTCAGCGATCGCCTCTTTACAAAAGCCTTGCCGCACTTGGTGCATTTGTAAGGGTGCTCTCCAGTGTGAATGCTTCTGTGGCACTGCAGGCTGAAGGCATACCTGAAACTGTCCCCACACTCTGAGCATTTGTGCGGTTTTTCAGTGGTGTGGACGGCCTGATGTGCCCGCAGGCTGTGTTTAGTTTTGAAACCCTTGCCACAGCTGGAGCAGAGGAACGGCCTTGTGTCTGTGTGCACGAGCTGATGAGTCTTCAGGTGCATTTTTGTTTTGAACATCTTCTCACAGAGCTGGCACTTGAACGTAGCGTACTTCTTCTCCTCGTGGCGCAGCAGGTGGTACTCATAAGTTGCAGTAGTCCTAAATTTTCTCGGACACTGGTTGCAGGAGAAAAGCCTCTGTTCTCTGTGAGTGTTCATGTGCTTCATCAGATGGAACTGCCGGCTGAAGCTTTTGTTGCAGACATCACATAAAAATGTCCTCCCTCTCCGCTTGACCTCTGCTTCCTGTGTGTTTCGGCTGTCAGCGTTTTTGGATTCTGTTATGTTCATTGTGGTACAATCCTCTGTAGTGCCTAGACAGGAGTAGAAAAGATAAACTGACCACACATATCCAGAGTAACAGCACCACAGAGGCAAAACAAGCCAACGTTTTGACACATAAAATCCTTAATGAACTTAAAATATCGAGTTCCAAAGTAACAGACCAGCTGTGGAATAATGAACTTCTCATCAATTAGATATCAACACTTTCATCAGGAATCAAGGTTATATTCTGAATTGTTAGACTAGAGTTTAAGTCCCACTCATCACTGCATTTCAGCTTCATTCAAATATGTTTACTGGAGTATTAATTTTCCTGTGTATTAATGTGAATTACTTCCATATATCTCACCTTGTCCAGTTCCTGGTGAGGACTCAGGATTTACCTTCTTTGTTGCCTCTCCCCCATCTGAACAAAAAAGAAATTATTAAAATTAAATAAGAGTAAAGAAAGAAAACAAAGACACATAACTCATTGCTGAAGTCAACTAAAATACTGTAAATGTTCTGTTCCCAGTAATAATAAAATATCGGCTGCGTGGGTCACAGTTCCTCCAAAACCAGGAGTGAAATAAAGATTTCTCAGAAAGTATAACAGACTTAGTCAGTGCTGCTTCTACAAACACTAAAAACATTATGGTTTCACAGAATACACATTTCCTATCAGATGATCAGACCCTAAACGCCTCTTTTCATCTGTGTCACTGTAGGTTGATTCCCTGATCATTATGAAAGAAATATGTATAAATTAAAGGTCCCATACTGTCAAAGGTAGATGTCCATGTGTGTTTCGATTACAAAGCAGGTCTAGGTTCTATATTAATACTGTGAAAGTATCAAAGCCTCAGTCCACAGAGAAATGTACACAGCCTGTATTCAGAAACTGAGCCTTAAAACCAGCCGTCAGGACTTCTGTATTATTATTATGACTCAAATACCCAAAGAAAGTGAGATTTTCTTTTTTCCCCTTTTGTGTATGTTTGTTTATGTGCGTGTTTGTTGTCTAATAAATTAAGCTTCAGCATCAGTGAGACAAAATCTGACTCTTGTGATGTGAGAAAACTTGTCCAGTCCTGTTAGTGAGCGGCTGTCACATTCAGTGTGTCTGCACCCACAACATGTAGAGCACGGACAGAGCAAAGTTTCTCCCACTGCTTGTGTTTGTGCTTGAATGAACATTCACGTTATTTGTCTTCATGTTTCATTCTGCGATTTGCTGTTTACATTTTGTGTTAACTTCATCTGTTTTTTGTCTTAATTTGCTCCTTGGTTGTCCAAGTGGTGAGGAGAGCACCACATATGGTAGTTATTTGGTCTGTGTGCTACAGCTGTTGGCTTTGAATCTTTGCATCGTGTTAATGAGCAGTAAGTCATGCTGAGACATTCTGGTTAATATACAGTATTTTATGTGCAGTTACTCTCCATATTTGCTGAGTTTTGCTATATTTTTATGATTACACTTTGAAGCTAATCATGAGAAAGCCTGCCTGTGACAGATTTATTGCTTTGAATGTTATTAATTCTTATTTGCTATAATTATAGATCATATATTGTTACTTCTTCTTTTTACCACAAACATATTTACCCTTATAGTCATCCTACATTTCCCACTTACAACATATAATAGGGTTATTATTTTTGAGCAGTTTTCTCCTTAAATGGAAACTTACCAGCGTCATGTCCACTCTGTGTCCCAGCAACAGGCGATGAATCAGTCATTGCCTCTGACACGTTATCTGTTTTTGTTTTTAACATCCCAAATGGCTTCAAGGTGAAAATCAACCCACTCTGCTCGAACAGGACTGGGCAGCCGTTCAGAACATTTTCTCTCCACATTCTGGCATTTTCAAAGTTTTCACTCATCGTCTTCAGCTCACTCTCCAGCTGTCCCACTTTGCCCTTCAGAGTCTTGTTTTCATGGTGCAGCATTGAGGACAATTGAGAGAAAATAGTGTTTATCTTTCTCGTTGCCTCCCGTGCCAACATTTCCATGATGCTGTCTGACTGTGAGGATTAAAACAAAAGAGCTATTAGATAAAAGTAGCTGAAAGTGACATAAGGATGTTTTTATAGTGGATATAAGAATCTGGTATTACCAACTGCTCATGCTAAATCTGTCAAATTAAAAAGTCACTAAAGATGGAGAAAAACTTAAAACAAAGTTCCAGTGTAATTGTATATAATATAATATAAAACTATCATACAATGATTATTGCCTTCTAAGGGGCTCAACTGATGATCCAATATGGTTCATTAATGATACAATAAGTCTAATATAATAACCAGATGACAACTAATCAGGAGGACAAGGCTTTTTACAGGTACACAGTATTCAGATTGATGACATCGGCAAAGCCGAGTGACGTTAACAACTGCATATAAGTCAAATAAAATTAGGACCAATAGCCAAGAGACATTTTCCAGATGGATCATTCCTTAAAACAAGTCCACTGGATGTGAAGCCATAATCCACCAGAGAAGAGTCTTTAAGTTTAAATTCAACTTTTGGGTCAACAAACATGTCAATACAAGCTGTGATTGTTTTTATGACCAGGGCCGCAACTAATAATTATTTGAATCATCAATTAATCTGCCAATTATTTTCTCAATTTATCTTTAAGCAAATTAAATGTCAAAAACAATGTTCAAACTCCTTGTTTTTATTAACCAGGAGTGACAAACCTAAACAACTTCAGTTTATTATCATGTGAGGCAAAGTAAGATAGAAAAATCCACTCAAATGACATGCCGGAACCAACAAATGTGTTTCGTTTCTGTTTAAACAATGACTAAACGGCTAATCACTTATCAGTAGTTACCGATAAACTGATCAACTAATCCATTGATCAAATTGTTTCAGCTACTGTGGAGGATAAAACAGTAAATCACCCAATTAAAATGGGCTGGGGTGTTTATCAGGCGCCATTAATACAAAACAAAATAATAATGTAATTTAAAAACTCGTACGAAGAGCCTACGCCTACATGTTTAGCTACAGTCTATCATAACACCAGTGTGTTGCTTATTAGGTACCCGGAACTAATTTTTTCCCCTTCAGAACTTTATTTTGTAGATGTTAGCTAGCTGCCGCACAAACTGACACTACGCCATCTTTGTTGAGCTGTCCGCCTACTTGACTTTACTTCGTTGGTCCAATCTCCCCCAGCTACAACATCTCGGAGCAGTCATACATCTCCTATAATAAGCTAGTTACTTCAAAAACATGAACCGTTCACTAACCTTACGTCTCACATTTGGCTCCTTTGTTGAATTTTCTTCTTGTAAGTTTCCGATAACATCCACGGCCGTCTTTACGACCACATCCACGATGGTCTTTGTTTCTGAATAAAATATTGAGTTTTCTGACATTTTATCTCCAAAGTTCACTGCCGACTCTTTAACCGTCGGAGATCAACAGCACCAAAGTCGGCGCCATTAATACCGGACACGGAAGTAGCACTAACGATGAAAACCCCAATTTCAAAATAAAACTCAACGTTGGCTTTGATAGCAAATTTTCTTTATTTGCAATAAGGAACGAAAAATAGTATACATTGGCCTCATTCAACAGAGCTGTACATTTTACGAGGTAAATTTTTACTTTGAAAATAATCACATCTTGACGGCATTCTCTCGTGGATTATTATGAACTCATAACATAATAGAAAACAGTATAAGAAATCTTTCAAAATAAACAATTACCTTAATCTTAATTTAACAAATTCAATTTGAAAAAGAAAAAACGTTTCACTTCCTAACTCTTCCTAACACAGAAAGCTGGAATTTTTGCAGCATCCATCCCCTTCAATATATTTAGAGGTATCTTACCTCAATACCTGTTTCACATGTGTAACTTTGAGATTTTTAAATGGCCATGATGTCCTTTAAATGGTAAGCAGCCCTATCTGTTTTTTTTAAATAATGTGTTTAACAGCTGAGGTTACTGAAGCAAAAAGAGAAAAAAAAGAACCATAAATGCCACAATGCTGCTAGCCTCTACTATGAATGCTCTGAATGAGAGTAGAGCTGCCACTACCTTTACAATCAAGTACTGTATTAAATACTTTAATCCCTTAACTCTAACATAACAAGAGTAATGACAAGTGAGCGTTACCAGAGCCCTGAAGTGTTGAAAGAATATGAGGATTAACAAGCACCTCTTTGTACCATGAAGCTACCACAAGCAAGTGTTTTGTATTTTTACTTAACAATTGCAACAACTCAACATATTTTCAAAACTAGAACAAATTAATTTCCTTTTAATGCACCAGCTCTCAACAACAGATTATGAAGATAAAACTAATCAAGTTATTTTTATCAGTGTCCCTCCTGTTCAGCTGAGTAATATTTTGTATTTTTGGAAGTACATTTTTAATTGTTTCCCTTAACACAACATACTGCCACTTCATTTATCACTATCAAGTTGACACAAGTTCTTCCATTTGTCGATCAGCTGGGTGCATCACTGGGGGCATCACCTCGCCTATGATCCATCACAGCTGTGCTTCTTCAGCTGCCTTGAGTCTGAGAAGCCGCGTCCACACTGCTGACACGAGTAGAGCTTCTGCCCGGTGTGTACCTGAAGGTGAGACTTGAGCTGATTTGACTGGTGGAACTTCCTCTGACAGTACAAACATTCAAACGGTTTCTCGCCTGTGTGGATCCGCAGGTGTCTGTAGAAGTTCCCGTCTGTTCGGAAGGCCTTGCCGCACTGGTCGCATTTGTACGGCTTTTCACCGGTGTGAATCCGCTCGTGCTGCTTCAGACTACCGGCATGGAAAAACCTCTTCCCACACACGTCACAGACAAAGGGCCTCTCCCCCGAGTGGCTTCTCTGATGATACCCGAAAGAGTATTTGTTATGGAAAGACTTCCCACATATGCCGCAGTTGTACTCCTTGTGCTCACTGTGGCCTCTTTCGTGAAGTTTGAGGGAGTGTGCAGCACTGAAACCTCTCAGACATATTTTGCAGCTGAATGGTTTCACCAGAGACTTGTTTTGCCGTCTAGTCTGGAAAAATCTTTGCGTTCCGTCCGTCTCCTCATTCCTGTCAGCATGCACGTACCTCTGATGTATTAGCAGCCTGCAGTTGAAGAGGAAGGTCTTTCCACACAGATCGCACATAAAAGGCTTTCTGGCACCGTGGATGAGCATGTGCGACTTGAGCTTGTTGTTGTCTGAGAAGCTCTTGCCGCACTCCTGACAGGTGAACGGCTTCTCTCCTGTGTGAATGCGAAGGTGCCTCTTGAGGTTGTTATTCAGGCTGAACCTCGCTCCACATATGTGACAGGTGAACGGCTTCTCCCCTGTGTGGACCACGCTGTGTCTTTTCAGAGCAGTGCCAGTCCTGTATGACCTGTTGCACACAGTGCATATGAACGGCGTGACGCCCGTGTGTTTCCTCTTGTGCACTGTCAGGGAGTGGGCATATTTGAAAGTCTCTTCGCACATTGTGCACTTGTATTTTTTGGTGTTTGTGTGAACCATCCGATGGAAGCGTAGCGTGTCCTTACTTTTAAACTCCTTCCCACATGTTCCACAGCTGAATGGTCTTTCCTCCGAGTGTACGGCCATGTGACATTTCAGCTGGACGGATGTCTTGCAAGTCTTGTCACAAAGCTGGCACTTCAACATTTGCTTCCACTTCTCGTGGCGTACGAGGTGGTTTTCCAGAGACTGCTTGATTCTGAATGTTTTCCCACACTGATCGCAGGCAAACGGCTTTGGTGGTTTCAGCCGCTGGTGACGCTTGAGGTGATTCTGAAGCGACTGCTCTTTTCTGTACGATCTTTTACACTGAGGACAGGGGAAGGGCAGGGGGGCTTTACTCGCCTCATGACGCAAAGCGTGATTTTCCAGAGACTTCTTCTCCAGGAAACTTCTGTCGCACTGGTCACAAGGAAACGGCTTTTTGTGGACCTTCATGTGTTTGTTCAAGTCACCTTTCCAATGAAAGCCGACGTTACAATGCTCACAGAAAAAACGCTTCACTGTCCGTGACTCTTTTTTCCTTAGACTTTCACCTAACTTGATTTTGTTCTCTTCAGTGCTGGTGTCAATGGAAGCTGGAAGTGGGAGGGGAAAAAAAAAAAGACAAAATTAGTCTAATTTTATTTGAAGATTGTAATTCAATGTTTAGTTTTTCCAAGAGGGATTATCCTCCACCTATTCCAGTTACTTCACAAACTGAAATGAAACGCACACATCCTGTAAGAAGCAACACCCTGAAATCTAATCGTACCTTTTTCAGTTTTAGAGAGCACTCTCCTCGTCCTCCTTGTTCTCCCTGAAGGTGCCTCTTCCACAGATTTCTGTGATGCATAAGTAAATTATCTGAGTTTAAGTGAAAGTTGATTGTACCTCATGATATGCAATCAGAAACTACAATAACCGTTTCCTCTGCATTACACTTCGTCTTATAGAAACATCAACCTAAAAATTTTTGAGAATTATTTTTGGCTCACTTTTCATACAGCCCTTAACGTACACACTGTATCCCACCAGGGTGGGAAAGAAACACCACTGAGATGTAAACAAGTATACAGACACTATGTCTGGTCCAAACTAATAGCATCAGAAAGACAAATAAAAACTAAAAACACAGTACAATAGTTTAGGTATCTGATCTTTAAGACATGGCTGCCTCCAGGCAAATAGAGCTCCATTAACACCTGACCTTTTCCTGTGCTGAGTCAAGACCACTGATGGTGCTGGAGTCTGGACTGGGGGCGATTTGAGGTGTAGACTCTGACGAGGCTGCTGCATTGAGGATGAGTTGTGCTGTTCCAGTGGTTTCACAGACAACTGGCAATGGCGTAGGGGGCTGGGTGACAACTTGGCTGGCACCCACCACCAGCACCGTGGGAGCAGAGCTGACGCTGCCAACAAACACCATCGGGGCTACAGCAGGGTTAGGGGAAGTCACAGATTCAGCCATGGAGCTGGGAATGACTTCACTCTCTGCTGAAGCTGGTGGAGAGTCTGAGGTGGTTTGAACAAGTTTTGGAGCAGCTTGACTGGTGGAGAGTGACAGCACTGGTGCTCCTGTATTGTTTCAAAGACAGAGAGACACTGTGTCACATCAAACTCATTTCATTAATGAATGTGCGCTGGCAGAATAGTGCAGTGGCCCATGAATAACTGATCCATGCAGAAAATAATGAACTTGCACACAGGAAAGGAACATGAACAGTTAGACTTACTGTACCGACAAGAAAATTAACAAAGAGCAACAAACAATTCATGTGTTCCAGTTTCTCAAATGTAAAGATTCACTACATTGTTCTGTTTTCTGTCATTGTACATTAAATATCTTTGGGTTTTGGGCTGATCGGTGGACAATGTAAGCAAAGTGAAGATGCCACCTGGAAACTGTAAAGAGTCTTTTTACAATTCTCTTACATTTTGTAGACTCAACAATTAATCCACATTAAATCATCAATTGACACGTTAATCAATAATGGTCAAGTAATGATTATTTTCATGACTAAATAATCTGCCAATTATTCTCCAGATTAATTAATTAGACTACAAAATGTCAGGAAAATGGGCCAGTGTCACAGTTTCCCAAAGCCCAAAGTTCGATCAACGATCAAATTTTCTGAATCTGTAATGACAGCAAATCTTCACACACAACAAGCTGGAACTAGTGATTGAATGCCATTTTTATTTTCAAATGATTAATCAATTATTACAATAGTTGTTGATTATATTTCTGTTATTCGACTAATTGATTAATCAGCCAATCATTGCAGCTGTAGTAGTAGCCACAGTGGCCACTATCTGCACACATAGTTTAAAGGTAAATGACATTGTTAGAGTGCCAGCTCACTCTTAAACTCAGTCTGACTGTCAGATAGGTTTCATGTGATCACTAATGGAGTGAATGATCGGTCGATTGATGGCTACCCCTCACCTATCAGTGAGCCGTCCTGCAGCAGGATGTGGGTCGGACCTCCCTGACTCTTGTTACCACCTTCACTGATGCTCCTCAGCTCCTTCTCCAGCTGCTCCATCTCCCTGCCCAGCTGACCCACTCTGGCCTCCAGCTCCTGCTCCAGCTGCCCGGCTTTCCTCTGCAGCACATCCTCCAGCTGCTCCACTTTGGCCCGCAGAGCCTCATTCTCCTCAAACAGCTCCGAGGAGAACTCCGTGAACACTTTGTGGATCTGAACTACAAGACACTTCTCTATCCCCTGGATTTCACCGAACTTCGCTTCTTCCCACTCCGTGTTTGGCGCCTCTTTCGCCCAGACATCCTTGAACACAGACACAACCGCCTGGATAGCGACTTCCACGACCGTCGCTACTTCGTTGCCGAACCTCGCCTCCATTTTTCTTCAGTTTAAAGCTCAGCCCACTGTGTCCGCCAGCTCGTCGGACATATTTACTTTTAAATAGTAATTGAAAGTCAAGACAGAATTGTATTTTAAATGCAACAACAGTACGTCTTCCGTATTCACGTAACATTTACTGTCCTAAATGTTAGATTGTGCACCTCTAAAAAGATTCCGTGTTACATATCCGTTTCCGGTGTCACGTCTAAGCTTCACAATAAAAGCCGTGGACACCCTACTAAAATCAGTGGGCGATAAATGGAGTGAGGAAAGTAGCTTCGCAATTGCCTTTAAAACACAGATTTAGTAATATATTTATTTAGTAGCATATGTGTGTAATAGCTGACTTTGAATGTTGTGTTTATAAATACTAAAATGGTATAAATAACGTACAAAAAAGATTTATTATATAAATACATAGTTTAAATCTCAACAAATGAACGATAATTCTATTATTTTATTTGATCGTTATTATTATTTTACTGTAGTTCTGATCTGAGAGCAGGAGGAAATCATTTAAACCGAAATATTTTCAAAGTTCAAAGTTCTCCATTCATTTCCAATGAGGAAAGAAAACACTACTGTATATTTCACAGTAAAAGTTCCAGACACGCTACTAAAATCAAAGGGCGTTTATAACTAGGCTACAATATGATGTAAAAAAAAAAAAAAAAGAAAGAAAAAGAAAAAGAATATACATAATTATTCATTTTATCATTCATTATTCTTAAAATAGTATTTTTGTCATAGGTTTTCTAAAGTAACATATTTGTATATGGGCTGACTCTGAAGAACACACTGTTTTTTTCATGTTAAGGCTGAACTGGCCGATTAAAATACAAATTTTATTTCCGATGTGGCTGCGATCAAGACTGCATTACCAAAATGGACAACTGCCCAGGTGCCCCAGAACCTGGGGGCCTTAAAGGCCCCAGGTTCATCCACTCCACTGGGCTTGGAAAACCTGATTAGTGACAGAAATATGACATTATTTGCACCACTTAAGTACATTAATAACTAAGTTAGGTCCTGTATGGGAGATAGTAAGTGTATATTAAAAACAAATTATAAATCAAATCATTTGTTTGATATAGTTTTTCCTTAAACGTTTTACCTCAATTAAAATTATTAAAATGACATCTCCTCATACTCCTTCACCCTTACTTAAAAATCTATGATTATGCAAATATGGTTAATTAAAAAAGTTAAACTATACAAGATTCTCCCACTCCTGCTGCTCGCCTTAAGCTTTGTGCATACATCATTCTGCACAGTGAAGGCCAGTATCTAAGTAAGAGGAAAGCACACAAACGCAGATAAAACATGAAACTGAATCAGACCCAGGACATGAGGTTTAACACTGATCCACTGTACAATCTGTTTATCTGTAATTCAGGATATGAGACTGTGATTTAGCTCCCAACAGTCTTAGAAGTGTGAATAGTTCTCACAATAACATTTTAAAAGTGTAAAAAAGAGTGCAGCCAGTCTTCTTATGGTGGTAATACAGGTATAAGCCCTGACATCACATTCTCAGATATTTTATTTATCAGTTTTAAAGAAGTATGCTAATTGTGTCATAGAATTTACTTTATTATAAATGTAGAGGTTTTTGGCTCTTTTGTTTATGTCAGACTCCAAAGAGAAGATACAGGAGCTCACCCCTTGCCTAAATTTAGTCTTAATGAACATCAGCAAAGACGACTTTTTTTCTTAAATATGTCTAAATACAGATTGTGCTACATCCAGTGAAAAAACTGGGTCGTTGATGTGGGTGTGTAAATTCCATTGAGACATTGTTTTAACATATCAGGAGATACAAATAAAACTGACTTAAATACTGTGTATGAAATGAAATACAGGAGAAATTAGACTGGTCCTCACTTTGTGGCCTCAAGTAACTTCCTGTAAGGCCACAGACCTCACTTATCTGCTTCACAAAAAGACACACAAACACTGTCTTTCAATATCACAATTTGTATTTATCAATTCAAAGAAACGACTGTACAGAGTCAATGATTTGCAGTTGGTTCTGATCATTTTATATATTACTGGTTCATTCATTCAACTTTTTCCATGTTTGTAGTTTGTGTCGCCCCAGTATGTTACAGTGATTGTATAGTGGAAGGATGGGACTTCAAGACATGCACAGCAGTACCATAATATATCATTCATGCAACCTCTTTGTCCTGATGTGTTTGTGTGGAGGATTTGCGGATCGTTTTCAACCCAGTTTTTGGTACAAATCAACAATCTCACTTCAACACAGACTCAAAAGTTCAACATAACAAAGACAAGGGGCAGTTTTCTCAGTGAATAAACTCATTTTCTTCATCATGTTTTCTTCTTTTTTTTCTTTTCTTTTTTTTTTTTTTTTTTTTACAGAAAACACTTTTGAGCAAATACATTGGTACATTATCAGATTGCTGTAGGCAAACATATAGAGAGACAGACAGGCTGAAGGCAGATAGACAGTGGTGCTCCGGGGTCCTGGGAAGAAAGAAACTATTGCAGCAAAATATTCAGTATTTGCTCGTCAGCTCTGGATTATCTGATTATCTGTGGCTGGTGTCAAAACTTTAGTTGGAGTAAATAATTGTTTGAATCTGCATGAAGCACAAAGGGTCTGGGCTTGTTCAACGCAGAAAAGTGAGATGAAGTTGCTCGAGTTTTCCTAATGTTGTGAGCCCCAGTAAGAGTTTTACAAATGATATGCTAGTCTTACTATTTGGCCTTTGTAGTTGCTAAACTTATCTCAGGACAAAAAGACGATGCCAATCGCACAACATAATCAATCTAATCTGTCTCAAGTGAGTGTGTGAAACAGTGCAAAGTGCTCCTGAAATTAGCTGTAAAGCTGTGGACAAATATGACAATCAGGGATGAGCAGAACAGAACCTCATTAGATTAAATGTAACTTCATATAAAAAATATTGTGCTTTCTTTGTCTTAAAGCAGAAATGAGCAGTTTCTATGTCTGTAATCTTGTGCGGGTTTGTCAAGATTTGTGTTCATGAATGAATCTCTTTATATTTACTGACAGGAAGGCTGAAACTCCGATATGCATGTTCAGCGAGTGCAGCACGTAGCCCGCATATGACAAATGCTTAAACCTATTCAAACACAAATGTTATATTTAAATAGTGATTTTTTTTCTACACCTGATCATCCTGTAAGGAAACTGGTGCAATTATACAAATTAACTTTCCAATAATAGATTCACATGTCAACAGAATCATTCAAGTTCAAGCACCCTGCACGTGTTCCTATTAATGAGTGATTGAAGTTACCACCCATGATTGTCCTCAAAACACATAAATAAAGGCTAGATTAAAAAAAAAGAAAAGCATAGTAAGAAATTTTCGGTTGATTGCATTCACTGTCGTCTGAGCCCTATTCAAAGTGATAATATTGTCATGTTATAACATAATCCAGGCAGTGTGTGTGTGTGTTCTAGGTTGAGGCTGATCATCTGTTCTTGTCTGGACGTTGGAACAAGCAGCAGTCATTTTTTTGATGAACATGATGTGAGCTTACTGTGGCTTTTTCAGCACTTCTGGTCATGTAAACAACAGATGAGGTTTTTCAACACAATATCAACAAAAAGTGTTTTGAGTTTTGTTCATCCAACTGTCCATAAACCAAAGATTTTTTATGTTCAGAGAGAGAGAGAAGAAAAGGGCAGCTGCACTAAGATAAAAACGACCTGAAAAATAAACCTTCAAATTCTTGCAGAATAATTTACTGTAACCTGTTGATTAATCAACTAATGGTTTCAGCTCTAGCAGGAATCTACTAACCCACATAGGGTTTGGACCAATTGTGAACAGCATGAGGAAAAAAAAAAAAACAACTTAAAATCAATTCACAAACTTATCTGATCATTAAAAAAAAGGGGCTCAAATGAAACTTCTTCTGCTCCTAAGATTCCTGTATCTGATGCCCCTGCTGGGTCCCCAACACCACTGACCATCAGGCCTCAGCTCTGCAACAGGCCAGTGTCCCTAGTGCAAAGAAAAAGTTGCATAAAGTCTCAGGTCATTGCTGACATAATCATCATCATCATCTTCATCAACATTAACAAGTTATTCCTGAACTCACCCCTCTATAAATGATCCTCCATTTTACTGCATACTACTGAGTGGTTTTGGTGTCGTTATGCAAGAGGCTGAAAGTCTGAATGATTTCAGAAAAATCTGCGTCAGTGTTTCTGCCTGCTGAAACAGGAATAAAGATTTAATAATATAATAAAAATACAGATTTTTCATCTCAATAAATAAAGATGAATTTTCTTCTTTCTGGTTCGATGTAGATTTTTTTTTTGTGTGTGTTGAACTGAGAACAGGAGGAAACACTGATCCACACTGAAACGTGTTCTACATTCATCTCCAGTGAGAAAAAAAAACACTGACTATAAATACATTAATGATAAATCAAAAGGTATTTTATTCGTCAATTCATCTCGGCCGACAGACTGAGGTTGATGTGAACAGAACGGCACAGACACACAGAGACAGGCAGGGCACCTGCCAGCTCATCCCAAACATCAATCTTCCCTCAGTCAGTTATCACGATGTTTCCCATGTTGACCTGGACATTTCTGTTCCGTTTAAATTACGTCCTTTGTGATGTTATCAAGCCAGCTGCACCCTGTACGTTCTGTCCTGTGTGTATCTACAGCAACACGACATGCCCTTTATTATGCTGCTAGACTCAGGACTGCACTGTGTCGCTTTACACATGGAAGTTTTTCTCATTCAAAACTCACCTCTTTTTTAAGTCAAACGACTGTTTGTTGTGTCCCACATGCATGTAAATGATTGCATTGATCTGGCATTCACACCTAATTTAGATGCATAAAAAGTTTTGAAATAAATTTGAAAAAAAAAAAACTTTAATTAAAGAAAGTTACAACTTCTCAAGACATGTTTTTATAATAAACACAAACCAAACCAACAGGTCGAGAGAGAATTTAAAATCCGGATGTGAATAGAGTAAAACCTAAAAAAAAAAAAAAAGAGTAACAGCCAGACATAATTACACTGTTAGCTCATCACCTCAGTGTTAGAGGATGATGAACTTGACCCTGGCAAATATAGATTTCTAAAAATATAAAACAAATTCTGAATGGGATTTTTGGGCTCTGCAGCCATGGCAATCAGAGGAGGATGTAACTTTAAAGTCCAACTGAGATCACTTTTCTTTCTTTCTGTCTCAGCAGCTGGAGGTGGCGGCTTTGTTTGACAGCAGGCTCAGCCCCGGTACCATGGCGGGAAAAGAGAGAGAGAACATAAACAAACTTGCACTGTAGCTTATGAGCTATGAGCAAATGAGCAAGGGGCACACTCTCCTCATTTGGGACGATCTCATCAACTGCATGAGAGACAGTCGTGGAAGGTCACAGAGAAAAGCTCCAGCTGCTGACCGGCTGTCAGTCAGTGTCCCTCTGCTCGGCCTGTGACGGAGCTCTGACCACTTTAACCAGATGTGGTATAAAATAAAGCAATTTGATTGGCTGTATGGAAATAAGTTCACCAACTACCTAATGATATTCTGACAAACTGATGAAAAAATATGGCGTGCCTTCATGAAACCAAAAAATATAAAATATAAACTTCTCCTTTTTGGCAGACGTATGTGCTGTAGCAGACAAACCATGCAGGATATTTTCAGTTGGACTGAAACTGAAAGAGTCAAAAAACAGTATAACCAAACAATAGTTTCTTACAGTAGCAGTGATATTGAGACAGCATTTTTATTTGAAAGGATTTTTAAAAAAGGATTTTAAATGCAATCTGACCAGGACGCTCCAACCAGGGCGGGACAGTAACTGTGGTCTGCCTGTTAACCTCTGTGGCTGGTGCATCACAACATCCCACAGCTGCATTTACCAGTTAATTAGACTTTGATTATTCTCAGTTTTCTTTTTTTTTATCCTTGTTTTCCTGTTGTTTATGGCTTTGTGGTGAGTTTACAAGAAAATTAAACATTAATTGATGTGTGGTGCAGAGTCAGTGGGCAGCAAAGACAAGCTTCTTAAGACGAGTGATTTCTCTCCAAGCAAAACATGCAATCTCACAACTTGCACAGTTAAACCTCTTTTTTTTCTAAATATTTGGTCAGTGTGATCCCGACTGTCACCTGTGTGTCAGTTCATTCACTTAATCTTTCATTTATTACCTCCGCCACATCAGGTTTTCACCTGTGTCTGTTTATGTGTCAGCAGGACTGCGTAAAAAGTACTGAAACAACTTGTAGTGGACTTGGTGGAGGGAGGGGCCGTGGACCAGGGAAGAGCCCCGTAAATTTTGGTGCAGATCTAGTTAAAGGGCCAGTTTTTTTTTTTTTTTATCACTTTCCTCAACATTGTGAGATAACATTAACATAACATCTCATGTAACATCTTTTGACGTTTTTGTCAATACTTGGCCTCCGCGGAGGCGCTCTACTGAGTGCCATTCTAGTTCAGTCATTCATTCCTGTCTCACTGTACACTGACGGGACAATGACCATTAACCCTCTGCAACATGTTAATACCCTTTAACATGTTAAACCTGCTGAGCTATATAATTGTGTGTGTGTGTGTGTGTGAGTGTGTGAGTGTGTGTGTAGGTCTGTTGTAGATTGGACGTGTCTGGAAGACTGAGGTTGCGTCTGAGGGGACAAACATATCAGCACGTGAAGCACACGGTAAGCACACACCAACATAAAGAACCTGAGAGCTATGGAGACCCTGGGAGCGGAGAGCAGCAGCACACACGCAAACACACACGCAAACACACACACACACACACACACACACACACACACACACACACACACACACACACACACACACACACACACGTTGATCTTTCTATAGTTGTGAGAACACTCATTGACATAATGCATTTCCTAGCTCCTTACCCCAACCATAACCATCTAACCCCAACCCTGACCCTGATCCTGACCCTGACCCTGACCCTGACTCTAACTCCAAACCTTCCAACCAGGTCTGAACCATAAAACAGCCCTTTAAAGTTGTGATAGGCCAAAATGTGTGCAACTTCCCAAAATGTCCTCACAGCAATAGAAAGACATGTACACAAACACACACACGCAGGCATACACACATATTTTGAATTCTATATAAAAATGGATGCAGATCAGATTTGTGTGAATAAATCGAAGAGATTAGATGTTGTAAGAGAATAAAAGAATAAAAGAGTAGATGAGGCCTGTTTCAGCCTGAGGGCCTCACTCATTAAAAACAATGCCAGGCGCAGATTTTGTGCTTATGACGAAAGCCAAACGTGATTTATGGAAAACTGATGCTAAAATCAGCAGGATAAAATTAATTTTACCAACATTGTTAAAGATATTAAAACTTGAATCTCCCCACAGAATGCTGTAAATTTTAGTTCTTTGCAGTTTTATCTTTTTTTTTTTATTTTTTAAACATTAAATAAAGAAATGGAATGATAGTTTAATGAATGAGGCCCCTGGGAAGCAGAGTCTACCATCAGTTTAAGTCCATCTCTTTCTGACCACTGATCCAAGAGCTGTGCATCTGTCTTTATGTCTTTATGAATTAGGCAAGTGGCTGCAGTGACCAGACGGTTCTGTAGTCTTTATGTCACAGAGTTAACACCTTGTGGGTCGTCTGTCCTGCAGAAATCTTCACGTGAAAATCTTTCAGCCTTGTTCAATCCCACATAAACAAAGGGAAGCCTCTCCATTTCCAGATTTCCAACATTAAACTTAAGATTTCAAGGTAACTTCAAGTTGTGACCTTTGTGACCTTTCTTAAGGTCAGGATTTCAAGGATGCATTTCTATTCATTTCTGTGCAACGATTAAAAATTTCTGCTTTCCTCTTGTTTTGACGATCACTCCAGACGCCCCTCTACTCTACTCTTGTATTCAATCATCATCTTTCCATCATCCTAAAATCAGCACTGCAGCTTCTAAGCGGTGTTGATTCATCCATGATGGGTTTGGATGAATGTGGTATTAGTGTTGTTTGGTATCAAAGTAAAACCAGTTTCAACCCGACCTCGAGACAGATGGGACAAAGTGGAGAACAGTTAACAAAAAAAAGCTTCTCTAAATTTGTATGTCTGTAAAACATTTTGGCATAATTTCATTCTCTTTCGATTTCTGAGGAGTAATAAGACCTAGTGTAGGATGTCTCAACTTACAGACAGACGGATAGATACAGTAGATAGGACAGACAGACGAGAAATACATACAGATAGAGCTCATCTCATAGAAAAAACAAACAGTATGTGGAACAGTATGAGCTACGTTTTATCGCACTACCAGCAATCAGTAACAGCCTTCGAGTTAACGTGATTTGTGTCCCGTCTCTCTCTCTCACGGTAACGCTGCCTGGGGTTCAGCGGCACAAAACTCCACCCTTGGCAGTTTTCTGAAACAGCCACCAGGGGGCGTCAGTGACTCTGTGTGTTCTCACAGAGACACAGAGGAGAGAGACAGAGAGAGAGGAAGATGTCTCCTGCTCCATATTCGTCCTGTCCGTCCTATGTGAGTGAGCCTGGGTCAGTCCTTCTGTCCTGTGTGTCCCTTTCCATCCAAACACAACCTCTTTGTTGACAGTGTTGGAGGCGGAGAGAAGGAGGGAGGCGTTCACTATCAGTCTACAGCCCCGCCTCCCACCCGGAGTTCGTACTCGTCAATCCCGACCAATCTGTCGAACGGCTCACTTTTTCTTACCAGACTTTTCTGAGCGCTTTGTGTCCGACTTCCCGCCCCGATCTGACCTCTCGGACCGTTCGCCTCTCTCCCTCTCCTTCTCCTTCTCCCTCTCCCTGTCTTTCTCCCTTTCTTTTTCTGCCCGCTCAATTCGCTCGGCCCGGTCTGAGCGCTCGCCGCCTCGCTCTGACCTGTTGTCTGCCTTGCTGCCATCACGCCGTGTACCCTCGTCGGTGGATGAGGTAGTTGGTTGGGGCTGACCCCATTTGGCAATCTCCTCATGCTCTGAAATACTGGCGGTGATGTTGGTCACCCACACTTTAAGGTCCTCCTGGAGGGAGAGGGGGGGAGGAGAGGGATCCGAGATTTCAGCAGGTTGGTCATTTCTTGTTTATATGTTACTTTAAGTGTCTGAGTTAATCAATGAAATAAGTCTAATGTTACAACTCCTTCGTCTATTCTGAGATGTGAACAGAAACACAAACATCTCACCTCATCTTTAGCATGAAACAGAAACTCGCTGCCATCCTTCGTTCTGCAACAAGAGGAGAGGGATCAAACTCAGAGACAGTGAAGTGCCAAATCCGCCCCGTGGATAATTTTAGAAGAAATGTCTCTTTTAGTAAAGACCTGGTTCAAATTGTATTTGCAATTACATTAAATTAAGTTGGACAACAAAAGAGCGGTCAGAATCAAAGCAACAGAGATATGCTGTCAAGTCAAAAAACTTGATCCTTAATTTCCCATGATGTAACTCAATAACACCTTTCATCAGAGCCTATGTGCCTGGTGAAAGTCCATGGCTGTGGTAGAAAAGTTCCTGACTGAGTGAAGTGACCTGGAAGTATCTAAGTGTCAGCCATGATAAGAGCTGTTCGAATTCTCTAAGACATAAGGAAAGGAGCTTCAGTGCTTCCAATTTTATCTCCTTTAGCACTCGACCTTCCTTTACAAAAGGAAAGGAAAAAAATGCCAAGCCACAATTCCTTGCTGCAGCAACATTTAAAGTGAAGCACCACTGTAGTTTTCACCACGGCAGACCCACATAAATGTAGAAACAACAGAGCACTGATCCAAAGCTTATGAAAATCCTTGTATGATCAACAGCGCTCCAAATCCATAAAAACAGATTTCCTTCTCTCTCAAATCTGTTTGGAGTCATCTTGAAAAACAAGCATATTGAATTTCTATTTAACAATATCATCATCACGACAAAATACTTATGAATAATAAGTGTTTTACTAAAATACCCTCCCATTATGCCTACTTAACAAATGCAGGGTACAAAAATGTCAAAGTGCCCATGCCAGGAAACTATACATATGTCTGAATATAATTTATTCTAACCTTGCTCAACTTTCTCTACTTGTGTATTCCTGTCCTATTCTCTTATTTCAAGGTTTCAATCCTGTTTGCTTTGTTTCTGTAATTAGGAAAGGAGTTTTTACTGTCCATGTGTTATAAATAAAGTTAAATAAAAAGTCTCAGTTGTCTTTTCCTCAGTCCTTACGAGTTCTCCTTCACACTTTTCCTTGGTCAAGGAAAAGTGGTTAGGAAAGGAGATTGTTTTGACTTTTTGACCGCGGTCCATGTCTTTGAAATCCCACAGCTCATGTCTGTAACTCACCAAACCCAGGCTGAGATAAAGGTGAAAACATCATCAGTTTAAACTCACTTGAGGAGTTTGTGTTGACTGGGATTTGCAATTAATTCAGCATTTTTACATGTGTATAAAAGTAGACAAACATTTAATAGTCCTGCTCGTAAATCACATTTACGCATGTGTTTAAAAATTACAAAAAACATGAGAATGAAAACTGCTCCTCACTTGAGCGTGAAGACATTCTTCTTCTTCTTGTAGCCGTTGGTGACGTCGCAGTGGCAGTGGGAGAGGTTGAGCAGCGGCTCGTTGTTGTAGGGCGTGGTGGTGTTCTTGGCGTCCTTGTAGAAACCCATCTCCCCTTTGTTTAGCACGCAGTACAGGTTGACCCATGACCTGCTGTGGTGTGGGAAGGCCGGAGGGGCGAGGGGAGTGAGAGTGGAGGAGGAGGGGAAAGTGGAGGGGAGAGTATGGGGAAGGTGGGGAGGTGGTGTGGTTTGGGGGGGAGACGCGAGGAGTCAGGTAGAGTTCCAGAGTCGCTCTCGCTAGGCTAACACCTCACTCACCTGACCAGAGCAGACAGGTAGGTAGGCGGGATGAACCGGCGCCAAGAAGGGAGGTGGAAACACACTGCTGAACAAACACAGACGAACGCACAAACAGACGGACGGACGGAGGAGGAGGGGAATGGACGAGTGGGGAGGAAGGCTACGTACAGTTTGTGTGTCTGTGTGTGTGTGGGGCTTATATATGACTTACCTTGGAGGAGACGAGAGGAGCAGCCAGCAGCATGGAGGAGGAGAGGAGAAATGAGAAAGAGGAGTTTGGTTAAATGGCATTTTGACAACAACACAATTCAGTAAAGTCTGGTCATGCATCTTTTCCCTCTCTGAGCGTGTTTACATGCACACAGCATTCCAGTTACCTACTGACACCCAAGTATAGGTATTATTCAGAGCAGGCTGTCTGTGTGCAGTTTAATATCCCAACTTGAAATACAGCTGAGTTAACAATGGAAGCACAATTTACACAACGGTGCATGTGATCGATCATGGTTAAATTTAACAGGAGATGAGGGGAAATTAGGTCTTAGAAAACTATCATTATAGTTTTTTGGGACAGTGTCTTTTTTGTCGCTTCCACTAGGAGTCACTAGTGTCAGAGATTTTCAAATCTCACAAACCTTAACGTTCATCACAACTTTGGAAACAGTAGTTTAACATTTCTACACAGCCTTTTCTTGAACTTCCAGTGGAAAGGAAACCAATGGATTTTTTGTGGCTGATACTCATATCCATATTTGGGAGGTGAAAAAAACTATGATGTATTGGCCAATAGTAATTTTTCAAATATAAACGCATAAGATAAACAACAATCTGGATACAGATTCATTTGTTGACATTTTAGTGCTGAGACTTGTCAGTGTTCTCTGGTGAACAAACTTTATAAAAGGTGAAACTACCTCAAACCTAGACTGGCATCTTCTGTTCTGCTGTTTCTCGTTACTTATTGGTCAACATATACACTGATACACTGATGAATCTGGAATAAGCCAATATCAATATAAACTGTCTGGATTATAAATCTAGCTCTACTCAGCCTGGAGGGAGCAAGACGGAGGACTTAAAGTAAACTTTTTGTCAACCATTATTTTTGTTACAATTCAACAACAACATATCCCATCAATCTTGGCCACAGAGATGCTGTCAGAAGGCCCATTCATGCTGTTTGATTTTGGGCCATCCCAGACGGAAGTTGACAGTTGTCAGAAAAATGGTTTTTAAAAAAATGGCCCTAGATCAGACTGTGAGACCACAGTCTCTGATCACAGAAAAAAAATTGTCAGTGTCAGAATTTTCCCAAAGTGACTGCTGCTATGACCCACGTCTACAAACCAACTGATCAAAGACATGAAATGACACAGAATTCACTAGCGAGCTAGCTGCCACTGTGTTAAAACTGCAAGATCATTTGAGATTTGTTAAAAACTGAACTGGCAGAGACAGGAAAACCTTGACACGGGTAGGGACATGTCTCTACTGTACATACCCAAATATACACCCATTAATATTGTACGCCTGACACAGACTGTAACCATGATTTTTTCATTTATCTTAGAAAATGGACATAGGAAAACCTTGAGCAGATGTTGCAGCTCTTCAGACAGACTGATGAAAGAATCCTTTCATTAGAAACTGACCGATGACAGCTCAAAGCCAAAAGTCATGTGAAAGTTAAATGTGAAACTACAAAGTTATGCAATCAGTTGGTCATTCACTTCATCAAGTTGATATAAAGAATGGGTACCATTCACACGCACCGTATGTTTTCATGAGTAAAACTTGGATGTCATGAATAATACCAGAATATTAATGTGCACATAAACATACCCAGTGTCTCGTCACGTAGTTATGTAACAGAGACAGGTTGAATCTCAATCCTTCCTCACAGACTGACCTCTCTTCCTCAGCGTTGACTGGGGGAAAAGGTCTGAGGACCTGACCTGCAGATCTTCTCCTCCAGTCAAACTCAAATCAGAAAGAGAGCATACAATAAGTCAAACGAGGAGCTGCTTGGAGATTCATACTTGAGCAGATTTAAGCCATTCAGGATTTGCTTTACCTTGCTATGTACATAAGCAGGGCATGTACATACGAGACATTCATCCAATGCCTTGAGTGGACACGTGCGGGGGACTCATCCTTAGCTGGAAGGGGATGAGCTTTTAGCTGTGTGTGGTCAGCTCAGCCAATAAGGAATAGTGAGAGACACTTTTCCGTCTGTGTCTTTCTGGTGGAAACAGGCCAGTCATCTGCAGAGGTCAGGTAGCGCGTGCGCGCGCGTGCGCGTGCGTGTGTGTGTGTGTGAGTGCGTGTGTGTGTGTGTGTGTGTTCTCAGGGGCTAAGCGACAGGTCACAAAGCAGTGTAGGCCATCAATAGCTTTAACCATCAACCTTCACTTCCACAGCACTCATCAGCAGGCCGGTCAGTCTGTTAACTAGCCGACCACTTCTGCCGTGTTTCATTCTGTGGGCTCGTGTTAGATCAGGAGGCTTCGTCAGCATCATGCATGAAGTTTTCACATGCGGTGAGATTTCTGTGAGCCGCTGTTTGAATTCATGTACCGTAACTATTGTCTTCAAATACTGATGCTGATGATCGGAGACGACATACTGCATATCAAATATTGAGGAGCTGCAGCCTGATATGAGAATATTATTGTCACCTGGTGTCATTATCAATGGGAGACTCTAATATTTGTTTCCTGTATGCTTATGTTTCTTTATTAGCTAACTGCTTAAATGTGAACAAAATCACAAGCTTAGAAACTTGTAGTGCTGCATAAAGGAGCTATTTGTAAGTTTTTCTATTGCTAATAGCCAAGATTAGCATTAACAGCTGTTTACTTACCAGTCTAGAAGAAACATTGTGAATAGAGCATCTAATTTCATTCTTTTTACTCATCAAGAGCTTTCTCCAGAGGTTGCTTTATGTTTTTATTTCTTCTCTTCTACTAAAGTTAAACTAAGTTAGCATGCTAACCAGCTAGCTCCAACCCAGCCAGACTGTCTCGTTACTTTCTGATATCAAGTCACTGTATCCTCCAGTCTGCCCTGAAGAAGTACCTGCTCAGCAGACGTATCATAACCTCTTGTAAATGCAACAATGGCTTAAGTAAACAGCTGCTAACACTAATGCTAGCTATGTAGCAAAAGCAAAACTTACAAATCGCCCCTTTAATTAACTAACATTGTAGTAAGGACATTTAAAAGATAATCATGATGGAATAAGATGGATTGAATTTATTATTCTTCAATACAAATCATCAGCTGTAATCTACCACTGTCATAATATGCAATACATTTTTCAATGTTCAGACTCTTTGGAAGCAGATAAAAACTGACAAAATGTCTCTTTAGTTCCACTGTAGAAGTAAGGGGCAAATATCCAAATGTCATAAGATCCTTTGAATCTGAGCAGGTAAACCTTAATGTTATGTTTATATAGAGAAAAAACCAGTATGTCTGCTGAGAAAATCCAAAGCCTAGCTCAGTATCGTCTATATGATGTCGAACCACACGCCGAGGCAAACAGTGAGGCCCCATGTGTCATGATCTGAGCTGGTGTCAGTCATGCATCCCTTCAACATGTGTCAGTGGAGTGTGTTAGCTTGTTAGCTTTGCATGCTAAAGTCATGCACCTGTCATCCTTTTTGAATCTGGAAATAGACGGTGCTGTGATGTCATGCGAAACAGACTGCAGGTACAGTGACATGTGCTACAACCAACAGAAGTCAAACAGTATTTGAAAATGCTTTTAGCCGTTTTGTTTTACGCAACTTCAATCCTTGAAGACTGGGGTTTGTCAGACCAGACATTTTAAGACATGTTGATATCATTTTATGTGAAAAATAAATGACTTTACAATATTTAAATTACTTTGTGGTGAACTCCACCCATCTGGTACAGGTCAAAAATAACCTTCCTGAAGCAGCAGATTAAACTGTCAGCATTATTTTCAAGTGCTGTTTGACTATGCACATGTCTGATACTCTAACTCTCTGCGTCACCTGTCCTCCCCTCCACAAGATTATCATTATGACCCTGAACACCCACCTGTTGGTGCTCTTCTTTAGACTCTCAATGTCCAGCTTGCGGAAAAGGAAGCCCTCATGGTGTGCGGTGTGTGTTGGCGGCTGGGGCACTGCTGGGCTACTCTGAGCCGGAGCAGACCTAGACCGCCGTGTTGTCTCTCCTGGCTCTTTGGGTCGCGGTCGGCGCCGTGGTTTGGGTCTGTCCCGAGCTCGAGGCCGGTCGGGACGGGAAGACTTCTCTGGTAACCCATTGGGGAGACGGGGCACCTCACCACGGGCCTGAGGGTGATACAGCCAGTATAAATTTGGTTTATGGTTTAAAGTAAAAACCACTGTATAGTCTTCAATGTTGTTTTGCATAGCTACGTGTGTTTTTCTTCACATAAAGTATATATGGTCTAGAAAGTTAGCAGGGATCACTCTCACCAATTCACATACACTGCATATCACATATACTCTACATCAGTGATGGTCAAACTTCTTCACATCAAGGACCCCTAAACTGACAGAAATTAGACCACAGATCCCCATTCGTTAAGATTCTTGCTTTTAGATGTCTTATTACAGAAAGTGTTTAAACCATGACCAAAAAAAAAAAGATTCTGTCATTGTGTTACCTTTGAATGGAATTATAGTGAAAATAAATTATTGCACTTTTGCTGGTGACCCCCAGTAACCCCCTCAAGGACCCCAGGGGGTCCCACCTTGAGAACCACTGGTCTACATAACCCGGTTTTTGTCTAGATGGCTAAAACATAAGGTGAAAACCTGTGAGGTACAACATGTGGTAAAAGTAGACGCTGCTGTTCATTTTCTGAGATGAAAGCTATAGTGGACTTCAACTAAAACTTTAGTAAACCATGGATTGATATAGTAATCTCCTGAAAAAAATGATTAAAAACAAAAATTGTGGTGGTGGTACATGTAATTTGTTCTGTTTTATTAAAATTTTGTCTTGTGTTGAAAACCTATCCTAAATGAACTATAAAAATGTTATTCAAACACATCAGTATTTGCAAACAAGTGGTGGTAATTTTCCAAGTGGAACATTAGACAATACATAAAACATAAAAGCCAGACCTGTGCTGCTTCTCTTTCTTGCAGCTGCTCTACAATTTCTGCCAGCGTGGATCTCTTTTCTCTGTGGGAATAAATGCAAATTAGACAGTCATGCTGGAATTCATCTGTTTTTCCTACACAATCAACTACACAAGCTTCATAACGCATTACAGAGAACTCAACCTAAACGACACCTCAGTACAGACTAAGTCTCACCCTCCTCCTGAGCGTCTGTCTGAGTGCTCCTTCCCAGTGTCGTGCTCACTGGATTCCTGCCTCTCCAGCCGGTGTCGGTCCCTCTCCCTCCGCCGGCCCTCGTGACTCCCGTGGCCTTCCTGCTCACTGGACGTTTGTCTCTCCAGTGTTCGTCGCTCGCGCCTCTCGGCCTGTTCCCTCCACACCTCCTGAGGCAGCTCATCCCTGCGCGCTTGGATCAGCTGTTCGCTGGACAGCTGCCGTTCTATCCTGTGGTGAGCGTGCGTCTGAACCTGGGGCTCGGCGTGGCCCAATGGGTCAGTCCTGGATCCCCGAGGCCCTCTGGTGGGCTCGCTGTGTAGACGCTCCCTCGGCTCCTGGAGTACCACCTCAGCCATCACCGCCACTTCCGCTCTCTCTGTCCCTATCTCTCCCATCATCATCTCTCTCTCCCTGCCCCTCTCCCTCACCTTCTCCAGCCGACTGGCTACGAGAAGAGGTGTCACTGCGTCATCCATGTGTTTGATTTTGGGTTGCCTTAGATACGGGGATGATTTCACCTCCAGTTCCCTTGCTGCCTGCGCTGGCTGAAGGTGAGTCATCGCCTTCGTCGCCTGGTCTCTCGCCGTGCTGGCGCTTTCTCGTACCTGGTTGGCTGAGACTAGCATGGCTGCCGTGGCAATAGATGCGATCGAGGAAGGTGTGGGCTGGCCTAGTCCTGCAGCCACACCCACCACGCCACCATGCCGTGCCTCCAGGGTGTGGCGGTAGCTGGAGCCGTTCATTACAGGGGTGTAGTTGGCAACTGTCGACCCCAGCCGACGAACCACAGAAGAAGGAGAGGGTGTAGGGGTGGCAGGCGATGGTGAGGGAGGAGAGCTGGCTTCGTTCTGTTCATAGATGGTCTGTCTCATAACGGGGGATATCGGGAGGCGAGGGAGGGTGGATGGACTGGGACAGGCATCTTGGGGGTCCAGGAAGACTTTACGACCCAGAAGAGGGGTTGGGGGTAGTTTACTTTGCTCTGCTTTTAACTTTTCCACCTGTGGAAAGAAAATAGAACCAGCTTTTAAATCAAACTTTGAGACTCACAGTCACACAGGACTTTGACATGAGTGGATGATATTGAATATTTTATGGAAACATATTTCTCCATATTGGAAATCCACTGCTCCTAAACAACAAAGTATTTTAGTGCATGTATTTACACAGTGATGATGATGAAGGTGATGGTGATGATATTACCGTGGTGAGTCGTCGCAGTGAGCTGAATCGCTCCTCCCAGGTGGCAGCGGCTTTGCGGAAGGCTTCATGTCGACGAATCAGCTGCTCGACCTCGTCTACACTGGCACCCAGTTCGCAGCTGTTAATGAACGGCTCCTGAGCAGTCAGCCATGACTCCGCCACCATGGCGTCCTGGGCAAATTGGTGAACCTCCAACACTGAGGGGAGGGGGGAGAAACAAAAATAAGATTCTCAATTCTTTCATTTCACATCCTGTCCTTTAACATTATACGTGTATTTGTGTGTATGTGTGTTTGAGGTTTGTGTGTGTGTGTGTGTGTGTGTGTGTGTGTGTGTGTGTGTGTGTGTGTGTGTGTGTGTGTGTGCGCTCACATTGCTGCAGGACTTCCCAGTGCCTGTCCCACTTCTCAGACAGCTCATTTTGCTTAGCAACCACCTTGTCCAGCTTCTCCTTGATCTGAGAATCAAAATCACAACGTCACAGGAGTCAGACTCAAATTAGACGAAAACATCTTGTGCTGTGCACGTGCAGAATATTTCCAGGCACTACTGTTGTATATGTCAAGAATATGGTTTTTAGTTTTAGTTTAGTTTCTAATTAAGATTTTGGTAACTTAATTTATTATTCTATTTTCTCACTTACATCTTTGAGTTATTTTTGTTTTGTGATTTTCCATTGGGATTAATTAAGTACTCTTTCCATCCACCCCTCCGTCTTAAAATGGAAACCCTTATGAAAGTCAAAGAACCTCATCACAGTTTCTTTCCACCACAGTTTGCACACCATGTATATTGTACAAGGGTAAATTTCTGTATTTGTAAATAAATCAGACAGTGATTTGAGACAGTGTGTCTCAAATCTGATACATCGGTTAGTCCACTCACATGTAGCACACTGGCAGTATACTCACTGCCGTAGTGTGCGATCATCAGAAATGACGCTTGCAACATGTGACCATGATTGTCGCCTGCCTCCCGGCTGCTTTGCTCACTTGCCTTACTGCGTATACCCCCTGACACATGTGACATGGAAATTAGGCTGCGAATGCCTCTGACAACATGTCCTCCTTCCTTGGTCACCATTTTCACTAATTATGGTGGTTCCTTGCCTTCTGCTACAGAACCAAGATGTCGTTGGTGGTGGGTAGTGTTCATCGTTTTATGCTAAATTTTTTTACTGTTCTGAATGCACTATCCAGATATGCACTTCTGCATTCAAAATAGCAAGTGCAAGAACGGAAGTACATGAATTTAGACACAGTAAAGGATTCAAAAAGGGGCTGCCTCCTTGGTTTTCACCTGAGAAGTCTGCGTTGCTAGAATGAGAAACATCTGGGTGTTAACATTATTGTACTTTAAATGCCATGCATTTTTCCTCGAAAAACTTTGAAGGCTTAATTCAAAATAATTCATGGATTTTCACAGTCCATGGGTCCCCGGCTACTACTAAATGAATGTCTTTTAAAGTGATTGCTGCTGCAGTGAACCAGTTTCCCCTGTGAATCTTTAACTGATTTTTATTCTCCTCGTCACATCTCCTCATCTCACCTCTTCAGCTGCAGGGTTTCTAGCAGCCAGCAGGGTCTTTCCCATCTCGATACACTCCAGTATGCTCCGGCTGCGAGCCTCCACCTCGCTCTTCAGACTCTGGTGATAATTCATCAGCACTTCTACTGAGGATACATCCCTGCAGGAACCACACAGCCCACAGACACTTAGCTCACCAGTACTAATACGCCAACACACTGCTTCATTTTTAAGCCCACTGGCTACAACACTGTACCATACTAAACCACACCACACCAGAGTGTTGTATCTCAACTGCATTTCTGAAAAAACTAATGAATCATCCCAATGTAATCTGTGAGATTACTGCACTGATATATTGCTCAGGGACACCTTTAATCAAATCTTTAGAGAAATGAGGGTTTTTTTATGGAGTTGCTGATCTTAAGAAAACTACCACTGCATTGATTACCATGTTCTGTTCTGTCAAAATGTGTTTAATGTAGATAAAACAAAGAAGCAGTCTGTTTTTGTAAATTTAAGATAGAAAACAACTTTGATAAATGCTGCTGTGTGAGCTGCTTTAAAAGCCCTGCTGTTGGTTTAGATCACAGATTACACTGGATTAAAAAATGCTAATTATTTATGTTGAAAACACATTTTGGTACATTTATATAAAATACTTAGGTCCTACTTTTGTGTGAGAATTTCTTGTCTCTCATCAGAGATTTTCTTCTTTAAATACTCAAAAGCCACTTGAAGCCTTAAATGGTACATGCTGTACATTGGTAATTACCGGTGTTGTATATTCTCTGGTAATAACAGTCATTTTCAACCTAATTTTGACCCGGAGTCTGATGCAAACTGAGAGCTAACAAACACAAAAACATACAGCATGCTGAAACTAGAACTCTGTCACGTTCTGGTCATTTTACATTATGTATTATTATGTGAGCTGTACACACTCCTACCACCTGGATTTAACCCTGAGGTTAAATTCAGTCTTCCTGCTGCTGTGGTGAAAATACCTGGGCTTCTCTCCTGTCCCTATCTGACAGATGATTGACTCCATCCACATGAGTTGGTCTCGGACCATGCCGAAGAACCTCAGCTTGTCTGTCTCTGTGGTGATTTGCAAGCGACACTCCTCACAGGATGTCAGCAGCTCTTTCCAGCACTGCATCACTTCGTGCTCGTGGCATGCAATGGTTTCGGCCTTCTCGCCAGCATACACCGTCCTCAGTTGGGCCGCGCTCTCCTGTAGCTGACGCACCTAGAGAGTGAGGAGAGCAGACTTTAGACAGAAGCTGAGCTGAACATGGAAGAATCACATATTTTTTTAAAAATGGATGGAAAGAGAAAGAGCTTGTTTTCCAAATGACCCAGAAAACACAGCTGCTCTGTGTAGTCAGGGCCGAGAGGTGCAGGCTCTGAGTTGACACAGAGCAGCTGTGATTTTGCATTGCATTGCAACCATATTCAGTAAAATATACCACTGTTTCTGTTCTCCATGTGCATGACAGAGACTAGACGAAGCAAAATTAAATGCAGAGTAAGAAGGTAGTTCTTCCACAAAGATTCAGACTTTTAGAGAGATTTTGATAGGCAAGTTAGTCCATGTACTGTATATTGAGGCTTTTGGAGTCTATGAAGACACATTAAAAAATAATATAGATAATTGTGGTGACCCCCTGCAGCATGGTCATCGGTGCCTACTAGTGACACCTGGGCCCAGTCTTCACCAGCCTATATCTCCCCCTCTCTCCCCATTGGTGATGTGGCAGTCTTTGTTTCTTCTCATTATTCTTTGTTTATTTTATGCGTTCTACAACACTCTCACACACATGTACTCTCCACCCACGCATCGAGCATCTCACGCATGCCTCCCTCATTGTCATGGCCGTAAGAGCCAGGCTGTGCCATGATAATAGCAATCATTATTGTTATCTCACTGATTCCAAATGATCAGCTCCACCTCATGTATGTGTGAATGTGAGGCATGGTGTGCTAAAATTGAGCATGCATGCTAAACCAACATCCGCTGGGTGAGTAAATGTGAAAGCAATCAAAATTAGCATAAAAAAAATCACAGAGTGATAATCACTGAGGGAAATCTTTGTGATTCTTCCCTGCATGAGTCCTGCAGCCACTGAATATTGAGGCGGGTCATTTTACATGCTGTCTGTTCATGCGCATTTTTCTGTACCTGCGTGACCAGCAACTGTATGTCCTGTTCGAAGCTGTGCAGGAGTCTCTGCAGGGTGCTGGTGTTGGCAGTGCTGCCCTGCCGAGCCCGAACTTCTGGCAATCTTCGATGTTTGTCCTCAATCTGAGCCAAAACCTGAAAAAAACCCAAAAAACAAATAGCATAAAGCAGTGCAGCAGTGTTCCCTGTATATAGGTACTCAAGTGTCTTTCATGCAAACATAAAGTCAAACTGAGTCATGTTTTTTTTTAAGTTTAACTGTGGATTCAGGAAGGTTCATTTCAATTCTTTTCAAAGCCATAAAAATGAACTCCAAAATACTGTGAGACCCACACTGTCAACAGACACTGTCTCTAATGTTTCTCCTCTACAACAATTTCTCGTGATCCCATCACATCATCATTGGAAAAAAATGGACAGAAATGACACAATTTTTCTGCCTACGTTAAAATTATCTTCTACTGGACAAAAATCAATCAATAGTCTTCTTATTTTACTGCATACTCAGCAGCTCTTTTATGTTTTCTCCTCTTTTTTCTCATATTTCAAGCTGTCCTCACCACAAAACAATAAAACTTCCGATGTGCGAAGAAGCTGCACAAACAAAATCAGTTTAAATCAAACTTCCTTACACAGGATTTGAACACTTTATCATAGTGTTGTTCCTGTCTCTTCCTGCACGTTCTTGAGGGACCTTACCTCTCTGCAGTCGGAGAAGAACTTGTGCAGCTGGTGTGAGGCAGCAAGCATCTGTGCCCTGGTCTCCATGAGCTCCAGTAGGTCGGCCCAGGCCTCGTTCACCCCATCCTTCCATTCGGCAATGGTGGCGGCCTCCGAGTGGCCATAATCAATGAGCTCGTCCACCATCTGGTTGACGGCCGTCACTCGTTCCTGTCCCACACTACCCGTCTCTGACGCGAACTCTGTGAACTTCTCCTGCAGGACCTGGAGGTGTGGCAGTGGTGGAGGTAAGAAAGGAAAGGAAATATAAAAAGAACTGAACGAACAATCTAGAAATTAATTTTTTTATGTTGTTAGTAAATTAGCAGATGCTTTCAGATAAGTCACTCATTCATAGAGCTTTAGAGATTTAATAATTAATTGACTCAATAAACAATGAAATGAGACCTGTGTTGTTTCAATATGTGACTTGTACTAAAATATTTTTTAAATCTATTATTCATCCACAGACACCATCTGTTGACATACTTACTGTGACATGCTCAAAGTCTTGACCCAGTTCGGGTGAGCTGGCAACCACCTCCCTCTGAGCTATCCACTGCTCCAGCTCGTCCACCTCTCTGTTGAGCTGGTAGAGCCAGTACTGCTGCTCCAGACGGCTCTTCCTCTCCTCCACCAGGTCCTTCAGAGACACATACAGACGGTCGATCTGCGACTGGCGCTTGCTGATCTGCTCACTATCCAACAGAGAAGAGAAACTGTGTCAGGTCAAGTACAAAAACTAGAATCACTGCCCTGCAGTTGCATGCCTCTGCCAACCAGTCATGTTGCAGGAAATATGGTCAAAATCTCCCCTTCCTGAGTTACAGCTCTGAATAATAGCCAGTAATAATAGCCAGTTTTCTGCATAACATGATATGATATGATCACAGTGAAGTTGACCTTTGAACCTTTGGATATAAAATGTCATCACTTCATGATCTTATCCTATTAGTTATCATTTCATCCTATTTGTATAAGTAAGAGCTGAGCCTTGCAACAGTGTTTTTATGTGTATGGAAAAAAAAAATACAAAGAGGAGGAGGAGGGGAATGTGGAATTTGAACAAATCTTTGAACCCCTCTCTCACACACATAGAGCCACCATTTTGGAGCCACAACCAGAAATATCACCAGGTTTCTTTCACATTGGTCATCTTTCATCTGGGACAGGCTAAAATCAAACAGTGTGCACTGGCTTTTAAACAACAATCATGGCTTCATATTTGTTGAAGGTCAAACATACTCAGTCAGATCAACTGAAAAAATGTCAGGGATTAGGCATCATTATCAGATTTTTAATTGGATTTGGTTTTTAATATTTAAGTTTGGCAACTGACTCCTGAAATCAAATACTTTCTATTGTGGTTATACTGTGGAAAATATGAGCAGTCCTGGGTTTTTTATTGTGGTGAAAGAAAATCTATATTAGACTGTGGGTTTGTCTATATGTTTGTGTGTGTGTGTGTGTGTGTGTGTGTGTTTACATGCTCACCAGTCTGGATGCCCCATCTCCAGCAGCTGTCGACACTGCTGTGACAGCAGGCCGATGGTCTCAGCATAGTCCTCGATGGTCTGTTCCAGGACCAAGTGTTTCTTCAGCAGCTGCAGTGTACTTGGCTCATCCTGGTGGGAGGAGGAAACAGCACACGCAGGAAAGAGTTTGACTTAACAAAACAGTACACACACACTCAGTCCTGCAACAACATGAGATGAAAGTCAGAGCACTACTGATGATTTTAGACAAAGTGTTTGTGCCTAAACCTTTGAAAGAGATGTATGAATTCAAAGTTGTTCTTCTAATGACTTAGACTTTGTGAGGAAATTATTTCCACACCATGCACCACATGCAGTGATTTTGAAACAGATAATGCACAAATTATTATTTTTTTTTTTTACTTAGTTCTTTATTGAAATGCCCTGCGCATTTCAGAGAATCACACACCCACCTTCCCCTTCTCCTCGTTCATCATGTGCAGCTCCTGCTCGCTCAGCCAGGCCTCTACCTCGGCCGTGTCAAAGTAGTACTGCTGGGCCTGGTACATGGCGTCCAGGACCAGTTGCCTCCTCTCAGTCTCGGTCCACAGCAGAGCCCACAGCTGGGCCAGTTGGTCGTGGCCAGCCCTGACGCAGTCGGCCTCAGGGCTGCGTATGGAGGAGATAATCCCCGCCCTCTCCAGGACGTCCTCGATCCTGCTCCTGTGGCCCTGCAGCTCCCTCTGAAGTGTCTGGAGGAGAAGCAGAGGACAAGGCCAGGAAAGCAGAGGTGACATTTAAGGTTGTTTAAAACAAAACAATGATGAGAAGGTTCAAAGATGTATCACAGAAACAACATCAGACGCTCCATTCACACATGGAAGGTGTGAAGGGAGATAAATCAGGACTTGAGGTTGCACATCATGATTATCTGTCACATATCACCTGTCAATCTTTTTGTGACTTGTTAGGTGATGAACTACTGTTGTTGTTTTCTTACCTGATTCTTCTTCATGAGCTGCTGGACGGCCTGAAGAGTGGAGCCGTGCTCCTGAGACATGGCCATTGGGAGACGCTCCTGGACCCACAACTACAGCCACAGCAACACAATACAGCAGTGAATAGCTGAATAGCAAAATGTGTGTATTTTTGTGCATTTTGTGTATTTGTGAACTTTATATATTTATGGTTTCACAGTGTTGCCAGGCAGTCAAAGACACATTTCCATTTTAACCAAATCTAATGGATTATGAAGTACAATAAGACATGCTACAATGTACATCAAATCTAACATTATATAAAATGTGTGTGTATAATGTGTGTGTATCTTAGGTTGAAAATATTAAAAAATCATACATGAACCAGTCAAGTCCCACGTGTACTGTGCACTTTACACACAACTCAAAGTAGATCTTTTTTGTTAACAATTTATATCACTGTGAAGTTAAAATGTATTTTTAGAAATAACTGAAAATTAAACATAGAAATATCCTGTCAAATCTCATTGATAATAACTATTATATTATCTGTTTGCTGTGACCATATCAGTTGAATTTACAAATGGAATTAAATTAAGATGTAGAAATATCACGATTTTTTAAAAAGAATGTGGATGCATCTTAACACAGTCTATATGTCTCTTACTACATCATGTTGGAACTGTTGGGTTGGACTACACAGTCTGCACATATAAAATAAAAGTATGACACCTTAATATGAAAATATGAGCGACACGAATAAACCCATCAAGTGTTCAGGCTGCAACATGAAGTGACACAGTTTAATACTCTCTGAAGGCTCCCTCTTTCAATTATAGTGTGTATGAGTGTGTCTGGGTGTGTGTGTGTGTGTGTGTCACTGACAGCCCTCCAACTCACAATCTCGTCCTCCAGGTCTCGTCCGACTTGGTGGACTTCCTTCGACGCCAGTAGGATGCGTCGTCTCTCCTTCAGCGGCTCGATTAGACGCACCATCCTGGCCTCCACAGCGGACTGACGCCCTGCAACCGTCTCCTTGATCTGTGTCTGCTGCGGGATGGAGGCCGCCTGCACCTGCAGCTGCCCCACCTCCTTATACCACTCCTCCATCTGGGTCTCCATGGTCTGAGGGGGAGGAAGAGGAGGAGAGGGAGGGGGTGGGGGTGGGGGAGTTGTAATAGAAGTTATCCAACAGACGGAGGAAAAGAGGATGTGTTGATTAGGAGAGAGGAGGTAAGTGACAGGACAAGAGAATAAATTGGGTGGAGTGAATAATCATCATGGGAGAGAAGATGAAGATGAGTGGGATGTGAAGAGCGTGACAGAAATGCAAAAATGAGTAGTTTGTTGTTAATTTGACAGCACCTCTCAATTGACTATGAAATCACAAACACAGTTGTTTTTTAAATTGTGTTTTATACCAAACTTATAAAAAAATTATCAGATGTTTACTATAACAATATTAAAAAATACAATATAAAAGTATAAGTTTATAACATTTAGGTTTTTCGTGTTGTTTTATATAGTGTATATAGCCACAATGCAGAAAGTGGTGTCACCATTTGTGGCCTCTCCAAAAAGACAGGATGACACAATCAGTATAATAATTTATTCATAATTGGTTGCTTGTAACGCCTGCAATCAAGTCATTTAAGTACAAATGATAGAAAGATCACAGCTGAAATAATAATTGCATCTTTGTATCAATAAAGATTATACATCATTGTAAGAAATGTCTCCTGTGTTCAGTTCACTGACATTTCAACATTTGATCAAAGTGAACATGAAAGCAAAGATGAGACTGAAAGTGACCCAAAGCAGCAAAAAGAATAGTTGACAGACATGAAGTGTAGTGAAGGTTACTATACCCCTTTGTCAGGATGGATGCTGGGTAGTGGAGTTTGGTTTGATGTTAAGATGATGTGGGAAAGCAGTGCCTGTTAAAGGAAGCTGTAAGCGGCATGCTGTGGGAGAGGAGAATGAGAGATGTCTGGTGAAATGATGAGGTAATGAAAGGATGAATCTGTGCGTCAGCCCCAGGTCACACCTGTCAGCTGTTTGCTGCGTAAAAGATCTGAATCCTAAAGAGTTACCTCCCAACATCACATCAACACATTTACACCGTGGAATTAAACCAAATATATTTATTTATGGAATATGAAGTTATGGGTTGAGAGGATAAACAACAAAAGTTGTTTTGTTGTCGTACTGTTCTTGTGTGTTGAAAGGTCATTATCACCTCTGACTTAAGAGCAAGGTCTGTTGTTGTACTTACTGACACTTCACTGTAAATTCTACAGAGAATCCACTGAAACTGACAAATTTAGTTCTGCAAAAGTCAAACTTATCTTACCAGAATCTTAATCCTGCTGTTCTGATGTTTCTAACTGCAAGTGCTTGTGTGGCATTTTTTAAAGCATTGCACATGCATCCTGCACAGCAGAAATTCATGATTGTCCATGTGTTGTAAAAAAATGAGTAAAAAAAACAAGGATATGATTTTTACTTTTAAAAACTTTTAAAACTACTTTTAAACTATTAAAGATAAAGGTCTGGGGGAGATGAGTGTGAACATCTGCAGCCAATGACACCATCTGTATGTGAAGAGATATATTGCTGTCTATACCCTCCACGAGTCTTCTGCTACTGTACATGCACATGAGGAGTTGGTAAATCCAAATAAAACATAAGTAAAAAAGCACAAAAAAAAGTTTGGAGAATAAAGTGAGAGTAATAATAGTTGAGGTCGACTGGAAACTCTTAGTTAATGTTTATATTTTTTGTTGATTAAGATTTGGTTGGTGTTAAATGGACTGCAGCACAAAGTACAGTGCCTCATAACACACACACACATACTGCAATGATCATTTGGAATCAGTGACTTGAATCAGCAGTGCTCTCTAACTTTGGAGCCAAGCCAAAATAAAATATGAATTTCCTATTTTAATTAAAGCACTTAAGTTGCACCGCTACAGAGATGTGATCTCTCACTGCCCACAGTCAGTCTGAACTGAAGAACACACAAACCAGTTGTTCAGTGTTCAGTATTTAAATAAAACAATGCTAGTGTGTAACATTTCGATGATTCAATGCTTGTGTGTAACATCAACTGAACTAATTCTCTATTAGCATGTCCTATAGTGAAATAACTGACACAGGACTAAGGATCCTATCAGTCACAAAGCAGTTAGCTTATCAAAGGGCGTCAACATCTTGTTGATTTATTTGGCAAACAAAAATGAAATTCTACAAGATCCTGGCAGCTGTATTTAAAAATATACTAATCAATAACTTCCAGTCAGTATCTGTAAAATGATCTTGGGATGAACTCTTATGAAAGCTGACTGGGTTAGCATGAAGGCTTATAGTGTTTAATTCAAAATTAATGTTGGGGTGAAAACAAAAGAGCCTTCCTTCACTGAAATGAAATGACAAGCTCAACAGAAAGTACTGCGGACACGCAATAATAACGTAAACAATGAGTCATTCTGAGACAGTTCAACACGTGAAGTAAGAAGCAGAGCAACAGCATCCCATTCATAGTTTAGGTCAACTAACATCATGCTTTTGCACAGTATTGTACAATAATCTGGCAAAAAAATGTTCAGAATGTGATTGTTAAACCTGCAAGTATTTTGGTATAAAAAAAGAAAAGAACAGAGACTAAAGAAGTATCAGAACAATGCTTCAAAAATCATAGAGGAAATAATGAGCACCTGCTTGTTAGACCGATAAAAAAAACCTAAAACAAAGCGGCGGTGCCATTTAACTGGCTCATGAAATCCTCCCCAAAAATAAACATATGTTCCCTTTAAAACTGAACATGGAAGAAAGGGTGATCTTCGGTTGGCATCACTTAAACATGCCCTTAAATTAAACAAAATTTGTAAATATTACTGTTTATCATTAAGAAATTATCTTTGCAATGTAGCAGATAGTTCAAGACATTCGTAGCAGAGATGACTAACTGAGCGGATAGGAAATGAAATACTGAGTAGTTTTCAGCTTCTCGGCCTCCTCTGAAAATGAGAACTGAAAAAGTCAGATCATTATTTGGTTTATTTGTCAACACTCTGCAGCAACAACTGCATCATCATTGCTTTTTGGGGCATTATATGCCTGGATTGGATAGCCACAGTGGAGACTGACAGGAAATGTGGGGAATAGCACAATGATGCAAGCATGTGTCCCTGTATGTAGTGTAACTAAGAGTAAAGTAAGGACAGAAACACGCATGTCTTCACTCAGATTGCAGAACTTTTGCATATGCAGCAAAGTCCCAGGGTGCAAGTCCCAAGTCGAACTTAGAACTTGCACCCTGACCATTTGGCTATCAGGTCCCCCCACAATGGCATAATCATAACTCAAACAGTTTGAGACTCAGTAAGCTAGAGGTTAGAGAAAACAGATTTGTCTTCAATGTTTTTAAATCCTGTGTACCTGTAGTTTTTTGAGCTGCTTGTTGACAGTGGTAAGGTCTTGTCCCTGGTCCACGTAGGCCAGTTGACCCTCCAGCTGGCCCAGTCTCTGGTCCAGGCTTTCGTAGCTCTGCACCAGCAGGTCAGCCTTGTTGGCCTCGAAAAGCTGGCGGGCTTTGGCCTGGGTGGTGCTCTCAAGGTCCTGCCAACACTCCCTGATCTCCTCCAGCTTCTTCCGGACCACAGGACTGAGCTCCGGCTTCTCCTGGATCAGCTGCTGGCCCTCCTGGATGGACGGGAGGAGGGAGGAAGAGGGGGGGGGGGTGAGACTGTGGTAAGGCTTTTCATTATTTATTTATTTATTTATTTATTTATTTATTTATTCATTTATCTATTTATTTATAATAATGAGTTTTCAAATTGTTGTATTATTAAAAATATAACACTATAGGTAAATATTGAAAGCAAAACATTAAACTAAATGACCTTAAATTACCAAAGGTTATACCATAACCACCATGTTATAATAAACACAGACAGATTCCATTATTGTTGTTGCACAGAGCACAACGAAACTGAGTCGAAATCCAGACAGTTATGAAAATGAGATTCAGACCAGGAGAATAAAGTTTCTAATACAGTCTGTATTTTTCTAACTCTATGTACGGCTGTAAAACCAAAACACAAAAGAATTAGACATAAAATGAACAGCAGCAGACAGTCTGAAATGAACTGGTTAAAGAGTGTTTTCATTGGCAGATTTTGATCACTTTTATTATCAATTAAAGTAGTGATTACAACTTTCCAAATAATTAAGGGCTCCATCTACTGATTGTCAAACACAATACCAATATGTGGTTGAACACAATTTTGTCAAAACAACACAAACACAAACCAAGGTTTTTTTGGTTTTTTTTTACACTGATACATTAGTACAAATCTTCACATTTGAAAAGATGTAACTACATTATTGTGACATTTGGTATGTTTAGATGTAAAAAAATATATTATTGTGAAAGCAGTTTTACAATTTCAATTAACAGTCAGTTAACATGACACACTGGAATGTAGAGCTGCAGCAATGAAACATGTTATTCATCTCCATGTCAATCATAAAAATGGCAAGATATCACTGGTTTCAGCTTCTCAAACGTGAACATTTTCTGGTTCTCTCAATCTTCTAGAACAGTAACTGGACAAATAAATGGCACATAATAAAATAGTTAATTGAAAACATAATTACTAGATTAATCAATAATGAAAATAATCATTAGTTGCTACTGTATTGAAATTTCAATAAACTGAGGTTAAAATATAACAGAGGCATAAAGCCAACCATTTCCTGTTTCATTACATCGACAAATATTCACAATCTTACGTTGGGATAATTATGTGCAGACACAGTGGAACTGGGTTAGGAGGTGTGTGTGTGTGTGTGTGTGTGTGTGTGTGTGTGTGTGTGTGTGTGTGTGTGTGTGTGTGTGTGTGTGTGTGTGTGTGAAGAGATTAAACCTTGCTGTATTAAAACCCCTCCCCTTTCTCTCTCTCCCTCTGTACTCTCTTTTTCATATTTCTGCCCCCCTTTTGTACCTCATCCTGTTCTGTACCCCCATTTAGACACACAAACACACACACACACACACACACACACACACACACACACACACACACACACACACACACCACCTATCCTTATGTACACCTGCTCCCTTTCTGTTTTTTTTCTATTTAGCTTCCCCCACAGTGAAATCCTTCCCCCATCCAATTGTAATTCATATTGTGCACACACACATATGTGTGTGTGTGTGTGTGTGTGTGTGTGTGTGTGTGTGTGTTTTACAGGGAGAAAGAGAGCTACAGAAAAAAGGAAGAAATGATTGTTATTGTTCATTCAGTGTCTATTGTCAATCTTCTTGTTAAAAGACAACAAATTAATGGTCCAATATGGCTGCTAATGGCTGTACGTGTAAAAAAAGATTACCATTAAGAACTCCTCTTGAATTGGTTCTCTTACACAAAAACAAAAGTTTTAACTACTATTTACTCACTTTTATCAAAATAAAAGCTTTTACTGCTAGTGTTAGTGTTTTAGTGCATCGTGTACAATGGAGGAATTTTGGGCAGCACCTCGAAGGTTGATGTGTTTAATGAGTGGCCATAAGCACAACATACAAACAAACAATGAGATTAATAAGTTAATCAAAGATGAGTTAAGAATAAAAGATCAATTTTAACTTAAGAACAAAGACTAGGAGGCTATATCATCCTGCTAGTGGCTCTGTAAAGCTCAATATAGGCAAAGCTATACTTTGAACTAAATGCTAACAAGCCAGTTTTGAGGTAGCATTAGCAGATTTGCACAGAACAACACACAGCTGAGACTGATGGGAATGGCATTAGTTTTGCAGGTGTTTGGTCATGAACTGAAGTACACGACAAACTGTGACTCAGTGACCAGATTCATTAGGATTCATTAGGATTCATCCCCTGGGAACCATGGATTTATGTACAAAATCGTTTACCAGTCCATCCAGTAAATATTCATATTTCACAGGATAAGAGAGCTAGAGCTGCCAAGGGGAACAGGAAGGCACTACCAAAGTCAGTATGATTCATTCTCTGGGAACCACGAATTGGGAGACCAACTGACCAACAAAACTAGTTGATGTTTGGTTCACCTAATAATTCTGTAAAAAACACTTGCCAAATATAAAGTAATATATACCAACAAACATTATAATAAGTCACATCTTCTAATGAAATATACCAAATACACATTTGTAAATAATGTTCATAAAGACTTGCTAGTGAACACATGCCATTTAGTTTGGGATTCATCATATTGTGTAAAAGAGATTTTAAAATTTCAAGGACATAAAATTTACTGGCCCTCCTGCCAGATATCATGTTATTCTGACCCAATTTTCTGCAAAAGACTAAATTTTCCAGCATTTGGTGCTTGGTGGGTGGTAATTTCAGACTCTGCCAAGACATCTCACAAAGACAGGGAAGTAACTCTGAGCAGTGACTCATCATCCACAGAGGACAACATCCTGCCTGAAGAACTCAGGTTATGATAAAATCTACAGACACAGAGAGCTGCCCAATGACTGGAAACTGGAAGGCACCGATACCATAAAGAGGTTCCCATTTCAAACCCCTCCCCTCCAAAAAAACAAAAAAACAAAAAAAAAAACAAAAAAAAAAACAAAAACTGCTGCGTGAGTGTGGTTCAGGAAATGAGTATTATAAAAAGTACAGTAAAGTACAGTAGCTCTAACAACAACATAGGTTTTTAATCTGCAAATTGCTCTAAAAAGCTTTTTTAGAGGGGATGGTGTATATAACTGCACTCACGTGAATGTGAAGTCAGATATTACAGAATACGTGTCATTTATTACAAAATATATGAAATAATTATAAATATATGAAAATATATCTGAATTATCTTCACCTGTGTTTTCAATACATGGCAATTTATTTTTTATTGTCTAATTACTGTTAAAGAACATGTCACAACATAATATATTTTTCTTCTTCCCTATGTTGTATATAGGAAACACTATATATACACTTTATATTACACTTATAGTACTCATATGGTATATAAGGTATATTGTATAGAAAGTACCAATAACCCTATAATTTCTTTCTTATTTTGAAAATATTGCATTTGATATATTTCACAATACTTTCACAATAATTTAATATATATCTACATGTATGGAAAAATAAAGTGATCTTATATTTGTTGAATAAATGAGATCTGTCAAATTTATTCTGTCAATTTCTACATTAAATGAAGATGAAAATAAAACCACACAAACACCACCGGCTCAGGTTCCTGCAACAGAAGAAGAAAAGGAGCAGAGGAGGATGAAGAAATGTCTTGTTTTCCTCAAAAGCTACAACAATTATCCTCTTGGAAGAGCTGCAGTTTATTTTCTGTTGTTCCAGTGAAGTGAAATGGAGATGAAAGGGGTTATAATGGACGTGTGCAATGTGTGTACATACATTAACACATACACAGAAAACAGATGAATTACAAGCTGTACAGCAGGTTACGCTACACCACACTACACTGTCGTGTCATTTTTCCGTGTTTGGTGTGGTGGTGTTTCTCCGGCTGCTGATGTGTGCTGTCCTCTGTGGTGAGTGGGTGGGCTGCGTGGGCTCGAGCAGCTTCATCCACAGGCTCAGAGCTGCTACTCCACACTCACACATACTCAGGCCGCAGTTCAAAGAGGACCAAATATTCCACCGCTAAAACAAACAGTCACTGCAGAGATCCCACAGCAAACAGGAAAATATCTAACACATAACAGCAATGTTTTATTTTTAAAGTTAAAAACAGCTGCATAATGTTGTCCTCAGGGTTATCTCGACCTGAGCTTGGAGACAGACATTTTAACAGAAAGCCTCTGTTACAAGCTGAGGGTGTGGAGTTTGAAAGACACAGTCATTTGTTAGGTAGTGAGGGTCTAATAAAAGATGTCGTCAAACGACATTAATTAAAGGGAATAAAAGGCTCAAGTGCTTTTGGAGCTTGACTCATACCATGGACTAAAAGCCAGGCTATGTCTGCCTTGACCACTCTGCTAATCTATCTCTTGCAATCCACCAAACTTTTGGAAGTATGAACAATAAATCTTGAGTGTACCCATTGAAAGCGGTAAAGATTAGTGTAGTTTGCCCCCGCCTGTTTAATGTGGTGTTGTGTCTTTTTCCTTTTTCTATGAATGAAGTTTGAGCTTCTTAAGATGGAGCTCGACTTTCAGTTCATCTGGTGATGATAATAAGTATTTTCTATCATTATTTACTTTCATTAAGGTAATTAATTCACTGAAATATCCTAAATACTATTTAATACTGACAAACTAAATTATTACTGTCTTATGGAAATCAGTGACATCAGAAAGTATTCCCGTGAGTCTCGATAGCCAAACGTTTAAGGCACAGACCACATAATCGCAACGTCTTCAGTTTGAATCCAGCCTTGTGTCACCACACTCTCAAGAAGTAATGATAATAATAAGGACAATAATCTGCCGTGATTTAAAGATCATTTAAATATATGACCCATTGCCCTGACCTCTGTGGTCATGAAATCATTTGAGCGCCTTGTCCTGTCCCACCTCAAATCCATCACTGACCCACTCCTGGACCCCCTGCAGTTCGCCTACAGAGCCAACAGGTCTGTAGATGACGCCGTCAACATGGCTCTCCACTTCATCCTCCAGCACCTGGACTCCTCAGGGACCTATGCCAGGATCCTGTTTGTGGACTTTAGCTCTGCCTTCAACACCATCATCCCGGCTCTGCTGCAGGACAAGCTCTCCTAGCTGAGCGTGCCTGACTCCACCTGCAGGTGGATCACCGACTTTCTGTCTGACAGGAGGCAGCACGTGAAGCTAGGAAAGCATGTGTCTGACTCCCAGACCATCAGCACTGGATCCCCGCAAGGCTGCGTTCTTTCTCCTCTGCTCTTCTCCCTGTACACCAACGCCTGCACCTCCAGCCATCAGTCTGTCAAGCTCCTGAAGTTTGCAGACGACACCACTCTCATTGGACTCATCTCTGATGGCGATGAGTCTGCCTACAGAACAACCTAGAGCTAAACGCTCTGAAGACAGTGGAAATGATAGTGGACTTCAGGAAGAGCCCAGCCCCACCCACCCCCATCACCCTGTGCGACTCCCCCGTGGCAGCCTGTTCTGGTTAGTAGAGCACAGGTTTAAGAGATGTGCACTTACTGTGCACGCACAGACACACACACAGACACACGGTACCCGCTTCTTGGGTACCACCATCACAGAGGGCTCATCAAAAAAGCTCAGCAGAGGATGTATTTCCTGAGGCAGTTGAAGAAGTTCAACCTGCCAAAGACTATGATTGTGAACTTCTACACCTCCATCATTGAGTCCCTCCTCACCTCCTCCATCACCATCTGGTACGCTGCTGCCACGGAGAGGGACAATAACAGACTGCAGCGTATCATCCGCTCTGCGGAAAAGGTGATTGGCTGCAGTCTTCCATCCCTCCAGGACCTGTATGCCTCAAGGACTTTGAGGCGTGCAAGGAAGATTGTAGCTGACTCCTCCCACCCTGGACACAAACTCTTTGAGACACTCCCCTCTGGCAGGAGGCTGCGGTCCTTCAGGACCAAAACCTCTCGCCACAAAAATAGCTTCTTCCCATCTGCTATTAGCCTTATCAACAAGGCTAGAGAGCCCCACTGTTGCCGATCCCCCTGATCCTCAATTGCACCAATCACCAGAAAAAATTCCTTGTATGTGAAAACATACTTGGCAATAAAACTGATTCTGATTCCGATTCTGATAAAGAGTATATACGAACCAGAACAAAATAAATAAGAAGAACCAGGCAAAGTGTAAAAAGAACAGGAAGAAGAAGTCCTGGAGGACAGAGAGTGAGGAGCCCTGACAGGACACTGATGCTAACAGTAACAGATGGGCCATCCTCATTCTGCTGTCTGGTCTGTATATCACAGCGGACATCTGCTCCTGAGCATCACTGCTGACACTCTGCTGGTCAGTGTGTCTGTCATGCTCAGGCCACTGTGGCTATTGTGTCAATATTTACTTTGCATGAGAAATATCTACAACAACTCCTCTGCACATTTTAGGTCATAGCATAGCATAGAGTGACTGTTGAATTGGTGACGTTTTTCAGTTTCAAAACATCAGTCTGGTGCACAGGGAGTGATGCAAGGCAACAGCAGGAGAAATAGTAGTAATAATAAGAGCTGAAAAGATAAAAGGTTTTTCCAAATCCATACTACAAACTAATTCAAGGTAGGTCTTTAGGATGTTGTGTGTTTACTGTTTTTTTTTACAGTAATGCGAGATACTGATGGACACAATTGTCCCTAAATGCAATTCACAAAAAAAGCAATTCACAGCTTCAGAACGATCTTAGAAAAAAAATCTGAAGTCAATGTATGGAGTTTAATTGGCAGTTTAAATTGCAGTTGATTGACATGTGACACAAAGTATGTACATTTTTTAGATTCAATTACATATGTGTCTGTGCTAATGGTATTTTTTTGAGTTTATTATTGTCTGGTTCCCTGCTCGTACTGTTAGTGTAGCACCGAGATACAAAAAAAGGTAATCATGAGTTGTCACCCACACGCAAGCAGCCTGTTCTGGTTAGTAGAGCACAGGTTTAAGAGATGTGCACTTACTGTGCACGCACAGACACACACACAGACACACACACACACACACACAGACACACACACAGCTGGAGATGACATATTTTCCAGAAGGTACCCAGCTAGAGGCAGAGATAAGCAATGTAGTACCATCCACCTAAAAGTGCCCTCCTCTGCTCCTCTGTAAAAGCATCACTTTGACTGAAGAGAAGCACTGAACCTGTTTGTTTTTACTTTGTCTTCCTCAACCCTGAGTTGGTCTTGTTGTACTGAAAGCATTAGAAAGCTCAGTGTGCACCAGGATTTTGGAGGCATATGAGAAGAACAGTTGAATGAATTACTGAACTTTGCTGTCTGATATGAGCTTAAGGTAAGTAAAGAGATAAGTAAAGATGGTCAGTCGTGAAATAAGGCCCTTTTTCAGTAATAACATTTATGGGTTACTTCTGATCATCTTTGATAACAAAATAAAATAATAATATTTATTTGAAATCTTTCTGGAATAAACTGGTGAAACTACAGCAAACAGATTTAGATTTAAACCCTCCTGGTGTCGATGAAGGCCAGTCAAAGCCAAGTTCTCTTAACAGCAGGGCTGCAGAGCCAGCAGATGAAGCTGCTTTATAGTATCAGTATGAGACGTATTGAGGTCAGAATCAGCAGGCACAGACAGAATGAAACAAAAGATAAACTAGGAGCTCCAGCTCCAATACATTAGAAAGTGCAAGCGCCCATTTTCCCTGTTTTAATCTACAACAGTGTACAGGTGAGACAAGAAGATGATGGGGGTGAGGATGCCATAGTTTGTTTTTTGCTTATTTTATGGGGAAACACAATTGAAACATCTATAGGTCTAGAATGCTTAAGATGACTACATGGTCAAGTTGTAATAATAAAGCAGCAAGTGAGTGAAGAGCCTAATATTATTATTATATCATACAACATGTTGCAGATTGGACCTACAGGATTCTCTCAATTGAACATCTCAAATAAAATGAATTTAATGTCTGTTTACTGAAAATTCAGGAAACACCAGAACAGACTTGCTACAGCCCTGAAATAACTACTGTGCACTGTTTACATGAGAAAACCACATCTGACTTTGACTCTTTCCATCATCCTCAGCATCACTGTCTCAGATCAGTCCAGGTCTGAATACTGTGTGAACAGGGTTACCTAAATAAAAATAAAACTGGAGTTGATTGAGAGGAATGAAAATAGAAATCAGCAGATCTGTCTCAGTTTACCACTTGCTCTGAGTAAAAGTGCTTCATTGATGTTCTCACAGCCCGTACCTACACACACCCATACGCCCTCATTCACATACACACTTTCTCATATACTCATATACATATGCAGAGCAACCACAATCACAGAGGTTGGTGAGTGAGGCGGTCACATGTGTAGCATATATCAAAAAGGACATAGGTGTGCTGATGTGTATAATTTAGGTTTTGCATATGTGCATTTTTTAATTTAATTATTTATCTGGCTCTAGCGATGGTAATGTTAATCCTTCCAGCACTGGTCCAGAGTTAGATATCTGCCACGAAATTTGTGACAGACATTCATGGTCTAAACTGGACACATACTGATGATCCCCTGAATTTTCATCTAGGCCACGATCTCCAACACTGAATGCTGAATGTTACCATGCTTATCAAGATAACATTTATGCATGCTAACATTTAACATTTAAATGTTAAAAATCCAATATGCTTAACATTATGTTATAAATGTTCAACATGTCCAATGTCCAAATGCTAAATGAGGATAAAGGGTTTAGGAAAACACATAGCAAAGTAGTGTGTTCGTCATGAGAATCACAGGGCAACTAGTGTTCAGTACTCAACCTAAATCCCGTTTTCTTCAGATATACTGTGGACAAACACCACAAGGACTTGTACATAAGGAGAGAGGCAGCTACCAACAATCATTCAAGAAAAAAAAGATAGAAAAATAACAGTCAGCTGTCACTGAGATATGATATCAAACAAATGTTTTAACATTAAAATAGATTTGTTGTTTCATTAGAGCTTCATTTTCATCAAAACATCAAACTAAGTATAATAGTTACCACTATTCATGTCCTTATAACACATAGGGAGAAAGTGAAAAGTGGGACCAGGGCAGCAGAGGCTGACACTGTCATTCTTAATGAATTAATGAAGGCAATTAAATATTAAGTATAACAGGAGTGAAGGGGACAGGAATCGAAAGCCCACTGGGTTTAGCCTATCAACTGCATGGGGAATAAAGTATTTTCACTGTGAACTCACACACTCCTCCACAGAGTCACATACACAAACACTATCTGCTGCAGCTGAGGCAAATCGCCCTTAATAGCCAGAAGCTTCTATTTGGTCTAAATCACTGCAGTTACATTACAGACATTACAGAATGACTAGGCATGTCTTTACAACCAACCCAACTCCTTAAGGCGTGCAGACTACTGTAGCATCGATTCCTACCTCTGTATATAGAAAAACTCAGGTTCTATTTTTGGTTGGAAACCAAAAACCTGCACAAGTAGCTCAACAAAAAGTATTCTTACATCTGGGCTGTTTGCTTCCTCTTCATCAGAAACGCTACAGTATTAATCTTTCGCCTATGAGTTTTGATAAAATTGTTTCACTCAGGTTATTCATTCATCCACAAACTTTGTCAAAGTTTCAAAGTAGAGATGTGATCCACATATATTAAGATTTGTTTATGTGGCCCATTAAGGACGCCCAGTCATCCTGCAGCGACAGAACAGCAGTTATCGATTACACACTGCATTACACATTCAGAACACTGCAAACCTCAGCTTATTAGATTTGGCCCTCTACACTACACTACATTAACACCTAAAGTTGTTGGTTGAATCTCAACATTTCAAACCACTTTGTGTCTTACTTCATGTCCTGTTAAAGGAAGAAGGGGGGGGGGGGGGGGGGGGGGGACAGAGAGAGAGAAAGAAAGAGAGAGAGAGGGAGAGAGACAGGAGGACTCTATAAAAGACTTCTAAAATCTCGGAGAAAATATAATAATATAATAAAAATGGTGTGATGTTAAACAAACAAGCTGAATTCTTTAGAGAACCAGTGTTCGTCAGGGTCGTCCAACATTTTTAATGTGTATATAAATGAAAATGCTGCTCAGCTGTTCAGTTGCATCAATGTGCTGCTCCTGGCTTCTTCCTCCAAGACAGAGATGTGAGGTCTCGGTTTTATGCTCATGACGCGTTCTATTATCTCCTGCCGAACCACAACTACAGCAACAGCTGGACATGGTAGAAGAATACTGTCAGAACTGGGCCCTGACAGTAAATATGAAGAAAACTAATACGAGCTTTCAAAAATGCCCCAGATGTCAGGAAAACAAATACCGGTTCACCATAAATAATCAACTTACTGAACACAGTATGAGCTGTGTCTACCTCGGTATAAACATAACATCCAGAAATTTCAACACGGCTGTGAATGCACTCAAAGAAAATGCTCTGTGAGCTCTACATGTAATTACGAAAACATTTTATAACTCCCAAACTCAATTTAAAATGTGGCGTCAAATATTTGACACTGTTTTCCTGCTCATGTGGTGGAGATGTATGGTGTCTACTCCGTCATCACAGCTACACCCACTGGCATAAACACCCAACAGAATCTCTACATGTGCTGAGACTAAGAGCCACCTCTCAAACACACACTGACCAGTCTCATTAACACTGTTTTCCAAACACCAATCAGAGTAAAGTTATAACACAATGTAAAGAAACTTATCTGAAACACTGGAAAGTAGACTGTTGTCCGTCCCTAAACAAAGATGATGAATTAGCAGAATATCTCTTAACTGTCAGCTATAGAAGGCAGAGGCAGATCCTGACCAAGTACAATGAGCACAAACTGGCAATCGAACAAGGACAACACAAAAAAATCACAGCAACCCAAAGAAAACAGACCATGTGGTGACAGGTGAGGTTGAGACAGAGATCCACTTCCTCCTAAAATGTACACCATTCAATTAAATAAGGAACATTTACTCTAATCGATTCAATTCTGTTGTTACAAATTTCAATGAATTAAAGGACATCTCAAAATTAAAAATACTATAAATATGGAAAAGGAGACAGGGCGCATGTTGATGCCCAATATAATATAATAATATATAATACACTGTAAATATACAATTAATCTCTGAATTTGAATCAGAATTTGTGAGAGGAATGGCGGGAAGGAGAGATGACCTTCACACATGAGCTGTATGAAGAGAGGAGGGAAGACAAGGTGAGGGGAGAGGGGATTGGACAGCTGTTGCCTGGCAACCGCTGCAAGCACAAGAAAGAGGAGACACATTGCTCCAGCCACTATCAGCTGTTCATCACAAACTGACACAGCACAAGAGATGCATCATGATCATCCAAAAAGGCCTCCTCTGCTGGGGTGTCCCCTTCTACCAACACTCACCTAAACCTGAGGTGAGATTGTTGTTTTAGTGCACGTGGTCCTTTCAGACCACATTATGTATGATCATACAACTCTACACTTTACAAAAACAGACGCAGCTGATGGTAAGTTTGACTTATAATGGTTTTTCTCAGCCTCTCTTAAGGAGCCAATGAGCTTCGGACTATAATCACAAAATTCATATTTTAGGAGTTTATCTAATGAATTTATCTTTATTGTACTATAAACATGAGTGTTTTGATGTGTTAGGGTGCCTGGATTGTCAGGATGCAATCATACCCACACTGTTTGTGTTATACTCCAAGGAACAGAATAAAATATTTACTCAACTTTTCATATTTGTGTTTTATCTGCAGGGCACATACACTCATATGAAGCAAGAGTTTTGGTACCTTGAGATTGTGTCAGGGAGAGATTTTAGCAGCAGAAGTGAATCAAACCAAATTCAGTTAAGTGTGATGGACTGATCCACACTCTCTACTGTAAAAACCCTTCTCTTGGAGAACAAACAGCAAACAAACAAACATATAATCATCTGTCCAGTATGCAGGTGATATCATTTCTTTTTCAATGCATGTCTTCCCAAGCATGAGAAACCACTGGCTGTAAGTGTAAATATCTCCTCAGACCAGTAAGACCTTGTGCCTCTTGCTGTCTCCTTTAGTCAGTCGTATGCTTGCTAACGTTAGCCTCAAGGGCTAAAATGTTTATCAGTGTACCTACCTACATAATCATCATCATCAAGATTTGAACTCCTAAATATCAAACATGTTTGATAATATTAGGGCAGCTCCAGTGAGTCTGTGAGAAGTTCAGGATCTGTGAACCCTTCACATTACAAGACAAGCTGGCCTATAGGACCAGAGTTCTCCTCTGGTTGTTGGGAGGGGTCAATCAGGGATAAAAACTCCTGCAGTCTGAGTTTGGCTCTAGCAAACAGAAATACAGTTATTTTGAAGGAACAGAGACATTTTCTGTTTTCTTGTTTCAGTTATTTGGTTCCCCCAGAGTTCAAAAATCCAGAGTTTAAACATGAACGTACCCTGCTGTTAGCCTTTTGGTAGATAGGCCTTTGGTTAGCTAGAGACTCCGCAGAGTTGGCATCTACCTCTGGCCTTAAGGAGGCTGCTGATGAGGAGAGGAGGGGGAGGTGGACACTTTAGGAGACCTTGATGTAAAGAGTGCTGTCTCTGGTGGAAAACAGGTGGATTAACAAGCAAAAATATGTGACTATGAGACAAATATCATCTGTAGTTACCTAGATATTTAAATTGAACATATCAGGTAACTTGATTGGGCAATTACTCAGTTCCCTCGTAAAAGTGCCTGCCTATCCTTTACATGTACTGTACACTGAACTGCACTGTACTGTAATACAGATACCCATGTAATCACAGATGGCTGACGCCACCCTAAAAACAGGAAATGAGCTTCAGAGTCCTTCACAGCAAACAGGGGTTCTGGCCCGATTACATAAGCAGACCAGAGATTCTCAGAGGACACAGACAGAAAGACACAAGGCACCAAGCAGGAGGACAGAACAATGGTTCTAACACTAGTCAGCAATGTGTGCAAATCCTTAACAGCACTGCCATGATAAAATGCCAAATCCTATGATCGTTATCTTGCAAAAAATTATAAGTTGCTAAGCAACGGCCATGGAGCAGGCTTGTGGGGTGAACATGACTGCCACTTATGACTTCAGAGGCTAAACCTTGTCTATCTGCCAAAATCTACAAGGCCTGGTGTGAATACAGTCTGCTACTGCAGAGCATGGGCTGGTACCACTAGAGCTGAATACATGTTTGTGCTTCTCTACTTAAGAGGGTCACACTGACATATTATAATCCCTACCTAACATCTAACCCACAACCTAAACCTAAATTTACATGACTCCTAAAACCAAATCTTGACCCTTAAACAGCTCTTTAAAGCAATGATGTTGAACCAAAATGTCTCCCACTCCTCAGGAGAGTACACACATATAGAGGACACCCACAAAACACACACGTAACCTTTTCTTTCCATAAACGTCTCAAAGGGTCAGTTCCTCTATCTGCACCGAGATGCTCCTTTCTTGAAATAAAAATAACATAAAATACAAAAGTCTTATTTTTATCATCTCCGTTTTAATCACCAGCACTTCAGTGCCACACACGACCATGAATGTATTTTTGTTAAATAATTCACATTGTTGCTGTGTGTAGAACATGTTAACGACACAGTGTTAACTGATACCCTGAGTCGTCTTTACACTGTATAGTATACACACTGAAAGACAAAGTGTAGTTTTTACTCACAAATTATAGTTTCTTTAACAGTAAAATGAGCTGAGCAAATCTGACCAAATCCAAATGTGTCCATCTCTTTCTCCATCATCTGGTGACAGTTTGGTCAAACCACAGGATTTTGTCCATGTTTTGATTCATATTGCTTAGGATGGGAAGGAGACTCACATGAGTGTGAACAGGCCTCACAGAAACTGTTACATCTTTGACTTCTGGTTTGGTTGTCTGCAGTATAAATGGGGCTAAAAGGTCATTTTTCAGTGTTCTCTTCTGTATAACAAAAAATAAATGTAGTAAAATGAAAAACAAGAAGGATAACTTTAAGATCTCAGTGTTGTTTGAGTAGTGTAGGATTTGACGTTTTCAATATTATTTTTTGCTTTGAGCCAAATAACATACTTTCATCTGAAGATGAAAACAAAGAAATGCACTTAGCAACATTCTGATACTTCAGTTTGTGGGCATAAAACTTACAGTGGACTCCTTCATACATCAGAGCAACAGCAGATTTGATATTTCAAGAGATGCACTAATCTTTTACACACAACATTTCAGACAACCAAAGCCATTTTTTAACTGTGGTCCAAAGAAGTTATGCCAATTATATTCATACAAATAATGCAAAAGTAAATTAGAAACTTATCATTGTGTGTATTATAATACATTTAACTTTTTTTTTTTTTATTCCAACAACTTTTACAGAAACAGCCCAGGGCTCTCTCCACATTATACCACAGTGTATCATACATCATTCAGCCAATTTCCCTGCATCATAAACCCACGTTTTAGACGTGTGCACACATGCTAACGTGCACAGTTACACACACACATTCTCACACGCCAACTTCAAAGTGCTCACTACGGAAGAAGTAGAGAGACATGACTGGGTTCTCGGCAACAGGCATACAGTAATTAGACATAATGAGCAGCTTATAGGGCAGTAGTGGGTGAGGCTGCCTATCTGTGTAGCCATCAACCACGATGTTACAGTGATCAGCGAGCCGATTGGACAAGGACAGAGAGATGATGTAACACCTCAACCTGACTTGTTCATTTGAAGCTTTTCTGTCCTGACTATACAATATATTATCTACCAGAAAATCAATAGTAAAGGTTGTTTTGTTTTGAAAAGTGACCTTTGTGGTCGTGCAACTCTTTTATTGCCTAGGTCTATGGCTGGAGTCAAATCATGCATATGTATATGGTATATGCTGCAACCATTTGGCCAGCAGGGTGCTCCTGTGAAAGCATAATTTTTTGTTTCATACAAATTAATTATCAAACGTAGTTGCTGATTAACATCAACTAATCAATTAATTGACTGATCATTCCAGCTCTGGTCTGAGCCATGTCAAAGGTACAGTATGTGTACAGATAATAACACATATCGCAGTGTTGTGCCTTGGCTTGGTTCATTCTGCTCCCACAGGGGAGTTCAGTTTCAGCCCTGCCCAGTATGACACTGCAGAGGACTGAGCCATTATGCCATAGTCAACTGTATGCACCATCAAAGCAAAAGTATGATGGGATTTTATGACTGAAATACAACCACTCATTATAACACTCATTATAACCATATTTCATGTTTCAGTTAGCAGTATAAGAGCAAAGCGTTATGATAATAAATGTTATGTCAGTGCAGTGTCTCTTCACTAAAAATACAGGAGTTATTTGACTTTCCTTACAACAGATGTACTGCCAAGATTTGTTTATACCACACACCACGTCAGAACTGCAGCTTGCTAACAGGTTTGATTTTAGAGCCCATATGGGTCCATCAGCATCCATGTGTCCTCAGCCAAAAACCTCAGCCGCTCTTTTGTACTCACTCTGTGTACTCTGAAGAGTCATCACATAAAATATCTAATTTTGCACCGATAATAGGCACAGTTAGACTGCTGCATGCTCTCCACCAACTGTCTACATGGCCTGCTCACTTCAAACAGGTAAGAAGGACAAGCATGGTTTAAAGAGAGAAAGAAAAAGAAAACTCAGTACGTCATGTAGACATAACGGGGCTGTAGCATTACACAACTAAACCCTGCCAGGACACAGACGGAACATGTGGATATTGTATCATATCAACCTTGATTCAAAAATTAAGTTTCCTCTGATGTCCACACACAATCCTCATGTTTATGTTCTCTTGGGATCATAACATTTTACAGATCAGGTGCAAAACCTTCAGACGAAGCAACTTGAGAGATGCAGAAGTCAATTGACAACATAGACAGCAACATAACATCCGGGGCCATCTGCGGTTTTATAACATGGCCAAATGTCATTCAATTATCGCCTTCACTGCCTCTCACAGGCCAGACACAGAGGCACACACACATGCACACACACATAAAACACTTGGTGTGACTTTGCCTAAAACTGAGAAGACTCACAAATCAGTGATAAGATGCAGATGGCCTGAGGCAACGTGGCACTGAACTTCAGCTCTTCTGACCAGTAATGATCTTACACATCCAGATTCACGTCACAGCAGCCAGTCAAAGGTGTGAACACAACCGCCCAAAGTCAACCTAGTGAAACCTGGACGTGCAGCTGGGGAAACACTGGCTAACTTAATTATGTCTGTGTCGACTGCAGCTTTAGTCAAGAGGCTGATGTGCTGTATAAATCTCCTTAATATGAAATAGATCCAATCAGGACACAGAGCAGTGGTGAAGGTTACAGCGCTCCCCTCTCTATTTAAAACCCTCTGTAACACTTTCTGTCTTTGCCACTGGCTTTGTCACGTTTTGATTAAGAAGGTTTAACTCTTTAGTGTTTCATAGAAAACTATTATATATAACAGTTTAAAATAAATTTGACTTTAATGAAAGGCTTTGCCACTTTGATGATTGATGTCCGTGCTTTGTTTACATCAGTGATACCTGTCTGAACGGAAACAGACACAAGAGGTCATTTTTCTCCATAAAACCACACATCTCCACAAATCTTAAACTTCAGGGACCAAATGGATGTTTGACAGCGACTATAAATCTTCCCAAACAAAGCTAATGCAACCATCTGTTATAGTCCTAAAATGAGTAGTTTTCTCTTGCTAACAATTAGTGCAGTGAGCTAGCAGGTATCTAATGTATGAATCACCATGATTCAGCAATAAAAACAAATATTTCCATTTGCTACTACTAAAAGATCATTTTGGCAGTTGCTATTTGTAGTTGGTAGTCAACAATGGGGTGGATAATCAATGTGGCTATTTACACCTTTGTGCAAATAGTGACAAACAGCAACAGATGTTTAGACCACCACCTGGAACTTTTTAAACAGCACACTGCAACAATTTGCACTGTCCTGTACGTCATTTTTTTTTAAAACAAGGTGCTTAGGGAGCCATTGGGCATTCCTCATCAGCTGAATGGATGTTGTGTGACTAGTTTCACCTGGGTGTAAATTGACTTAATAATCTATCATTTCTGTGGAGAGGTACAGTATGTACAATCTTGACAACATCTGTCAAAGAAAGACGAACTGCAAAAAGATAAAGCAGTGACCAATACTGCTGACTAACAGTCAGTTTAACCTCTTGTTTGTTATAGTGATATTACCAAAGTTAAGTTATTTTTCCAACACTATACTCTGCTTGCTGTGAACTGTCTACAATGCCGTGACACACATTCTGACAAGTAGGGTTTCTTCAGCAGCTCAGCGGGCCAGTCATACAAAGTCCATACAAATTACTTGTTTTTATCACAGCTCCAAACCAATATTTCAAGTCATTATTTCTCCATGTCTCTATCCTGACATCCTACGCAGCTTATTTCAAAAGAAATGCAAACACTGTAGAATGAAACACATAAGCACATAAATACACATCACACAGCGGCATTTTGTCCCATTCCAAGAAGGCAAAGGTCATAAAACTCACTCAACACCCGAATGACCCAGTAAACCTCCAGCACCAAAACAAGATCAGCAAGGCAGGAACATGTTTGGATGACCAGCAACACTGACCTTTTCAATTTTGTCCAGCCATTCCTTGTTTTGGGCCAACTCGGCCATGAAGGCCTGGTGCTTCAGCCATTTCTTGTGAAGCTTCTGTGTCTCGTCTCGGGTGCTGTCCCTCGCCATCAGCATCTTCTCACACACCCAGTCCCCCAGCTGGACGAGAGAGGCAGGGAGCGAATGAAAGAGAGAGAGAAAGAAAGATAGGTGTCAATACTGGATGAGTATAAATACTGTACAACTGTTGTTGTGGGGTGCTGGTTTTTGTAGAAACTGATTTCTCATTTAAAATGCTGAAATTAGGTCCAGTTCATAAGAGAAACACGTTTGACTGCATAGTGAGAGTTATACACTCACTTACAGTACATTACAACTCACACATGTATGTTTTCATGAGCTTCTGTCATGTGAAAAGGCTAAATAACAACAAGATAGATTGTACTGTAGATAAACACACCAGAAACACATATGGAGGGAGATGCAAGGTCAAACACACAGACATGAATATTTAATGATGCACAGCAGGCACATGTAGGCAGACACACGTGTTCCAAGAAGCATGGCGGCAGGAATTCACATGTACACACAACAGATCACAACGTCCACAACATCAGCAGCAGCAAACCCCCCCCCCCACACACCCACACACACACACACACACACACACACACACACACACACACCTACACTCTCCATCACAGAGTAAAAGCTGCAAATTTTGCACACACAGATTGTCTGTGTGAGGCAAACACAGCATCACCAGCATATTCAGGTCAGCATCAGCACCCTCATCTCTCCGTCATCAGCATCCTCACACCTGCATGGAACATTTCCACCTGCACCTCCATTCGCTAGTACCACTCTCTCCCCTAACCCAGCCGTACAGAGAATAAATCGTTTACCGGCGCCGTTTAACAGGAAGAGCCCGCGGAGTTGTGGCAGCTGCAGGCAGCCGCTGGTATCTGCATCCTCGCTGGTCTGCCGTCACACACATGCAAAGATGCTCTTCACCGCAGAGCCAGATGGAGCGAGAGAACGAGGACAGGAAGGAAAGGACAGAGAGGTGCCTTCTGAATAGGTGAGCAACACAAAAGGTGTGCTGAGAGGAAAACGCCAGCCATGAGGGTAAATAACAACAACACTGGAGGCTCAAGAGACAGACTGGAGACTTCAAACTGAGGCTGCGCTCTCCTATCTCCTCTCTCCTCTCTGTGTGCTCAACCAGGAGAGAGAGGAGGGGCGGGGGCGGATCAGTGACGAGCGAGAGGGCAAGAATGAGTATGACTGAAAGAAGAAGAAGAAGAAAAAAATCCTCTTCCCCAAAACAATAAAATGGCAGACAGCCGAGCCAACGCACGGGTGCTCCTCCCCTGCCTCACACCTTCAGCAACCAGGCGAGTGAGCGAGTGGGCTGGTCAGAGGAGAGATGGAGTGGAGGAGGAGGAGAGGAGAGGGAGGAGCAAAAGAGTGGGATAGGGATTTGGGGGGGGGGGATACAGGCAGTGCCTCCAGGCTCACCGGTCACGGCTAATGATGCTGAGCTGGAAGAGGTAGAGGGGGGAGGTGGGCTTTAAATTGTGTCAAAGTAGGGGGATGGATGAGTGTGACGGTAAAGAAACACTGACAAACAGAAGAGATTTCTTTTCTTTTCTCGCTGCTTTGATGGATTGAAGCACGCCCGTCTCTCCACTAACAGCTCACGACTGCTCCATAGATGCTTTTGTTTTATTCTTCCTCTCCCCGCACTACACACATCACCCCCCTCTACCATCCCTCTGTTCCTCTCTGCAGCAGTCCCAGGCAGCTGTACTCTCTGTCTCCAGCTTGCCTGACGCTGCTGCAGTGGTAAAGCAGAGAGAAAAGAGAGAGAGAGAGAGAGAGAAACAGTAGAGGTTTGGACAGAGTTGGGGGGGGGGGGGGAGAGACAGCTAGTGGAGGATTGGACAGAGCAGTGATTTATCCTCAATGATGTATTTGTAGTTTGATAGATTTACTGCTCCTCTTTCCTTAAAAGGACCGAGGCTGGATTTCAGTGCGACGCCCCCTCTGTTTGTCACTTTGTCACCTCTTTCAGAAGCTATCACACACAGTCACACATGGGTTAGGACACACCGGCTAACATGAGTATACACACACACACACACACACACACACACACACACGTCTCATGACTGCAGAGGTCATGGTGGGTCACAGCCTGATGCCCCCCTTGAGACTGTAAATGAATTGAATGGTTGGGATGTGGGGGGGCGACATAGGGAATGAACGGGTGGGGGAGGAGGGGAGCAGGCGATAGGGAGATATGTCTGATGTAAGAAAGGAAGACAGGGAAAGAAAAGGAGAGGGAGAGGAGGAAAGAGGGCAGTATGAGTGTGAAGAGGAGGGTCAGAGGAGGATCTGTAGCGTCGTAGTCATCATCACGTCATTAGCCTTCATCATCACGTTGATCTCACAGTTTTAACCCAACAACAGACGTCAACAATGTGCACGTCAAGGAAGCTTCTTCAGCTTTACCACAATAAAGCACTTGGACAACACATTGCAGAAAGTTGATGAGAATATGAGGAACTAAGAATAATTAGTCCATTAATCAGTTCAACAAGGAAATTTATTAACAATTTTGATAATTGATCAATTGATCAAATCTTTTCTTTGTTGTAAATTCAGTATCTTTGGGATTGGGACTGTTGGTCAAAACAAAGATGAAGATAAAGAAGTGATGGCAATTTTATCAACTAAACCTCACATCAACAAATTAAAAAAATTAATTAATCAATATTAAAATAATAATTACAAGAATAATGAAAAAAAAGATTAATTTCCATTATATTCCAAATATAGATTTTCTTTGAATAGTTTCTTATATATTTTGAAAAGATGTGACAGGATTTCATGACTCACTGACTAATTTACATATTTTATAATATACTATATAAGATAAAGACAAACATTTGTCGCAGTACATGAGGAAACCAAATTTGCCTTTGTCTGCAAGCTCTAATAAAACATATATTTCCCAGCATTGGACATCAAGAGAAGGTTTGAATTTACACTAAAAAAATACATTTGCATGAGCTCTGCATGCTGAAGGAAATATGTTAGTGCTTCAGGCTTTTTCATGGGCTGAACATTTAATGTAGTGTTTTCTGTAACAGCTGAAAGACCACTTTATTTACATATCTTTTAGGTGTACAAGTCATTAAATCAAGTGACAGGTGAGCTCAGGACAAACACTAGTCCACTTCAGATATTGTATGAAGAAGATTTGTTAACAAAAGATTTTAAAGTCTGGAGAAATCAGGATCAGTTAACTTAACACTGTCTAACATGGGCATTAAATAACTTGTCGGAGTCATCAATGCATAATATGAGACTTGGAGTGAATGCAAACAGAGTGACTTGTCATGTGTAAGGCCACTTGTATTAAATAGTGATACAGTGCGTTTAGCAATGCAGCCTTTGGGCATACACCCGCTCTTCTCTAGAAACAGACCCAGAGGTGAGTCGGGGTAAAGCAACAGTATGATCTCTCAGTTCACTTCAGTCCCCTATTGTCCTGAAGATGGGTTGTACTGTGGATTAACTGGAACAGACAGGTTGAACAGGACTTCTAAGATTATATAGGAGATTAAAAAAATACTGCTTTTTATTTATTTATTTTTTCAGTATTTCTAGACTTGGGTTTTGAACACAGAAAGCACAGTCACAAATTCCCGGGGCAGGTTACCTGAAAATTACACTTTTTAATCACCAAGTGAACTGAGGACCCACCAAGTCTCATTGTTCTGCCAGTGTTATCAGCAAATAACTGAACCAAATAAAACATAAAACACATCATTAATTTAAAATTCATAAAGTTACTAAAAGGTACGACAATACAAAAATGAAATACACTAAACCTTTAAAAAATATGTTCTGTTTTGTATATGGTATTAAATAGCATTGCTTTGTTCTGCTGAACCTATTCAACAGTAAAGGTGTGTTTATACTTTGTCCTGTGTCTCTGTATTTCTAAAAAAAACAGCTGCATGCATGGAGTGTGTTATAACTACCATCAAACAACAGACTGTATATAATCAGGTGTCAGTCCCTCATGATTATGACTTCCTGTGACACCTCTTGCAATAAGCTGCCACTGTGACAGTTTGTTTTTTGCCATGTCGAACTTCACTTGTCTCGAGTATTTACTGAGCAACAGTGAAAGCTGCTTTGAATAAAACATATCATCACACATAAAAACCAGACCAATAAATATACACTGTAGCACTGTAGATGTTATCTTTTTATGTACTATAGACATAAGTGTAGTAAAGTCAGTGTAACTGTGTCAGTGAGTGGACAGGCAGCGGCAGTGAGAAGCAGGAAACACGAGGGTGCAGGCTGTACGGAAGAGAAGAACACACCCTGCCAGCTGAGAGCTCAGGTTCCTACAGACTGACGCAGTGTCACTCGCCCACTGTAGGCCCCACACACACACACACACACACTGTCAGGGGAAGACTCCTCATGCATACTGTACTTCTACAGACACACATACACCACACAAGGAGACAGCAAGATATATGGCTGACACACACACACACACACACACACACACACACACACACACACACACACACACACACACACACACACAGTGAGATACTCTCTTCCTCCTTTGAATTAGTGATGAGGGGCTGCGCTGCTGAATTATTCAGGAGAGTCAAAGAGAGAAAGTTGCTGAAACTAATCAAGGTTTTGGCTCAGAAAGACGCCTGTGTCTCTGCAGGGTGAGAGAGCAAAAACTGCAGGAGCCAGAAGAGGTGACCTGTGCGCAACACAACTGAACACGCATGAGGACTAGACTGTACTGTACTATAAGAACTGTACTTGTTGTATCCTTTGTTCATTATTATTTATTTAGAAAACATGATTATTATTTTATGTTTATATTTCATGATTTGCATTCAGATCCAGTTAAATATTAAAAAGACAGTATTAAAATACAGATTAAAAGTAAGGTTAATTTCATACATGATTTCATATAAGGCAACTGATATGTAGCCTAATGTTACTCATTTAGTCCACCAGAGGGCGTTTCTGTGTTTATACGTCAGTTGAGAAAGGTCAAGGTTCGAACCATTAAAAAAAAAAAAAGAAAGTGTCAGTTGGAAAACGGAAGAAGAGTCACTGTTTATGATCTGTTAGTCATCGTCATTTTTTTGTATTGTGACAGTTTTTTCCATCAGTAAAAAACATGAAAAGACAACCAGAAGTCCCGCTTCGTTTTTCATAGAAGCTGCAAGTTCCCACAGTACTCAAAGTATTGTACATCTTGGTATCTGTGCTCATTCTTTACATGTTTGCACAGAACTAAGACTATAAGGAGCAGAGAATATACTCGTATAATCATAAAATTAAAAATATACACATTCATTATACTATATATACATATATAAAATCATAATCAATTTGTCTATAAAATGTATTATCATACACCCTCATGTACATTTAGAATCAGATATATTCAACTTCCCAAAGGATTCATAACCATCATTCTTCAGCAGATCTAGATTTTACTTTAAATTTAAGGCTTTTATCAGTTGAATGATACTGAAAATGAATGATGTAGTATTTTAGCATAGCAGGATATTTTGTTAATGCTGCCATGTCACAGTTATTCAGCCCCTGCATAATGTTGCTGATTTTATAACCTACTGTTGGTCTGTATGACCTGAAGTTGGGTTAAACATAATTAACCCATTGGGAACTCAATAACAGTCATTTGATTCAGCTGTGATCATGTGTTTATGTAAACACCATCCAGTGGTGTAGTCAGGGTGTGTTGCAACCATGGTGAGGACTAAGCAGTGGTTACAAAAGCTGAGAGAGGAGACAATTTCATTGCACCAAAATGGCGATGGCTAGAGGACAATTTTCAAGACCTTGAACATTCCTACAGACACCACTGAGAAGTTTTGAACGTCTGTACAATGCTCTCATCAGGACAACAAAGAAAAATCCCTGTTACTGCAAAAGGCTTACAGGAGGACCCGATGAAGGCTGAGATAACTGTTTCAGTGCCAACTGTAAATAGATGACTTAATAACCAAGGACTTCATGGCTGGACTCCAAGATGCACACCACTCTTGGCCAAGAAGCACAAGAAGGGTCAACTGCAGTACGGCAGGAGGAATTTGGAAAAGCCTGCAGAGGCCTCCTACCTCATGACAGTCCTGGAGAAACCTCTGAAGTTCCCACTGGTCATTCAGTTTTTCCAGCCACTGCTGGGCCAGCTCCCTGTTCTGGTTTCCCCTGTAAGAGTGATGGACAGGCTATTAAGTTTCAAGGTACAATAACTAAATATTTAACGCAATTATACCATATTTTAGTGCATGTGCATCTACTTTTGTTTAACTTTAGATTTTCTTTACCAGGTGCCTTATAAATTTCTTTTTTTTTTTTAAATAAAACTGCACATTTTTGTTCTGTATACTAATGATTATGTCAGTTTATTGTATTCATTGGTATTTATATTCAAGAGCCGGTAATACTCAGACATGCTATCTCCAGTATCACCACTTTGATTTGGTAAGAGGGAAGAATCTGGGTTGGTGTTACACAGAAATGTACAAATCTCATACTGATATTTGTAGATCGCAGCAAACAGAGAGAGCAGAGATTATTTGTTTATGAAGAAGAACCTTGATAATGTAATAATAGTGAAATGATTTATTACAGAAGCAGATTATGACACATAAAAACAATCATGTTGCACTGTGCTCATTTATTTGTCCCCATGGGAGAAAAATAAACGTCCACTGAGTTTAATTCATGTAAATGAAATCTAAAAACCATATGGTTCACCACATTGCTATTGTTGGACACACACCCACACACACATAAAAACCCCAACCCCCACACATGGACAGACACGAACACACACACACATACACACACACACACACACACACACACACACACACACTCAGCTATCGCACAGATTTCATGGTCAGGTGTCAGTTCTGGACCAAACAGAATGGGCTCTGTTTTCTGTGTTTTGTTTTGCTTTTTTCTTCTTTTCTTCAATTCTTTAGCTGCAAATATTCTTTTTATTATTGTCTGGACAGCTGCTTAGATCTTTGTGCTTTATAATCAGCTCAACGTACAGCTAGGACAGTGTGTGTAGACAGGGTACAGAGCCAAATGTGTTGATGGCAAGAAACCTTAAACTTTTGGAGGAGTTTCCAACATTTAATAAAGGAGAATAATTAGTATATCATTTTTCTTTTTACATTTATATTGGACAAGTACATTTCCTTCTCCTCTCCATCTTGCCTAAAATAATAGGACATATTTCCTGTTGTTCCACAGAGCAAGATAATGCACAAATCCTTTGTGTTATATATATATATATATATATATATATATATATATATATATATATATATATATATATGCATGGTTCTTGTTCATTTTCTTGTTCAAAAATGTTTTTCTATTATTAGAAAGTGTGAATAATTTTTTTGGCATAATCTCTACATGCCATATGCTCATAGTTAGCAAGTATTCTCATTAAAAAATTCACAAAGCAGGAGGAAAACTCAAATGTTAATGTGAGAATTTCACTTTTTACATCTTTTTTTGTTAGTTTTCACCCCTTTTTGATGTAGTAAAACTGATATTACAAACAACTGCTCAGCACTGACAATCTAGGCTTTAATCCAACTCATTTCCTGATGAACTCCTTTTGTTTTTATGTATTTGGTACCTTTTGGCGAGGGTGTCGATGCGTTCCCTGATGCGTTCAGAGTAGATGTTGCTCTGGCTGATCAGACTCTCTCCAGCCTCGATCACAGCTTTGATCCTGTGCAGGTTCAGCTCCATGGTGGTGGTGAAGTCCTTGTGTTTCTTTATGGCTGCCTCGACTGTTTCCACTGTGGTGGGCAGCTCCACATGAGCGAGGGCTGATTCCTGGAAGAAGAAGATGGGAGCAGTGAGGGGATTTCTGGATTCAGGAATGGATACAGTGAAGTCAGGAGAATAACTAAGAAAAAAAATTCAAAAGCCCAAAATACACAGAAAAATATGGTGAGCACAGAAGTAATGAGAGAGATTCTTGAATATTAGGATCACACCTGATATTGGCTTATTTATAAAAATGATAAATCAACTAAACCACAGGATGAAAAATCATATTGAAAAAAAATATTTTGTTGGTAAGTCTACAGTACAACAAATAATTAATATTGTTTTGCATTTGCCCTTTTATAAGATTTTTTTTTTTTAGTTTTGCTCTGTCAATCATTTCAGATCAGAAAAACTTAATCACTCAGACCATATCATTACAGATGTATACGGCCTCTGGATACAGAGAAAATAAGTTAAATGGAGGCAGAAACAGCAGAAAGAGGCAGACAAAGATCTTTGGCCTGAAACGTCTTTGATACTTATTGAAGGAGAAATGCTGCTCTCTAAATAAACCTCCCACCCCAACCCCTACCAGGCTAATAAGGAGAGCTGGTCCCTGGTAAAGATCTGATAGCAAAGCAAAGGAGACGTTCTGGCCAACACACATGCTTATGCATACACATTCAAACTCTCTCACACACACACACACACACACACACACACACACACACGACTCAGGGGCAGCTCTGCCTGTGACATTTCAGATTCGAAAAACAAACCACTGTGATACTGATACTGACTGTTATTCTGTACCCACATGACACAGACTAGATCATATTTATATTTATTCCAGAGACGACTATCAGGACATTGGGAATTTAAACATTATAAAAGAACAGAGATGATCATCATTCAGATTATGTAAGTCTACTTTAAAAAGGCACTGAAAACTCAAACTGATTTCAACAAAACCTTTGCTTTCTATCATTTCTGTCTGTGCCGATCACTGCTTACACTTCCTAGCTTCTATTCCTAACATGAAAATGAGATATTACTTTAAAAGCTGCACTTAATTTATATTATAAATTATAAATTATAAATTATAAATTATATCGCTAAGATTTTTGTCAAAATAATTAAACATCATGTTTTGTTATAGTAAAGATTCATTCATGATACTACTGCTTTCCTTAAGATTCAAGGTATGATCCTTGTCAACCAAATACTTACTAACTTATACCAACTTTTCTAAGATTACCAGACAAAGTTTAACCATACTGTATATTGCTAACACACCGACACACACTTATACTGACTTGAGAATCAGAAGGTTGCCAGCACTTCCTCCTCCTACACTTCATCATGTAGATCTACAGTTACTAGAAGCTGCTGTCTCAACAGCTCCTGCTGTAATATCACATGACAGAGACACTCTGCAGAAAGACACAGGCTGAGACAGACACACGCACACACACGCGCACACGCGCGCGCACACACACACACACACACACACACACACACACACACACACACACTCTCCACTCTTCTCTCGCTGGCAGAGTTATGAGCTGACCACACCCAGTCCAGTTGATTCTCTGTGCATCTCTGCTTCAGTCAGAAGGCATCATTAAGCCTGTTTAGAGAGAATGTGTTCGTGCAGACACCAGGATGTTTAGGTGATATACAGAGTGTATGTTCACCATATCATAGGAATAAGTGTAGATGTTAGTCTGTCAACCTTTTCTGTTTCTTAATCTGCGCCTGTGAGCTGATTTTGTTTAGCATATTGCTCCTTCTGATCTGCCACCATTAGAAGATCAAAAGGGAAAAATGAGCACAGCAACGGAGATTTGAGTCTCCCTCAGTGACAGCCAGACAAGCTCTAACAAACATCACCTAAAAGCTGCGACATAAAAACAGCAGCCTAAAAGCTCACAGTGGAAAAACATCATTTAACAGAACTTTTCTAAAGTTGTAAAAGTTACTTCAGCAGATTTCTGTGATGTAGTGTGGTTGGAGTGAATAAAAGAGGCTTTTAGTAACATATACATCAGATAGGTTTTGGGAATACACTATTACATAGGAAGCCAATGTCATTAACACAACAAGGAATAAAGTCAAGTAAGGTTTTCATGTCGCCTGGTGTTGGTCATAGTCCACGCTGTAAAAACCTTGACATGTCACCAACAGAAAGTAAGATTCATCCCTGGACCATGAATGTCTGTACCAAATTTCAGGGCAATCCATCCAAAAGTTGTTGAGATGATTCATTTTTAATATTTTATTTTTTTGGGCATTTTTGCCTGGACAGTAGTGAGGGACAGGAAAGGGGCAGAGAGAGGGGGAATGACACGCAGGAAAGAGTTGAGCCGGTCGGGAGTCGAACCGGCACTCGCTTGCTAAGAGCATCAGCTCAAATGGTACACGCCCTAACCACTCCGCCATCGGACTGCCCCTGAGATGATTCATTTTGACCCAGAGTTTAAGACTGACATACTGACAGACATTGCCAACCCAAAGGTAGCCAAAACGCCAGCCACCTCCTACCACCTGCTAAATCTTTCTTTAACTCACCTGATTATTGAGGAAGGACTCGGCCTGTTTAACGTCTCGCAGGAACAGATGGAAAATGTGAGCCTGGACCAGAACTTCTCTCCTGCTCTCCCACATCTCCAGCAGTTTGTTCCAGCCGACATCGAGCTTCTGGAGCCACTGTTGCAGGGCGGCCTGGGGCAGAGGAGCCTCCTCGGACTCCAGCAGCTCATTCATGGCCTGCAAGCGCTCGTAATCCTCTTCATACCTGCACAGACAATGACAGAGACCCAGTCAATCATTTTCTGAACACCTGGTGTGTTTTTAGGATCTTTTAGGATGATCATTTTAAGTATAAAATAACATCAAAACAAAGTCAAAGCCTTTTGTTGTCTTTCAGTAACCCACCGTCCTATCTCTTCCTTGAGTGCAGCGTGTTTGTTGATGAGTTTCTCTGCCTCCTCCAGGTCGTTGGGCAGCTGGTCTGAGGCTGCAGCTGTCTGCGTCTGGACCAACCATGTGAGGAACGAGTCCAGATCCTGACAGGACAGAGAGGGGAACAAGATTTACATCTAATTAATGCTACTGTTAGTCTGCGCTATAGAAGCTTGTGCAGACTGACAAATCTGACAAATAAAAATAATATGAAGCTTCTTTAGAACATTATAACCATACATGCAGAAAGTTTGGACAAAGAAGGTGTGCAGCAGATAGAGTTTTTTTAAAGTTAGATTTACTTCCTAAAACAACCAATTTTCACAATCTCTGTTGTTGTCTGTTACAGCCGTAGTGTCGTGCTGTGTGTTTTTCTCTGCGTCTCTCCAGGTACCGCCCACCTGCGCCAAGTGGATGAGCGCAGCGGTGTCCCATTGCTCATTAAGGCCGGTATAAAGGCTGGGAGTGGAGCTGTGCAGGTGCCAGTGGGTCAGACGGCAGCGTGAGGCTGTGTGTGTGAGCTAGCGAGTGGTGACGGCTCTGTGATCATTGTTCATCGTTCATCATCAGCCAGTGGGCCAGTTTTTGTGTGTGCACCAGATACTTTCTGCGTGTTACTCCCTGTAGCTGGGAGGGTGTTCTCGGTTTTCAACTTACCGTTTCCTGTTTGTCGCTTCTTCCTGTTTTCTTTTCCAGGTTCTACCGGCTTCGCCTGTTATCCGAAGCTCGCTTTGTGTTGCCATGAAGGGTTTTTTGATTAACTTATTTAATTTATAATAAATTGGCTTACTTGTGACCTTGCTATTGTTTCCCAGTTATTTCCCTTCTCCCCGGTTTTATTTAACATTGTTACTCCCCACTCCCCTGGACCACTTGGGGAGTAGTGATGTGTCAGTCGCGAACGACTGAAGTGAACGATGGGAGCCGGCTCACGTCCGTCCGCGAGCCGTTTTTTTTTTGTTTTTTTTACTTTTCGCTTTCGGAAATGTTACAGTTAGATGATAGTGGTTAGTTCATAGAGACACCTAAAACTGTTGGATGCTGCTGTTTTGCACATTGTATTATATTTCTTTTTATTATGTTGTTTATTATTATTTTTACTCTATACCAAAAACATTTTGGTTTTATTTTAACAAAGCACATTTACTTGATTGCTGTATTTCTATTTCTATTTTTTTCAGTACTTTACTTGTTTTGTTAGGTGTGTGTGTGTGTTTAAATAAAAAAATTAAAATGTCAATACCTATTTTAATTTCTATGCTTAGGTTTTTATAGGCATTTTCTATCTGCTTTGTGTAGCAGAGTGGTTCCTCAAGCAAGTTAGAGTTACAAGGGATTTTACAACTGTAAATGCAATTGGCTACAGCAATTTATTGAAATTTAAGTGATATATGTGTTCAAATACAAATCACAAGTCAAAACAGTGCTAAATTTGGCTGAATTCTAAAAGGTATAAGTGGTAAAATGGAGAGCCGTTTGGGAGCCGAAAGAGCCGGCTCTTCTTGGTGAGCTGAGCCAAATGATCCGGCTCACTAAAAAGAGCCGAAATTCCCATCACTATTGGGGACACGTAACATAGTCTCTTTTTCCTCTCATGGGAAGCGGAACCTCTCTCAAGATGAACACAGATATTCTACTTAACTCTCCTAGTGTTTATGTGAAATATCTTATTCTTATTAAACAAATTTTTTACTTAAATGACCAATAGATGAGGTTTCTGTTGCTCTGTAATACAAAATTACCAGAACATACTGTGTCTGCTTCAGTTGCAAATCTATACTTGGCTTGACTAACTTGGCAACAACTAACTCAAAGCAGGATTGTGTTTTACATCAGCAGTTTTGAAAATCTAAGTCAGTTACAGGCAGGTATCACAGGAAGCTGAGGGCCACAAGTAATATGCAGACCCAAACACATGCTGTTGCAGTTCCTATTGATAACTAGTGGGAGTCAATCAGTGATAGTTTTCTTTCTGATGTATGAACCATTCCTGTGTACCTGTATGAAGCTTTGCAGCCTGCTAGCCACCATCAGCGAGTCCTCACAGCCCTGCAGGGTGCGTTTCAGCTCCTCCCACTCCACACTGATGCCATCAAACGGCACAAGAACCTCCATGGCCCGACCCGCATGAACAGTGGCCAGATGCTCTGCCTCCTCCTACATCACCAAACAGAGACAGGATCACGGTGAGTCTAGCACTTATGCTGAAGTTTGTATCCTCTGTGGTTTCTTACACTCTCTTACACACTGTTTTTTTTTAATAATAAGAGGTTTTTTGTGATGAAATTATCCAAACAGATTTTTATTGAAAATTGACCCCACTCCATGTTTATACAGTCAGTGCATTCTCCCATAATTCCCTACCTGCAGATGTAGTAGTTTGGGCTCCAGGACAGACAGGGCTCCCTCCATGGTGGAAAGGCGTCTCTGCAGAGCCAGGACTCCTCCCAGATCACTGCCCACGTACTGGGTGGCGTCGATGGCTTTTCTCTTGTCCTGGATCTGGGACTTGATCTCGGCACACTCCAGCAGGTAGTTCTGCAGGCGTAACATCGAGTCCAGCTGATCTTTCTTCTGCTCCACTAGCTCCACAATGCTGTTCCACCTGGTATGATGTGGAGACAGACAGGGCAGAGAAATAATGAAACTACAGTGGTGGTACTGTGAAGTAGAAATGTGTGATTGTGACGACAGCTGTGATTTATTGGGAAATTTTACACCTACAGTAGATCAATCACTCTCATCTGCAGTATTAAGTAACAACGTTTTCAGAACATATTACATACCTTACGTAGGCTACTTACAACAACAGCATCATACGGTGGTAACATTTGAAAAAAATTACACTGTAGGACTTTAATTCCAGCACTGAGTTGTTCCTGGTCATAAGAAAATGCATCAGACCTATCAAACAGCAGATCTCCTCTAACTCAAAATACATATCTGGTGAAAAATATCACAGCTGATTGTATTCAACCACTAGTTACTGTATAGCTCTTGTAAAGCTAAGTCTAGTGCTAATTATGAAAACTCTTGTTGAGAAATGTTATTTTTTCTGTCTGTTCAGTGACTGAGATGTCACTACAGGGCTAAATGTCTCAAACATGACACTGGTGCCATTTTTGTTTTGTTGCCCTTGACGTTAATCATGAGATGAGACAAGCTGCATTACAATTAAAAGACATGTTAAACTCACTGTTATGAGGACTTCATATGAACTGTTGTGATTTATCTGAGACAATTGGTTCTATTTGTTCTCTGCTCTGCTGTGGCTTCAGCCTAGGCCCTCGTCTGCTTACCATATAGTCACACAATATGTTCTCCTGATCCGGCTCCAGACCAGCAGGTCTTAATACACACCCATTCAGCCAAGAAAAACACACGCACGCACTGGTGCCCACACACAGAGATCCTTGTGACTGTAATGAGGTAATGGCAGAGTCACTGAGAGGCAGACAGGACGCTCAGCAGGCACGAAGGAAAACAAGCTGCAAAAGTCGTCTTACAGCTCAGACCAGTAGTGGTGGTGAGTTTAGGTGTGAATTAGTGGGGGGGGGGGGTCTCTGCTCCACAACAATGACATAAATGCTGTGTATTTATGTATAAAAGGATGCAGTAGTGAATAAACTTAGCGAAACTTTTTACACACAGCACAATTAGTTTTTATGTATTGATCTATGAATAAAGGGTAACCATGAGTAGTAATATTGTATTAAGTGTTTAATCCCTAAATGTGTATGGATGGATATTTCCATCACAATGTAAAGACCAGGCATTAAACCTACAGAGTTATAACATATTGACTTAGTACTGGATAAAACTCAGGAGGTTACATGTCGATGTGCTTTAGTGAAAATAATCAACTAATGGGAAATATGGTTAAAACTTTTCCATTTACCGTATACAAGATGAATGTATTTTTGTTCCTGTTGGTGCTTCATTAAAGTTAAATAGAATTTGCACATGAACCCCAATACTGTACCCATATACCACATCATTTACCATAATCTAAGACATTATATTATGTAGGTAGGGGCCTAAAACAAACAATTTTTTTTTGTAAAGAATACCAGAGAAGGTGATTAGAAGAGAGAAGTGTTTATTTTGTATGTTTGTTTTTATTTTTGAGACAAGTGCTCTCAGCTGGCCTCGTCTTGACTGAGGCAGCCAGCACAGATGGTTGCCCTGAGACCAACTCCATGTGCCAAGTTCACAAGATTCATCGACACCCAGTCATCGTGAACACTGCTGCCAGACGTAACAGTGAATATGACATATGAGACAGATTAAAAAAGCCAATCCTGTCGCAGGGTTGCCATCGATAAACACATCAGCCAAACACAGAGAGTGCTGCAGAACATGCACAGAGGAGATACATAATTTACATTTACGTTGAGGTAATTCAGGTAGACCAGAAGGCAGGTAGAGGTTCAGCATCTTACTAAGACAGAGACGGAAAGGATATGAGGCATCTGTCAGAAGACAGTCTTCTCTTTTTGCAAGTCATTAGCCTTCCCTCCCCTGTCCTCTCCTCCCTCCTCCCCCCCACCAAATGGTAAAAAGACTTGGTAAACCAATGCACTTTTTAATAGTGACTGAGTTTAACATATCCTCCCAACTCTTTAGGTGTTTCAGTGTCTCAGTTAACAGCACTTTGTCAGCAGCAGTCACTAGTCATCATCATCATCATCATCACCCCACAAGAGAGTGAGCAGCCACTGACACTCCACCACTATCAGGTCAGAAGAAAACCCCAACACCTATTGTATGTCAGGATGCTTTTTGTTGACTTCAGTTCAGCTTTCGCTTCCATCAACCTGCATGCAACCTGTACCCCCTCATGGTGTTGACCCTCTACACCCAGAAGACAAAGGAAGTCCTCACATCAGACCTGCAGTGTGAACACAGCATGCCTGGTTCCTTTTGAGGACCATGAGGCACAACAAACCCCAGAAACTCCTCAATTTCTACTGCTGCACATTAGAAAGTATCCTGACATACTGCTGTACAGTCTGGTACTCTAGCTGCACTGCAGAGGAGAGCAAGGACCTACAGCGAGTAGTGAAGGCGGCTCAGTGAACTGTCAGCTTTTCTCTTCCAAACCTGAGTGACATCCACTCAAGCCATCTTCACAGGCGGGCAGACAGTATCAGAAGAGACCTTTCACACTCTAGTCACCGCCTGTTCACCACCCTCCCCTCTGACAGCCATCATTGTGTTTCTAAATGTCCTTCTGGAGTGTTTCTATGCCTTAGTCAAAGTGTGATACAAATAAATATCTAGGAGTATTATTAATGATATCAGTAGCAGTGATGGTATTTTTAGTTTAGTATTAGTGTACTGTCATGTCATGTAGTAATAGTGAAAGTACTTTTATAGTAGTAATAGCAAGGCCACTTCTGGCTCAGCACTAGTGTGCAAAAAAAAAAAAAAAAAAAAAAAAAAAAAAAATCGCTGTAGCTGTTGGGAAGCCAGTTTTATTTCAGTACCTGGAGTTGAGGTGGTCCTGACAGCCTCGGACCTCTGTAGAAGAAGGATGACCTCCATCCAGGAGCTGCTGAACTATCTGATTAACATCCAGGATCCTTCCCATCAGGCTGTTCATTTCCTGGTCCAGACTCTCAAACCTACAATAAAGGCATTAATGCAGTGAGTCAGTCAGAGCTCATCACTCCTCAGTTACGAATAAGAAAAACAACAACAAAAAAAATCCCACATCAATCGTTCACCCTCCTCCTCCTCCTCACCTGTGTGCCACCACCTCCACGTCCTCCAGTCTCTCAGGGATCTCCATCTTGTCCAGCCACTGCTCCTTCTCGTCAATCCACAGCTCACAGGCGTTGACCTCACTGAACATGCGGTAGACAGCGAGAGCATCATGAAGCCACTGCTGTCTGAGCACCGCCACCTCAGCCACCTCCGTATACAGCTGCTCCACCTCTCCCATACGAACCTGCACCTCCTGCAGAGGAGAGGAGGTTCAAGTAGAAGTGTGAGGACAAAAAGGGTAAAAGAACAGATATAGAAAGACAAACAAATAAGTTAAAACATCTTGACCCACCTCCTGTTCACGGTACTGCAGAGGCAGCGCCACCATGTGTTTATGCAGCGCCACCACATGAAGACGATGCTTGTCGATGGCCTCGCTGACCCCTCTGTGTTTCTTAAGCAGCGACTGAGTGGAGTACTCATCATGTCCGAAGTCCTCGCTGGAGACCAGGCGGTAGGCGTCCTGCAGCCAGGCCACCAAGTCATCCGTCTCCGTGGAGAACTGAAAAAAGTTGAGCGCCTCCTGCAGGTGGCCCAGACGCTGCGCTGCCTGGTCCTCCAGTTGCTTCCACTCGCCCTTCACTTCCATGATGCGCTCCTGGATCCCCGCAGTGCCAAAGCTCTTCTCACTCAGGATCTGCTTTCCTCGCTTCATGGTGTTCTGGAGGAGCAGAGCAGGATGGAGGGATAAAAGTCTTATATTATTTCACACTGTGTGCAGTAAAGGGGAACACTAGCCAACATTTGAACTTTAATGTGCATATTAAAGTGGAACTGTGGTGTTTCTTTTAATTGCAGGAGATTTTGTAATGATGTGTAGCCAGTGACATGGCCTCCAAACCGGTTTGATGCTGTTTAATGAAGGGGTGGGGTTGGCTTTCTTAAATGAATCATTTTCTTCAGTCTTTTACTTTCTCAGTTGGCATACCTCAATACAATTTTTAGCACTTAATGACATATAAATTGCTGAACAATATACACATCTCCGTTGTGTCAAACACCCCTCACCAGCTCAGGTCTGGCTGGTTGATTACATATTGTGATTGGCCAATGAGTCCAGTCCCGGTACTTACACACACAGAGGAACGATTAAGAGACAGACAGGGATGGTAAAAACTTAAAAACTTGAAAAAGGTCTAAAAAGTTGATTGTGAGACAACAACGAGAAGAGCAGGAAAACATATGTATCAACACACACAGAGCCCTTTGAGTGACAGCACCTTTCAGGACTCACTGCACCTCCAACATCAAAGCCTGCACCTGTGAGATCTAACCAGACCTCTTTGGCAGGTACACGTATACAGTACAATCCCATGTAACACAGGCGTGAAGTCTTTAATTAACGTGTCGTGTGCATGTCGCCTGCTCAGTGGTGGCTCACCTACACATGACTGATTAAAGGAAAAACCTGCATAATTGAGTGGAGAATCATAGCAAATGCTGGTACCTCCCCGCAGAGCACAAGGGGGCCCTGGATGGTTTGATGAGGATGAAAATGATGCAGACCATAGGCTGTGACCTTCACAGTCACCAGATCTCAACCCAGTTGAACACCTATGGGAAATCTTTTGGACTGACATGTTAGACAGCGCTCTCCGCCACCATCATCAAAACACCACATGAGGGAATACGTTTTGGCAGAATGGTGTTCACCCCCCAAGAGTTCAGACACCTGTGGAGTCAAGGCCAAGGAGCATTGAAGTTGTTCTGGCTGGATGCGGTGGCCCAACCCCTCACTGAGACACTTTATGTTGGTTTTTCCTTTAGTTTGTCACCTGCCTGCAGTTACCACATAGATTGAATTTTGAGACATTCATGTTATTGTTATAGCAGACACTAGTCGTCCTCTGTAAATTTGCCTTCATACAGTTTGAACTATGCTCATGATGTCCTTGCAAGAACTTTTACATAATACAAAAATAACTATGTATTTTCAAGGAGATAATCAAAGTGTTTGTATCAAAATATGAAATACCAATCACCAAACATTTACCTCTGACACTGGATGCTTTGGTTTTATTGATATTTGATTTTATAGTCCTTTCCTACAAAAAACGTGTTTGCACTATTCAAAATTACTCTGGTCAAAAACATTTCTTTTTGTGGGTGAGCACAGAAAGTAATGTATTAATGCTAATGCATACAGTTAGGCCCAGAAATATTTGGACAGTGACACAATCTTTATGATTTGGGCTCTGCATGCCACCACATTGGATTTGAAATGAAACAACTACAACGGATATGAAGTGCAGACTTTAAGGTTTAATTCAAGGGGTTGAACAAAAATATATGATTAAACATGTAGGAATTGTAGTTATTTATATACAAATGCTCCTCATTTCAGGGGCTCAAAAGTAATTGGACAAATAAACATAACCCTAAGTAAAATGTTATTTTTCAATATTTTGTTGAGAATCCTTTGCAGGCAATGACAGCCTGAAGTCTGGAACCCATGGACATCACCAAACACTGGGTTTCCTCCTTTGTGATGCTTTGTCAGGCCTTTACTGCAGCTGTCTTCAGTTGTTGCTTGTTTGTGGGTCTTTCTGCCTTAAGTTTTGTCTTGAGCAAGTGAAATGCATGCTCGATTGGGTTGAGATCTGGTGATTGACTCGGCCATTGCAGAATATTCCACTTCTTTGCTTTAAAAAACTCCTGGGTTGCTTTTGCAGTATGTTTTGGATCATTGTCCATCTGTACTGTGAAGCACCGTCCAATCAACTTTGCTGCATTTGGCTGAATCTGAGCAGAAAGTATATCCCTATACATTTCAGAATTCATCCGGCTGCTTCTGTCTTTTGTCACATCATCAATAAACACAAGTGACCCATGCCATCACACTGCCTCCACCATGTTTTACAGAAGATGTGGTGTGCTTTGGATCATGAGCTGTTCCAATTCTTCTCCAAACGTTCTTCTTCCCATCATTCTGGTACAGGTTGATCTTAGTCTCATCTGTCCAAAGAATGCTGTTCCAGAACTGGGCTGGCTTCTTCAGGTGTTTTTTGGCAAAGTCAATTCTGGCCTTTCTATTTTTGAGGCTGATTAATGGTTTGCACCTTGTGGTGAATCCTTTGTATTTACTCTCATGAAGTCTTCTCTTTATGGTAGACTTAGATACTGATACACCTACTTCCTGGAGTGTTCTTCACTTGAGTGGATGTTGTGAAGGGGTTTTTCTTCACCATGGAAAGGATTCTGCGATCATCCACCACTGTTGTCTTCCGTGGACGTCCAGGCCTTTTTGAGTTCCCAAGCTCACCAGTGCACTCTTTTTTTCTCAGAATGTACCAAACTGTTGATTTGGCCACTCCTAACATTTCTGCTATCTCTCTGATGGATTTCTTCTTTTTTTCCAGACTCAGGATGGTCTGTTTCACCTCCATTGAGAGCATGTTGTGTGTTCACAGCAACAGCTTCCAAATGCAAACGCCACACCTGGAATCAACTCCAGACCAGACCAGAAGACATGTTAACGAGGGAAGAGCCCATGCAGCCTTGTTTTTTTTTTTTTTTTGCAGCCTTCTGAGTCAATTGTCCAATTACTTTTGGTCCCTTGAAAAAGAGCCCGCTATATATTAAAGAGCTGTAATTCCTAAACCCTTGCTCCAATTTGGATGTGAATACTCTCAAATTACAGCTGAGAGTCTGCACTTTAAGCCCATATTGATTATATAATTGTATCCTGAATATGTTTTCATAAACAGCTAAAATAACAAAACTTGTGTCACTGTCCAAATATTTCTGGGCCTAACTGTATATTAACTGAAGTACATGAAGTCCGGGACAGAAACTCCAGATGCTGCAGGTATTCCAGGTGCTGATTCTCTCACACACAGATTAAAAACACAAACACACATGAAAACACACCTGCAGCAGCGACCGGTGAGCCAGCAGTTCTCCAGCCAGAGTCTTGTGTTTTTGTAGTAACCTCAGCACACTGCTCAGGTCCTTCCCATAACCCTGAGCTCCAAGGATGGAGCTCTTCTCCCTGATCCAGGCCTCCGACTCCTCCAGTTCCTAACAGGAGAACAAACAGACAAACTAAGTTTAAAATGTTACTTTTAAACAGAACCATAGAAACCATAGAACCAAGAAAAATATAACTTAACCTTCCTTCCTAGAGGAAAAACAAAATGTGTGAGTGATGAACTGAAAGTGGGAAAAGAAAAAACACAGAGCTAAAGATCACTGAAAGAAAAAAAAGGAAAAACAGAAACATAAATCAGTCCTCTCTTGTGATCCCTACAGTGCATCAAACACTGATCCCAGTCTGTGTTCCTCACAAAAGACAGAAGGAGAATCATTATAACTATAGTCATATAACTTTCAAAGTTAATTCTAAAAGCTTATTCATAACTTAGTCACCAGCTCTGTGTCATCAAAGTGATAATCAGCTTTTTCAGGAGATGCACAGATCCCCAGTCTGACACATGGACATTGACTGCAGAGTAAGACAAAATGATCCAGCCCCAAAGCAAGATGTGTGATAAATTGAAGAAAATGCTGGTGGACCTGTGATTGTACCTGTTGTTCCTGTCTATAAGATTTTGTAGTTGCAAAGCCTTGGCCAGAAATAGACGTATTATAAGAATGAATTCACATTTAAACATGGGCCTGTCACCATAAAGATTTGGAAATCCAAACACAAGGACAAACACCTCTTCAAATAACTATGAGTTGTTTTAAAAATTAAAAAGAGATAAAGAGAGAAGTTCAAACCCTGCTTACTCTCATCTCCACACAGCTGGTCAATCCCTGTGTCAAATATCTTTTATTGCCTGTCAGGTTCATAAATAAACCAGTTGGTCAAAGCATCCATCAAGCATTTCAGGTGGAGCATAAAGGCTCCTTGACTGACAGGGAATATTTAACACCAGCTGTCAAACCATCCCTACCTGAAAAAAGGCCCACAGCTGTCTCGACTCCTCAAGCTCAGCACGTCTTTTAGCTGCCAGTTGTTTCAGCTCCTCCAGGCAGGAGGAGACGTGGTTGACACGGTTACAGATCACCTGCGGGTCACATGGTTGGTAACCTAGGAGGCAACACAATGAGGTAAATGACCATGAAAGAAAAAAGACATAATAGGTACAGCACCTCATTCATTACAGTAGTGTACTCTGAGCTGGATCAACAAAAAAAACAGACCTTACTGATATCAAGTTCCAAAAAATCAATGTTCCTGTTGTGTCAAGGTCAAATAGGGTACATCTCCCCTTGACTGACTGAAATCAATACTAAACCCTTGTTTCCTGTTTTAATTTAGTCAGTCTATGACAGATAACAAGCACTGGGGAGAAGAAAGCAATTGTATTACAATCCAACTGACTTTTCTAAAGCCTGTACAGAATAATGCAAACCAAACCAACAAAACATTACTCCAATGACCAACTCTCAGACACAGTCTCGACAGAAACTGAACATTAGAAGCTTCACAGAGGATACATTTTGATATCATTAACGTGTAGCTGTGCACACCCTGAAGCTCTCATCAATGTCTAATACCCAAAGTTCACTTTTTTCTAAGTGTTGTAGTGAAATATAATAATATAAATAAGTGAAATATGAAAGTATGAAAGCTCAGTGTGTGAGTGTGTGTGTGTGCGCGTGTGTGTGTGTGTGTGTGTGTACCCTCTATCGTGGTGAATTTGAGCGCAGCTGTGTTGAGTGTTTCCACCCTCTCGGCCTGCACTGCAATGTCGGCCTCCTGCAGGCTGTGTTTCTGCAGCAGATCGTCCACCTCCAGAAGATGCTTCCCAAAGTCCTTTGACAGCAGCTGGACCTGAGAGGGACAAAGGGATGGCGGGAGAGGAAGACAACAGAGATATCTGTTTATTTACTCATTTCATTTCCACTGTATTATTCCACTCATTCTTCATTTCTCTTAATAAATCAAAAACATAGACATAAAATTCTGCTCTGTCCCTTTCTTCTTTGACTCTTTAACTTTCTGGATCTTCTATTTCCATTTTCATTCTTCAACCCAAAGACACTTTACTCTTCCTCCATCTCCGCTGTGTCTTATTTCTCTATCTAACTACTGTATAAATCAGCAGATGGACAGAGATAGAGGGTTTCTCTCGTTCCCTCCCTCTCAAACCCCCTTCAATACCTGTGTGTCCTCCATCCAGTCGATCATGTAGACCATGTCCTGAAAAGTCTTCTGCAGGGCCAGGTTCTTCTCCAGACGGGTCCTCCTCCCTGCCACCAGCTCCTTCAGCAGACCCCACTGCCCGAGGATGTTCTCCTTGCGTGCCAAGATACGACGGATGTCATAGTATCCTTCCGCCTCCATCTCTGCTGCAAGTTCCACCACCACCCCAATTCGCTCTTCGTACGAGGCTATGTCCGCCTCGATGGCCTCGTGTTTTTTCATTGCTGCCTCAACTGCTGGTAGGTCATAGCCAAAGTTGTCCTGAAGGCGGAGATGAGGACAAGCAGAAAGAAAAATAGGAAGGTGTGTGGCCAAGGAAAGAGCAGGGGGAGAAGCGAAAAGAGAAAGATCACTGGACTCATGAAGATTATACACTGAAATCAAGACGGTCAAAGAGGAACTTTTGGAACGTCATGATGTACATATACACACACAGTTGAATATCTTATAATACTGGATTTCACAAAAAAGATGCCTTAAACATTTTAGTTTGCATAAATAGTTTGCATTAAACATTAACCAGGATTTCTAACATAAAGGGAACAGGAGAAGAACCCCTGCATGAGGTCAGATGAGTTGAAGTTCAGGGAAAACGTTCACATGTTGCAATATCATTTTGGACAGAGGAGTTTTGGTTCAGTCTTTCCCCACCCAGCCCCTCCTGAGATCCCTACCTGTGATACAAGTCTCTGGTTTTCGTTGAGCCAGGCTTGTCTCATGGTGGTTTTGTGGTCAAAGCGCTGAGCCAGCAACTCCAGCTTCTCCTGACGAATCAGCTCCTTGCGCAGAGCAACACCCCTCTCATGCTCGGCCTTCTCCAGCCTCTCCCAGGCCTAGACAAAAAATGACAAAACAAAACATTTGGTAAATGGAAATGTGATGGAACAATACAGGTAACGGAAAATATAACTGGGTAAACCGTCATGGGTCGATTTAAGGTGAAAACTTTGTAAATGAAAGTTGACTGCATGTAACCCGAAAAGTGAAATACTGTATATAAAATAAAAACAACAAAACACAGCTGGTGGATGTATGACCTTGTTGATGTCTGAGATGAGCTTTCCATCATGAGGCACATAGGGTTTCTGGTTGTTGGCTCTAAGTTTGCTTTGGATGGTGAACAGAAGGACCTCGAGATTCCCCTTCTCCTGAAACCTGAGCGAGAAACAAAACTTTAGTGAAGGATACAGTTCCACAATATGACCTTTTTTCTTTCAATAGTTCCGTCTTGTGTAGGACACGAGACAAAACACTTCCAACTTTGTTCAAACAAAACATTAATATACTTTGAGGTGACAGGAAACATTGAAGCTGGAGCCACAAAGTTGGTCAAGGATTCAGAGTCTTGATCAAGGACACGAAGCAGCATGAATGCTTGCTGACAAGGAGGTCTGAGGACTCTGGGTAAAGGATGATCTCTTTACTGGCCAGTGTCACTGCAATTCATCACTCTGAGAGAGTCTACTGTAGGAACATTTGTGTATTTTCTATTGCTTCAAAACAATATGGTGACATTTTCTTAACCTGTTCAGAACCTTTTAATGAAAAAGATTTATATAAATATCTGTCTTTTATATATAAAAGATATTCAGGACCTTAAATACGTGAAAGGTGTAAATTGAAGTGTACATATACACTACTGTGTCAGTGTTCTGGGAAAAACTAATTTATTCTGAAAAGCATGTATTCTATGGCTGGAAGTAACACCTATTTTCATTACTGATTAATCTGATGATTATTTTCATAATTTTTTTGTCCATAAATTGTAAGAAAATATTGAAAAATGTTCATTATAGTTCAAGGTGATGTCTAAAAATGTCTTCTTTTATCCAACCAACATCCCAGTGTGTGTGTGTGTGTGTGTGTGTGTGTGTGTGTGTGTGTGTGTGTGTGTGTGTGTGTGTGTGTGTGTGTGTGTGTGAGTGCAGTCAACTCTTGGCTGCTGGTCATGGACAGAGACACTTGACTCATCCAGAGTCATCCAAAAGACATATGGTATCGTAGACTGTGCACATATGTGTCTGTTGTGTGTTTGTGGGCATCATTATAGTTGCCACTGTGCTCCCAGTGTCTGTGCAGTCATGAGTGTAGTACTGGGCTGTTTGTAACACTGATCCTGATGGTGCTGGTGATGAAAAACTCAAGGCTCAGTGGCTCTGTGTTTGAGTGTGTTTCATGCCTGCATGTAAACACGTTGAGACATGCATCATCTAACAAATATAAAAGCACGAGATGTTTGTTCTAACTGTAAGAACTAAAACCTTGACAGGACAAACCCCCACTGTCTCCTCTTAATAATCTCTTACATACAGCAGATAAACATATCTGCATGGTTAACAATTAATCTTTTGCTTCATATATTTAAACAAATTAGTTTGAGTTTAAAACAACACACTGTATGTGTTTGTTGCATGATGAATAAGTGAAGTATGTCACTATACATAATTAAATAACCATAAATTATTTTGCAGTTAAGACATTAAGCCTACATGTACATCCTTCTCAGCTAATGTTAGCTTAAGACACTAAAAGTCAAATTAGGCTGTGGGTTAGGGTTACACACCACAGCCCTATTCTCCATGCAGGATGGAGTACAAGGCTTGAAGAAATAATAAAAACATAATTTTGACTAATGTAAGCTCTGAAATATGTTTTTCTGACTTTTCAGAGTATTCATATTTTTATACAGTCTTCAGTGTGGGGTATGTATGCATGTGTAAGTATGTATACCTGTGTTTATATGTGTTAGGTAATAAATGACACAAAAATAGTTTTGAAATATCAAAATGCCATTTAAAAAAATAAATATTAACCATAAAACCTACTTGATTGGCTTCTCCACAGTGCAGTAGGTGGTGAAGGCCTGCAGCTGCTGCTGGACTCCTGTCAGAGAGTTGGCAAACTTCTGGTTGCTGATGACCGCGATGGTCTTTTCGATCCAGTCCAGCAGGTCTGACGCCAGAGCCTCGTACCGGTTGACGATTTTCTCTGCCTCAATACAGTTGTCTAGCACCTGAGAGAAGACAGACAGAAAATGGTTGGGAGGAGAGTCAAAGTGGAAGAATGGGATACAGAGTTAAGAAAAAGACGAGAGTGGAAGGCAGGCAGACACAATGAGAGAAAGAGAGAAGTGTTCAGAATTACAATGTTTTTTTGTTGTCGTGTTGTCGTGTTTTAGCTTGATAACAAAGCCGGCCCTTCAACTTTCAAACATGAAGTGTCTATATGTAAATCTGCAGATGTGTGTATTTATCACCTTGCCAACTCTCTTGCCCTCCACAATAAGAGCCTTCATCTTGGAGAAGTAGTGGTAGTAGGAGACCACATAAGTGATGATGGACTTTTCATCTGGGTTCTCTGTGTTCACATCTGTACCGGAGGAAGATGATGGAGGCAGAGAGCAGAGGACTTAATATCTGGTCAACTTTAAGTGGAGCCACAGAGTAACTATTTATCTTAATGAGTACAAAAAAAATCACTTTTATGTCACTAATGTGGATATTTCTGTTTGTAATGTGGTTTAACTGATATTAAAACAAAAGCAGTGAAACATTCTCACCCTCAGGGTCCAGGAGTTTGGTGAGCCCCAGGTGCTGCTCAGCGATGTTGAAGGCTTGCTGGAGGTTATGGGTTGCATTGGAGCGCGTCAGCTTGTGAAACTCTATCAGGTCAGGTCTGGAGGGTGCAAGATGATGACAGAGAATTTACCATGTTTATACGACTCTAATCGGAAAATTGCATGTCAGTCAAACCTGTTCCTTTGCTTTTTGTTTTTGCCATTTTAGCTGTTTTTGGTCAGGTTTTTTTTTTTAATTAACATCATCATTAACATCTTAACATCTTAATTTACATCCTGAATTCCTGAAAAACTTTTTTTACACCTCTGGTGTAAAAAAATAAAAAATACAAAGAAATGACAAACTTTCCCATTATTTTCTATTTGCTGTGGTTATTATGTAAAACTTACAATTTCTTAATTTTAAACTTTAAATTTTAAAATGTAGGATGTTAAAAAAACTACCTACCTGTGTCTGTGTATGAGGGCATTGAAGGCAAGGCCATCTCTCCAGCAGGTGGTAAAGTTTTGAATGTTCACTTCAGGGTACCTGGACAATGGAAACATCTTTTGTAGCTTTGAGTGTAAACCAAAGAGAACCAATATCCAACATAACAACTTAGTACATTAAACACATGATAATGAATTCCTGTTGCATGTTCTAGTTTTCAGTGTATTTATTTCACTGCTCACCCTGCAGTCTTCATCTGGCACCAGAGCAGCAGGGCATCCTTGGCGGAGCGAGTTTCTCGGTTGTCTTCTGTCTCTATTTTGATCACCTGGATCTGAACAAGAAAGGCAACAGTTTAATATTTTGGGAAAGACAATCTGGCATAGACTCTTTCTCTTTAGGAAAGTACATTCACATTTTAGGTATTTACCTGTCTCTCACTGAAGACTGAGTCACCTAGTTTAGAGTAGAGCAAACAGAATCACTTCCTGTTTGCTGTTTATGGCTGGGGTGGGAGTAAGTCACACATGTGCAAGTCACAAGCAAATCTCAGGTTACTGTGGTCTAAATCAAGCAAGTCAAGCCACGTCCCTGTTGTCACTTTTTTTGCCCTGATGGACATTTTATGTTTGGACTTTTTAAATTAGTTTTGATTCACTTTGTTTGGACTTTTTGGTTCATTTCCTGTTTTATTTTGAAGTTACTTCCTTGTGTGTCTCTTGTTTTTTACTTCCTGTCTTTGTCCCGTTGCCCCTCCAGTCTGATTGTCTGCCCCACCCTAATGTGTTTCACCTGTGTTCTATTACCCTCGCCTCCCTTGTGTCTTAGTCTCTGTGCTCGCTGTTGTTTGTGTCAGTTCGGGTTTGTTCCTCCAGTTTTCTGTTTGGTTCCCTGTTAACCTTGTGTCTTCAGCATTCTGATTTTGTTCATAGCCGATCCTATTTTTCCTGCGTTTGAGCTCCTGTGTTTGGTTTTGGATGGCTTTCAAGTGAGTTTTTGTTTGAACATTGTTTATTAAAGCTTCTGCATTTCACCTTCCTGCCCGGTCTGCTGTCCACCTGTCCTCACCCATTGGTTTGCGAATTGCCGTTTTGAGTTTGCAATTTGGCCGCCGCCATCTTGATTTTTTGAAACCAGAAGAAACCATATTTGGAGAAGAGGGTGGGACTGAGGGGGAGCGAGGGGTGGAGCTGACCTAAGAGCCAAGGTCACTATGCACGCCCACCTAAACTGTCGACCTGACAACGGCATCAATCTTTCAGCTACGCAGCGCTGCTGATTCCGAAGTCATTTTCCATAAGTTGGGGTAAACTTTATTACGAAGTGTTAAAGTACTTTTAATAGTTAATAGTTAAAAGGGACTGCTCTTGATTGACAAGCCAAAATGTGTCAATCATACGTTAGCCACGCCCCAATGCATACCCTACTTTATCTTCTATTTTAAATTAAATGGGACTATAATTTAAAAAATGAACATCATGTTGTATTGAAGAAGACTTGAAACTAGCAATTGAGACCATAAACTCGTTATGAAAATGTTTACTGGGGTCATAAACCAAGTGAGAAGTAGGGTCATTTTCTCATAGACTTCCATACAATCAGACTTCTTTTTGCAACCAGTGGTGTCGCCCCCTGATGGTCATTTGATAGAATGCAGGTTTAAGGCACTTCCGCATTGGCTTCATTTTCCGGAGCCAGCATCGACATCCACTTTATATACAGTCTATGGTCCTCACACACCACACCTGCTGTAAGTCCAGCAAGATATTGCTCAGTGCAAGCAAGTCAAAAGTTGTATGAAATTCTGATGCTCTTTCTCCAGTTTCCATATTTTAAATCAGTTAAAGACAATGGTCATGAAAAGTTTTATTTGACTTTCAACGTTAACAAAAACTTGCAGCTGTTTACACATTACAAATCTAACAGATCTGTGACTGCAGCCCCACACTTAAACCCATGTTTGTTTAATTTTCAGCACGATTATCCATAAAGTGCTGAACCGATTTGCATAGGCCATGGAAGACCCCATCAAATTTTGGTGCAAATCCAGTGAGAGGGTAGATTTTTCTTTTTTTGAATCACTTTAATGTGTAGAATAGTTTGGCTTTAGCTTAGGTATGCACTTCACAGAGTGCCACTGTGGTTATTAGTATTACTATACATCTCTATGTAGAACCTGCATTGTGTTATGTTCTTTCCTTCTGCAATCCAAACTTCAGTATTTTGGATTTGCTGCTCCCAGCAAGTCTCAAGACCTCAACTGTATATTGCACTGCATTGACTACCATTATATTTTAGTGTCAAAATTTGTAGTGTCAATAAATAAATATTAACCTCAGAAGTTCCCACAATGGAGGTAAAAAAAAGTAGTGTCCATGTACAGTGTAGTTTGGCAACACTATACCTTTCAGTGATTGAATCTCAATTTACAGAGTAAAGTATTGAGTGTCTGTAGTATGTGTGTGTGTGTGTGTGTGTGTATGTATGTATATATATATATATATATATATATATATATATAAAACAGAGTGAATGAGTGAATGAAGTTACTTCAGACACAGCCAGAGTGACAGAGGCTGTCTAACATTGCAAACTAGTCAGTGAAGTTGGCTTGATTAATAGCTGCCTGTAGTTGTGCTCCTATCTTGAGTCATGTGATTTTACTGAGCTATAGATCATAAGCAGTGATCAGATCAGTGTCGACAGTATCCATGTGACAAATTTCAGTCCTGCCCATAAAGGCTCTGATTGGCTCAATTGTTTCTCCAACTGGGTAAACAGCTTTTCACAAGAGCAACACCAGGCCTGTCTGGATAACTTGAAAGAAAAAGAGACCTGGCCAGTGAACAAGAGGTCGAAGAGGAAAGGTCAGAGTCACGGTCTGATAGTATACCTGAAGTGTCAAATGAACACACACAGTGTCAGAGGATTAACTGTAAGAACAGGCAAAAGCAACGAGAGCTGAAGATTTCAGTGCAAAGTGGTACAGAGCCATTATAACGCCTGATGATAGGTGACAGTGACAGCTATTCCACCAATCACATCACAGTGACATGATCCAAGGTAATTGGGGACCTGACACCCATGAATCAGCTGCTAGCCATGTTGTTAGGCGCAACATTGTGCATACACACAGAGATGTTTGTACTTCTATCTTTGTGAGGACACTCATGGACATAATACATTTCCCAGTCCCTTACCTAACCTTAACCATTGCAACAAAATACCTAACCCCTAATTCTAACCCTACCCCTAGCCTAAACCCCAATTCTGCTCCTAACTCTAAAACCAAGTCTTAACCCTCAAACAAGCTCTGAAGATGTGTCAGAGTATGAGTATCAGCCAAAATGTCCTTACTCCAAAGGTCTAAAAACACAAACTGGTCCGCACATCACATAGTCATACAAGTGTATACACACACATAAACACACATACACACAAATACACGCTGAAACTAACTCTAGGTGTTATTTTTGCAGCGGAAACATAACTTGTATACAAACAATACATAAGGAAAAAGCTTAATTAATTCATGCACAGACAATAATTAAATGGTCACCTTTTTGCACAAAAAATTTATTTTTATTGTACAACCAATTACATTATTTCACAGTGAATTATTTATCAGTGAAAATGACCCACAATCCAATACTATGAATAAGTGCTGAACAACTGGTCGAAATATTATCGAAGTCACATTATGGTCACATATGGGCACATAAGTGCAACGTCTAAATTGCAGGAGAATTTTTTGATAACAGTAAAATGTGTTACAACATACCCCTGTAAATGAGGCATTGTGGTGCTACGCAGATGCCCCAGTCAAGAAATCATATTCTCCAGACTTAAGAAAACATTTTGGTTTAGACCTCAATAAAAATCACATCATCATTGTTTTTGTATTTTTTTCAGTGACAATGAAATGCAAAAATTACCACTACAATGGTGACTCATATCGCAATCTATCAAAATAATTGCAAATATTTTTTTTTCTTGCACATCGTTCAGACCTACTATAAATGATAAATACTTTGGCTGTTTCACAAAAAAAATAAAAAATGAATATTAGCTGGTTGCAGCTTCACAAATTAGGAGAGCTGCTTGCTTTCCACTGTTTTATACTACTATAAATTTAGTATTTTAATTTAGTATTTGTCATTATTTTGATGGATAAAATGATTAATCAGTAAATTCAGCAAATAAACTGATTAATTTTCATTGCAATCTCAAAGTAACTGTTAGATTGCAATACTTCACTGTCCTGGTGAGAATGAAGACACTTGAGCACAGAAAGGTTGTTCTAAATAGGAAATATGAGCACAATCCATAATTCACCATTATTCCCATGGTTTGTCTGTTGTGATGTAAAGTGTGTCTGCCAGCAGTGTTCATGCTTCGCTGCAATAGACTAAAAAAAGGGTAAGAAAAGACAACATTGTGATGCTTACGACAATGTGTCAGATGAATTCACAGGGAATGTGTCATTAGGAACATGTCCCTGACACTGAATACACAATCTGCATCTCAGCCCTGTCGGTAACAATCTGAATCTATATATCTTGTCAAATATATAGTAAAGCCGGAACAATGTGTCTCGATTCAGGCTCACTGTAAACAGCAAGTGAGATGGCAGTGTGTTAGGTAACCGCACGCACATACACACTCACACTGCACACAACACAAGGACACTCAGCCAACCATATGCAACACTATAATTTAGGTCACTGCAAATAATAACAATCTGTTATTATTTGTGTATAGTCCTGTAAATACATTAGGATTACCTCTTCCTTTGCCTGTCAATCCTCTCCCTTCTTTCCTTTCCCTCTCTCCCTTTCTGTCTGTCTGTCTCTCTCCCTCTTTCTGCCTGTGTGAAGTTACTGCAGTGGTATGGTCCTACCTGCTGACTGGGCAAAGCAAACTCTCTTTCAACACAGAGGAAGGGAGGACAGGGAAAAAGAGGTGGAGATGAGGAGAGACAAAGTGCAAGAGGGAAAGATAAATGGAAGCCACCCGGACAACATAAACCTCTGCCAACCTGCTGACGTTATTCTGAGCAGGTAAACGGTCAGTTAAACTAAGTAACTGTCTCCATAAACATGCTTTCTTATTTGGAATCAAACCTCGGACTCCGTCTGTTTCTTGGCCTAAAGATGATCAGTAGACAAAAATATACTGTGTGCTTTAAAATGTGATTGTTCAAAGAGTAGTCAGGTCTCATAGATATGTAAACGGAGAACATGACTTCAGCACTTTAGGCTGCATCACCAATAAGTTTCAATTTTAAAACATATCTTTTGCTACATTTTTGTCTGGCATCCATTCTGATACAGAGGACTCAAGCCCCTAAAATGGAGACTTTTGGTAACGCTATTGTGCCTGTTTCAGAAATCCCAGGGTTACGTAGAAACTTTTGGAAACAATGACGCAGGCACTCACTTCCTCTTCCTGACGGGCTTCTAACAGTCACGGCTTATCCCTCCCTGATTTGTCACATTCCTATCATGTGATCCTTTTCCGGATGAAGACTAACAGCATCATCCTCGACTACCAGCAGTGAAAGCAACATGGATAGTGAATTACAAGCATTGCTGACCTTGTTGTCTTTGCCAGCAGCTGTTGTGCAGTTAAAGTCTGCATTATTTTATGCTAGGAAATCTCTGCTCTTATTTTTGCCATGGTTGCTCCTCATTCTGTAACTAAGCAACCACCTGCAGAACAGAAAATCTGCTTCCTGTTTACACCAGCACGTGCATGGCCAGTGTTGGTGAATGTGATATGCATTTTCAGGTTAGTATGGGGGCGGGATTATTCCTGATATGAACTAAAACGCTTGTCTGGACGGAAATTGTTTTCATTTTAAACACAGTTTTTAAATGGGGATATATTAATGTGGTCGTAGCTTTGGTGGAAATAAAATGGGACTGAACTGTGAGACAAAAGTCAGCTTTTCTTATTCAAACAGGACTGAAAATTTTCATATTTAAATTTGATAGGAATTTCTTTGTTCCTGTACAGCTTGTTGTTTGTTATTATGTACAACCCCAGTTCCAAAAAAGTTGGGACAATGTATAAAATATAGATAAAAACAGAACATGATGATTTGCAAATCATTTAAACCTGTTTTTTTTTTTTTTAGCATTACACAACTTTTTCAGTCTTTTGTTGTCCCGTCTCAACTTTTTAAAAATGTGTTGCTGACATCAAATTCAAATTGATCATATATTGTTCATAAAACAATAAAATTTCAGCATTTAAACATTTGATATGTTGTCTTTGTCTTTCTATTTTCACTAAAATATGGGTTTACACGATTTACAAAAAATCGCATTCTGTTTTCATTTGCATTTTAGACAGTATCCCAACTTTTTTGGAAACAGGGTTGTATTTTATTTACAGTCACTTGCTGGCTTTGCTTTCTCCATGTTCACTTTTGTGCATTTTGTTTTCATTTGTCAGGCTTTCATTCTAAGTAAGATTTTTTTCAAAATCTGCCTGCTTAAATAATGACAAATAAAACAGTTGTGAGGAAGGTTTGAGATGATAATAAACACTAGGAGTGGTAGTGGCCTCAAGGGTTATAAAAGGAAGCTTGTGAACAGAGACAAATGATAAGGAAGGCAGCAAAGTTTGTTGTATACTGCATGTAAAACAAAGAATCAGCAAACCATCCTTCCCTCGGTCCTCACTTCTTTCATAATTACTCTTTCTTTCACACACACACACACACGTACAGACTCCTGCACCGCTCTCCTTTCTCAATGCATGCAAAATTGAAGAGGCCATTGACTGCTGGCTCTGGGAGAAGGAGAGCACGACAACAACTTTGCTCATGGCCAATGGTGACAAAGCTAGCTAGCAGCTAACTCTACTGTAGCCTTAAACTGTGCAATTACAGCTGCTTAGCTTGACTCAAAACAAGACAATGTCATGGAGAATATTTTTGAGGGATTGTGGCTCTCTATGCAGCCTACTGAAACAGTTACCTAATAACATGTCATTCAGATTAAACACTGACAATTAACTCTAACTTACTTTGTTATGACTAAATTACATGTGAATGATGTCCATCATGTACTAGGTTTCAACAATTAGCACCACACCACATATACATTCTTTTTGACATTTATACTATAATTATGAGACCAGTCGTCCATATTGCACACACACAACAGCCACCTCTTTAATTGCCTCACTAGCCTGGCTTGCAGAGGGTCACTTGACATAACACGAACTAATTCTGCTAGTAGTGCTGTTAAATGTGCTTTGTGGTAGGTAGCCAGCCCAAGCATGACAATACTGAGTCCCAAGAGACAGGCGACTGTGCACTGTGAATGTTACAGGAGGGTTTGAATAATGCTAAACAAGCATTTTGTGCCAAGACCACGCTGTAGCACTGAAGCGTAATGAAGAGGAGCCCTGGGCTTCTGCTGTACTTACATGACAGGAACTGATCCTGTATCACTGCTGCTAAGGCCTGGAAACCTGTGTACGTGTGTGAATGTGTGAACGAGTTAGTGTGATAATATGTGTATGCCAGTGTGCAAGTAAATAGGTATGTTTGTGACTAGATAGATGAATAGATAGACAGAGAGACAGACAGAGAGCGTATATGTTAGAGAGCGAGTGCAGTGTGCGTATGTTTGTGTGTGTGTGTGTGTGTGTGTCCTTGTTGAAGAGCAGACTGGAAGGCAACTGCTACCTCTGGGCTGCTGAGCCCTGAGTGACATTCAGGCTGTTTCCACCAAACACTGCTGTCGCCGTCGCACACTGATGATTCTGCAGCTGTGACAGCCTCCCCCAAACAGTACTGCTGGCAGCTCATCCTAAATGAAGCCACTGCTGATTACAGCATCCTGATGCTTTAGTAAGTAGCCTGGAAACACATGCCAGCAACTCAGTGCACTAACAAAGAAGCTCAGATTTAAGCCTCCGTCCCTCAAGGGAAGAATCAGATGTGTGAAAGTCAGTCCACCTAGTATACTTTAAAATTATAATATGTAACTTTTCCACATTAAAATGTCTAAAAATGACCGGACCATTGTGGTTGTCTGCCAAAAGCTCAAAATGTACATTTACTCAGTTTTAGGCCAGATTTTTAAGATAAACTTTTTATACCTCGGTTGTTTTCAATTATATATTTTAATGGGTTTAAATATTTTAGTCAACATTGGATCTTAAGTTATCAGAAAGAGAAGCTGAGCAAATGTTAGACAGCTCAGCTCCCAACCCATCTGGGCATCCTGTGTCTCCTGAAGAACATTAGTGAATCAGTGATTTAATCCGTGTTTCTACCAGTTTTAACAGACCTCTGTGGATAATTTGGCGTTCCATAACAAACGGACCAGGGGATTAAAACCGGTAAAAACCTACTGAGCAACCGACACTGGAGTAATCCAAAAAGGGAGAAGCAATGCAATGCAATGGTGGTAAAGACAACATCTCCCTGTTTTGAGACCCCTAGCGGCAGAAGTTACATACTGTAAACATATGTTAAATTCATTAGAAACACCATGTGATACTTCTAATATCAGACCGCCACCAGTCTTAAAGTTATCAAACTCCCTTTTTGATATGATGGACAGCATTTTTCATCAATGAACCTTCCATGTATTTACATTCTGTAATAACCTCTAAATATTGTAGGGTTGTACATTCTGATGTTGGATTCAAACAAAGGACTCAAAGGAAACAATGCACCATGTAATCCAGCTTTCACTCTCTTAGACAGAGCTGTATTAAGTTCCTGCTAATGCAAACCAAACATTTCCTTCTGCTGTCACAAGCAAGAACAATGTATATGTCACCAAGGTTAGCAATGACTGCGATCGTTCATCATAATACATCTGCAAAACTAAACAAGATACAAGACATTGAATAATTTTTAAATATAACAGGGATTAACGCAGCAATAATGACAGTGAGCTGTTAGATAAAGAGCTGCAGTCATCAGGCTGCACTCCTGTCTTAGCCATGACTCAACCGGATGTTATAGCTCAAAAACCCAGCTATTACATTGCTGAGCCGTTATACAATAATCTTAACAATACCTAGGTGTTTTATATGTTTGTTTACCTGGAAGCGTAGAATGATGGTCCAGATAAGGCCCAGGGTGAGGCGGTGGTTTCCATCCACAATGTCATGGGAACCAACATTTTCCAGGTGAACCCTCTGTTCTTTAAGGAACTGCAGAGCTTTGTCAACATTTTCCAGGCAGTGGATTCGCATACGACCCCGAGTAGGCCTCGGCTGAGAGAAGACAGAGGGATGAATTACTATTTTTGACATCATACCCCTTCCTTTCAAAGTACGTCATGTCGTATCATGTAACATTAGCATTAGCATACATATAGACATTAATATAAAGAAAGAAGTAAAAAAGTAAAAAGTACAATTTTGAGGTAAAGCTTTGAGAATTGTTTGGAATATTTAGGGACAGGTGATTTCTTATATTTATCCTCCTCAGTGAAGCAGAAAGCAACTCAAAAGAAGCAGTATTCTACTGTAATAAACTGTGCTCCACAAAAACGATTTTTTTTCAGAAAGTCAGTCCCACTTTACCCCTGGTGTTTACAGCTACTGCAGCTTAAGTAACTGCAACTCTGAAACTAACAAAAGACTGCAAAATAATTGTAATATCCAAACCTTACCGCTTCACTGTAAGGTTTGTCTATTACAATTATATTACAATTTAGTTTTAATATTTGCAAAAATGAGCAACTAGCTGGCCAGTGAGTGGCTTTACTCATGTCTAATTTTACAGTTATTTATTTACGTTCAGACAGGCTGCATACAGAACCTTTAACGCTATAACACACTCACTTCATGTGCCATGAAGGACCAGTTCAGAGAGACCACAAAACTAATACAAGGACCAGTGTGCGTGTGTGTGTTTCCCCACCAGCAACTCTCCACTGAGGACCTCCAGCAGTCTGGTGAGCATGTATCCATCTCTCAGGTCGTTGTAGAGGTCAGCTATGCGACAGGACACTCTGGCCAGATGGGAGTTAACCCACTTGGTAAAAGTCTTCTTCTGCACTGCATCTCGTTCATCTGAGCAAAATAAAGGAATCAACTTAACATCAATGTGAAGGGGACAGGGACGATAAAGCCATTGCTTTTTCTTAAATGAGACAGTTGGGATGATATAAAATCAAATTTTATCATAAACAGCTTTAGCTAGAACTAGCATTTAATCAAATCGTGCTTACAGCTTTTTCTTGTGAGGTAATGGATGAAACTTTTTGAAATATGAGATCTGTATTCTAGGGAGGAGGATTTTTATGACCTACTTAGTGCTGCATTATCACTAAAATCATATTAACACCAGTATTAGTGGATCTGTGGGGTCAAAAACACAACAAGCCACCAATTTCATATGAATCAACACTACGCCCTTGGTACATTAATATGTTGACTGATGCAGGTATGTTCGTAGTGTGTTTTCCTGTGTGCATGTGAGTACATCTATCTGTGTGACCTCTGACCTGCCAGGGCCTTGATGCGGGAGCACTCGAACAGCTTGGAGCTGGTACACTCCGTCTCCCAGAACCCAGAGCTGAGGGGTCGGTTGTTGTTGTTGAGCTGGCGCTGGGCTTCTGCGTTGTCCAGGTCTGGGGAGGCATTAGCCATCGCGCCCGACGCCCTGAAACACACACAAATGCAGGTCACACATACACAGGCACAGAAGAGATGCAGAAAACAGGTACAGATGTGTGTGTAGAAACACTGAACCCATTTGGGCACTCGTTAGAATAAAATAACAGTGAACATTCACCTTTTGTTAAAATTCAGATATGATCTTGTCATTGTTGTAGATTTGAATAAAATGCCTAACAAATTCACTTCTATCTGAATCTACAGGTACATTTGTTAACCAAATAAACACTAACATTTTATAATTGTGATCATCAGTAAAAGTAATGATGCTCATTCTCAAAGGACAGCTTTGGTTAAAATGCTTAAAAAGCAGTTTCAGACGTGTTACACATGCACATGTTAGGTAAGTATTTTATTATTCACCAAGAGGGAAATGTTTTACAGCAGCAGTAATAACACAGACAATAATAAGAACACCAATACAATTATGCAAAAAATGAGCGTGTTAAGAATAAATAATGATAAAAATAAAAGTAATGAAAATAAAATACAAATGAATGCTATGGGCAAAAGAGGTCCAGGTCCAGTATCCTGTTGGTGTACGCAGTGCGCAATGTGTGTCCTCTACAGACACTCACATGCACATGTGTGTAAAGGCATTTAAACATGTACTGTACCAACACACACACACACACTCACACATGCAGAGAAGAGCGAAAAAGGTGGTGAAGAGGATGATGTCACCGCTGTGTTAATGTCCTGTCTAACAATCAAACACATGCTGTTCACACTTTGTGATTAAAGTCTCACTGACTTCACACACCTCATCAGACACGTTTTAACCCCTTTTTAGCCACACAAGTTCACTGAAGCAAATTCATATTCACAGGGAAAAATATGTGCCAACGGTTACTGCAACATCCTCATTTTAATTAAGAATCAAAATCCACAAATAACATGAGTCACAGCAAAAAAAACTATTCAGCAGTCCATAAGTAACAGTTCCTTCCTGTTCATGAATGATGCAGCACCTCTCCTTGGCATCAGAGCATTTTACAATAGAGAAGCTTAAAATAAAATCTCTCTGATGATTCAAAGGATGGGAGGAGACAGAGTAAAAATTCTTTGGCTCTCTCATCTCTTCTGTCTCTTCCATTGACAGCTGAAAACTGGACGATAAAAATAACTTCTAAACCTCACCAAAAAAAAATCACACAGTACAGAGTGAGAGGTAAGAAATGGAAATGGGATAACTATTCTGATATTCATCAGTTTCAGTTACATTTATTTGAAGAGCTTATAGAGCTGTTTGATATCAATCACAGATTTGTTAAAAGACAATGAAAACTAAATCTTGATGCAAAGGATGGATCCACCTGGTGTAAAGAATATGCCTCAGGCACTGCACATTTCTGTTTCAGGTATCCATTAGAAAATTCAGAACAGACCTAAAAATCAGCAGTGGGTGAATATTTGGAGTCATTGCTCTCACATGCTGGAAAAGCCTGGTAGCTATCAAACATAAACTTCACTTTCAAAGGTCCCACAGACTTTTCCACAACTGCAAATAAAAGGAATTTAGCTTTGTCTGTTTTTGCATTTTACAAACCTTCCCTTATATTCTACAGACCCCATTTAATACTAAAAAGAGACATAAATACACGTTAACATGTTTGTTAACAACAAATAACAATGTATTACGCAAACATTGGTGCAAACAACACTGTCATATTCATTTTTACCTGTTCCTCCATCTTTCTTTGTGTTACGCACTTGATGGATGCGTGGAAAACACATGCAGCTGTTTCTCCCAGTAAAGAGCAGATGTGCCAAGAGGACAATGTACCATTTGGTGCTCTTCTCCAAAGCTGCTTACGGTGGGGGAATACATGTTTGCATGCATGGCTGGACGCAGTGGGAAACAAACCCTTATCCTTACTGAGCTTTCTCACATGTACGCCGACAGGACAACAGTGATGATTGAGAAATGTGACCCAGGAAACATCCATGTAGCTCCTTCTTTATTTCTGTAACCCCTATTTTTTTTTTTTTTTGTGACTCAAAAAAGATCAAGAGTTAAATATTTGAAATTGCTTAGACTTGTGTTGGTCATGTTTGTGTTGGGGCCCACTTTTTTGACCAATAGGCACTTTCTTCTTTAGCTCTGGTGTCGTATGTTATATTTTAACACTACAAAGCCAGTTACAGTTGGTGATGGCAGGTTTGAAGCTGGAAGAAAATGTATTCTTTCTTTTTTTTCCACAATGGTTTCTTCTGCTCCTAGCTCATGTACAAACCACTGGGGCTGAATCAAAAAAAAAAAACGATGCAGTAATACACTCTCCCTCCTTCAGATGTTTGTTGGCCTTCTCTTAGAGCACCTCACCAGTGTTCACCTGTCTCTGCATCCACTGAAGCCCCTGTCCTTGAAATGCCTTGTAAGATAACAGAACACTGAATGATTTCACCCTCAAACCTCCCTTGTCGCCTCCCTTCCCCCATCTAACCCCCATCCCCACCTCTCTCTCTCTCTCTCTCTCTCTCTCTCACACACACACACACACACACACCAAATTACTAGATGGATATCAATCAAACATATTAATAAGACAAATGCTCCAGTGCACAGTTCACAGACTAAACAAGATTTAATGTGAAGTTAATGAAACTGTGCACAGCATGTTGTGTGCTTATGTTGCAGGTTTAAATTTGTTAAAAGTAGATTAGAAGATTTTCATGGTTATGAGTTTTTGATTGATTTATTAATTAGGATTTCAGGAAAAAGCTTAAAAGTCAGAGTGTGACTGAGGCTGCCGCGAGGGGTTTATAGGTTTCTCTGTCATTTCCTGCATCAATCTTTTTGCTATAAATCTCTTTGTCTTCCCCTCATCCCGCCCCTTTTCCGGCCTCCTCCTCCCTCTCCGCCGCATCAGAAGTCTAACCTCACAATTGAAACCCCTGGAAAACAACATACCCATACGAGGAAATGTCAGCGTGCCCTGCAGGACAGAGAGAGGAGGGGTAGCTGTGCACATGCACTTAGCTGCTCTCCCTGGAGAGAATAACAGCAAAACATTACAGGGTTTTCTGTCTGATGATGAGGCAGACAGAGGGCTGCAGCACAACCCACAAAATCAGTTGAATTTACAGGTAAAATGAATGAATACGCAAAGGTGCTAATCGCTCTGTGCCCGTCAGTCAGTTTTACACATACTCTGAAATGTGAATATTGTAATACTCAAATGACATTGTTGTTGTCACTGTAAACACATGTAAACATAGATAGTGCTACAATTAACAACAAATTCATCTGCAAACTTTTTTCTTGATTAATTGCTCTGTCTAATGTCAGAAAATATAAAATGTCCATCGAACTGGCCAAGAGCATCAAGTGAAATATTAAAATGTCTTGTTTTGTTTTGTCCAACAGCGCAAAAACCAAAACAAGCTATACACTGAAATGAAAGAAAGCTCATGAAATTATGAAATATGTTGCAGTATGATTGATTGTGTAGAATAAGCTACTGAACAGTAAATTAAGTCATCAAATTTTTTCCACCTGGACAGCGACAGCTGAATGTTTTTCATGTTTTTTTTTTCTTTTTGAAAATTTTGGTTCTATTACGTCCTAAACATAATAAAATCTCATTTTGAGTGCATGGGTTTTATTTGGAATTAAGTATTTTTATATAAATCACTGCTACTTACGAATTTAAACAACTGACTGGCAGGTATTTGATTATTGGGCACTTATGGGGTAAACCTGCAAAGGAAGCACTGGATGTGTCTTCAAAAATCCTTATGTTATTTCTCTACTGCTTTGTCTCAGTGGGACTGGTACAGTATCTTCTTCTGTGTTAGATTTCTTCCTGTATGATTCTTGAATGTCAGTGGTTTTCTTCTTTGATCCTGAGGAACCAACAGTAAAACCAGACATTTCCTCTTAGATATCACTGAAACACTGTCTGATATCAAACTCCCTTGCAGCTGTACTGAAAATATCTATACCTAACATAGTCTAGTTAGTCTCTAAGTCTCAGATGAGTGGCAGCTGGTGATGTGATGCGAACCAGCTCTATGTTTAACCTCCCGAAATCCCTGGACATTTTTCTGCCATATCCCCTGTGTGGCAATATCTTTTGCCAGCATTTTCCTTCAGAGTGTGTGAGAGCCAAAATCAAGGTTGGTTGCACACAGTCCCACTGCAGAGTGATCCGACTGATATTACAAACCATGAATTCAGCAATGGTTCACACGGAAGCACTCCTGCCACAGCGAGATGGGAGAACTGGATAATAAAACAAGGGAAGCTTATCTCAGAAAGTTAGAGTGATCATTTTAACCATATCATTAACCCAGCTGTCAGCAGACTGTAAAATTACTGTACTGCTTTGAAGTAGAAAGAGATACTTATAGTAGAGACCTACAGTATAAGAATAAAGCAATATCAGACGTGTGTAATATCAGTTAGACATGATGAGATAAAATCAACAAACTAAAATACGTATCAAAACCCATCATCGGATTACAGAGGAGAAACCGTATCAACAACAAGTCCACATCAGTCAAACTGCTACACTGTCATGTCAGTCAACATATTTGTGTGTGTGTGTGTGTGTGTGTGTGTGTGTGCGCGCGCGCATGTCCTCTGTAGTCCTTGCCCTGATCCTCGCCTAACCTCAACCACCTGGTGTCTTTCAATCAATCTGACTCACACCACCTCAAAGGATTGCTCTGATGTACTGATTTATATGTGTGTACGTGCATGTGTACGTGTGTGTGTGTGTGTGTGTGTGTGTGTGTGTTTGTGTGATTGTCAGACATAATACTGATGCTCTTGCCTGGAGCTGGCAGATTCCTCAACAGCTGAGTATGAATATAAGAACAAAAGTAATAAAACACACACACACACACACACACACACACACACACACACACACACACACACACACACACACACACACACACACTCCTGGCTATCCATTTTCTGCTCCATAAGTAACAGCAGCAGTGAGATGCTTCATGATTTCCTCCAGAGACTGAGCACAGAAGATAAAAGTGAACACACATTGACCCCAGAATGATTTGATCTGTATTCAGAGTAGTATGAATGTAAAACACACTTTTCATTGTCAGAATATAAACAATAAATAATTCTCATACTTTAGCTGGAAACTTCTGTTTCACATAAGCAGCAACAGCCATTATCAAATGTTGAGAAGAATGAGAAAGAACCTTCAGGGCATATTCCAGCTATTTTTGTATCACACTACCATAACACTGGGGGGACTCATAAGAGACAGATTTTTAAAGAATGGTTGAAAAGGCTGAGATGTCCTGACTTGTCGTCACTAGTACAGATCAGGCTCGGACAATACTGGACACCACAATTTCCAAAATGCAAGTCAATAAAATCCTTCATTAAATCGTCCCTGGTTTTGATCTAGTCTTGGTTCACAGGATGTCAGTGTCCAAATACTTTGTCTAGTGCAGCTTCGTCTATACATTTAAAAAAAATATTATTTCAATCAGAAAATATTAATTAGAATATTGCATATTTGGAAGAATATTTGCTCAATTGACAGGCTTCAAGCTGTTACACTTTCATTTCCTCTTGTTTTTCCAACCACAGGGTAAAGTTACATCAAATCAGCGAGCTAGGTACAACTGCCATCCCCTTTTTATTGTCTGTGAAGTGGCACAGGTGGTAAGGGATGGACACACACACCAGAGGGTAAAGTTAAAAATAAACGTGGCCTGAAAGGGTGCAAAAGTGCTGCAAGGTGACCAATCACATCTGACATCTGTCGTGTGTTTATTGTAATACATTTCTAATTTAGAGCTCAGATATTATTCCAACCAATCACTGCTTCTGTTCCTGCACAGATCTTTATCAACTGTGAGTCAGTGACTGCAACAGCCCTGGAAGCAAACTACAAACTGTATTTGGACTGACAAGAGGATGGATCATCATCTGCCTACATCATTGACATCATTGTTTATTTAATGTTTCTATTATTCATTTATTCAAAAGCTCAGGCACTGGTCTGCTTTGTATTTCAATGAGTCAGATACAATCCAGCATGTGTGTGGCTGATAAAATGCTGTGTTACATTGTCCAAGTATCAGAGCTACAGACAGAAAACAGCAGCTGCAACCTAAAAATGACAACAGCTTCTGTGAATGTGCAGCAATCCACCTTACACTGACACATCTACACATATTTTACCCTTGTAAAATATGTGTAGATGTGTGCAGTATATCTGTAACCTTCAAGGGACAATCAGTTTCCAGCAGCTCTAAATAGTTCTGATTACAAATAAACTGTAGGCACAAATTACCTGTGAAAAGGCTGCAAAAAAGACTGGAAATATACAGAATTATTAGTCTGGGTTTTATTTTACTTCCTTCTCAAAGCCTTTCAAGTGCAGCTTCTTGACAACAGTGTCAAAAACAAAGTGCTGAGTAATGCTGCTGCCCTCACAGCAGCCAGTATATGAAGTTGGTCAGTAATCAACACCTAAAGCCACAAAGCTGCACTAAAATGCAAGTGATGGGAGTAAATCTGCTGTGGAATGCTTTCATTTTGCCTAATCCATTCTGAAGTGTACTGTATTTATCAGTGGTAGCCACTCATAAATACAGTACACTTCAGAAAGTCCTCTTCGGTAAAACTGATCTGAATATTGGTCGTTCATGACAACAGCAGTGCAGTATCTTGTTTCATGCTGCGTACATTAAACCTGCTGAGATCTATTAATTTTGCTGTAAGGATATCATGTAATATCTAAGATCATCACTGTGGCATTTAAGTGAAGGAAACAATAATCTGGTGCAACAAACAAAAGCAGGAACACAGGATCAGGATAAAGGTTGTTTCTGGACCTTTTTGTATTTTCCGGACTGAAAAGGGATCTGATTCTGGTTCTGAGGTTTGTCCTGCTGGATTACAGAGTTCACATGTTTAAATCGGTACAGGATACAGAGTCTACTGTTCTAACGCTGAAGGATCAAACACTTTAACAGCAGCCTCTCTGATCTCTCCATGGAGCTGGAAGGAGCAGGAGTCACCTGTGTGTGTGTGCGTGATCTGTTGAACATCCCACATACAATAAAAAGTGTTGAATAAATGTTAGGATTTTCTGGCTTTTATTGTCTTTATCGATAGTAAATTAAGATATATTTGGAAATTTTGGATTTAAGTAAGCCAACTTGGACTTTAAGCAATAAATATAAACTATAATGCATTTTTTAGTATTCACTGACTTCATGTAGACAAAACTAATATTTGATTAATTGAGAAAAAACTGTAAATCAATCAATAATTGTAGGTTTCAGCCCTGAAACTGAGAATAAACAAGGTAGTTAATGTGAGGTGAGAGCACAACCTCAAACTTTATTCATAAAAAATCAAAGGAAAAATCATACTGACCATCCAACTGCAGGAAAGACAGCACAGCAGGAACAAACACTTAGCACCAGAGAGGTCTTCTCGTCTATCACTCTTAGGACAGAATCTAGATCATCTGAGGCATCTTTTTTTTCTCCAGGTGGACAAGAACCTAACCTCACCATGGTTTATAGGACAGCATCTAAAAAGAAATGTTCTACATTCAGGGTGGCCATATTTGTTTCCCCCCAGGTGGTTTGAGTGTGTTTGTGTGATTCAACTTCAGCTCTGTTACAACTCTTTCAGCTGTTGTTCTCTTTAATTTCAATAATAATTGAACTAAAAATCTCGACAAATGTGCTTGTTTTTCCAACCATATACAATTTCCAAGGCAAAAGCAATGATTTACAATAAAAGTCAGAGGTTTAAGCTCTCAGCTGTTTTGAGGTTGAGAAATAAAAGGTTTTCATGAACGTCAAGTTGTTTTCAAGCGATGCTTAGGTTTTAGAACGCTTTTTTAGAGACTGCCTTAGGTTGCATGATGGCAGAGTGGCTGTGGACTTGGTGTGAATGTAAAGTTGTGTGTCATCACAATAAACAGTAATGGTCCAAGAACTGAGGCCTGCGGAACACCATGGAAAAGAGGGATGTGGGAGACCTTTAGCTACTAATGGGAACAAACTGTTTTCACGCTTTGAGGTAGCACTTGAGGTAGCACTTGAACCAAGATAATGGAGTGCCGGTGACACCAAGTATTTTTTCTAATTGGTAGGGATTGGACTTGATAAGACTTTATTGATACCAATGCCATTATCGATTGTGCTTATCGGTCTGATTATTTATTAAAGATTACTGATCAATTTTCTCTGTCAAAAAAATGTTTTTTGCCTATAGGCTATGGCTGCAGCTTTATTATCAATTTTATTAGCTGCTTCAGGCCCTTTCAAACAGGCTCAGCCAGATTTCCTTTTAGAAATGATAAATATAATAATAATAATAATAATAATAATAATATATACACATAAAATACTAGTTGGCTTGGTTGAATAAAAGCTGGTTATTATTAACTGAGAGATGTGCATCCATATTGCCCAGTGTGCCCAGCTAATCAACATTTTAAACTCAATAATTAATCAATAGTCAGTTTCAAGCAAAAACAAGAAATTGTTTGCATATCATTTTGTCTTGATAAATGGCTTAAACGATTAATTGATTATTGAACTATAATTGATTCATTTTCCATTGATATACTATTCAATCAATTACCTAGTAGTGTCAGCACTATTGTCTGTGTGTGTGTGCTTGTGTGCATGTGTGTGTGTAGAAATGTCGTCATGCTTTCTCCTCTCAACCACTCAGTGTTATTATTGCCCCCTCTGACGAGCTATCCTGTCGCTGTTGGTAGCGACAATAAATCACTGTTACACCAATGGTTGTAATGAAAGCGTCAGGCCCCCGCCTCTCTACTCTCTCCTTTTATTATCCTTCACACTTTTTAAACTGTCCTTTCCCTCTATTCCCATTCCTCCCTTTGTCCTCACCACCTATCCTCTCTGTCTGGCCTCCACACTTGTGTTTTGGCTATTAGCATTTGGCACGATGCCTCCATACTACCAAAGAGTGACAATACTCTAATCTTTTTGGTACATGCCAACATCAGGTGCCCTTGAAACAAGCACTTAACCCTGAAAATTCTGCAAGGTAGCAGTTCAGTCACCAACAGTGCTCTTTTCAGCAGCCAAACTCTATCTAGTGTCCAAAGTCTGTTCAGTGTCCAAAGACTGTTGGTCCTGGGAAGCTAACGACCGTTAATAAGAAGGATGGTGCTGAAAAAGAGTAAAAATATATTGATTTACACAGGTTTCATCTCTAAAGGTCTTAACCTAATTCATATCATGCATTCCCAAATACTGTAGACAGAACACACTATAAAACAAAACAAAAAATCCATTTCAGGTTTTAGCAACGAATGGGTTTGGAGTAGTCAGTAATATATGACTTGGTCCAAAATCATATATAGATATTTATATATATTTTTGTATTTTTCAAGAACCTTTTCAGTTAACTTAGTTTCAGTTTTGGTTACTTGGTCAAAGTTCCTTTCTCCCTAAAAGTCCCTACTCCAGGGGCTCTGATGTCCTGGATGCCAATGAATGACCAAATATGCACTTGACTGAAGCTACCACTATAGGTACAGTTCGTTGCAAATATCTTTCCATCAAAGATAGTTGGTGTTATCATGGATGTCCACTGGAGAGATGTAAAGGCTCTTCACTTATAAGTACAAAAGCAATAAAATGAGATAAGCAACTCTGTAGCCTTAAATTTGGTACAAATAGAGTCTTGGGAAAAGTCTCCTAATCCTGAGCAGCTGTGTATTGTGACATTGGAAAAGCTAATTTATGGTGAATATGATAAATTGCATGTGTGTCCATGTTTCATCTATAGATTTCTAATCTCCACCTGGCACCCAGGTCCAATAGGAAATTCACCTAAATAATGTTGATAACACATGAACCCCTCACTTCCTCCTCACACATTCACGCCACACATCCTGTGTACCTCCCACTCTGTGATGAATTCTTCAGAAATGGGAACAATGTCAGTGATGATTTTCCATTGTTTGTTTTTTTTGCCTCTGAGCATATTGGTGCACTAGTGATCCAAGAATAGCCTAATGTAGATCAAGGACCCCTGACTGTCCATCTCATTTGATTTAGAGGTTAGATTTAGAGACAGACAGGGAGAAAGGGAGAGAGAAAGTGAGAGAGGCAGGCATAATCAAAAGACATAGAGAGAGTAAAGGAGTAAGATAGAAGGATATGTATATAGAGAGAAACAGACGGTAACGTTATAGGAAGGACATGTTACAGGGAGACATGAAGGCTGACATGAAAGAACAGAGGTTAACTAGAGAGAATTAGGGGAAAAGAAAATAACTAAAGGAGCAAAAGAGAGACGGGCAATCACCAGAAAGATGAAGAAAGAGAGAGAGAAGGAGAGAGAGAGAGACAGCTGCCAGTGTTAATCAGTCAGTGGCAGCAGCTCTATGTCTCTGTTTCTCAAAGACTTAATGGGGACCAGACCCTCAGTGTACTTCCCCCCCACACACACACACACTCACACACACATACATCCTCATCAATATTGTCAAAACACCTTGGGGCCATTAATCATAACCTCTTCTATCTTGCTAATATGTAATCTGCCGATTGTGAGGAGCAAGCTCAGCTTCTGTAATTTCTATTGATTGATCTAATGATCAAGTATCAATTCAACTCTCTCTGGAGGGTTAGCAGAAAGTTAACGAAACCTCATTATTCTCCCTAACAATGACAGTCATCTAATGCACTTTTCCTGATACAAAAATAATTCTTTTTTTTGTTACACTATCTAAAAATTAATAATTACAATTAAGTGATGAATGTATTATCAATTATAGTTAAAGATGTCTTGCCCCGCCCCATATCTTTATATATGAGGCCCTGTGGTGTTTACTGTGTGCCAGTATGACCTATCAACCACTGTCACTAAATTCCCTTTCAGTATATAATCACTGAGTGGTATATACATTCATTCTATGACTGGTGTTATGCATGAAACAACAGGCCAAAGTTTTGAATCATGTGCTGTCTCAACTGTAAGACACATCCTAGATATGGAATAAAACTTTGGAGAACTGTCTGACTATTTCAGAAGGTTATAGTGAAGACAACAGCACGTGTTAAAAGTGGGTTCTACTACACCGTGCTTGTAAAACACCATCTAGCACGATGGAGTATATTGTTCAATTTTGCTGTGCTTCTATGTTTCCGTTCTCGCTGTTCATCTAACTCTGCTTTTCTGCTTTGCTGTCTTTTTTTAGAGCTGTGGAGAAGTTTGTTTCTACTCTGAGGTGTTACTTATCGTCTGTCAATAACAAAGCAGTGAAAGATGTACAAATTCAGATGCATTCACTAGCTGGTAGCCACAAACAGAGATCAAAATGTAAATTGAATGCCTCTGGGTTAATTCACAGTAAATGCCGTGCAGGGCTGCCATTAAAATGCCAACTGAGAAACACAATAAATTTGACAAAAGTTTGGAAAATGTGTAGTCTGATGATAACCTAAGCTAATCTAAAATGTAACCATTATTCTGACCTTAACATAACCTTATCATAACACAACACACACACACACACACACACACACAATCCTCCGGTGTGACGTCACACAGTCCACACTTCACACACTGCACTGAGTCACTTCCACTCACTTCACCTCAGTAGACGGGAACAACATCTGTAAGCGAGAGCAGCAGTCAACGCCCAGTTTTGAGTTGGCAAGACCACAAGTCATAACAGTCACCTTGTGGTCTAATAAACCCGAGAGTAGCAGCAGAGAGCATTAGTGTCCATGAGAGGCTGTCCACCATCCTGGCAAGACAGGGCTGACAAGAAAAAGAGTGTCAAAAAGAACGCTATACTACAAAAGACCTCGGCAGTGCATACACTAATAACCATTTTGCTATACCACTGTATTTTCATAATGCTGACCTCAGTATTATACTACAGATATATTTAGTAAATAATAATAGTATTTATTTATGTAAAGTATACAGTATAATATTAAGCAGTATAATAAATACTAACAACATACTGTACTCTATAGCACCAGGTGAAACAGCATATGTATCATATTATTATATTATATAAATAATTGTATATTATTGCATTATATAAATATCAGTGATACCAGACAAGATCTAATACTATAAAGTGTAATAGATTCACCATAAAGCAAACTGAGCACCACGGACACACTACAAACCTCCATAGGTGTGTTACAGAAATCATTTAGTAACATCTCAGGACTTAAACTTCCATATACTCCAATAATTAAAAAAAAAAAAAACACTTATCATGCATGTGCTATAGGCCACTATGAACCCCCATAGAAATATTAAAGTGAGAAAATCATGCTCATTGTGACTGCCTTTAAAAATAAAACATTTGTCTGTTTTCCTCTTTTCTTTCCTGTTCACCACCATCAAACACATACACAAACATACACCTTGCACCAACCAACCAAAGCTCACCAACTAACCTGCAGCTCCCCGCACACCTTTCCACCTTTCCAGCTCCAGAAGAGCAACCATATCCAATAACAGTCTCAATGTTGTAGGCTGTAGTCACCTTTCACTGCAGCTGTGATCAAACAGACCACATTGAGACTTGACAGCTGCACTGCATCTGCTCCTTGTGATGCTAAAGTGACCTATGCTGTTGATGGCCTTGTCTCCCTAAAGCATGCAAATAATCTGAAAGCTTTCACCCCCTAACACACAAGATTATCCCCTCACTGATACCACAAGGGGCAGAAATGGCAAAGTAATATGAGGTCACATAGTGAGACCACAGACACCCTGTAACCTCCTGAAGGAATATGTAGTAAAACTGCAGAGATTTATCGACGCAAAGTTCTGTTGCTAGTTGCACTGAGGCAAATTTTGCCGGAGGCCAACAGAAGCCATCGTATCCGTCGGTAATCTAAAGTTATAGGTTATAAAGAAGCCTAAACTGAGCCGGTATAACATGCAACAACATGCCACAGCCCATTCACTAGGCCGCTATTCTGCATCTTAACCCATTTATCCTTTCAAATTAGACAATCAGCTCCGGCAGGAATCATAAATACTTTCCCAGGCATACATCTTGTAACACATGTCGGTAAAAACAGTCATGAAACAGCGCGTCCCCCCACCGGATCACTGCGGTACCCTGCACCCAAATGCAGGCCGGCGTCCCTGCAAAAAAAGGAAAAAACCCCTCGACTCCTTGCTTTCACACAGGGGATGACAAAATGCAACGACATCCTGTGCAAAAAGGAATCATTCTGTCGCCATTCTACCGACCTTACCTTCAGCTTCAGTGTCAGTTTTTTGTTTTTTTTTGGGGGGGGGGGGGGGGGGGGGGGGGGGTTGGTTTTGTCCGCTTCCACCAAGACGCCTTTGGGTTGAATCGATGATAGCGGTTTATCAATGGAGGAGTCGGACGCTCCGCTTTTGGTCCAGCAGGGTCTTCTCTCGATTAGTCCTTACACTGAGGAAGCGGTTTGTCTGGACAATTACAGAAGCAGTCCGAGGAGTCTGAACCGTGGAACAACACAGCCTTGGTGCATGAAAAGGGCGCTGGGTGCCTGCAGCGGTGACCGCCGGCTGGGAGCTGCTGTCGGTGCTGAGGATGCGAGCCGGTGGAAGGTAGTGATGACATCCATAGAGGTACCCGTTTCCACCTGACACTACCTCCCTTCCTCCTCCTCCTCCTCTCCGCTGGTGATGCTGGAGAGAAATATCAGCATCAGTGCGGCGGGCAGAGAGAGAGAGAGAGAGAGAGAGAGAGAGAGAGAGAGAGATGGAGGGGGTGGAGGGGAGGGAGAGGGGGAGGGCGAGAGACTGTCAGTGATAAATTTTAGCATGAAGCCACAAGAGGCCGTGTTTTACAGCAGCAGATGTGGTTTAAAGTCGAAGTAAGTCAAGTTAGCGTTCAAACCATATTATGTAGAAACTACAAAGAAGACAGCAAAAACATATGACGTGTGAATTGTTGCCTGAATGGACGTCAAACTGTAGCCTACATGTACTGTGGCAGTGCACCTGTGTTAGCAGGACTGTACTGTACCATATTTATAGTTAGAAAATAGCTACAAAAGAATTCTGCACCTGCTGGTGACAACACATCAGGAGACTGTCATTTGTGACAGCAGGGATTCAAGATCACAGCTACACATCAGCATATATTGTACTGAGTTTTGTCAAATATCTTGTATAAGGTTTACAAAGTCAGTAATAACTCAGAATGTCCTGACATTTTACTATTTGCATGATGTGGCTACTATATTAAACTGCAGATCATGAGCTGACCTTGGGAAGGGGTCTCAGAGATGATCAGCCTTCATGAGTCCTATGTGGAAGCCTGTGGACTGAGTGACTGACATGACGTCACCATGCAATAGACCACTACACCATGTTTTTGTATGTGTGTTACAGGTAACAAGAGACAAGAGTCCTGTGTGAGATAGTCACCTAAATGACAAATCAAATCAACTGAGGATCAATTAAAAAATTACATCCAATTAGAAATAAAATATGATCAAAATGACATCAAACAAATATCCAAATCAGCAATTGAAAATGAAAAATCTGATGTACTCAAAAATTAATTCAAAGCAGGAATCAAATAAAACTGAGGAGGTGAGTGGGGATTAATTGGGTTTTGTGGCCAGTCACGTTCAGACAATTGCTCTTTAGCTTCTTGAAAACATTCTTATCTGAACTTTTTCATTCTTCACTTTCATTTTATGTTGATACACATTCACTTGATACAGAAAAGGGAGGTTTATTAAAAAGATTATACTAGTATTTGTATGATGTGGCTTCTATATCAAACTGTATCTCATGAGCTAACCTTGGGGAGGGGTCTCAGATGTGACCCTGACCAGACCTTTCAGGAGTCCTCTGTGGGAGCCAGTGGACTGACTGGCCTAATGTTACCATGCCATAGAGGGCTAAACTATGTTTTTTTATGTGTGCATTACAGCTAACAAGAGTCAAGTGGGAAACGGTGGACTGAATACAAATCAATTCAAATCAAATCAAAAATCAAATTAAAAAAATCCCATCTAGCTAATCAGAAATCAAATTAAAAATGAAAATGACGTCCAACAAAAATCCAAATCAATAATTTCAAATGTAAAATTTGAAATTCAATAATTAAATAAAATCAGAAATCAAATCAAATTGTGGTCTGTGCTCTGAGCAGGAAAACATCCAGTAAGAAACAATATTGTCACATGAACCACGGGAACACTTGTGACACTGACATTCAGGCCACAGACATGACTGAAGCACTAGTGTGACAGACTTGTGATGCTGTGTGATAAATGTAGCAGCTGTATTCATATGTGGGCTGAGCTCAACTAATATTTAACCGTTGTCATTATTTTTGTCTGTGGAGGAAAGTTTCCTGCTGAAGTGTTGGCTCGTTAAACTGTCTGTTGTTGATGAGAGGAGCTGCTGTGATTGGCTTCATCGAAGTGTCCTGTGGCTCCACCTGCTGCTGTCACATATGTTTGATCAATAATCAATGATAATGAATATCATTTGATTATTTGATTCTACCATTGTGTTTGGTGTAATTTTAGTAACAAATTATTCTTGAGTTAAGGATTGATGTCACAGGTGATGTCACCAGTCTTCAGCCATTGATAACCCGAACCAAGATTGTAAATAGCAGCTGTTTCTGCCTTCAGTTGCCATGAGTTGGTGAGACCCTTGGTTGACATACAGCAGTTGGTCGATGAGGTCCTCGGTCCAGACCCCCACCCTTGGTGGGTGTCTCAGCTGCGAGCACATGCTTCAAGCTTGTGGCTCACCGAGGCCCGGCCCTTGAGCGTCTGTGACGTGGCTCACTTTTCAGCGTTGTAGATCCCCCCAGTCTCAGACGTGATCCGGACCAGAGCCTTCGCGAGTCCTCTGTGGGAAATTGTGGCGGGCAGCTCGTTGAGAGCACTGGGACCTTTTTCCGGTGGCTTGAGGGCTGCTTTGGACTCCACCAAAGCAAGGGCTTGAGGCTCACGCACTGTGCTGAGGTCCCACTGACTCACGGCTGTCTGCGGGTCATCAGAGAGCAAAGCTCCTCAGAAGAACAGAGCACACTTTCTTACAAAGTCACACAAAACACAGGGAAACAACAAGCACAGGTCAATAACAGACCAGGACCTTAACAACCCCCTTCCCAAAATCAAACATTTTTGTGAGAGGAAAAGGATTATTATTAGTAATTTTTATTCATTTATTTATTTATTTTTGGCCAGTCCGTTCACACATTTGCTCTTTAGCTGAACTTGGACCACAACAGAGGAGGCAGCTTGATAATGGTGATAATGGTGACTCACTAACTGAGTGAGTGATGGTATTCCTACTACTATTTCCAATACACTGAACTTTGCCTCCATTACTGCAAATAAACTACTTTCATTACATGTGTCATTATTACTAAAGGAGATGGGGGAATAACTAAACATAAGACACACCGAGCAGAGAGAGCAGGAGAGAGGGAGGCAGAGGGAGAAGTCATCTGCAAATGATGCTTCTACTAACTATGACCAATTCTAAATCAAACAGAGGGAGTAAGACATAAACATAGACATAGACCTGTCTCTAATAAAAGTCTCTTAGTTCTTGAGTTGGAAGTAAATAAAGGAAACTATTGTCGATCCAGACAGAGGCTGTGCTCTGTGTGAGAGAAAAGAATAAATATAGTCTTTTTTTGGAGTGATTGTAGCTCACCTAGTAGAGTGTGTGTGATTTGGGTCTAGTCTTTGTTGTTTGCAGTCTGTGTTTGAGTCCAGTCTAAAGCACTCTGCTGCATGACATCCAATTTCTGTCCAATTTTCCTGTATCTCTCATTATGACTGTAATAAAGACAAAAGCCTACATAACTGACTAACTGAAATCACAGATCAATCCTTGTCTTTCATTTCTGTGTTTGGTGAGTTTGTGAGAGGACTCGACGATTGGTGGTCTAGCGACATACTAGGTTTTGACATAGTCTTCATCATCGTTTGTGACAATGACTTACGTAACATCTTGCATCATGCCTTTTTTTACATCTTGCTTTTTATATCAATTTTTCTTGTTGATGATAATAATTCCCTTTAATATTATTGGATAAGACACCTAAATCCACTTTCATGCGAAGTGCGCATTGTGTCTCTCATTCACTCATTTACACTCACTCACCGACAGCAGCGATCTTCCATGCAAAGCATTGGCCTAAACATTGGGAGCAATTTTGGGTTCAGTGTCTTGCCCAAACACACTTCAACATGTGGACAGGATGAGTCAGGAATCAAGCCAACCCTCGCTCTACTTTCTGAGCCGCAGTCATAGGTAACACACAGAGACAAAAAATGATTAATATTCTCTATTTCTATGGACAACTCAGACTCACCAGTAAACCTAACCTGTGAGTCTTTGGACACTTTTAGGCCCAAGGAGAACATGCAAGATCAGAACCTTCTTGCTGTTTTACACAACAGTGCTGATCACTGCTTCTTGAAAACTTTGTCACCTCCCTACAGAGGTACTACAAAGAGGACCTCGTTCTGGGCAGACCTGCCAGGACTCACAGCATCCCATCCAGCCTAGGTACGCTAGCCTAGGTATAAGTTGGGTTTCTGTGGAAAGAGGAGTCAGGGATTAAAAACAACAACCCTGCAGGTAATGTATGAAATGTATGAAATCACATGACATGATGTGGGAGACTTGCAAAGAAAATGACTATTTTAGCCTGTTATATAAAAGCATAGAAACAGTGTAAACTAGTAACATAATTCATTTAATCTTCAACAACCACTTTATTCTGTTTACTCTCTTTGATTTTTCACTAAACCAGCTGCCTATGCTGAGGTAAGTTAGGAACTATTATGAAAATAACATCACATATTTAATAGTTCAGAGGTTTTTTTCCCCCTCTTAGACACTCTGTTTATGTATTTTCTTTTCCTTGGAACGTGTAAATGCTTCATCAACCAAAGGTAAGTTCATGCTGAATAACCTCATACAATTTAAAACATTAGGTAGACTCTATTACTCGCAGGAAAAGTGACACAGTTTTTTTTTCTATCTAGGAATCTAGGATTAGTAATCTAACACATTCTGTCTGGTCACGCAGCAAATTTAAAACCTATTTCCACTGTTTTTGGGGGGCTTTTGGGAAGCACTGGGAACCAGATCCGCTGATAGTGATTCTAGGAGCAATAAGCTCATTATCTTCTGCCAATACATATGAAAAAATGGCTGTCTTGTTTGGAATAGTAATTGCGAAGAAATTAATTCTACCCACCAAAAGAAGAAATACAGATGCAATTCAACGTCAGGCTTTGGTTTGACCATCTGTCCCCATTCACTGCTCAAGAGCCCTCTGTCATAGTTCTGCCCCTGAATTGTCTCATATCCTTTCACATTTAGCCGTCATCATCCAGGCTGTGATAAATACTGGGCAGAAACCAACAGAAGTATAAGTCTATGATTTTAGCTAAGCCTGCACACTGCACTTAGATTAAGGTCTAAATTCAAGTACTTTTGAGAAGGCTGGCGCATTGGGGAATTTCGATGCCATATTTTAAATAAAACAAATGGCCACTTTTTCGGTAAGACCTGGTTTAAGCCACAATTCAAAGATAAACACGTTTTTTTTAATTGAGTGTTTTAACATTGTAGTATTGGTGTTTTTACTTAAGTACGAACCTGAGGACTTCTTCCACCAGCGGTAAACGACAAAGTGTAGTGACCGGCCGGCTGCAGCGGGGATGAACGAACAGCCGGGCTCCTTTAACTCTCCGTGCGGGAGGAGGAGCCTGAGCTGCGGAGAAGCCTCTCTTCCTGTCACCTTAACAATCGTTTCTTCACATGTCACAACCTATTCTGAGGTGACAGCACCCTCTGTTTCGGACACAGATTAGTCGACAAGTTGTTGCTGTGCCGTGGACCTCGCTTACTACAAACCATGTCAGAGTCCATCAAAAACGTCGCGATATTTGGAGCCACGGGAATGACCGGGCTGGCGACCCTACCGCAAGCGGTGTCTGCAGGTGAGGAGTGAGAGTGGAGTAGAACAGAGTAGGTGAGAGTAGATCAGATAATGTATCGGTGCATTCTGCCGGTCAAACTGTGCACTTTTAACTCCTTAATATCAGAATAATTATACTTTGTTGTGTTCAGTTGCAGTACAGAGAAAATAAGTGGTGTCTATTCTGGTCAAAGTTTTCACCCTCCACTTTGTTAACTGTCCTGAGGGGTCAGTAAGGGGGATAAACTTGTGAAGGTCTAATGATCAAGCCAACTCAAGCTATGTTTGCTGTAATGGTTAATAATAACCTTATATCGGATGATCAACAGTGTCAAGTTGAGGACATCTACTTCTGCTGCTCTGGATTTGTCTGGGCAATAAAGATTAAGATAAAAAGAAGAAAGAAAAACTTTATTTATGCCTATAGGGAAATTCAAATTGTCCAGTAGCTTATTCATGTATTTAGTTAAGATTTGAGGCTGTCATTATCCAGTGTCTTAAATAATAATAATATAATAGATCAATAGAATATGAATAAAGTGATGTAATTGTGCTTATTGTAAAATTTTTCAGATTTCTGAGTTTAGTCACAACATTTATCATCATAACATTACTATTTTTTATTTTATTTTTCAAAATTTCACTGTGTGTAAATGTCTTTCGACACCATCAGTAATCATCACAATCAATGATATATCACAGTATGACCATAGGTCAAAACTATGGTGAAATTTGATTTCAGTCCTACTTTAATTACTTTTGAATATTATAACAAAAAAAGTTGTAGTGGTTTCCTATTGTAAACTTAAAAGTTGTACTGATGGATGTATTCTTTATTTACAAGTTAATACTGGAATGTGGCTTAAACTGCAAGCTCCTTTCTGCAATTTGCTGTAATTTTTGCTCGAATTCCTCAAAGACATTCAAAAACATAAACTATCAACCCACACACTGACACAAATCACATAACACAAACACATACACAATCACATACATCATGTCATATGATTAATTTGATTCAGCAGCATTTTCATTTCCTTTCCTCCTTCTCACCGCAGGGTAAAAAAATGTTGAGTCATGTTAGACGTTGCAGATCAGCATTGTGCTGAGTCACAGTGGGCTGTGACACAAAGCTGATAGTAGAAGATATTCATTATCTTGCCTGAACAGGAGGGGTGGAATCACTCTAATGTTGGTGGTGAGGTTATAGCAGAGCTTCTGGAAAAGTTCTATGTCCAGTTTGAAGAAGTTGAAGAAAATTATGTCATGCTGTTGAATTCTACTGTCAACCTCACCATGTTTGCTTGTCTGTAACCAGCCAGGTGACAGTGACAATAAGGGGTTGCCAGGTTATCTGGTGAAACAGTCAGACTAATCCCTGCTGTTGGTGGATAAAGGGGATTCTCATTCTGACTGCACTATTGACACATTTAACATAATTGCTTACAGTCCTCATACAGTTAACATACAGAGGAGTCTTAAGTTTAAAAGCTTTTTCATAGTATTGAATAGAAACAACATGGAAAGGGACATAAAACCAAAAAATCATGATGTGAAAGCAGTTGCTAATTTTTAGAGATAAATTGAAACTCTTTGCCTAGAAGGCATTCTTGAAAATTAAAAGCTTTCTGTCCACTTCTTCTTTTGCTTTGCCCTGATGGAAAACTTTGTGATATTGTGCAAGATCAGAAGGACAAGTCTTGCCGAGTCATGAAATATGACCATGGTCTTAATGGTACATTTAAAGGGCCTGAGGCTGCATAATAATTACATTTGTAAGACTTTGTCAAGGTACAATATCAAATCTGTAAATATGATGGTAATGATGGTGTGAGTGCGTGTTGCTCCCGCTTCATTTCCACATGTCCTCCTCCAGGATACAATGTGACGGTGCTGGTGCGGGACCCTGCCAGGCTGCCTCCTGACCACAAGGCGTCCAGAGTGGTGGTGGGAGATGTGCTGAATAAAGAGGATGTGAGGAAGACCATGGAGGGCCAGGATGCTGTTATCATCATCCTGGGCACCAGGAACGACCTCAGTAAGGCTCCACAGTTCAAAGAAAGACACACAACCGAGAATATTTTATAAAAGAAGAAAACATAGTTCAAGTCTCCTCTAGGCTAATAAGCACTCACATTTTTTATATTTGTCATTAAAGGTATTGTATTAATCAAATTTATAACTTAGTTTGTAGTTTCTAAATGTGTTATTGCACATACTTTGGATTTATCTATTTGCTGTCCTAAGGTTGCAGCATTTTCCATACTGTTGTTGCTTTGGGCTCCTCTCATGTTTACACTGACTGGTCAATGTATGACTGTTAAAGTTCACCTTTCCTTATGTAACTGACCACGTTTACCTTACACAAGGAGAATTGTAGTTTTTTTATGGTGTCATAATGTTAAATATTCACTAGAGGGCGCCACAAGACCTGCACAACATAAAACCTTGTGTAACATGATTGTTTCAGCTTGACACAGTATGAAACACACTGTATATAAAGAGGTGGAACATTTCCATGATTCAATAAATGACAAATAGATTAATTGTACATAAATTAACTTACACTCAAAGTAACATGCAGACAACATAGATACAAGATTAAGTTAAAAAAAGATTAAAATATCACATATTTTATTCATCAAAAGTAGAACAATTATTAATTCACTTATTTAGATAATTATATAATTATATAGTTTTATACTATATAAGTATAGTTATACTTAAGTAGAGTTTTGGAATATTTAGGTAATTTCCACCTCAGTACAATCCCCCATGTATTTTTTTTTTCATTTGTGCCCGTCAGGCCCGACCACCATGATGTCTGAAGGCACCAAGAACATCGTGGAGACCATGAAGGCTCGCGGGATCCGCAAGGTGATCGGCTGCATGTCAGGTATGACTCACTTAGAGAAATGATAACAGAGTAGATGAAGTGGAAATAGGAAATGAATATAGGTTTAATTTATGTGACAGACATCTGTGCAATGCAGACAACTGGAAGTAAACCCCTCTACTTTTCTCTTTTTCTTCTTTCCTCTCTGTCTTCTCTTCATCTCATCACTGTCCTCTTCTCCCACTTCCTTTCATTCTGTCCACTGCCTTAATTGCATCCTTCTCTCCTTCTCCTCTTCTCCTCCATGTATATGTGATTTTTTTTCCTCTCAACTCTTTTCTTCATCTTTTCCTCCTCCCTTCCAGCCTTCCTGCTGTGGGATCGCTCCAAAGTCCCGCCCCGTCTGGTTCCTGTCACAGAGGACCATGACAGGATGTACACAGTGCTGAAAACGTCAGGGCTGGATTACGTGGCTGTCATGCCTCCTCACATTGGTGGTCAGTAGGAAGTAGAAACTAAGAACTTGTGCACAGATGTACACAGAGTTTTGTCATTAAATCCATGTTTTAATTATAATAACCATTTGACACTGCTTAAAACTTTTACATAGTCAAAACAAAACAAAACAGGAAAGAGATTTAGTCTCAGTAATGAATAACTGTAGTCTAGTAAAATTTCAGGGGTGTGTGACCTTGGTCAAGACAATAAAACTGAAGTTTCTGTTGTTGCTTTACTTTGAAATTTGTCTCTCTGTTGCGCCTTTGACTGTTTTTTCTATTATTTGCAGTAATGGAGGGCAGTAATATGTTATGTCATATTGTATTTAATTTTTTTGTTTCTCTCTCCAGGCGACCTTCCTCTGACAGAGAGTTACATGGCGACAGAAAACATGCTTAAAGGAAGAGCCATCTCTAAACATGACCTGGGACATTTCTTCGTCAAGTGTCTGTCCACCTCAGAGTGGGACGGCAAGACTGTCGGAGTGTGGGGAGATTACAAATAATCCTGAATCAACCACTGCTGACGCCCTCCACATGATTGCCTTTCTTTATTTTACCCAAGAACACTCTGAGGAGAAAATATTTGTGTATGCTGAGAGACAAATGAAGCAAAGACGTTTGTTGATTTAAAAAAAAAAAAATGTATTGCTGTTTTTATTTTCATGATCGTGATTGAATAGCTTTTGCTTTGTGTTGTTATATTTTTATACTAATTTTAATGTAATTATCAGTGGTATTTTAAGAGATATTTTAAAACAAGTGCCAAACGGCACAGCTGCTTTAGCTATAGCTGTCTAAATTTCTTAACATCATGTCTGTCTTCTCACATGAACAGGCTTTACATATTGAATGTATTGTTTCCCATTGTTGAACATTAAGTCATGTGATACCCGCTACTGCTGTTTTGATCTACAACAGGTCTCTTTTTATGGCTTTTGAAAATAAAAGACTTTATTGTACAGAAGTTTGTGGTGAAAGAGTGTCACGAGAATGAGAAAGTGTCATGTGAATGTGCATATACCTGCAGGCTATTTGTTGTAGGAGTCACAACAACTATGACTTATATAACAGCTACTTTCTATAATAACAGTAATTTACCTTAGTTTTTACAAACCAAAAACAGAAAATGACCGATGGAGAGCATCAGGAGGGAAAAGGAGATCTTTACAACTTGAACAGTTACCTCGGTATATTTGATCACTGTGAAAAAGAGCCAGAGTGGCATCCTGACAGGAAGCATTTCAGTTTGAAGCACCTTACAAATCTCTGCAACTGAGCGATGTCTGCAAAATGGTCACCACGTTTTCTTTATCCGATTTTTTTTCAAATTGAGCAATAACGGTAAATCTATAGGGCACTCCATGTGTGTCACCTTTATGTAAATACGCACACAAATCAGTTATAGTCAAGCAAGTAACGTTACAGAATAGGTTTTGAGGGAAAATGAAGGAGGATGGGTCATCTCTATCCCTACATGTAGATAGCAGTGCCAGTAATTGTGTGTTTGTGCTCCCATTCGATGTTTTCGTTGGGGTTTGGTATAAAACTACGTGTGGAACCAATTGTCCGACCTGCTGTGTCCCATCCAGTCCACCTCGTCAGCAAGTCCCTCTCAAAGTCAGATGAGTGGCATGCGTAGCTGTTGCGCAAGTCCCTCTAACAAAAATGTGTCAAGCGAGCCAAGGAGCGCCATCTTAACACCAGAAAAGCCTTCAAAAATAAAAGCTGAACGCTTTAACACGGCGGCCCTGAGAGCTCAAAGCACCGCAACTTAAGAAAACACATGCAAATAGACCCACCATTTGGTTGTGTTGTGAGGATTTGCAGCGCGTTTGTGTACTTGGTTGTGTTGTAAGTATTTGCAGCGTGTTGTCAAATTGACAAAGATCATTTCTGAATTTGTTTGTTTTGTCTATTTGCATGTTTTCATAAGTTGCAGCGCATTGAGCTCTCAGGGCCATCGTCTTTTTACCCCTGTATGCTTTTGTTACCATTAATGTTATTGCTCAGTACATCACTGAAATAACAGAAGTGAGTGTATATCTACACACAATTCGCCTTTCTGGATCTTTATTTTGAAAGAGACAACCAGAAGTTGCTTAATGCTATGGTAACTTGGTGTTTTCGCTGTCCAATGCTCAGGCTGGGGAGGAGCCAAAGCTGTTTTTTCAAAGTTGAAAAAACTGGTTCGTCTTGTGGCGAGAGGTCGGGTGGTGGAATTTAAATCGAAACAGAAAAGATTGGGCATGTTGGTGTGTCACGACAGCAGAAATTGAGTCTGCTGACCGTTTTCCTCTCTGGCGACTGCAGCTCTCAGGTAAATGCCTGAAATAAGACTGATTTGAACTGCTGCACCCTTTATTAGAGTTAAAATTACTCCTCCTGTAGACGTGTACATTTGTAGGATGCAGACGTTTCTGCTCTGCCGGTATCGTACTGTAATGTGTAATTTCAAAATCTCTCGGACTGTTTGAATTTATCGATCACGTATAGCTCTCCTCTAACAATTTCATTTTTTGTCACAATAAATTTAACTTAAACGTTACGTTTAACCTTTTAAAGTTATTGTGACATGTTGACTGAAATCCCCACTTGGTAACGTTTGTGTTAGTATTTTACACACACATTGTCGTACAAACTACTGCTCAAGGGCAATATGCGGATGGGGATGCCCCTTCTGTCGTTGATGTAATCATTTAGGAATTAGTGCAATGTAAATAATAATAAGCTTGATAATCCGGTTTGAATGATAATTGAAGTGAATTAACAGGTGTGCATATTTATGAGTTGTAGTATTATCATTGTGTTTGCAGTATTGGTAGTCTTATTACGTGTATTTGATGCGGTTTTGTAGTTTGAAATTAGTCTCTTTGAATGTAACGTAAATAAAACTACATTACCCATAATGCCCCTCGTTACATACAGCCCCTAATTGCAAACCTATTGGCCTGAAACTCAAATCACGGGCGGGAGAAGAGCGAGTCAGTCGGCTAGCGAAACTTAGCTGTAACATTTACAGTTTTAAAGTGAAATAATCGTTTTAAATAGCTTTTTAGTCGCCGACCAACTTCCGAATGAGTTGAGCAAAACGTGTCACATTAAATTAGTTTTTTGAGTCGAGGAGGAAGCCGGATAACAAAACATTAACGAGCGACCAACAGAGACGGTGTCGAGAGACGGGAAGTGATTCAACAGGTCTGTTTGTTTAAAGATACGTTACTTTTAAACTGTTTAAAAGTTAACCTGTCGTCGCTTTAACAACGTTACTCGTGTTCATGTCGTTTATCAAGATAATTTAAGTACGTTTTAGTTAAGTTACGTTTTTACTTAATGGCCTCGTTGGAGAAGGTTTCTTTTTCCCTCCTACACGATGAAGCTAACGTTACAACCCCCAACGCACATTTACTCACTGGATGAGTAGGGTCACAGAAACACTGATGAAAGATAACATTATCACCATCAGGTAACACGATTAATTTAATATTCGTGTCATCAGTAGTGGGGTTAATCTAAAATCCATTAGTTTTGCCAAATCTTAATCAATAAAAACACTGAAGATGAACTTTTGTTCTAATGAACTATCTGCACCATCTTATTTATTAAAAACAGTCATTGTTAATATTTTATTTCCAAGTATTTGCACTTTTAAATTTAACTGCCTTTATTATATCAGTCTTTGGTTCCAACTTTCAATTGTTTATATTAATGATTAGAAGCAACATTAGAACCATGACAGATCTTTACCTAAAGTAATGTTTTAGGATTGGAATAACAGTAAAAGAAAAGAAAACGGTTTAAAAACAGAGAAAAGCTGAGTGACTACTGGTTTTAGCACTTTTAAAAAAAATCAAATGCAGGTGTAGTTTGTTACATCAGTGTTTTGATATTATTCAATGCTTTTTTGATGGTATAAGAGCATTTGAATTTCAGAAATCCCACATTTGTTTGCTAAGGGTAAAACTATCCATCTACAAAATGATTACTAGATTATTTCTAGCTGTAATTCAGGTCAGTTTAATTGTTTATGCTTTCCTTTGCAGTTTAAAGATGATCATGAAGGGGCAGAAGCGTAAATTCCCACCAGAGGATGTGGAGGTTTCCGACAGGAGCAGCCCGACCTGGGAGAGCCAACGACAGTTTGTGTTCTCAGTTTCCCTGAGCAAGTATCAGCGTGGCCAGGAGCTACCTGAACCCAGCCTGCGGAGGTCCGTTCTGATAGCCAACACACTGCGGCAGATCAGCCTAGAGGCTTGCAGGTCAGCCCCTGTAGACAGGGAAGTTTCACCTTGCAGCTCCTCACCTGCAATCCAGGCAATAGAGCAGGAGAATATTTTCACCGGAGTTTCTGCAGCAAAACATCACTCTGCAGTAGCAGTTAATAACAGCCAACCAGTACTTGCCAGCTGCCCTCTGGTTTCCTCAAATTACATGTCAAGTTGTGTTACAAGTAGGTGTCCTGCAAGCTGCCACATGAATACATCAGATGTCCCTCTGTCCGTAGGAGATGAAGATGAGGACTGGGGCTCAATGTCCACTGATCCTGATTTCTCCCTTTCAGCTGCCATTTCCTCCATTCTCACTGCACTGGACACTACCATTGACGGCAGCCCTCAGGCAGCCCAGCGGACACCTCTCCGGTCCCTCGAGAACCTGTCGAGGCCTGAGGGAAGTGTGGCATGGGTAAAACAGGAGGTCAGAGGTTATGGGGCCAGCTGGGAGCAGCAGGAGGAGTGCAGGGTACGTGAGAGCAACATGGAGGGGATGAGGTCCAGCTACCTCAGTGATCTCACTGTGGAGGATCTGTTCCAGGACATAGACACGTCCCTGCTGGAGAGGGACATGGGAGTGCTTGGGCTTAGAGGCAGTGGAGGTGGATATCCAGCTGGGGACGATCTCCTCCGCTACCTGCCACCTTTCTCTCCCTCCTCTTCCTCCTCACACCCCTTCTCCCTCTCTCTCAACCAGAATCTGAAGTGCCTGCCTTCATTCACCTCATTCAGCCCATTGTCTTCCTCATCATCCTCTTTACCTTCTCTCTCTTTGCCACCATCCTCTCCCTTCTCTGGTCATAATCATGTGAGAGAAGGACTTGAGTTGGAGCATCTGATGGAGATCCTAGTGGAGTCCTGATAACTTCATCCATATCATACTTTGAGAAATCCACTTCAGTACGAAGTAACCCAAACATGATTCACTTACTAACTTAGTGGACAAAAACTAAATTGTTAAGGCAAAGACCTGGACTGTCAAACATGTCGAATATTCACTTTGTTGTTATTATATATTGCTCAAGAAATTGTGTATTATGGGCTTTAGAAAGTAGTAAGAATGTTCTAGAAATGTAGAAATGGTAGAAGTTGAAGACAGAAAACGCTCCACAAGTGGGCTACTAAGAGAAGTAGCTGTGATGCATTAGGCAGCTCTTATTGTAACATAAAACACAAAAATGTAACATGAAGAATTTGTGTTTCTGGCAGAAAATGAAGGTAAGCTAAAGCTGTGGTTTTTTGTTTTGTTTTGATAAGCAGTGAGTCAGTGCATAATGAACTGCTGAAAAGCCTGTTATTACAGTTTTCAGTGTGACTCAGCTAATTGGAACTAAAGAAGGGTGGTGTCTGACTGGAGAACAGGGTTGATTTCAGCAAATGAGAGGTTGCCAAGTGTGGAAAGACAACTGCTTCAGAAGTGTTGCCCTAAAATTTGTCAAATGCATCACAGCTTCACCTGATCCTACGTTCACATTGAACATCCTGAGTTATCTAGAGTAAGGAAAAAAAGCAGTAACCAGTCACGTACTGGTGTTAATTCATGCAGTGAATTGAGCGTTGGGTGACACATGGGACAAATCCCTTATTACACAAGTGTAAAATGTTAATGAGGGAGTTCTGAAAGAATGTGATTTGGCTGGTTTTGGAAGTTGGAGTGGTTGAAACACTAATATTATAAGTCCAGTCTTCTGTGAAGAAATCCTTTAACCTCATATTTATCAATTAGTTATTACAGGGGCATGATATAAGAGATCAGGACAGGATTTTAAAACAGTATGTGCAGCCAGTAAAATGTGTTTTAAGTCACTGAAAACTTTTACATATTTATGATATCAAGTGGTGCAGCCAGAAGAAACCCACAAGAACCAGTATTTTGTTCACTTATGAAAAAATGAAGTTTCAAGTGTGTGTGTTTCTTGAAGGTTATCTTCAACTAGGTTGTGCCCCTCAGTCCATCACCAGTTATATTTCAGGAACCAGTAGTTGGAGGTACAATATGATTACATTTCATTTATGTTCCTTATGAGAAGTAAAGAAAGTTACTCCTCTTTTCAGTTCTGTTTAACCAACTGACTGCTGTGTCCCATCTTAAGGCTGAAAAGAGTGAAACTAGAATTTGTTTCCTCTGAGATATTTCCTCTCAGAGACGGCCTGAGTGCAGCTCAGGAAACACAGCAACACGTGGTTGCTCTGTAATGGCAGTATTCAATGTCTTTTAATAGATGCCTCTATTAAGAGCATTTACAGTACTGTGAATGTGCACAAAACATCCTCATGAGTTTCAATGTGACAGTACAGAGTCACCGCCAGTAGGTGTCACATTATTTAAAGTCACAACCACTACGCAACAGTTTTCTGTTGTACAGATGTAGAATTATTGATCAGTCCCACTGGGTGTTTATCATAATGTTACAGTCTCAGCCACATTGGTTGATGGAGTCTGGATGGTGCTGACTTCCACCCTGTGAACAGTTGTTAACTCATCAGTAGGTCAGTTTCTGTTTGTTTTAGTGGAGTTCACATGTTTTGTCTGGTTTACATCTGAATTATTGCACTTTTGTTAATAATATGCATTTTAAGTCTCAGTCATGTGAGCATGTGGTTTATGTTTTACTCTGTATTTATTAAGCAGTAACATTACAGGTAAGATCTGGCCAAATTATTCCTTGCAAACACATCCCACAAGTGGGATCCTATTAAATGTTCTGTTAATGAATATTGTTTAAAGGGTTAAAAAAAAAAAATAATGAAAGGTTATGTAATGTTTTAACTGTAACTTAGCCAGTTCTTGATGTTGATCTATCATTTAAACCAACACCGCTAAAATGCACGACAGGAGAATTGCTGAGATAAATTGTTTGAGGAAGCACATGATATCTGTTTGTTGGGTTTTTGTATGTTTCTATCCTGTTTACGGATCAGAGTTGCTCTCTATGCAAAGGTCCTTTGTGAACAGCGGATGCAGTCTCAAACTATTTATAAATGGCATATTTTGTTAACAAGATGAGTAATTTAATGTCATACCATATTAGACAATTCACTAATGGTATATTAATATACTGTCATGGCAGTTATTTTATTTACTTTTATTTTCTCTACAAATATGTTAATGGTTTTATTTTGAAATCGAGGGCAGAATGCTCAGATACTATGTATTTAGACTTTTTTTAAAGAAATATTTGTTTACCTGTACTGATGTTTTTAATAAAATGTGAAAATAAAACTATGTGCTTTATCTTCATAGTTAAAAATGGTTGCGTTTTCAGCAGAAAAGCATCACATGGCACTGAATGTAGTTTGTTAAAGAAAGCTATGGTAATGTATCAAGTAGATGTCCATGTGTTTTTTTTGATTATAAAGCAGGTCTAGGTTCTATATTAATACTGTGAAAGTATCAAAGCCTCAGTCCACAGAGAAATGCACACAGCCTGTATTCAGAAACTGAGCCTTAAAATCAGGACTTCTGTAACTTTGTGATGTCACAACAAAGCAGTCACTGATCTCAACCATGCCCCAAGCCCAGCCCACCTGGACCCACCATCCAAGCTTGTAAGAACTTCTCTGAGTGTCTTCTGATTGGCTAACAAGCCTGAGATTTCTTTATTTCTTTCATTTCATTTCTTAGAAGAAACCCTCCCAGAGTTGGTGTCCATTCTCAGGTCACACACCCCTGAATAAAATAATTAATAATTATTAAGTTATTTGCTGGGTATTTGTGGTATATGTTTGGGTATATGTTTTGGCAGTTTCTAGCTATAAAAAGTCTATGAAACTCACTTATGTCTGTCTTGTATAATGCTTGATAGAACTTCAAAACGCCACAAGGCATGCAGTTCAACTTCCTGAATGGGTTTACACAGTGCAAACAGCTTCACTTACAGAGAGCGCAATAAAAGACGAGGATGACAAATATGAGGGCAAAACTCAAGGCAAAAGTTTTTTTATTTATGATTGTCCAATAAGAATACATGACACTACTAAACCATAGTTGCAAGAAAAAGACGTGAATCCTTTTTAATGGACGCCTGCCTGGACATGCCAGGCAGGGGGCAGGTGATTGGATGAACCATGTGTCTGGCTTGGAGCTTGGTAAGATGAGTCAAATGGGTCATAAAATGCCATCTGATCTTCATCTGGGTCACAAAGTGTAAATACACACAATGTGCTTAAGCTAATAATACACATTATATAATCTTTGTGTCTTTGTTAAACAGATCTATTAAACATTTACAGTACAGGTGGAAAAAGTAAGTGAAGCCTTGGATTTCATAACAGGTCAAAGGTTCTTCTGGAGGAAGGCTGCTGATCAGGCCTGCACGATGTTCAGAAGGAAGTTTGGACCATTCAGCTGCTTCAGTTCAGACATATTGTACTCTGTACTTGACCTTTGAGATGTTGCTTCCATGTTGGTATGCACCTTACACAGTGCTGCATGTACCTCCCAAATAATTCAGCCTTAGTTTCATCAGTCAAAAAAAACATTCTCCAAGATGCTTTATAGCTCTTTCAGGGGCTTCAGTGATGTTTTTTGGGAGTGCAGCAGCTTCCAAACCATAGTGTCCTGCCATGGACATCATGCTCCATGATTTGCATATGATGGACTCATAAACACAGATGTTAACCAGCTTTAAACCTTTAGCTATTACTTTGATCTTAATTGTTCCATTGCTGCTTATTCTGCCTTTGGAGTCATCTAAGCTGGACAGTGACAGTAGCCACAGAACTAAATCATCTCTGACTCTGTATTTCTCTGACTGCGAACTAAAGAAGATCTAAACTCCATGATGTGACTCTAACACTTAAGCTTTATGTAGATCAACAATTCTTTATGGTAAGTCTTCTGAGATCTGTTTTTTGCAAGGCATGGTTCATATCAGACGTTTCTTGTGAAGAAGAAACTCAAAATGTTTCAGTGTTGTTTTTGTTTTTTTTTATAACTCAAAGTAGCTCTAGCCCACATCTCCAATCTTGTTTCATTGACTGGTCTCCAGGTTTGATAACTCCTGCCATTAGCTCAGGGGTTCACATACTATACATCCAGCCTACAAAGTGAATGTTTGAATGATGTGCTCAGTATGGACAAGAACAACACAATGATTTCTCTGCCATTACTTAAAATAGATTGTGTGTGTTCATTATTGTGACTTAGATGAAGATGTGATCATATTTTAAGACAAATTTATACATAAATTCAGATGATTTCAAGGGGTTCACTTACTTTTTCTTCCCACTGTGCAACAAACACACCAACATGGACAGAGAAGACTTATGTTACACTATCAGGATATGATTAGCCTGTTCATTTGACTACAACGTTGATGGTAAAAGAAAAATAACTGATGTGAACATTAAAGTGCATTCCAAGTGTTCATTATCTACGATGGATTAAATCCAGACACTACAATCACACAGATCAGGTCGTTTGAGTTTTCCATTGAAATTAATCACGCCCTCAATCACCACAATGAAACATTTATTTTATTTTTTATTGTCAGTCCCTCTATTCCAACCCTTTAAGCCCATTTATTACTGTTCTGTAGGTGTGTAACAGGTAATACATACATGTAAACACCAGGGGGCGGCAGCACAAAGGAGGACAGTCTCTGTCCTGAAGCAAACACAGTTCTCCTCTGTAGCTTCCGTGCTCTTTAAGGCTGATCAAGACACAGAAGTTACTTTCACACAGGAAATCTCATTAAATAAGAAACATGTTCCAGTTAATGTCCCCACTGTTTGAAATGCTCAGCGTAGCTCCACGTTTCATTTGAGGAAGTGAGCTGTAACAGGTACATTTGTCAGTTCACTGCTGTTGTGATCATCCGTGCGTTAAAGGCCTCTCCATCGAACAAGCCCGAGGACGTCTGCTGAAAAGTCTGGAGGTGTTTTGGCCATGATGTCCAGATTTTTGAAATATAAAGAGGAGGAGCTGAACAGTGAACCCAAATAAAAGCAAAATGCAGTTGAACGTGTGCAAGGTTTTTCATGAAAATGAAATGTTGAAATCCACAGCTTGCATTTAGCACCGCGTTTAGTTTCAGCACAGTTATATGAAGACAACATTTGTTAGTCTTGAAACAGCAACCCAAACAGAGGGCACATTAAAAAAAAGTGACAAGAATACATGCAAGACAAAAGTGATCTGAAAACAACCAAACATCCCAAAAGATCTGGTCCGAGCCCTTCATGTGTGATCCTGAGGCTGTAAACACACGAGCCAAGCCTGTGTGGTGAACACACCACAGTTACACCAGTGTTCAGGAGGAACAGGATCATCTGTGGCTTTTGGCCCAGGAGGGTTGCCGTAGTCAAGGTAGGATAGTCCTTTTAAATGTGCAGAAAGTGATGTAACAACTACTCACAAACTGTTGGGCGGTCCTCTCACAAAGGCTGAATCTCAAAACTCTCATCTGAATTCCTCATTATTATTAATATGCTCTGGATGTTTGTTTTTTGTTTTTTTGTTTTTTTTTTTTACAAGGAGACTAGAGACAAAATGAAAAAATTAAGACAAGATTTCAGATTCAGCCCACCAGTCTGGATGTTTTTTCACAGATACGACACCAAGGCAATCGCCGGAGGTAGAGCTTCTGTTTCTTTCCTCTGCCTCCCACAGCTCAGCCTTTGTTGATGGTGTTGTACGAGGGCTGTGATCCCGGCTCCAGGGGCTTACTGGCAGCTTTTTCTGGCAGGTAAGGGGGCGTCTGGTCGTCATGGTTGTGCTCCACGATGGGCTCCCTGTCCTCGTCCTGGTCGGTCTCCTCGCAGCGCGGCAGCTGCAGGAAGGTGGTCAGGCCGTGCAGGTCGGCCATTTTGTGGAAGGTGCGCAGCAGGAGGTACATCATCATCAGGCCCACAAACAGGTACACTGGAGGGAGAGTGAGAGAGAGGGTCACAGGAGGTCATTTATTCAACAGAATAATATGCTAATCTATTTTTTTTTTTGCAACTGCAAAACTGCACCACATTCCCATTACTGTGGCTGGAGGGTGTAATGGCTGACCTCAAACTCAAACACTTAAAGAATACAATACAAACTTAGAGGAAGAATTCAGTGTAATAACAACAAAGCTGTCTCTCCATTTTTCATTAGTCAAACAGTTTTGTTTGCTCATGTATTATAAGCATTACAGTCACAGAGCACTGCTGGCAGGGCTGTAAAGCGGAAAATCATTCGTTTGCTGATCTCCAGTGGGTGTGATTACAGGTACAACAGACTACGTTTACATCCCACTTGTCATGCTGGTGTGTTGCTTATGATGTAACAGCAAATACAGGAAAGGTATAATCTTGAATCTCCATCAGCTGATAATCAAATAGCAGCAATTTGCAGAGAATGTGTGACAAAGTTCAGTTGAATCTTTTTTAGAGCGTTTAAGTGCTGGCAGAGATTATTTTCCATTTGGATTCAGCCACTAGTAACCATGTGATGTTTGTGTTTTAGTCTGTTTTGGTTTTGTTTACGTGCCACATGGAACCACTGTTTCAGATTGAGCAAGCACAGTCGGCTCAAAGCGGCACCACACTGGTCAGGTTAAATCACAGAGAAAAGACAGATCATTACATTATCACATCAAACTCTGACATAAATCGTTCATTGTCAGTTGTTATTAGACAGTCTCCTCCATTCATGACTGACTGCTTAAGAGTCACAAATCTGAGTCTGACATACACTGGACCATGGACAGAAAACTATTTTAGTAAGTCCAGGACAACCGAGCCCTCGAGTTGGGGGCAAAGATGAAAACAAAATCTTCTCAATATTTGTTATTTCTGCTCTGATTCTCGTGTTTGCCTTAAAGAAAAGCCACGCGGCTTTCTTTCCGTCACATGTATGCACTGAACTGGCCCACATAACCACACAGTTCAGGTCCTGCACATTAGACTCTCACTGTACAAGTAGGCCAACTCTTCAAGAAAAACAGTGTAGGATTACAGGGGCCTCAGATCCACAACTAAACTGTTACTGTGGGAAGTTTACGGTAAGTGGTGCAAGGGAAATCCTGAGTACACAGGGCAGCCCCTGCTTGTTACATGTAGCAGCACCAAGCAGCTGTGGTCCTACATGTTTTTATACCTGCAGGTTTCAAGGGCCAAGTTCATGAAATCTACCTGGAATTAGGTTTAAACAACAACAGACAGAGATAATCACTACTTATATCACCATTACATAATTACAGTACCTGAACCAAACAGTCTGAACCTGCTAACTTTTAGTCTTAAATGTTATACTGCTTTTATTTTTCCAGCTGTGAAGCATAAACTCTGCGTCAGTTTGACTGTCCGAACACCAAACTACCACCTCAAAATATTTGCTCTTCTTGTCATGGAAAAGCCCTGTAACTGCAGTTTGACTGTTTTTCCTACGTGAACTTTGCATCAGTCAATAAAATGTTGAGACTTTCAACATGTCTGAGGCGCTCCTATTGCATAAGTTCAGCTTCAGACAACACTTTGTTTGAGATAATGTACAAATGTGTATTGTATAAGAGTTCAATTTCAAAATGAGATGTGAGATCCGAAAACTCCAGTTTTCTCAGTTATCTCAGGAACCTTGACAGAAAAAAGCAAAAATATTTGTCTTGTTTAGAATACAATGGATATCCTACAGCTGGTTATGATGGAGTAAAAAACAAACAAAAAGAAAACCTATTTAGAAGTTGACCTTCATTTTCATTTACCACTACAGCAGAGATGTGTTGTTATTTGCAACATATTTACTTGTGATCAGTTTCATTACACAGCACTTCAGCTGGGGAAGCAACACTGGTTTCAGGAGACGTCACGTCATCGGGCCGTGAGAACAACAGCCACAATCTGCAGTCGGTCACTAATCCTCCTCTGAACCTGCAGGGATGGTTTGAGTTAATCTGACTCGACCTACATCATTATTATATAACACAGCCTGCAGGACGGGGAACCAAGACAGCCGCTCCGTGTGAACTGCTGGGCCTCCTTCCAAACTGCAGTCCAGGGATTAGAAGAGGACAGGACACAGAGGAAAACACACAGCGACTTGCACCAGCACCCGCTCAGGCAACTCTGACCATCTGATCAAGCACGAAATGAAATCCTCCTTATTGAAGTCAATAGGGGGAAGAAAGTGTATATTAGACAAAAGATGCTTTGGGAAACAAACACATCCTAAACCTGAAGATGATCAAGGTTTACATCAACAACTGTTTTGTTTTTTTTTTGTTTTTTTTACAGTAAAAAGCAAAGAAAATAGCAAAACTAAAGAAAGAAGCAGAATTAACTAATTGTCCTCCAGTCCTGAATGCAGCAGACCACAATCATTCTTTGTCAGATATTCACTGTCGAGCGGGACCACTTTTAGACAAAAACGTCATTCCAACCCTGATTCAATTACAGAGAAAAACACCACGAACACACAGACACTGAACAACAAGAGCACGACTATGGAAACACCCTCCATCATGTGACAGTGATATCTTGATCTAAACAGGGACAAAGACCCACTGGGGTGTTGGGAATGGTTTCAACTCTAATAAATGACATTGTCCTGCTTGTCCTGTCAGTCTGCATGTCTGAAAGACTACAGACTTGGTACAAATGCTGGTGCAATATTCTTTTAAATTTTACAACTATGACTTCATTCTTAATTTTAAAAAACCTTAATTAAAAAGCAGATCTGGTAAACTGCCAGCTCCACAGTTGCAAAAATAATACTGTATTTGAAAGTGGACACTGGACACGTTTTACCAGATATCACTTTGCACATCTAGATCTAGCTTTGCAGTGGGGATGAAATGACTCACTGAGTGAAACATGACTCACAAGATGTTTGTTGTCAAAATTATGATAAAATAGCTTCTAATGTAGATAATAATAAAGATATTTCAGACCATCCACAGAGCCACGTCACCGGCATGACTAAAACCTATTAAACAAAAAAAGTCTTGACTCCCACACACTCAACCTAATATTACAGTCAGGGTGATGTTGTTTGGACTCTCTCAAGGTTTTCAACCTTAAAAGCTTCTGTTGCTTCTTAGATAACTTCACTTCTGTTTCATGAAATGCTCTGCCAATGTGGATTAACATACAATGAGCGACACAGATGACCCAATTTCAATTTCAAAGAGTGTTAACAGATAAAGTCAGAGAGTGGTTTCATTTCTGGGGAACCGAGAAAGGAGAAGCAGCGCGAGGTGCTACTTCTCACATCAGAGGTGGGAATGAAGGGAGCCTGTGTGGCTGCAAAGGTCAGCATCCCCTCCCAGCTACGAGACAAAGCAGTCATCGCAGAAACACTGTCTGTTTTATGCTCTCAAGAAATAATTTTTAAAACAACAACAAAAAAAAAGAAATCCTCCCCTTCTTTTCTCTGGAATGAAGGGGGAGTTTCTGCAGCAGAGATAGATGAATCTGTTGGTGTGATGGTCTGTCACCTCGGGCTCTGCGCCTCTGCACACCATCAGGTCAGACTCATCTACTGCTCCACAGGCATGTAGCAGCTCTGTGTGACCCCTCACTGGACTCATCGTCATGTGACTCCTGTTAGCTCTCATTGTAACATACCCACAAGAGCAGAGGATTTGTAGTGACATCCTTGCAGTGAAATAAGAATAACAGGTTAGACATTTGCAGTCATTATGATGCCTCTGCGTGTGTTGAATTTTTAAATGATGTTTGGATGTTTCAGAGACATGCTGTGCTTCAGTGAACATGTATAATGATGAGTTTATATATCTTATCTTAGAATAAATATGATTCCTCCGAGATGAAGTGGAGGCGCTTTCCGCAGTGTCATTATTTATTTAAAAAGAACTGTTTCCATCAACTCTCTATATCATTCTCTTCATTGACGTGGCAGGTTACATATTATTCTAAGTTTGGTCTGGTTAAAATCACGTCAGCTCCCGGGTGTTTGTTTAGCTGTAAATTTAACTACTTAAATTTTCCCTGTGGAGCTTCAGTGTAGATCAACAAAAGTCATGTTTACATTCAGTGATGACAGGGGACAGGAGTCTCTTGTGCCTCAGCTCGGTGCTCTCAGAGCAGGACAGTGAGGGATGGTCTGTGGAGGCCAGACCAAACTGCCTCTTAAATCACTGATTGCTGAACACAAAGCTGCTATTTGGAATCAAAATATGGACAGTCACCAGACACTATGCAGAAACAAATCATGGCTCTACTGCACCAAATTCTGGGGCATTGAAAGAATTTCAATAGATACAATCAATAACAAGAAACTTTCTGGATCTACACACTAAACACAGTTGACTCAATGATGAACTTCCATGTTATATTGAATCTAAGTCCCAACAATCAATATACAGCATCACTGTTGATTCTGGTTATGAATAATATTGGGCTATATTACCTTCCTTTTTCAATATGGGCTGTCTTGACATTGGGCCGCAGACTAAGTACCTCCCATCCCTGTTAACCAATGAGAGACTGTTCACTACCTGGAGGACATTACTTCATTATTTTCAAGATGCAGTACGCATCATTCATAGAGATGAACTCTCTGAATATCCTTAAGAATTCACTCCCTTGCTCACAAAACATTTGCAAAGTATATTTTAAGCATTTTATTAAATGCTGCAGTTTACATCCACGTTTACTTGCTTCCACTTATCATCTTTTTCTTCTCCGTCTCTGTTTGTGCATTGCTGTGCTTCTTGGCATGTTACCGCCACCCTGCCGAACGGTGATTAATGCGGCACCACTGACAGAACTGCATATAAACTTAGCTGTGTTTGTATGTGTTCCCATCCATGTGTACAAGGCAAAAAAACAAAAACAAGGACTCACTTTGATATCAAAGTCCTCCATAGCACTACTGCAGGTCAAAAAATCCCTGTGGTATCTTTAAAGTAAACATGATGGGATGAAACCTGCCCAGCGACAGGGGAGAAGGCCGAGACTGACGGGTCACTTCACTCAAACAGCAACTGCCTATTGTAGCTCTGAGTTTTTTCCCAGATCTGTTTGCTCTGTATATTAATAAGTGTGTACTAAGTGAATCATTACCGGGAAGGCAGTGAAAGTGAGTAATGTTTAACCTGGTGCTTGTATTTTAAACATGTTCAAGATAAATTTCAAGTATGTCATCCATCTCCATTAACTAAAACTGCATTTAAAGCTAATTTGTTAGACTTGAGCTCAGCAAAGAGTTACTGATATGAACATCGCTGTGTCGTGGACCATGATGAGACAACACCTTCTTCTCAAACATTCACTGCTGATGACCAAGCCTTAAAACAGTGAGTTGGCCTGGCACTGTGGCTGCAGACACATTTAGACTTGAATTTGCCTTAAAAGTTACACATCTAGTGTGTTAGGGAAAAAAAAGTTTTTTAGAAATATATTCAACATGCACAAGATGTTCTCCATTTCATCTCCTACTCCGCAAGTTTCAGTGGAATTCAGTGTGCAAAGGACAAATACGACTGATGTTACTGTGCAGGTAAAATCTGGCTACACCAGGTTGTGTGACTGAACAAATTCATTTCTGATACATGGACAGAATAACAACTGCACTTACCCATGACAGAGACCTGATACAGCTGCCTGTACTTCTGCCCAGGCTGCGTCCCAGGAACGAAATCCCCCAGGCCAATGGTGCACAGTGAGATGAAACAGAAGTAGATGCCATCCAAGAACGACCAGGACATCTCCACAGCGCTGAACACCGCCGCCGGGGTCACGAAGAAGCACAGCACCACCATAATCAGCAGCAACAGGAAGTGGACAGTGGTGGCCGGCCGAGGCTCCATGCCCGAACGCTGCAGGAGGCCAACTGGAGCGAGGACCAGAGGGTACATGAGCCTCTGGACGCAGGCGGTGAGCACCAGCATGGTGAAGGGGACTCCTATCAGGGCGTAGACGATGGAGAAGGCCTTCCCAGCGTCAGACAGAGGAGTGGTGTGGCCATAACCTGGAGACAGAGGAAGAGTATGGATGAGTTGGAGGTAGAGGAGAGAAACAGTAGAGGAAGATGGGAGATGCAATAGAAGAGCCAATTATGTGAATGTTAAAATTGTGATACACAGGACAGCACGCAGGATGAAAGGGACTGCAGTTTCCTGCATTTCTATATATATTCATAACTATTATTATAATTATAAAAGTCTGAACTGCTTTAGGCAACCGAAAATATTTTTACAAGATATTTTATTCAACCTGCTATTTCCATTTTAAACTAAAAAGAATAGAGCTGAAAATCTTGCTAAACAACTTCTTTTTGTTGTATTTAAAAGAGCTATTTGGAAGTTTTGCTATTGCTGCATCTTCTAGACCAGTCTCGAAGAAACATTGCAAGTTCAGCATCAAGCTTCATTCCTTCACTCGACAAGAGCTGTCTACAGCGGTGGAAAACAACCCTCTAATTTTGCTTCTATTTTATATCACTTCTTTTCTTCTACAAAAGTTAGCATGCCAACGAGCTAGGCTCAGCCTGGTCGTTTTCCGATACCGAGTCACTGTAGCGTCCAGTCTAAACTAAAGGAAGCAGCGATGCTCAGAGGGGGTGTTATAGCCTCTTGTCTTGTGAACACAATGGTGGCTGAAGCTCTTGCCAAGACTGTTAATGCTAACATTAGCTAAGTAGCAATAGCAAAACTTACATATAGCTCCTTTAATAAGGAGCTATTTGTAATAGACAAGTATGACAGAATCAACAGCGCTCCAGGTAAAGCTACTGTACCTATCAGACAAGTGATAACAGCAGCAGCTAATTGGCTCCTGAAGTTGGGCTGGAGCCAATTTCTCAGTTCAAAAACAGCCACTGTGGCCAATAACAGGAAGCTGATGCTGGGAGGAAGAAAATAAAAGCCAGGCTTATAGTGCAGCCTATTCACAGATTGTCTGTCAAACCTGCCTACAGGGAGCCATCACATACCAGACAGCAGTGAAACTACTGCAACTGATGTACCTGAAATGAGCCTTTTCACTGGGCTAGATCTCAGCTCAGTCCCCTCAGTCACATTAAGGAAAAGGGATTTACAGTAACAACACATCATAAAAATAAAATGAAACAACACAGCCACGGTACAGAACCATTACCACGTAGCACAATACACTCAAACACATAAAACTGCCACAGTGACTCAATTACACACACAATCTTTAAACTAATGTCAATCTAGTGATGAACCTGTGCAAAAAAAATACCACAGGGTGACTGAAAGGCACAGTGAAAATATTTAAAATGTTTTCCTCCATTAGTAAACGGAGCAAATGGATTATGAGACAATGGGGCTCCTGGCACCCAGGATGACACGTGTCTTTCTTTGTGGTTGTTTTGTGTCTCTTTGCAGTCACTGGATTGACTTTCCAACAGGAAAGTCACTTCAAACAGATATTTGGGCCTGTATTCTGCCTGGGTTCTGTAATCCTTCCATGTTAGAAAGTTACTCAGGGAAGCTGAATACAACAAGAGGCCTTCTACATGCAGTGACTCTGCAGCTAACTAATCCAAAGTGAGCTTGTACTTTTAAACACAGACAACATCAATTACCTATCAGTTTTCTTCATCAAATTCAGCCAAGCTACTGTAGCACGTCAGCAGCCGTTTAGTTTCAGCATGCAATGACGAGACAAGGAACCATTTCATACTGTACTACACATTTCAGATACAGATTCATTCAGAAAGTCAAGTGTAGCCGTATCATCGGTCTGGTAAGTGTTCAGCAGTCACACTGACAAACGAGGTAATGTAAAGAGGTCTGAAGGTCAGGAGCCATCAGGTTGTAAACTAACTGTTTTACTAAACAAATGAAATATCAAAATTACTTCTCAATATGTCCAGTGTAAACTTCCATAATCTGACTTTGCATAACAACTTTATGGTCACATTAAAGTGCTGTAGCCACTGTGGTTCCGCACACACAGTTATTCTATGCAATTAGAGATTATAACTGACATTTTGGATGTGTTCACATCTGGTTTCACCTCCAGATAAAAAGGTTATGACAACAAACTGCTGGTTTATGTACAACCCACGTGATCTCTCGTCGGCCTGGACTGAGAACCTTTGGGTCAAAAACACCACTGTATCAGGTCAAACGCTCTTTGACCTGATACATCAGCTAAATATATTAAGACATTTAAGGAAGTGTCCTGGAGGAAAACACGTGCAGTATTGTGAAAGAAATTCATGCATCACATAGAGCAAACAAACATCTCCTGAACACAAAGGTCACTTCTGTTCTGCTTCATGCATGAATTTGCATTTTCTCAGCAGCCATGTGAGTGTCTGGTTGGCTGAAGCCTGCCTGTGAATGTGACTGTTTTCAGAGCAGTTTGCTTTTATTCCAAGCAGCACAGCAGCTTCATGGTGTTGTTACTGTGATGATGCTGCAATAGTTGGGTGCCGAATCCTGTTAGCTGTGACACTGGCAGTGCACGTCAAAACCGTCTTAAAACTCTTGGGTTGAGTCCAAGACAAGTCACAAACTTCATTAGGAAATTGCAAGTCATGTCTTTCTGCTGATCGTTAAAATAACACAGCATTTCAGACAACTGCAAGCTCCAGTGCACATTACATTTATGTTATGGGGGAAGTTACAAGTAAATAAAAGATGAGGGCAAAAAATTAAAATATGTGCCTGGACTTGTTTAATAGATATGATTATTGTGTCTAAAGAAACTAATTTGCTCTATTCTTTGAAATTATAATTATTATTATTTTTTTCGGGTTGAAGTGTAGCCACGATTTCTGTATAATTAAAATTTCAGATAAGTCATCATTCTTACACTTAATTTTTCTTTCCATTCAGTCAGACAAATTACCATCCAAAACAATCAGCTGTTTTACTCATTCAAATTATTTGTTTTTCTATAACGCCTTTAACAAAACACCAAACTACATCATCTGACTGAATAAAGTGCAGATTTCAAACACAACACAACTAAAGAAAACAGAAAACTCAAATGTTATTGTTGTTGGTTAGAACTTTAGTTACTTCCTGTCTGGCTTACTTTTTCTAGACAAGGTAGCAGTGCTATATATTTTTTCTCTTTGGAACTCAGGTTGATTCTGTGGCTGAAAGTCTCTCTTCTTTCCTGACAAGCCGTTACAGTTTATGTTTCAAACATGCTGCACCGGTTGACACTGCCTGCATCACTGTGTGTTTTGCCTCAACATCCTGTTTCAACAGGAAATACAGCACATTAAGGACACAGGGAACCGTCTCACTGTGACACTGCTGCATTTGAAGACGATAAATGTAGCCAATTAAAAAAAAAAAAAAAAAATCATAATATCAACTGATAAGTCGAGCAGCTGGGTGATTTTATAAGGAGAATATGAGTTAGCACCACTGAACCACTGACTGCTCTGTGGCTATACTGTTGTTGCACTGGGAGGCTCCTACAAATTAATGTGTGTAATCAAATGTGAAGCAGGGTGTTGATCTAGGACAGTGTATATACACAGCAACTTTGTCACAATGTTTAAAAAAAATACAAGGGTTATGTTGCCAAGTAGGTATGGATAATATTTGGATACATAAACTTAGGTGGGAGAGGTCCTGTTGGTCAATTAAGTCATAACACTTACCACAAACCAGTCAGAAAAACACACAATTCTTTGTTGGAAAAAAAAAAAAAAAAAGAAAAACTCTTCATCTTATGACCATGTCACTGACCCTCAGACCTTTGGTGCAACTGCTGCAGACACGGTGATCATCTCCGGTCAGGCCTTGTCGAGATATCGAACCTCTCTGGTTGAAACTTCAGCTAATATCAGTGTCAACGGGTCACATGTTCGGTTTTTAAAAGCCTGGCCTGTGGGACTGTGCACGTCAGCCAGCCATTTAGTAGGGCACTTTCATAAAGCTGATGTGTGTGAGATGTGATATTTAAAAGAATCAAGAAGAAGAAGAAGTTGACATATCCTGATGTTAGGTCTGGATCCTTCATTTCCCATCATGCCACTTGATACTGTCTTTTATTAGATTCTCCCTGACTGATAAACACAAACATCTTCCAAACTCCACTCCCCTGTTTGTGACAGATGATTTCTGTTAGAAATTTGAAGCCCAATCCGACAGTGTTGTTTCAGACTTTAGAAAGCTCCATTAGAAGAAGACCCTGTACAAGTGTTTTTACGAGCTGAGCAGCGCTACTGATGATGAGTAAACTTAAGACATGCTCAACCAAAAAGAACTGACCAACCAATGGACTACAAAGGGCTCTGTGACGATGCAGCATTTAACTTAATGAAAGATGGAACAAATGAAATCATCTAAGCAACCAAATGACAAACAAAAAACAGCACCTTCCTCCAGTTGCTAAGGTGATGTGGGTGGATGTGCAGGTGAGTGAATAGTGCAGGGACACTCCAACATCACTGCTGAGCTCCCTGTGGACGTCCTGAACTCTGCTCTCACCTTTTACTTCCTCTGACATCCAGGTCTGGTATCTACAGTCTGTGCAGTGGGTGCTCAGACTGATTTGCATAACAGATAACCTTGATAACCCATGATATTCTGGACATTGACAGCTAACTCATAAATGTATAATCTTTTTCTACTCTCATCAACAATCATGTCTCATAATTTCACAATAAGAGCCCCTGAACCTCCTAGATCTTTACTCTGACAAAAAGATTAAACTTCTCATCCTTCCATATTTATAGAGACCTGGGGATTTTTCAAGAAAATGAACCGGAAACGATCTTCCCCCGAATCACTATGCACTGAAGAAAAGTACTTTCCCCCGGTCTGTATCGGGGTGTCTCTGCCTGACTTTAGGTTGAAAGCTGCACAGCTGCAACTTGTCTGTTACATCCATGACACGTGGCAAAACAACACCAAAAAATGATCACCAACATTTGACTCTTGTGGTGTTTTTATCTCCAGCCAAAGACAAAAACATTAAAGTCCAATTCAGGGGGGACTGGTTTGTTCAGTTTTGTGTTTTAGGTCTTATGTAGGTACGTTTAGGTGTTTTTGCTTCATGCGTAAAAATGCCACCAGGTGACTTTTCTCCCTGAACACTCTCTTTGTGCTGCGGCTTCAACTTACCGACAGTGGTGACCAGAGTGTTGGCGAAGAACATGGAGGATGCCAGGTCCCAGTTAGAGGTGACGGAGGAGTTTCTGAGGACGGAGACGCCGTACTTGTTGGCCGTCAAAACCTTGACCAGAAAGTGTTCGAGGGACGCGGCGTTGACGCAGCTCTGGCTCAGGAACTCCTGCTTCAGGGCTTCCATGTCATGTCGCAGCTTGTCCTCCACTGGCCGCTCGATGCTGGAGAAAACCAGAGCTCCGAACAGCAGGTAGATGATATAAAACATTATGAAGCCTGTAAGCAGCAGCCATGACTTGCCTACAGAATGCATGTCGGATTTTAGTCCTGGATAAACATCGGTGAAGCTGCTGCCCGGAGATTCCCTCTTTGCCTCTGTGAGTACTTTCCTTTCTTTACTGTGTGGGAACTTTTTGGGGGCCGTCCTAATTGAACTTGAACCCCTCCTTGTCACCGCATCCTCCTCCCACAGTGGAAGCGGGAGGGTGTGTTCAGCTGAGTCCTGTTGTGCATCCTGGTCCTGGGTCCTGGAAAAGTCTCCAGGAGCGTTTATGAAGTTCTCAAATTTCCATGTACTTTTTTTTTTGTTCGTTTTTTTTAAGAAAAAGTTATGTATGTTTGACAAATGTACTACTGTTCTGAAGACATTTTAATGAATCTTTTCTACCCTATTGAAATGAAAAATAATCCTCCAATAAAGAAGATCTGAAAAGAAAACAAAACAAAAAAACAGACAAAAAAGACAAAAAAAAACCAAAAAAAAAACGAAACTGATTTCCTCAGATTATGAGGTTTGGCCAAGGATAGTCAGGAGACTCTATATCTCTCTGCTCCTCTGTGAGGCAAAAGTTGTATCAGTTAAATGTTCCTTTAGTCATCTTATTTTCTATAATCTTATGTCTCCATTAAGCAGTAAAACTTGAGCAGTTTTTATTAAGTTTTTAAAGAACTTTCAGCAGCTCAAGGTCAGTGAATAACTTAACGTTTGATTTGATGATGAACCCACAGGTGATAACTCACAAACCCTGATGACAAACAAACAGTGTCACTACACCCTCTGATGTATCATTAGGACAGTGCTGTGCTGCAGGAGGCAGCTCTGTGTGTTGCTGTCAGAGTGGTGAGAGAAAGTCATGTAAGGAGAGACGACAGACTGGTGGGTCAGTGATTCACATTAAAGGAACAGAACCAGGCCAAGGCTTCACATGATGAGGACCAGACTTAAACTTCATGGAGCTGGTTTGGGATGAACTGGACAGAAGGTGAAAGCAAAGCAACCTGCAAGTGCAACACAACAGTGTTGGGGCAAACTTTCTGAACAATGTTTGATTTCCAATGTAGACAAAAACATCACAGGTTTGTGCAGCTGCTGGATCTGTCATAAAATTTAGATTAAATTTAGGATTTAAGACACCATTATTCCTTTTTGTAAACTTATTATTCATCTGTTCAGTGAATGTTCTGTTCTTTAATTTCAGAGACACTGAGACATTAAACTGTGTATACTGTGTAAACTCCAGTGACAACTGGAAAAATTGAAATGTTCTTAAAACTTTTTAGTATTAGTGTATTTTAGTTTATGTTGCTTATGTTGCTGTGACACTTCAATGTGTTTGCATGAGACCAATAAAGTTATCTTATTTGTGGATACGTGTGCATGTGTGTGAGGAGTTTTTGAGGTGTATGCTTCTTCTGCCACTGAGCTTCAAACTGCCTTTAAAGAACCCTGGTCTGGGTCGGGGGACAGTTCCCATGATGACCATGATGACCTAAATGCTTATGCCACTGACAAGAATAAAATTCAACAGCACAAACACAGAGCTGTTGCAAAATTTGGTATGAAAATGGTAAAATATACAGATGTTAGGTACAAAGTATGACTTATGAGTAATTCCAGTACAAATATGTTCATATGGGCCAGGCTTTCAAATCAGCTGTTAAACTGCAGCATCATAAGCTGCATCAAGTTGAGATGTTAGAAGTTGTCCTGAGTTTGGATTTCTGTCCCAGTTCTTTTAGAACAGAACATCTTGTAAAACATTATCTATACATATACACATTACACATACAGTGTAATGTAGTGTGTAATCTATGTCTGCACATTGCTACACAATATTTTGGATTGGGTTCATTGAGAAAACATATTTCTACACCAAAATCTCTTAAAGGTAAAGTTTTGACATTTTAGGAAATTTGTTTATCTGCTCCCTTAAATTAGATGAGAAGTCAGGTGAGAGTACTGATACTGCTCAGACGTCTGGTAAATATGAAGCTGCTGCCAGCAGCTGGTTATCTTAGCTTAGCATAAAGATGGAAAACTGTGATAAACAGATGGCCTGGCTCTGTCCAAAGGAGACAAAATCTGACTACTAAGCTTCTCTAAAGTTCACCAATTAACACATTATATCTAATTTGTTTAAATCTGTGTAAAACCAGGTGTAAAAATAACATTGTGGTTTTACAGGGGGGATTATGTGTTGGACTATTTCTTGGATAGGAGAGCAGCAGAGACTTCAACCTCTAACCTTAACCCCCAAGACCTGACCCTAACTGGAAAACATTAGAGTGATATTAATCTTCTCATCTGATTCTTGGCAAGAACGTGAAGAAGCATGCTTCTCAAATTAACTTCAGTTCCAGTTCATAAGAAGCTCACGTCTGACTTCCTGAGCCGTCTGGCTGTAGCCCAGCACTTCACTTTCACAGACAGAGGTTGCTACAGGTACAAAACAACACCCTCATCTCACTCTGTTAATTTCTCCTGGAGGTCATCCCTGTCTTGTTTTGTGGGGTTTGTGTAAAAGGCCGTCTGACTCATGCGATGTCAGTGGTGAGGTCATGGTGGTCTGCTGCCCGTGGGCCTGTTTTCTAGGTGGCAGTACAAAGCTCTGCTATCACAGTGCAGCAGGCAGCTGCTCTGACTCAGCAAATTAAGTGCTTCACTCCGTCCCTGGACCTCAGAGCTGCCTCATGCATCTCAGCAGGGAGAGATGCCGATAGCACTTCATACAGGATAATCATGTTGATACTGGCTTTTTATTAAAATGTGAACTGGTTGACCTTTAACCTGTGATTGAAATTCCTGAGCAATACTGCAACAAACTACCTGAACTGCAATAGATTTTATTTATTTATTCAAATAAATCCTAGGCCTGGGCACTGTATATAAAGTCAGCTTTATCCAGTGATATGTAAAGGCTCTGGTATCACTCACATCAGTGAACTAAACTTTAGCTGAACATATAAAGAACCTTCTCACTGGCTGCACAAACATGCATTAATTATTGCTTGTAAACACACATTTGAACATGTGACATAACGCGTTATTTTGATAAAAACGTTGAAGTAAAAGACGTCACAGAGTGCACTATTCAATCTGTTGGTTTGCCTCTGTGTATTGATAGTCGGGTGGTGAGGGGTTGGGGTGGGGGGTGGTTTGCCTACGAGCTAAAAGTTGAGGCTTGTGACCAGGAGGCTTCCACCAGTTCAGCAGCTATTTTAAACCTTTTACAAAATGCTTGTTTTTATTTTTTAACTGCTCCTCTTACAAAATTCCTTTGGTTTGTTCTTATATTTTTGGATCTTTTTTTTTTATGTTGCATATTATTTAGCTATGACTGGTATCTCTTACATTAAGTGCCTTTTAAATACAGAAGCAGAGGAATTTCACATGCTGTAGGCAACGGCCTGTTGTCATTGGCTTTTTTTTCTGTAGCTATTACACAATGAAAGCACATGCATCACTTTGCAAAATGTAAACGTAAAATTGAAATGCCATCACATCTGGTAACTTCTATCATTCATAAACTATAAAGGGAGGAAGGCGAGCTTTGACATTTGCATGAATCTGAGTTGAGCTCTGTAGACATACAGTATGTGGGCAGCCACCCAGTGTCTTACACTGTTTCTGCAGTGAAACTGAAAGAGGGGGGTTTTATGTCGTTGCCTCTCCCTCTCTAATAAAACAAAAACTTAATTTCTGGGAGGTAGACTGGAGCTTCATATCATGTTCACATCATATTAGCACTGAATAATACAGAACTGCTTAAAAAGCAAACACGAATGCCTCTTTCACAATGAATCATTCAAAGCTTATGTGGCAAATATAAATCATTTCTTTTTGTCGTTCCTAAACTATATCATGAACTCAGTGCTGAACAACTATTATTTCAGTCTACAAATTTTAGTAACAACGCAAGCACCACCCTAAACAGTCTGACATTTAAGAAATGACAGAAATCCTTACTCACTCCCCTCTATTTCCATGACATGAACACAACATCCATCCCACAAACCTCTCAGAGCTGCTCTACAAGAAGAAATCTCATTGGTTGAGTTAAACAACTCTCTGATGGGGTCAAAGAGACAATATTCTGGATAAGACAGCTATCTTATCTTTTCCAAATGAGAAGGAGAAGTGGGAGAAAATTATCCACAAAAAATGACCAAAATTTGCAGGTTACAGGAGCCTAGCTGACTTCGCTACAACAAGGATAAGCTAGTTAGCAAGCATGCTAACTGTCCAAAATCATGAATTTCATGGTCATGAATGAACAAAGAAATCATGTGATATATTTATTTTATCAGAGTTCATTCCTTGCACATCAAAGTTTTTGTTTGGCAATGGCAATATGATGAATTTCACACTGCCCACAACTCAGTGGTCACGAGTCTGACTGTAATTAAATTTTACTCAAACTACCCTCATACAAAGTCAGTACGCTCCTGGACAGGATTTACATATTATCCAAAAATCAACTCGGCTGTGTAACACAATGTGTACGTAATGCAGATCTTAATCCAGATGCAGAATAAAAACTGACATTTTATGCAACAAAATCAAGCTGAACCTGACCAACACAGTCTTTGATGCCAGAAGACTGATTGGCTGCAGGTTTTACAACACAGTTATGTGGTCAGATATGACGCACTGGCCGTTTGCTGTCATCAAACAACAACAGTTGCCTCAGGTTGAGTACAAGGGCGGGAACAAGTCCTTCTACTCAGAGCTTCTACGCTGAGTTCAAGCACAAGTGCAAGAAGGACATCAGTGACAATAAGAAAATCTAATTATTATTGTTTTTTGGCTTTATTGTGATAGGGACAGTGAGAGAGAGACAGGAAAGTGAGAGAGGAGTTGACATGAAGCAAAAGACTTGAGTCAGACTTGAACCCAGGCCACTCTGGTGGGGATTGAGCTTAAATTGTATGTGCTCTGCCAGGTGACTCTCTTAGGATATAAAATTTAAATGAACAACTGAAACCTGCTGCCTCGGACGAGGCAGGTTGCTCATTTAGTGCTTTCCAGCTTGTTACACCAGAGTCAGATTTTAGTCTTAGAATTTAAAGGATGGGTTTGATTTTTTTCAAATCTATCTCAATACAATCATTTCATGGCCACAAGTACCTTTAAAGAGCCACTGATTGGCTGTGAAGTGAATCTATATGACCTCAACTAAATGATGGCTCAACCTGGTTCTTCTTATCTCTATTATTTAAAAAAGCAAGAATATTATTAAAGAAACAGGTTATTTGATTCCAAACTGTTCAATTATGTCTCAAATATCTTCGGTTGTGGTGGTTTTAGCTTGTCTGAAGATGGATATCTAAATGTAAACTGAACACAGAGGAAGCAGTCATCACGCAGTATCATTTTATTACATCACTTAACAAGGCGACATCTCCTTCTTCCTCATTTGAACAGATCAGAAAATATTCATCTTTTTCTTTTTCAGGGATTTGTTGTTTGTACAAATGGCAGACACACACAAATGATTTGTTTTTGAATTTCATCACAGATGATCGAGTTGACAAGTGAAATATACAACGTAAAGCCAAACAAACTTTCTGAGGTGACAATATGTGATAGTCTAAATTAAAAGTATACAGTGCATCGCTGACGTGTGAACCATGTTCTCAAAAATACTGTTTTGATTGGCAGCTAGATTCAAGTTTTGCCCGTGAAGTGGACTCAACTGCAGAACAATGTGGTGTTCACATGAGTGTAGTGAAACAGAGGCAGACAGGAAGCCGCACAGAAAGACAAAAACAAAACAAACCATCACATGCCAGAAGTTTTGTTTGAGTCCACCTCAGTGAGTGACCTCACGCACTGAGGTTTTCTCCTGAATGGTGTCTGTGATGATTCTGTAACCTTGTAAACATTGGCACTTTCACTGGTGTTCTTGTTGGCACTAACTGGAAGACGAGCTTGTTTCTCACAGGAACCATAACTACTTTTAAGGTTCATTCCTGTCATTGGCTTTTTTTTCTGTAGCTATTACACAATGAAAGCACATGCATCACTTTGCAAAATGTAAACGTAAAATTGAAATGCCATCACATCTGGTAACTTCTATCATTCATAAACTATAAAGGGAGGAAGGCGAGCTTTGACATTTGCATGAATCTGAGTTGAGCTCTGTAGACATACAGTATGTGGGCAGCCACCCAGTGTCTTACACTGTTTCTGGAGTGAAACTGAAAGAGGGGGGTTTTATGTCGTTGCCTCTCCCTCTCTAATAAAACAAAAACTTAATTTCTGGGAGGTAGACTGGAGCTTCATATCATGTTCACATCATATTAGCACTGAATAATACAGAACTGCTTAAAAAGCAAACACGAATGCCTCTTTCACAATGAATCATTCAAAGCTTATGTGGCAAATATAAATCATTTCTTTTTGTCGTTCCTAAACTATATCATGAACTCAGTGCTGAACAACTATTATTTCAGTCTACAAATTTTAGTAACAACGCAAGCACCACCCTAAACAGTCTGACATTTAAGAAATGACAGAAATCCTTACTCACTCCCCTCTATTTCCATGACATGAACACAACATCCATCCCACAAACCTCTCAGAGCTGCTCTACAAGAAGAAATCTCATTGGTTGAGTTAAACAACTCTCTGATGGGGTCAAAGAGACAATATTCTGGATAAGACAGCTATCTTATCTTTTCCAAATGAGAAGGAGAAGTGGGAGAAAATTATCCACAAAAAATGACCAAAATTTGCAGGTTACAGGAGCCTAGCTGACTTCGCTACAACAAGGATAAGCTAGTTAGCAAGCATGCTAACTGTCCAAAATCATGAATTTCATGGTCATGAATGAACAAAGAAATCATGTGATATATTTATTTTTAATTCAACCAATGAGACTGTTTCTGCCAAACCAGCAGCTCTTTTTCTGAAACAAACACAACTGGTGAGAAGTTTGAGAACACGTTCATTTTTCAGCTGCTATTTTAATTTACACAACTGAGTGTCTCAATAATAAAAACTAAATCATGGAATATTAAATCCCGAATTTACTTACATTTTTTTCTACGCATCCAGCAGCTGAACAAACTTGTGATGTTCTTTCTCAATGAAAATTAAAAATTGGCCAGAAAATTTGTCTTCACCTTCACTTTCACCTTTAGTCCAGTTCATCCCAAACCAGCTCCATGGGATTTAAGGAGACTGTACTGGTCTCCATCAGCCTCCATCTGGTTTCCCACTCACCTTTGTATCATTCACTGGACTTGAGCTGCTGAAAAATGGGGTCTAAAACTTTTGAGCAGTAGTGTATGTATATCAAAGTAAAACCTAAATCTTCTCAGATAATAATGTAACAGGAAGAAAAATATCAGGGTGGACTTGACTATTCTTCAAACATGTTGGTGAGTGGCTATATGTAACCATAGGTCATCACGCTGCAGACAGTCTTTGACAGCCTGCTGGTATCAGGGTTGAGAAGGAAAATCAGAATAGGACGTTACTGGGACGTTAGTGGTGGTGAACAGGGTGGCAGATGTGTAATGAAATCACTCCACCAGTGTACATCAACATGAGCTGGAGGAGACAACGTCTGAGACACGGGGTGCGTTGCGCCATTTTCATGGGTTATGTCCTCTCAGTGGCTTCAGCTTGAGTAACCAGGGAGTGTGCAAAGGGTCAAAAGGTCAATCAGTATTTGACTAGCAGATAGTACATATGTCATGAATCCAGAGTCTTGAGAAACATGTTGTTGACCTGTCCGACCCTGTTCGGGTTAAAACCTGCAGGTGAATGCTGAGGAATCACAGTCTAACTACAACTGACCCTGCAGAATTACTCCACGATGTTTCTGTTGTAGTCATATGACAGCCGTCGCTTGGCTGCAGCGCTCTGAGCATGCTGATTGGCTGAGGGAAGGCCAGGTGAGAGACGCCGGTTGGCTGTCCAGGGAGCAGGTCTGGTTTCCTGCAAAGATTAACAACACAGCTGAACACTTTCTACAACCAGCAACACAACCCTGTGGTTTAAAACACAAAGGCTGCAGTGAATAGTAAACAAATCAATTAGTCAATAGACAGAAAGCTCATCAACAAAAATTAATCAATTGATTTATCAGGCAAAAATATAAAGTATTCTCTATTTCCATTACTTTTTTGTGGTTTGGACTGTTGGGCAAACAAAATTGACTGTTTAAAGATGTCACCTTAGAAAGAGCATTTTTCACTTCTTTACTGAGTAAATAATGTAACTGAAAACAAATAATTGACAGATTAAAACTAAACTAAACTTAATTGGTAGTTAACACAGTAGTTTATATATATATATAAATATGTGTGTGTGTGTGTGTGTGTGTAGGTCATAGCACATTTAATGGCAAACAGTAGTAATTAATGATTTATTATTATTTATTTACAACATGGAGCATTTGATTACAATTAAAATCTGGGTGTCATTGTGTGACTTCTATTGTAAGTCAGTTGTATTATATTCTATGTTTAACACATTACATTAAAGTAGACAAAATCACTGGTACAGTGGATCCCAACCTGTGAGCCATGGACCACTGGTGGGCCAACAAATATATCATTATAAAAAAATAAAAACATGAATACTATTTTTAAATGTTAAAAATGAAATGAATATTTTAAATGGTGAAAAACTTTTTTTCCCCCTCCTATTATCAATGTCATAAGCCAATGACAGGAACTTCTATGATGTTGCTCAGTGGACCACATCCTATATTTGTTTGCTATCTCAGTTTATTTGTGGCAAAGACTGGAGAATCAAAGTGGATAGCTGGTTAGCAGTTAAAGAATTGAAAGGAAAGAAAGTCAAGAAAAATGATGGTGAACTAACAAGTGATTTTCCCCATCAAACAAAAAAGAAAAATTTAACTTTCCCATGTTTTGGTTCAGTCCTGAATGTTTGATTGTGATCATTAAAAGAAAAAGTGCATTATTTGATTATTTGGCCTCCTTATTGTTTTGGGGTTGAATGTGGGTCACCAACATTTTTGATATTTTCAAGTGGGTCTTGAGTTGGGAACCACTGCACTGTTAGTTAGCAGATAAGAAACAAATCAAGACCTAACTGCTAATCAATGACCAGCGAACAAATACTTTCTGGTCAACTCAGAATCAATCACTATGTTAAGAAAATACAAGATCCATAGATAAAACAATAACACACAGTTTTTCTGACTCTGCCGCCCTACAAAACAGACCCCTGGGGAGGAAACCACACATTTGCATGTTCTGCAGCTGCTCTGCTGTTTCCTGACATGGTGTGGTTCAGCTGTGAAGACCAGCCCGTTCGGTCCGCTCCTTTAACTACAGCTGTGAAGTGTGAGCAGTGTTTTGCATATATAACAGCAGCCACGTAATTTGAATCAACCTGGAGTTGTCAAGGCCATCAGTCAAACACCACTATCAGTTTATTTTACATGCTGTTAAGGCTGCATCTGCAAATTCAGTTTAACGACCTTGAAGCTTCACAAATTGAAACTGAACACTAAGAGCTATGTGCTAATTCCTCTGCGTGAAATGATAGAAAATGTGTGTGTCTTAAGAGAGAGGAAGCGTTTACTGTAAAATTAGGTTGTTGGTGTTTTCTGATACTAAACACTGAAATAGGTCAGCACTATGTGAGTCAAGTGTTGCTTTGTTTTCTAAGAAATGCCATTCCCATGTTTGTCAGAGTGTGAATCCAGTCTCTACTCACAGTGTGTGGCTGCTCCAGGTGTAAAGTCTTCAGCAGCAGGTCACGGGACACGCCACTGGCTCTCTTGTATCTCTGGCCAATCATTTTGTTCAAGTCATGGAAACTGTCCAACAGCCTTCAGGGTCAAACAGGAACACACAGAGGAAACATTGATTTGATTTGATAACAGAAACTTGAATGCTCACTTATTCTCTACTTGAGGACAGTTCACAATACTTTTTTAAACACTTATATTTTCAATTGATCATTTATATTTCAATTTTTTATTTTATATGTGGACTCTTCAGTGAAACTTGTCATTCATGTACATCATCCATGTTATTAGAGGTTCTCTGGAAGAATTTATGCGCCACCTGATACCGTAAATTCTCTTTGTAAACTGTTATTTTTTTGTTGATGAAACTGATGGTAATTAATAATTAGTTGCTCCAATAGACAAATGTCAGTATTTCAGAAACCCATGCAGGTTAAGTTGTAATGTGAATCAAAGACATTATGTCTGACCCACTGCTGTGCAATAATCAATCATAACCACGATGCACATTTTGTTTTCAGAGATGCAGTTACCTTCAATTTGCAGTTCACCACATTAACCACTTGGTGGCCACAATTTATTACATTTTTAAAAATTGCAGTATCTGAGCTCCACTACAACACCTCCTCAAATGAGGCCTTTGTTTACACGTCCTCCCATGACCTCCTGATTCCCCCTCAGATGAACAACGGGAATCAGCTGAAACAAACAATGCTGATGCATGTGCAGAAATATTCAGTACTTGAAATTACTGGCCCATGTAGCATATTGATTGATTGAACTTTTCTTATATGAATAAAACTCCATTTAAAATAGATTATTCCATCCCATTTCACTACACAGAAAGCAGTTTGGTGGTTTATTAAGTGAAAGGCTATGAAATTCAGAAACCTTCATGTAATTGTCCTAATTACAAGCAGGTCATGTGGATTTTTGTGTGGGCTCTGATATCTCCTGTTACAAACTGGAGGAAAGTGTCAACACAAGCAGTCAACCCTGCAGCAAATCGATCGACATGCAGTAAATCAAAACGATTTGGTCACGAAAATGCACATGACGTGGGCTCAGTGGAGACAGTTCACCTACCCCTGGTCCTGGCGGGCTCTGCCCCTGAGGAGCTGGGTCAGAGTGGGGACAGCTTCGAGGTCACGGGGGTCATCTGAGGACGAGCCAGGCAGCGAGGGGAAGGCCTCAGCAAAGACAGCCACCTACAGGAGCCACAGAGAGATTATTACAACATCAGAGAGGAAGTAGAGTACCAAAGTTGTGTGTTTTTTTTTATTTTTTCAACTGAGCTTTAAAATTAACTGAAATGAAGACTGGGGAAATAAAAATGAGTCATCCATAATCCATAACCTTCTGCAGCTCTCTTCAGTTCAGCATATATGACGTTAACACTTTTCATGGGACTATAAGCAAACAGAACAACTCATTAAAACGCAACACTCTCCTTCACTGCAGCTTTGGGCAGAGCTAAATTTTCATCTGCATCTTTTCTCTGCCTTAGATGCCCGCTGGGAGCCTCCTCCTGCAGCTCCGGCCTCTCTTCTCCTTCTCTGACAGCTCAGACTGGGACAATGTGAATAAGACACTAGACACTGACAGAGTACTGACTAATTTTAAGTCTAAAAACTTAGTCACCCAAACCCTAGGGCTTCGTCAGGACGAGCTGTGTTTCCATGGTAATGGTGCAATTGTAACTGAAAAAAAAAAAAAAAAAAAAGACATCATGGCTCATAATTACTTCAGCCAAGGAGGTTATAGTTATGGGTCTCCTGGTTTATTTGTTTTAAATACAAAATGACAAAAGAAATGGACCGAGAAACAAACTGCTGTTGAAGATCTGCATTCAAGTATTTATTTATTTATTTTTAAATAAGCTCAAGGTGTTGATTAACATATCAACGGAGTCTGCAGCTGAGCTAGCAGCTCTGTGGGGCTGTACAGCACGACTTTGAGCTGAATGCTAATGTCACTGATGTGTAGACGGTGATATTAATGTTTACCAGTTTTACTAATGTTGGTCAACCAGCACTAGACATTAGACACTAGACATTAGACATTAGACAGCCTCGGGTAACAATATGGACTCTCTGCTTTCTAGTTTGAGGTTTGATAAAAAGAAAGTACTGATGATCAAAAAACTTTGAGACTCCAGCTGGCCCTTCAATAATGAATAAACAATCATGAGAGTGATAAACAGTTGACTTTACATGTACAGTAAATAAACGTTCATCACATTCAAGCCAGACGAGTTCACACAGTGCTGATTGAGCCTGTCAGCAGCAGGTAAATCTCTATGTACTTCACGGTTAACTGGATGGTTCAAATCTGGTGTCTGTGGTGACAATGGTAGTGGTGTGTTTCATGTCAGGCAGCAATGATTGTCGGAGCTGAAGAGGGGAGCAACTGAACAGATGGAGACAGAGGAGGCTACAGAAACTTAAAAGTATGGTGGAAAAACCTTGAATGCATCCAAGAAAAGTTTCTGATGCTCTGGATAAAAAAGAAACTCAGAATTCAGAGGAAGGATTTTGGTCTAAAAAAGAAAGCGATCGACAGTGAGGACAAACAGAGATTATCTGTGGTATGGATTTTCCTCGCTGACAGAAGACAGAGGACCGAGGGGAGACATGGATGTCGCCTCACTGCTCTTGGACAAGTTCTTATTATAAAAAAATTGAAATTACAGTTACTCTACCTAAATAATGGATTATTGTCTTGTAACTGTAAACATGCGTTGTCATTGAATTACTCTCCCTGCCAGAGGGGGGAGACAAAGTTCAGCACTGCAGGTTCACATTTGACTAATTAGGAGTCCTGTGGGATGTTGCTCAGTCTAAAATGCTGTTATGCAGAATATGTTGCAAAAAGGTCCTTTTGGACAGAATTAATATTACAGTGGGAGGTAGGTTATATAATATTTCTCCTGTCATAATAAAAGTCATCCTGGCAAATTACAGGAGCTGGTTGTGTAGAAGACAATGATACACTGCAGGACAACCACAAGAACCTCAACACTAGCAACTTTTTTTTTTTTTTTTTTAACTTAATATTATCTAATGGTAATTAATTAATTGTAATTGAACACATAAAATTAGCACAAACGTGGGAGCTTTGTCTTGATGAGTCTCATCTTTACTTTTTCCTTCATTGTATGAGTTGACTGATGTTAACAAGTTTTGTAAAAATCCTTTCCTTCTTCTGCACTGACCACATCAAGCACTGAGCTCAGTAACAGGAAATGCAGCTCTGTGTGTACAAACTGAGACACATTGCAGTTTCACTCCAGACTGCACTTAAATTACAGGAGGACCAGCGGGTTTGCTGAGAAACAATAGGTAATTCAGGCTGTAAACAGGACGGGAATAGCTGGGGTGAAAAACCACAGAGTGTGGACAGGATTAATATCACTGTCTGATGCAGGTCATATTGAAATTACCTCACCTCCCAAAGAAAAGTAATTCCTGATCTGAAGTCTGTCAATGAATTGCAGCCAATACATTTGTACAAACTGGCCCAAGAGCTCAGTTCATGGGTTTTCACAAGCAGGAGGACTCGTGCTGTCTGTGAGGCTTTGTTTCAGAATACTCAAAAGAAGCACCTTCGAGCGGACACAGATTAAATTATGCAACAAAGTCTGACTAAATAATTATTACCTGAAATAATTTACTGAAATATTCCATTTCCTTTATGTTTATGTGTACTTTATATTCACCCTCAGCTGAAAGTTACGTGAAGAGAGGACAGTGGAGCCATAGGAGGTCAAATTAGTGGCACCAAAATACAAAAAAACAAAAAAAAAACAACAAATCAATACCTCAACCTCAGATAAAGTCAAATCAACTTGACAGCAAGGATTTTAGTTTTGAGCTGAGCTGGAGGGGTTCAGGGTTATTAGTGGCTTAAAAACATTTTCTTCTGTGTGGACGAGACCACATTGAACGCAGTGGGATGACACCACTGCTGTGTTTGAGATGCACTTGGTTTATTAAAGGAATTTTTAATGAAGCAGATTTATCTTTGACTAGGTTCAGGAACAATCCTTCATCTGTGAATCTGCAGGTACCAGCACTGTGAGATTTCCAATTTTGTGTCTGACTTTCAATATCAATGATTGCAATTTGGTCTGACTCATACTTCACTCACAGTCAGACTCAAACTGAGCATGAGAGGTGAATACAGGGTCAGCTAAAGCTGAAAGTTGTGAGCAATTTACTAAAAATAATTGCTAACACTGGTATTTTAAAACTGTGCAAAGCAAAAAGAAATAGGTTTTAACTGTAAAAGTTTGGAAGCTTAAAAAGCAGAGGTATTAGTGACGTAAAAACGTAGAAAATATTACATCTAACACATCAGTGGTATTTTTTCACTTTAAACCAAAAAGGAAAACACTGACTGAATGGTTATCCTCTTGACATTTATTTTGAAATATTTACTTCTACTTTTGTGTCACCTGACTACCATACTTCAATCTCCAATTGAACAAGGAAAATTAAAAAAAGAGGAATTTGCAAAAGCCAAAATTAGACCATTTCTTCCAATTTGATGTGCTTGTTTTTCTTTTTTTAATCTGATAACAAAAACTGAGAAACAGCTCTGTTTTTCAGTTGGTTTTTTTTTCGGTTTAAAATAAAAAAAAATGAAAAAAACAAGCTGCCTGAACACACGGACCAATGAAGAGTGAGGACTTTTCTCTAGCTTCCTTTTTTGCACCAACAGTCAACGGGAATCTACCACAGAGACTCACATTCTTAGTCCACTCAGCACTGCAGTCACAACAACTGACCAGGATGTTCATGAACCAGCAACAAAGCTGCTGGACGCTCATACATCCGTCTGTGCTTGGCAGACATCACACACACCTGCTTTCAATGACTTCATAAGTAATGTAGGGAACTGTAGGAAACAAGTCAATAGGAACCGTGAATGTCTGCACAACATTTTGTTCCAATCTTGTTCCAACTAGTTGTTGAGATATTTGGACCAAAGTCGTGGACCAACCGTCACTACCATCCATAACTCCATGCTGCTATCATGGCTAAAAATTCATGTTTCCCGATTACTCCAGTGAGCACATTGTTTATCAGTGACTGTGCATCTTTCAGTTCGAGCATATTTGGGGTGCAGATAACTCCTGGAAAGCCCTAAACATCTCAGGTTGATATTCCAGGGGTCATAACACCTGTGTTGAAGTCATATCCAATCATCGATGCCACAACATAGACATGTATAAAAAAAAAAGAAATTACCAAATGACATGATCATTGAGGATTTTTAAGTGAATTCTGAGAGAATCAGAGGCAATGGAGACTTATTGGTTCTTCCTGAATAAACAGACCAATCCCTGAAGGTGGATTTCTACTCCATGGTTTCATGAGGACCAGAAATATAACTGTACCAGGTTCTGATTGGCCGAGAGCCTGTCTCTCCTCTCCTCCACAGCGCTGGTTGGCCACCACTGTCCAACGCCGTCTTGCCCTTCATCTGATGAATCCTGAGGAAAGGCCGTCCAGGTGTCGTCTGATTGGTGGAATGAACTGTCTGCCCAGCCTGGTGTCCAGTGGGTCGACTCCCCGGTGACTGCGTGGTTTCCAAGAGCTGTTATCACACACACACGCGCGTGGTCAGTGGTACATTGTAGAGTATGTGTTGTGGATGTCCTTGTAGTGTTGTGGTGTCGTCTCTTGTGACCTGGATGAACGACCGACTGAATCTACATTACACTGTGGGTCAACTGGAGATGTGTTAGCTAGGTGACAGATGGTGACTCTGATGGGCAACAACTGGCATTTATCATCATTAACTGTGTCTCTGCCAATGAAGATGAGATTAATTATTCAGATTATCTATGAGGGTCAGTTTACCCAATTGACAAATAACTCCCAGCCCCAATTTCTTTAGCCCCTTGTGTTTTTTTACTTATATTTGCTGAGATGTTGGGATATCTCCACTCAGACTCACCAGTAACATCCCAGTTACAGTGTCCTGTCACTGAATAACCTTAATGAAGAATCCAACTGAAATTAGACCAAGCCCAAGAGAAACATTGTTATATATCTATTAATACTTCAGGAGTGCTGTGTAGTTACAGTCTCTTGTTCCACACAGGAACACTGATTTTAAATTGGTTTTGGGTCTGTATCAGCCAAAATACAAAAGTGTATGGGAGGGGGAACAAGTGGGATTGTGAAACCTCAGCACTTTCAGCAGCAGAGTGAAACAAGTTGAATTTATTATTACGCTAATCATATTATTGCAAGAAATAAAGTATGTTGTACATTAGTGTCTCATTGTGTTTGCTGTTGCTCTATCAGATACTTTAACCACACTGCAACATCTGGCTGCAAGAAAACAGTTCAGCGAATATTTGTGTCTCACTGTCCTCACGTCTTCGTACGTTACCTTCCATTGCTCAGACGATGCACTTCACTCGTCTTCGTGTGTGTGTGTGTGTTTGTGAGACTTTTTCTCTTGCACCCGTTGCCCCATAACCTCAGGCTAACAGGACCTTCGAGTCCCAGGCCCCGTTTGCCTCCTCCTCTCTTAACCCATCTCTGAATGATTAATACCATGTAGCGAGAGGGAGAGATCAGTTAGGAATCCAGGTCAGGACGAACTAGAGACTTATTCCCACTGCAAGAGCAAGTGGTGCTTACAAAGGCAAGAAACAGCTCCACATATTTATTACAGGATTAACCGTAACAAATATTATATTTCAAACAATTAAATTATGTTCTTGTCACACAGTCAACTGTGTCACACAGTCAATATTAATCATTAATTGTATTAATTTACTGATTTTATTAATACATTTTCTAATGAATCAGAACTCTGTTCAGGTAGTTTTGCATGTTTTGAGACATTTAAAGCAAATCACATACATTTTACTTAACAGCAGAAGTTGCTGTTTTCCTGTGTTAAAAGGGATATTTCTGTACAGTATGAAAATTATTGAGCTGACTCACAATGAATATAATATATTCACTAATAAGGCCCATTAGTGTTATATTAGTGCTAGTGTATCAAACTGCAGACTTGATTTTCATGGTGACGTAGGGAAGTCTGATGATTGATATTCAGATCATGAAAGCAGTTTGAAAGTAAACAGCAAACCTGTTCTGATGGAGTCAAGTTAAAGGGATGATTCACATACTGTGAACTAAATAAAAAAAAAATTCTACCTGCGATGTGATACTGTTGAGAAGAATAAAGTTTTGTTTGTGATGCTCACAGCGCTGAAAAATGACATTTAGAACAGTTTTCAGTGGAAGCACTGTCAACCACAGAGACTGTGTGTTCAGCTGATTATCCAGATTAATGAGGATATCTCCAAACCTGAACAAGAAACCAAAACTATCTGCACGGCCAGAAAATACTAAATAATATTTTTATAATTTGGGTGAAGACACTTAAAAACACTGGAGTGGTCCTTTAAGCCTTGTCAATTCCCACAAAGGGCTTTCTGACAGCGTAGAGGCTCCGCTAATAAACCCCCCACTGATAAATCTTTAGCAATATGTTAAATTAAACACAGAAATGTTTTTTATGCAGATAAACTGAGAAGACATGAATAAAGAATAAACCTCTGCTTAGCATGGTTTGGCCCTGCAGTGGGAACTGGGCTTAGGCGATTAGCTAAAAGCAGCATAATGAGAGAACATGAGGACTGATTAACGCTGGCTGTTAGAGCAAAACAAAAAGACACACTCCACGATGTCAAACACTCAGCTGCATGCGTCATGAGTGTGTTGACTATGTGTATTCATACTGTCACATTAGTATGTGCTCAGTGCACTGGGAAAGAGTCTGACATCATTGTTTTTGACTGTTCTTATTTTATCTTTACAGGCCAGACACGTGTGGAAGCATGGCTCCTTCAAATTAAGACACAGGTTTCAGCCTTAATGCTTACTGGTTACTTCACATAAGAGTTACATGTGTTTTTCTCACTGGTTTGAGGTGGTTCATTTGGACAAAGATGATGACACACAGTTGTTTGCTTATGTTGCAAATCAAATCTGATCAAACCAGAGTTCTGATGAAGCTGTTTCTGAGAGTTAAACACACACATATTAATGCTCTCAAAAACTTTCAATAAAATCATTGCTTATTAGGACAGGAATAATAATTTTGTAGAGAAATATTTTAGATTTGAAGCCATGTTTACAGGGGCTTTATATCCAGTTATGTGCCTAATATATTTGCTATACAGTTTTAGACTTTTGTACTAATTTTTCATAACATCAGCATTAACTCTGCAACATTTATTTGGTCCTTATTACGGCATAATTGCATGATAATACAGATTAAGTGGCGGCTGATTTAAAATGCACCGCCTGATAATAACAATATAACTTCTAATAGATTTTTTAGTCATTAAGAGAAACCAGGAAATCACTGTGCCTGAATTCAAATGAATGCAAAACCACCGGCATGGCCCTTTAACACAGAGTGCACGTGCATGCATTCCTGAAGCTATACAAAAGGTTACAAATGCACTAATACTCTGAGGGAGTGGGTGTTGTTGTTCTTCCAGCACAACAACACAGTAAGTGCTGATATTTTTATGTCTGTAAATGTGTGCGTTTCTGATGTCTTTCAGAGGTTCTGCTCTACATCTGAAGCCTTTTAGTGTCAGGACTGTCAACTTTAGTCACAGATCCTTTGTCACGTCTACGACAAATTGAACGGCAAATTTAGTGAAGCTGCAAAAGAGGCGAGCGAGAGAGACTAAAAGAGAAGGAGAGAGAGAGAGAGGGAGAGAGAGGAAGGCTTGCCAGTAGACAGAGAGAGAGAGAGAGGACAACAAACGAACAACCATGAGACTCACCAACACTCTCTCTGCTCCCACAAGGCACTGAGGCAGACATGGTGAACCCCTCGCTCCAGCCTGGCTCTCCCTCCGCATACATGAACACTCCAAACTCATCTTCCTCCTCCTCCTCCTCCTCCTTTCTCTCCTCTGCAGTGGCCACGGTGGAGCCCCTCTCCTCCTTGCCCTGCTCCTCGAGCTCTCTCCCGTGCCTCCTCTTCCCTTCCTGACCTCCGTCTCCTGCCGTCACTCGGAGCCCCCCCCCCTCCTCCTCCAGACAGGGTAGGCCGGTTGCCATGGATCCCAGGAGGGGCAGAAAGGGGTCAGGATTAGCCAGGGAGAGTGCAAGAGAGGTGGAGGGATCAGCACAGGCATCACTACAGACGTCAGTGCTGGTCTCTCCATTTTCTTCAGCAGGGGTGATGCTTGTTTCACTGCAGACGTCTCCATTCTTTTTCTTCCTTCCCCTGCTTTTGTGTGCAGACTCCTGTAACCTCCTGCTGTGGAGGTCTTTGTAGTTATCCCCCCATATGGCACAAATATTTATCTCCTCCTTTGTTTGCTGTTCTTTGTCATCATCACCATCGCCATTGTCCAGCCCGTTGCAGGTGCACTCCCTCCTCCATATCTCCTCCTCATGATTCAGTCTCTCCCCTGTATCCTCCTCCTCTGACTCAACTGTCCTACAGTCGCATCTGTTTTCTGTCACGATGCCCCTGTCAGTCTCAACGATGGAGGGATCTCTGTGTCTGAGAGGTGAAGATGAAGCTCCTCTCTCCTTCAGCTGACTGTTGCTTTCCTCCTTCTTAGAGAAAAGCTGAGGTGTCACAGTGTTGTTCTCATCAGCCACACAATTTGCTTCTTGGGGCTCAAACCTGAAAACGTCCACTTCTTCTTTACCCATGATCCCTGGGTCTGCCTCCCCTTGATGGGACCCCTCAAGGTGCTCCACGTGACTGTTCCCTTGCTCTCTCTTAACCTCACAATCCTCATGGTCAGCAGTGCAGATGCTGCCCTCTACAGGAGTGGAGGACTCAGGGGATTCTGCAGTGCTGATGGAGGCAGGGCGGGTGGAGACAGAGACGTCCTCATGACAGCTGGACATGACTGACATTTCAGCAGGAGTCTGATTGATGCTCCTCTCCTCCTCTTCAAAATCTGCACTCTCCATCTCTTTCTGTGATTCTTCACCTACTTCTGCACAATCAGAAAATCCATTTACATTAGCCACTACTTCTTCACAGCGATTTCCAGTTGGTTGTTCGTCATCAGACCCTCTGTTATGTCTTGATTTAAAGTCATCAGTCGACTGTTCACACTCAACATGGATCAAATCACTGTTTCCAGTGTGTATTTTCGTAATCTCACAGTCTGAATCCTGTTCTTTCTCTGAACAGTCGCTGTTGCTTTGCGTTTGCGTCTTCAGCTCCTCGTTGCTTTCAGTTGCTTCTCTCATCTCTTCACCATCACAGCCAGTGGGGGATTGTAGGTGAAAGTGGTTAGAGTCCAGGTCAAGGTTTGGTACAGCTAAAACAGAGTTAGAAGACTCTAACTCACAGAGGCCTCCCTTCTCCTCCTCCTCATTCTTTTGCCTCTCCTTCCTCATTCCTTTCATCTCACCATTTAGCCTGTTTGAAGTGTCTCTTCTCGGACTCTCACCTCCCTCGCCTTCATTCTGGCTTTCCCTTCTCTGTGCTCTCCTTCCACACTGAGCGCAAGTTTTAGGGGAAACATTGTGGCAGCATCTGAGACTACTGCATGCTCCCTCTTTCTCCTGTCTGGCTCTCTTGCCATCCTGCTGTGGGCTGGGAAACTGTTTACTTTCCAGGCCTCCTTTGTCTCTCTCTTCCTGTCTTTCTCCTGCAGGATCCTCCCGTCTCCTCTGCTGCCTCTCTCTACTCACGCCTGTTTTCTCATGGCCTGCTGCATGACCGGACTTCCTCCACCTCCTGCCCGATCGCACTCTAACCCGGTTTGGGCCAGTCTGTGCCGGCAGAGATGGCCCGTTGTCCCTCCTCCCGGCTTGAGTGTCTCTGCCTCCTCCTGTCTTCCCTCTCAGCCATCCCCCCACCACACTGGAGGCTGCACTGGTAGTTGCCCCGGAACCAGGCTTAGCTGTCGAGTACAGACAGCTTCCTTTCTCAGTCCGGAGGAAAAGGCATTGAGTCTGCGTCTTCCCGCTGCCCTCTGATGTCTTCAGAGTGGCAACCGTGACCAAAGCTCCAATCCCAGCCTGTCTTGCATCCAGCCCCAAGGGAAGTCCGTACCCCAAGCGACCCCACTCCCTGCTCAGGTACACATCTGCAGGCCTGGGGCAGGCAGTCAAACTTCCGTGGCCTGTAGGAGGAGCTGTGGGGGTCTGTGCTCTTCCCAGCAGACCACCAGCCTTGCAGCGATTCTTGGAGCATAGGACCCAGGCTCTGAGTCCCCGGATCAGAGGCAGGTCTCCCAGGCCCAGCTCCAGTCGGCTGGGGAAGGGCAGAGAGGTTCTGGAGCACTTCTGGAGCATCTCCCGGGTGGAGCCTGACACGTTCAGACAGGGGTAGTTGTTGTTGTTATTCTGCTGGAGCATGATGCTTGTTGTCGGCCTCATCTATGTTTTACTGGCTTGTCCTTACTTATCCTTTATCAAAATGCAGCCTGTTGGGTCAAGTTGAATTCTCATTTGTGAGGGACCGCTGCCACAATCAAGAGTCTATTCTTCATTCAGAGCGTGACAGTGAAAAGAACCGGGTTTAGAAAAAGTACGTTGGGCATTATGAAACAGCTAAAATACTCTCAAGAGTTTCTCACTGATTCATTCTGACAGAAGAAAAAATACTTAGTTGAGGCTCAAAGAGAGAGAGAGAGAGAGAGAGAGAGAGCTGCCTCTCGTGTTAATCTCATGTCTTAACAGTTCATCCTCACAGCATCTCTGGTTTTTTTTTCAAAAAATAAAAATGGAGTCAGTTGCTTTCTGACAACGAGCTGGAGTTGTGCCTCTCTGTTTCCCTTTATTGCTCAGTAATGCTGAGTCTCCTGATGACGTAAAGAAACGCCCAGGTAAGACGTCCAGCTGTCAGAGCTGATGATGGAGAGGATAATGAGATGTGTGTTTTCTCCCAGGCTGATGCTCAGTGACACCGTCACTGTCGGCCGGCCTCACGTCACTGTGGACTGACTCAGCTGTCACGAAACAACCTGCAAGGGAGTGGGACAAAACCAGGAAATTAAAGATGAAAATGATGTGTACTCATTGAGAAACAGCAGACTTCAGCAGTTAGCTGTCTGACATGATTAAAATAGTAAGAATCATGTCCGGAGCGGGCACAGTCCAGATCCATATTGCATTTGTTGAAGCAGATAAAAGACAGATCTATGCAAAATGACAATAAAAACAGAAAACATTTCTTTCTAAGCATTCATTTATTTTATCAGAAAGGATTTTGTTTCACTTTGGTCTCACTGGATTACAGCGATCCTGTTTGTGGGGGTGTGAGCCTGCCAAAGGTCACACATTTCAATCCAAGTGGCTTCTTTTCATTCCACTCCTACACAAACGGGCCTTATTTTGGTATAAAATGTGCGTTCACACCATGTCCATCACGATGCCGATTAGATTAGTTGTTGCATCAGCCAAACAGAATCATCAAATGGACTAAAAATGAAAACACAGGTGGCCACAAACCCATAAATCCTCTCCTAGTGCCTACAGAGCAAAGGGTTTAAGTGACTTAACAAACCGCCACATGAGCTGCAAAAATAGGTTTGGGCCACGCATATCACACTTTTAGCCTACTCACATCAGCAGCCTGTGTACCTTTGTGATGAGGATGGTCCACGTCAAAACACACACTGTACCAGCAAAACCAGTATCCTCTGCCAACATGTCCTGAGAGGGACACCCGAGGAGAGGCTCGTATTGATTCTCACCTCAGTCAATGCCTCAGTGGCTCAGGTTCGGGCTTTTGAATGAAGTGTCCTTTGCTTAACGTGTCCCTGCTTCCTTATTGTTTACAGACGAAGCCTATTCAACCCTCCTCGGGCTGTGGAGCATCCTTCAGCGGGATCAGCGCCACCACATCCTTCCAGTCGGCCTGCACCACTGGCGCTTCAGCGCCACGAATCAGTCAGATACGCGTTCAGGTCTGTCCCATCGGCTGAATTAGAGCCGAACACAGCGGTGGATCTCTTTGTCGGTCTCTCCCCCCACTCGTTCGGCCACTGCGCATCATCTCATCCGCCGCGGCTCGGCATCACGCACCGCCGCATCTTACCGCAGTAGCCTCCGGTGCGCTCAGCGAGCAGGATGACGGAGAGCTCATTTGACTTGCAGCCCACTCACCTATAGGAGGGGCGATCCGTGCCACACAGAGGCAGGGAGAGGCGAGGTGAGCGGAAGTGTATGAGGGGTTGTTCGCGACGCATTCTGGGAGAAAGATTTTTTTTTTATTATTTAAAAAAGCAAAACAAAGAAAGAAAATTATAGGCTAAACAGATAATAACTGAACACAGACAAATACTGCAGCAATTAGGCTACTTTATATTAAGGACAGCCCTGATGTGTCTGAATCCAGCCAGAGATGGTAGCTGGAAGTAAAATCTGTCTTTCCTTCACTTATACATGGTGATGCAAAATTAAAAAATACTATTAGTTAAATTTGTTTACATTGGTTTTTCATGGCTCTACTAAGTTTATTTGTATTGGGGTGTAAAAGAGATATTGGAGGTGTAATCTGACAATGTGAATCTATGTTTACAAGAAGTAGAAAATGCTGTGGAAGCACTGTTTTCTTACTTTGCAGAAAAACCTTTATTAAAAGTGTAGCACCAGACTGAGCCTCTGTGAAATCATCCTGTGCACTGCTACTGAGGCGACCCCTGCTGTTATCTGTGTGGCAGTATTTAATTCATCTTCCTACCTGCAGCATGAACATCAGTGCCTTCTGGTGACATCTGGACCTGGTGTTCACTGTATTAATCATTCTCGCTCTCTAGAGCATTGGTGATTCAATTCAATTCAATTCAATTTTATTTGTATAGCGCCAAATCATAATATACATTATCTCAAGGCACTTTACAGGGTAAGGTCAAGACCTTACTTTGTTACAGAGAAAAACCCAACAGTTCCCACAAAGAGCAAGCTCTTGGCGACAGGGGGGAGGAAAAACTCCCTTTTAACAGGAAGAAACCTCCAACAGAACCGGGCTCAGGGTGGGAGGCCGTCTGCCTCGACCGGTTGGGTTTAGGAGAAGATAAAAAAGAGGGGGTGGGGGAGGAGAGAGGAGAGAAGAGAGAGAGAGAGACCAGGAACAGCTGTGTAGGTAATGGTGTTATCAATAATAATGACAGGTAACAGTGGTTAATAGTAAAGATGAGTAGTGGTGGATCTGGATCCTGCTGCTCCCAAGGCAGAGATACCTGCAGAATGAGAACAGAGAGAGGGAGAGAGAGGAGAAGCACAAACTACGGGAGAGAAAAAAAATACAAAGTTAATGGCATGAAGTCATCGAGAGAGAGAGAGGGAGAGAGACAGAAATAGAGAGAGAGCGCCCAGTGAATCATGGGAATCCCCCAGCAGTCTAGCTCTATAGCAGCATAGCTAAGGGATGGGTCAGGACATACCCGAGCCAGCCCTAACTATAAGCTTTACTAAACAGGACAGTTTTAAGCCTGATCTTAAAGGTAGAGAGGGTGTCTGCCTCCCGAACCCACACTGGGAGCTGGTTCCACAGGAGAGGAGCCTGATAGCTGAAGGCTCTGCCCCCCATTCTACTCTTACAAACTCTGGGAACCACAAGTTGACCTGCATTTAGAGAGCGAAGTGTCCTATTGGGAAAATAGGGAACTATAAGCTCTCCAAGGTACGATGGTGCCTGACCATTAATGGCTTTGTAGGTGAGGAGGAGGATTTTAAATTCTATCCTGGAGTTTACAGGGAGCCAATGCAGAGAAGCTAACACAGGAGAGATGTGATCTCGTTTCCTAGTTCCTGTCAGTACTCGTGCTGCTGCATTTTGGATCAATTGGAGACTTTTTTCCTGAATTTTTGGGACATCCTGACAATAAAGAGTTACAGTAGTCCAGTCTTGAGGTAACAAATGCATGAACTAGTTTTTCAGCATCCTTTAGACACAGAATGGGTCTGATTTTTGCAATATTGCGCAGGTGGAAGAAGGCCGTCCTAGAGACTTGCTTTATATGTGAAGTAAAGGACAAGTCCTGGTCAAAAATGACACCAAGGTTTCTGACTGTAGCACTGGAGGCCAAGGTGATGTCATCCAGAGTCACTATATTATCACATAGTGTATCTCTGGGGTGTTTTGGGCCAATTACAATAACTTCAGTTTCATCTGAATTTAAGAGTAAGAAATTACTGGTCATCCAGGTTTTTATGTCCTTAAGACACACCTGAAGCTTGGCTACCTGGTTAGTCTCACCTGGCTTCATGGATAAGTACAACTGGGTGTCATCTGCGTAACAATGGAAATTTATCTGGTGCCTCCTAATAATGTTTCCTAGAGGAAGCATATATAGACTGAAGAGTATTGGTCCTAGCACAGAACCTTGTGGAGCTCCATGACTGACTTTTGTGATGATAGAGGAGTCATTATTAACATGAACAAACTGGAGTCTATCTGACAAATATGTGTGGCAGCACACACTCTGCACCTGCACATCATGCACCTCGCACTGATCTTACTGACATTCCCACTCCAATGCATTTGAACAATAGTATTTTATTCATGCTGGAGAGGTGATCTGAATCCAGTCCAAACCTTCCTGTTAAAACACAATGCAATTATTAAGGGAAACCTTGAAAACTTGAGTTGCTCGTGAATGGGGATGGGCGTGCTGCAGCACTCTCAGCGTCCCTGTTTAGCAACATGGGACACTTATATGCAAATCTCCCCACATTGTGGAGCAACTTGTTATTTGATGCATGTTATCTGATGCCCTTAAACGTCATACAGACAGAAGTAAATTCAAGGTTCAGGAGCTGATATGCTCTGATCTGGGGAGCAAGTTTGATAAAATTGTTACTTTTCCTGATGACATGCATCAGCGCTGGGAAATAGGACAGGGATGTAGGCTGACAAGGTGATGTCCATCAACAAAGATGCTGCCAATATGTGGGCTTACATACAAAACAATAGGCGTGGGTGTTTTGACACGCAGGTATGTGATGTGCTCAACAGCTTAAATTTAGACTTAACAGATTTGAGATGATGATTGAAATGATGAAATAAGATACTGCTACTTATTTGTGCAATGTCGTTCGAAATGTCTCATCTTATGTTCTGTGCGAGGAGAAGCTTCACCATCAGCAGTGAGATATAATGTGCTCTGTCCTGTGAAATCAACTGAAAACAGTAAAGGTGAAGCTGCAGCCTCTTTCTTGTCACTTCCCCTCTCTCTTGTGGCATTGTTCACTCCTCATACAGCATTAATACCCCCTCACATACATTCACCCTTGTAGCCTACGTAGCACAGCATCATCACAGCAGCAGATGAGTAGACTGGGAACACACACACACACACACAATGGGAAGACGTCATGCACCCTGTGAATAGTTTATCACTTTCTCCTCCAAAGTCCCTCCTCTCCAGTTATTTTTCAATAAGACTCATTCATGTGCTTTTGTGACTCTGATTCATCTCAGAAAGCTTTTCTCTCACTCCCTTTTCTTGGGGACTGATTTAGGTTTAATCTAAAGGTGACAATAACATGCTCCTGAAATATTTTTGTTGTGCTGTGCTTTTGCTTTCTGCAGTTAATGCCCACTGTAGTGTTTTTAAGTGAAGCATCTGATATAACAGTGAACTTTTTATGTCCACAGGTCAGAGTGATCAGTTTTTATGCACATCCATGTTCTGCTGTATCTGCTCTTTATATCCAGTCCTGCAGAAGACTGACTAGATCCAGCATTTTCTTACAGTGACTGAGATGTTAAAGCTGTGCCTCTGTCAGAAATCACTCCCTATAGGCCTATACTATAGAGTTATTTGAGTGTCTGAGTTCTGAGTGTGTAAATTTATCCAATCTCCTGAGCATTTTATCGGGAGCACCACACTAACACTGGGTAAGGCCCCCCTTTGGTCTTGGATAGTCTCAGTTCTTCATGTGACTGACTCCAGAAGATGCTGGAAACTTTCCTTTGAGATTCAGCCCCATATTGACATTACTAAATCACATCATTTCTGCAGATTTGCCAGATGCAGATTCATGCTGCCAATCTCCTGTTGTACCACATCCCAAAGGTGTTCTACTGGATTCAGACCAGGAGACTGGGGAAGCAGCTGAAGTACAATGAGCATTGTTTTGTTTTGCTCTGTGCCATGGTGCATTATCCTGCAGGAAGTAGCCATTAGAAGATGGTAAACCGTGGCCATAAAGGGAAGCACATGGTCATACTCAGACTGTGACATTCAAACCATGATTGATTGGTATCAAGGGCCCAAAGTATGAAAGAAAATATTCCCTACACCATCACACCACCACCACCAGCCTGGACTGTACAAGGCAGGTTGGTTCCATGGATTCATGGATTCTGACCCTACCATCTGCTGCCTCAGCAGAAAACCAGATCCATCAGACCAGCCTAAGTTTTTTCAGTCTTCATCTGTCCAGTGTTGGTGAGTCTGTGTCCACTGCAGCCTCAGGTTTCTGTCCTTGGCTGACAGGAGAGGAACCTGACCTGGTCTCTGCTGTTGTAGCTCATCCACCCCAAAGTTTGACATGTCGTTCATTCTGATGCTTTTCTGCTCAATACAGTTGCAAAAAGTGGTTATCTGAGTGACCGTAGTCTTTTTGCCAGCCCCAACCAGTCTGGCCATTCTCCTCTGACCTCTTTCATCAACAAGGTGTTTCATCTGCAGAGCTGCTCCACAGCGGAGATCTTTTATATTTGGCTCCATTCTGAATAAAAACTCTAGAAACTGTGTGAAAATCCCAGAAGACAAAAATATAATGTCCATGGCATGTACTTTACTTTCCTATAGTAATCCCACAGTGCAACACTCCAGATTTTATAGATGCAAAAATCACAACAGTGAAATATTAAAATGCCAAATGTATTTACTTTGAGCATCATCTTGTTTATCTTTTTTTTGAATTGCCACCAAGTGATGTGTATAAACTAAACACAAATGGGTGACAGAAACCTTCTTGGCAGAGGTGGGTGGCTGCAGTCAGAGATCAAGACTCTACATTTCCACAGAATGTCAAACATCTGTAAGATTTATAAGATACAAACAGCTGCAGTTTTCTTTAATGTTGGAAATAAAAACTAAACTTTTCAAGACCACTATCTTTAACTGATTTAAATGTGGAAGTACATCATCAGAGTTTGTGACTTGCTTGACCTGATCATTGACTTGACTTGTCTTGCTTGACTTACAGCAGGGACTTGACTTGTTTCTCAACACTAAAACTTGTGACTTGCACATGAGTGACTTACTCCCACCTCTGGCTAGTACTTATAGTAAATTTTGACCTATTAGTAAAAAGTTTGAGTTACTAAGTCAAAATCCTGGTTTACTTGTTCCAGTTACCATGGGTATTTCTATCTAAATCACTCACTTTTTTTGCTTTTCTTGGTGAAAATGATCTTCGATACCAGTGTGTTTTCTTCCAAATTTGGATTTATCAGTCACCTTTTACCCAAAATAACTTGCAGCCTCCTGCAGTGGATATGTGGGTATATAATAGATGTATGAATGATTCAGGCTGATACATGTTGAGTGGATTTTGTACACTGAAAACCCCAGGATACAAGGACACACCAATAAACCGACAGCCTTCATAATAAATTCAGCCACTGTGAAGGTCAAGACATCAGTGATCAATTATTTTTTGTGTGAATATTATTTTATTGATGTAACATCTTAACCAACAGTCATTCCAATGCAGCTTTGACAAAAACACTTGGCACTGAAAACCCTTATAATCTAAAAGAAAATTGAAGACTTGATTAAACCAGAAATGTAAAAATCTCTATACATATAGATACTACTCAGTGCGTGTTACCGTGACATGCCACTATTCTCGACCCCAGGTTTCAAAAATCTATTTATCACCTGCAAAACAGGCAAAGTGTTAAAAGTTGTTAATGTAAAAATGTGGGAGTGGATTTGTCAGGACCTCTTCGTGCATTTTATCACACCATTTCATTCTTTCTACCAACCTATAAAGTAAACCAAGTATAGTGAAAAGTGTTCATTCTCAAACATTTCACATCCACTTGAATAATAGCTCATTATTTTTGAAAAAATCTGATTTTTGCATCCTGTGAAATTCTTATTTTGTAAGTATATGGCTATGAGTAGTGTATAAAATCACTGCTTTTCAAAAGTTTTAATTGAAAGCTGACAACATTTTAGTGGCTATTTTTTCAAATGGTAGTTACTGCATTTGGGAATGAAACTCAAAACTATAAAATAAATATCTAAAAGACAGCACAAGGCTTTTCTCCCTGCATTTCAAAGCAAGTCATATTTTAAATGGAGGGCACACTTTGTGAAAAATAAGGGAAAAAGGCACTGTTATTAAACTGACATTATTCATTTTAACATCTGTAAGTTATTCTGTGACACTGTCAGAAATAATTATATGAGAAACAGAAGAATGTCAGATTAATAAAGGCATTTTAATCCAAAGGAAAACATGCATTGGTCCTCTTATTGTTGATCCCCTCTCTTCTGTCTTTAGAGGACATATTTTGCTACATGATGGTGTTTGTGCAAGATCAAGGCTTGCCACTCCTTAGCGGGTCTCTCATTGTAGCAGCCTTATGGTCACCTGATTTTTAGAGGGATATTCTCAAAGCGTTAAGAGAAAAAGGGTTTATAGTTTTACCTTTAAAACTCCTCTCACTTATTTTGTTAAAGTGCCCAACATCACCTATAAATCACAAATTTTTTTCCCGGGTTGCTATTGATCAGTCAGGGGTTGGTGTCTTTTTCTGGTAGTGTACAGTAAAAACATAAATATAAAAATAGATTAGCAGCAGGTTGGCCTAGATGTTCAAGAGCAAACTGTAACCAGATGGTTACAGATTTGATCCCCACAGCAGATAGAGTCCAGAGTGTCCTGCTCACACACCGTGACTATCTCTGGGTAACAGCACCAGCTAAATGCTTAAAATATAAAACTATGGCAGCAAATGAAAATAGGTCATAATCTCAAAAAGCTCACACTTTTCCTTCAAGACAAACAAAATAGGTTATCAGGTCAAAAAATATAATTTCTACTCCTGACTCTGGTGAATATGAAAATAATTACACTTTAGATTGAAGGGCTACTGCTTTAAAAAAGCAATTATATAGTTATATTTACATAAATATTACTTAGGCCTGTACTGTAGTGGTTCAAAATGAATTATTTTGAACTAATCATAAAATCGTGGTTAAATCCATGATGCTGATATGAGTAAATGACTCATTTTGAACACACAAACAACAATAAATAATGAAACAATCTGACATGTTTACATTCAGAGTGAAACCTTTAAAACCAAACAAAATCTGATAAATAATTTGGACTAAACTAACAAAACAAAAAATAGTAACATCTACAATGAAAAAGGGAAGTATATATTACTCTGTTGCTGTAATAATGACGATATTGCTGGTTAATGAAATGTCACTGTTTTTCATCACATTCATACTTTACTTATTAAAATATAAAATAAAGACATTTCCTTAAGAGAGGTTTGCCACATTGCAGAAACTTACAAAAACACTGCAACCTCACCAAAGAAAAACATAAAAATGAAGAGACATTTAAGATATTATTACAGCATCTCAGTAGTTTAAGTCTGACACTTGTTGAGTAGTTGTTGTCGTTGTCGAAGATTCACCTGTTTGCGTCTCTGTGGTAACCGTGCGCTTGGTGATTCTGGTGGTTTTGGTCACCATGGTTACAGTTCCCTCCTCAGCGGAGGAGACTTGGCGTTCTTCTGACATTTCCTGCGTGGTGAAGTCGAGCGCTGAGGTGTGAAGGCAGAAAGATCCCAAGACGTCTACCTCACCTCCAACCTCCCCCTTCCGCTGGGCCTGAGGAGAACCCTCTGGGGTTATCTGGAGGAAGCCTGGGGGAGGAAGAGAGGAAACAAGTGCAGGCAAGTAGAGGTAAGGAAATGAGAGGAGGATAGGTGGAGAAATCAAGAGGGAAGCATGTAAGAGAGGAAAAGGGAAAAGAAACTTAGCCTTGTGTAGCAGGGACAAAACAGGAGATGATATATTATTTAATTTTTAGAATAAAAACAAAAACATCAAAGGTAGTAGCAAGGATAAATTTCGTATTATTCAGTGTATATTGCAATAAATAACACATACAAAGTTTATACATAATAACTCAACTCTTCAGTTTGTAACATAGTACCATGCTAGAAATATGTATTATCTGAGCCTAAAGCAGAGATAACCCTGGTTATTTTTGGGGGGATTTGACAAAGCTATACCAGAAGCAGAGAAGACATAACACAGGGTGAACAGTACTAACCATATAAAAATCTGACTTTTGTTGGAGTTTCTTCTAAAGAAAAAAAAATCAAATAAAGATAACTTTTCATAATATTCTTTGTAAACAAGGAATCAAGTCATTTACTCCCCTAGTGTTTGATAAAACATGTTTGACTTGAATGCCAGCATCCATATCTAATTTTTCCTGTTATCTTGTTATCTCTGTTTGAGGTTTCCTTTATTCTTATTATGTATTATGTATCTTATTATATATTATTATTTATTCTTACCTGTGGAGTGTGGCTTCAGGGTGAACTTAGGGACCTTGAACCAGGGGGAAGATTCTCTTTCTTCAGACTCTCTGCTTTTGCTCTCCATCTCAGTCCAAGCCTGCACCTTTGTTGAGTTGAACTCCATTGAAGAACCAACTGGAGCCTCTGAGCTGTCCCTGTCCAGCAGATCTGTTCTGGCATGTGATGACACCACATCCTTCGAAGTCTCCTCACTTAAACCTGCAAATATCTTGCCTGATTTTACCTGAAGCCCTTTAGCATCTCCCCCTACTTCTGCTGTTGATTTCTGCTGTCCCTTTCCCAGTTTCACACTCATTTCTGTGTCATCCTCCCCAGCAGCCATTTTGCCATATGGACTGCTGAACTCCACTTTTGGGAGTTTGATTTTGCCACTGAATGTCCCTTTATCATCCTTGGAGCCTTTGTGAGGACTTGCATCTTTTTCACCATTGAGACTTGAACCTTCTTGCTTGAGAGTAACATCAAAGGACCCTGATTTGCCTGGAGAAAATGACACTTTGGGCATTTTCATCTTCCCTCCCTTTGACTTCTCTTCTCCCTCCCCCTCTCTCTCTGTGCTCACAGGAGTTGATTTATCTTTGGACTTCTTCATTTTGATTTTGGGCAATTTTACTTTGACGTCCCCTGTCTCAGCCTCAGTGGCTGGCTCTTCTTCTAGGAGCCCTGTGCATGGAGCAGGTTCATCTATTTGGGGAGGATTTACCAAGACAAAAACAGCTTTCTTTACTTTGGGCATTTTAGGGCCCTCATACTGAATTTCTGGCCCATAGATTCTTCCCTCAGGGCAGGAAATGGAGGGTAATGGGACACCAAACTTAGGGATTTTGATTTTCTTGCTTTTTTCTATTTTGTCATCATCTTCATCTTGTGATGTACCAATATCAAACTCTATGTCTGGGATCCTTGGGACTTTGATTTCTGTACTGGTTGATGAGAGGTTAACTTCTCCCGCTGTTTCTAGGTTGGCTAAGTCTTGTGTTGTTTTCAGACTAACACCTGGTAGTGCAACCTCTTGCACTGGGATGTTAATACGATCTTTGTCCTCTTTATGGCCATTGTGAGTTTCAACTTCAACTTCATATTCACATCTTTCTTTAACCTTGCATACATGTTTGACTTGACCACCTAACTCCTCATTGCAACAGGTTTTGCAAGTTTTTGCTTCTGCGGTTCCATCTCTGCCAGCTTTCTTTTTTGGCAATCCTATCTTGAATTTTGTTCCTTTGACTTTAGGTCCCTTCACTTTGCTGCTGGTTCCTGCTGTATTGAGATCCAAGTCAGGTAGTTCAACTTTTTTCCTGTCCTTCTTGCCCTCTCCTCTATGAAATCCTATAAGCTCCAAGTCTCCTTTTGGACCTTTAATATCTATTGTTGGCATCTTAAGTTTCAGACCTTTGTGCTCTCCTTCAACATGCAAATTTGCTTTTGCATGAGCCTCTGTGTCTTGTTTAGATTTACTAGGTGTCACACTAATGTCTAGGTCCGGTGATGTGACTTGTGGATCTTTAATTTTCCCTCCTGCCACGATGGTTGGTAAGTTGATCTGTGCCTTGCCTCCTGTGTCTTCCATTTCTACAGAAAGTGCTTCAGCATCTTTACTTTTGCCTTTCGGAAATGAAATATCAACTTTTGGCATCTTGATATGAGGTAGCCTGATGGTTCCACCCTCTGCCTCCACTCTCTTCTCTGGTGTGTTAATACTTGATTTTCCTTTAGGGATAGATATGTCCACATTAGGCATCTTGAACTGTCCTCCATCCCCTTTAGGCTCTATACCTGTACTCTCAATTGAAGGTGTTCCTTTAGGGAGAGATATGTCAACTTTTGGCATCTTGAACTTCCCCCCCTCACTCTTAATTTCAAGTTTGGGACCTTCAGTCTTTCCTTTTGGCAGTGAAATGTCTACTGAGGGCATCATCATCTGTGACATTTTAGATTTGGCTCCCTCTCCTTTAATCTCCATCTCTGCTCCTTCAATTTTACCATTTTTTTCTTTGGGTAGAGAAATATCAAAAGAGGGCATTTTCATATGAGGCATTTGAAATTTCCCACCTGCACCTCCCTCTATCTCAACCTCTGGACCTTCAATTTTGCCTTTTGGAAGAGCGATATCAACATCTGGCATTGTCACATGAGGCATTTTGAACTTTCCCCCTAAATCTCCCTCCATCTCAACTTCTGGACCTTTGATTTTTCCTTTGGGCAGTGAAATATCAACAGAGGGCATGCTGAGATGTGGCATCTTGAATTTTCCACCTTCCCCTTTGATCTCCACCTCTGGACCTTCAATTTTCCCTTTAGGCAGTGAGATATCAACATCTGGCATTTTCATGTGAGGCATTTTGAACTTTCCTCCAGTTCCTCCCTCCATTTCAACTTCTGGACCTTCAATCTTTCCTTTTGGAAGTGAAATGTCAACAGAGGGCATGCTGAGGTGTGGCATCTTGAAGTTTCCACCTTCCCCTTTGACCTCCACCTCTGGACCTTCAAGCTTGCCTTTGGGCAGTGAGATATCAAAATCTGGCATTTTCATGTGAGGCATTTTGAACTTTCCTCCAGTTCCTCCCTCCATTTCAACTTCTGGACCTTCAATCTTTCCTTTTGGAAGAGAAATGTCAACAGAGGGCATGCTGAGATGTGGCATCTTGAATTTTCCACCTTCCCCTTTCATCTCCACCTCTGGACCCTCAAGCTTGCCTTTGGGCAGTGAGATATCAAAATCTGGCATTTTCATGTGAGGCATTTTGAACTTTCCTCCAGTTCCTCCCTCCATTTCAACTTCTGGACCTTCAAGCTTTCCTTTTGGAAGTGAAATGTCAACAGAGGGCATACTGAGATGTGGCATCTTGAATTTTCCACCTTCCCCTTTGATCTCCACCTCTGGACCTTCAATTTTTCCTTTAGGCAGTGAGATATCAACATCTGGGATTTTCATGTGAGGCATTTTGAACTTTCCTCCAGTTCCTCCCTCCATTTCAACTTCTGGACCTTCAATCTTTCCTTTTGGAAGTGAAATATCAACAGAGGGCATACTGAGATGTGGCATCTTGAAGTTTCCACCTTCCCCTTTGACCTCTACCTCTGGACCCTCAAGCTTGCCTTTGGGCAGTGACATATCAAAATCTGGCATTTTCATGTGAGGCATTTTGAACTTTCCTCCAGTTCCTCCCTCCATTTCAACTTCTGGACCTTCAATCTTTCCTTTTGGAAGTAAAATGTCAACAGAGGGCATGCTGAGATGTGGCATTTTGAATTTTCCACCTTCCCCTTTCATCTCCACCTCTGGACCTTCAAGCTTGCCTCTGGGCAACGAGATATCAAAATCTGGCATTTTCATGTGAGGCATTTTGAACTTTCCTCCAGTACCTCCCTCCATTTCAACTTCTGGACCTTTAATCTTTCCCTTTGGAAGTGAAATGTCAACAGAGGGCATGCTGAGGTGTGGCATCTTGAATTTTCCACCTTCCCCTTTGACCTCCACCTCTGGACCTTCAAGCTTGCCTTTGGGCAGTGAGATATCAAAATCTGGCATTTTCATGTGAGGCATTTTGAACTTTCCTCCAGTTCCTCCCTCCATTTCAACTTCTGGACCTTTAATCTTTCCCTTTGGAAGAGAAACATCAACAGAGGGCATGCTGAAGTGTGGCATCTTGAATTTTCCATCTTCCCCTGTCATCTCCACCTCTGGACCTTCAAGCTTGCCTTTGGGCAGTGAGATATCAAAATCTGGCATTTTCATGTGAGGCATTTTGAACTTTCCTCCAGTTCCTCCCTCCATTTCAACTTCTGGACCTTTAATCTTTCCTTTTGGAAGTGAAATGTCAACAGAGGGCATGCTGAGGTGTGGCATTTTGAATTTTCCACCTTCCCCTTTCATCTCCACCTCTGGACCTTCAAGCTTGCCTTTGGGCGGTGAGATATCAAAATCTGGCATTTTCATGTGAGGCATTTTGAACTTTCCTCCAGTTCCTCCCTTCATTTCAACTTCTGGACCTTTAATCTTTCCCTTTGGAAGAGAAACATCAACAGAGGGCATGCTGAAGTGTGGCATCTTGAATTTTCCATCTTCCCCTGTCATCTCCACCTCTGGACCTTCAGTCTTTCCCTTGGGCAGAGAGATATCAAAATCTGGCATTTTCATGTGAGGCATTTTGAACTTTCCTCCAGTTCCTCCCTCCATTTCAACTTCTGGACCTTCAATCTTTCCCTTTGGAAGTGAAATGTCAACAGAGGGCATGCTGAGATGTGGCATCTTGAATTTTCCACCTTCCCCTTTGACCTCCACCTCTGGACCTTCAAGCTTGCCTTTGGGCAGTGAAATATCAAAATCTGGCATTTTCATGTGAGGCATTTTGAACTTTCCTCCAGTTCCTCCCTCCATTTCAACTTCTGGACCTTCAATCTTTCCTTTTGGAAGTGAAATGTCAACAGAGGGCATGCTGAGGTGTGGCATTTTGAATTTTCCACCTTCCCCTTTCATCTCCACCTCTGGACCTTCAGTCTTTCCCTTGGGCAGCGAGATATCAAAATCTGGCATTTTCATGTGAGGCATTTTGAACTTTCCTCCAGTTCCTCCCTCCATTTCAACTTCTGGACCTTCAATCTTTCCTTTTGGAAGTGAAATGTTAACAGAGGGCATGCTGAGATGTGGCATCTTGAATTTTCCACCTTCCCCTTTGACCTCCACCTCTGGACCCTCAAGCTTGCCTTTGGGCAGCGAGATATCAAAATCTGGCATTTTCATGTGAGGCATTTTGAACTTTCCTCCAGTTCCTCCCTCCATTTCAACTTCTGGACCTTCAATCTTTCCTTTTGGAAGTGAAATGTTAACAGAGGGCATGCTGAGATGTGGCATCTTGAATTTTCCACCTTCCCCTTTGACCTCCACCTCTGGACCCTCAAGCTTGCCTTTGGGCAGCGAGATATCAAAATCTGGCATTTTCATGTGAGGCATTTTGAACTTTCCTCCAGTTCCTCCCTCCATTTCAACTTCTGGACCTTCCATCTTTCCCTTTGGAAGTAAAATGTCAACAGAGGGCATGCTGAGATGTGGCATCTTGAATTTTCCACCTTCCCCTTTGACCTCCACCTCTGGACCTTCAAGCTTGCCTTTGGGCAGTGATATATCAAAATCTGGCATTTTCATGTGAGGCATTTTGAACTTTCCTCCAGTTCCTCCCTCCATTTCAACTTCTGGACCTTCAATCTTTCCTTTTGGAAGTGAAATGTCAACAGAAGGCATGCTGAGATGTGGCATTTTGAATTTTCCACCTTCCCCTTTGACCTCCACCTCTGGACCTTCAAGCTTGCCTTTGGGCAGTGAGATATCAAAATCTGGCATTTTCATGTGAGGCATTTTGAACTTTCCTCCAGTTCCTCCCTCCATTTCAACTTCTGGACCTTCAATCTTTCCTTTTGGAAGTGAAATGTTGACAGAGGGCATGCTGAGATGTGGCATCTTGAATTTTCCACCTTCCCCTTTGACCTCCACCTCTGGACCTTCAAGCTTGCCTTTGGGCAGTGATATATCAAAATCTGGCATTTTCATGTGAGGCATTTTGAACTTTCCTCCAGTTCCTCCCTCCATTTCAACTTCTGGACCTTCAATCTTTCCTTTTGGAAGTGAAATGTTGACAGAGGGCATGCTGAGATGTGGCATCTTGAATTTTCCACCTTCCCCTTTGACCTCCACCTCTGGACCTTCAAGCTTGCCTTTGGGCAGTGATATATCAAAATCTGGCATTTTCATGTGAGGCATTTTGAACTTTCCTCCAGTTCCTCCCTCCATTTCAACTTCTGGACCTTCAATCTTTCCTTTTGGAAGTGAAATGTCAACAGAAGGCATGCTGAGATGTGGCATTTTGAATTTTCCACCTTCCCCTTTGACCTCCACCTCTGGACCTTCAAGCTTGCCTTTGGGCAGTGAGATATCAAAATCTGGCATTTTCATGTGAGGCATTTTGAACTTTCCTCCAGTTCCTCCCTCCATTTCAACTTCTGGACCTTCAATCTTTCCTTTTGGAAGTGAAATGTTGACAGAGGGCATGCTGAGATGTGGCATCTTGAATTTTCCACCTTCCCCTTTGACCTCCACCTCTGGACCCTCAAGCTTGCCTTTGGGCAGTGAGATATCAAAATCTGGCATTTTCATGTGAGGCATTTTGAACTTTCCTCCGGTACCTCCCTCCATTTCAACTTCTGGACCTTCAATCTTTCCCTTTGGAAGTGAAATGTCAACAGAGGGCATGCTGAGGTGTGGCATCTTGAATTTTCCACCTTCCCCTTTGACCTCCACCTCTGGACCTTCAAGCTTGCCTTTGGGCAGTGAGATATCAAAATCTGGCATTTTCATGTGAGGCATTTTGAACTTTCCTCCAGTTCCTCCCTCCATTTCAACTTCTGGACCTCCAATCTTTCCTTTTGGAAGTGAAATGTCAACAGAGGGCATGCTGAGATGTGGCATTTTGAATTTTCCACCTTCCCCTTTGACCTCCACCTCTGGACCTTCAAGCTTGCCTTTGGGCAGTGAGATATCAAAATCTGGCATTTTCATGTGAGGCATTTTGAACTTTCCTCCAGTTCCTCCCTCCATTTCAACTTCTGGACCTTCAATCTTTCCTTTTGGAAGTGAAATGTCAACAGAGGGCATGCTGAGATGTGGCATCTTGAATTTTCCACCTTCCCCTTTGATCTCCACTTCTCGACCCTCAAGCTTGCCTTTGGGCAGTGAGATATCAACACCTGGCATTTTCATGTGAGGCATTTTGAATTTTCCTCCAGTACCTCCCTCCATTTCAACTTCTGGACCTTCAATCTTTCCTTTTGGAAGTGAAATGTCAACAGAGGGCATGCTGAGATGTGGCATCTTGAATTTTCCACCTTCCCCTTTGAGCTCCACCTTTGCTTCCACATCAGGTGTATCAGTGTTTGCAGTTTTCATTTTTGGCAGGTTAATGCCAACATTTGGCATTTTGACATGTGGCAACTTCCTGCCTCCCTCCATTTCAGCATCAGGTCCCTCAAATTCACCAGTCTTTACTTTGGGCAGAGATATGTCAATGTTTGGCATTTTGATACCAGGCATTCTGAATTTGCCCCCTTCTCCTTCTACTTCAAGATGTGGAGTATCAATTTTTCCACTCTTTGGTTTTGGCAAGGTTATGTCAACACTGGGCATTTTGACATCAGGCATCTTAAATTTGCCATTTCCTTCAGCATTTATTTCAAGGTCAGATGCATTAAGATTTCCAGATTTCCCTTTAGGAAGAGACACATTTATTGATGGCATTGACATGTGAGGCATTTTGAATTTTCCTTCACCTCCTTTTAGTTCCACCTCTGGTCCTTCAATCTTTGGAGACTTTCCTTTTGGCAGGGAAACATCCAAGTCTATTTTGGGAATGGAAACATCAATTGTTGGTATTTTGGGAATTTTAAGGTTTCCCTCATAACCTTTGATATCAGCTTCTGACACATCAACTTCTGCTTTGGGAAGAAGAACTTCAGTTTCTGGTGTTTTGGCTGCAGGTAATGAAAGCTCAACAGAAGGCATCTTGACCTTGGTCTTAGCTTCAAGGTCACCTCTTGGCTTACCTAAATCTTTTTCTTTGAAGCCAAATCCTGGCATGGAGAATTTGGGTAGTTTGATAGTGACATCGGGTGCATGTAAGCCACCCTTCCCTTCCACATCTGCCTCCAATTTAGCATCAACCTCTCCTTCTGGCAGTTTACCTTTTGGTGATGATATTTTAAACTTGGGGAATTTCACTTTGTATTTTGATTTCTCGTTGGGGCCCTCAACATTGATTTCTGGCTTTGGAATGTCAGTTTTCCCCTTTTTCACTTTAACATCCACATCGGGACAAGACACTGATATGTCTGCATCTTTTTTGGATATTCCAAATGATGGCAATTTGATTTTAGGTTTTTTCACCCTAACTTTTCCATCCCCATCAAATTCTACTGATGGTGTCCTAATCGCTCCCTCCACATGTGGTGGACTGAGGGAAATATCTCCCTTGGGGCCTTTTCCTGATATCTCCAAATCACCACTTTTAGACTTTCCACCAAACCTGGGAAAAGTAAAACTGGGGACTTTGAGGGAGACATCAGGTAGATCAAAGCTGCCACCTGAAGAAGGCCTCCCTCCCTCTGCTTTCAGAAGCTCCACCTCCACATCGTCACCTTTTGGTTTTGTGAGGCCAAAGTCTAAATCCACCTTTGGAGCGGCAATGTCAACTGTCGGTAGTTTGACAGAAGGAAGTTTGAGGGATGCACCTGTACCTTCTACACCCGCTGTCTCAATGTCTGCACTCTTAACTTTCAACTTGGCTGGTTTAATATCCCCTTTAAGACCAGACATCTCCAAATTTCCTGGGACGTCAGGAACACTGGTGTCCACTTTGACGCTTTTGTCCTTCAGACTGAGGTCAAAATCAAACTTTGGGAGATTTATGTCAATAGTTGGCATGTGAAGCCCACCACCTTTTTTACCATGTAAGTCAACTTTTGGCACTTCAAACTTTCCCTTTCCAGATGGTCCTTCAATATTGCTATCTCCCTCCAATTTCCCTACTGGAACTGATATGTCAACAGCTGGCATTGCTGTCATCTTTCCTCCTTTCATCTCAGGTCCCTCCACTTTAACACTGCCCTCTGGCAGACTGATGTTTGGAAATGAAACATCAAATTTGGGCATTTTCAATTTGCCACCTTTTACCTCAGGACCCTCAATACTGAGGTCAGCCTCAGCTTTTCCTTTGGGAAGTGAAAGGTCAATGTCTGGCATGTTGATTTTTCCTCCCTTAAGTTCAGGACCTTCTATGTTGATCTCTGGTCCTTTAGCTTTCATTTTAGGAAGAGAGATATCAATAGAGGGCATATGGAACTTGCCTCCTTTTCCAGCATATCCTTCAATTTCTATTTCTCCTTGTGCTTTTCCTTTGGGGAGTGAAATATCAATGTCTGGCATGTCTATCTTCCCTCCCTTGATGCCTGGGCTTCTTATGTTGACATCAGCCTCTGGGAGACTCACTTTCGGTAAAGACACATCAAATTTTGGCATTTTAAACTTACCCCCCTTCACCTCAGGGCCCTCAACATCAAGGTCACCCTCAACTTTTCCTTTGGGGAGTGAAATATCAACAGATGGCATGTTAAACTTTCCTCCTTTACCATCAGGACCCTCAAGGCTGATATCTACTTCTGGAGACTTAATTTTTGGGAGTGACACATCACCTTTGACTTCAGGTCCTTGAATATCAACATCAACTCCCTTTGCTTTAATTTTAGGAAGAGAGATATCAACTGAGGGCATGTGAAACTTGCCTCCTTTACCACTGTGCCCACCAATGTCAATATCTACATCTGGCTTTCCCTTTGGAGGTGAAATATCAACAGTTGGCATTTCAATTTTTCCTTTCATGTCTGGTCCTTCCAAATTGGCATCAACCTTTGGGAGACTCATTTTTGGTAAAGAAACATCAAATTTTGGCATGTTGAATCTCCCTCCTTTCATCTCAGGGCCTTCAACATTTATGTCATCCTCAAGCTTTCCTTTGGGAAGTGAAATGTCAACAGTTGGGCTGTTGACCTTTGCTCCTTTAACATCAGGACCTTCAATACTGACATCTACATCAGGAGATTTTACTTTGGACACAGAAAGGTTGAGTGATGGCATGTTCAGCTTTCCACCTTTAACTTCAAGGCCTTCAACATTTATCTCGGGTCCCTTAGCTTTCATTTTAGGAAGAGAGATGTCAATAGAGGGCATATGGAACTTCCCTTCTTTGGCAGCATGTCCTTCAATTTCAACTTCTCCTCCTGCTTTCCCTTTAGGTAGTGAAATATCAGTGTCTGGCACTTCAATCTTCCCTCCCTTGATGTCCGGGCCTTTCACTTTGATATCACCCTCTGAGAGATTCAGTTTTGGTAATGACGCATCAAATTTCGGCATTTTAATCTTTCCCCCTTTTACCTCAGGCCCTTCAACGTTTAGGTCACCCTCAAGTTTTCCTTCTGGAAATGAAATGTCACCTTTAAGTTCAGGTCCTTCAATATCAACATCAGCTCCTTTTGCTTTTATTTTAGGAAGAGAGATATCAATTTTGGGCATTTGAAACTTACCTCCTTTACCACCATGTCCCTCAATGTCAATATCCCCTTTTACTTTGCCTTTAGGGAGTGAAATATCACTTGTTGGCAATTCAATCTTTCCTCTAACATCAGGTCCTTCTACTTTGACGTTGCCCTCTGGTAGGTTCATCTTTGGAAGTGAAACATCAAATTTGGGCATTTTCAATTTGCCTCCTTTTACCTCAGGACCCTCAATACTGAGGTCAGCATCAGCTTTTCCTTTGGGAAGTGAAAGGTCAATGTCTGGCATGTTGATTTTTCCTCCCTTAAGTTCAGGACCTTCTATGTTGATCTCTGGTCCTTTAGCTTTCATTTTAGGAAGAGAGATATCAATAGAGGGCATATGGAACTTGCCTCCTTTTCCAGCATATCCTTCAATTTCTATTTCTCCTTGTGCTTTTCCTTTGGGGAGTGAAATATCAATGTCTGGCATGTCAATCTTCCTTCCCTTGATGTCCAGGCCTTTTACTTTGAGATCACCTTCTGGAAGACTCACTTTCGGTAAAGATACATCAAATTTTGGCATTTTAAACTTACCCCCCTTCACCTCAGGGCCCTCAACATCAAGGTCACCCTCAACTTTTCCTTTGGGGAGTGAAATATCAACAGATGGCATGTTAAACTTTCCTCCTTTACCATCAGGACCCTCAAGGCTGATATCTACTTCTGGAGACTTAATTTTTGGGAGTGACACATCACCTTTGACTTCAGGTCCCTGAATATCAACATCAACTCCCTTTGCTTTAATTTTAGGAAGAGAGATATCAACTGAGGGCATGTGAAACTTGCCTCCTTTACCACTGTGCCCACCAATGTCAATATTTACATCTGGCTTTCCCTTTGGAGGTGAAATATCAACAGTTGGCATTTCAATTTTTCCTTTCATGTCTGGTCCTTCCAAATTGGCATCAACCTTTGGAAGACTCCCTTTTGGTAAAGAAACGACAAACTTTGGCATTTTGAATTTCCCTCCTTTCACCCCAGGCCCTTCAATATTTATATCACCCTCAATTTTTCCTGTGGGAAGTGAAATGTCAACAGTTGGGCTGTTGACCTTTCCTTTTTTAACATCAGGACCTTCAAAGCTGACATCAACATCAGGAGAATTTATTTTGGACACAGAAAGATCTGGTGTTGGCATATTTAGCTTTCCACCTTTAACTTCAAGGTCTTCAACATTTATCTCGGGTCCCTTGGCTTTCATTTTAGGAAGGGAGATGTCAATAGAGGGCATATGGAACTTGCCTCCTTTGCCAGCATGTCCTTCAATTTCAATTTCTCCTTCTGCTTTTCCTTTGGGGAGTGAAATATCAATGTCTGGCATCTCAATCTTCCCTCTCTTGATGTCCGGGCCCTTCACTTTGACATCACCTTCTGGGAGACTCACTTTTGGTAAAGACAAATCAATGTCAACATCCCCTTTTACTTTGCCTTTAGGGAGTGAAATATCAATTGCCGGAATTTCGATCTTTCCTCTAACATCAGGTCCTTCTACTTTGACATTGCTCTCTGGTAGGTTCATCTTTGGAAGTGAAACATCAAATTTGGGCATTTTCAATTTGCCTTCTTTTACCTCAGGACCCTCAATACTGAGGTCAGTACTTCCTTTGGGAAGTGAAAGGTCAATGTCTGGCATGTTGATTTTTCCTCCCTTAAGTTCAGGACCTTCTATGTTGATCTCTGGTCCTTTAGCTTTCATTTTAGGAAGAGAGATATCAATAGAGGGCATATGGAACTTGCCTCCTTTTCCAGCATATCCTTCAATTTCTATTTCTCCTTGTGCTTTTCCTTTGGGGAGTGAAATATCAATGTCTGGCATGTCAATCTTCCTTCCCTTGATGTTGGGCCCTTTTAATTTGACATCACCCTCAGGAAAATTTACCTTAGGTAATGAAATGTCAAATTTTGGCATTTTTATTTTCCCCCCTTTGCCTTCAGGGCCTTCAACATTTATGTCACCTGTGACCTTTCCTTTAGGAAGTCCAGTATCACAGGATGGTATGTCAATATTCCCATCTTTTCTAGAGTGAATGTCAATATCAATGGCTCCCTGTGCTTTTCCTTTAGGAAGTGAGAAGTCAATTTTTGGCATCTCAAACTTTCCACCTTTGACTTTCGGACCTTGAAAATTCACATCTCCTTCAGGAAATTGTACTGCAGGGAGGGATGGCAGACTGAATTTGCCTTCTTTTCCTTCACCTTCAACAGTGATATCACCTTCTAATGTGCCTTGAGGGGATGAAATGTCAATAGTTGGCATTTTAATTTCCTCACCTCTCATTTCTGGTCCCTCAATATTGATGTCGCCTTGCTTTGATTTTATTTTCGGAAGAGAAACATCAAATGAGGGCATATGAAAATGTCCTCCTTTGCTTTTAGTTTCAATGTCACCCTCTGCTTTTCCTTTTGGAATAGAGATGTCAACTGAGGGTCCCTTAAGGCCAACATTTCCCTCAGGTATCTTCACATTTGGTAGGGATACATCAAATGTAGGCATTTTAAACTTGCCTCCTTTTCCTGAGGGTCCCTCAATATCTATCTTACCCTCTGCTTTTGCTTTTGGATGAGAGATATCAATTGAAGGCATGTCAGTTTCCCCTCCTTTAATTTCACTTCCCTTTATGTCTAAATCTGCCTTTGGTGATTTAACCTTCAACTCAGGACCTTCCATATCAATACTTCTTCCCTGTGATTTGATCTTTGGTAGTGACATATCAAAAGAAGGCATCTGGAACTTTCCTCCTTTGGTTTCATGACTTTCAATTTTTATCTCCCCCTCTGGTGGTTTCATTGCAGGGAGAGAGATATCCAGTGCTGGCATGTTCAGATTTGCTCCTCCTTTGACTTCAGGTCCTTCAATGTCAACCTCTCCCTCTTTGGTTTTCATCTTTGGGATTGAAATGTTAAAAGCTGGCATCTTGAACTGGGGCCTGCTACCACCACAGCCCTCAAGCTCCATGTTCCCCTTTAAGTTTGCCTTTGGAAGTGAAAAGTCAACATTAGGAAGTTCAGGGCATTCTAACTTGACGTCTCCTTCAGATAGCTTAATTTTCGGGAGAGTAATGTCCACGGAGAGCATGCTGACTTTGCCTCCTTTTACTTCACCACCATCAATGTTGAAATCTCCCTCTAGGTTCCCTTGGGGAATCGGGATACCAGTGATATCAGCAGTAGGCATCTTGACCATTCCACCTTTGAATTTAGGTCCCTCTAAAACAACGTCTCCCTCGGTTGACTTCATTTTTGGAAGAGCTACATTATATGAAGGCATGTTAAACTTGTCTCCTTTTCCCTCTATATGAGCCTCACCCTTGGATTTACCTTCTGGTAAAGAAATGCCTATTGATGGCACCTCAATTTTCCCTCCTTTAATACCAGGTCCTTGCAAGTCAACCTCAGCTCCAGATGTTCTGATCTTAGGGAGTCTGACATCCAATGGACCCTCTATTTCAATGTCATTGTCTAACTTTACTTTTGGTAGAGATATATCAACTGAGGGCATCTGGATCTTCCCTTCACCCTCAAATTCAGGCCCCTTCATGTTCATGTCACCCTCTGGTTGTTTTAGCTTAGGTAAAGAAACATCGAAGGTTGGCATTTTGATTTTTCCTCCTTTCCCTGCATGCCCTTCTACTTTAATGTCTCTCTCTATTTTGCCTTTGGGTAGAGAAACATCAGGTGTGGCCTTTTCAAATTTACCACCTTTCACTTCAGGGCTTTCAATGTCGACTTCAACCTCACTTGTCTTTATGTTAGGGAGGGATATGTCAAATGATGGTAACTTAAATTTTCCTGCTCCGTCAATATCAGTCATTCCCACTTTGCCTTTGGGAAGGGTCAAGTCTACTTTTGGCAACTTGATGCCTCCTTCCACCTCTTGTCCTTTTATATTTACTTCTCCTTCTGGTGACTTAATTTTTGGGAGAGATATATCAAAATCCGGCATTTTGAACATCCCATCACCACCAACATAATAGTCCATATCCACATCTCCACCCTCTGTTTTCACCCTTGGGAGAGACATGTCTACAGAGGGTACACTGATTTTCCCTCCACCTTCAGGGCATTCAATATCCACATCAGGTGATCCCATCTTTGGTAATGAGATATCAACCTTTGGCAAGGAGATTTTGGGCCCTTTGAAAGTGCCCTCCACCTCATCAGGTATACGTCGTCCAGTGTCCAATTCCAAATCAACATTGGGCACTGAGATGTCCATGTCAGACGTTCCCTTGACTTTTGGTAAAGAAATATCAACAGAAGGCATATGAATAGATGCAGCTTTTCCTGATAGATCACCCTCCATCTTTGGTTTTGTTATATTTGCTTCAGGGAGCTGCATCTCCCCTTCTCCTTTTATTTCTACTTTTGTTAGGTCAGCATGAGGCATTTTCAGCCCTTCAGCTTTAACTTTAATTTCACCATCTATTTCATCTGAATGACGTGAGAGTCTAACTTTGGGTAGTTTCAACTTTGGCATTCTGAGCTTTGCATCTCCTTTGCCTCCTTTGCCTATGTCTACATCAGGTTTTCCCTCAGCTGCATCAGTTCCTCCTTTGATGTCACTTTTGGGAACTTTTATTTCTGCCTTTCCCTTCACAGTGGGCAAAGATGCATCAGCCTTTCCTGAAGGGAATGCAAATTCCACATCAGGCGAGTTAAGCTTAAGACCTCCCTTCTCCACATCCATGTCTTTATCACCAGACAAACTGATCTCCACTGATGGTGGCTGGATGTTCACACTTGGCGGCTCCAGCCCCACAGATCCAGTTTCCAAAGCTGAGCCTGACTTTGTGTGTTTGGTCTTAGGAAAGGTGATTCCAAACTTGTGTCCTTTTTCTTTGGTTTTCACTTTAGCTTCAGGCATCTCAGATGGAGAAATATTCACCTGTCCCTCAAGTTGTGCTGTTTCCACTTTTCCTCCCTTTGCTCTCATATGGGGAAACCTGAGAGAACAGTGTAGAGAAAGGACAGAAGAAAACAACATTGTCAAATAGCCCAAAAAAGTTACATTTAGTTTAATACTATAAAAAGAAAACTGTCAAAGCGTTTCTCAAAATAACCTTTTAAGATGCTTTAACTGTGACCATTTCAACATAAAAAAAGCACAAAGGGTACACAAACAAGGCCAACCTGATCTTCCTCTTTGCCTTCCCTACAGCTGCTGCTCCTCCAGCTCTTTCTACGTCAACCTTCGTACTCCTCCTCTGTTTGAATTTGGGGAGAGAAAACTCCACGTCCACGTCACTTATCTCCAGCCTGGGTGGTGTGCCCTCTATCACCAATTCCTCTCTGCGCTTTTCTTTTAGCCTCTTCAGACCAAAACGACCACCTCTTTTCTTCTTGGTCTTGAATGGCTTGGTGCCCTTTACACTCTGAAATACACACGTAAATGACAAGAGGCTGTTTGAAGGGCTCCCATTTGAGTATGGTACTACCTCTTATTGAATAATTAAACAACTGAAAGTGTATAGAAAGTACAAATGAGTTTTATATCTAATTTGAGGCTCTAAAAGATTTGACTAAATGGTATTTATAAACACTGGACACATAGTGTAAATTATAATTTAATTTCAAAGTTGGAAAAAAAAAATCCTATAAAAGCCTAAGGAGTTTTAATGACGTATTAAAGTATTAAATAGGTACTAAAGTCTGATTATAACTGAAAATATTACTTTATTTAAAACCACACAATTTAATTTAGAAAATACATACCACATATGAATACAGTGTATAATTGATTACCATTTTGGCCATCTTGGCTTTGGGACCTTTGACCTCCACACTGGGAACTCGAGGCCGCACGCTGACCTCTGCTCCAGGGATAGTCCTCTTCAGTTGGAAGCTGACCTTATACGGCTCCGCACACTGAAGGATCTTCAGAGCATCTTCATACTTCACATTGTCGAAGTAGACCTTGGCACTGAGCAGCTGGTCACCTTCACACAGAAAACATCATGAATGAATGAGTCCTCTGTTAGAACCAAAGTCAAAATCAAAGTGATTTTTTCTTCCCCCTTGCATATTTTCTTTTGTATCTCCTTCCATATCATAGTCTGTAAAATAACAACATAAATAATTAACATAAACATAAACATTATGTAATATGTATTACTTGTGGTTTTAATGTAATGAAATATGGTAGAAGGTACTGTTTTTCTATTCTATATCTTAGTGGTTGCATAATTACGAAAACTTATCTAGAGTTAAAAATGGTAGTGAATATTCAACAGTACTATAGTGATGAACAAAGCATCAGTTCTCACAAACCCAGTGCACACATTCACCAGAGTTTGCAGTGCACATGTTTTCATTGGATTTCCTCTTTGGATTTTATTAATGTTAACATTATAAGGAGCATGTTCCATTAATGAATCTGATGTAATTGCAGGTACCTTGCTGTAAACTGAGATGTTTGGCAGCTGGAGAGTCTTTGAGGACATCTTTAACAAAGATCCCTCGCTCTCCTCCACCAGTCACACTGTAGCCGCTAGCTCCAGCCCCTGCCTCTGTCTCCACCACGATTTCCACTGACTTAGAGGCTTCCTCCACAAGCTAAAACACACACAGACAACTTTTATTATCACCTAGAACAATAGCAGAGTGGCATAGCTCAACGTATTATAACAATTGTTCATTTTGTGATAGCACCAAATCATTCATAGATATACTGGGAACAAAACTGGATATTGGGCTGGCTGTGGCAGGCATTTTTCAAAATGGCTGCAGGCGATTGGTCAGACTTTCCTATCCCATTCGATCCAGCCAACAACCAACCCCTGATTAATAGGCTTCTTCAGTGTTAAATCATGGCTACAATAATGGTTTTTGAGAGGAAGTACATTAATTGTGTAATAATTATGATATTGCAGTAATAATTAAATACATTAGTTGAAAGTGAAACCCTTAATTTTGGTGTTGTAGCAGAGTAAAATGTTATAAACTGACCAGTGTAATGTGAACGAAATATATTATATTAGTTTAATGGTATTATCAGTCAAGGAAAAATGCCACCAGACAACTTGGACAGCATTTCCTAGCAGCAGAACATGGCTCCAAATGGGCATTTTCTTTCTGTAATGACAGATTTTAAGGTAATTTATTTCATGTAAAACTTTACTGGTTTTATTAATTTGCATTATATAACAGAGCTGCAATAGTTGCAATAGTTGCAGTGCCTGATCAAATACAACAGTGGCTGCTGAAATCAATAGCATTTGGACCCACAAATCTTCAAAGTTACATTCTGCTGCTTTCATCACACATAACATGAAAAACAGTATTTTTTCTGACTTGTATTTCTTTTTTTCTCTCTCTTTTTTCTCTTTCAAATGCACAAGGGCTTGGATACTTCTTTATATTTTGCTTCCCTTGCTTCAGTGAGTGCAAAATTTACTGTACAGTTATTTGTCACTTCACACTTCACGTCTGGATCCATTTTATCCATTAAACTGTCATGGAGGAAAGGTCACTCAGTTCTTGGACTACATCCACTTTTCAAAATACAAAGGAAATAACTTGTAGACGATTCATAAAGGAAAAAGTGAGTCATGTACATTATCAACTATTGGAGTGACTTTGTGTTCAAGTGTGCATCTTCATCTATGTCCTGTTCCATTGATGTTTTATGGTAAATAAACAGATTGCAGACATGTGCACAGGTGCAAACAAAAGTAACAAAGATTTCAGCCTGAAAAGTCACATTGACAGTGTTCAATCAGACTCCACTTACTGTCTGTTTGTCTGTGGGTTCTGAATCCATCTCTGGTTGGGCCAGTTGGCAGGTTGACTCTCTCAAGTGACTTCTCTTCTGACTCAACACCTGTTTCAGCTCTGCATGAAGCTTCTCCTTCTGTACCTGGAGACAGCACAGATAACACAAGGTGAGACAGCCTGCACTGTGGGTGGATCTGGATTAACACAACTAAACTATGTCTGAAAAATTAGATAGATAGATAGATAGATAGATAGATAGATAGATAGATAGATAGATAGATAGATAGATAGATAGATAAAATATTTTATTAATCCCTTGGAATTCAAATTGTGCAGTAGCTCACGAATGTATTCAGTTAAGATTTAAGATTATTATTATTTTTTATTAAATAAGATTAAGAAAAATAAAATGAAAATAAATTTGTGGTTATTGCTTTGACCTAGAATCTGTAATTATGAATGTACTGCTATTTCTCGATTATGTAGAGTGATTTAATTTAAATTTCATGTTATTATACTTTAAATTGTAATTGTCATTTTTATTTGACTTCCCTCCTCTTTGATATGCATTTTATTTTATATCAATAAAATTTATCATTATTGTCATTATTAATATGATTATTATTATTGTTCTTATTATTGTTCAATGGTATGTGACTGTTAAATTAGTTAAATGTTGTTTTCCATTGACACATTAAAGTAATTTGAATTTTCATTTAAAAGTGTAACATCCATTAACTTAATACATTTCTCACTGTTATAAGATACCTATGTTAATAACTTGTTCCCAGGTAATTTGATGGTTACACAAAAAAGAATGCTAAAATCTGACAGTTTAATAATCAAAAGTCAATTTACAATGTAGTGCCACAACAAAAAAGTTGTTTTCTATTCTTTGTAAACCTTTCATACTTTTTTTTAAATTAAATGTGTAATGTTCATAATATATAATTTGGCACAAACAGAAAAAGTTATAACATTCAGGCAACAACACAATCAATAATTTTCAACTATTAAATATGCATCCTTTACATGTGAAGTTTATATATTTAGGAAATTTGTATGTTGTTAGTTGTTACAAAGATGCCTCATTGTAGTTTTTTTTTGTTATTACTCAGGTCTTTTTTCCTGTTGAGTAAAACCTTCAGCTGTTCTTTCAGCAAGAAAACTAGTTAGCAGCCTGTTAGCCAACGTTCCTGTTTGAAACCAGCAGGTGTCACTGTCTCTCAACAATCGGCAGTAACGTTTTGTTTTTCTAAAACTCTTAAAGTTGCTAACGTGCTACTTTTTAGTCCACAAATGTGGGTAAGGGTGTTTACAGAGTCCCCGACACCTGAGGCCAGTTTTAGATCTGCCACAAAAGATGTTTATTGTTGTCAACTTTGCACCCAGCAGCTGGCGGTCACCTGCTGCAGCAGCATGAAAAAGCCACAACTGGCATCTGTGCTGAGCTGGGAGAAATGAAAAGTTGTTTATGTGGCGGACAATGACCTCAGCAGATCAGGCCTGGACTATTGTGATCCAGTTTGTATGGTCCTGGTGGCTGCTGGGGTCAGGAGGTCGATCACAATGCTGTGTTTTCGTCTCCAAATATATCTGAGTAACAATGTAGCTCATAAAGATTTCAACATTATGGTCTTTTCTGTATGTGACTGGAGCTTTTAGGGTCATGAGGTCAGTGTCACTGGCACTCTTCTCAGTCCAAATAAAGAAAATCACATTAGCAGCAAACACAAGGATCAGGCACCTGTGGGGTAAACCTAAATGAACCATGATGCAGTCACGCTCTTCATCCCTGAATTAACCCATTTACTATTTAACGGTTATAACAGCAATTCAATTCAATTCAATTTTATTTGTATAGCGCCAAATCATAATATACATTATCTCAAGGCACTTTACAGGGTAAGGTCAAGACCTTACTTTGTTACAGAGAAAAACCCAACAGTTCCCACAAAGAGCAAACGCTTGGCGACAGGGGGAAGGAAAAACTCCCTTTTAACAGGAAGAAACCTCCAACAGAACCGGGCTCAGGGTGGGCGGCCGTCTACCTCGACCGGTTGGGTAGCAGTAACCTCTTCTCAAAATTAAAGGATATAGTTCAACATTTTCAGGACCATGCATAGTCACCTTCTTTAGAGTCAGATTAGAAAATTGATACAAACCACAGTGCTGGAAAAATCGAAATTTTAAATTTTGACTTGATTGACTTACTAGATTGAAAGTCAGGGGATCACCAAACTCAGTAGGAGTCCTCCACTGGGTGCCATGAATGTCTGTGCTAAATTTCATGTCAATCCATCCAATGGTTTTTAAAGGACCAGCATGTAGGATTTAGAAGGATCTATATGGAATATAGTATTCATAATGTTTTCATGACAGTAAAATCACCTGAAACTAAGAAACACTTTGTTTTTGGTAGCTTATAATGGGCACAGGGAATCTACAAAGGTCCTCTTCCATGAAACCAGCCATGTTTCAATGGTAGCCCAACAAATAAAGCAAACCCTGGCTATAGAGAGGACCCTTTGTGTTTTCTTGTAACCTTAAGGCTACCAGAGCTTCTCCTACCCAACTGGCAAGGGAGGAGTGAGGGGAGTTAGTAGTTAGAACAACCACACATTTCTAAACAGCTTTATCCAGACACTCTAACCTCCTTGGAGAGGTATGCATTTATAAAATATTAAAATGTATATATTAGTTCCCTCATATATGTGTTGTGTGTATGCTAGCAGTAGCCTTTGTTAATGCAGGTAGGCTTGTGCATGTATGTGATGTAATGTGTACATATGTCCCACCACTCTCTCTGGGCTCTCCTGTTCGTCTGTGGCGCTGCTGTGGTGAGGGTTGCGTTGTGGGGCGGTGGGGGATCTGTTGGAGGGGGGCGACCGCCTCTTGTCTCTTACCTGCCCACAGAGAAGTTAGTGTTAAACCACTTTGAAATGGTTCATGCAGCAGATTATTTGCGCCTCCAGAGCAGCTCTGCACTGCACTGCAGCCTGTGGGAGACTCCTGTGGGAAAATCTAAAGAACATGAGGTTCGTGATGTGAATTTTCTCAGTTTCATTTTAACAACTTCTGACATTTTTGGCTTTCAACCCTGCACTGCTCCAGCGAAGCTGCTTGACAGAAGAAAACTGGTTGATATACAGTGTGCATATGAGGCTCAGCTTTCAAGCTGTGGGTTTGTTTCTCTGTATGCTGATCATGCATTGCTGCTACCATACACTTAACTTGAGGATTTGTTCCTGACAAATCTAAAGTGAACTGCAGTCAGAACATAGAGAACAGTAAAAAATTACAGCATGGCTTTTATCTCTAACGAGGCTAAAATCATTATTGAGTGCAGATGGCTCATGAGCTATTTTCTTTCTGTGACTGAATTTGTTTGAACTTTCTCTTGTTTTTAACTTTCTTCTCTATTTCTTTTAATCCGAATATAGATTCCCCAGGACCTTAACTATTGTTACAGTATTATCATGCATTTTCATTTCTACTGTTTGTGTTTTATTCATTTCATACAACAGAGTTTCTCCACTGGAATAATTAGTTGGACTAAATCAAACTAAGCTGGCTATGAGTTCTTTTACCTCTGACCTTCTTTCTGGAGGAAACATGTCATGACCCGGCCTCCCACTTCTCCATCCTCTACTCGCTTCATAAACTCACACATAGTTAATCTTGTAAAAACATCCTGTTTCAACACTTCACCTGTTTTCAGACTGCATTGACCTCAGACACCTACAAATTTCCGGTGCAGACTGTGAGCTAAATTCTTAAAATAATGATATGTGCATAATTATTCCATTTTCACGAAGAAAATTACCCATTAAGATTATATGATTATAATTTGCCGAAAGTCTCTTTTCAATCCTTCAATCCTTTGTGCACACAGTGATCGTATCTATGTGAAAATAAAAATATGCAGATAAATCTGCTCACGCACATTCAGCAGCCAGTGAGCAATAAAACATGAAGCTACAATGATTTAGTTCCCTGTTTATGAGGTAAAGATACACCATCAAAAATAATACACAGCTCTCTTCACTTAAACATATTAGATCATAGCACCATAATGTCCTCAGCAACGTAAGTTGTTGTGCAGTAAAAACAAAGGGTTGACTCTCATTTCAGTGATTAAACTGCAATAACATAAGAGAATTGCTCGACTGAGTTTAAGTGCAGTGTGTTATTACTGTGTTCAAGGCAAATGGACAAGATCACATTCTCATAAGGAGGAGGTCTGTGTTTACTTACGGCTGGATCTCTGGTCTGACTGCAAACATGGCTGTCTTCTTGGTCTCTGTCAGAGTCTGAAACGTGAAGAAACAACAGAGCTTATTTTTTTTGGATTGATTTGGTTTTACAAAGCTTGTTGCACATCTGGTTCAGTTAAGCAGAGACTGCAATTACACAGAGCACTGTTTCATGGGTTTTTCATCATAGTGCATGAGAGTCCTGTCAAGCAATAAGAAAAAAAAAAAAAAAAAACAGGAGTGGAAACTGGCTGAAGGAATTTAATGGATTTTCTTGCAGATAAAAACATGGATTCAATAAAACACCTGTCTAATAAGAAACCAACAAACAAAGACAGAAAATAATTAAAGTTAAGTTAAAAAAGTAAAAAAAATTAATGTGCTCAAGAGGCTTTGTGCAGATGATCATTTCAGATGATCATCATTTTTCCTCTGCAGACTGTGATCATTTTCTAATTTTCTCAATTTTTCAGTTTGTCCCTCTATGGCCTTTAATACATACATGTATGTCTATGACAAATTTCTAAAACATACTTACTGACCACATATTTGTCCAGACCTTATACTGACCAATGTTCACTTTTAAAATTTACAAAATGTTTTGTGGACAGATACAGTATAAGAAAATGAAAACAAATCTGAATAAAATCAGAAGCAATTTAGTGCATCTTTTTTCAGAGGACATCACTTATGCATATCACTGTCCCTATGTGGGAGGCCACCAGCCACCACTGACATGCCACCAGAACAGGACTGTATCATATAACAGTAAATTAGTTCCAGTGGCATTCTTCAGAGAGTGTAGCATCTGGTGTTGATGTCAGGCTTGTGCATATGGACTTAAGCATCTGATTTAGTAACATGGCCGTCAGGCTTATGGGACGGTGGTCTTGAGATTCTTTCCGTGGTCTTGGTCATACCTCTACACCGGCTACTCAGGCCCAAACCATCTGCACAAAACCCACGCTCACACGCCTTCAGGGAACCAATGGCACTACTCCAGCAGGTCTTGACTAACAACACATCCATGACAGTCGTATCTTATCACAGTAACCAAAAGTGTATTCATTTTGCAAGTATTTAATATTTTCACCAATGTGAAAGCTCAGTTGCATGTCGCTTCCAGGGGTTAGAAAGAGGAAGATGCAGAGGGAGCAGGATTGGCAGGAATACAGAGCAGCTATTTAAGACGGAACAGAAGAAGTCAGTAGAAAGTCCAAAAGTCAAACAGCTGCAAAGAACAGCAGCCAGTTCATTGCATCCTCAACTGAATCCCCGTCAACCTGAATCTCAGGAGTCAAACACTGAAGTATGTGAGGTGACAAAGACAAACACCCAACCAAAAGTTTCTCAGTGTCTGTAAATTACAGAAGTGAATATCTCAGTGACTGTTTTTGTGTCACATGACAAGATGATTTGTGTTTGTTGTGGCATTGCAACAGCAAGTTCCTGACTTCACTTTTGTTACCTCAGTGCACATGCATCAGTAACCTCTACACAAAACCCACATTAACAGAGATAATACTTTCACACTGGTTTGGGGGAAATGGTGATGACTGGACTAAGACTAGACCGATTCCACAGTATGGAAGCATAATGCATTCACATGAGAAAAAAACAAATCTACTTTGCTGTTTTTCTGAATTTACAAGATTACGATCTCAGGAATATTTTTTTTAGAAAACTTTTCTCAGAATTCTAAGATGTATATATCATTAAATCAGGAAAACACAGCAGATGTTCTTTTCTTAAGTGATTGCATCACGCTTCCGTACCACAGCATTATCTTCCTAACTTCATGTTCATGTTCAGAAAGAACAAACAGCCAGTGAAAAATAAGAAACTGTACATTAGAAGAACCTTAAATAGTTTTGGTGTCTTAAAATTAGCAAAACTCCATTATTGCTCCTCTGAGCGCAGAGTTGTGCGTGTTCAACAGCCAAAGAATGTGATGAGAACTAAACAGCAGCTTTGATGTACGACATGTCCACTGTTATTTGGTTGGCTACTATGCAAACAGTAGCATCTGGGCTGTGTCTAGTGTTTTTTAATACTTTAAAAGCAGTCCCTGAGTTTTCTGAACATGCAGAAGCTCCTCTGCTGCAGAGTTAACCATCCGTCCATCAGCAGCACAGCTCCGCTTGTTTGTGAATCACATGGCTTTCTGTCACTGTGGCCCCCTGCAATCTCATGCCTCACAGTCCTGCCTTCATGTGATCATTTTTATAACTGCCTTAGCTTAGCTCTGTGTGTGTGTCTCTCTGTGCGTGTGTTTGTGTATTTCTGTATGTGCAAAGAGGAAGGCCCATCTGTGTGTATGTCGCTGCGTGCCTGTGTGTGAGAATGTGTGCGTGTTTGCAGGACGTGTAGAGTGTCAGTGGGGATGTCGTGCCTGTTTGGGTGGGTTGGAGGTATCTGGTGTCTAGCAGGTCACAGGAACACATAACACACATTCACCGCTGCCCTGCCTTCACTGTATCAGCCACAGAGGAGCAGAGACAGACATTAATGGAGCAGAACAAGTTTCTGAGACACTTTACATGAAGTGGTATGCTCTTAGGCTATGAGAGCAAAGATGCTGAAACTATCCTTGAGCCCCTTATATCATTCACCATGGCACTACCCCTGTAGTGATAATGAAGGATAATTTCATATAATTACATAATCATGCATTTATCTTATGTGGTTTGCTGATTATTGTTATTGTTTGACAAAAAATAATAAAATTACAATCTGTTTTTGGACACAGGGCACTAATATTTTTACATTTCATTCAAGTTTCATGTCAAAATCAGACAACTAGTGAATAAAAATGATATGAACTGATGGTGGTTGTGTTTGTGCAGGTAATTTGACTCATTTTAAATACAAAATCCTCCATACTGACTCATTTTTGGTCACATACTTGCTGTAATCCAGGCTTTCTAACTATTATCTTTGTGCTGAGTGACTGACACTTTGTTAGGTTCAACAGCTACAACAGGTGCAACCACTATGCTGCTGCACTAATGGCCTGCGAGTGGCAGTCAGAGTATAACAGAGCAGCTGTCAAATCAAAACCAAAAGTTTCCTGAGTTGCGTCTTTGTACAGTGTAGCCACACTTTTAGAGGAAAACTGACTATTTCAGTTTTGATAAAATATGATTATAAGCCACAGTTAAACTTGTGTAGGTTTACACCTGACAGCAGCTTAAAACTGCAGCTCTGTGTGACAGCAGCAGGTGGAGGGGGTGGCACTCCCTGGACGGAGCAAAGGAATGAAGGGCATGGCAGGGGAGGAGGAGGAGGAGGAGGAGGAGGAGGAGGAGGAGGAGGAGGAGGAGGAGGGAGTGAAGATTTGAAATGCCTCACAGCCCAGTCTTAATATAGATCAGAGTCACATCTGCAGGCCTCCACAAGCCTGCACACACTTGCACCGATCAACATGGACCCTCAACCTCCTGCATGTGTGGATGTAGAGGAGTAAAGAGGGAGCAACCTGTGGGGGTATTTTAACCCACTGTTGAATGATTGTCAGCATATAAACATAGAGTCTCCTGAATAATTTATAAGGTATGTTACCATGGTCAGTTACAAATATTTCAACTTGATTTCAGGGAAATCATATGTTGTTTTCCCTCCAGTTACATAGTCATGATAAAAAAGTGCCTTGGTGAATTGATGGATCCAAAATCAGAAATTCATAAATTGAAAGTGTCAAAGCTTGTAATGTCTCAGGCCATGAGAGGTGTGTGCAGGAAAAGCTAGTATGAATTACTGTAACTGAGCTCGTCCTTACAATTGAAGATAACAGATTTACCTCATCACAGTGTCACTGTTTCATTTGTTTGTCTTCTTTAATTATGTTTAGATATAATTTGCTCCAATCCGTTTTTCATTGAATCCACATTATCCACCATGTAAACTGTAGATTATGTGATAGTGGAACTTGGTTGCAGTGGTCCAATTTAATTTGAAAGAGCAGATACACAGATATAGGTCCTTGTAAAATAACCCAGTAAAATTATTTCTAACGTTGACTACGCCCATCTGCCATGTGCCTGTCTCAGTTAAAACCAGAGAGGTCCTAGTTTGTTGAAAACATCAGTCCTCAGCAGGTGTTGGGAAGACCAGGGGTGGTTGTAACAGTGTCAATGTCACCAAGAAGTGTTTTAAAAGTAAGTGGTGAGTTGGTTTTTTTTTTGTTTTTTTTGAACCACAGAGGGATGGTGAAGTGTTGGCACATGTGCAATAAACTTACTTAGATGCATAATTTGTGATGTTGTCTGAATTTTTCATTCTACACTATCATTGTAACAACTTGCAACTTACAACTTGTTACAACCTGTAGTGGGGCAGGTTGTAAAAGTGGAACTTGTACTTAACATGACTTATACCCTTTTTGCATCAAAATTAGCCTGTATAAATGTTTTTTTTAAATGTGGGCAAACCCACTAATAAAAGCCGATTGGCCCCTTTTACACTGCCAGTCAAGTTTGCCTTTCTGTTCAGACAGAGGACCCAACTGCAAGGAGTGATGTCATCACGTGCACTTACAGAGCACCCACACAGATGGAGGGGTGAAAAAGTGAGCTGCTAGCCACCATGCAAACTGGTAAAGAGGATCTGTCACTTTTGATCCCCAGATTGGTGCGCCTGTAAAAGTGTTGGAGCATCCTCCTTAGATGTTTCAGTTGGTAATTGTATGTTTTTAAAACTTATTTCAGGGCTGCACTCACTCTTTCATCCCTGAGTGCAGCGTGTTTCTGGTTTGAGCACGGTGCTGGACAGGTGACAGGTGTGAATGCTGATTGTACCCTTTTCCATTGCCAACAAAAGCCCGATGTTAGCAGGTTTTCTGACAAGTGTAAAAGACACTTTAATAAATTCTGTGATATAGTTGGAGAAGCTAGAAGCACTGCTATTTGTAGTAGACAAATTAAGGGACTTTGTATCAAAACTTGAGAGCTCTATCACAAAAATTTGGAGTTATAAATGTGCGACAAAAAGTGTAACAACGATCCCTAGTCTCCCACATAGCTGTGCCATGAGATTTGATAGTGCAGACGGGTTACTGAGGTCACTGAGTAGAAAAGACAGCTTAGACACAGTCTGACAGCACTTTTCAACTTAAGCATAGAATTTGTGCTGAAAGCTTCTTTGCCAGTTTCACATGGAAATTTTGCCGATTTTTTTTTTTCAATGGAAGGCTGCTGGAACTGAGTACATTCACAAACTCACACCAAGAAGCTGCAGTATTTTTTCTCTCTAGCTATAGCTTACTGAGCGGCACCAGTACAGCAGGATGCCTCACTAAAGGTATCACGCACCATCATACGTGTAGCTGTCAAACTGCAGAGACCTTCCCTGAACAGATCAGGTGGACTCACCATCGTGATCTCACACTGCTGCCTGCTTTCTCCACTCTCGTTTTTATGTTTTTTTAATGTGTTTGTTAAAATCTTCAGAGGTTGTGTATTTCAGGGTTGTGATCTCAGAAGCAGTTCAGAATCCAAAACTAATACGTGTATTGTTGTAATAAATTATACTAAAGCTTTTTGGTTTCGTTACAACTTGGTTCTGTCACAATATCAGATTTTCACTACATGATTATTGTGGCCGAAAGAATTTATGACAACTATATTGTCGTAAAAGAAAGATGATAATGCTATCAATCAAATTCAAATTTAACTTTGTTTATTGTGTGTTTTCACTCTTTTTTGGCAAAATAATGTGACTCAAATACAAGTGGAGGGAGGTGGAGAGAGAGTCTGTAACCACAGCTGTACAAAAGCGCACAAAAAGAACAATTGCACTTAATAGATACCAGATGAATAACCAGATAAACTGATAAACAAAAGATCCACAGAAGATCAATAATATATATATCCAAAAGCCCAGTATTTTGCAACACGCCCTAGTTACAACAACAGACCCTGATGCGTTTGTGTGGTTTGTGTGGTTTGTGCAGTTTGTTTGGGCTGGAGCAAAAGCTATCAATCAAACCTTATTGTGGACCAAACATCCTGACTGAGGCTTGAACAGGAGGGTCGCGGTCTGCTGTGGTTTGTTTCTGGTGTGAAAGTGAATCACAGGAGTTTTAGTAATTATTTTAATCATAGTGATTTTAGCTTGATTTCAAAAGTTCAGGAAGTGATCTTATCATCAATCTTTACATATTAATTTGAAAACATTCCATTCTGTTCATTCATTCTGTTCATTCATTCTGAACCTAGCGATTCAACAGTAATACTTCCTGTTATATCACTGTACTGAACTCGTCATGTGGTCGACTATATCTAATAATACTAATATTCAACATAACCTGCTGTCAGTCAAAGCAATTTGATTTGACATCAACAAAACTGCCTAATCACTGAGTTACCTGTCAGTCACAACAAGTTCATGTTTACTCCTCTTATTGTAAAAAGTCACTGTGAACACGAACCAGACCAGCATGAGCCAAATTACAGGTGTTCAAACACAGTCAAGCTGTGTGTGTGTGTGAGAGGTCACACAAACATCTGGTCTGATTAAACAATAGTACATTACTTTGTCATCATTTGTGCAACTGCCACCTTAGTAAATCAGAATCAATGTCCTTTTTCTGGTGAGGACAGTCTCTTTAAAGCTCGCCTGATCACTGTGATCCCTCACACTGGTCCCCACACCCTGAATGTGATGGTGTGATGTGAGCTGAACAGTTTTTGTTGTCCTGCTCTGACTCACAGCAGTAGATTTGTGAAAACCGAGCCTGCAGCTCTAATCCTGTTCACATGCTGCTATGAGCCTATTAGAGATGGACAAGTTCATGATGTTACAGTTGGCTCGGTGATGCACGACTGGTGCATCAGGTGTCCGCCTAAAGAAAACAACCACCAATCTGCCCTGTAAAAAGTTAATAACATTTCTTTGACATAACGCTGCAGCAGTGATGCAACACATCAGATACAGCCGAGGACACGAGGTTGTGATTTATTTGTAGATGGAGGTATTATCAGCCGAGGCCAGATATCGACAAAAATAGGTTTTCTCCTCACACATAGTTACATAAGAGTACACACACACACACACACACACACACACACACACACAGAGGAAATACCACAACACTTTTTCACAATTGGTGGCAACCTGAGTACATAACACCAACCTTATTGGTTCTAATTTTAGGACAAGACCAAAGGAGGGAAACTGTTTCTATTCCTGACACCAGACTGACTGGAAATATTTCAACATCAGTTTTTAAAAAACTTTACAAAACAGCATCACTGTTTCCAGAAGGCCACACATGTATGGACACGCATATAGATGAAAGAGCTGATTATGGCCGTTATTTTTTTAATTTACTGTAAATTGTTTGTCCCACAGTTTTTATGTACATTTATTTTCTTTTCATCTTTTCTTTTCAATCTTTTCATGCCATGTGGAATACACTGCTTCTAATGCATGTGACAGTAAACCTGAAGGCTGAAGAAACATGGCACACACATTCAGAAACGTGGAGTCACAAACACACGTAGAATGATTTCAATACGGAAAATAAACTGGAAATGACAAGATATATTGTCTTTATATGTTATCGTCTGTGTGAAAGACAGAACCATGACATCACAACAACCTTTAAAGAGCAGCACCCAGCAAGCGATTGGCTCTAGGAAACCAGGCACAAAGGTAACTGGACAGATATAATGATGGGAGGAACTCGTGGGTCAATGTGTTGAAAGCAGAAGCGACAAAAAGGAAGAAGAAAGAGGGAAAATTCACCAACAGAGGAATAAAGGCAAAATGTGACCAAAAAAGAGTCTGAAAAGGACATGGTTAAAAAGAGGAGGGCTGTAATTTGACTGTAACTTGTAGTTTAAAGACACACTTGCTTCAATTTAGGATTCAATTCAAGGTCACCTGGTCATCTGGGCAGGGCCTGATAGTTGTACCACACTCAGGACTGAAGACATTGTGTTTGTCCTGGGTCCCAGTGAATAGTTTCCCCACCTGAGAGTCAGGTAAGCAAATCTTTTATTTTGCTATTTTGCTTGAGTTTTTATTTACACTTTGTATGTTTTGTTTTTTTTTTTGTTGGTAAAAAATTACTTTTAGAAACACCTTAGAGTCAAACTGGAAACAAACATGTGCTCTGCAGTCATGTAAGACAAAGAAACCGTGTTTCCGTGTTGTGACCGTGCATGAATAGAGCACAAGTGGGAGACTTCCTCTCTTTCTCTCTTATATTGATTTTCTTTCAGTTTTCATCGACACAAATGAAGCATGTGTCATCGTCCCAGTGTCTCCATGGGAACTCCAACTAAATAAATACAGATTACAGTTAAAGGGCAAATTACTGATTAAAACTTGAACAAAAGAATGGAAGGTAAAGCTACTTGGCTGAAACATTTATATATCCTTCTGACCTATAATTGTAAACATTACAATATATTTTTATAACTTTTCTATAATTGTTTTTATATCTTATAATCATAGTCATGCCTCTAAGATTCTGGTAATACAATCTCACAACAGTGGCTCATGGCCTCAAGTCTATACTCCTGTGTGATGTGCAGACACTATAGATACAGTGCATCCGGAAAGTATTCACAGCGCTTCACTTTTTCCACATTTTGTTATGTTACAGCCTTATTCCAAAATGGATTAAATTATTTTTTTTACCTCAAAATCATGGACACAATACCCCATAATAACAAAGTGAAAAAAGTTTGCTTGAAATTAATTAAAAATAAAAACAAAAAACATCACATGTACATAAGTATTCACAGCCTTTGCCATGACACTCAAAATTGAGCTCAGGTGCATCCTGTTTCCACTGATCATCCTTCAGATGTTTCTACAACTTGATTGGAGTCCACCTGTGGTAAATTCAGTTGACTGGACATGATTTGGCACACACCTGTCTATATAAGGTCCCATAGTTGACAGTGCATGTCAGACCACAAACCAAGCCATGAAGTCCAAGGAATTGTCTGTAGACCTCCGAGACAGGATTGTATCGAGGCACAGATCTGGGGAAGGGTACAGAAACATTTCTGCAGCACTGAAGGTCCCAATGAGCGCAGTGGCCTCCAGCTATTATTCTATAATAGGCACCCCCTTTTGTTTTCACTCAGGAATTCAGATGTTTTACCTGGTTGGGTAATTGGATAAGGTGAAGCAATTGTATTAGCAGTAGCAGAAAGTAATTAAGTACATTGTACTTAAGTACAATTATGAGGTCCTTGTATTTTACTGGAGTATTTCCATTTTATGCTACTTTATACTTCCGCTAAATTACATTTCAGAGGGAAATATTGCACTTTCTACTCCACTCCATTTATTTGACAGCATTAATTAAACAAGCAAGTTACCGTAAGGTAGCACTTCAGTTCACTGAATAATTCCCACTCTGCCAATAACCTTGTTCTTAAACAGGAGAGAAACCACATGTTAATTATGGCCAACATGCCCTTCTCTTAAAAGAACTAAAATAATAATTACTATGCTGCTGCTCAAACATCGAAGATTAGCTGCAGTTTAGTATAGTTTGATCCATCTCCTGTATATCTATATGAATATTATCAAATTGCTACATTGTGTTCGATCTACCTACCTCTAATATGTTATATCAGTACATTGCTTTATTTCTACGACTACTTTTCTATAGTTTTACCCTCCTTGGATGACAACAGAAGCCTTCCATAGCCAAGCACCTGACAAAGGTGCATTTGATTTCCACTCCGACCCAGCCCAACTGTTGGGAGCTGCAGCTGTGCTGGATGAACATACCTGCTAGGAGCAAATACAAAAAAAGTTTGACCCATTTCTTCTCTGGCCTTTATTCTACATCACAAATGAAGTACAAGACATGATAATAAATCCCTAATTGTGGCTTTATCTTGCCTGCAGAAGACATACCTGTAAAATATATTGTATTTTCTCCTTCCCTCCACAATAACATTTAATTAATATTGTAAAGTTACTGCATGAATTTTACATTTCACGTAATGATAAGGTACGTGAGCTATAACACAATGTGTCGACTCATTAATTGCACAGGATGAATAAAGATTATTTCTGATTACCTCTAAAATGCCCAATAGTTACTTCCATGTTCCCCATGGTCATGTGTTCTGCCACTGTACCTACATTTAAATACCAGCAAACCAGCCGTTATTTTATTGGTACCTGACTCATTCAACAAAAGGACACAATAAATCCTGAGCTGTATTATAAAGTGTTATTGACGCTACAACTAGCACAACAACAGGGCACTGATTGACTCCCATTGGGGCTGAACATTTAGGAAGCATTGCTACATTGAGCATAACGGCCAAACGGCCACCTTAGATATATCCCAGGGTGTCTCCTGGCTATTTGAGACATCAGATGGACAAAACAAGACACACCCGCAGGCGTGAGCCCTTGGACAGGAAATGCCTCCATGTAAACAGGAAACAGAGATGTTTTTGACTGATATACTCGGCACATGGCGAGAGACACACACTGCTCTGATCATTTAAGGATTAAAACTCGCCAAAGACTGTAAACTGTATTTTACACTTTAAGTAGTACATATATTTTAATAGTATCTCAACTATTAAATGACATGTTCTCCCAAGTCAGTCATTTGTTTACAGGAGTCTTCCTTCCCGTAAAATCCTCTCGACTCTGTGTACCCTGTGTACCCTCGTACGCACGTCAAGTAGTGTTTCCTCATGAGGACTCCCTCCTGAACTGCCCAATCAACTCTTGACCCTGCTTCCTGGTCTAAAATTAACCCCACCCACAACCACAACCACCACCACCCAAAGTCTGTCGCCAGGAAACTGCTATCAGCATCCATCATTTCATTTCGGACGTCACTTACTCTCAGCTCATGGACACACACACAAATTACACCTGCTGCTTTTTTTTAAATTTTCCACACATCTTCCAGAGCAACATGTCTCCTCAAAATAACACTGATTATGATTTCTTAGAGCGTCCACAATAACAAAATGCCACAAGAGTTTGACACCTTAGAGTTTATTTGTAGCATCAGACTCCGACCTGTGATCTCAGTGACACTCTGTACCGACAGACTTTAAGGAGAGTCTGGTTACTGGCCTCCATTTGATCAAGTCCAGCTCACAAACACGATGAACAAATATATTAAAACATGCTCTAATGTACTGACAGCTCACAAAGATTCGAAAAGTCTGCAAATGCCTCCAAAAAGCAAAACACTGCAGCCAAGCTTCTGCATGTACATGAAAGTCACATAAAAGGTACATTTAAGATACAGATTATGGTTGTTAAGTGAATCAAAAGAATAACATATCAGATGATTTTAAGAAAGGGATACTTGACCTTTGACCCCAGGGCCTTTGTGTTAGATAAATAGCTTTTACTTTATAATTCATCACAAGATATTACAGCTGTAAATGTTGAGTTAGGCAAAGAAGTGTTTTGGTACCATCTTATAGGGATTCTCACTGCACATAGAGTTTCCTATTTATCCCATGTTTGTACCATCTGAATTCATTATGGCTTATGTAGCTCATTGGAGTTTCATGACTACTTTGCTGACATTATTAAAGCTTGATTTCAATATTCAATTTCAGCTCAGTGCTTTCACACAGGTGGAAAAAGCATGTCCATACCTTCTCTTTGATACAGTTGGACTCTAATCAATCCAAACCTGTCCACCTAAAGTGGCAGAGAAATCTGTTTTATGGAGCTAAATGCGAATTTATTTTGACAGGGAAGTCAACCACAAAAACAAAACAAAACAAAACTATACAAAAAAACACCTAATTAGTTACTAGTAATACTTTCATACAAATATGCTGATAAGTATAAGTAAAATCTGCCTTTTAGAAATTAAGTCAGGTATTGTTATCAAATCAGACAGTCTGATGTAAAACCAATATCAACGCCAATATCTGTCACTCAAAAATAACACTGTGCATACATTATGTAACCCAGTGCCACGCATGTGTACGTGATCCTCTGTCACAGCGTGGGTGTGTTTTGATGCCATCAGCCTCTGTACCCACTTTGGGCCAACATACATACCAGGCTGGCGGGTGAGCTCTGTGCGGAGGAGCTGGAACTGGGGGGCAAACGGATCCTATGACCATCACGCTGCAGCTGTCACTGGTGTGTAACATTAAGACAGGGACTATTTGAAATGACTGCGTACTACCACCAGCAGCTCTAACAGCTCTGCTCAGCAGCACAAAATCATATCATTATAACAAGGCCTGCAGCAAGTTGGGTTTTCACAAAAAAAAAGTGTTTTATGCAGATTTGATCACATGGGACATGGGTGGTTTAGAGGTCAGTTGTTTAAAACAGCAGTAAATTACTCAGTGTTGCGCCATGCAGCAAATTCCATTAATGTGGATTACATTCAATTATTTTTAAACATAGATAACGACAATCTATCATTTTGATGAATTAGAGTTTAGGTGCTTTTCTCTAAACACAGTGGTACCAATGGTGTTTTCCAGTGTTGGAGGCCCCACCCATCTGGCACTGCTGAATGTTTAAATAAATTAAAATAAATTCTAGGTGTTGTTTGACCCAGGTCTCATTACAAAACACTCTTATAAACTTGGATTCGTAGTGACATGCCACGCTGCAAATAGTTACCATAAACCTCTGAATACTCAAGTGTTTGTAACTAGCAACTGGCATGTAGGAATAAACAGAAGCGGCAGCTGTCTTACCAAAACTGTCTTTGCATTTAAACAGCGTGCTATTGTTATGCTTTCCAAAGTCAGCAATGTGGAGTCTGCAGGCTGCCACATAAACTGTTTTGCACAGCTCTCAGCAGCCCCCGAGCTGCCAAATGTTAAAGTGACGCACTATTTCAGAAAATAAAACAAGTTTCAGGCTGATTTAAAACTGAATTATACAAACACAGAGCAACACAGGCATGGTCGCAGACACATACAGTATACTGCTGCCCCTCCAGACAGTGAGGGGGTCAATCCCCTTCTAACAACTGCTTACCTCTCAGCCATAAACAAAAAACCTCTTGCAGTACATTTTCCAAAAGCAACGGCAGAAAGCCCTCAGGTATCGGCAGACCGCACTGAGTCATCAGCACAGAGACTTTATTAAACCACATCCATCCAGCCTACCTTAATTCTCAGCCTCAGCGTGTCTCTTCCAGTGGATCAGAGGTGACGGACCTCCACCTGCAGCAACAGAGTTTCAATCTCAGCCTCTCTCTCCTCTCTTTTCTTCCTACAACTCCCTCTAACATTCACTTCCTGTCTGTCTTCAGCTGCTCTCCTTCACTTCTTGTTTTTGTTGTTGATGTTTTCAATCTCTTCCACCTTCTTTCTGTCTAGAGCCTTTGCCCCTTGCCACCAGCCAGCCTCTTGCTCCCCTCACTGAAACCTCAGGCCTGGCCCGGGCCCATGGCATCTCTAGAAGGGATGCATCCAGGCGTTTGATTGGCCAGAGGGCAGAGAGATGCCCCATATTAGGGCAACAAGGGGCAGGGCTGCACGACTATGATAAAGGAGGGAGGAGAAGGAGATAACAAAGTTTGTGACATAGTAGCCCGTCTGTCTGAGTTGTGAGGCTACTGACTGAGGCTACTGACTGTTTCTCTCCCTGTCTCTCAGATTCCTGCAGCATTCTTGCAATGTGTCAAACGTGGTTTATGAAATCCATCAGTATCAGTGTTAAGAGGAGATGTTCACTTTGGCAGATCAGACTCCAAAACAGAGCTGCACTCATTGGTGATTGTGTTATCTGAAAGCTAAAAAATGAGAGCTTTTAAACTAAGTGGTGCATTGATCTTATATTTTCTATATGGACTTCTTTCCTTGTTTCCTGTGGCAATTTGTCATTTGTAAAGCATTGATTACAGGCTATAAGGTAAAAGCTCAGAGCTCAGTCTTCCTACTTTGGATAATTCTCCTCATCATCTTTTATCTGACTAAGCTGCTGACTTTGCATGAAGTGCCATAGTTATTGATGTGCTATTAAGTTTGGTGACTTAATTTGCAAATTGACCAATGGACATTTTCCAAAAATGTTATCTGGTGGTGGTATCACGGTGATGAAAAATGAGCTGGTGCAAGGTATGTGATGTTTTCTGTCTACTGAGTTATCAGCTGTTGGTAGGTTATATCTCTATGAGCTAACGTCAAACCCGGAAGCCAAAATAAGCCAGAAAACAGTCTCTAATAAAATCCCGACAGTCTTTAAATGCCTAGATGAATTTTCCAACAAGTGATGTTGTTGGGAAGTTATTTTTATCCCAAATGGCTGAAAATAGGAACAGCAGGCCTTGAATCTTGTTTTAGAAATAGCGTGACTCTTCCTTTCAGGGGAGCAGCTGAACGATGTGTGTGTGTGTATATGTGTGTGTGTGTGTGTATGTTCGTGTGTGTGTGTGTATGTATGTGTGTGTGTATGTGTGTGTGTGTGTGTATTTATTCGCGTGCTCCTCTCTGTGTATTCCTGTCTGGATTTTTGTCTGTATTTGTGTGTCTGTTTGTTTCTCTCCTGATATTTACAGATGATTTGCAGTAAACCCGCTGGCTGTAAATATGAGAAGGTTTAGACGTCTCTAATTCCTACAAACGCTACTACATTTTTACTCACTACTTATATTACTAATATTAATTTGCTGATCCCTGTAGCAAAATTCTCTTTTCCAATACAGTGAGGTCAAAGGTCACTCAGCTGGTTGGGATTTAGTTGGGAGCTAGTTGGGATTTAGTATCCTGCTCAAGGAGGCTTCAGCAGGGTGGCTGCCTTACAACGTGAGGGATCGATGCTCAGGTTTTAAACCCAGATACAGTTCACTGTATCCAGGCTTCTATTCAGCATCTTCCACCCAAAGAAAACATTCAAGGTGGTGATACTGTGAACAAAGCAAGACTGGCACAACTTCATGCTCACTGAAGTGAAATGAAGTGGAGAGGCGTTCACTCCGGTGGAAGTAACTCATCTCGATAAAAGAAGTTTAACTGACACTGTAAATTCCAAACACGACCGCCTCAAGCTGCAAATTCGCCCCCTGAAGGATTTTCAACAGCGGGAAAAATGTCTGTTCCATATTTATGAAGACTATTACGAACTACAGTTCCACAGTCTCCATAGAAGATGTTCATCTCTGCTCAGGGCACAATCACACTGGATTTCACTCCAGTCAACTTCAGTCTTAGTCTCACCTGCCTCTTTTCAGCTCAGCCTGACAAGCCACATTAATGGACAATAATGATGATAATCAAAATGATGAAGGTGCCAGTTGTGCAGCCCTGCACATCAGTCACACCCACACAGTCCTGAGAAGAATCTATGCACTTAAATTAAATTAAATTAAATTAAATTAAAAGTCAAGTAAAAATGTCAAATCTTTGCACTTCTGCGATGGGAAAAAGTGCAACTTCTCCACCGGCAGCCATAATCTTCTACGCACTGTGGCTACATTTTCATGATTTTGTTTGTTTATTTAACTCAATGAGGGAATCTGTTGCCTGCTTAATTTCAACTTTTACAGCATGTTTCCCTGGGATATTAAGTATAGTATATAATAGTATACTGTAGGATGTTATTGAGCTGGTTGTTGTTTTTCTGGCCTGTCACTTCACAATGTAATTAAAAACTCTCTGATGGATGATTGAATATGAAATTATTTTGGTAATGTAATAATTGTTTCAACTGTTTCTAACTTTCTAATCAAGCTCAGGTTGCATGTGTGAACACTGCTGCCCCAGCACATCAAATTATTTCAGTTTGTTCTTACTAGTTCATCAAATTTGGATTCACATCATCATCACCACTAAACTACAACCTGAGAACAGGTCTGATCAACCAAAATAAGTGAAACCCCCTGCATGAGAGCACAGAATCTTAAGTAAACTACATTCAAATGCAGACCACCGTAACCTGCCAATCCACCCACGATCCCCCTAGAGACCAGTACAGCCCCATCCAACCCATAAACCTACAGATAAGTGATGAACATGTCCCACGCCAGGGAGCCGGGCAGAGGTGGGGATGTGGGGGAGAGATGCTGTCAGCACAGATCCAGGCGGCCAGCACTGTGTCAGCTAACATGGTCATTGTTACATTCCAGCTCCCACACAAAGCCAGGATTTAGACACGAGGGAGGCCTGGGACCCCGAAACAGGGGCTTGGCCAGGCAGGGGGAGGAATGGAGGGTGTACGATATCTGTATGCACATCACTTGTATTATGAAAACCAAGAAGTAGAACCACTGACCCAAAGTCAAGACTTCTCTTCTAAGAAGTTTTTCACCTGACTGCTGAAATGATACTGTAAACTGGGATTTGTTAATGGGGTTTCTGGGGGTGAGGGTGGTCAGTATAGACATATCATGGGAGTAAAAGGAGGACTGAGGAGGGCCCAGTTGTACAGGGTGGGGCAGGTGGGTGTTGATGGGTGAGGTGGGTTGAAGGAGGATGAGCAGCTGGGTTGGCATCGGGCGCAGGGTCCCACCAGACCACAGCTATGCCCTCGTCAGCGCTTAAATGGGCCAAGAAACTGGAGCAGGCTGTGTGTGAGTGTGTGTGTGTGTTACAGTGAAAAACATGTCTGGTCTGAGGGGGGCATATCTACCAGTTCTCCAGAGGTTGTGAACTTCAATTTATCCCAACTGTGACCACAGAAGATACTTGTTTCTGAGTGTAGAACAGGACACTTCACATGTTCTGGTCAACATCCCGTTTAGCCACCATTATAATGAGTTAGACCAAAAAATATATATGTTACTTTCAAACAGGGCTTGTGAGGTTTTTAACTTGCTAAGTCAGAATCAGAATCAGCTTTACTGGCCTTGCATCTACAAGGAATTTGACTCCAGTTTCTAGTGGCTCTCAACGTGCTCACAGTACTGATAACAGTGTCCAGGGAGGAAACCATGGACATGGGCTGAGCAAAGATAAATATACATAAACATATGACTGTTATGTACAAGTCAGAAGGTGAAAAAAATAGACATGTGTAAAGTTAAGTACGGAAATGTATTTGTACCACATCAGAAAAAAAAAAAAGATTTACATTATAACGTGATAAGCTTATTGTTAGAACAATATGTTTTTCACATCATGACAATATAAAAATATAAAACGTGAAAAGTTTCACATTTTAACAATATGCATGTTATAACAATAAACTTTTATAACATGATACAGATTTTTTTTCTGGTGTGGCAGCAATACGCTTCCATTGTTAAGAAATAACAATTTAAAATGTATAAACATATAATGTTACGGCAGATTAATATATCCTTACTTTATATGTGGATTAAGTCACACTCCTTGTGATTTACCAGTATTGCCTTGTTCCCTTCAAAATAAGGGTAAGTGAGATTGTGTTTTCTGCAAGTCAAGGTTAAACTAGGAACGCGACAAGGCTCATCAACAGATGTAATGATGTCAACTCTTAATCTGTATGTAAATTTCCATTTACAAAGTCATGAATGTGACCTCCTGTGGTAAACAAGATAAACAGGACCCAGGTTGACAGAAGCATCAGAGGAAACTGACAACATGAAAACCTCTCAAGGATCAGAGACTCAGAGGTGAAAACTATTCTCCTCCCAGTCCTTTATTTTCATCTGTTAGGTCAGATACATAGATAAGAGTAATGTTGCTGTACATTTGTTAGTTCATGCGTCTTTGTGTGAGTGTGCATCCATATATGGATCATTGCACACATTTCCCTGATGCAAGCGCAAACACACACACAGAGGAGGCAGAGTGCCTCTGTTAAGCTCTGTCATACTCTCTCACACACACACACACACACACACTCATCAACTCGCAGGCAATGAAACCATAGCTAAAACAGTTTTCAGTCACAATGCTCACTTCCTCTCTCAGCTTTGCCTTGACCTGCAGCTGAGCGATCTCTGTGTGAGCAGACCTGACCTCCGGGTATGAATAGAGATGAATGTCAGGGGTTAGTTAGATACTGTATGTATATCCTTGTTGAATACCTGTAGTTCACTGAACAGTGATGACAATAATATTAATGTATTGGGCCAGTAATAAAGAACATTTTTTTTCTGCTCAACTTCAGATGCTGTAGACTTGTCGTTTATTAAAATGAACGTTTAGTGTCAGTCGTGGTGTCTGGAATAATATTTTTCAGTGCAGGAGGTGATTTGCAGAAACAAAGTATGATAATTTCCCATTAAACAGCAGTTGTCTAAGAAAACTAGGATCAAAACATTCTGCATGGTTGAATGTGCTGCTCATATCTTTACTTGTCTTGCAACTTGCAACTGAAAACACATTAATGGCTGTTGGTAGCCTGTAGAAATGACGTCACTGAAAAGATTGAACAGACATTTTAGTATCAAAAAGCAGATGAAGTTATTACGAAGCTGACGAAGAAAATCCTTAAATGCCAGATATTTTTCTCAGGAGACACTTGAACTAAAAGAACAGTGGACATTGGACCTAAATTCATCAAATGAACTCAAACATGACTCTCACATGAAGCTCATGTTGCTGTGTGTCCAGTGGACGTGTTTATATTTGTTGTGACAGTTTATATGTTGGTCACTGTGTAAAAATTAAGCACATCCTCCTGCAACTGATTGCAGGAAAGAAGAGAGAACAAAAGACTTTATTTCTCATTTTGATTTGACAGCCGATCAAATGAAATGCTGCTCTGACATGTCAAGAGAAAATCAATGTGGAGGCGCCTGTTACTTGTGTCCTAGTGTCAGCTTATTCAATTTTGTACAACAATGTTCTCGTATAAGAAGAGATGCAGTGTGAGTTACAGCCATGAATAGAGCAGGATTTATGTTTGCAAGTGACTTAGCCACTTAGCATAGCTGCTAACAGCCAACAAGTTACCAAACCTTTCAGTTAGACTTTAGCGACCTCATCAGATTATGATGTGACCACCTCATCACATGAGACATCACTTTCATTATCATCATGAGGAGTTACATCAAGCTGTTGGGCAGATTCAGATGTGATGAATCATTAGCCGCAGTAGCAGCACAACAAACATGACCAAATGACCATCTGATCCTACTAACCCAAAAATATCATGACTGCATTCAATGAAGTATCGCAACAAATGAACACAGGCAACCCTCTCTCCTAGAAATTCTGTTAACACACGACTAAACTATACATTCTGTAGGAAACATAATCACTGGCTTTATTACGCTCAGAGCTAACACGTTTTTTGAATAAATCAAGTCCGATGTTTACTAATGGCAGCGCAGTTTCCAGGAGGAGGGTTGGGGAGAGGGACCAGAGACCAGGTTTGCATCCAGAGTCCAGTCTGTGGTTTAGGTAAGAAAAGCGCTTGGGTTAAGGTTAGGGTTTAAGGTTAAGGGAAAGATTGTGGTTTTTGTTACACGTGAATAACAGGTTGTGAACTTTTTTCTGTATTAAACCAGACCAGCATCCATCCTAATCTTAACCAAGTGCTGCTAGTGTCTAAAAAAAGTGGATATTGCACTGCCAGGTCGGAGACAAACAACGTTATCTGTCAACAAGTTACTGAAATGTTCAGTATCAACATATTTGGAACTTTCCAAATACATAAATTAAAAATATATCCTCATTACATCAATAAAAACAACGATGGTCACAATTGTGTTTCCAACAAAACATATTTGCTGTTTAATTTTATGTAAAAGTAATTTCTGAGAGACAGGGCTGACGCAGGAGGACACTGAAGCTGTTCCTTTATCATAGAATAAGTATTACTGTCTGTGGTCTGTACGACTGTACAGGATAGACTGTAGATTGAGCTTCGATCACTGGATTATCAAAACCTGAAATCCACCCAAAATATTATGAGAATTTAAGTGGCATCACAATGTTAGGTAACCACCAACCAACCAATTGGTGACCACTAACCGATTGTATCATAAGAGAAATAATTATTTAAGTGTCTATGCAGTAGCCCATATCTTAGGCCACCTCTGATGTGTCTGTCTTCATTTCCACACCGTAAGTCATTCCAGGTATTAGCATCAACCAAAGACCTTGAATATCGATGCTTCGCTACATCCAAAAGTTAATTCAGTAGATATTCCCACCACAAACATATCACATGAGGGAGCCATGAGTTGTAACAAAACATATGAAAGCAGTAGTTTGAGGCTGAAAAACTCAAAAGAACTTCTACACAAATGTGTTCATATAAAATAACACATACAATAATAATATACATAAAAAAATATATATATATATATATATATATATAATATAAAAATTTATATAAAACCTAAAAGAAATTACATGTAAACATATATACATGTAAATATAAACATATATCCATCTCAAATCCTTGATACTATCAGTAGGGTCAAAAAGTCTCAGACCACTTCCCCAGAATGTGAAGATAGACATAATGAAAATGAATAAAAAAAACCAAACAAAAAAAGTATAAGAATATAGAATTTTTATATGTAGGTCTACGTTGTTTTAATAAACTTACATATATTAAATCTATATCGTTAACATATATGATTGCAAAATGCAAATTTTGCTATGGTTGTTTCATATATGTCAAAAACATGTATTTTATCATGTCCAATGTTGTACATATACATCCAGAGGATGTATATATTTGGTAATAATGTATCACCTTATAGTTAACACATATAGCAACATCACTCTTGATATAGGAACGTATATGTCATATTACGTTTCTGTATGGGTAAAAAGATGTTCATGATGGACGATGTGTGGGAACATCAACTCATGTCAGACTGTTTTACTTTTAAGAGAAAGAGTTATTTATTCACTTCTGAACTAAACCACAAATTATCTGCCCAACTTTAACGCCTCACTTAAATCTAACACACCTTAACCAAAGCAGCTCCCAAAGCTCAGCTGTTACAGTAGAAAGTCTTTTTGTATGTGACAATTAGGAGAAATTGGGAATGTTTTGCCATATAATCCAATGAAAATTTACTTTTTGTCTTATGCTTTTATACAGAAATGTTACTTTTAGGGAGGCTGTGTTGCTCCATGCAAACAGTAGGGTAAGACAGTTATACATCCTGACCTGCATTGGAGGAGGGTGTCCAAGTGACTCTGAATATTCCACGTAGACACTCACACATGGTCCACAGCAGAAAGCCAATGGATGAAACACACAGATGGAGAAGCCCACACACGGGCTGTGGGGCTGGGAGAGCTGGGCTTCAGCGCTGGGGGAGGCAGGTGGGTGTCGGAGGCGATCCTGGGGTTGGTTTGACTGCTTAGGCCCACCCGAGACCGAGCTACACTGTCAGTGTGTGGATCACAAATAGAAAGAAAGCGAGAGAGAGTGAGGGTGGAGGGTCCTAGGGCTGGGAGAGAGGGATGGATGGATGGATGGATGAATGGATGATGAATGGATGGATGGATGGTTGGAGAATGAGGGATGGAGAGCTGTGTGAGGAGGGGGGATGTATTGACAGAAAGAGTGACCGAAAAACAGAAGCAGAGAGCGACTGTCTCATCAGTGTGTGTACATGTCAACATATGGACCACTGAACTTTCTTTTTCTTCTGTAGACCACCACAGACTGGGAAATGGACACTGGGTACTTGTGTGTGTGTGTGTGTGTGTGTGTGTGTGTGTGTGTGTGTGTGTGTGAGGCAGAGGCGACAGCAACGAGACAGGACAGAATAGGGGTGTATTAGCACTAGTGGACAGTCAGCAGTTTGCTCTGACCCTCTGTAAAGCCCTGCTCCATTGTTTGTGGTGCTAGAGGCTTTAGCTGTGGCCCAGCAGTGCCTTGTTACTGGGCTTAGAGGGACTGGACACTGGATACCAGTCAGACACAACCGCACCGCAAACATAGCAACACATCCTCTGCTTGTTTATAACTGGGTGAAGGCTGGAGTTGTTCTGTATTTTTCTTATTTTCAACAAATCACAAGTTTTTGTACCCTGTCTGTGGCACAAACTTTACAAACAACTCATAAATCTGTAGTTTCATTTAAAAAAAAAGAAGAAAAGGGGACGGGATGGAGGGGATTAGTCATTTCCTGAAAAATCTGGACACTGTAGTTTTTAACAAACATTATTCAAACAGGAAGGAAAAAATATCTTTGGGGACTATTTCTTTGGGCGGATAAATACACATTTGGTGTTCAAGTGATTATTTCCAGCAGCAGCACAGTGTGTGTAGGTTTAAGTCAAAACAAACTACAGTATGTGTTCATGGTAATGAAGGAACATGTCACCCAAGGCAACAGTGAGACTCACTGAACTATGGTAGAGAGGAATAAGACATACCAGGCTTTGGATACACAAACAATACTTGTTAGTGGGATACATTTACTGCTGCTTTTGGTGTTTTCATGGGATTTGTTGACAATAAGAAGAAAATATAGAATATAATCAGTTATGCTGCAACCAGAGTAATCAGTGAACCACCTTCCACGATTTAAAAAAACATTTTCTAAAGTTAAGTTTTTTTAATTATTTTTTTTTGTACATTGACACAAGCTAGTTTTCAAATACTGGAAAAGTTGTTAAAACAACTGAATGCTCTACTTAAATTATCCTGCTGGGTTTTGTTGTAATCAATGACTTTTCTTTACAAATAAAGTTTAAAATATACCTTACAATAATTAGCTTTGGGGAAAAAAAGTCTGTGTTGCTTAGAAACAGGCATGATAATGAGTGAAACAGGCGACCACACCAACCAATCAGATGCTAGTTGTGGGAGGGGTCAATGGCAGTCATTCACAGGAACCTGATCTACTGTAACTGTAAATTCATACTTTTTGTACAGACAGATCCTCTGATTGGACATAAACAAAACAATATAATAAATATAATAATTTAACTGATCAAAACAATAAAATAATTGAAACATAATGAAGCAGCTGTTAGGGCAAATTTATAGTAAACTTCTTGATGTTTGTAGTTATGTCACTTACAATACATAAGCTACATTGGTTTTGATAGGATATTTGTTGTGTGAACAATTGTGACAGTATGTTGAAAATATTGTATTTGCTTACAAGTTATTGGATCAGTAGTTAATTTCCCCATTTATTTATGTTATCATTATAATTTATTATATCAGATTTATACATTTCTCAATCTGTCCAAAGACTTCAAAGGGTTTAGCATTGGAAATTGTTGGTGCAACAATGAGTGCCATGTAGGCCTCCTGCTGAGTCTTACATAAACAAATTAAAATGTCTGATGTGTTCTGCTTTTTGCAGCCAAGAAAGACAGGACCTTTGTGTTCTTCAATGGGACGATCTCTAGTTACAACAGATGAAGTTGATCTGACCTGTGCCACTGGTGTTGATGATGTAATTCTTGCGACAAACAGGAAACCATGGTTTGCCTGTGGTGGCTCCTCATCTGTGGAGCCTGTTAAGTCCATCACTGTTTCTGGGACAAGTCATTACCTCTGTCCACCCTCGGCCCTGTCTCCTTCTTCCATCACACTTCTTTCCTCTGCCTTTGTCTCATCAGAGGAAGACTAGTACTCTGCCTGAGCCCTCTTCATCTCTTCAGCTACAGCTCTGTCACACAGCCCGGCTCATCTTGTGCTTCACGTTGACGCCGGATTGTGAGCTTAGGAGTCACAGAACCGGGGAGTCATTTGTTCTCTGTGTGTTCAGATGAATTTCTACATTAATACAGTAATGAAATATGTTGCACAGATCCATTTCAAGACCATACAGTTCGTACTGGATATTTTGCAGGTGACATGTATTTACCAAGCTGTTCAGCCTGATATCCAGTGGAATTACATTCATACAGAGTCAAAAACAGGAGGCAGCATCAGCCATCACATCCACACTGTGTCAACTGAACCATGCCAATATCACATAGAAAGCACCAGTAAGTGTCAGTCAGCCTAATGATAACAATATCTGCCTTAAATTATGACAAATTCGAAACAACTGAAGCAATAATGTCAGCTGAGCTATAGATAGTAAATCAATCTTACCTTTAGATGTTACAGTTAAAGGTGTTGTTTCAATGCCACATACTTTTCTAATGTTAGAGAAACGCAGTCCCCAAGAGTTCATGGGTCAAGCTTAAAGGAGCTATCTGTAAGTTTTGCTATTGCTACATAGCTAGTGTTAGCATTAACAGATGTTTACTTACCAGTCTAGAAGAAATGTTGTGAGTTCGGCATCAAACTTCATACCTACAGCTATCTCCAGCAGTGGAAAACAATCCTCTTGTTTTGCTTATTTTTATGACTTTTTTTGTACTGAAACATGCTAACCAGCTAGCCCTGGCCCAGTCGGACTATCTCATCACTTTCTGGTACTGAGTCATGGTATTGACCAGCCTGCCCTGAAGAAGTAGCTGCTCCAATTATGAATTGTAACCTCTTGTCTTGTAAACGCAACAATGGCTGAAGCTCTTGCCAGGGCTGTTCAGAAAACAGCTGTTAACGCTAACGCTAGCTATGTAGTGATAGCAAAACTTACAATTATCTCCTTCAACCAATCATGACTTACTGTTTTAGCTGTTTGTCATGTTCACAGAGAGAGATAATGGAAAAGTTACATATCAGCACATGTATATTTTTGAGTGATTTTAGAATGAGCTTTACTTTTTTCTTTTTCGAACAAATTGCATTTGCTTTACTATAGTTACATTGCATTGTATGTTTTCTCATTGTGCAAATAGACCTTTCTCAAAGCATTCTCAGCTCTTAGTTAACATGTTTTTTGGTGCAATTTTTCAGAACATTTTAAAGAAATTATGCCTTTAAAAAGTGAACAAAATCAACCATTTCAACAAGTGCTGAGGACCTGTCCCCAGTCTCCACATTGTCCCAGTGTAAAGGTAAATCATTAGTGCCCCATGAGAACATGATCCCCAGCTACTCGGACAGGGACACTCATGCACAAATATTTTAGGAAGAATTAGAGATCAGCAATGACTGTTTTAAGGTGTCAACACTGAATGTAACCCACAAGCTTTGTTAGCATGCTAAGTTAATTTGAAGGTACACTTAAGGCTGATTAGAATCTGGCCCTTGGTTTTAGAGGTGTTTTGACCTGTTGGTGGTGCTGGATGAAAAGTCAGCGCCTTGCTAGATTTCTTAGGATCCATCCTCTGAGGACCAGATTAATTCAAGATATTTCACTCTGGACAAATGTTTTAGGCTGACAGACATCTCGAGTGCTACACTGCTTTCTTGCTGAAAATCAGTTTAGTTTAATATCTTCATCATTTCAACATTATGTCTGTTAGTGTTCATTTTTTCACACAGTGAATTATTCTAATGCCTTACCTTCCCTCAAAAGCACCAGAATGTGAATTAAATGAGTGCCATTGATCATTTTTAAAGGCGAGTGTCGGCCTGATTTAACAAATCTGTGATTTCCACCCCACAGAGACTCACACAGAGAAAGTGTGACGCTTCATTGGGTCTCTGGGTGATAAATGTAGTTTCTGTTCTCATTAGCGGCGATGTTTGTCTGCCACATGCCTCAGTTAATCCCTACAAAGTGCAGAGTAGTTGAGAGCTGAGTCATCGAGGATGGAGCCAGCACACACACACACACACACACACACACACTCACACACACACACACACTCACACACACAGCTTAAAGCCCTGAGAATCCTGTGGGTTTAACAGAAAGTGAGTCAGAAGGATCACACAGGTTCTCTCCTCCCGATGCCCACTCACAGCTCAGACCTTCACGCTTAAAAATTTTATCGCCGGTACTCATCTACTTTCCCACAGTTCAGACACATGAATAATCTGTTTTGAGCTATGAATTGTCATTTTTATGAAGACACAACCGCTGTTGTCATAAAGGCCAAAAGAGGGAGAGCAAACAAACTGACCCTCCCACTGGTTTCAATGCAGTTCCACACAGTACAGGAGAACTTTGAGGGCAACTCTGAGACACCTGAGGAGTGTTTTCACATCATGAGATGAGTATTTCTGTCAATACACACTCAAACTAACATGTGTCCCTTTGTGATTTACTTTTGACGAATAAATTTATTTTTTCTGCAAATATTTGTCTTTTACTTGAGCAAGAACAGTGTTTTTTTGTGTTGCCAGCATCACCACGTGGAAGAGATTTTAGTGGTATTTTTATCCCTTCAGAAAAGTAGCTTATTAAAGACCTTGAATGAATCCCTGTTGAGACAGGTCTGATCCATTATCTGGACAACTGAATTTAATTTCATTGCACAGGACAGAAATTGTTTGGTTACATTCACCGGCAGAGGCGTGTGAGAGGAAGGACAGAGAGCTGAGAAACAGGAAGTTTTATTTCCTCCAACAGAGGTCATTCACTGTTAGGCTTTAGTATATGTAAATACTAACAACATGGAGGCCCAGCTTGTATAAAAAAATATCCCTTGATGTTTGTCATATATCTTGGATTGTCTGCTTACGTATCATCCAATTTATCATTAGAAAATTAATGATAAAAATAGAAACTTATAAAATAAACATGATGGCACCTGCTGTATCTTTGACATACAGTACAAACAAATCTTCCACTAAACACTGTGATACACAGTAAATTCATTTTCCACTTGTGTGCAGTTGTAACGATACAGTTCTTCTGTTGGCTGCTGTGATTGTTCAGTGCTGACTGTGCCTGAGGAGGAGAGGGAGAGGGAGAGACCTTCAGTTAATATCAGAACTACAACATACATGCAGTATCAAAGTGGTTTCCTAAAGGTTGGGGAGTTATTCCAGGGTAAACTCAGACATGTAGCCAGTCTGTCTGCCTTACATGTACAGACAGACAGACAGACAGACAGACAGCATTCACAAGTGATGTTTAATAAGAGAGCAGCAAACCTCCAGCCGGACCTCTCTTATTACTCTGTCTTACCTCTGTCCCTGTTTGCACCAGGTCTGTTCACAACATCATCAAATCACACACAACAACTCTTTAAATCAATATATGTAGTTTTTTTTCTTGTGCTTAGTTCAGACTCACCTTCAGAGCAACACTCAAAACAACACATTATCATTCATCTCAGAAGGCAAACGTCATGAATTGTTCACAGGTGAAGTGAATAACTAATGGCTTTACTCATTTTAAATACGCTTTTCATGCTTTGTAGACTAGTGATAAGCCATACGCAGGCTAGTTTACATCCTCTATTACATTAACTTCTATTTCTCTTAATTCATATGCAGGAAGATCCACCAAGATCAAACATTTACACCTGCACGTCTATGTTTTATGTTTTTATATATTTATTTATTAATTTATTTATTATTTGTCCCAGCAACATCCCTCACTTCATAGAACAACTTATTGAAAGTGTAGTTACATAAAATATTAGTATTACTGTTATTTGCATGTATTCATTAAACGTATATTGATGGATTATTATAGTGGAAGAACCCTGATTAATGATTTACTACCATTTATAATTGCAGAGCTCATGACTCATTAAATGAGAAACTAATAGCCTCTAATTAACGACTCACTTTCTAATCAACCAATTACACTAATAAACTATTAATAAAATGTCATGGGTTTCTCATTTTACAATGAAGCATCAATTAAAGACATCAGCTGCAGGGTTTTATCACAACCTGGCAATCCGAATGCTTCCTGTTAATATGGGTACAAAACCTGCAACTACAAAGTTTGTCGTCCATTGTCCATCTGTCATATGGATCATACCAACCTGTTCTGAGCATGTAGTGGTTCCACATTTCCCCCCACACATCAGGCAGGTATGATCAGAACCAGTTGTGTTAAGGGATGGGACTCCACCCTTTACTGTTTGCACCCTCGTCACCACACGTGTCCACTGAGAGGACGCTGTGGTAATTAAAGTGCAATTAGCTCAGTGATGTTCTCCTGCCAAATCACACTCCGTTCCTCATCTGAACTAAGTTACAATATCCATCAATCCATCCATTTTCTATAGCACTTATCCGAACCGGGTCGTACACCATGGACAGGACGCCAGTCTATCAAAGGCGACATATAGCGACAAATAACCACACATACTCACATTCACACCTAAGGGCAATTTAGAGCATCATCCTAGCGTCGTTGTACTTTGGGAGGAAGCCGGAGTACCCGGAGGGAACCCACACAGACACGGGGAGAACATGCAAAGTCCACACAGAAAGGCCTCTGTCCCAGGTTTGAACCCAGAACCTTCTTGCTGTGAGGCGATAGCAGCTAACCACTGCACCACCGTGCCGCCACTACGCTACAATAGTGTATACAATATAGACTATAGACTGCACTGTGCTAAATGGCAGTGTTGTATGTGTTTTCTCTTCTCTCACATACCAAGGAGCCACTGCCATATTTTTGCACGTAATGACACTTTGGTGGCTGTTCTCTTTTTGGAAGTCACATACTACTTGGGCTTTTCTGTAATTAAGAGAACAACAAAATAAACAATCCTGGCAAACAAGGAAAAATAGACAAAAAAAAATCTATTTGAAGCCTCCTGTGTGAATTTCCCTGCTTCACAATATTTAGATTTTTAAAATTTCATTTGTCATTTCACTTACCGCTCTGCCACTGCTGTTTTACACGCTGCCTTGTTTGTCATGTGGCTCCATTATTACAACACATTTTTTATCTCCATTCATCCTGATTGTTGTTGCTTTGTGCTGAAGTGTGAGATTTCAATGAACTGCTTGTTGATTGTGTGTTCATTGATTGCATCTCCACTGACTTTGTTTTTCTGTTCTATTTCAATGTTTTTTTTGTCTTATCTATTCATCACTATGCAGATCAACTTCATGAACAGAAAACATTTTCACCTGACGACGATCAACGTCACCTCATTTAACCTCACCCAACAGTGCCAGTTAATATTTGATGTATATATATTTAATGCGCAGATTCTACTGTGTATGAAACACACACGCACGCACACACACACACACGTAAACACAGAGTACCTGTGACAGGTTGGTACTTTGGTCTTTCCTTCACATCTCTGCAGCATCACCAGCTGAAACATCTGCATGAAGAGTAAAGATATAATCTGTCACAACGCTGCTGAGTTAATTCATCAGGGGATCTCCAATTTTACTGGGTGGTCCTCAGGGCAGCATGCACACGCACGCACACACACACACACACACACACACACACACACACACACACACACACACACACACACACACACACACTGAAGTCGTCCCTTGGCAGCTCTTTCCATTACAGCAGTAGCTGCGTGGTGCAGCTCGATGCTGCAGTGATAAGAGCAGATGTGAATAAACAGTGTTCACTGTTCTTTCACTTTCTTTCAAATAAAATGTGAACATCCAACAAACAGAAATCAGTCTTATGAGAACAGTGAATTACTGTATTTACATTTGTATGTTGAAGGCAACTTCTTCTTCTTTTCATTATTATTAGTATTATCAGTATTACTATTCTTATTCTTTTTCTCCTAGATATTGTTTTTTATTTATTATTAATTATTGTTATTATCTCACATTAGGTCATTTATTACCACGAGGAGGACTTCTACAAAAGTAGAAGTGTTGTGGAAAGTTTGATGATGGACCACAAAACATTAGCTTTAAATATGGATCCGACCCTATGTGGCCATTTACTGTATGAACTCCTTTATTTTGTTTCTCACACAGAGAACCCCTGAACTCTGAGGCATTGATGCAAAACTCCTCTTTTTCCTTGACTCCTTGATTCAAAACAAATCAACACATTTCCTGCCATTTTTAATTTCTGGCAAAGCAATTTCTACTGTTTGTCCTGCAAATTTCAACTCTGTGTGAGTGTGTACTATTTGTGGGTACAGAAATAAACACGACTGGTGCTTTGTACCTATAACTGAGTCACCTGCTGTTCACCTGAACCTGTTCACCACACACTTGGTGGGTCACTGGATGGGTGGGGGCTGCATGGCTAACAGGGAGACAGAAATAACCTCCTGGAATGGGCCCTGCTGCTCTGCTCTTATGGCCCCTGATGACACTGAATAGTGACATAGAGGATTTACCTCAGGTGTGTCCTGTATTTGTGAGGTACAGCAATGTGGGTTAAAACACCACACAGCTCACTCTGCCTCAGTAGAAGAGTATTTGTGAAACAGCACGTCTTGGTCTGCAGTCTGCAGAGACTGGGTGTGTTTGATTCTCACATGTGGACACACCCATAAACACTCAGGTCCAGTGGACCACAGCTGGAATCTGAGTTTAACACTGGTGAAAGTTTTTGCTCAAATGCTCTAATCTGGTCAATGATTCGGGTCAGAAGTATAATCTATTATAGACAGTAGCTTTATAAGAGTAATGTAATTTATAAAACTATGAAACTGATCTTATTTCATTCCATGTGTTTATTATAATTTTGCACTGCATTGAGAGGGGAGCAACACCTCCCAGACTCATCTGGGAATTTTTTTTTTTTTTTTGGTTGAAATTTGTGAAAATGTAAGAATTAACTGAGCTCAGATTTTCAGCCTGAGTTGTACTGGATCGTAATTTTCTCTGAGATCCCGAAGGAGCCAGCGAGGGAGATGTGAAGTGAGACAAGAGGAGAGTGAACACTGTGTGAGTCTGTCAGTTGAAACTTACACCAATGCTGCACACAAGTGTTAGAAATCTGCCACTGCAACGTGAGACGGGACAAACAGCCTCCCACTGGAAATGATAAAAAGAATAGGAGGAAAAATAATCAGTGACCATTGTTAAAGAGTTATGTCCCTGTTGTTTTTTCATATGTCCTCATAAGTTCCTGCTACTAAATGTGGATGTACTAATGAATTGTCATCACTGAGGTGCTTTTAGTCAGAAATTAAAAAAGTAAAAAAAGCAAAAAAGTATTTAAAATAGAAAATGCATAAAAGATAAATGTTCTGATTGATCACTTAATTAGTATCTTGATTGATTGACTGACTGAATATGAAAGTGCACAGCAAACTAATTTACATAAAATGTAAAACAAAAACACAACATGATTAATTATATACAATCAATTGTTACCACATGGCTAAATGCTGTTGCGGTTTTTCTATTGTCCACGATTCCCATTAATAACAGTGTTTAATTGCAATATTTTTGAAAGGGTAAAAAAAGGGGAAACATATAAATCAAATACAGTAGCTGTCATTAGAAAAAAGTGTAGCGTCATTCACCTCCTGAAATGATGGATTGTTGAATTTAAAAATAAGATGAAGAAAGTAACTGAAGTGATTGTTTGGCTCGTTGAGAGACACTGATTAACTCTCAACTTTCTTTTCCCTCTTAAATGTGAAACCTCGTCAGTTCAGACGTGTCTCGACGTGAATGCGTGAGTGGACTGACCACAGAGGGCAGGACGCGGCGGCTTGTGAGTGGACATATTGTTCCTTGGAGCCGCCAGGCTGGTGGGAGTGAGCAGAGCAGCGGGACATCAGCGGGGCTTTAATCCGGGCGGAGCCGCTGAAACCGCAGAGGCAGCAGTTTGAGAGACCACCGGCTGAACAATGACAGAAACCGACAGAAACACATTGTTGTGTCTGAATACTTTGTTTTTTCCCCTCATACTAAAACAGCAGGGTGCAGGACGACAGTACGAGGCGTATGGAGGGTTATATACTGACCAATGAGTCAACTATAGGCTATAACTAGGATTATCGCTTTGATGAACATGTGCAGGCACCGTATGTCTGACTCATTAGGAACTATATCCTGTGTGTCTAATAATAGCCTACAGGAGTTGGATGTAGTCAAGGTCAGCTGTAGGTTACAACCCTATATGGTTCAGACCCGTTGGTGCGTTTATCCACAATAAACAAAGTTGAAGAGACGCGTTTAAAACAAAGACTCTTATAAATTAAAAACATTTCAACCTACTTCTGACTTGATCGATTTGTTCCTATGTCCTCATACCTTCATTCCTGCTCTGAAGTGGCCGCTCGGGTTTGGAGCTCTGCCTGGAAACTTTGCAGCCTCACCCACACAAAGTCTCAGTTTTTGCGCACCGAAACAGCAGCAGCAGCATCTCCGCGCAGGAAGACTTAAAAACAAATGTTGCTCGTCCATGATTACAGGTGGCATCAAGCTGTACGTTATCAGATCGTTTATCAAACAGCTTTTCCAGTTCAAGTTCAGCAGTGATATGCCGGGCTGTGCGCCGCCATGTCCGCCCAGCTGAGCGGCCCCGTGCCGTTAACGCTCCTCCTCCGCGCCGCTGTGCGCAGATGGAGCTTTATATGAATGTATGGAGACAGAGGAGCCCAGCAGGTCCATTGTACTGTGTCTGGGAACAACCTGACAGCTCCACAGCAGAAACAACTCCACAGCAGGCGGCCAGAGGACACCTCAGCTGCCCCCGGTCACTGTCATGATAATAACAGGCCAACAGTGATAATGATAGTCCCTCTTCATTTTAGAGTAATATACAGTAGGCTATATATCATTTACAGAGTTTTATAAGTGTAGGTCTATTTCATACTGTTATTTATCCAAACGGGATCACTTGTGTGACATGTAAAAGACCCCTCACCCCATTCAGACGCCTTCACTTCTGGCACTTTATTATGTTGTTAGTTTAACTTTAAAGTGATGAAATTGTCATTTTCCTATCAGTCTATTCTCAATAACATATGTTCTTAGAAACTCTCTTAGTTACAGAAATATTCAGACTCTTTCCTGTGGCTCTCCACATTGTGGTCATGTGCATCCTGCGCTTTAATTAGCCTATCCTTGAGATGCGTCTAGAACTTGACTGGACTCCACTTGTGCCAAATTTAATTGGTTGGAAATAGTTTACAAAGGCACCCACTGGTGTATATTAAGTCCCACAACTCACACTGCATGCCAGGACAAAAATCAAGTCATGAAGTCGAAGGAACTCTCTGTAGACCGCTGTGATGGAACTGCAGCAAGGCACAGATCAGAGAAAAGGTGTAAAGCCATTTCTAAAGCTTTCAGTGTTCCCAGGGGCAGAGACATCTCGGTTATTGTGAAATAGAAGAAGTGTGGAACCACCAGGATGCCTTGGTCATCTGGTCAAACTGAGTAACCAGACAACAAGGGCCACGAATTAAACAGTCACTGTAACAGAGCTTCAGAAGTCCTCTGCAGAGATGGGATCATCGGCCATCTCAGCAGCACTCCATCAATCAGGCCTTCGTGGTGGAGGCATGACAGAGTACAAAGCACATGACAGTCCACTTTGAGTTTGCCAAACCACATTTAAAGGAAAAAGATTTTCTGGTCTGATGAGACAACAAATTGACATTTTGGGCTCCAAACACTATGACTGGCGAACACGAGGACCTGCATTGCCTGGACTAAAACATGCATCTTATAGAGAGCTGTTGTAGACTGGTGGGCAAATGTCTGAAGTGACTGTGTAGCAGAGTCCCCAGCCTGAAAGAGATGCAAAATGCCTACAAACATCACTGTATGTGCTTTTATTCTTGTTCTCCCGCCCTGATGCACTGGATACGATTTTAGTTTTTTAAGAATATATTTTTCTGAACTAGTGAGGAGAGTGTGAGGTGAATTAATCTTCTCAGGTTGTTTTAAAATAATTGAATATACAGTGTGTGTATCAGAGAACACATGAAGAACATCAAACAGGCTGGAACAGGTTTGACTGAATCAAAAACATTTATTGAGGACCATTTAATTCTAAGGAGGAAGAAGATAATGACATGTACATAATAACTGCTCCAGAGCTTTTTTATAAACTTTCTGCTACTAGTAAACATGCTTCCTTGGACAGTTGCCGTAACAACCATCTCTCCACTAATTAGTAGCTTCAATCACTCCACACAGTGGAAATTAAATTTGTTCATCATCATTTACTGCTGCTGCAAACTTCCAGTCTGTTGTATGTAATGCTGACTTTAGTATTAAAGGGATTTATTTTACAGTGGTATGAAAAAGTTTAGGCACCCCTTTGAGGCTGCATAATAATTTACTCTGTCTTCACAGAAAATGATCACATTGGCATGCCATTCATTTTCTAATAAAAGCTGAGTACTGGGGTATTTTCCTGACAAAGATTTTTAGTGTAGCAATATTAAGTTGTATGAAATTAAATCAGATGTGAAAAATAGGCTGTGCAAAAATTTGGGCACCCTTGTCATTGTGTTGATTTGAACACCTGTAAACTACTTAGTTTTTAGTTTTTTAGATGAGGTTTGGTGAGATCATTAAGCCTTGAACTTAATAGCCAGGTGCATCAAATCATGAGAAAAGGTATTTAAGGTGGCCAATTGCAAGTTGTTCTTCTCTTTGACTCTCCTCTAAAGAGTGACAACATGGAGGCCTCAAAACAACTCTCAAATGACCTGAAAACAAAGATTGTTCAACATTATGGTTTTGGGGGAAGGCTACAAAAAGCTATCTCAGAGATTTCAGCTGTCAGTTTCCACTGTGAGGAACATAGTGAGGAAATGGAAGACCACAGGCACGGTTCTTGTTAAGGCCAGAAGTGGTAGGCCAAGAAAAATATCGGAGAGGCAAAGGTGAAGGATGGTGAGAATGGTCAAAGACAACCCACAGACCACCTCCAAAGACCTACAACATCATCTTGCTGCAGATGGTGTCACTGTGCATCGTTCAACAATTCAGCGCACTTTGCACAGGGAGAAGCTGTATGGGAGAGTGATGCGGAAGAAGCCTTTTCTGCACACACGCCACATACAGAGTCGCTTGAGGCACATTTGGACAAGCCAGCTTCATTTTGGAATAAGGCCCTGTGGACTGATGAAACAAAGATTGAGTTATTTGGTCATAACAAGGGGCGTTATGCATGGCGGCGAAAGAACACAGCATTCCAAGAAAAACACTTGCTACCCACAGTAAAATTTGGTGGAGGTTGCATTATGCTGTGTGGCCAGTGCCGGTACTGGGAATCTTGCTTAAGGTGAGGGTCACATGGATTCCACTCAATATCAGCAGATTCTTGAGAATAATGTTCAAGAGTCAGTCACAAAGTTGAAGTTACGCCATTAGAGGCTATAGGAAGGGTCTAGAGGCTGTTATTTTTGCAAAAGGAGGCTCGACTAAATATTGATGTGATTTTTCTGTTGGAGTGCACAAATTTATGCACCTGTCTAGTTTTGTTTTGATGCATATTGAACATTTTCTGTTAATCCAATAAACCTCATTTCACTACTGAAATAATGCTGTGTCCATCAGTTATTTGACTGATCAAAATGAAATTGCTGATCCAAGCACCCAATGATTCATAAATGAAAATAATGTAAATTGTCAGGGGTGCCCAAACTTTTTCATACCACTGTAAAACAGTCCTGAGACTGAGAGTGAATTTTAAAAATCACATCTTATTTACAGCACAGGCACACCAGTTTCAGCATTAATTATTCCAAAGTCCAGAAAATTAAGAAAGCACACAATCTTTACTCCCTGAGATGAGCTGGGATAAAAAAAAAAAGCTCCCATAGAGGCTGAAGTTGTTTTAAAGAAAAGCATTGTGATTGATCTTTAATATGAGAAAGTGATCAGTGAATAGATCACATAACATAGTGAGTATAGGAACCAACTGAAAATGTGATTGTGCCTGAGCCAGACACTGATCTCAATGGAAAGATTGAACAGCACAGCCCAGTGCTGCCAGCACGTTGTGACACAAACCAGAACCAAACCTAAACTAGAGGTAACACTGTCTGTTCACTGTGTCAATGCTGGTAGCAGGAGATCACTGTTTTACACTGATTTTGTCTTACACTGTCAAGGGTCTGTGCTCCCTCATGTCGAAAGGAACCAGTTGAGGTGGTTTGGGCATCTGATTAGGAGGCCTCCTGGGTGCCTTCCTTTCGAGGTTTTCCGGGCATGCCCAACTGGGAGGAGACCCTGGGGTAGACTGAGAAGTCGCTGGAGGGATTACAAACCCTAACTTGCCTGGAAACGCCTTGGGATCCCCTCGGAGGAGATGGAAAGTGTTGCTGAAGACAGGGATGTCTGTAATTCCCTGCTTAGCTTGCTGCCACTACGACCTGACCCCGGATAAGCGGGAGAAAATGGATGGGTGGATGTCAAGGTCTGCTCCAGGGTACCTGACTGTTTTTTTTTGTTTTGTTTTGTTTTGAACAATCCTTGGCAGTTAAGTGGTGTGGGGACACATTATTGTCAAATTGGAGATTGGCACTAAAGCTGTGATAAGTCAAGTTTAAGATCGACTCTCTTCCTTTGGACCTGAACAGACAGGGAAACTAGAAGGAGTCATGTGCAGCTGATTTTTCAGCTGCAGCTGAGATAGTGCATGTGAATTTGAAAACTAAAATAAATGTGCAAATATAACACTGTGGTGTGGTGTGTGTGGTGCAGGTATGTCGACTGAAATAGTGTTTGTCAAAGTGGCTGCTGAAACTAACAGAAGTCTTTGAGGTTTGAGTGTTGGGTGAGGGGGGTGCTGTAGTCTGAGCTCCAGTCCCTCTCAAACACAGCCTTCAGCTGTGATTGGACGGTAGGCTCCGGGGACTGTGATGCAGTCTGGTTGACAACCAATGCTGAGCCGGCTGTGTTCACAAAGTAGTCACCTGACCAGTTAGACGTACCTGAAGACAGAAAGACACAGGTTATATTTTAGCCCATTCATCACTTGGACAGATGATAAATATTAGTGTGTATTATTAAATGTGTACAATCAGAGGTAACTAACGATTATTTTCAAAATGAATGAATAAATTATTTATTCAGCCTATGAAAGGTTTAAAAATGATGAGTCAGCCGGTCAAGTTTTCCGATGGGTCAAAGTAATATATAATAATATGAAGTATTTTTTTTACACAAATGATAATATTAATGAAAAAATTAATTTTAACAAAATGACAAGTTATAATAGAAATAGAAAGAGTTCTGTAAATACTGACGATTTGTGGTTTGTAAGTGAATAATCTCAAAGGAGTTTTAAATCGAAAGCATTGGACTTGGTTATTTGTCTAGGAAGACGTTTCACCTCTCATCCAAGAGGCTTCATCAGTTCTTTCTCGCACCTGACCAGGCTGGGACTGGTCCAACTATCTGGTGTGGAGACCCAGGTATTTAACCTCTGGGGGGGGTTTTCACAAGGCTGATGATGTCATTGGTTCCCTTTGTGCTCCATGTGCCAACGACAGTCGTTAGAGTGACTGTCTTGGTGGAGAGTTGGTTTCGACTTCGTTAGAGCCCTATTGTGTTATAACGACAGTCGTTGGAGTCACATGCCACTTGTGAACAGTTGTTTTTCTTAGATAACCTCTAAGATCTCTCCTCGGAAGGAGATTCAACAATTTAACAACAATTAATTTTCAACAATCTCCTTCCCAGGAGATTCAACAATTTTCGACTAACGAAGTCGAAACCAACTCTCCACCAAGACAGTTACTCTAACGACTGTCGTTGGCACATGGAACACAAAGGGAACCAATGACATCATCAGCCTTGTAAAACCCCTCCCAGAGGTTAAATACCTGGGTCTCCACACCAGATAGTTGGACCAGTCCCAGCCTGGTCAGGTGCGAGAAAGAACTGATGAAGCCTCTTGGATGAGAGGTGAAATGTCTTCCTAGACAAATAACCAAGTCCAGTTGCTTTCGATTTAAAACTCCTTTGAGATACTATGACCTGGACAAATGAGAATATTCACAGGCTAAGTGAATAATCTTCATATTTATCACAGCTTGATACATTAAAAAAGCCACTCAAAAGCTAGTTACTAACAACATATGTTGTTATTCAATTGTGTTTCACATGAATCATGCAGAGCATCTGCAGCCTCACCTATGTAAGCTATCTTGTCAGTCACCATGTACTTATTGTGGTTGACTCTGGCGAAGGGAATGTCCTTCTGCCTGGGGTTGGCAGGCACCACAAACAGCCTCTGGAAACAAGAAGTCATCAGGTTATTGTTTTTACTACAGGATATATCGTTTTTACTACATCATAACATGTACAACCTCCTTTGTCAGTTTTTTTTTGTCATAAAGACATAAAGAAGAGCTACTTACCACCTGGATGTCTAGTTTGCTCTTGGGGTCGTAAACTGAGGCCAGAGACTTCAGGAAGGGAAACATGACCGGCTGGGTGTTGGCCCAGCAGCTGATCAGCAGGCGCACCTTGACCCGCCTCTCGTATGCTGCTCTCCTCAGCTGGGTGTCGATGTCTGCCCAGTACCTGCAGAGGGCGACACATGCAGAGTATGAGGACATGAGACCATCACACTCACTATTCACTCACCCTTCAGCTGCGTTCCAGTTCATTAGTACTTTATTAATTCTCAAAGGAAACACTCAAAACAACACTGACGCAACTACTTTTTCATGAAACACATTAACTAAGGGAACCTGAGTTAATTCCATTACAATGAAATAAGAGAAGTTCAAGCAGGGACTTCTGATGACACATTTCTCCTCATGTGTTTACATTCATTTTACACTTCAGTCTACTTTTCTAACAGAACATGCTCGACACAAGCATGTCAGGTTACTTTGTGGTTAAAACCATGTTGATTTAAGAGGATGAAACAGATGCGCTTAATCCATGAGGTTATTAAAGATCTGGGGCCGGTTTCACAATGACAGACTTTGACTAGCGCTTAGATATAACAAATAGTCAGACTTCAGAGACACGTCTAATCCTAGGACAGACTGTGGGAAAATACTTTTTTTGATATGAAAAAAATGGCCAAATGAGGAACCAAGTCCAAACACTCAACTTTTTGGAAGAATTCAATTCAGTTACAAGGACATTTTACTTGGGAAATTCAGTAAAGGATGAAGCAATAAAAAGGTCTAAAATCTGATTCAGTCTCTAAAAACTTTCCCTTCTCATTGTTCTCTCCATAACAATGCTAGCAAACCACAAATTATGAGCCATGTTTTCCTGTTTTTTGTTGTTAGGTGCCACTGGTCAGCACAGGTGTCTTTGATTGTAACCGTGGTAACGCTGGTCTTAGGCCTGAGTTAGCCTGGGGGTAAGGTGTCTAATGTTTTTGGCTTAAATTGGTCAGTGTATTTTAGTTAAACAGTCTTACCTGACTGATACTGATACTTAGACTAATCTATGAGCACGATTGATACTAGCCTAACACTACAGACCAGTCTAAAGATCTTTGTGAAAGCGGCCACTGACCTACTGTGCCTGCAGCAGGGCCTAGGTGCTTCACTAACTGTACGACCTAAATCATCCTCCCTGTGGTTACATCTGAACATCTGTACCTTTTACGATGTGAGAACTCCATGGTGGGCAGGTAGTTCATGACAGCGATGTAGATGAAGCTCTCGGCGTCCTCCATCACGCTGAGGATGGACTGAAGGTCTGGAGTCCTGCCAGCTGCACAGAAGGACGGAGGGGAACTCTGTGGGAGTGACGAGAAAACAAAGAGATCTGGTTAATTATTTGTTCATTTTTAATTATGACAGGAGAGCATTTATAAACTAAGATGATCAAATACAGTACTAATACAAATGGTACCACCCAGTGGTCATTAGTGTAGCTGTAATAAGGTACTGAAGGGAGAGCACTGGAGCACTGGACAATAAAGGGAAAGAAATAAAGGGAAAAATGTGAAGTTCATCCCTGTTTGTATCTCACCGACAGATAAACGCTGGATAGCGTGTTGTTCAGTGGCAGCTGGAGAGGTGTGTCCTTGTTGTAGAGGGTGGAGAAGCTGGAGGGCCAGGGTGATGGAATGCTCTGACTTTCCCCCAGGAACCAATAGGCCTCAAAGATCTTACCCAGGTCTGCAGCCAAACAGCTGCAGTTGTAGACCACCGCACCCAGCTCCTTCACCTGCAGACCAGCAGCACAACATTCACTGATTCGCAATCACAACTTTTTACAGCTTGTAGATTTTTTTTAGAGATGAAACCTCTTTATTGCTTTTTTCAGTTTACAAAACATATATTAAACACATAGAAGATTCACAAATATAAAGTAACAGGTAGTGAAAGTAAAAAAAAAACAACTAATAGCATAAATAATAATAGATAAAATAAAATAAGACAAGAACACAACATGCACATTCCTCAGTGTATGATACAGGTTATTATTTACCATTACATGGTAATTCTAGGGACTGTAGAAAATTTTAGTTAGAAACATCCTTTGCGATATGTCTCATGATGTTGGTGCACACTCACTGACAAGTCAGCAGAATGAATGGCACATGATGACTGAAACTAAAATGAGATGTGGTCTGAGGTAGTGATGACCAACACAGTATTTAAGTGAATTTAAATGATTGTTACAGCAATGCATGTGACTGAAAGTTTGAGTCAACAGGAACTTCCCCTTAAAAGCAGAGGAACATTATTCTGATAGGACCTGGCACCAGATAACCTTTCACTGCCAGTTTAGGATACAACATCTGGGGTCCTTCATCAGACATGATTCTGAATTCTGAGTTACAAACCTAAACAAAACCTAATATCCACTATAAACCCACCCACTGATACCATCCACAGAGCAAAAAAAAAAAGAAACATTCAGGTAATCCATTTAACAAATGTACACATATAAGATAAAAATATATTTCTGAACCAGTCTACTTTGGGTAGTATTGGGTAGTATTTGTCTGTGTGTTTACCTGTGTGAGGGACCTCCAGTCCATGTTGGCACTGCCAATGTAAATGTGCTTCTTGTCCACAACCCAGAACTTAGTGTGAAGGACGCCTGAGGTGAGCTCTCTCATGTTAACTGTCCTGATATCAGCTCCTGAAACACCCACACACATCAAATACTTGTTATGGCCTGAATAATCAAAGTTATGAAAGTTATAATTACTGTTATGATATCCACAAGCTCAAAACATTAGCTGTGTCCCAATTCAGGGGTTGCATCCTCTGGAGGCTGCATCTGAAGACAGACTGCGTCACAGCGGTGTGACTGGGCTGTCCCATTTTGAAGGGTCTTTCAAATGCAGCCTTCTTTCCCTGGACAGTGAAGTCTCTAAGCTGTGGATTGTTCATGGGCCAACCTATCCCAAGATTCATAGCGCACTGGTAATGAAAATAATATGGCAGCAGCTACTCATTTCAGTTTGGCCTTCATGGTCTACACTTCGGTATACTGTGTCCTCAGAAGGATGCGGCCCCTGAATTGGGACACAGCTGTTGTATCACGTCATGTGTTAGTGTGTGTTTCAGTGGGACCAGAGACATCACTGACAGCAGCTCCCGAATTAACTGTGAAACACTGTGGACCCAAATGTCCTGCTACATAATACAGAGGAAATTAATTTTTAATAGTTTTGTTTCTAATCAGTTGCTCCTTATACACAGCATGTAGTGTTTTTAGTTTTAATCATTGTTAATCAAAACACTAACCAGCAAAAAAGATTTGTGACATCTATTAAATACAAAAAATCTGAGATATTATTAGTGGGGATAATTAATCTATCCCCAGTGCTACTTCAGAGAATGTATGTTATAGTAATTTATATACAGTAGATATCAGCTTTATGTGTGGACCTCTGCTTATTTTTAATCATTAGTTTGAGACCATTTTCTACACTTCGATAAAAAAAACAAACATCAGATTCGAAGTGACGACAGGAAACAGAACAATTTTAATTCTAGTTGTGAATTTGATTATGTTAATAGGAAAACATTATTATCATTATTATCAAATAAAGGAATAAATGTTAACTAAATATAAGTTGGATCATATGGTTGGAATTAATGTAATAAAATTAATTCAATATTTTAAAAACAGGGCGTTACCTGAGTCGTTGAGGAGCCTGAGGTCGTCCTGCGGCTTAGTCTCCTGTGGTTTGTTGACTGCAATACGAACAGACAACTTCCCTGAAAGCTCAGCCAGTTTCTTCAGAATGGTTTCACCCTGTGCACAACAAGAAAAATAATTTCAACATTGTGAATATTATCACTGCTGGAGTCAAAAAGAAAACATCTGCGTAAAAACTCTTGTTTAATTTCTGATGAATTATCTAGCTGTTGAAAGAAGAAATCAAAGCAAAGACTCATGATAGGCTCATCAAATGATTCTGAGAAACTGTCACGCACTCAGCTCCTCCCACCAACCATGATGTAATGTAAAAGAAAAACATGAAAACACATTCAATTCAGGTGTAAGACTCTGAGAAGGTGTCAGTCCTTTGTTGGCATTCACAGATCCAGCTGACCTGATTGGCTGTGGGCTCATGAGTGACGGTGTCGTTGTTAGTCAGCGTCCAGTAGAAGGAGGCGATGTCGAGACTGCTGCGAGCCTCGCCCACCAGATTGAGCCAGGCCTGGAAGATGGAGGGGTGAGTGGTGCTGGAATTAAACTCCAGACCTTCAGGGATGCTCTCCACCAGAACAATCCTGACAGGAGGGAGAGGAAATGTCTTGATGATAGTGATCAACACCTGTACTCCTGGTTCTGCCTGATGAGTCTGACCGATATATTTGCTTTAACAAACTGTGTTGCCATTACATTGAGTGTCATGTTTATTTTTTAAATGTGAGATGTCTCACTCAGTACATATGTTACCATCAATCCTTTTAAAAAAAAAAAACAGTTTTGTCAATTTAACATTGACACCTAAAGTCCACTTGCTTGCTATGGAGCTTTTGACCATATTACATGAAATGAAATAAGTATGTGCAACTTGAGTGGAGGTCGTTTTGTCAGTATCTGTTTCCTAACAGTGTGCAGAGTAATGGGAAGTTACAACATCTACTGTTCCAGGACAAATAAGCATATTTTATCTGTTGATGAAGACCATGTAATATGGCTGAAAATAAAGTGAGTAGACTTTGAATGGAGTTTGTCTTGTGCACTGCAGTTGCCAAAGACAAGGATGAACCATCAAGCTCAATCCTTTTTTTTAATATCATGTGCTAATGAAAAAAAAAGCCTTTTCAATAAATATCATGTAGAGGGAATCACACATCTGCCTGTTTACATTAACACTGAAAAGAGCTAAAGCATAGCGTTGATGATAGAGAACAAAGAAACATCAAAGCTGAATAAAAGTTCTGGTCTGTGCAGGACTGTGTGAGCAGATGTTTTCTTACTTGCAGGGGTCGTGGCAGGACTCGGCGTGGGGCAGACGGATGCTGCAGCTTGGGGCTGGAAGGGAGGAGGAAACCCTTGGAGTCAGGAGGTTATAGATGGCCATGGCAGCCAGCAGCACTGTGGCTACAGTGGCCAGAGCTATAGCACACCTGGAAAACTAGAAAGAATGTGTTGATGGATGTTGAGTAAATCATGTTTATCTCTGAATGTCTCAGTGTATTTCTTTGCCCCTTTTATAAAATTTAAAAAAGCAATTAAAAAAAAAAGCTGGTGTAAACGTGTGTTTGAGTATGTGTGTGTGTGCGTGTGTGTGTGTTCTGTAACGTACCAGCTGTGCCTTTCTGTTGTCTTCTCTCCTCTTCTCCACGTCCTCCAGCTACAGACATTAGAGGAATACATCAACACAATGACAGAACCATTAACCACTAATATAACATGAATGCTGCCATTACATAAAATCAAAATCATTTATTTTGAAGGGAAAGCTGAGAGGAATTACAAAGTGCTGAAAGCTGTCAGTATTGACACCTGATCTCAAGTATTTGATGATTTCAGTGATGCTTTTACAAGAGACTGAACAGTCTGATTTCCACTATAGCTGGTTTTTGGTGGGTAAAACCACTGTTGCACAACAAATATGTTCATACAACTGGGGAGCATTCGCTGAAAAACTGAGGGTAAAACCTTTTATCGAGATATGGCAGCCTCATATTGACTTTGTGAAGAACATTCCTCCCAGCCTGACTGATTGCGCCTCTGTGTAAATTTATTTTAGTCAATTATCATTTACAACATGATGATTCAAATTCACCATGAATAGTCTAACCAATACCTCTCAACGCAATATTAATATTGTCATCTAATCTTAACTTAGCCTTGTCATTTTTCCCTGCTTTCTTTACAGTAGCCTGTACTTCTTTATGTGTTGTTGTTTTACATGTAAATTATTAAGGCCACAACGAATGACCTCATTAATTATCAGCTCCTCTGTTCATTTTCTTGTGAGCATTGACCAGTAAATGCTTGGTATTTTCACTTGATAACTGATTTAAGCAAATAATCAAACCCAATCAATCAAAGGTGGAAATTATTCAACACTGACTCATAAATTTACCCAGAGCATGAAAAAAAAAACAGCTGACCTTATTGTAAGCGATGTCCATCTTCATGTTCAAGGACAAAATAACATCTGATTCAGTATCAGTCCTGTCAGCTCAGAGTCTGCAGCTCTGAGACCAAACAGAGGAACAAAAATGCAATGTTACGTCATGTGTTTAGTTTCTGTAAAAGAAGAATGATGAATGACTTGGGGCACAAAGAAGCTTTGACATGTTGGCAGCTGAAAATGAAAAAAGAGATGAAAAATTTAAGATCATTACATTAAAAATCTTATGGTATGACCTTAGTGACAAACTGTACTCAACACGCTGATGTTTACCAACCAGTGCACAGTTCGGGATAAACATTAGTTTTTTAGAAATATATAAAGTGAATTTGACAATTTAATAATTTCTGTTCGAGACAATCATAAATATCTTTAACTTAATGTAGCCGCATCATTATGAAACAACATTGCAATCTCAACATCTATTGTCTCTCCTTCAGCCACACACACCTCTGCTTAACCTTTACAGACTTTACAAAGAGAAGCTTCTAGATGTTTTCAACACCAGAGACAGAGAATAACCTGCACAGTTCATCTCTAGCACAAAGACATATGCGGCTCCAGCTGCTGACAGGCTGCATACAGGTCAGCTGTAGCTGCTGGGAGCTGGGCTCACAACCACCAAAAACACTGTGCATCAATTACTGCAAATTATGTTTAGAATAGTAAAATGGGTGATCAAGACAAACTGTTCACGGGAACCTGAGGTCTTGTGATTTGATTGCTTAAAAGAGAGAGGAAGTATGGTATTTTAAATGCTGACAGCAGCAATGTGCATCTCTAAGCTGGTCACAAGGGTTGGTGTATCCTCATAGAAACATGTGACTCATTACAGCTGCTTACATGGGACCAAGCAGTATACTGGACTGTTGACTAAAAGCATTTTGACTTGTGCAAATGGAGGAAACAGACTCTCCAACATTGATTTCATGTGCTGGGCTTTCCTCCAAACTGATTGAAAAAAAAGGCATAAAATGATCAGTAACATGGTATTGACAGATGGCACAGGGTTTTTTTTTCAATTTCAAATTACAACAAGTTTAGGAAGAGAGTAATAACTAGAGGAGAAGGTGGCCATACACTCACTTTATTTGAATACTATTACTGCATATTTCAACCTCAATTATGCCCAGAAAGACTTAAATAAAAAAAAAAAACACACAAAAATGTGGTTTGTTGCACATTTACATGATGACTCACTAAACAGTTAAGATTTTAAGCTACTGTGTGATATTGAAAACCAGGCAATGCTGGTAGGTTATACAGAAACAGAGTCTGGAATAAGGAATTGTGTAATATCAAAATCTAACATATTTCAAATTATTTCAAATCTAAAACTGAAACTACAGGCCCAGCACTGTTGGAGTCTGTTAAGGATGTACAGGATGAAACACTTTAAGTTGATGAAAACACCTGTAAGCTGGGAACGCAGTTCACACTGTTTTTTCCAACAGCATTTGTAAAACATTGTGAGGCTATTTTACCCTTCTTGCACTGCGCTATACAAAGCAATTTCCTTATAATCTCTAGATTTAAAGTAAACAAAAAGGCTTTAAATATCTTTGGCAAAGTGTGCCAGATCTTTTAGGTCTGGCTTGTGTATCAAATTACAACTGGTAGCATAACACAAAGAAGGCTTGTTTCCATCTGTGCAGAGTAACAAGTGAGTCAAGAGCTTTGGCTCCAGTTGTAGAAGTGAGGGTGAGTCAGAGAAAACTGCTCAATTCTTCACCACACAAAGGAAGAATAACAGAGTAACACGCCTATTTTGTGAGCTTCAGAGTAGAAAACACGGGGATGGCTAGCTTGTGCAAGGCTAAAAACACGAGTGTAGTTCATGAAGGCCACTTCGAAGAATAGCAAATATTTGAAGAAGTAATTGCTCCACTCTATAGTTAAGGACAATATGCAAGAAACTTCTGATAGTTATGTTATATTTTGTGTTTAACAGTACTATAGTTCCTATTTATGAACCGCTGTAACTAACTTAGGGTTTACTGAACAGAGTCGCTGACATTGCGAGACAACAAAAACAACTCACTCTTAGCTAGCGAAAACTGTCAACCCACCTGTTATCATACGTCCCGGTTAATTATAATGCCGCATGCAAAAGCGTCAACGTCTGCTCTTTGCGCAAAACAACATTTAAGGAAAATGTTTCATTTTTAAGAGTCCGAAGAAGCTCAGTCACTGCGCCGTTAAAGTGCCGACTCGGGTACAAACAGAACAGTGAGAGAAGAGGTGGTCATGTGATCCGGGCCCGACAACCAATGGGAAGGGAGCTGACTGCGTGACGTAGAACGGGCAGAGTACAGTAGTGCAGTTCTCACTTTACAACAACAGAGGGCGTTGTATACCCATAGCTGTAACACACCATGGACTGTATATGTCTCTCTCTCTCTCTCTCTCTCTCTCACACACACACACACACACACACACACACACACACAAATACTTAGTGTACATTAATAATTCCCATATGGCCATGTGTGTGCCTAGCGTGGTAAAAGCAGAAGTGACCTGAGTGCAGAACAGACGCATGATATTAAACAAAAACTGCCATTATGCATGTTAACTGTCACGCAGGGTCAGGATCTCATCTGACCTTTGAGCCGACTTCCAGGATGAAGATCACCTGTAGCTTCTCTAAGCTGGACAGGTAAGAAGAGCAAACTTAAGCTAAACTTGTGATAGTGGCATCATGAAATATGGATGAAGTAAAGATGAATAAACTGCCCATAAGCAAGAGGATGACATCCAAATGATGCTACGGCTATCACCTGGAGGTAGCGGTGATATCATTAGCATCATTAGCATCAGCCATAGCAGCTTCTTTTGATTTTTATTCAACTAATGGTTTGTGAAGAAAGTCAATGTGCTTTTTAACTTATTCGTGAAAAAGAAGATATATTTATATTCAGGGCCCCTCAGGCTGCTGGACCCTTCGTCTTAGTCCTGCCTGGCTAACATTTAACAAGCATTTACATTTAGCATTTACAGCTAATTTTCTGTCCGTCCCTCAGCTGCGGTGGGGTTTTTAATCATTCTGATTCCACTTATGGGTCAGAAGTGAATTTGATTTCCCTTTAAATTAGAAGCCGTATTACAGACCTATAGCTGAGGTGAGATATCATATCAATACAACAATCAATTCAATGGGTAATGACCCATCAGTTTTTTAAACATACCAGTAATTGTATTTTTGCAGGTCACCAGGACTCAGACCTTGTGATGCCCTTTCCATGTTTTTTCCAGCTCCTGCTTGTGCCTCTAAAGTATTATATTTACCCAAGGTGCAGACTCGGCTAAGTTTCTTAATGATTTGTTTTGGTTGGTGTGCATTTTGTGGAAATGTTGTTTGCCTTATGGTGTCTTTTCGTAATTTCATTTTCATAATTGTGGGGCTGTAACAAATTTTGAGTGTAAGTAAATATGAAGACTTTAGATATGATTAAAGGAAAAAAAATTACATAAATCTTCACTTATAGGTGTGTGTGTGTCCTTGACATGTCCTGGGACTCTCTTCCTCGCTCTTACTTTTGGATTTGTTTCAGCGCATCATTAACATTTTCCCATTAGTGACAATAACAAATTGTCTATGTTATAAAGGCATGTAAGATGGCATTTTCATCTTTTCTTATGTATTTAAACACCTTTGCTGCACCAAGCAAAATCCACCTTGTTGACATCTCATTGTATTCAGTTTAGTCTGCATTATACTTCTTATTCAGCTCTAACTGCCCACTTCTTCGTAAGTCATGCAGCGTTGCAGATCGTAGATCACTTCCATGTATCTATCTTTAGAGAAAATAAATCTGTGATTGTTTATTTATCCAAACATGTTTTATACAGTGTCTAAATAACACAACTGTCTTTCTGTCTTCTTAGCATCTGTTAAGCTTCATTGAGCTTCCACCAGCTGAGATGAGCAGTACAGACAGTACCTCACCTCCTGTACCTGTGTATAAAGAGTATTATAGTAAATATATACATGTATATTATGTATTTCCATATTTTGCCAAATAAGTTTGGTAGTCGCTGTTGTTCTGATGTCAAAATGATTTCTCATTCCCTTGTGCAGTGAACTGAGAAATGTTTGTGACAAACGTTTTAGCTCTATTTTCAAACATTGCAGTGTGAGGAGATGTAAAGCCTTTCTTATTTTTGTTCTTGAATTTAAACGATAGTCACATGCTCACTTAATTAACTGAGATGCCTTTAGCCACATTCTCCGTATCAGGATGGTGCACAAGTTTTGGTCTGATTTCTTTGAAATCATTTGGGTGAATAAATATTGTATGTGGGGGAAGCTTGTGTTTGTAATGAGTTTTGCTGTCTTCCATTGTGGATGATGTGAGGATGAAGCATTATTCTTTTCCCAGGCTGGTGATGTGAGCTACTGTACTTCTGGTTGGCAGGTTAAACTTTGCTGTGCTGACGGTCATGGATGTACAGTAGAGAAAGAAGAAAATAAAGAAAACAATAGATGCACAGTTGATTCAGTATGCGTGTGTTACAATTGTAGATGCACAAGCCAGCATAATAATTTCTTATTAATGTGGAGCATTTATTTCTGTTACTGTACCTGTGTGATGTTTGGTATTCGATGCTTCTTTGGAGCTTTTTTACTGAAAGCTGGACAGCTGGGGGGCCAGTAAACAATCTGTTCGTGAAGACAAGTCATCAGGCTTTCCTGTATTTGTGCAGTTTGTCCAATTTAATATGCTTTCATCTAAAACTATCTAGTGTGATCTCTGTTTGCTCAGCCTGTAAACCACAGGTGGTTAGGTTAAGTTTCAACAGGGGGCGCCACAGTGCAAGTACAGCCTGGGATTTCTGTGGTCTTCAGACATGAGTGATTGTTGTATATGGAGATAACTGAGAGGATACAAAGGGGGAAGGAGAGACAGAGTGTGGTTTATGGTTTATTGTTCATTATTTTCCCGCTTACAGTGTACAGTACAGAATGAGTTGGAATATCCATTAAAAACAGTGGAATGTAGGTGTGGTAAATGGTCATACTCCCTTTTGTTAGTGCTGAAACCTGCTGTTTGATAAGACAGAAAGAAAGAAAGAGCCAGACTTAAAGAATTCCAACATTAGCACACACACACACACACACACACACACACACACCATTTTCTCTTCCTGCTGTAGTGCAGTTGTTTTTTTTTTTAAACAATATAAACATTTGCACATAAAAAACAATATTACTATTGCTAAGCCTATTTTCTGAGTGTGTTTATTCTCACTTTGTGTATCATGTGCGTCTGTACGTGTGTGCGTAACCATGGAGACAGACCCAGAAATATCTCAGACAGTTTTATTTTTTTACAGCAACAGAGGCAGAGTTATGGCGAGGTTATAAAAAGCTGACATGCTTCACTTCCGCAGTCGAGATCCCGTCTGTCCTCTCCCAGTCACTGATGCTTTCCTCAGTTACCTGCACACATCACAAATTCACTTCTCAGCTCCTGTGATCAGCTATTTGTCTTTTAGGTATTAGTTGTCCAGTTTGATGTTGTTGTTTTTTTTGTTAATTTCACTATTTAAAAAAAATTTTTTTTTGTAACTTTTTTTTTTTTTTTTTTTTCTCAATTGATGTATAAAAGTTGAGAATCCCACAGGTGGACTGTGAACAGAGCAACGTTTCTGCATTTTAACAGCTTTATTTTGAAAATGGAAAACTTCCTGAACAAGTACATTTGTAATGTGAGATGAGTGAAGATGTAAATTGAGTCAGTTTGCACCATCACTGCTTAAATCTGCTGTAAACACATCACATACCCCTCAGTCTGTTGACAGCTAACGATGCCATAACTCCTTTCCTTTTTTTAAATTTTCTTTTATCAACTTCCTGAATCGCAGAGAGTGGGCTGATAGTGGATTAACATGTTGTAAAGTTTTTACTTTACTCTTGGAAGCCAAGTTTCCCATAGCAGGTGCGTTTATATCCCTGTGATACGACGTCAGGACTCAAGCCAGTGAGTCACTGAGCAGTTACCTGACCTCACCTGGGCCTCTGCTTTTCATTACTGACCACACTTCCTTTTTTCCCTAAGTGTAGTTCTGCTTAAAGATGCTTTTTACCTAAACGACTTTGCCCTTTGCATTCTGGGTAACTGATTCTCTAATGACAATCCTGCAAGTATGCTCAGGTGCTTAAATTGTATTTATGTTTCTGTTTGAAGTCCCCTCTTCACTACTGTGCAGGAATTGTGATCTCAGGACCACTGGAGGAACTTCAGTGGGCCATTTAATCCACTAAATTCTGTTGCTTAACAGACTTATAAAAATCCTCCTGATCTCATTTTACTGAGTCTGACTCCAGAGGTGCTCCTGTGTGTGCGACATGAGTGCAGTGCCTTACCTTCATTTAGTGGATTAAGCAAATAACTCTAAATCAAAACAAATGATTCCTTATAAGATGTGTTTACACCTGTCTGGAAATGTGAGATTATGCAAATAACAACCCCCCACCCCCTGTCGTTTTTTCTTTTATCAAGTACAGAATCTCTCTAAGGTTTGAGTTTGCTATTTATGGCTGTGTGGGCCATAAAAAGCACTGACATCACCAAACCAGGCAGGTAATGGCCAGTGATCCTGTCACTGGCGCATCAGTTTTATAGTAGCTCTGTCATTCATTCTGCAAAACTGGAACACAGATGTGTTTTTTTTTTTTGGTCACGACTCTTAACTCAGAAAGATCACAGTTTCTTTGATCTTTGATCTGGGTGTGGAGATTTACATGCTTCATTTATTCAGCAGCACTGTAAAAGCCCTAAAAATAAACTTTAAAAAAGCAGAAACACAATTTGAACACAGATTTTAAATATGACAAAACTGTAATTTTGTTGATTTTTTTTTTTTTATAGTTGAAATGGCTGACTGAATTCTCTTCTATATCCATTCTGCTAAAACAAATAATGACCATGGTTTAAACCAACAACTGTTTGTGTCAGTTCCCGCTAGATGCATATTAGTAATGCTGAGACAATTAGTCATTAAACACTTAGTTGATCAACAGACAATGAATCAAAATCCCCCCGTCTTTCATTTAAATCATTTATGAAGGAAAGCTTGAGCTGATTGCAGCTTCTTAAATTTCAGGAGTTGCTGCTTTTCGCTGCTTTATTTCAATGTAAACTGAATGTTTCTGGTTTTTGACAGTTGTTCAGACAAAACCAGCCAATTTTTGGCCATTTTAAAGACTAAACAAATAATTTGTGAAAATAATATTAAACTAAATTAACGGTTGAAATGAAATAATTGATCAGCAATAGATAATCTTTTTTAATGATTAATTAATCATTTCAGTGACAGTGTCAAATATTCCCCAGTTCCAGCTTCTAATTTGTGAGGATTTTCTTTCTCTCATGTAATATTTAATCAAACATCTTCAGCTGCTCAGTTCCTGTGTTTTTTCCCATCTCTGCTGTGATGTCATTTAAAGGAACGTACATCCCATTACCTGATCCTGGTTTTTCAAATGGTGATTTTTGTCCCATTAAACTAAGTTTCACTGTGGGGACAGACTGGTAGGCTTAGACAGCTGTTGACTAAACGGTGGTTTATTTCTTAATGGAGCTAAAAGTCTGTCCCCGGTTCACACCCACAGGTTAGTACCTGCTGTACTGTAGTGACTCACAATTTCCTGCTACGCACTGCGCTACATTAGTCATTCGCTATTGATCTGTTGTTCTCTCTCTCCTGCTCCCTCTCCCTCTCCCTCTCACCACACACACACACACACACACACACACACACACACACACACACACATACACGGAGCTTCCAGGATCTTAGGAAAGCCAGTCACCTGTGCAGTTAAAGGATGTAGAGAAGGAAGTGGAATGACTGCTTGAGCTGCTATAAACCAGTCGCCACCCAACTGACTGACAGGTTGGTTGAGAGGCTGCGTAACTGACTGACTGACTGTTTGACTTGTTAACAGGTCCAGTGGAGAGGCAGGTTGTGTCTTACTAAGCCCCTCTAACTTTAACTTTTACAGCTACTGTACACGCCTAAACTTAAGTCCAATTCGAACTATAAACAATAAAAAACCCAAGTCCTGACCCTCAAACAGACCTTTGAGAAAGTACGAAAAGGGACAAACAACACTTCTCAAACTGTCTGCTCTCAGGCTATAAAAATTAAAATCCTCACACCTAGACATAGAAGAGCACAGGCCCACATTACCTGGGCCACACCTCGCTCTCCCAGCGCAGTGTGCCTCGACAAAACATTCCTACATGTCAGAGTTGCTCAACTCCTGACACATGATAACATTTTATGAACAGACTGAAAACTATACATACCTGTGCACCATCCTGTCTGCAGCCCTCTTAATAAATATTACCTCCTCTATAGATAAAACTTTACTTCCACCACTGACTGATGCAACTTCAACCAAAAAAGTCTGTCATTATTTTTTCTTATTATTATTTCTGCATATGATCTGGAGGGTTTGATTGTGCACCGTTCATGGTCAACACTCTGATGTTGACGCGACACTTCAGTGGATAAATTAGACAGTAAATAAAGCAAGAAGAGATTGATTTTGACAGAGGGCCAGTTCATTCTGTTCATCCTCCACCCACGTCTGTCTGAGCTGGACTTGGTGACCAGGGGCGGGGGAGTATGGGGGAGGTATGCGGGGGACAATGGTGAGATGGCGGCAGAGGGGGAATGAGCAGGGCAGAGAGAACAAGCTGTTCAACCACAGGTGAAGGCTGATAAAGAGCCCAGATACTGGTCTGGGGGTCAAGGACTATACAGGGGCATAGTTCCACCTTTTAAAATGATGAAGATGTGTTGTTAAAAACACAGCCTGTGAAGCTGTTTTACACATTTTGTGCCACTTTTCATTGCAAAATATCTCCAGAACAACATGGACTATTGACTGTCAGCAGGTTGTCGGGCTGTTACAAGGCTACAGAGCCATTGTGAGGTTTTAAGAGGCGGTGGCTGAGGGTCAAAGGGGGAAAGGATAGGAGTGCAGAAAAATGAATAGAGTCAGGAGAAGATGAGAGTTAAGGGAAGTGAAACTTTAAGTCTCTTATTCCAGTAAATTTCTGTATTCTGATATAAAGCTAACTGTGTGCATCTGGTTGTATTTGTTTGTGTGTATTTTTCCATTGACTTTGGATTCAGTCTGAACATATCTTACATGCTGGCAGAGGCATTTAGTGCACATTAAGGGGCAAGAGGAGGAATAAAGTCCTTGACAACATTATTAGATATGATGCATGTCACTTTTTTCCTACTAAAATATGAGGCACACCAGGCAGATCACACAGGGTGAACAGATGGTGCAAAAAACCCTTCAAACTAATTGATAATAACTAATAAAAACTGAAAGATTGGGCCTTCAGGGGCCTGGCAGTTAAGATACAGTAGATGAGGTTAGACAATGCTGGGAAGGGTTTAAAGCTGCCATTGTTGTGACTCTCTCTTCCTACTAGGTGGTAATAAGAGAAACAGAAGGTGGAGCAGTTAGGAGGTGGTTGTGTAAGTTATAAGCTGCTTGGGGCAAATAATTAGTGGATGTCAGAGTTAGGAGAGGGAGGGGGCAGTAAAGTCAAAGCAGGGATGGTGCAGGTTATTCGGAGCTGTGGGGGTTGATATTGTAGGAAAAATAGATATTGGTTTGGTTTTGTTTGGAGAGTGTGTCTGAGGCCATGTCCACACCAAAGTGGGTAAATTAGAAAATGTTTATTCTCTTTCTCAGTTTTCTGCCTCCAGAAACACAAAGCTGGACTCATTAATAACACACTTCCTTCTGTGTTGTGTCGTAGATATCTCACTAACCAATCACAGACCACCCTGACACAAAACAGGATTAAAACTGATATAAAATACAGTATTGGTTGAAAGTGTTGGCTTGAAGTTTCTTCTTTTTAGCCTCAAATGTCTGATCACCATCATCATCATAATTCATTCTTGACTTGCTGCAGTCTTTACATTTAATCTCCAAACAAAAAACAGCAAAATGGAAGAAGTCAGCACCAAGATCATGTGAAAGTGGGATGGAAGTTAATTTCATCTGCTGTGAAATTTCAGCGTGGATTATAACTTTTACAAAACAGTCCAAGATGTTGAATAATTTGGACATGCAAACAGCTTTTATCTCCCATAGAATGTAAGTGGCCTGAGTTTTTAAGTGGACTTTGGGGTCTCTCTCTCTCTCTCTCTCTCTCTCTCTCTCTCTCTGTGTGTGTGTGCGCACTCGTGCTAGCAGGCTATGTGGGTTGCACAGGTCAGCTAGAGCAGGTAACTGATTACCCAGTCAGGTCGAACCAGGTCTGTGTTTGGGAAGAGGAGGGGAGAAGAAGAGGGAGGTGGTGCATCCTGAGGTATATCTTTATATCCTCATTAGTTTAACCCTTAAAGCTTTCGACCCTAAACTTTACACCCTGACCATGAATGCGAAGGATTTCCTCTGCATTGTTGTGTTTAAAGCATGCTTTTGTTCACTTAAGACACAAGAAAAACAGACTGTGGAGCCAAGCTCTTTAACAAGGTGAAGATTCTCCGGTTTGGTCAAACAATATTTGGCCAATGAGGGTTTCAAATAACAACCTGCAGTCATGGTTTGAAATGAAATTTCTTTCATTTAAATCTATTTAAATTATCTAATTAAGTCAGCTAAGTAAGTTATTCTGTGTCAGAGATGAAACCCAGAGAAATTAAATTATTTACATTAGATGAACATAGTGTGGATGGCAGGGGAATTAAACAGATTTAAATAGAGCAAGGTGAAATACTCAAACCAAAGATCCCTCTTTTTACTTTTTTTTTATCCCACCCAGTGGAAATGTTGCAGTGTCTCAACATCAACATTGTTTGAATTAAATTCCTGATGTTGATCTCATGTCAGTCTCCCTCCTGTCTCGCTGACTAGAACGAGGAAGTGAAGCTAAAGTGCCGAGGTTAAAGGTGACATTGGTTGTCATGGCAACATCTTTTAGGTCAGTATCAGGGGGTCTTATCAGTGCTCTCTAAACTTCTCTGCCTGACAGCGCCGAGATCAATGTGGATCACCTTCACATTCCAGCTCGCTTGATTGGAGCCGTCCAAATAATCAATAGAAATGATTATACAACAGTAGAAACCTGAGGATCCACTGTTGATTGAAGTTGATATTTTCGGGGATAAAATGTGTCCACCCGTATAAGATGACCATGTTGGTGCATTCAGCACTCACTTCTGTAGTGAACCTGGATGTAATCCCAGTGTTTTCAGGTACAGGGATCAGCGCTCTGATTGGTCAGTGTGTTATATCACTTACGGTATTTCAGCAGGGGAGGGGATTTCCCACTAAGAGATCAATAAACCACAGCTGTACTACTACTGCTACTTCTAATGTTAGTACATGTTCTGTTATTACAAATACTGCTGTTACTGTCACAATAACAAAAGTTTGGTAGTTGGTGCCAATACCAATCAAATTCCACCATTCCCAATACCAAATTCAATACCACAGCAAAAAACAGAAAACAACAGAGGCTGCTCACCTCCATAGAGTCAGTGTCCAGAAGCACTTTAAATTGACTAACACTGTGACAGACCCATGGTGTGAAAATATTCATTTAAAGTGTCATGAGTCAAAGTTACAAGCTGTTGCTACATTAGCTTAAACAAGCTAATGTTAGCCTTTGTGAGCATTGTGTGTGGAGCAGTGTCAGCTGATGTCAGCTGAAGAAATTCACAAATAATAATAGCAACATTTCACGTTAACATGTCGTTCACATGACATGATGTTAATATAAAGTTAACAACTGAAACTCACACACCCTGGATTCTGTGCACCAGACTTGGTGCGACACCAGTTGCGATGGACCTGTTGCTGAACCCACACTTGCAACTGCCATTCCTCATGTTGTTATTGCTTGCTGTGCCTGCCTTCTTCTTCTCTTAGTGATTAATGTCAGACAGGAACACCTGTAGAGTTATTATACTGAACTCATCAGTCCTGGGGGAATCACATGCCCTGTACCTATGACATCTATGTCACCTTTAGCACCTATGGTACTGTAGAAAATAAGAACCATCACATTGTCATAATTTTATCAACAACTTGGTAACAAAGTATCGGTTCTCCTGACATCTCTAGCTGTTACTCATAGGAATGGGTTCCTACTTCTGATACGACAGGATTATTGCTACTAATACCACTACTTACTAACATTATCAACTCTACTATTGTTACTGCTTTTAGCTATTTTAATGCAACTGCTGCTATCAATACTACTTAAAAGTAATGAAATACTTAATTATAGGTGAAAGTTCTACATTCAAATTTACTTTAGAAGTACTGAAGTATCAGCAGCAACATCTGTATTTATTGGTGCATTAGTCTGTGAGCAGCATTAAAATGCTGCAACTTGTGAAAGTACCTTATTGGGTAGTTGTTGGTTTAGAAATTTGTCATATTTAATGACTTTATTTGATTATTATATCTTTTCCGTGACAATATAAAAATAAATATGTAAGTAAGTACAAAAATGGAAAACTTGTCTCTTAAAGTACCAGTACCTCAGAACTGGACTTCAGTATAGCACGGGAATAAATGTACTGCCTTTTTTTCCTCTGCTGTTGATACTACTGTTGCAAATTGCTACTGCTAAAGCTAATGCTAATACTTCTACTGTTACTATTGTTATTACTCATGTTATTGGTACTACTGACCCTGCCATGACTGTGATACAGGAACTACTTCTCATACCTCTATCACACGCGCACTTGTGTGTCTTCTTATTGCATGTCTACTATAAACACTGTTTATTATCACAGCAGGTGAATGTGACCACTTTAATGTTGTGTTATCACATCTGCTGTGTGTTTAGCTTAATTAAAGACTAAATCTTGTATATTACAGTCTTTATATCAATGGGGTAAATAGTTCTGACATGTCTTCGTCCAGTCTGTTGGAACATCATCTTCTCTCTCTTTCTTTTCCTCCTCTGTGCTAATTTCTCTCCTTAATTTCGCTGACACAACTATTGAGAATAAACAATATTCTTAACCCATTCACATGTAGACAACAAAGCGCCAGTCTCTCTCTCTCTCTCTCTCTCTCTCTCTCTCTCAGTCTTTCGCTGCCCCCACCCCCTTAAACTCACCCTACCTTCTACCTTCTTATCAGTGTGCGTCCTGGCCAACCCCCATCCACCCCACCTGTAGCGCCAAACCACATCGCCACTGTTACTCATTAACCAGGACTTCCTTTTATCCAGCCCAGACAACCCCTAGGTCACTGCCCGACCCATGGTGTTCAGTTTCAGATGTCGCTCTCTCCATGTTCTGCTGATATTACGCTCAGCTAGAGCTAAAGATATTATCACACACAAAAATGCAGAACAAGGAAACAGAAAGAGAAACACTCCATTAGAAATGTGTGGCAGTTGTATACTTCTTTTCTTCCCACTCTTTTACTGCTTATTAATACTGGGAGTTGTAATTCTCACTTTCTCCACACCGTCACAGTCAGCAGCAAAGGACTGGTGGATCTGACTAAGTGTTGATGACTTACTCATCTTAATTTAGTGTGATATGATAAAACTGTGATAAAACACCATAGAAATGACATGATATGATATATATATATATATATATATACTGTAATGATTGAATTGTGTTATGACCGTGTTGTAGCCTTCACCAAAACACAATGAGCAGCTATTAGCCACTGTTGAGAACCACCAGTGTGACAGACAGACACAGGATGCATTATGTCACATGAAAGCCCACAACTACTCATGCACTTGTATGTAGTTAGGTGTGCAGTGGTGTGCAACATGCTGTGAACAGATGCCACTGTGGATAAAGACCCTCCCTCCATTACAGCCTGTCAGTGCGACTGTCGACTGAACTGTTAATAAAGCTTCTCTTGACTCAGCTGCTGCATGTTCAAAAACAGCTTCTCCACCACACCGGTCCTCTTCATTCTGAGAATGAATTTTATTTTCTTCCTTGAGGGTACTGTATGTTAATTTTAATGTATTGCTATAGCTAGAATTAAAAGCAGTTGATGGCAAACATGTATCTCATTCCTTCACCTGATAAGATTTAGTTTCTGCTCAAAGCCTAAACGATAAAGAATTATGTTAAAATAAAGAAGCTGGGCGAGGGCAGCAGGCAGGGCTGACCAATCATTAATGCAGCAGGTATGCCCCATGTTGTTATCAGCTGGCAGAGAGCCAAGCCCCAAGCAGAAAAACAACAAAAAAATGGCTTATCAGTTGAGATTGGCCCTGCTTCTGACTGCCCAGGCCTTGAGACCTGAGAGCGAACCAGGGAAACTGACATTAAAGGTAATGCTGTGAAACACGGCAAGGCCTCTGGCACCACATCATGAGCCACTGAGACCTTTACGACATATGGAGCAGTGGGCTAAATGGACAATTGCACATACAGTTCAGTCACAGCGATCAGATGAAATCAATATGCAGCGATGTGGTGTGCACATGTTGAATTACAAAGTTTAATCTGCACCTGGAGAACAGGACTGGAAACAAAACTTCAATGACAAAGCCAGTACTGACATTCATGACTTCACCAGTTCAGTCATCTTACCATTTCATTTTATTGCTGCGCACATGAATTAATGCTCGGCCCTGGATACCATATATCACCTGACAGTACTCACTGCAGCACCAAATGTGTGTTGATCCACTGCTGAAAATAGTCCCCAACAATGTTCTGTTTACTCCTGTTTGGCTAATGTTTGCTGACTGTCCAGCTGTTTGAGGAAATCACTGAAAGTGCAACTATATAGTGAGCTGTTTCCAGAAGGAGCCAATGGGCCTGGCACTGAGGGCCATAGAGAGGCCTGGGAAGTCAGAGTATGAAGAGATGGACGAAAACGTTGTTGGTTTGGGGTTTTTTTTGTTATCAATAAGAAAAGTATAGAAAAGTATAGAATAATATCTGTTAGAAGTTGAGTGTGTAGGGAGTGACCCGGTTTGACTCCTGACTGGCCAAACTCTTTGCTGCATGTCATTCTCTGACTCTTCCCATTTCCTGTCACTCTCCACTCGTACAAATAAAGGCAAAAGTACCCAAAAATGGTTTGCTGTTTGGGGGTCTCAGCATTTTTGCAAAACACTAATGCTGTCTTACCTACGTCTGAATAACAGTGTGTGTGTAGTCTATAAGTTTTTACCTTGGCTTTTGTATATGTGTGTGTGTAAGGTCTCCTGGAGGACACACACACACACAAACACACACACTCACCCTCTCTCGTTCTCCCTTATACCCCTCTTCTCTCGGCCTTGTCGATCAAACAAGGGTGGGGTTGGGGCAGGGTCACTCTGAGGCTTCCAACTGATCCCATCAAAACCCATCAACTGTGGTTGGTGTGTGTGTGTTTTTGTGTGTGTTTGCACAGTAGTAAAAACCTGAAAGACACCCCAACCCCCACCTCCTCCTCCACCTCCCCCTCCTCCTCTTTCTACTCCATAAACCCTCCCCTTTACCGAGAATCTCCCAGGACAGCCAGGTGTGACTGGACACACACACACACACACACACACACGACATAGGATAAAACATACCTCACTTCCTCATTAAGCATTGTTTATGTCTGTGTAACTGTCACGAAGACAAAATCAGAAACCGTGTACTGCTCTGAGCTCTGTGTCTCACTTTGTGTGTGTGTGTGTGTGTATGTGTGTGTGTGGGCTGAGACCCCCGTCCCCTGCACTGACAGATAGAGCTGGTGCTATTAGCTCAGTGCCAGGTGAGTCTGTGAGTAAACAGAGCACACAATAGATCCAGCCCATCTCCTCCTGTTAGCCCAGCTCTGTCAAAGCCAGCCATTGTTCTGCACACCCGTGTGTGTGTGTGTGTGTGTCTGTGATCTAACTGAGAATATACCCCACTGTACACAGATACAGACTCACACACACCAACATGCACAATACATGCAATGAGTCATGCCTACATGTGTATAGATGCAGTTTGTTTTGAACATCAGTCCCTCAGTCAGGTTCATTTAAAACATGCAGGAAAGATACAGGATGATAAATGTTCACGCTACAGTTTTTTAATGCTTTTTCAGACTTTTTCACTTCTGCATTGATTTTTCTTTTTAAATCCCAGATTACAAGTCATTCAAACATATTATCATATTTTGAGGTTAAGGGTAAATTGTAAATTGCTAAAGTCTAAGGAAGTTTGGTTCATAGTTTCATGGTCCCCAGTGTTTCATAATGTCAAACAAATGACAGAAGCTGACTTTCCTGTGAGATCCCCATTTTTTCATTTAATCAAACTGTTCATTTAATCACCCCAATACTAAAACATATCATAGCACAAACTTTTATTGCCTGACGAATACAGAAGTGGAGCACATCCTTACATATCAACGATACACCGAGCTGCACTGTATCAGATCTGGAACAGTAAAACTATGGCAGCTGATGAGGTTTTCTGTGGTGGAGAGGAGAGAACAACCCTGCCCCTGCCCCTTCCTCCTCCTCCCCCTCCTCCTCCTCCTCCTCCTTCTCCTCGCAGCCATCATATTGTGCAAACACACCATGTAAACAGCTGGGAACAGCATGTGCATGGGTGTGTATATCAGTGTGCATGGGCCCTATATGTGTGTGTGTGCGTATATCTTTGTGTTTGGGAAAGACAGAGAGAGAACGTTTCGGAGGAAGAATCCTTAAGAAAAGTGAAGTGAAGTGAACTGAGACACAGAAGAAAACAAAAAAGAAAAAAAATCATCAGGATTAAGACTCAGAGATAGTGAGGCAGAAACACAGAGGCCTTTGTCTGTCTTATCCTCTCCTTATAAGTGTCTCACACTTTAACCCCATGACTTCTTCACCTCTCGAACCCCCAACACCCCCTCCCTCCTCCTCTTCTTCCATCCACACCCTACCCCATTCATCCCTCCATCCCAGCCCTGCGCTCCATCCCAGTGCAAACACTCCTCAGCGCTGCGGGAACAAAGCATGGATGAATAATGGCAGTGAAATGTCACCATTTCTTCATGGCCTCACCTCCTCCCCTCGCTGTCCGCCAGGGCCGAGCCCAACGTTAACCATTAACCAGCCAGCGCAGCACCTGAACCTGGAACAATGAACATACAGAGAGCGGGGAGGGAGGGAAGAGGGAGAATAGAACTGTAGACCAGAAAAGATTTCTACGTCTAAAAAGTCTGATTGTTACAGACACGTGTCCCATCCTGACTAACTTAGATTCTATAGTTTCAGACTTTTTGCCCAATGTATTTCTGCTGCAGGGCCGTTAAACAGAGCTCTCAGTAATAATATTTCAGCTACTATTTAGTTTCTGATGTGATGTTCCATTTTGATTAGAAGCTGTGATTTAACAATCGATTTCTGGCCTAATACAGAAAAAACAGACTCTGTGAGAGTTTGTTTTGTTTTGTGTTGTAGACAGTTGTCATGAAAAATAGTGGTGTCATGTTTGAATCTTGTTCTGCTTGAAAATGTTTATTTCTATCTTTGCTGATTCTCATTCCTATGATGTTTTTGCTCTTCACAGGTGTCACCTGAGCTCAGAGATCACCTGTCAGTCAAACAGCGTGGATGGCACCGTGTCGTTAATTAAGTTTGACTTTTGGTAGCTGGTAGGTCGCAGGTCTGCTTCTTCTACTGCCTCCTCCTATGATAGAGCATGATTTCCTGTGCTCAAACAGAAAAACACAGATCAGGTAAATGGGGTTAGAGAAGCTCATGGAATTCATATAGTTCTACTACCAGTGTCCCATACATTTATTTATTTCTTTCATTGTGTGAATGTAATAACTGATGGAGGCTGCTTCTGCCAGATATTATTAAGAAACAGCTAAATCTATATCATCTATATCTAATATTCCTTTATTGGTGGTTCCACAGTCTGGATCTAAAACATTATATAATTCTTTAAAGCAGCCATAATCAGTATTTCTGCTATAACAATGTATAAACTGATGAAAATGAAATGTGAAAACATTGTGAAAGGTGTTGCTGTTGAACTGTCACCTGAGTCTGCAGTTCCCTTCTCATTCATTGAGCTCATTTATTGATCTGTCCAGCTTCACTGTACTTCACTGTTCTGCTTCACGCTCACTGCTCTCACAGTGTCGTTTCCACCCGCTTCAGGCGGCTGTTTTCAGAGAGAGAGAGCCGCTGTCCGCTCCCTGCTCAGCATCAAACAGCAGACACACACAGTTAGAGACCAGCTGGTGAACATGGTGGAGCGGTTAGGAGCAGTTAGTGGCTTCAGTTGTGCCTTAGACTTCAGGATTTGCTTCTTTAAACTTCTTTCTAGTCCATTTGGAGTCTGTGTAGAGGAGCACATGCGCAGTTGGTGCTGTTATAGTAGTGGCTGCACGGACACAGCAAATTGCAGGCTACATGGACGTCTGCCAGAGACGCAAAAACACCCTCTGAACATGAAATTTACATCACAGAGGCTCTTGCATACTCACGGATGCCGGAAGCTTTCGAACCAGATATTTTTTCCTCCACCTTGATCACCTTGTGTTACAATCACATTTTCTCTTTCTTCCTCATCAAAAAACCCAGAATCTGTGAATGTTCATTTCCAAAAGTTTAAACATTGGACCTGAGTTGTCTCCTACTTCATTTAACAGTAAATCCTCAGTGTTTGTGCTCTGGAGGTTTCAAGTTCCCACGTCTTCCCACGTCTCAGTCACATTTCAGTCCTCAACGGCTCCAGACTAGTTTGCTGTCACAAACCCTGCTCGTATGTCCAGATCTTAAACTGAGGCTTAAGGTGAGCTCAGACAGTCGTTCCCCCTTCAAACAGGTAAACGTGAAGCCCGTCTTCTGCACAGTGAAGCTCGAACATCCAAGTGAAGTAACAAGAAAAACAGTTTAAAGTGGAGGAGGACGTTAAATGGATTGTCCTGCATGAAGGTCTGTTTGGTTAAATATGTGTAAGTTGATTGATTTTGTTTGAACAGTAACTGTAATGTTTATGACTCCACCATTAAACTCATGCCTGACTGATTTTTTCCTGCTTCAGAGAAATCAAGAAGAAACTGTTGAGTCACCAGATGATGTGGCAGTGAACAGGTAGTAGATATATAAAACACTGTCTTTAATATTTATAATGATAAATGGCATCTTCTTGCATCGCTAAAACATAAGAATATTACTGTTAAACATTTGTCTGTATTTTTGGTTCTTGTTTTCTGTGAAAATGATTCATCTTTCTTCCGTCAACACCCTGTAAATCATCACCGACAGCCTCAGCAGTATGGCTCCTCTCAAACTGTTAGAAAACAACAAATCTAACACTTTCTATTCTCCCTCATCTTTACTTCTTTGTCACTCTTATTTCTCCCTCAGAGGCAGAGCCCTCCCTCCACCTCTGCTCTCTGCGTTCTTCACTATAAATACCTCTGTGTGTTCCCTCTCTCTCTCTCTCCTTCTCTCTCTCTCCCTCTCTCTCTCTCTGGGCAGTAGCTAACACTAGTACCTTTGTACAGCTAACATGCCAGATGAGACTAAAATTAAATGCACTTTAATTGCAGCTTGTGCCCCGCTATGTGTGAGAGGTGAGGAGGATTTACAGAGAGGAAATGATATTTTTAGGCTGTGATTTGGTGATGAAGACTTGTTACTGTTTAATGAGAGAGAAGTAATCAAGACAGCGTTTCAACATAGGACAGCGCTAAAATGCTAAGGAGTCAGCAGACCTGTGTGCAGCACATGAAATCAGGGATAGTTAAGTACTATGTTCCAGAAAACATATAATAATTTCATGTGGTTCATTTTCATGTTTTTAAATAAGTTAACTTTCACAAGAGTTAGCAGTTAATAAATCACAATCACCTGCTGTGAAACTCCACATTCATGTATTTGGGGACTAAAATCTCATCTGCTTTCTGTGGCATTGTGATCTCTTGATCCAGTCCCTACCTGCTTCATATATTAGAAGTGATTATTTTCACTCATCCTCTTCATATACAAGCTAAAAACTTCAGACCTGCTTATTATTGCTTTCAAATCCCAAAATTTGTAAGACTTTAAGGTTTTATTCATTTATTTATTTTTTTTGACACAAAGTTTTAGGGAATAATATTGTGTCAGAAATGTTTAGTAATATGAGTACTAACGTAATTTTAAACTGAAGGGTTCTTAAGCTGCTAATGGACATGATATCTGCATTAACTAATGACAAAATGTATCAATGTAATAATTTAATTTAAGTTAAAGTTAGAATCTGTATCATTTTTAATAAACTCAAACCCAGTTGCTGATACAATTTGTCAGCTTTTTTCAGTGATAGCTATTTATGTTTAGTTATTCACTCTTAATCTAGTAGTTGTTGTTGGAGTAGTCCGCTGTTCCCACAATGCTTTATAATCACTGACAGTTGTGCTGCAGCACTTCCTGTTGACACCCGTTACCATGGGTGTTGCTGAATAAACCAGAAAAAAAAAAGGAAATTATAACTTTAAACTCTGAAACAACGAGAAAAGCTCTGGAGGTGTTTATGAATTTTAGAAACACAAAAAATTCAAATAAAATTTTAAAGGTCCAATGTGGAGTTACAAAAGATACAAAACAGCTAGAAATCATTTTCTGACCTTCCTTCTGCTGGCAGACTACTGTGTTTTATGGCACATCACTGCCACCTGATAATCAGTGGAATAATGTCAAACCATTGGCAGGAAAAAAAAAAAAACACAGTGTGACTTTAATACCAATACCATTGTTTTAGCGCTGAAATCAATGTTTGTATAGTGTTTATTATCTTTACTGAAACCAGTATCACATTAAAAAACATGTTGAATGTTGGTTCACAGTAAATATATTAATAGTAATGATAACAAATAAGTGTTTATTTATTTTAAAATGATACATGTAAGTCCTTTAAGAGCCACTAAAGTTAGTGGACTAAAAATAACTGTCAGAACCACAGTTGCTTATTTATTCTGATGTATAGTTTTTTTTCCCTGTTAAGAAATCAGAGGGCTCTTTGAGTCATGGTGGTTTCATAGAGAACCACCATGGTAACCAAAGACCTTCGCAGAACCTTCCTCTTTGTGGGCGTATGAAAAGAGACAGGGGAGGAGACAGAGAGGAGAGGGGTGAGACGGGTGGGGTGACGGTGCACGGCCAGAGGAGGAGAGGAGCAGAGGGAGTGGGATGGAGGTTCGGGCGGAGGAGGGGGCCACTCTGCAAATAAGATGTCTAATTCATGGAGCGGATGTTTTGAAGGAAACAGACTGAGGATGTAGCTGCACTGACTGTACCCTCTGGGTCTCGCTCCCTCGCTCTGTTTTTACTGTGGAAATGAACTGAACTGGACCTGTTCTGTTTGGCTTCCACTGGAACCTCACCTGTACCTGGAGCAGGACACTTTCTCCATTGATACACTTCATTTCCCTCTGTCTCCATATAAACCTCACTGGCAGAGCAACAGTGGGTCGACTTCCAAAATGTACCACTCATTACTCTCGCTCCGCCGCCTCCAGACTCGGCGCTGCAGCCAGCTCTGGTCTCTGTGAAACAGAAATATTAAAATGTGAGAGATGAGGGAAGGATCCAACTGTCACTGATTACCTTGGGTCTGTTTGTCTGTGAAAACTGTGGCGAATGGTGCGAAACAAGCTGTGAGCCAAATTCATCCAAAGACTCATGAAGCCCAGTGTGTCCTAATGAGGCTCCTGTAATGTGCCGTAAAAACCCCTAACCATACAATAGAAGACATTTATTTAAAGGTATTTTACTGATGTTTGTCCATAGAAAACAAAACAAAAACAGATTTTTATAGGCTTTTAAAGGTCTGCATGCTGCATTTAGAACAAAACTGAGGTTTATGTAACATTTCCATTCTGCGGCACACTTTTTAAACACTCTCTTGAATGTAGTGGAACTGACTCTTTTATAATTCGATTCATTAATTTGTTGTTTTCACTTCAGATCAACTTGAAATGTGAAGCCGAGTGAGTTGAAGGTGATGAGTTGAGACTTTACCAGATTTCTTAGGAAACATTATAAGCATCTTAGCATAGAGTACATCCCAGCATGCATTGTATTTTTCCGAATGCAGTTACATACATCTTAAGATGATTTGTGGGTTTTTCAAATAAAGCAAATTATGAAAAAGAGGAGCTTCTATTAACATTATTTTAGTAGCATTTCATAACATTTTTTCATAAGTCTGTATTGATGCCACTGCTTCTGCCAGGGTCTGTGGTATCAGTATTTACAATATAAATTATAAATAAGATTAAAAACATTTGAAGTTTTCTTGATTTTCTTAAGACAAGTTTCATGTACAAACCAGTAATGGAAGCAGAAATGTGGAAAAAGTCACAGCTTTTAAAACAATTCACACAATAAATAGAAGAAACTGCACATTCACATACTTTATATTTACTCCCAATTCCTGTTTTTCTGTTTACTTCAATATTTACATAAACTATTAATAGAGAGAACAAGGAAAAACTTGACTCCTCTGTCTCCCCAGTGGTGAAATGATCGTTCCTTTCCACTCAGGCCAGATTCACTGCCAGGCTCCGGTCTGAATCACATCCATTCACTCGCATCATCCTCCTTTAATTAGCTTGTCTCACATCTTTTCTTCTTTCCCCTCACTGTCCCTGCACTATTTTACATGCTATTTACTCAGCATGTACTGTATACCACATTCTCTCTATGTCAAAATCTACTGTCATTTTGGCCAGTGTGCTTTAGGTGTATTTTTTTTTTGTTGGCATTACCTTTGCCAGCCTTTGTAAAATTTCACTTCTACAAGACGTAAGAGATGTCTTGACTGGTGTGCAGCTAATACAGCTCGCCTCACTGATTATTTATCTATAATGCACAACGTTGGAGTGACCACCAGTATATCTAAGAGCATTTTGTTGGTAGATGTATCCAGAGCAAACTAATTAACCATGAGAAATAGATCAGATCCATCAAAAGATACTGGGCCTTGTACGAATCCTGCAGATGGGCTGGGGATATTCATATAGGATGCTGTGATGTCATTTCTTAAACAGAAATAAAGAAAAAGATAATGGGAATGATCTTACTTTGAGGAAAAGTCTTATAATTCTGAACATTTATTATGTTGCCAATCTCGAAATGTAAATGTAGCATTAAATGCATCAAAATGTGGGTAACAGCGTTCAGACAGTAGATCGTATCCAGCCTCCTTTGGGTTAGTTGAGGTGTGTTTCTTCTCAGGCGTCTGAGAACTGGTCTGACCTTTTTCACTTCAACCAGGTCCTTTAAAAGCGGACTCTCGCCTCTCTATTTATCCTGCTATTTATGTCCAAATATGGGGAAGGAGAGCGTGTTTTCATGGTATGTGTGTTTGTGGGTTCAGTGTATGTGTGCATCACTCAGCGTGTGTTCAGTCTGTGTGTGTCTACATGTGTACATCTATGTTTCTGACATGTTGTTGCTCTTGTGCCTCTGTGTTGTCAGTGTGCTGTTGCTGTTATAGTGGGTCTACATCTTCACTTGTTTATGTGTGTATGTGTGTGTGTGTGTGTGTGTGTGTGTGTGTGTGTGTGTGTTTTCTCAGTGTAGACCAGTAGAGGGGAAGGGAAACTGGTGGTGGAGGGAAAAGTGAATGAATGGTGGGGTTATTTATTTGGTTTGGTGGATTGCACCTTTAGCAGTGAACATTCAGCCACCGTATCACTAATTCTGTCCTCCCTGCTGCCTGTGTGACTAATGGACCCAGAGACAGGACAGAATGAGCCTGTGTGTTTGTGCGTCTGTATGTATAGTGTGACATGTGTAGGTAATATTTTACCTAGAGATGGAGGAAAAATGAAAGTCTCCGGTCTCAGACCAGAACAGCTGAACTGTAAAATGACGAACAGCTCAGATGTTATAAAAGGTTCACCTCTCACATCCCTGCAGCTCACCTGTCTCTGTTTTGATCGATCCATCAAAGTCAATTCATACTTTAAAGTTCTTCTCCAGACATGTTTTAAATAGGGCTGTCAATCAATTAAAATATTTAATCACGATTAATCGCATGAGTGATCATAGTTAATCATGATTAATCGCATATTTTTAATCTGTTCTAAATGTACCTTAAACTGATTTTTTTCAAATTGTAACACTCTTTTCAAAATGAGAATAGACAAATGCTTGCTTTATGCAAAAAAAATCATGTTTATTTATTGCTACAATGAGAAATACTCTCAGTTCAAGTAACTAACATGTGCAAACTGCATTGTAAAACAAGATGCTGCAAAAAACTAAAACAAAAGCCCAACAAAAAAAATTACAGATGGGCATGCCAATTTACTAACTTTAACATTATACTATGATGTTAATAATAATCCATTACTGCTCACGACGGTATCGACCTCGGTGCATTGCTTCCTGATTTCCCGACCTACCGAGTGGCCCGAGGTTCAAAGGTCACAAGCGTTAATCACGTAAAAAAAAATTACTCCCGTTAAAGGCATGTTACGCGTTAATAACGCGTTAACTTTGACAGCCTTAGTTTTAAATTATGTTAAAATGCTCTGCTATGAGTAACATGTTATTTAACATAGTTTTCCCACATAAAAAGTGAAATAAAAAATGGAAAACTGGAATTGGAAGCATCTACACTTACTTTTTACTTTGGCCTATTTTAGCCAAAGATTGAGGCTGGTTGTAAACACAACAAAACTTCCTGAGTTTCTAACGTTGGTGAGCAAATTCCTCTTAATCACTCCTTTAAATGATTCGGCAGATTGACCAAAAGCTGTCTCTCTGAACTGCAGCCCTCCAGCAGATAGTAGATGCTCCAGTCCCAGTGGCACTGCCAGGATAGACCAGGGGCCAGACGCATAAAACGTAGATATAATGACTAAAACTATGTGTACACACAAAAACTAGAAATATGCACACACATTCTTTTTGTCAGAATCAAAGCCATGTGTATGCATGATTCAGTTTAATAAATCTCAGTCACTGACAAGTGGATGCACTTGCTTGAGCCTCATTTCCACATCCACTATTAGCTATAAATGGATGAAAACACTCCCTTAATCCATCAGTTTGCATTTAAAACACTGTCTGTGCATGTGGCGGGCATGGCACAGAAAAGAGCAACAAGAAAGAAACATGACTTCAGGGATTGTTGGTCAGATCACAAACAGAGCTCAACAGTAAACTTTAATCCAGGAACTCCAGCTGTCCTGTTTCACTCTTTACTTCATTTGTTGGGACGAGAGACGTCGTAATTAGACACCAGACACGCGTCCGAAATTGTGATATATTAAAATTTTTTGCTGTATAAACAGCAAAACTTACAATGATAATTAAGAATTCAAGCTCTGTGAAGTTGGCTGTTTTGTTTTATATTAAATTTCTTCCTCTTTATTTTGCGTTCTCACGTCATTGTATCTAACTTGACTTGCTCTAAAAAAACCATGTGTATGCTTGGTCAAAAGAATACAAGAGGTGCGCACAGTCTCACTGCACGTTCTGTGTTCACAAATACAACTGACGTGCGGGAAACTGTGTACACATAGTTTTTGTGTGTTCACGTCATTTATGCATCTGGCCCCAGGTATCCTCTAAGAGGAGGGGCTGCATTTTGAACGTCAGGATGCATCAGAATAAAATAAGGAGTAATTTGAGGAAATTATATTTTTTACAGTGATGATATCACCTTGGCTCTTTCTCTGGTACTTTTAGGATTTGTTTTGAGTGAGTAAACAAAACAATTTCACCTGCCTATAGGACAGATGTTGAAAAATCATAGCCTGTGCAAAAAGCTTTGCAGCAGATGGAAACCACTGGTGCCTGATGCCCAATTTGGGCCTGAATCTGGTTGGAAGACTCATGCCAGACTTATCCCACTTTCATGGAGTGCAAGACTCTCCAGATCCAGTCCAAATCAGTTCACACCCCCAAAACTGTCAATCTGGCAGCTGTGTAAGAATGCAGAACACAACAAAGATCACAAATTCTCGGCTGCTACATCAGCTCTCATCTCAGTAACAAGAAGCACAGGAAATACTTTCTGCTGTGGACACACGTGAAATGATGTGTATGAACACATCACTGGTGGTAAGCAGTACTTAAAGTGTCTGTACTACAGATTCTGAGTTTTCTTTTGAATACAAATAATAAAAGTATTGTTACCATAAAAGAGGTTAGTATCAAGATCGATCACTTTCTAGACACGAGCACTGAGTTAGTTTCTTTGTTTTCTCATGTATGTCATGAGGTAATTGACAGAGAATGGTAAAAACAAAGCCCACAGATGGATGATCCTCGTTAAATATGACAATAATATGACTATTCATATGTGCTTATGATATTAAAAAAGCATCAGTATTAGTATTAATATTGGTGATTCTGGATCTGGCATTACTTTACGTTGGAATGGAGCCAAACTGTGTTATTGCCCACCCAAGCTGCGTCCCACTTCAGGGGCCGCATCCTTGGGAGGCGTTGCGTCCTGTAACTTTGCTACCTTGACAACATGCAACGTTTTTTCTCAAAAACTTGAGGTTTTAAGGCCCTTGGTTTTAAAAGTTGTTCCATTAGCTGTTGAACTGAGCTGAAACCCAATCTTTACAAAAATGTAATCCTCAGACACTATGAATCTTGGGATAGGTTGGGCCATGAAGGCTGCAACAGGTGGATCCTTCCTTGCTTTGGAAAATAAGGCCACATTCTGCGCCTCACTTGAAGGAGCCTTCGAAATGGGACAGAGCTGTGACGCAATTGGTCTTCAAACATGTGTGAAGCCTCTCAAAACTTAACAGATGCTTTATTTCTGAAAGATTATACATGATTTTATAGCTTAGTTTTTAAAATATATAACATATATGCTCAATAGAGGCCCCATGATAATAAAAAAAAGGCCTCATCCTTGCCATTTTAACAACCTGCTGCTCTGTCACTCCACCTTCTCATAAGTCATGAAAATTTTTAAATGGACGACAAGTTTTAATTAACTGTCTTTACAAGCAAACAAGCCCTGAGGCGTTTATTTGGCTTCTGTTGGCCACATTCAACTTCAAACAAAGCCCAGATGGAGGAAAAGGAAGGCAGGTGCTTGTCAGGTGATAAATGGTTCATTTCAAAATGTAATTGAAAAACTGCTGTACATGTTTTTTGTTGTCTTCTCATGTGAGGGGCAGATGATTATAAAGGCCATGTTTCAGTACCTTTAACACAGGCAGAGTCTGTCAGTGTGTTAATGAATAACAGATGACTAATGCCCAAAATACTGTACCATTTATTTGAATATTTAAAATAATTCCTTAACATATCGTAGAGTCCTGTGAATGAATGAAGCATATTTGACAGTTAAATCACTACACTTTTTCACCATTAAGTTTTAGTTAATAAGAAACAAAACAACAACTACACATTGTTGTATAAACACATTGATAAAGAACCTCTTTGAATTTATTTTTCTGACGATTGTCATATTCAGTATAGTCAGGCTTAATATTTGAGGATATATGAAAGGTTTTTATCGTCGGTGTCGATTAGTGTGAGTGTCTCACCTGCCTCCACCAACATAATTATGTATGATGGAGGAAAAACAAGGATCCTCCTGGATGGAACATTTCTGCTGGATGGGAAGGGCTCCTGGATATCCCTTAACCTTCCCTCAATCATCAGCAGAGTCTACAAAAAACCAGTCTGACCCGTTCTGTCCCAGCGCTGCTCTGTTTGCTCTGAACCAGAATCTGAATGGCTGCTCTGCAGACGACAGCGTTCACTGAACCTTTGAACGTTCACTTTGCCCAATGGTTTGGTGTTTGAATGACTTTATCTTTAACGGAAGACGTTCTAAATGCGAAGAGACACCTCTTGTTTGATGGTTTGGGATATGAGAGTTTTTCATGTTTAAATCTGCAAAGCCTCAAAATCTTCATATTGATCTGTAAAATGTTACTATTTTGTGTTTTCCCTAAAATCTGTGGTCATGAAAGCATGATTCATGTTTAATGGCGACTCAAAGTAAATACTGGGAGACACTGTTGTCATGGTGAACTGTAGAAAAAGTCAACAGTGACATGAGATGAGGATGAGTTTCTGTTTGAGTATCTCACCAAATCCACAGCCTTTCCCCAACCTTCACTAAAGAGAGTTTCTTACCTAAAGGTAACCACACACGGGTCTGAGCGGTACAACAGTGTAAGAGACGGAGAGACAGAGCTGTTTCAACACAAGCAGGACTGAAGTGAAACAGCCATCACATCTGGAAATAAAGAAATATTCATGTTAAATAGCTGACTAGTCTTCTCAGGCATGTTGAAGTGTGTGAGAAATCAAAAACTGAGCTCAGAGGAAAAAAAAGTCTGTTGGTTGTTAAAGTCATTTTGTTCAGGCCTTGTTTCGTTCCTAGTTTTTTTAATTTAAAAAAATTAAATGAAATCCACATTATACACTAATTCTATTGAATAGTGTGTAACACATTTGAATGTGTATTGTGTTCATACTGGAAAAGTGACAAAAGTCAGAACACACAACCAGTCTGCATGCATGCTAACACCCCTGATCTTTCAGGGTGCAGTAAATGCACACTATTTTCCCACAATGCAATGCACAAAGGAAATGAAGGAGGTGTTCATGGGTGGTGGTGAAATTTTGGGGAAAAACATTTAGTCTTCTCTTTAACTGGCAGTGACCTCTCAGGTTGTGGTTTTATTTCCATGCATCTGTGCATTTCATTCCATTTCTCATTTCCTATTAGTATAAAATGGTATGTTGATGTTTTGAAGACTAATTGTGAAAACAGCACGCCATAAAAGTCAACATACTGTGTAGATTAGTATGTAATGTGGAAGTGAGTCATGTAAATGGCTGAGTTTGTGGACATCATGACTTGTAAAGCCTCTCGAAACCTTCTATTTTCTGTAATTTGAAAAGTTCCCCAATACACCTGAGTGGAACAGCTTTCTTTTCTTCATCCATGAAACGCTCACATTTTCTGCAGATGTCTGGTTTTAGTGTGGCGACAGTGATACGCTCAGCGACTGCATGGCCTGTCCTGAATGAGCCTATAGATACAGGGGCTTCTGGCCAAACTGAGGTTGAGGAGAAATTACGATGAGGCGAAATGCAGCCTTTATGAAAGAAACATTGACTGCACTTGATTGCCTGAGATGATGGAGCCTGGACAGAGAGCGGAGTCACTGCAGCTCAGTTTGGGTAAGTGTGGTAGGAGACGACAAGACGGGAAACTGAAAAGCAACAGACCGTACTAAAGAGATGTGGGCATAACATCAAGACGCCGGCTCAGGTACATACACATTCATGCAACCATGCAAATCCCCACAAAAACAAGCATATTGCCACACATGCAGGCTTCTGCAGTCAAGACAGGAAGGGAAACGGGGAAAGAGAGGGAGACAAAGAAAGAGAGGAATGGGGAGAAAGAGTGAAGTGTGTGTGTGTGTGTGTGTGTGTGTGTGTGAGTGAGTCATTCATGAGTACACATTGTTAGCACGGTGAAAATCCTCACAGGTTCCTGGAAGGAATTATAAAGGCTGACGTGACACCAGGATGCAAGACTGACTGCAGGTCCCACCCCTCTGCCGATCCATGTCAGGATGTGTGTGTGTGTGTGTGTGTGTTTTCATCCTGTGGCTCTGTAACACTTATTCAGTGCTTGCTCCACCTGAAACAAAGTCTGCACATTTCAACTGCAATGGAAGAAGAACTGAAATCTTTTAAGCAGCAGTTAGACTGTGTAAATATCTCCCTGCAGTTTTAAGTCCTGCATTCAATAAATGACTTAAAGGACTACTTCACTGTAACAGATTGAAGAAGAAAGTGTAACAAATCATCATCACGTTCATAGAAACCTCTCAGAGCCCTCATGTGTTTGTATATGTTTACAGGTATTTAGTGTTTCACTGGCAAACTGAGCAGCAGCAGAAAAGTGATTAATGCTGCAGGATGGAGAAACCTCTGTGTACATTTTTAGCGTTTTTCCACTGCATGGTACTGACTCGACTTCACTCGACTCACTTTTAGTACCAGGTTCTTCTTTTTTCACTGCAGGTAGTACCAAGCTCAATGCAGCGTTGTTACTATAGTGACAGCTCATGGAGATATCATGGCGTCATCTTCAAAGTGACACACACGTGAACAGTGGGGGACATTGAAGGGAAACAGATCTGCACCTCCTCAATCCACCACTGCATGGTTTTGCAGGCTGTCGAACTGAAAGTGTAGAACAATAACAAAGAGAAAGGTTAACAGGCTACAGTGAGCAGTGTACAGTTGCTTGGCTGTTTCAAAATGGCAGGTTTGTTCAGAGCATCCAGGCTCACACAGTGATGACGCAGCATCCTTTGCAGTCACCTTTTGGTTTCGCCTCAGCTCACTTAGTGCCTCAGTGGAGGTGACACCAAAAAAAAAAGTACCAGGTACCATCCATGACCACCCTCGAGTCAAGGGTGGTGGAAAAGGGAGATTTGATGTCTTTCTTTGCTGTGGATGCTAATAAAATCCAGTGAAACCAAGGTGAGCCTGGCTGTTGTCTCCATGAATGGGCAAACTACAGACCCTTCAGAGCCCCTCTTTCAGTCTGCAGGTGACCGGTGTTCAGTTTTAAAAAGATTAAAGAAACAAGTATATATATATATATATATATATATATATATATATTGTGTTAGCATACATGCTAATTCTCAACACTTGTCCATGGGAGGCTTTTAATAACAATTATAATAACAATAACAAGACCGTGAAAGAAACGGTGTCTTCAGAATTAAATACATGAATGAGCTATGGAGCAAAGGCTTTGAAAGTATCAAAATGAAATGGACCAGTTATACCAGAGATATTGAAAGAGAATATGACGGCAGTATGACTTCCTGTTTCACCTTCGATCGTATCCACTGAATCTATGGGTCACAGTGTTTCTGGCCACACTAGTGATGTGACTCTGTGTTCAACAGTCTGTTGGTGGCTCCACCACTATGGTCCAAGCTGAAATATCTTGACTGTGACTGAATGGACTGGTGTGATATTTGGTACAGATGTTCATGTTGTTGAGTGTGCTCACTATCTGTCTGTTTACATGTAAATGTTTTCGATAAGTTGACTAAACTAGTGGTCTAGTCCTCTGTGATTATTTAGCCTCTTCACATTCCAGATTCATTCCATCAGCATTGATCAGTGATTCACGCTGTTCGTTATCAGTGTTGTGTTTATTTATTGTGATTGGATTTGAGGATTTTTTTCCCAAAGCGACATACTGTACTCACTGATGTGCCTCAAATGATGCCACAATATTTCACTCTAATGCATTATTTCTTTAACATTGGGAACTTTTCACTTCTTCGCTCCTCCTCGTCCTTTTTATTGCATTTTCCATGTCCCAGGTTGCCCCCACCGCTGCACAGAAACCCACCCCTCCCTGCAAGCTTCCTCCATGTTGATTTGATCTTTATTTGGCTTTTTCACCGCAGCTCTTTGAATAAAGCTACTCAGCGCGTTTACGGGAAGCGCACAGCGCAACATCACAACTGATCCCCTCATCCTTCCAAACCGAGCCTCTCCAAATTGGTTTTCACAAAACCTGCCAATTTACAGGGACAAGTTTAGAAATCTCCCTCTCTCTCTCTTTCTCTTTCTCCTTCTCTCTCTCTCTCTCTCTCTCTCTCTCTCTCTCTTCAAGACAACCTTGAGTACAAGTTGTGGCCCCAAAGAAGGTGATTCTAAATTTAAACCTGCAAAAAGGTAGCTTTGTAAACCCCAAGGTGGCTTCAGAGGGAGAGAGAGATCTAGAGGGAGAAGGGGGGAGATGGTGGAGGAAAGCTGCAGAGAGATGAAGGAAGAAAAACAGGGTGGAGATGGAGGTGTAGTAGGCTGGAGGGGACTGGAGATAGATCACTATTAGTTAATTATTTAATGATTTTGACTGAATGTTTTTTTCTTGAGATGAAATATCCAACAGTTTGCCTTAAATATGAGGACGATCTTTTTAGTTACTTTGTGACAACACATTGTTTGGCCGCTCCTACTCTGTGTGTGATGAAGAGGAGGAAGTTGAGTTAAACAGGATCAATAAGATAACTATCCATTAAGGTTTCACACACACACACACACACACACACACACACACACACATATATATATATATATATATATATATATTACTTTTGCTGGATGCGTCTAATAACTGTTTTTCTTTATCAGCTGTTCAAGTAGATATACCTCAGTTTTAATCCATACATTTATCTGCAACAGCCACATAATGGTTTGCATTTCACTTGCGATTTAGGCTACATCCACACTAATACCTACCTAGTTTTAAAATGCATCACTTTTGACCATCACCTGCTGTCTACACTGCTCCAGACTTTTCAAGTCCCTAAAATGAAGCCTTTTGGAAACACTGCTGGATGTGTTTTAGTTTGCAAACTCTTGGGGTTGGGATTTAGTCAGGACAACCAGAAACAAAGACTATTGGAAACGATGATGCAGATACTCACGCTCGCTCTCTGATTGGGTCTTATCGGTCATAACTATCAGTGATGACAGCAACATGTCACAACCAGGCTAGGACTCAGGACACAGATGCAGGATAGTTTCTCAAAAAGTCTTTATTTCAGGATCTGACTTGAATTCTTCGAAACCGAGTAACTGAGGCCAACAAAAACTAACCAAAGAAATCGAACAAACAAAAAACACTCCTGAAAACTGGAGGAACTAAACTTAGAGACTTATAACCAAAAATCACTCGATGAGGAGGAACTAGAACAAAACCAAAAGGTACAGGATACCGACTTGCTTCAAGACTGTGGAAGGCTAGAATGGTCGCATAGAGATACTGACATAGACGACACACTGGCACAAGACAAGGGGAGACGCAGACTCTTAAACATAGGGCAACAAGGGACAGGTGGAAACACTCAGACAATCAGACCAAGACACACAAGGAAGGGCAAGTGACCTGAAACGAGAGGAAAGTTACTTTTTCAAAATAAAACAGGAAATGACAAGACAAGACATGGAGACAGGACAAAAACCCAACATGACCTCACCGCGGTGTGACACAACATGGATAATGAATTACAAGCACTGTGGACTGTCTTGTCTCTGTGACGTTTACCGATGGATGGAGATTATTTCTGAAACGCTGCTGGACGGAGATAGTTTTCATTTCAAAATGCTGTTTTAAAATAAAAACATATTAGTGTGGATGTAGCCTTATACATTTATTCTTGCGACCTGACCTGTCTAACACTTCAGGTTGACGGCCTCTAACATCTTGTACATGTGAAACTACAGTGATCATGGTTTGGGCTGACATGCAGCCGCAGCACTGCTGCGTAGACGGCAGAACCTCAACTTAACCTCAGCCAGACCTTGACAATACTGTTGTTGTCATGCATGGATATTGTAAATGATAAATAATAAAAATAAAATGTTCTTAAAATGTTCTCACTGAATTTAATGTGGGAATTTTGCAGAACTGTGTAATATAAATGTTACGTCAGGCATACATCATAGAACACAATATTAAAGTCATTTATATCACAATCTTTAAGTCTTCTAAGAAAAAAAGTAACAATGTGAATATTTGCCTCTCATTTTTCCTTTATGTTGTTTCCCTCTGTGTTTACTGCTCTTTAAAAAATGTCCAGAAATCCTCTGAAAAGCTTCATTATCATCAAGGTGAAACTGTTACAAGTGGTAACAAGATACAGCAATAGAAACAAAAATGTCTGTCATATGAAAATATGACACTGTAGACACTGTAGAAACTGTTGGTTTAGATAGTCGAGCCTGCTGATGGCAGAAATGAACAAGTGGCACAGGACACAAGTTAGAGACAGAAACAGAAAAGGAGAGAGGGAGGGTCCAGGGAGGGAGAGAAATTCCCCGTGCCGTGGCTGAGGAGCCGCTGGACAGGCGGCGTTCTCTCCAGCCCATGAAAGGTGTGATTGTCCCACGGCTTCCCCGAGCCAGGAAAGTTCCCCCAGCGGCGGTCGGCGGCCCCTCTATCTGCCAGGAACGCAGGGCTGCGGAGAGAAACCCATTGCCGGTTATGTCAGATACCACGCCGGGGCAAGAGGAGAAGGAGGAGGAGGAGGAGGGGAGGGGGACGCAGGCCAGGGTGTAAAAAAAGTTGCTTTCAATGTGTGTTATAAATACTTGAACAGTTGAGAGAAACACACACACACTGAGGGGACAAAGGACACACACACACACACGCACTTTCTTGGACCTTCTGAATGAAAAGAAGGGCAGCTCTCAATGTGTTTATTTTGACAGGAGGGAGTGAGAGTGGGGGGGTGGGGGGGTGGGGGGGGGGGGGGTACACGGGGAGACAGACATGGAGAGATGAGAAAGAAAGAACGAGAGAGCAAGGAGAAGGTAGAAGTGTTTCAGACTCTGACATTCCTTTGCTTCCAAAAGCAAAGTCCCAGTGAGGGAGTGACCCTAACCCTTTTTTTTTTTAACGGGGGTATTCAATGCAAATATGCAAATATGCAAATATTTTGTCTTGCAGGGATGAAGAATATGTGACTCAGATAGCTTGAGTCTCAGTCAATGATCAAGGTGGCTCATGGGCAGGGTGGGGGTCTGGAGGGGTGGAGGAAAGATGGGACAATAAATATGGCTCCAGGCCCTGGTGACTATTCAAATACACTGTCGGATGGCCCAGGGCCTAACTGAAGCTGCTCTGCAGAACAGGGACCGAGTACACCGGCCTCCTGGCGCTTATGAAGTTAGTTTTCATTTTTTTTCTGAGAAAAGCAGGATTTTCAGGAATTTTGTGAGTGTGTTGCTCATCACCATGTCACCTCAGGGCATTTTCTTTAAGACTCAGACATTTCTCATAACTTATCTTTACTTGTGACACACATGTAAATGAATCATCCATCATAAATGAACCAGTTGTGTGTTACTTTAGCTTTGGCTGTTTAAATGATGAATTTCTCGTTTACACCATCTTCACCGGTTCACACTGGTTGTAATTTCTTAAGACTCCTGCTCAGTTTCTGAGAGTTTTGCTGTCACATCTTGTGCTTATTCCTGAGTTTACGAGAAGTTTCATGCTACTGTTTTACGACGCTGCCAACAAAAAAACAAACAGATATGACCTTGCCTCATTTAGAAAGTGTTGGATGAGAGAAATTATCATTGACAATGACCTTTAATGTTCATGATGCTAATACTTTTTCTACAGTCAGATTTACAGCTGAGTGTTGTTGCCTTTGTCTCTGTGGATGTAGATTGTATTCTGCAGGTTCTGTAGGTGTGAGCCGATTGTAAACTTTTGATTGCATCATAATAAAACAGTGTATCTATGTTTGTACTGAGTGTTATGCATCCTGTGCAGCCTCTGTGCTTCCTCCTTTTAATAATATTAAGTGTTGCAATAAGTGTTGCCATGAGCTCAAACTGTCCAAACAGCAACAATTTGTGACTTGCAGGGAAACCTACTGAATAAAGCTCCTGAAACTTTTTTTCTAAAAGATTACATTTGACTTTTGCTCATTTAGTCATGAACATTAACACAATATTTGAAGTTTTTTTTTTAATTGATTTTTTGGATTTGATTTCCTGATTGGTGCAGGGCAGTGTGTGACATCATGTTTTTCTAACAGTTCAGACCAGTTAGAAGGACACAGAGCTGCTGTTACGTGGTCTTGTAAATGGACTGCACTGATCACTCAAAGCACTTTACAATAGAAGCCTCATTCACACAAACACATTGACACAGCAATTTCAAATCATGTTTACGTCGCCATGTTTGCCTCACTACATCTGTCCAGTAATGACAGTGTGAAATCTCAGTTCAGTGCTCATTATAAACCACCAAGTGATTATCGTGGAAAGAACAGGGAGAGGGTGAATCAGGGGCTGATTTTAGACACATACCACAGGTATGTTTTTTTTCAGTGATTCAGCAGTTGAGCCACTTGTTCACAGAATATATTTTGTCAGCAAGCTTTCATTTTAACGCTGCACATAAATAAAAACAGCAGGAAACACGCACTCACATTGGGATAATTGATCTGAAAACTCAATTTGTAATTATCATCGCTGACTGTTTTTAAACAGTTGCTGAAAAAAGTCATCGCAACCCTGTTTCATTTCTACGGTGTCTGCAGTGGCCCAAACTGTGTGGTGGTGTTTTCAGCCTGAGCTGTGAAAATAAGTGGAGCTTGTCTACCTGACCGTGAGAGGCTGTCAGGCTCTCCTCAAGGAGCCCTGTTCAGCTTTACACACACACACACACACACACACACACACACACACACACACACACACACACAGAGTCAGGAGCCAGCAGACATAGTAGCACTCATTCATCCTCTTGCAGCAGCCGCCTCCCCCCACCAATGGCCCTCAGTCCTTCCCCCTTCTTTTTTCGTCCCTCCACCCTCCTCCTCTCCTCCTCTTCATCATCCCTCTGCTCTGACCACGTCCATTTTGGGGTTGGGGAAGGTAAAAAAAAAAGAAAAAAAAAAAAAGTCAGGACAGACAGGATGGATACAGCCATAACACAACTTGGCCCATTAGAGACACCAGCACACGCCAAACCATATTAGACTGTGGCCACAGTCCTGCCTTGTTTTTCTCTGTTGTCAGTGGAAAGGCCACGCTGCTGCATAACACACACAAGAGCACTAGAGACAAGATGTGTTTGTGACAGGGCGTGAGGGTGGGATCTCACTGGATCCTGAGGACTGGTTCAACCTGCTGAAGTGAATGGGCCCTTCCAGGTCCAGCTGTGCTGTTCTGTAGCTGCAACTGAGCTTCTTGAGGAAGTTTGGAAAACAAACTGAAATTCCCTTGCAGAGACTGAAACATTATGAAATATTACAAGTTCAGTTTGGCACCGAGACAGATTGTTTGTGGTCTCTAACTGTGGTTCAACAGACATCACTGCTGAATCACCAAATTATACCAGTCCAGTGGCGTAGTGTACTTTGTTTTAGTGGGTACACTGTGGATTGGCTATGCCTAACCCCCGCACCCCCACCCTTCCCCAGAGATTTACTGATACTGATTTACAACAAAATATTTGGTTGAGTATAAGGAATTGAACGATTCCACTCACACTTTGCAGCCTGCTCTTAAGCTGCTATGGGTTCATAGGTAACACCTGCAGCTGCCTCATTCTTCTGCTCGTCAGTCTACCGCTCATTGATAAACTTTTCACTTGACATTACATGATTCACAGTGCCCGTGTTTTACATGAACAAATTGTTGAAGTGCAAGTTCTGTCACAAAACTATGTTGTTACGTATCCTTGGGCATTTTTAAGTGTTTATACTGGAATTCTGGAGCTTTCACTGTGGGTACACAGCGTATACCTGCGTATTACGTGGACTACACCACTGTACCACTCCGTGTATGATTCTACATTCACACTGCATTAATGCACTGCAATTCAGTGGCTGGGTCTCCATTGCAGTTTTGCACCAAACAGAATTGTTTTTTTTTTTTTTTCTTTTTTAATGGTCAACAAAACACAGTTGCGAATGGTCTGTGTTTCCACTGAGTTATGTAATGCAATAAAGCTGGGTTTTTCTCCTCTCACAATATCGTTCCAATTAAACGTAACAACGGATTTCCGGCAGTCTGCTTCTGATACGGCAGGCACCACAACTTAAATGCAAAAAATGTGTTTGCATTCTCTGTGTTTCCATCACTCGTTTTTGAAGTTCTCAGTTTAAAATTGCGCATTAAGCAGGTTAATGGAAACACTCCTGATGTGGATTTCATATTGAATGTTCAATGTGGCAGCCAGCAAGAGCTCAATTAAAGGAATACTCTGTTGCTGTACTCAGTACAATTGGTTACAAGGATGTCTCACAGCTGAAAAGTAAAATTTGATTTGATTTGATAGATGCTTGGAGTCTTCTGTCCCTGTGCTCAGCATCTTCCACACGCTTCAAATTTTCCCTAAAACAGCTGCTTCCACAGCTGCCATATCATACTCAGTGTGGTTAGCTGTCGGATGTCAGAGTGGCTGAATTTAAAGGCAACCAAGAAGCATTTGTGATGGATTGACACTTTTGAGATTAGTTCTCCCGTCTACTCGGACAGAAAAACAGTTGATTTCAACACATGCAGTTGTACAGATGTCTCACTGTGCTCCTGATCAGTTCGAGCACTGGGTGATCTTTATGGGAGAGAGAGTGGTGTTGATTAAAGCCTCACTCATAATCTATACACTCATCCATGTGTTTGTGTTAAGTTGTGTGTAGTTGTCATTTAGCCAATGTTAGCTTAACTATAGTTGTATCTAAACTGTGAAAGTGCATAAGTTATTCCTCCTTGGGATTTTTGCCCAAATAGCTCCAGGTTCATTACCACCATCCTCTGGAGGACTGTGATTTGCATGTAGCCCGGGAAAACAATGATTTAGATCAGTAACACTGAGGGAGGGGTGGGGGTATTCTTCTCTCTGTCTTTCATGTGTAGGTGTTAACTTTGACCCCCTGATTATCATGACAGCACAATAGGTGGGTGGAGGGCCACTAATCTGCCACAGCTGGGTGCTGAAGGAGACCCTCAGTAAATGTGTGTGCGTGTGTGTGTGTTGCTGTTAATTGTTCCTGGCCAGGGGGTCTCTCATTGGAGGCGGTGGAAAAACAAATCAGCTGCAGTAACAGGTCAGTGAAAGTGAGAGGGACCTCCAACGACTCTAAACACACAGACTGTTGCATTTATTAAGACATGTATTATCTTCGAATGAATTAACTCAAATTAATTTCTAGCATAAACCAAATAGTCTTTAGTTAGTACACAGCAGGTCAGCTGAAAATGCAAAAATGTGAAATGTTGAGACAGGCTTAAAAAAAAAAAAAACATATACAAAAAAGATCCAATAATACATGATATAATATATATATAATATATATATAATAACAGACTGATAAGATAAGTAATCTGCTTCTCTCGTCATGTGACAGCAGCAACAATTTTGTTCATTTGTTAGAAAATCATCAAGAGTAGTTTTGTTTTGGGTGAGTCAGGCTCCTGCAGAAAAAAACTATGGCCATTCTATATGATTTATTTACAGCTACTATGGATTTAGAAGATTTAAGTGCTTAATTATTACTGCTTAATCATTTTCAGATTCCTTCACATCATCAAACTTGACTCCATCAACTCCTGAGAAAATTGTGAACTGTCCCGCCTCTACAGGTGACAGTAAGAGCTGCCGATCAAACATCGTCTGTACACAACATAGACTGTAAATAAAGATGGATGTAGCCTCTGTGATGTCACACATATAGGTTTCTGAAGGGCAGTTTCAAGCTCAGAGTGGGCTGCTTCACTGTTGCCAACCTGGCAGCACCTGACTCTGCCTGACTCCCAGCTAATTCATAACTGGGCAAAGAGGTGGGGCCTGTGTGGAGAATAGACTTCGGAGCATACCGGTTTGTGGCAAGCATACACTCACCCACCTGTAACTCAAAGCAGCACACACTCAATTATGCATAAAGCCTTAATAAAATTGTACAGTTGTCATGAAGGAGGAAATTAGCTATAGAGACCAAAACCAGCCAAAGGAAAATGGTTCAAGCTGTTGCCCTGTGAATCGTAACCTGCTTCTTTAATCTCCCAGCTACTTTTGCCTTCTCAGCACTACAGGTCACAGCCCCAGCTGTTATATTGTCCCTACTTATGTGTGTGTGTGTGTGTGTGTGTGTGTGTGTGTGTGTGTTTGTGTGTCCAGCTGTACACACACACAGCTAATGAACTCTAAGTGCCTGGCTGTAGTTGTCACAGTAGTGCGACTGTCTCAGTGTCTTCAGTCAAAGGACACAAAACAGCTTGATGTGAGTTCACTCTGGTCTGAAGCAGTGAAGCTCAGGGTGAGAGAAACAGATGCACAAATCTTATTTATTAGTAAAGAGAAATGTACAAGACATACATGGGGCAGGCTTCTCATTTGTAACCACTGTTATTACAGCTTTTGTTGGTTGAACTGTCAATAAGTGTGTTCAGCCACCATTTTCAGTGTGTGCACGAAAGGCCTGAGTGTAAATGCTGGAAATTTGAAAGAACTAGAACTTTTTTAAAAGAAAGTTTTTCGCTAAGCTAAGGTGAACAGCAAAATGTGACAAACTGCAGTGGAAACAGAGTTAATGAACAAATCATGATGCACATGAAGCTTGTGACTGAAACTTCTCCTGCACTGAAGAGACTAATAAGTGGCAGCAGGTGAAAACCTCAGATCTCTTTGGCGCAATGAGGAATCTGTGAAGTTCCTCAAACTAAGACATAAAACAAATAGAAACACCACTTCTCCAGCATGTTTTCCACATGGTGTTTGTTTGTTTGAGGTTTGGAGCAGTTTTAATTACATCATCTCATTGCACCCTCTTCTTCTGTAGTGGTTTAATGGCATCCTGCTGAAAAAATTAGCATCACCAATTGTTTATCTGGATGCACTCAAGTCCTAATATTTGTATAATTCACATTCATAATTTGCTTTTTTAAATGTATTTATTTGTTATTTGCAGATTTTCTGGAAAATTAAAATTTGCACAAATTTGAATGCAGACTTATGTTCCTAAAATTTCATAAAGGGTTAGAGCTAGGGGGCTTATGTTCATATAGTCACATGAGCTGTATTAACCTTATTTTGTGAGTAACTTGTGAATAGTCAAAATTAAACTTGGCCGTTATGTAGTTAATGTGTTAACATTGTGTCAAGTCATATTTATACTGATTTAATTTGTTTTAATATCTTAAAAACCTACAGCATTTGGATCAAGTGGCTCATGAGGGAAAAACTGTTCACCCATTACTGAAACCCTCTTTAACAGCTCAGAGAGCTCAGCTTGATACCTCACGTCTTTGCCTTAGTTTGGAGGAATTGCTTGCAGACATGATTTTGAACTTGTGACGTTGTTCAGAAATGATGCATCACTTCACTGGTGATTGATATTGACAGATCAGTCTATTTGGGTTTTTGTTATTGGTGTTTTATAGCAGTTTGCTCAATTTAAGGTCTGACAGGGAGATTCATCTTTCTGATAAAAAAAAAAAAAAATCTAAATTATGAAACATGAAACACAAGTTATCAGATCAAAAAGGTAGATTTAACTTTTGTTTTTGATATTGTTTTTATTTTCACCCTTTGCCTGAATAAAAGACAGACAGGGGTCGACAGAATTATATACACACAAACTTACAACATACAATATATGTACATTGGCAGGAACCAACGTACTCACATACAGGCAAGCAGCCACATATGCATAAACACACATATACTCAAACACTCACTCACTCACTCACACACACACACACACACACACACACACACATAAACATCCATTCTTAGCAGGAAACCAGTAATAGGTGGGGTCCCTTTAACTTATGCACACCTGTGATGACTGATAAGATAACTGCAGGGCATAATGTCTGTGTGTGTCTAGTCATATGTGTGTGTCCACTGTCATGCACCTGCATACTGTATGATATATGTGTGTATTTATACCTGTGTGTTGTGTCGTGTCTGTGGCTGAAAAGTCATGTTTTTGCCTCCTCTTTGTGAAGACAATCTGAGCTGTCAGCCTCTGGGCTGTTATGCAGGAGACGCTCCATCGCTCTTCGACTAAATGATACACATATGAAAAGTCACTCAAAGCAAATTTGGTTTTCAACTGGTAGAATATTAAACAATCAGAGATTGTCTAAGCTGTAAACAAAGATTAATTCTCTGATTCGCAGCAAATATTTGCAGCAAATAATCAGTGTCATGTGGATATTTGCTAAGTCATGGCTCTCTTCCTCAACGTTCTGCTACTACATCGCACAATGATCAGATCTAAGCCAATTTTATCTTCGATATGTTTTACACAAGTTGACAAAATGAAGTGTTTGTCACAGCAGAGAGGACGCTTGAGCTGCTTATCACACCAGACTCCTCGTCAGTTCCTTTATCAAATATATTTATGGCTTACAGTTAATGTTAGTAGTAAAAGCTATAAATGGCTATCTAAAGTCAGGGTTCAGATTACGGGGGGGGGGGGGGGGGGGGGGGGGGGGGAGGATATTAGAATCCTTCTAATATGATTTCAGACACCCCTGGAGTGGACCGTACCATTTCTTAACCTTATCTTAGTTGACGTCGTTTGCCTGCCTTACTCTCATCAGTGGCTCGAACGAACATGTACGCTTGAAAAACAACACAGTTTAGCTAATGTTAGCTAGCTCATAGCGCACCCTTTCACTTCCAGTGATACCTTGGTATTTCCTTTACAATATAAAATGTCATATGTGATTTAACTTTAGAAAACACTGATGCTCAGTCATGAGCAGTGAGACCATGGAGGATTAGTTGTTGTACAGATACGTTTTGACATCAATATAGAGTTTATTATTTCATGGTGGTGGTTTAGTCATTCACCTTTTTGCTATCACCTTGTATAATAGACACCCCCTTGGTTTTCACTCTGTTGGGTCATTATTAAAATACATGTGTGCTGAAATACTCGTATTGCTTATTATTAATTAAATTCCCAAAAGTCCCTTTTGTGTCAGAGAAAAAGTCAACCTCCCTTATTGACATTGTATAATTCACACTCTGATTAAACTGAACCAAAAATGTAACCTTTCTGTGAGTTTTATCATGTGTTTATTGTTGTAACCATCACGACGAAGCTCCGTAATGCTTGCCACTGTGGGGGCGATATTTCAGGAGACGTTCCCATGGATGGTATGAGAGGACAGGGACAAATAACGGATAGGTTGGAGGACTTGTTGATTGTTGCAGTTTCAGAGAGACAGAAACTTTGTTGGGTTTTTTTCATCAGATATTAAACTGTAATTTCCTGCTCAATCATTCGAGACACAACTTTCTGCATTAGAAAGGGTCAGAACTGCATGAGGAAAATATGTTTTTTGTGAGTCCTTACTGATACTTTGTTTCACAGAGATATGACAAATTAGTCAGGAGACAGTGACAGAAATCAAGCTTTTACTTTTAATATAGTGAAATAAATCTTTCTATGGCTTCGTCCACACTACTACAATTTAGTTTTGAAATGCATTTCTTTTGCTACGTTTTCATCTGCCGTCCACACTACTGGAAGTTTTTGAGCACCTAAAACGAAGACTTTTTGAAACGCTGCTGGGCCCTTTTTAGTTTGAAAACTCTGAATTCAGAAATTTAAAGCTACAACTGTCTTTGCTGCTCATCGTTCTTAGTATTTTCTACAACTAATCAGCTGCAGAGAAGACAATCTGCTTCCTGTGTACGCTGGTTCGTGCATGCCCCATCTACATGAATAGTCACGTGATAAACGTTTTCAGATGTGATCATCTGGATGGAGATCGTTTTCAGTTTGAAACACTGTTTTAAAAATGACAATGTAGTAGTGTGGGTGTAGCCTGTATATCTATCCATCTGTTGTTTGGAAGAAAACCAGTAATTGTTCATTAAAGTCACTTTTCCAGCAGAATTGCTAAATATACTACAGTTACTTCTAAATTGTGGGGATTTGCTTCTTTTCTTTGTCTTTATAAACTGATTATTTTTGGGTTTAGGACTGTTGGTCAAACAACATGCCGTCCCCCAGGATTTAAGAAATTGTGTTTGGCATGTTTGACTATTTTCAGAGTTTCTGTAGACCAAGTAATTAATCTATTCACCAAATAAATAATAAGCAGATTAATCAATAATGAAAATAATCATTAGTTAATTATCATTTGTTACTGCTCTAATCTTTCTGTCATTCTCACTCATTTTCACTCTGTCCTTTACTTCAACCCTTTTTAATTTAGATTAGTTTAGATACAAGTTTGAGAAAAGAGCATTTTGGCAAAAAAAAAAACAGTTGAAGTTTTTCCAAACCGCAGATCAAACCTCCTGCTGCTTATTTCTTCTTCTCTTCATCTGAATCCGTTTTTATAAACCAGTGCAAACTGGCAAACCCTGCAACGTCTCAGTAGAAGCTGGCAGGAGCCCGCACAGAAGAAATGCAGTTTCCTTACATGAGTCAGTTTTTCATGTGCTCGGATACAGCGATTAAAAAAATACAAACATGCAAACTGAACAAATAAAGTGAAACCTGACTCGACGGACAGATTAGAGCCTGACTCGGCCAAATTGGTGTCAAGCAGAGAATCAAAGCTGGTTCTCACCCAGTTGGGCCCAAACATTAAATGTAAAGGGTGTCGGAGCGGAGCCAGGTTCAACAGAGAGGGCTGACACATCGCTCCATCAGATTCTGTCATTTGGCAAAGGATGGACTCCCCGTCTTCATCCATCTGTGAGCTGGAGACAAACACAGCTCCTGACATGCTTAGTGTGGGTTTATGTGTGTGTGCAGCCGTGCGCCTGTGTGTGTATGTCTTAATGTCTGTGATTTACAAGGCAGCGGACAGTGGTGGTTGTCACGTCAATTCAAGAGGTGTTGTCTTAAAGTCTAGCCAGTAGCTCACACACACAGACACTTTGACTGTGTGTTTGACCCGACACATGCTCTCCAGATGTTGCCGAACATTCCTGAAGGTCTCATCACACTTGTGGACATTTTATGTCTCCTCACACCGCCCTGAAACTGTCGCTGTCCACTTCTCGGTTTGTTCAAATTTAAAGGAGCAATGAAGAAACAGGGCATCCTCTCTGCTTCAGGACTGAACACCGGCCTCTGACTCTTCTGTTACGGCTGAATGTGACTTTTTTTGAAGGGGGAGGTAATATAACAATGAAGCTGCCAAAAATATTGTTGTGTCTGCTCCCAGCTGTATGAGTGAAAAAAGAAACGCCTGCACGACTTTGAACAGAGATTTATTTCAGTCCATTGCATTCTTTGATTCTTAAAGATGCACGTGATGATGCACAATTGTTTACAGAGAACTCCAAGAGTGAACGTGGATAAAGTTTGGTGATTTCAGGGAACTGTAAACAAGTGATCATTTGATATTATACAGGACGTAATATTACCTGTTCCATGATCTCTTGCTGCTTTTACAGTGTTGTTCTGTTACTGAAACAACTATTAATAGATAGTTGTTCATGAGTTGTAGTAAAATGTGAATAAAAATGTTGTAAGATCCTGAAAGTGTTTACAGGATGAATAATCAAAAAAGACTTTGTGCTTCAAACTTTATTTCATGTTACAAACTGTGTTGTGTAAAAAGCTGGGCAGGTGCTGCTCTGTGTCTTTGGTTTATTTTTAGTATTGTGTAACTAAGTGGTATAAATGTACGCCTATATGTGTATGTGTATTTATTTTTATTTTTAGGAGAATTAAGGTTGTTGATTTTTTTTTTTTTGTATGTTGAGAGGAAAGAGTGTGTGTTGCAACATTGACCCTTGATCGACTTATGATGGACATGACACCACTCATCAGAAACTGGCTCTTCTTGTCATTTCTCTTTGGTCCTCTCATCACTGTATGTTTATGAAATAGTTTTGGAATGAGCATGAATTTTTTGCTCAAGTTGAAACTCACGTCTTTGTCTCAGTTAGTGTGACCCTGAGCGAATTGTTAAAATTTTATTAATATATATTCAGATTTATATTAAATAAAACAAAACAGAGAGACAGTCAGTCAGGATGTCATCTGGACAAAGTGCCATGATGGGATGAAACCTGCTGCAGCGCCAGTCAACATGTTGACTTTTTGACCCCAGTACTCAGAAATGAGAATTTTAAGTAAAATGGAATTTATTGTGAACAGAAGGAATAGACTTTGGTGCTTAGACCCTGACAGGAAGTGGATCACCATGGAATGTGGTCAATAAGTTTAGGTTGTTCCAGGGGGAGGAAACTTCCCCCAGAGACAAGACACTGGTGGTGGTGATGAGAAGTGGAGCTCGAGGACGGGACGTCTTCATCAGAGGGAAACTTGATTGATTGGAGACGGTCAGTCATCCACGGCTGAATGTTCACAGAGCTGACATGACAGCACTCTGAAAGTTTGACAGCTGGTTAGCTAAAGGCGCGCGTTGTGATTGGCGTTGTCATGCGTCAGATCACAACCCATCTTTGAACTCTACTTTATTTTGATTTCAATGACACACCTGTAAATTTTCCTGTATCTTGTCTGGTGTCTCCAGGACCATATTCCGGGACCATACTACCATACTCATCAGATTCCTGTGATTCCTCAAAAAGCTGCTGATGCCACAAGAACAAAGCTAAGACAATGTTTAGTGCTAATGACTCCAGAATTTATCCAGTCGCCACGTTTGAGGCGTGTGATTGTTAGTTTTACCGCAGGACTCCACATGAACTCAGACTGATTTTCTTCTCTTTCACAAGTAGCAGCAGGGACGCCCACCAGGTCCACGGGGTCCATCAGGTCCACCAGGGACGTTTCAGCCTCAGCAGCCTTGTGAACTAGGTGTCTGGTATCAGCGGCTGAGCTCCATTTGCTTGTTACCCAGCAGCATGGCAGGTAAACGCTTGAATGAAGTGCATATAAAGCAGCAGGTAGGATGTTGAACTGCTGTCAGCTGATAATCAAACAACAGCAGGTAGTGGAGACACTGTGGTGAACCAGCTGCAGCTTTGAATGTCTGTCGTAATAACTTACCAACTAACTGAGTGACAGTCAGTTGTGAATGTAAGCTGTCTCCCTACCTCCCTGTTTATTCCACCGGGAACACACTGCCTGCGTTACGCGTGCGTGGCAGTGGCCGTCGCTGAGCTGCTGCAGAGAAGCACGCCTGTGCGTTCACACCGACTGCGTGTCTGCTGCTACCAGCTCTATCTCTCTACATAGAGTTTGCAGGATATTGAATGTTGGATTTCTTTTCATTATAAATTCATTTCTGATTTATTTTTGACAGAAAATGTTTCTAAAATGTCACTGTGTCCTCATGCAGCTGCTGAAATGGTTAAGTTTGGTCATGTCTGTCATGTTCAGATTCAGCCTAGACATAGAAACTAGAGTGAAAGGTGTGAGTTTGTGTGTGTGTGTGTGTGTGTGTGGAAGCACCTGCCACCAAACTTCATACTTATTTTAACGCAGACATTACAAACCTTAATTTCACATGATGAAGTCAATCAGACGTCTTGTGAATCCACATATTGAGCTGAGGTGCGTTGCTCAAGGTGTAACTGAACTGGTGAACTGGGAAGTCAGCCAGTACAGAGGGGATAATAGCAGCATTAGCTCTGCCTGGGGAGGCACAGTGATTAGAGTTAGTTTGCATGTTTGAGTGGATTTATCATTTAGATAGGCCATGTGTTATCCCGCAGGTGTAGGAAGTGAAGGTGATTTTGTTGATCAAGGTCTATTTAAGTGATACAAACAAGCCGCGCTGGGGTTTCCCCTGCATCACTGCTTGCTGAGCACCAGCGCCCAGATCATAAAATCCAACCTGAGGCTCTCAGAGACACAGGAAGGATGGGGCAGTTCAAGGTCCTGAGGATATTGTGCTTCACACCTTCTATCATTCATATCCAAACATCCTGAAGTGAAGATGCAGGTGTGTGGCTAGTATTTTAACCTCTGATGTGACAGATTCTTATCACAGCTGGATCCTCAGTGTAAGCAGACACCACTCTAAACAATGTAATACGTTCCAAAACCACATGCCTTTTATTTTGAAAAATCCACAGTGTATCATGTTACAGAGTGAACTTGACAACACCAGCAGGTGCTCTGTGTGTAATCACAACAGAGAAATTAAGATAAGATAAGATGAAACTTTAATGATTCCTGAAGAGAAACTGGGTCAGTGTAAACAGACACACAGGAGGCACACAGGGAAAATGCACACTAATCCAGGAAGAACAGATACAGGCACAAAATATAACAGAGACTACATCAAGAATTTAAACATCATATAAACATCACTGGTTTATTCAAGCTGCATGAATGAATAAAAACAAATTTATTTGAATATCTGCAGTTTTTCATGTACATTTACAGCATTTACTACATCATTTATAACAAAACTATAAAGTTCACATGCAGCTGATGTTGAACAGAAACTTCTTTACAAACCTGCTCCCCTGCTGTTGCTGCTGCTTTGCAGAGAAGCAGCCTGCTGCCTGTTTTTTTTTTGTTTTTTTTTTCAGGCTTGCGTCCCTGTGTCGATGGTCCTGGCTTGATCGATACTGTCCTCCCCGTCCATCCCTCCCCACACACGCACACACACACACACACACACACACACACACACACACACACACACCATCAGGTTAAATGTAATCAGCCGCCTCTGTGTTCCTCTCTCAGGCCAGCACTTTTATCTCAGGCCTCTTTGCAACACCCATGGCTGACAGGGCAAAGTCCAGCCGCTTATCTGTGCCTACGCTGTCCAGTGGCGCTGAGTCTGTCTGTGTGAGTGACACACTAACTGACTGTCTCTCTGTCTCTTTACTGGCTGCACCTCTACCTGTCTGAATGGCTGTCCTAACAACTTACCGACTGACTGAGTGACTGCTGAACTGACTGTAACCTCCCTGTTTATTACAGCTCCACCAGACTTGCAACATTTTAAATTTTACTTTGTTTTATTTTAATGACGCAATCATTTTTGTTGCTTTGTGTCCATTGGTAACTTTTAAGTTATGTTTTATATAATTCCACCAAGAGACCAAGTTGTCAACTTCGAACCACCAGTGTTCACATTTAACTCCCACGTATTTCAAAAACCTTCCACACCACTTTAGACAAATAAGAATAAATTTGCTGTGACATCAGACTTGTCTCTTTCTAATGAAGTCTGTTATCTTCTTCTTCTTCTGCTGCTGCTTTACCCGTCTCTCTGAACCTCTGACTGTCTGTCTGCCTGCTTAACTGCTATCTGTCAGCCTCCCTGGTAATGATCTGACTTTTTACTGACTGTCACACAGACTGACTCTATCTGAATGTGTCATTTTTTAATTTTTAAAAGTTACTCTAATTTATTTATGTCTTTACATCTGTCTTAAAGGTTCTTATGATTTCATTTTAAGACGTTTTGATCTGAATATTTTCTACACAAATAATTCTTCATCATATTTATTTTTTTATCATCTTTATCATATTTAAGTCTGATGTCACAGGTGCTTGGTGCTGCATGAATAACAGAGCTTTGTTAGGATAAGTGCACATGAGCTGTGAGACCAGGCTCAGATCTGTCTGTCTGTCATCTAACACATTTATTTTTCAAAAAGGGAGAGTAGCACCTGAGGGCTGAACTGTAAGTGCTCCCTACTTTCTCACTCTCTCTCTCTCGCTGTGTCTCTCTCTCCCTCCCTCCCTCTCCTCAGGCAATAACAAATGTAAACAGTACTTCCACCTAACAGGATCCAGGATGCACTGCCTCATTTGCATTGCACATCTTGAAAACATGCACCACCCTTTTCTTTTTCTTTTCTTTCTTTCTTTCTTTCTATCTTTCTTTGCATGCTATTTCCTCGATGAAGAAATCCTCATTGCAGTTGTTCACAGTGAAGCACATGAATGCCACTTTGTCTTGATCATGAGAACTTGAGTATGTTCTTCCTTCAATCTTTGCTCTAAGTCAGTGCATCATCGGTTCCTGTAATATTTGCTTGTAAGTGTGTTTGGCCCACGTGCAGCATTTTAAAGCTCTGCACAGATCCCGCCAGCTATAATGTGCTGAAATGAAGTTTAGACATAAACCACCACTGCAGCAGAAAATACTTCTTGTTTTTACATGACGCTCTTTCATTTCCAGCATAGGAGCTCTTTGTGCAGGTGTCATGCTCGCCGGTCTACACACTGGATTTGCTGTCACCAGCACTGCAGCCTGAGGGCAGCTGTCATCAAGTGTTCAACAGGGCGAACAGAGTGACTGTTGCACCTCGGGAGACAAATATCCTCTTTACTGAAAATGACAACGGTGTCACCCTCACACAGGTCTGCAGGGCTAATTGACTCTCTTAAAGCCTCTTTCAGACCTCTGAAGAAAACCTCTAATCATACAAAAAGCGACATGAAGTGATTCAGATCTTATCTTTCAGAAGCCAAAATACATTTCAGTCTGTCCTCTGTCATTGTGTTAGATTATTGGGAAAACTATCAGTGTAAAAATTTGAATTTTCATTGTAAAAAGCAATTCAATGAGGGGTTTCTTTGAAGTCTGGAGAATTACGTGAGTAACTGGATACAGATTACTGAAGCTGAGGAAATAACTTGAATAAACTTGAGCCAACTGAATCGTATTGACAGTGTTCACTGGTCGGTTTTGCTTCCAGTTCAGTGTGATTGTGAAGACGTTTGATGGCCAGTTATTCATTGCAGCTTTTAGAACCAGTGGCAGATCTGATTCCCAGTTTCTGGTTTTGTATGATTCTGCACCTTGTGATTTAGGTCCAAAGTTCAATGCCATCACAGGAAGTCATGTACCTGACAGGTCTGATTTTCATGCTCAAGACTGGAGTTTGCATCTTGTCACAGATCTTCAATTACCTTCTTTAATTTTTTTTTTTTATTATCTGTAATCATGTTCCTTATCTAACCATCATCAAGTATTTTAGTTGCCGAACCCTAACCACACCTTAACTGTAGTTTATCTCCTATAACCAACCCTAACCACACCACAGTAGCTATGATCAGATATAAAAAGCTTTTTTTTTTTTGTTGGACATGAAAAAACAAAACAAAGGCTCTTGTCACTGTGGATACGCGTGTTTTGCAGAATTGTCTGGTATCAGCGTGGCTGCTCCTCTTGAGCGAGTTTATCAAAAGCTGCAGCAGAACTGATGACGGACACTAGTTTTGCATTTCTCACAGAAAAAACCTGGGACTCCATGAAAAGTGAAAAATGCTAAACAAGTTCACGGAGAAAGTCAAACTGGGAGAAACAGGTTGTTCTGGATGTGGAGAAAAGGAGCCGTGATCTGTCTCTTGAGCCCCAACAAAGTCATTTTTAACCTAACCAAACTGTATAGGTATCATTTTTCACCCCCAGACTTTACTGCTGCAGAGCAGTGAGGTCATACAGACATGCAGTATGCTCCTGTGATCAGCTCTCATATAACCCCTGACTCCTGTAGACCTCCAGTCCGCTCTCTCCTGGACCTTTTGGTCTTCCTGTGTCCCAGAATCCACAGATAATCTAATACAGTTGTGTTTCATGTAGAAATAGACGCAGCAGTGATGTAGATGACACAACACAGACGTCTATAGCCACTCTCCATGTTTTACTATTTCGCTGTGTTTTAACTGGTGTACAGTTTAGCAGGCGTAGATCTCCACTCTCAGTCCACAGAAACTCAATAATAGTGTCAGAACCACGTTTGAGAGCAATGAAATGAAATATTTCATACAATTTCAAACAGTTTGTTGATATTTTTCAGAAGCTGCTTAATACAGCCGTGTGCTCATTCTCTTTCTGCTGTATTCACTTCTAAAGGATCAGTGTCAAATTCATTTTACCCCGTGCATTCCTTTAAAGTGCACTTTGCACCTTTAGGGTTCATTGATACCACTTTCATATATGTAGTAAAGTAAGTGATGCAGCATCATTACACTGTGTTTTTGGCTAAAAATATGTCTGCGTTTATTCTTCCCATCCTGACACAGTGTGTGTTACATCCTCTAAAACATTTTACCTTGTTACGTTTATGAGGAAGATGAGTGTTTTTTGCACAAAAATGTGCAGAAAAGAAGCAAATCCCAGAAACTGAGATTATCATGGCCATTTGAGAGAGGAGATTATTTTATTGTGACATCCAGACTGTTATCAGCTGCTGGTATCTATTTTCTAAGCGCCTCGCATTTGGAAACTGGGTCAGCCGAAGGTTACAGATTACAACCGAGAGGTTACAAATGTAAGGGTCACACTTGAGTTTTTTTTCTCCCCCTTTGTGGCTGAAATTGTTTCAGTGTAACTGCTGCATTGTTGCTCCCTGGAAACCTCAGACCACAGTGTTTTTATCTGTGCACATACTAATCTGTTTTCCTTCATGAAGCCTGGATCGAATGGGACCACTATCAGCGTGGTCACCTGATTACTGCGAGGGGACGTATCAGAGTGACATTTCAGAGTCAGCCAGGTTAGTCATACCTGGAGCAGCCTAGTGTGTGTGTGTGTGTGTGTGTGTGTGAGACTGTGTCTTTGTAGCTGTGGAGACCGTATCAGGCGGGTGCTTGCCTATCTTATCAAGCCAACTGCTCTGAAGGGACTATTGTGTATGCAAGGTGACGAACTGCCTCAGATTCCCACTCACTATAAGCCAGTTACCATTTTTTTAAGGTGTGTGTGTGTCCACGTGTCCGTGTGTGTGTGTCTGTTTGTGTGTGTGTGTGTGTGTGTGTTGCCTTCTTCAAAAGCCCATATATTGATCTAATAAGAAGTTAGTTTCTGCAGCAACAGCACCATTATGTGTTCTTTAGCATCGTGGCTCACTGATCGAAACTGTGTGTGTGTGTGTGAGAGAGAGAGAGAGAGAGAGAGAGAGAGAGAGAGAGTCTGTGTGTCACTGCAATCTATATGTTTGAAGCCTCAGGGCTTATGGTTGCTGGGCTTGACGTGACAGAGAAGAAAAGCCAGCAACAAATACGTGACAACTCCGACAACACAGGGCTGGGTTGAGCAACTGTGAGCAGAGACCTGCAGACAGACAGGTAGACCTAAAGATAGACAGGTAGATCTGCAGACAGACAGGTAAACCTGCAAACAGGTAGGATTCACTAGGTTTCCAAACTTCAGCTGCTGTTCAATTTCCTTTAATGGGAAAACCTCTCCGACATTTACAGGAAGTGATGAATACCATGTCTGGATCTGATTGGTCAGAGACTGAGCAGACACAGAGGAGATTAAAGAGCAAAATATTCTGCTGCTACTTTCTCTCTGTTTTTGTTTTGTTGACTTGCTGATAGTTTTTCTAGTGCAGGGTCAGAGGCAGGTCAGTGGATTTTGGAGTGGTCCCGGTCTTACTCTGTGTGTGTGTGTGTGTGTGTGTGTGATGCCGCCCGGGCTGATGGCCTGTGCAGAGGTCCGCTTTGAGGCTCTCAGTGTGATCCAGCCGTGTTTAGTCTACCAGTCCTACATGTCACACACCACAGTCATTTGGTCAGGAACTGTTTCAACAAGACTCTGCTATTCCTGCAGCACTGCCTCACCAGCCGGGGCCTGATTGATTGACCGGGACGAGTCGTTGAGGTCCTGCCAGTAACACTGCGTGATCTAGAAACTTCCATCTTCCTGGTTTTGACTGGAATCACTTGTTGCTGCAGTTTCTGTTTCACTGGCTGAGGACTCATCTGGTAAAATATGTCTGGAAAATGGCCAAACCCATTATTTTAATATGCTCTAGTTTTATTCCTACATGAAATCCTGAAAGTCTCTTTTCATGATTTTGTGAAATTTGAAGAAAGCAAGCCTGTGAAGCAGAAAGATAACTTGACTCTGATGTGATTTTAAATGTCTATTCAGTGTGTGATTTACTTTTGACTTTTCACGTGCATCCACAGTGACACCAAAAACTTCCTGCATTAACGCTGGTGGAAATAAACAAACAAATGCACCATTTCTCCCCAGGTTTTTTACCTTTTTAATAAGAAAAATGAAACATGAATCATTTTAAATCACATTTAAACCAACAACAGAAACAGCAACAACAAAAAAAAAACCAATATATTATGTCAGCACACTTTCAAAGTTTGAAAAGAAACATAGCTTAAATAAAAGACATTTCTCTGAACCTAAAATATGCTCCACAGAGGACGTCATGTAACCTGAAACTTCTGCGTCCTCTGTCGTTTATCAGAATAATCCTTCAATAGATCATCGGTACATTGATCTCTAATCAGATCAGCAGTCATTTGAAGAAAGGGAGCGAGGGTTATTTGACACCCTTTGACATTGATACACTGATCCCGTTGAGCTGATGCATTGACAGTGTAAGAGGGTGGGGGTGTTCCTAAGTATTGTTGTAACACACAAACACACACAAACACACACTATCAGCCCACCTGACCAATGGGAGCTCCATAGTGCAAAGTACTGTATGTAAATCCTCCCATAGTGCATCTCTCCTCCCTTCCACTGTTTTAGTCATTGACTGAACTCCCCCCATGCACCTCAGCTGTGTTATTCAACATGTTACAGTCTGTGGGAGAGCATTTCATTTTAATGCTCTCATATAGGTAACAACAGGAAATGATTTCGGGCCATGAAAAACAGAAACACAATATGTTTTTCTTTTTTTTTTTTTAGTTTTTTCTTTTTTTTTTTTTTACCACAGTTACTTTGCTTCTTTTCTTCTCAGAAGATTTTTTTTTTATTTCTGTGTCGATGCTTTTTTTTTTTTCCTTTAACTTCATATCAAACAAAACGACAAATCATTTTTTTTAAGTACAGACCTCATGAGCTACATTTACATTGACGGATGCCTGATCTGACAGAAACGACAAAACGTAGTGTGAAATGCTGTAACAAAAAAAAATATATATATTGTACTAAACTGTCTCCCGCTGCAGTAACACCTGCCTGAAGCAGTAACCTGAAACTCGACTCCTTCTCTCCGTCTTTGGTTTAAAAAAAAAAACCTCACATTTGGGTTGTAACTGGTCGACAGAGCGCTATACAAGATATATTAAAATTTATTCCCCTCATAAATAAATGCAAATATCCTTTTCCCCCCCACGTTAGCTCTATTTACATTTTGTACAAAGCCAATTTCGCCACACACGCGGTGCGAAGACGGGATCTGACATCTCAAACGTCTTCATCATCAGTGAAGACTTTTCTTTTCTGTCCTCCATGTAACCAACCCAATCTCCTCGTTCATCACAGCTGGTAAAAGGGGGAAAAAAAGTCCTTTGGTCCCTCAAACACAGCGGCCATTTTAGATGTGAGTCTCTTCCAAGGCCACTGGACGTGAGCCAGAGAGAGAAAGAGAGAGAGAGAGAGAGAGAGAGAGGAAGAAAGAAGGAGATAAAGAGAGCTGGGGTGTCCATTTTAGAAAAGGCAGAGAGGAAGATAAGTCTCCATCTTGGCTCACCGCTACTGACAGGTGTGTGTTTGTGTGTGTGTATGTGTGAGTGAGTGTGTGTGTGAGTGTCCATATTAGGAGGCATTGAGCACCGAGCGGCTGTACAGAGTTTGGTAATAAGCACCTGAGTCCATGGCAGCCGGCCCCGGGCTGTCATAGATCTGCTTGGCTCCCACAGGAGAGCCGCCGCCGTAGCTGTTGTAGGCCATCACCTGGTCCTGGTAGGACTTGAGGTCCATCTTCTGCTCATTGGACATGAGGTTAGTGATGGAGAAGGGGTGGTTGAAGTTGTAGTGGGGGTCCAGGGACTTGAGGGCGTCGCTCTGTAGGTCCATGTGCTGCTGCATGGCGCTGGGCAGGAGGTGGGCGCCACTCGCTAAAGACTGGGAGTGGAGGAGCGGGTTTGAGGAGGAGGTGGCGGAGAGGGACAAGGATGATGGAGGGATGGAGGATGAGGTGGAGGAAGAGGGAGGCAGGGAGACAGGTGGGCTGTGGAGGTGTGAGGAGGACAGCTGAGGGCACTCTAGTGGAACCAGGGAGTTTCTGGGATGCGGCTGGTCATCTGAAGAGCCCGGGTGGGAGTTGTCTGAGTGGGCGGAGTCGGCTCCCTCTGATCCTCCCGTGGGGCTGCGATCCTCCACCAGGTGATCTCCACCGTGGCCTCCTTTACCCGAGCCCACCTCCTGGCTCTTTCCTGCTTTCTTTGCCATCTTGTCCTCGATCTTGAAGCGTTTCTGGCGTCGCAGGTAGCAGCCGTTCTCAAACATGTTGCCTGACTGCGGGTGCAGAGTCCAGTAAGAACCTTTGCCTGGCTTGTCTGGCGAGCGAGCCACCTTCACGAAGCAGTCGTTGAAGGAGAGTGAGTGGCGGATGGAGTTTTGCCAGCGCTGCTGGTTCTCGCGGTAGTAGGGGAACAGGTCCATGATCCACTGGTAGATCTCGTTGAGGGTGAGCATCTTGCTGCCACTCTGCTGGATCGCCATGGTGATGAGGGAGATGTATGAGTACGGCGGCTTGGCGTGGGTCAGGGAACGTCGGTAGGGCTTTGGGGGGATCTCCTTAGGCCCGGCCCGGCTCAGGGTTGCAGTGGAGGGGTATCCCAGCTGGCTCATGGACTGGCCCATGTTCTGGTAGTGGGACAAGGAGCCCAGGGCGCTGGGAGCAGCGGGGCCCAGCTGAGTGAGAGAGCTGGAGCTGAGGGACGAAGCCACTGGGGAGAGGGGCATGTGGCCGGGCCCGGAGCCCATGGAGGTGAGTGGGGAACTGCTGAGGCTGGAGCTGGGGTACGCCATGTTCATACCTGCGGGGGTAGCGGTGGCTAGGTTCAGGTTGATGTAGCTGTTGTTGGTGCCCATGGAGCCCATGGAGCCCAGACCAGAGTTCATGGTGCTGGGAGAGGAATACATCTGGAGACAAAGAGGGGCATAGCAACATCTGGTTATTCACAAGGAAAACACAGAGATGGTTCACACACATCATACCACAAAGATCACAGCCTCTTTAAAGAATAAAATATAATCAGCTAACAATGACCTTAAATTTCTGAGCTTATGAAAACAAATAACATGAACAGCTCTGTTGAGATTATTTGATTTCATTTCATTTTTCTCTGTAAAACGACTGTAGGTGTGAAAGCAAAGCGGCTTGACTCTCCATTTTAAAAAAGTGACTTCTTATCAATGCACAATGAAGCTCTCAGTGCGCAGAGGGAGGACATGGATTTCACACAGCGATGTTAACCTGAAAATGCGTAAAAAGCGCGTCATGGTGCCTCTCGGTTCACACGGCCTCCTCCAAAAACAAGCTGCTCAGTATTTAACCTAAAGTGTTTGACAAAGATGAATAATTCCGTATTTTTAAAAAAATCCCAAATAAGTTTTTTTTTTTTGAGAAATCTCAAAAAGCCTTTTGAAGGAAATGTTTTTAATAGGCCACCGAGAAGAGAGAATAAAATCCACGGGGATAGAAAGCGCCCGACTGATCCTTTGGTTAAATATTATCAGACTCTTTCTTCTCGGTAATTTCATCAGGTCTAGGTGAGGTGAGAACTGAAGCTGCTGATAGAATTAACTCTAATTCAATTAGTGAGCGAAAAAAAGTCTTGTCACATTTACACCTGAATTCTCGCAACACTTGAGGAGACACAAATTCATTCCTCAAAAGAATGAATTTAATGCGCCTGAATCTTTAATAACTAAATAAAAACATTTAAAGTCGAATTCATTATTTTAGTGGCTTCTAATCTATGAAAAGACTAAAAATATTTTGTTTTCCCAATAGTATTTATTTAATTTAACTATTAGTATTTTTATAATAGGAGAATTCATGAATTATTTTTGCACTTTGTGTCATTTTTATTTTTCTCTTGTGCTGTTACCACAATGTTCCTACAGTTTTAAACTCAAAATTACTCTGTGTACTTCAAGTTATTTTAATTCTCATGGTACTCCTACATTATTCCCATAGAAGCCCGTTGATGAAAACTCTTCATAATATTCTGTTATAATTAGCGATGTGATCAGATGACAGATTTATTCAGTCTTGTTGAGAATGCGCGCAAATAATAATCTGTCGTTACTTTTTCACTTAAATTCAAGAAGAGACTGAGACACGTCCCGCTGTTTACATCAGGAGGAGATGAAAACGGTGTGAGTCATATAATGTTATTATTATTATTATTATTATTATTATTTTGTGAGTGCGTCTTTACCTCACTGGCCTCGCTGTAGAAAGTATTCCACTCTGGTAGATCATGGGTTTCCATCTTCACAGAGCTCAACATCCCCAACACAAATCTCTGGAGGAGAAAGGCTTATCTATGACCGGGTTTTTTTTGCGGGGGTGGGGGGGGGGGTGGGGGGAGGACTTCAAAATAAATATAAAATCCTTATAAAAATTGGAAGTTTTCGGGGAAAAATCCAAACATAAAGGTGTTTCCTTTTGCCAAGAAAGAGGCAGAAAATATCTGGAGCCAAAAAAATGTGTTAGGAAAAAAAATCAAATAGTGAAGTGACGCTGTGCTCCTGGGAGTAGTAAAGTCAATATTTCTTATTTGTCAGTCATCCATTGTTTCATAACCTTAATCTTGTTCTGGCTCAGCAGATGTTGACTTCTTCTTCTGGCCCGTTTTCTTCTCTGCACCGGGGCCTCGGGACTCAGGCGGAGGTGAAGCGCAAATACAGCAGGGCATCCTGGACGTCCTCCTCTTATAAGGGGCCGGCGGGGCCCGCCCATCCTGACATTTGAATACCGTGTTAGGATCCAGGAAGGGCCTTGCAAAAAGGCCGATGTGGCCCCCTGGCGTGCTGTATATTGGCCCTGCGGCGGCACCGGGGCCACCCGGACGAATGACTGTCCCACAGTCTCTCAGTGCAGAGCTGAGTGGATTTTTTTTTTGAATGTATCAGTGAAGTTCATAAGAGTGAGGAGTTAGTACGGTCAGAAGGTGATTATCAAACGCGGTTCTACTCTGCAGATATATCAAAACAATTTATTCAAATTGTTTTTTTCTTGAATCGTGTCTGATTTTTCTGCAGTTTTCGCAATTAAAATTAAATAGCGAAATTATACCATAGGCTTCATCAACAGATTCATTTGATTTTGCGAAAAATTGATTGGAGATTGAACGAGTTTAACTGGAGTGGGGAGTCCGTTTTGTGACGTGTCTCTCTCTCTCTCTCTCTGTGTGTGTGTGTGTGTGTGTGTGAGTGTGGTGAGGGGCGTGAAAGTTGTTAATTCCCTCGGCTATCACTTCTCTGGGGCTGTGGACTTTTTCACACATTCTCTGGGGGCTTAATTGTAATAACTGCCGGACTTATTTCAGATTCTGGGTTTTGATAGTCAAATATTTTCCTGATAGTCATGAAAATAAACCCACGACCACCAGGAGAATATTTGACTATCAAAAGGGGAATATCAGATAATCAGAGATCCTAATCAGAAACAGCAAACCCTTTGAGTGCCCACCACCACTACCACACTGCGGGACCCTCCCACAGTCATGAAAAACGGACTCTTGCCACACGAAGGTGTTGCACCGCTGCACCAAAACAATCTGGTAAAATAAGATCAATATCAAAACTTTAAGGACCAACGGACCAAGTGTTTGTTCGTGCGTAGCCTGAGTGGTGCGTAATCTGATGCTCTTCGAGTAGCCCATAGCTCCAGAGCTGTTATTCATCATCACTTGCACTAAAGCTCTAAATGCTGTAAAAAGATCAACAGTTTGGTCAGCTCCATTTGGCTCTACTGGATACTCGTGTGCGCAATCTGTGCGCAAACTGGGCTCAGTTTAAATGCGAGCGTCCTCCTTTTCCCCGAGAACTTCGTGGAGACTTTTTTTTCCTCCAAAGATACATCCGCGGCCTGACGCCACAGAGAAATACAATAAATAATGTAATCCTGGTTGTAGGCTCATGCGTAGAGCCGGACTCTTGTGTTGTGGAATACACATCAAGCCTCGGTGCAGACGGAGGCCTGTGAATGTCAATGCCTCTGCCTAATGGCCGGTCAATGGAGATGTAATTGATGCGCAGGCGGGAGGTCGACGGGATTAGACGGTGAGAAAAGATTCCCGAGGAAATAAGGAATAGCAGGAAGGAATATCAGAGCGCAGATTCAGCAAAAAAACAAAAAACAAAAAAAACAAAACAAACAAACAAAAAAAAAAAAACGTTTGAGCGTTAAAGTACTGATTCTGTTTCGGGGAACATCGGCTTAGATTTTATGTCTGCGGAAGGTTATTTGGGGTAAATGACAATTTTTAAGATATAAACATTTATAATATTGTCCACCTGCTGGCTGTGTTGCCTTCATGAAAACTGCGTCTTCAGCACACCTGACGGCGTTTGTGTTGGTGGCTGTCAGGACGCATTCTTCAAATCTGCAACCGAGCCAGTCATTGTTTCCCATCGTGATATTTCAGCCACAGCTCTGATGGAATATATCGGCTATACATTATCAATCAGACTCTCCACAGGCCATCACCTGTAAAATCTCGGCGATTATCGCCTGTTTGCAAAAGGCTGTGAAGTCGATTAACACGTGGAGTGAGCTAACACCTCAGTGTCTGTAATGATGTAATTAAGCCTGAAAGAGATGAGCTCATTTCATCTGCACGGTGATGTCGTGGTAGATAAAAAAAAAAAAAAAAAAAAGAGGCTGGTAAACTTTGACCTCCAGCCTGTGGTCATATTCAAAGAAGTCCAGTCTCCACAGAAGGGACACGTTGTTTGGTGTAGGCCTCGGTCTTAATGAACCACCACATGGTAATAAACAGATTCTTTGAGGGCTGCATGAACCTCTGTATCTAAAATGGCAGCAGACTTTACTTCATCAGCAACATTACAAGGAGCAAAAACTCCCCCAGAAGGTTTTAGATCTTCAGATAAATGAAAAAAAAAAGATTTATAAGAAGATGCATGTTTACGTCTAAGATCAGTCTATCGGGCTGTTGCGGTGGTGATTCATCTCTTTTCCATTAGTAACTTGAGCTAAGTATTTAGCCATAATTATGCTGCTTTCACATGCTGGTGGAAAATCTGATGTCCTGAATTTCTAAGGATACACAGCATCACATTCATGCTGGTTTGAAAAAAAAAAACAGAAACCCAGGTCCACAAATGTCCAATAAGCAGAGGTGAAGCTTCGTCCTGAGCCCGTTCAGTGTAATAAACTCTCTGAATCTACAAGCAGACACACCCTGGTTTATTTATCTCATTTTTATTTTCCACACACTCGGGAGGATGCGCTTTAGTAGCTAATAGTGGCTTTACTGGCCATGGCGCGTCAACCTTCAGCCTGGCCTCTTAATACGCATCTCTGATTGGTGTAATGCTCCTTTAAGGTCCCCCCTTTATTTCCCCAACTCACATTTATCCATATCGTCTCTGTGGGCCGTTTTTCATGCCAATGGCTCTTCTATCGTCCATTAACACCTCTATAATTGGTTTAACAATGGCTGTAACAAGCTGACACTAATGGAGGAAACGACAGATCGGCCTACCAGCAGCACGGCGGCCGGACGCCCCCCGCCATCCTCTTCTTCTTCTTCACAATAAAAATGAGCAGCGTCATCATTAAGAGCAGCTGCATCATTTTAACCAAGTCGATTCCACTTAGGAAAAAATGGATTATGGAGCTGGTTTGTGGCTGAGACTTTTCACATTTGAAAAATCGCAACATAAAATTGCGACTATGGACATGAACTTCCCATGAAATAACTGTGTTTGCGTTCCTTAAGTTCTTCTGTAACTTTAAGAGTGTGCTGGGCTTGTTGGCTGCACGGGCCATAATATCCTGAATAAAAGATAAAAACTGATACAATTCTCAACTTGTCCAGCAGCCTCTGCGCCGTCAGACAGACTGAGGGCAGGAGCGTAAGAGCGCCATCATGTGACCTCCACAAAACAAGAAGCTTCAACTGCACCATCTGTACTTGTCTTTCAGGGAGGGTTTGCTTGGTTCCTCAATTTTTTTTATCTTATGTTAGCCGTGGTAAAATTAAATGAACAGGCCTCAAAATTATTTAAGTGATTTATCAAACTAAACCCCTCTCATAGATCCTGACTTCTCGTTTAATACATGAGGATAATTTGACGTGAATGTTTGACAGGAGCCTGGATTTTAATTTCTTTTAAACAAGGTTGAATTTACCTGGTGGTTGCATTTACACCAACAGTCATTAAGCTCAAAGCTGCTGGATGGTAATCTTGAGGGTTAACCTCATACATGAACTCATTTTCAGATGTGATTAGAGACCAAGTGTATGAAATATTGTCAGAAATTATATTCACTGTATTAGTATGTAAGGAATAATATTTTACTGAATTTTGTAAATTACATTAGTAAACCTGATAATTTAGTTAAGATATCTTTGTGATGTTTGACTTTCTCAGTATTAAAATCTTCATTTATTACCATAAACTCCGCCATGTTAAGACAAAGGTGCCTTCAGTTTTTTTTCCTCACTTTGATTGCTAAGGTCTTTTGTGCAATGGTTTAGCTGACTTTAAGTGATTTTTTAAAGTGTAAGACTAAGATAAGTATAAAACCTTAAATACTTAAGTGAACATTTTAAAGAAACTTCAAGAAGAAGACTTAACAGTGTTTTGTTAAAACTGGCCCCAGATTCTCCATATGTGATGGTCTAACTGACTTGACTCTGAACAGAGCCACCATGTGAATTTATACTGAAGGACATAAACTCAGTGTGTCCTCAGTTGTAGTTAGAAACCTGCTGTCTCTGCAGCAGTGATGCCAGATGACAAGTGCACTGGTATCCTAGGTAATAATGCATGGTTACAAAATCAACTCTCCCCTTATGTTAGGAATCAACTGAGCTGTTTGAGAAAGAGGATAGTTTTAGCTAACTTTAGGTAACACTGAGTTATAAAATATTCATGAATATTAACAGAGGGATCTTGATCAGTTACATCTGATTAGATTTTCCTCATAAACAAGATATTTCAAATGATTAAATCTCAGTGATAAAACTCAAGAAACAGAGTACAAGTTTCCATCCCATTTATTCCTGGTTTCTATTTTATACATGAAGCTGCAATAAAACCAACAGATCTCAACATAACACATAAATGAAAAGAAACTCAATGCGAGGAGAGGCCATATCCAAACAATGAATGGCCTACTGACTTTACAAAGGCTTCAGATAAAAGCAAAAGCCGTCTGATGGCGATAGAAGGGAAAAAGATTCAGGTTAATCATTGACTAGACAATAAAAAAGCCATTGCACTCCTACATCCCCTGAGGTTCCCAGACACACAAACAGGCGGTAAACATTTTAAAAAGGCACTTAACAAGGGATTGCATGATGTATCAGTGCATATTAAACTTAAATTCCACTTCTTCAAAGACATTTCTCTACAACAAACCTGATCTGTGGGATATTCTGTCAATATAGAAGGCCCATATATAAGCATCTGCTGAATACTATAGACTTTTATATGTAAAATCCCGTAAGTACAGTAGACCACATGGCCTGTAAACTGTAACGGCTTGATGAAGGAAACTGGTTAAGACCTGGCCAAGAAATATAGCTATATATTTATTTTTCCATAAAACATTTACATCCAGAAACATCAGTTTGGGCATAAAATTACCTTTGGTTTGTCTGTGCTTCTGTACTGACAAGTACATACTGCACATAAAGAGAGAATCCCCCAAAAAACTCTTCGGTTTTAATATGTGAGCGTCTAACTGCTGAATTGTTCAATTTAGGAACATTTAATTCCTTAACATGTTTATGTAACTATCAAATTAAGTCTAATGAATGTGACAAATGGCTGCGTATGGTCATTCATATTTGTTCTATTGACTATAAATGGAAAGCAAGCTTGACAGGCTTGTGTGGTTGTCTGTTTAAATCAAGATCTGTACTTTTGAAAACCGAGTCCATACAAGTGTCACATGATGCAAAGTTGTCTTGTTTCTAATTTTTGGAGAAAATCAATGATTAATGATGTCAGACTGTTCAGGATTACAGATGAATCATTTGGCTTTTAGGTGGGTTCTCACTTTAAAAAACAAAAGGTTTAAGAAATTATATGCAATCATTTTTTTATTACATATTCCAAACTGTTGCATATACCATGACTAAGGATTGCACATACATACTATTATAGGTCTATACAGTATATAACATTTAACATTCTAGTATAAAATATAGTCCTAGGTCTATCAATAGATATCTTTTCATATACATTCGGGGTAAAGCGTAGGCTGGGCTGGATCTTATATGAAAGCGACATTTGAATACAGTCACACACAGAGTCTCTGTGGCTGGCCGATGCTTTGACAGATGACTGGTTGTTTCTACACAGCAAACATTCTCCTTTCAGCTTCGTTTAAAGCTGATGAAAAACAAGTGCACAGACGTACAGAGAAATGTCACAACCTGCATTCTGTCCACATCATGTCGGTTTGCACGTTTAGATGTTTTAATGGAGAGTTTTTCCATTTGTTTGAAAAAAAAACACACACACACACACACACACACACACACACACACACACACACACACACACACACACACATATATATATATATATATATACACATGATTGTGCGCCAAGGCAAAGATTCAGTCATAAATCAATAAACGACAATAAAAATGTACTTAAAATGTAAGGTACACTTTGTCATCATAACTGTCAATTTCATGTCAGTTGTTAATGTAAATGGAATTTGTTGAAACATAAATAATTAATTTAGACCCAGCACCGGCAGAGAAAATGGCATTTTGTGTGAGAGTTCATTTCCAACTTGTTTCAACTCAGAACAGCCTGTATTTTACCGTGAACAGTCCGAGATCTGACCACCTGCTGCCTGCTTGTGCTCAACAGTTTGCTCATCAACGAGGAAAAGATACACAACAACCGTGGCTACTGCATTTCAATGTTTGTGTTGGAACTGTTGAAGCAAGCTTGAGTGTGAGTTCCCATACAAACACAAAATTCAGTGTACTGCTATAAAAAACCCTGGACCATAGCTACTATCTGTGAGTTTGAGAGAAGTAATTTGACACCCTAAACGTCCATATGTTAGCTCACCTAACAGGCTACAATCAGACGTTATGCTCTCTACATTTAGCAAACAAAACCAATACCAATTATAGGTTAATATACTGGTGGTCACTCTTGTAGTCCTGTTGGCTATGGTCGCTTCTTAAAGTGCATCTTGAAGAGTTTTTCTGCATCAAGTTATTCTAATGGTGCAAGATTTTGTTTGTGGAAAATTTCTGGTGTAGCCTATGTGTTGTTTCAGCCTGTTTATTTTCAGCTAGTAACAGGAGCTAAGCGCCAGTGCTAATGCGGCCATGATCAGTTGAATCAACTTCTACTACCTTTAAAAAGTATGAATGAATATCTGTGAATCTGATTCCAACAGTACATCACAATGACCAGTTTAATTTATATACCCGATTACAATTCTTGGTGTCTTGATAAAGGCGTGGTGTCATTACACCAAGATCTCTGCTGTTTGCTGAAGTGAGTATTTGATATAGGATTGTTTTCCAGAGTTTGTGAGGGTAAGCTCACAATGCAAAGGATGCACTGGGAAATTTAAAGTGATAAATGAAATTTGATTTCACATTCTCATTACATCAGAACTTTAGGATTTAGGTTAAAAGTTGGATAAAAATTCATAATGACAAAATGTGAAGGCAGGCTTTGCAAATTCAGTCAGACATCTGACAAGATCTGATATTGTTGATAAAACTAGGTGGAGCGAGTAGGTGCAGTTAAGACCTGTTAAATGGAGGTTTTCTGAACTGTGGGTCGCTGTGATGCCCCTCTTCTGGATATCTCAGCACTCCAGTGCAGACATCTCCTTTTGGTTTGTGATACGACTCTGGGATGACAAAAAGCAAACACAAATTCACAGCATTTAAAAATCAAATCACTATCAAAGTTGTGTGGTCTAGATTAGGCACATCTAACAACGCTTGTACAACGCTGAGAGCTTTTTACTGAGATGTTGTCATACAACGTCTTTGCTGCTTGATAGATCATTTTGTATCACCCCTCCCTTACTAAAGTTCTTCCATCTACTTAACATATATTCATTTGATTTGTTATTCCAATAATCCCAACAGCCTGGATGATACCGCAGCACAAAAATACAGAAAATATTGATAAAATAATAATAGAAATACCTATTCAGTTGTAATTAATAATGTATGTATTCAACAGTTAAGTATTCACAAACATCCACATTTACAACCTGGAGCTGTTGTCAAAAACTTAAATCTGGCAAATTCATTACTTGAACACGGAGTAAACTAAGGTGTTGCTAGGCTTCAAACAATGAGTGTTAAACTGTACGTGGACCTGCCTGTTCCTGTGTTGGGTCTTGGTTTCCATGGAAATCACCATCACGTCTCTCTCTCTTTCTTGACGGTAATGTCTCCACTCCCAGATCCAGCTCCGCTGGCAGCTCCACTTCCAGCACCAGATGCTGATGCAGCTGCAGCTCCAGGCCCTGATCCGGCTCCAGATGCAGCAGCTGATGCAGCTCCTGCTCCAGCAGTGCCCAGTATGGTGGAGACCTCTCCTTGCATGAAGGCCCAAGGGGGGCTGTTGGGAGAGTTGTCCAATGGACAGCGCTCTCCACTGGGGCAGTACACCTCCCCATCTCCCCGCCGGCTCTGGATGTACACCCTGGTGCAGGGGAAGCAGAACCTACATTTGGTGGGGGTAGAAAAGACAGGTTATTATAACTTTCCATGAGGCATAAAAGGATACTGACAAATAATGTTTATTTATACAGTACAGTACAATACAGTGCAAATCAATTATTTGTTTAAGTAACTGCTTCCTGTTTCCAGAGCCTAAAGTTCAGGCTTAAACTGCTTACAAGGTCTCACTGAAAGATTTAAAAACAAAGCATTTTATTCTTGGTAACATTAATTCACACAAACCTATGTCCTGACACTGATGGACACTGGACAAAGTGTGTGTCTTCCAGCCTCTCATGACACAAGGTGCAGGACAGAGTGTTTCCGGTTGAATGGGTGTTGCTGGTGGACGCAGAACCCAACTCAGAAGCACCACTGTGGGGTAACGCTGCAGCTGTGGTGGCCGCCTCTGCTGAGGTACTGGATCCCAGGGGTTCCCCTCCGGACCTCGCGGCGAGGGGACGTGGTTGCCTGGCTGGAGATGAAGCAGGCTTGGGACTGGTCTGGCTCACACCTCCTGCCATGGAGGAGGATGAAGAAGGGAGGCCTGAACTTTTGCTGGTACTGCTGCCAGCTACAGCAGTGTGAACCTGTGTCTGTGTCTTGGGTTGGTTCTGGGATGAACTGAGCTCTCGCTCCAGCTCTGGAGTGATAAATGGGGCTATCCCCATTCCTATCGCCAGCTGTCTGCGACTCATCTCGGCCAGCACCGGGGCTTGGAAGATCATAGGGCTGCTCATGGGGGCTGTCCTGGCTGTCAGGCCCGCAGGCATGCCCGCAAGTAGCCCATGTGGAATCCCTGCAATACTCTGAGTTACTAGACTAGGAGGGATTGCAGCTCCTAGCATGGGTCTCCGGCTGCCGCTGGGGCTCTGACGGTTGACTTCTTGAGGCGGCTGCCCGTCACGGTGCAGCCCGTTGGGCGGCACCCGAACAGTTGACCCGGTGCTTTCTCCTCTTCCTCCCCTGTCGAAACGGTCGGTGTGAGGCCTGCCACCGTCTGCCGCCGCTTCTCCTCTGCCAGATGTGCCGTGCTTATTGGGCGAGGGACCAGGTGACCTGACGTTACCGTCCTGCATCCCGTGAGTTCGTTTCAGCTGTCGGGCGCTCGCTATCAGGAATTCAATCTGATTTGCTCCCTCGTAGTTCACGCAGCCACGGCAAACCACTTCGCTGAAGTCCCACACCACAGTCCAAGGCATCTTTGGCAGGTCGCACAGGTAGCACCACTGGCGCCTGGAGGAGGACGGAGACGACATGGCTGGCCAGGTAGCTAACCTGAGCGGGTTCAACAGCCAGCTAGCTTGCTAACGCGCTAGCACACGTTAGCTGCGTTAACCTATTTAGCTTTGACAGGTGGACGCCCTCTCTTTGCTAACCACTTGCTACTTCAACTGGCTTCACACCGTTTCAAAACAATGTTACACATTCTACAGATATAAAACTAGCTCAAACTTCTGGGTTGTTTTCGCTCTTTTTCTCATATGTTTTTTTTGTTTACCCACTTCGGCCTGCTCTTCGCTGCTGTCAACTGCTTCTCCAACGGACGCTGGAACGTTACGTAACCATGCGAGGGGCATTGTGGGTGTTTGAGTTTTCTTACCTGTTTTTGTCATTTCAAAGACACGAATGAGGCCTGGCGGTGAAACTACAACCAAAACTGACACGGAAGTGAAATAATTAAAAGGTCAGAGTTCATTTTGTGTCAACACATGTGCGTCCCCCATAGCCATGTGTTTCGAGGCAGAAACTTTTTAATTTCAGTGCTTTTATGTTAATTTAAAACATAAAAATGCCAAGAGACATATCATCTTCATCGAGCGAAGATGAAGCGGACAATCCTGCTACAAAATCACCGGTAAAGCAAAACGAACCCGGTAAGTTCACACTCATTGATTGCACGAAGTTGGCGTTGGTTGGCTGATATGCTCATTGTAGTTAGACCAGTTTCACTCAGAATTACATTACAGTCAACTAACAATACACAGTACAGTGGGCTGTGACTGAGCCCCATTAGAGAGGGATAATGCCTTCATTAACAGAAATAAATATTTTCAGGCATTATTAGTCTAGAGAAGTTTCAGCAAAAAAATTGTAACTACTGTTTTTCTGGCTAAAAATGATGCTCTGCATTTGTCAAAGTATTGGCTGTTTGCCATCCACTATTCCATCTAAGGAGAGGCAACATAAAATCATACCAGTCATTGGTATTCTTTACAATAATTATCTGACACCATGTCACAGAGGACACAATGTTGTAATGTTGATAATGTTGATACTGAAAGTCAATCCAACAAAGAGTGAGCACAAACAACTTTTACTCGGGTTTTCTTCCTTTGTTGTGTTCTGTGTATTTCTAATGCTCAGTGTTATTTTACTGATGAAATGATGAAGGTGTGCTGTTTGGATCCACAGATAAGAAGACCACTAGGTTCAAGTGTCCTGCTGACTTTGTGTCTTTCTGCCATAAGCCGTGCAGCAGCACTCTAACAGAGAGTCTGAAGAACAAGAAGAATGAGTTATGGCTCATTAAAGCTCCTGCCAGCTTTAATCCAGAATGGTGGGTGTATTCTTAACCCTGTCATCTGTTTCCTGGTCTCTGTCTCTAGTGTGTGGTCAAACTTTTAAGTCATTTCAGTAAGAAATGGCTGGCTGAACGGGTACACACACACCTTTGGGGACCAAAGGTCTGACAATGCTTTCTTGTTCAAGTGAAATTACACATGTGTTATATGTAGTGCATTCAGAAAGTGTTCAGTCCCATTCATTTGTTTGATATTTTGATATATTGTGACCTTTTGCTAAAATTATAAAAAAAAAAAAAAAAAAAAGCATTTTTTTCTCCTGGAAGTTCAACACAGGATCTCTGAAGCTCAGCTAGAGTGACCATCCGGTTCTTCTCTCTCATCAATGCCTTCTTCCCCAATTGCTCTGTGTCCTTGGGAACCTTCAGTCAAGCAGAAATATTTTGGTAGTCTTCCCCAGATCTGTGCTTCAACACAATCCTTTGTCTGATCAACTGAATCTATCACAGGTGGACTCCAATCAAGGTGTAGAAACATCTCAAAGATGATAAAAAGAAATGGGAGGAACCTGAGTTTAATTTCAAGTGTCATAGCAAAGTTTCTTTTTTTTTTTTTTTTATAATTTTGCAAAAAATTCTAAAATTCAGTTTTTACTTTGTTATTATGAGGTACTGATTATTGACTGATGATGGGATTTTTTTTTTAGCATAAGGCTGCAGCACAACAAAATGTGAAAAAAGTGAAGGGGTCTGAATACTTTCTGAATGCACCGTGTGAGTGTGTGAGTGACTGAGAGAGAAAAGGAGTGTGTCATTTTTTTCTTTTTTAAGTTACATAGTTACAGTCTCTGCAGTGATTGTGTGAGGCAGCATAGGAGGGAAGACAGACTCAGCATGAAGTAACGGGCAGTTTGTGTCAGTGGAGGCCAGCAGGTGGAGCTGGAGATGGGCTCCATGCTGAGGCGTCAGAGAGTTTCCCTTAACTCAACAGCGGTCTGAGATAATAATATAGTTGGTGTAGACTTCTGAAGTTGAGTAAACTTTTTCCACTTGGTTTGAGTTGTACCTAATTTTACCTCTCCTCCCTCCATCCAGTTTCAGTGGCATCAAGGTGCCCCTGTCAGGTCTCAAGTCCCTGAAGGTTCCCGCTGCTGCAGGCGGAGCCAAGACTGGGAGCGGCCAGCAGATCTACAGCATGCTGGCGTCCCCCCACTGTACCTCAGAGCTGCGCCTGCTCACCAGTGACAAGCAGTCATCAGATGGCGTCGTTTTTGGTCCTGCGTTCTCAGGCCTGCTAAATGTGTGTGAGAGCTTCGGAGGCAGCAGCACTAACCAGGCCCCTCACGTCATCCCCGCTGCTCCAGCACCCTCCATACCACCGGGGTTGAAGCAGCGATTCCACCCCTTTGGCTGTAAGACCCCCACACTGACCTGCGTGGCAGAGAACGAGGTGGACGGGGCCGCCTTTGGGCCCTCTTCTGCAACCCTCCGCCCTCTCGTAGTCAAACGATTCATAGAAGAAGCAGGGCATGAGGAAGAGGAGGAGGAAGGGAGGAAAAAAAAGAAGAAAAAGAAAGAAAAGTGCGTAAAGACAGAGCGAGAGGAGGTGGAGGAGGTGTTGACAGTGAAAGAGGAACCTGCAGCTGGAATTCAAGACGAGGTGACGATGGAGCTCCCCTTTCAAGAGGGCGATGTTTCAGAGGAGAAGAGGAAGAAGAAGAAGAAAAAGAAGGACAGGGAGCGGGAGGACGTGGAGGAGGGAGTGGAGCCCAGTGTGAAGGTGGAAGAGGTGAAATGTGAACCAATAGACACTTCGTATGATGAAGTAGTGGAAGGCTCAGGAAAGAAGAAGAAAAAGAAGAAGAAAAGCAAAACAGACGATGACTAGTGTTTAGTTTTCTTAATTTGTTGTTTATTTTTGACTTGAACTCACCTGGAAGCAAGTCTACTACTCTTTCACTCCGTCTTATTGATAAATAGCATAATGCAAGCCTTAGTTTTGGCAGGACATTGTATATTGGAAGAAAAAAAAAAAAAAAAAAAGAGCACATCCTGAATCAATTGAATAGTGACACAAATTATAGAGTGGATTCATCCCAGCGTCTTTAAGGCCAATGTTCCTATCACTCTGATTTTAGAAAGTGACAGCTTTACACACACAGACTGTGTGCGGCCACAGGCAACTATGAGCACATGGGTAATAAGGGTGTAGATGGGGGGAGTTTCTGCGCTTTCTGCCAGTGTCTGTCAAGCTGTGGTAGATTTTATAGGATTATGCTCAAACTGTGTTGCTGTGTTTGTGTACATATTTACATAACTGGGTGGGTAACGTCACTGGTTTGGCAGCAAGTTCAGAAAACCAGAGCTGATATTAAGACAGGATAATGGTTCGGTGTCACGTTAGTTGGTTGTTTTTTTTGTTTTTTTTTTTTATAGGAGTCATATGTGTTGGAGAAATTACATGATTGCAATAAAACACATGTTAGAAAATAAAAAAAAAAGTAATAAGTGAAATAAAAATGAAAAAAATATGGTGTGTTTGTCCTGCAGTTGCCTCGAGTAAGTGTTTGAGTACAGCACAACATTTTCCTCTCATGCCTTGTAAGCACAGTGACTTCATCCAGGAGGAATGAAACTTGAACTCGTGTTGTAAGTCAGTCTGTGGTTTTATATTGTGCAACAACAAGAAAGTGCCCAATTTGTATTACAGTACTTTTCTAATAATCTGAAAAAAGCTTTCTGATGGAATTGTTTAATCCGGAAAGGCAAAAGTTTGTATTAGATAAACTACAGTCTGTTTAGTCAAACATTCGAGTTTGCAAAATAACTTTATGAATGAACAGCGATAAGTTGTATATTTCACAGTACACTGTAGAGTAGCCTCTGCCCACGTATTGCTGCTTGTCTCAATGTGAAATAAAATTCTTGACACGCCCAGATTTTTGTGTGGCCTTCTAGAAATCAGTCATATTCACCTCTGATGCAATGAAGGTTTCTCCTTGAACTCGGCAATAGAAAAAGTTTCTTTGCAAATTCAAATGTGAATGTCAGGTATTTTGTCCTTCAATTAAATGGGTCCATCGCAACTTATCATGATGATCTTTATGGTCTCCTCAATGGTTTTTGGACTCGCCCATGAGTCAAACTGCAGGAAACCCTTCATGGCTATAATCTGTTGGCATGCTACGAGTCATATTTAAAGAATACTGCATGTCTGCACAAAATATTGGCTTCAGAAACCTATATTGGTGGATCCCAAGTCTATAAATCTGCATTTCCACTGCCAGCAAAAATTCCATTCAATTAAAGGCAACAGAGAAAAAAGCAGTTCTGACAGGGAGATGGCGCCACAGTCCAGCCTGTTTCCTGTGTGGAGCAGCAGCCAAGCAGCCTCTAAACAACCTCCGAGCTTATTATTTACATGCTACCATTTCTTTTCACTAATGTAACGCAGATCTTTTGTTGCTGTCCAGACGCACAAAGAAAGGATTCAAAATTTTTCCATTTTCCGACGACAGCGACTCATCAGATCTCAGTTATGCTCAGGTGAAAAATCTCAGTCCAAGCTCTGCGTCCTCCCCCTCCTCCTCCTCCTCCCCCCTCCCCTCACTGCTCCCCTCTCCCTGCTCTGCACCGGAGTATGGTCCTGTTTCTTAATGAGCTCAGGCACCTCTGGTGCTATCACACTCTCACCATCTGTAATAACCCTCTGCACATGCTGCAGGGCTTTATTGATCCAGCCTCACTTGTGCATTCATTTTTTTTTACAAGCTAGACTCCCTCCATGGGGTCAACTGCACCCAAAATGATTAAAACCATGTTAGTGTTTTAAAAAAAAATCCACCTAAACATACTGAAGAGAATTTTTAGAATAGTTTTCTACTCACTGCATTGGACTTGGCTTACCATCATGAAATGTAGTTTTTTGGTTTAGCAGGCAGCCATTAAAGCCACAGATGTCAGATGTTGGATCAAGCGTTTCCCAGTGAGTCACATCTAATGCCAGATTTCTGTGTATCCTCACAGGTATGTTGAATGTGTGTGAGCGTCTGCGCTTCACAGTCAGAGTCTGCAGGCTTGAGTGCATGGGTGCACATGAGTGTGTGTGTGTGTGTGTGTGTGTGTGTGGGGGGGGGGGGGCAGCTGCCTGAGCTTAAAGTCAGAGAATTCCAAAATGATTTTTACTGTGTTGACTAAATCTCCTTAACACAAAATTCATTTTTATTTTCTTGTATTTCCAACTGTTTCTCGCTGCAACACCACCTTCATTTTGGTTCCAGAAATTCCTAATTTTGGCAAACAAGTGCCAACTACCACGGCTAACTCTAACACCTGTCAATCAAGCCAATACTACTTAAACATTTACCACTGATTCATTTTTTTTTTTTTACCTGTGATGGTCATCAGAGGAACTGTGACCATGAGGTGTGTCCACACTGTTTGTAAAGCTCATTTTCAGTTTGAGTTACTTGCATGAATATGACCACTGAAGTAGTTTTGCAGACTGTGTTTAAGCGTACAACGAGGCAAGAGAAACACTTAAAATTATTCAATTTAATAATACACACTGTACGCAGTGCAAAGAAATGCAGTGCAGATGCAGAAAATGCGTTGAGTGTGTGTGGAATGTGTCTGTGACGTGTTGACAACTCAGCCGTTGACTGATCTTAAAAGTTACCAAGAACTCGCCCAGATGCCAGATTCCTTTTGCCTGTCTTTGTGTCTGTACGTTAAATGAATTAACTCTGAATAAGAGAAATGATTTATTTTTTGCTAAAGATGAAGCATTTTCACTGGACAACATCTTTGCTTTAATTTTCCTCACACAGCATGAATCTGCATCCACTTGAGTCTTTGCATTAACTTGAAGGTAATTTCACTAGATAGATGGATAAATACTTTATTGTCATGGCATATAAAAACACAACAAACCTTAGCTCAGCAGCAATCCACTCCACATAGCAGCAGGAAAATACATATGTATGAAGATATTTGTGAAAATATAATAATATGAAGTAGACAGGCCATAAGAATAAATACAATTTCAGTGTAGCTTTCTTCGTCAGTCTCTAGCTATAGCTACAGCACTGAGTCTGAGCTAAATTCTAAATTAACCAACCAGAGCAGAGGTTCAACAGGAATGTGTAGGCAAGTAGTGTTGTTCTATCATTTGATTTGAGTCCTCAGAATGAGACCGTTAAGGCTTTTGAAGCTGGAATGTTTTCAGACGACTGTCCATGTGGAAATCAACCTTTTGTTTTCCCCTCTTTGCCTATGTTCTGTTGTGCTATACACAGGCCAGAAAGTGAAACTTAATTACAAATACATGCTATAAACTAAATTGTGTGTGTCTGTCTTTAAAATTGATGCATAAAGTTAATTTGGAGTTCATTAAGACTTTAAGTGAGGGTGAGATTAACCTCCAGGTCTGGAACTAGTGGTTACTGCCTTTTCTTTGTGGTTAACCTGCTGAGTTAAAGAAAACCAGCAGCTGAATGAGAAAAACAATAAAATTGAGTTTTAATGATCGCAGGGCCAAACCACCTCCAACAGCTTGTGCTTGCAGCCCCTATTAGTCACTGTCTGTAGACAATAGACAGTGTTAAATGTACTTTTGTTTTGGACCCTGAACCCTCACGTGCTTTGTCAAAGTGTGTCATGGTCTTTGTATTGTTGCGGGTTATTGGACCCATGTTTGTAGCCTTCAGTGCATCCATGCAAACCAAACATCCGTGCAGATGTGATCATGAGTGATGTGTCTGGAATCAGTCAGACTGAACCGACCAAAACAATCTGTGTTGTTCACCTGTTTTTGATTTTTAACACTGAACTGTCAGTTTTATTCATGCACTCATAAAACCTGACATTAATCTAAGGCAACACTAGCAAACATCATGATGTTTATGACCCAGTAAAAATAAAATAAATGTCCTCATGAATCATTAAGTGAAATGTGAAAAGCTCCACTCTGCCCCTGTTGGAGCGTCATTACTGTGGATGCATCTTCTGTGGAGAAGCTCTACAGGTGCAGTGAAGATGAGTCTCTCAGGGGAAGATTGTGACTTACCCACTCATCCCCTGATCATTGTACAGCAGTGAAAATACATATATAAAAAGAGCAGCTTTGTGGAGCTCGTGTTGATTTTATACGCATTTACTTATTTATTTTAAAGATTTTGTGTCCATGTTGGTTTTAGTCGCATCTACTCAACCTTATCATTTTCGTTTTTATCAACTAAAACTGTGGACATTTTGGTTGGTATCTTAGCAACCCCCCAGCTGAGAGTGTTGGTCCCCTTAAATACAGCACTGTCCCTGCTCAGCACAGCCGCTCAGAGGTGAAGAGGTCGGAGCTGAGCTCCACAAGAGAGGCAGGTTCATGTTTGAGGAGCACACAGTGACATTTGACTGAAGGAGCTGCAGCTGTGAGAACAATGTGGACCAGCCGAGGTTTAGTGGAGAAGCAGGGCTCAGTGTTTTCTGTTTTTATTGTAAAACTGAGAATCAGTCCTGATGTTTCATTAAAAACAGCAGCATCATCACTATATTCTGCCTAAAAATCTGATCAGAAAAGACCTCTCTTTGGTTTTACTGTAGTTTTTAAATTACCTTGAGAGACTTTGCATAATCAGTGGCTGTTTTGAGATTTATTCCCTTTTTCAGTCCCTCTGTAAAAGATGCTCATTCAGAGGTGTCACTGACCAAAGGAGCTCTGAACTGCAGTGAGTCTGTTCTTGCAGCAGGAAGTACAACAACTTTTAGATGCATAAGGAAATAAAATCTGGGTTAAATAGCCCACCTTTGAAAAGTATCTTAGGTAAAAACCTGTAAAACCTGGGAGCGATTAGCCTTTTAAAAACTGAGGTGATTTACTTGCGCTTGCTTCTTCTGTAAGGGGGTGGGACTTACTGATCTGCACAATATTTTACCAGAGCTTGGATCATCACCTCAGTCTGTTCTCATCAGTCATCAGCTGGAAGGTCACAGAGGTCAGATGTGAGCTGAGGCAGTGAAGTGTCTTCGGCTCATCTACAGACAGTAATCTTACACCTGCCTGTGTCTCCACTGTAATGCATTATAGCATCCAAAGGAACAGAATGATGCAATATAGTGCTCTGTGTTAATACTGGGTGTGAGCTTCTTGCTGTCTGGGCTCAGTGCAGGTTCTCTCTGTGTGTATGTGTGTGTGTGTGTGTGCGTGTGTGTATGTTGCTGGGCACTAGGCTGCAGTGCTGTCTGCCGAGGAGGAGGAGGATGAATAATAAATGCAGTCTGAAGTTTGGATCCAACGTGTTCAGACTACTGAGCAGAGCAGAGGCCTTTCTACAGCCCAGCTGAGCTGATGCCAATGATAAGATTTGGGGGGATGGGGTGGAGTGGATGGGGTTAGTGTTGGGGGAGGGTTTGTAGGGAAGGGGGGTGGGGGGTGTTTTAGGGGTAATGAATTGGAGAACCAATTCTGGCCTGCCCTCCCCTCCCTCTGCAATGATCTCTCTCTCTCTCTCTCTCTCTCTGTCTCTTTCTTTCTTTCTTTCTCTTCCCTCTCTTGCTTTCTTTTTCAACCAGCGCGCCTTGCTACAACCAGCCTGCGGCAATGTGAGCGTTGCCATGGCAACGTGGACCTGCCAAGGACTACGGAGATGGAGAGAGAGAGAGAGGGAGAGAGAGAGAAAGAGAGGAGGGGTGCAGCTCATCAATGTCTTAGACTCCCCCCTTCCCTCCCCCACCCAAAATCACACACACACACACACACACACACACACACACTCTCTTCAGGCATGCTGTTGAAAGACCAAACATCACAAAGGGCTCGAGCCTAAATTCTGCCGCAGAGAAACTGAGGCTGCTGTGGCTCCTCAGTTTCCTCTGCTCATTTTTACTTTTTACTTTACTTCTACTTTTTACTTCTGTGACAACAGTTCAAACGCCTCAGCAGTGTCTGTTTGTGCCAGTGCTGAAGGGAAAACCAAATAAACAAACAAACAGATAAATTCCCTCCAATCTCTCACACTCTCCTCTGAACTGTGTGTTTTTCCCTCTATAATTATAGTTGTAGACATATTTGTTTTCATTAAGAAGAAACAAATCAATCTATCTATCTATCTATCTATCTATCTATCTATCTATCTGTCTGTCTGTGTGTGTGTGTGTGTGTGTGTGTGTGTGTGTGTGTGTGTGTGTGTGTGTGTGTGTGTGTGTGCAGCCCTGGCTCATTTTCAGCTCCAGCCCTCTAATAAGCCCCTGTGCTGAAAGTGAAAATGTGACATGGATCAATAACTGGATATATGAAGCTCTTCTGCACAAACTGACATGGAAATACTAATTCTTTTCTTTCCCTCTATTTTCTCACAGACAATAGAGGGAGTAGAAGTGCTGTTGTTTGTGTGGTGTCACTGTGCAAGTGTTTGTGTGAGTGTGTGTGTGTGTGTGTGTGTGTGTGACATTGCAGCGTAGATTTGAAAGGCTGCGGCAGCCGTCGACAGACAACGACAATCCTTACCGCACCAGCAACTTGATTGCATACTAATGTTTTGGTATGACGCATCTCTCTCCCTCTTCTTCCTCCCCCATAATCAGCCTCCCTCCCTGTTTTCCAAATTCTGCCTCTTCCCATACCTCCCCTCTCTCCCTCCCCCTCTTATGTATTTTCATATCTCTCTCTTTTTTTTCTGTCTTCCTACCCTCCCTCCCACCTTGCTCTCCGCATTGTGTGGCAGTGATATGGCACTGAGCTGCTGCTCGTACAAACCACCCACCACCTCTGCAACGATAAACAGGAATTCAACCACACGGGACAGAAAGAAATGAGACAAGCCATTACACAGGTGGCATGCAAATTTTACAGGCAGATCTTAACTAACTTTTACATTATCAAAAATTAGGGCTGCAACTAATGATCATTTTCATTATTTATCATTACATTTTTGAGTCTACAAAATGACAGGAAATAGTGGATTAGATTCTTTAATCTACAGGTCCACTTAAACAACAGAACATTTCCCCCGTCATCAGCAAGACCACAATTAATTGCCAGTGTCTTCTACAACGAAAATGACATTAAAAAATTACTCATACAAGTGTTTTCTGGTGGTTAAAGTCTGTTTAAGTGAGGGCAATTAAAGCTAACTGATTTTTTTCTGGCCACTTGAGGGCAGCAGAAACAAGTGATGATAGTTTGGGTTATATATTGCCTGAGGTACTTATCTATAGCTAGTCAGTGTATGACCTGCAGTAGATTCTGTTTGGCGCCCTCTCAGTTTAGGAAAGCAGCAGGAGAACAAGCACAGCAGCTGAGTGATGTGTTGCTGTGGATGGGGACATTTGCAAAAAAGGTGTTTTAGCTAAGTTAAAAAATGCTCACAGAAAAAAGTAAATAGCAGTGCATAGTATTACAGTAGCTCAATAGTTCACAAACTGTAGTTCCAAAGGAAAGAGCTGTTTGACGGCCAGATAAAGCCGTGAAAATATTCAAAACAAAGTGTACACTTGAACTGATATTAGCCTTTTTCTGTGGCTAAAACCCCACAACTCATTAACATATCATAACAGTTTAGGTTGATGGGGAACCTGTTAGCAACAGCTCCCTATTTTACACATCCAGCAAACAGTTAGCAACATTAGCATTAGCACTTTCAGTCATGTTTCTTGCCATCTGACAAATTTAAGAGAAGTATTCAGTCTCCTTTTAGCTGTGAGAAAAATTAAGCAGCTGATCTGATTAAGTTTGTTTTTCTGCAGCTGATCAGCAGGAAGTGATGAGAGCAGCAGAAGTGAACCAGGGCTGGAAAACCAAACCAGCGAGCCTGAATTACACTCAAATGAGGGAAACTGCAGAGTCAGGTGTTGATTCTCTGCAAGCGACCTCAATCAATAGTTGTGTGGTCCATTGTTGATATAAAAATATTGATTATAGCTGCTTTAAGGAAACTAATATTGCCTATTTGTTGAAGACGAGATGTGGAGACCAGTGCCACAGTCATGTATGCCCAGCCATCTGCACCCGGTGTTCCACTGTAGAGGTTTTACAGCTTTATATTAACCGTCACCTTTGATTTAAGAGTTACCGTCTGCACAAACGCAAGAGGCTACATTGTCAGGAACATTGGTCAATTCGGTGTTTTTTTGGGGGGTTTTTGTGTGTTTTTCTACATCTTTACATTTTTTGTCTAAACGCCAAAGATATTTACAGTGACCTATTATAAAATAAGGAAAAGTATCCTCACACTTTAGAAGTTGGAACAACTTAGTAATTCATGACTGATTAAAATTAATGCTGACCTGTGACATGGTATGAAGAGTCTGTTATGCAGCTGAATCCAGGTAAAAGCTCTCTAACTCTGCGCCTGTAAAACCCTCTGTACTTATGAAAGACAGAGAGGAGGAGACAGGTGAGAGATGGATTGTTAAGCCTTGAGGGGAGTGAGATGCTTGCTACGCTATATAGGAAAGTTGGAGATTATGTTTGGCACTCAGTGAGCGTTGAATGTTTGCTTTTCTGAGGCAGAGATTAGTTATTGTCGATTTTGGGATTTGCAGCTCCATTGCTCTTTTTGCTGCAATAAAAGCTTTAAAAGAACAAGCTGGAAAAGAAGGAAAACATGAGCTTTATATTGAATCATTTGGCCACACAAACATATCTTCCCTTCACAGTCAGAAAACCTTCTTCTTCTTCTTTTTTGTCAGATATGGGAGCTCATTTTAGACGCTGACAGACAGCAAGTCAAATGTTAGAACAGTGAGCGCTGTGCAAGGCAGTGTGATAGGCTGCACAGAGAATCTGTTGCTAGGCTCACTGTGAACAGACCAGTCAAGTCTGACATATGTTTTCAAAGCAGCCCTCTTAGCAGCTTGCAGCAGTTTCCATGGAAACCCCAATGCCATTTCCCCCATTGTTTGGACCGCTCAATATCCCGAAAGCTTTTTCAGAGTCCTGGTTTATTAAAGCCTGGAAGACAGACTGTGCAGTGTGTTGGTGTGTGCATATATTCATATACGTGTGTACATTTTTGTAGAAATATGTGTGTATTTCAGTTTGTGTGTGTGCATAAGTATCTGGACTTGTGGCTGTATGTGTGCACATGCTCAAGGATGCATGCTTCTGTGTGTGTGTGTGTGTGCGCATGTGTGTGAATTTGTGTGTGCGTGACTGTGAGCACGGTCAGTCTCAGTCAGAGGTGGTGACAAAGCAAGATGTCTTTCACTTGACCTTCACAGCAGATGCAGACATGGACTCAGACTGTGCTGCTCTGTGAGCTAAGGTGGACCCAGTGTTGCATTTATGGAAAACTGACCAAAAAAAAAAATCTTCCAGTTTTTAAAAGGTTATGTAAATCTATTCTTTTTTTTATCTTAAATAAATATATTTTAATCCTTAAATCTTCAGAATCAACACCTGATGCCATAAAAGTCAATTTTCACTTGTGATTTGACACATTTTAATTTCAAACACGTTTGCCATTTCTGACCTGCTGATATGTTACTGTTATATGCTAGTCTGCATTTAAATTTCCATGTGGTTAAAATATGAAATCCCTTCACCATAGCTCTGAGCTTTTTTTTCCATCAGATTAAAGTTATGATAAAATACCCCAATTAGATGTTTGTATGTGAGTTACTTTTTAGGAAAAAGGTTGTGATTGACAAGAATGAACTGAAATTAAAAAGATTTTAAAAAGTATAGCATTTAGTTTATTTTACTTTTTGACCATCACAGCATTTTTTTTTTGCACTAGTCAAACTGAGCTTTAAAGTTCCTCTCCAGACATGTTTTTGACCATGTAAAAATACTATTACTACTACCTTGTGCCCCGCCCACCACCACTGCTCACACTATGTTGACTGGTAAAGGAGCAGAGAGTATCAAGATGGTTAAAGGAGGAAACACCAGAGAGACTCAGACCCAGACCCAGAAGTTTGTTGAGGAGTGAGGAGCTTGTTGTGAATTGCCAAAATTGGCAACTAGAAGACATATCAGAAGAGTAAGTGTAGTTATTTGTTTATGTTGTTTGCTAGCTTGTAACTGGCATTAGCTGACACAGTATTAGTGGTTGTGTTAATGCAAACTCTTACTCTCTGTACTTACATTTTTGGTGACCGGTGAAAGAGCAGTTTGTATCCAGATGGTTAACGTTAGAGGAAACATCAGAGAGACTCAGCCACATGTTTGAGCCTCAGTCAGAGCCAGACTCAGATGAGGAGTCTGTTGAGACCAAAATCAGAAACTAGCTGAAGTATCAGAATGGTTAGCATAGTTAGCATCTTTAAAATTTGTTTATGTTGTTTGTTAGCTTGTAACTGGCAGTGGCTGACACAGTGTTACTGGCTGTGCTAATGCAAACTCTTGCTTTCTGTACTGACAAGGTATCATGTTTATTTTGCCTCCCCCCACCGTCATTGGTCCACTGCAGTTCCAAGGTGAAAATGCTCATTCATGGCGTTGACTGCTTATTTCGCTTATGATTGTGTTATATAAATGTCACGCTCACTGGTGCAGACGAAGGAGAACCCAGAACCACGACAATGAGGCAGACGAGTAACAAGGGAAGATCAGTTTACTTAGTCCGAAAAACAGGCAGAGTCAAAACCAGGAGATCGGAAACAGGCAAACAAATCTGACAAGGAGCAGGCAGGTATCCATAGTACAAGGAAGGCAAAACAGGGTCAGAACAGGAAGGCAGAACTGGAAATGCTGGCGAGCTTGGCAATGAATAACACAAGACAATCTGGCAGGGAACAAGTGAAAATGGACTAGTATATATACACTGAAGAACTAATGAGCAAATGAACTGCAGGTGAGGAGGAGATGGGCGGGGAAACCCAGGTGAGGGAAATGAGTAGATTGCATGGCAGGGAAGAAAGGCAGGATCTGAAATGACAGGAGAGTTTGTGACATGAAACCAAAATAAAAACAACAAACTAAGAGTTAGTGTAACTACGTTACAATAAAAACACCATATGGACACGTTAACAAGGTTAAAAACTTGATTTTCATCAGAGGGGTCTTTAACTATCTAGTATTGGACATCTGAGGACAATGACACACTGGTATGGTGATGTGATGCTTTATTTCACAGGCCTTTCATTTTCATATAATTTCCTGAGAAATAGTTCCCCGGAAAGAACCGTGTGATTTGGTAGTAAAAATAAGGAAACAGGAGGCTACATTTAGACTGAAGTACATGTTCGCTCATTATTCACTGGATATCAGAATCATTACTCCTCTTATATGTTGAGCTGTTTGCTGCTGATAGACAAAATGAATAAGCTCTGTGTGTACCGCTGACCTGCTGTGCTCTGGCCAAAAAACTAAAAGAAAGACAAAAAATAATTAACTAGGTCTGCAGCAATCAAACACTGTCTCTAGTTAATTTCATACCGAATTACACAAATGATTCTTGGAAATTATGGCCCTGTAAAATAAAGTCTTGCCACCTTTTTTGGATAAATGACTCAATCGTGAACATTTCTACTGATTGTATTCAGAGACATGAAAATCATGGAATTGGCGGCTCAGTGTCTGTAGGAATTATGTTCATATTGGACAACACTGGGTTGGTGCTTCTGTCAGTGTCAGAGCCTCTGAGTGAGATGCTGCAGTTGTTAAATTTTTGTTTTTAAAACTTCAGCGGGTCTACACAGCAGCTACCGTGATTTAACCCCAGAGGGAACAGCAGTATGACAGCAATATGACATGGGCATAACTAAGTGGACATAACTGTAAGTATTACAGGCTGATAACAGACCGTTTTGGAAAGTGAGCTTGTGAATGCAGACGACGGGAGTTTGTCTCGTGTCACAGACTTGCAGTTAAGGCTCACATTTTCTATTAACCCTAATGTAGAGTTTTGCTGAACTTTCCAATATTGACATTAATATCTGTTGACTGGTTTGGAATCGGCGACACCAATACGACAAAACCTTGCCAGAGCCTGCCACTCACTGAGACACAGAGATGTGTGTTTGTATTAAGTGCATGTTCCAGTGGCTCACTGGACAGTAAATATACCATGTGTTTTCATTTTCAGGCACTTCCTCTACCATGTCCCGAGGGCTGCCTTCCCTGGGTGTCTACTGTGTGTGAGCCCTCATTTAGACTTGGGTCAAAGATCAGGTTGCTGTATGAGAGACGAATTGGCCGTCGGAGGAGGGCTGTCGCTCGCCCTGAAGTCCTGCTGGGCAGCCATCTGCCTGCGGGTTGAGGCAGACAAGCCCTTCTGCCCAGAGTCCTCAAGACTGGGAGTTTGGCAAAGTAGGATTGCTCATTGGAAACTGTGATGGCAGGCAGAGAGGATTAATAACACTTTCCCTCCATAAGGCTTGATCGGGCCATTAGCTCAGAGAAACTTTAACTCACACAGGCTTTTTTTGGAATAAATAAATAAAATAAATAAGTTTGATTTCTCCAAAATTTTTTTATTACATTAATGAAGCACTGGCTCTCCTGTTATGGAAACCAGATGCAAGTCCACAGGGGAAGAGAAATCATTTCTGTGTTTTTGGTCTTCTGATGAATCTTGCATTAGTTAGTCTTCTCCATTATGTCATAATTAAATATTCAATTAAATTATTTGATGTTATGATTAAATAGTATTGTAATATTGGACACAAAATACATGAACACTTGGTTATTAAGTCTGCACCAGTTAATATTTTATATTAATTAATGAGTGGTTATTAATGGATCTAATGACTATTATATATCTGACAGGTGCTGTAAAGCTGTAGTGCGACATCAAAGCATCTCATATCATTAAACAGTGAGTCTGAATATGATGAATATGTGCTGTGGGACTCTTAAGGCAGAACAGTGATTCTTGACTACAGTGGTATTTCATAACTCTTTAAAATCTGTCTTTCATTTAAAATGTATCAAATAATAAAGAAATATCTTTATCTTAAATAGTTGGGGTCTCAAGCCTCAAGCCAAAACAGGACTGGGTCAAAGCCTAGAAGCCCTGTGGTCAGACAATGGAACATTTATGAAATAGTGGCTGAAACGTTGCCCGTTAAGACAACAGTTTAACTTCCAAGCCATTAACAAGCTGCTGCGGTTCAGGGCTAACCCTCATGGTTAACATATATACATACATACCACACCTTTAGAGGTGGCCTCAGAAAACTGAACCAGCCATATTCTCGTCTATGTCAGCTGCTATGCAATCAGCTGAATGAAAAGTATAGATGTCAAGGGGTCTGAAATGTTGGGAAAGCTGGTGACAAAGATGCTAAGTTGGCAACACTGCCTGTGAACACTCCTGATGAAGTAGAAACTGTTCATGCCAGTTCATTTTGAAAGAGCAACGGCTAGTGAGGAAACTCCAACCCTCGGTTGGCTGACCAATGGTGTAGCTTCATCACAGTCGGTCAGTCAGTCAAAAGTAAACCAGTATTATGGGTGTTATTTAAAATGCTTTCAAGAATTAATAGTAAAAATACTTACTCCAAAAATGGAGACATTAATGAACTTTGCAATTACTGTACTGCAATATTTTTATTACTTCACACTGCTTTGATCCACCTGCTTCAGCTATGGAAGAGTTTGAGATGCAAAAATAGGACTAAAATCTAGCTTCAAAGCTACAGTCATTGAGATTCTAGAGCTAATTATTTTCATAATTTATATGTTGCATAACCTATATCAAAGAGGTTTAATGTTTCCATCAAATGGCTTGTTTTTTATGAGGAATGAATAAACAATATTGAGATAATGAAATGTGTAATAAACTGATTTACAGTATTTTTCTTCCTCTGACCTCATCTATCTTTACACATTATAAAAAAACCCTGCTGTTCACAGCAATCCATAAAGAGACTGTATGTTATGTAACTCACTGAAATGGGTCAGCAATACAGTAATAGTATCGTTCCCTTTCATACGCTAAGTGTTATCTCCTCTTGCTATTATTTCAACAGACTTTGAACATGGTTACATAATTGTTTTTATTTCAGTCAGACAGTACGGAACAAAGTTGAATGTGTTTCTTTGTAAATGTAATATGGTGGTAAAATAAAATGTATTTAATGTGATTTACCAGCAGAGTCTTTTGCCAAAGGAGAGGCAGCCTACTTTATTCTTCTCTTTCCCTCCCTGTGTAATAGAGGAAGCATATTCCAGCGAGATTTGTGGACTGAACCTCTCCTGGCTTGGGAAAGTCTGTTACTCTGTAAGCTGATTTATGTAAAGGGGGATTAGCCGAGGCTGAGTGTGTTGCATAAATAGTCCCTTTGTGTTTCAGCTGTCCATCCAGAAAACTCCACCACTCCTCCAGGCCTCCATTTTCATGGAGCAAAGTACATTCAATTGACCCGTGACCTTGACAACAAGTGGCTCCATCTGAACTGACATGATTTCATTTTCCTCGAGCGCTGCCCAGCCAGCTGTCCAGGTCCCAGGACTCAGCACAGTCATTTTAAACAGGCAGTTGACCAAAGCAGGACAGACTGGGTCTTGAGATGAAAGAAGTGGGCTGTAACCATGATGATCAGGGGTTAGAATCACTGACCAAGATGCTGGGTTCATACAAGGGTTCACAGCCACAAAACATGTCGTACTGACTGCAGTTGCTGCAGTTGATCATTAATTTTTGATGAGACTACTGTGTGGTCACAGTGGGGGTCTGGATGCCCAGGGCTCTGGCAAAATAACACAGGGTTGTCTGGAAAAAATCTGAACCCAGTTCAACTTTTGCTGCCACACAACCCAATGTCATCAGCAACAAACCAAACATGCAGAAGTGCATGAAGTTTATCATGTGACCGACATAATCGTAGGCCTACTGTCTATGTCACAATCATCCAGTCAAAGAATAAAATGACTGCCACCATGAAAATGTTCAATATAACTGGTCACCTAATACAACAGTATTTTTACCATGACTCAAGCTAGACTCTTATATTTCATCTTCCTGTGGCCGTAACCTGCAACTAGTCAAAAATGTCACTACAATAAAAACCTCAACCTGTTCCCTTATATGGGAAAAATAAAGTAATCCAAGGATTTTCTTTCCCATTTGATCCTGCTTTTGAGTGTATGGTTCAAGCAAAACAAGACAATGACAGTAAGAAAGTTTGTACCACTACTAGTAAAATATAAAATTGTTGTAGCCTGTTTTTCTATTTTTTTTATTGCCAAGTATGTTTTCACGTACAAGGAATTTTTTCTGGTGATTGGTGCAGAGCGCACCAAAACACCGAGGCAGCCATCTGTGGCGCCATTAAAAAAGGGGGGGGGGTGGGGAAAAACAAGTGGAGAGGAGAGGAGAAAAAAAATAACAGAACCCAAACTATACTCCTGGGGGGGGGGGGGGGGGGGGGTTGTACAGTGTGGGATTCGGGGAAAAAAAAACCTCAGCAACATAAGCATATATAAACAAACACATCTTACAACACAGTGACTCAAGACAATTTGCTCCAGGGGAGGGGGGAAAGGGGGGAGGAGGTGGTTCCAGTGCAGACAGGCAGCCAGCCGCAGCCGCTGCCATTGTGGCGCAGCCATCGGACCCCGCCCGCCGCACTGGATGGGAGGAAGCGGCGAAGGCGTGGGATGGGGTTGGGGGTTGGGGTGAGTTGCATATGTACATGTAAGAGGTGTCCGTGAATGTGTGTGTGTGCATAGGCCTGGAGAGTTGCTTCGTCTAGTTCACAATCAGTGCCTCAGGTCGCAGGGTGTCATCGCGATAACACAGCAATGTTGCCATGGAGACATCCTTGATCGGGTCCCGGACGGAGTCAACAATCAACAGGTGTCTGTGGAGGAAGGGGGGGGGAGTAGAAGCGTCCCACTGCAGAGATCTCGTGGGGGAGTTGTTCCAGCACCGGCCTTGGCCAAGGCTGGTGCTGCGGGGGCCGGAACGCAGATTAGATTATGATTGTTTGGGTTAGGGCGAGCAGTCGTATTTCAATAGACACGGCTTACTCTGTTTGTCCATTCTGGTCATCTTCATCCTTTCTCCTTTCCAAAGCTGAAAGCTTCTCCAAGATGTGACCCATGTTGCGATTTATGACCACAGTCTGAGCATTAACAGCTCTGTCTATTACCACAGAGAGGGTGTTGACAGCTCCTTCCAAGGTGGTTCCCAAGTTGCGGCTCACAATCACGGTCTGAGTGCTTACAGCTTTAGTCACTCCATCAATTATGTCGGGCAGCGTGGGGATTTGGACTGCTGTCACCGTCTTCTGAATTTTCCGATACACCAGGGCAATGCCTAATCCAATCAGCAGAAAGCCTGATATCACAGTTCCGAATATGTAGAGATCTTTGATGTCCTCAACGGAAAGAATCGCCAGGCACACTCCTCCCAGGAGTCCCTCATGTAACCAGTGGCGTATGTTCCGCCAGGGCAGACAGGTTCCCCCGAACCCGGGCTTCTCGTCGAGAAGATCCTGTCAATTGCGTTGAGAGACCAGTTGACCAATTCCATGATTTTAGATTTAGAGAGCAGTGCGGAGAGAGGCTTCCAAGGTTTAGACAAGACAGGACAAGACGTGAGATGCAAAGCAGGGAAAAAAAGGGAGTGTGTCATATGTATGCTTCCTTTGGACAGAGTCAGGGTACCTGTTTCCCCCCTGTCTGAAGTCTTTATGCTAAGTTAAGCTAACTGGATGCTGAGGACATCTCCATATTTACTGTACAGACATGAGAGTGGTATCAATATTCTTATCTAACTCTCAGAAAGAAAAAGAATAAGTTTACTCTCTGATGCAGAAGATCCAACTCATCTGATAGTTAAAAAAAAGATTTTTTTTCATTAATTTGTTTTCAGTCAGTAATGTCAGTAACGTTTAATCCAATGTAATGTTTGCCAATAAAAGGAGCAGCTGTTCAACTTGACTTTCAAAGCTGCAAGCTATTATAAAACCTTACTATTCCTTAAGCTACTGAGGACAGATTTTCATTTCTCAACTTAATGAGCAATGAATTTTTCCCATTTAAATTTTAAGTGTTGGGGAAACTACTAAAAGTACGGGCTATCAATTACTTCACAGTGGAAGAAGTTGAACTACGGCAAAGCTACACCGATGAGAAATCTACTTTTGTTAACTAAAGCTACTTAGAAAAAGTAGTTTAATCTACTTTCTATAAATGATGAATGGGAAAGTGCTGGAATGTCAGCTTTGGTTTGGTAAACAATAACTGATTAAGTACCATGGTGATTCTTCCTCAGGCTGAGATTCGGCAGGTTTATCCATGATGATGATGTTCATGTGTGAGCCCTGAGCAGTGTTTGCCCCTGGCTTTTGCACATGCGCTACACAAAGATCAAGTGTGTGGAGGTGACTAGCTGACAAATGCATCACCTGGACACGCCTTCACAGTGGTCGCGGCTGATCAAAGGGGGTTCAATTACAGTAGAGTAGCAATAGTAAAATAAAAATAAAAAATCTCTCCATTGACCTAAAATTGTTTGAAGTTTCATTGGTTAACTACAAAAAAACAGCAAAAAAAAGTATTTTAAAGGGGCTATGTTTAAGTTTTCACTGCCACCGAATGTGGTTTCTTGCCGGGAGTGGATGGTGGTGATTGTCGCTTGACAACGTTTCATTCATTGTTGTCTTTAGAAGGTTATAATATACTCTCTGAGCTGCGCTACGCCTTCAGGGCAGACTGGAGTCTGCAGTGAGCCACTATTGGAGAGTGGCAAGACAGGCCAACACTAGCTGGTTAGTGTGCTAACTCCAGTAGAAGAAAAGATGTGACAGAGACAAGAGGTAACACTGGCGTTGCTTTCCAGTGCTGGAGACAGCTGTTGGTGAGTAAAAGAATGGAGTTAGATGCTGAACTTGCATGCTTCTTCAAGACTGGTAGGTAAACAGCTGTTAATGCTAACTATGGCTATGTAGTAAGAGTGGAACTTACAAATAGCTACTTGAAAAAGAAACAAAAACAGGTGAAGAAGGACAACAAAGGAAAGGAGAGGACAGAGAAGAAGAGAGGGATTTGGAGCTGGATGCACAAGAATGAGTGTGATGGTGACAGTCAAGTGGAGGAGGCTGGTGGTAGCTCGACTCAGGCCGCACAACATTACCCTCCTTTCTTCTGTCTGCCTCACCCCCATCCCTCCTTAACTTACCCCTCAACCTTGCCTCTGTCTCCCTGGCCCCCTGTTGTTGCTGTTCCTTTTATGTCACTACAGACTGAATATCTTTGGGTTTTGTACTGCTGTTCTGATGTCATCACTTTGGGTGATGACAAATTACAATGGCCGTATTTCACTATTTTCTGAAATGTTACATACAAAAGCAATAATTTAGAAAATAATTAGCAGATTTTGAGTAGTGAAAATGATAATTTTATGCAGCTGTCTTCACTTCAAAATAACTCCAAAAATGTCATTAACTGTGATTTGTGGAAAGAATGCTTCACATTATTGTGTGTTTATCCTCTGGATAAACTGGATCTATGCAATTAAACTGCACTTTTATTGATTAAATAAAATCAGTCATCAATCATGTGACAGAGGCAGACTGATTTCATATTTCAACTCAGTTTCAAAATGGGGAGACAAAGAAGCATAATTTCCTCTAAATAAATGTACTTGACACAAGTGTTCAAGTAAGATAATCTAGCTACATTTTCAAAACCAAACAAGGTTAATTATGATTGATTACATCAGTTTGGATAAAACTCTTTCTCTGAGTGATTTCGCTTGTCTTCCATCTTTCCAGTCCTACATCATTACCTCTGCTGACCTGCCTGTTAAACACAAGCAACACTGACTCAGTCTCCTTGTTCTGTGATTTTTATGTTGTCAGGTTACATGTTAACAAACGAAAACTCTTCAGCCTGTTGCTGTAGGGTGCTATAAGGCTAAATGAGTGTTTGGATTTAGGGGAACACGAGAATTAACACCTCACGGTTGTATGCCTCCGCCAACCAGCCAAGTTGCAGGAACTATGGTCATAATCACCCCTTCCTTAGTTACAGCTGTGACCCAGTTCAGGTGCTGTGTCCTTCAGGGGACGTAGACCGCGAAGGCCAAACCAGAATGAGGCCTAAGGAGCATTTTCGCTTTGCGTCACCAGCTATGCCCACCCTTACCATTGCGTTGCAAAGTGCAGCTCCTGTTGCTTAGCGACCTTGACAACACATAACTATTTTTCACAAAATCTTGAGGTTTTAAGCCCTTTGTTTTCCACAGCTGTACCGTTAGCTGCAGGACTGATCTGAAACCCAGTACTTGTGTTTAAAAGTATGATCCTTGAGCTCTCTGTCTGTGTGTTTGCTGCCATATTATTTTTATTACCAGTGTGCAGTGAATCTTGGGATGGGTTGGGCTGGTTAAAGGGGGTTTAATTACAGTAGAGAAGCAATAGTAAAATAAGAATAATACATCCTTCCTCTCCATCGATGACCCTAAATTCTTTGGAGTTTCAGTGGTTAACTGCACAAAAATGGCAAAAAAGTAATATGAACTATTTGAATCACTGAACACATATGAATTCAACCACCAGCAAGCTACTGCAAAATGTACACTGTAAATTTGCTTTGCTGCATTTAGGATTGAAACCCTTAAATCTCGTCTGTCTGGCCTGGAGGAATAAAGAAAGCTTCATTTCATCCTCTTTATTTCCGAGCACTTAGCCTGATCAGATTATCATTCAGTTATTAAATGACCCAGGACTGTAATAACTTAAAAGCGGAGCAGAGGAATGCAAGGATTCAAGGTTAGTTCAAGTTCACCAAACCACTAAATCTGTCTTGAATCCCATTTAGTCCTGACATTTATTCTCTTCCTACTGTCGTCTTCCATTGTCCATTGTTACAGTAAAGAAGGAGAGAAGGTGGCAGAAACAGAGGAGAGATGAAGATGGAGAGGGAGAGGAAAGGGAGGGAGTGGAGAAAGGAAAGGCAGAGAAGAGGGACAAAAGGAAAGCAAGGGAAAGGGGGTAAGGAGAGGAGATGGATTGAAGAATAAAAAGAAGAAAGGACAAGGAATGGAAGGATGGTGAGAAGAAGAGTTGTAAGGAGAAAAAGAAGGCTGGACGGCATCAAATTTTCTTGGTTTATGTCTTTCTGTAAATCACTTTGTAACTTACTGTAAACTATAAGCTGTATATTTTATTATTATTATTATTAAAGGAAAGATACTAATGGAGCTCAGCAGGCAGAATGCTGAAGTCACATTTGTCTCATTCATGCTTCACCATCACATGGCTCATTCATCAGCTGCAGTGGCTGCCAGCTGACTAGTAAAGTTCAGTCATATTCAGACCTGAAACGTTGTGGATTTATCATGTGTTTCATAAACCTGCAGCTATTCTGATCATCCATTAATTGGCTAAAATCGTAATTTTAAAGAAAAATGACCAAAAAATCCAGTGGTTCTTAATTATCAAATGTGACTATTTGCACTTTCTTCTTCCTCTATGATCGTAAATTGAATATCTTTACAGTTTGGACTCTTAGTCAGACAGAACAAATATGATGAAGATGTCACCCTGGACTCTGTGAAGTTGTGACACTGTCATTTTTTATTTGTTTTCAGGCATTTTATAGACCAATGAATTATTACCCACCCTGCAAATCAACAGGGCATCAGTTCCTAATAAAAATAATCTTAAATTGCAGCCGTTATAACCTGACACTCACTGTTACTCATCTGATATTCTTATGCCAACCTCCTACATCATGACTGGATTTACGTGATGATATTTGTTAAGAGGGGATTTGTTCTCCTGGCAGAGTAGAGCTAATGTTTCTCTGTCAGATCTAACTAACTTTTGCTACAGTTCATTGCCTGAAGCGCTTCAGTCTAATGTCATCACTCCCCAGTCTCTTGCTCTGCAGAGGAAAGGTCTCTTGCTTTTTAGCGGGAAAACTGTAACAGAAGTTTTGACAGAATATCAGCTTTGGCTGCTGGTGTCACCTGACACTGACACTGCATGTATGAGAGGTGAGATCACCTGTACGTAGATGCACCAAACACTTTTTTGCCTCTCACCTATCTCCCTTTTCGCTCATCACTACATCATCCAGGGGTGTCAGGTTAGGTCCTGAGACCGCCTGACTGCACCTACTCCATCGTCTCCCTGAGGTTCACACAGGTCTCCTTCTATGACTGATGACGTTTCCCTCTGAGCTGAAATGTGTCAACTTGTTTTGACCTTTTATTTTACCATTGAAAATGCGTTCCCCCCGAGTTCTGCCAAAATTCAGTTAGAGGCCTGAGATTTTGCACTAACACAATGTGCAGCAGCAGACAACCGCTCAGTGTCGCATCAGTGTCCCCTGTCTGAGATATCACCTGTGACAGGGGAACACACACTCTTTACTCTCTCTCTTTACCTGCTGATCATTAACAAAAACAAAAGTAAGAGTGAGAGAGAGAACTTAATTGCGTGTGTTTTTGTTCCACTGTGACTGTGATGTGAAAAGCAGCCTGAGGCGGTAGGCGCGGCCGTCTGTGGTTTCTCTGCTCTCTGGCTGACTTCCATACATCACGGAAAGTCTAATGTCTCCCGACAGGGTTCGTGTGATGTTCTGGGGGTCTCAAAGACAGGTGGAGCGTCCACCCTGCTGGGCAGAGCTGAACGTGTTGAGAGGCTGCTACACTGTGATTAAAAACAACTCTGTATGCTACCTGCAGGAGGTTCCTCTGGTTTCCACAGTGGAAACATCTGAATTAAAAAAAAAAGATAGCTTCTTGGTTTTCTCAGCGAAAATATTATATATATTAGGTAAAAATATGTTCTCAAGTGTTTTATTTTATGATTTCGCAGGGGTAGTGGTTCGGATTGTTTTGTATTGCTAATTACTCCTAAACTGGGCTTTAATAAACAAAACATCCAAGCAATGTCTCATGAAATGGACAGGAAAACTAGTCTTTACTGTTGCTGCTAGAATTAACATGGCTGAACCACAATACTCTCCAGCAAGGCTGCACCATAATCTTAGTTTGTATAAGCCACCACAATGAAAATAAATCTTCCCGAGTTAGTCAAAAGGTTAGTTTTCATTGGCATCCACAAATAATTATAATACAGTTAAATAAATTCTACATTGTAGTAAAAGCATATACAATACAGATAAAAAAAAAACAAAAAACACATGCATGTGTGTATAAGGTTTATGAGATTATATCTTTTAAATTGTTTGGATGACAATAGAATAATGGGACAATCCCAGTGAAAATCCGTTGTTTTCAGCATATAGTGTCTATTTTTTTCATTTTGATACTGCCACTGGAGGGCGCCAAAGCTGGACGTTTTTGAATATTACACACACTATCTTTATTTAAATAATGAAGGAGTTTTAGGATCTGCACCACAACACAAACAGTGAAAGACAGTTATGGTGTAAATTTGCAACACAAACTAATCACTTTTTACCTTTAACCCCAAATTTTCCACCAAAATTCATTTCATGTCACATTTTTAAATGTTCTGCTAACTAACAAACAGTAGTAAGTAATAAGTTGGAAAAATAATCTTGGTGGATATAATTTTGCCATTGTAATAGTCGATACAGTCCTGGAGGTGGATTTTCCGGTACATTTTCACCACACACGGAGAGATGTATTTTATCTATCATGTAGTTTAATATGGAAATGGTAAATTAGCAGCAACAGTCACAGTGGGACTTCAGAGTCATCAGGTTGTCACATCAGTACATTAAACTTTATGGTTTTTAAAACATAAGTAAGGACTAAGCACCATTCTGGACCTGTGAAGAACCGTGTAGTTTTCAGAGTGCAGGATATGTGAGTGCGGTCGGCTGCTGGCTCCTCATAAACTGTGGAAAGACTAATGTGTCCTGGTGGGGTTGTGTGATCTGCAGGGCCAGAGGGTGAAGAGAGGTTGTTACTGTAAAAACAGAACACCAACCACAATAATAAACGTTTTTTCTAGGCACATTTTCACACTAGAACTGCACTTACCTGTCATATGTGACGTATAAAAATGGACTATAATGTTAATGTTACTGGCAATCTCGGAGGAAGATTTCCAGGAAGATTGCACAGCACCATCTTCACTGCTCTCCACCTTTTAGTTGAGTGATACAGTGCAGCAGCTGACATGCATTTACAAAAAAAAAAAAAAATCCATTCCTTGGTTCCTTATATAACCAGCACATGACACACACCCTGTATCTTTCAATGCTTTTGCACTTTAAATACAAACTGCCGACCTCAGTTGTCCTTTTAAAAATAAAGTGCCACCCTGATGCACTGGTTTTATGAGCCGAAGTACATAAGCTGTATGTTACACAGGTGCAGAGAAGACGTCATGGCTTTATTGTGTCATTGTTTTCTCTTGTGCTTTAAAGACGAGTCCCAGTAATGTCACTTAACTGACTGGTACTTATGGGACGATCAGCAGGAGGAGCTAATTCTCTGTAATAAACTGCAGAAAAAGTGAGAAAATATTAAACAGAAACATCATTTTAAGTAGTGTTTATGAACATTTAATGTCATTTTTTGACACAGCAACCAGGAAATGAAGCTCTGTATTTTTAAAGAATTACATATTCAGTAGGAACAAATGGGCACAGGGCTGAGAGAGGGGAAGCTTGAAAGGCTTGAAAAACAGACTAACAGATTTTCTGCTTTTGGTCATTTCATGGGTTTGTTGACGAAAACAAAAATGGTGAATATTTTCAGCTTCATCCTTTTAACCCTGTACTGACACTGTTTGAGTGGAGCTCTTGCTGTATCCACTTCACACATCTAATATTATTATGAGGAGCTCTGGGACACACACAGGTCTCTCAATACCCACAAGTCACCAGTATCATAGTGTATCATTGTGCTTGTTTCTCACTGGAATCCTGTGTCCTGTTAGCGCGCCGTCAACACGTCTTATATAGTATATAAGTATAAAGTGACCTCTTTTTTAGGATTCCCGCTCGTCCCGTATAATACATATTTTTGTCAAGTAAAACCAAACCAGTTATAGCCTACAAGTGGATTGGAGGAGATTTGTTAATGAGCAGTAGACTGACAAACTGAGAACATACACATATGGTTGCCTTCTATGGCTAAAGACGGCAGTAGCAGTGTGCCCTGATAGCTCACCTGCTAGAGTGCACACCATAAAGGCTTAGTCCTAACCTGGCAGCCCAGGCTTGAGTCTGACCCGTGGCCCTTTGTGCGTATTTGTATTGACTATTGTTTAATTAATCGTATATTGCCAACTGTAGCCTATGTTAGCCTGTATTATGCAGTAACTTTGATTGTTGATGATTTTGTTGATAGTACTGTAGCCTCACTGCGTGCAACTCTAGATACTGTGGCCCCTCTGAGGAAGAAGGTAGTGAGTCAGAGAAGGCTAGCTCCATGGTACAACTCAGAAACACGAGCTTTAAAGCAAAATTCAAGGAAGCTAGAAAGAAGGTGGCGTTCTACTAACCTGGATGAATCTTTAAAGGCTTGGAAAGACAGCCTGTTGGCGTATAAAAAAAGCCTCCGTAAAGCCAGAACATCCTATTATTCATCATTGATAGAAGAAAACAAGAACAATCCCAGGTTTCTGTTCAGCACTGTAGCCAGGCTGACAGACAGCCACAGCTCTGTTGACCGATCTATACCTTTAGCCCTCAGTTGTAATGACTTCATGAGCTTCTTTACAGATAAAATTGTCTCTGTTAGAGAAAAAATTCACCATCTCCTCCCCACAGCTGGTTCAGATGTATTGTCCAGTTCAGCAGCCTCAGAGTCAACTGTAACTGGCTTATATTTTGACTGTTTCTCTCCTGTACATCTCCCTGAGCTCACTTCAACAGTTTATTTATCTAAACCATCATCCTGTCTTCTTGACCCCGTTCCAACAAGGTTGTTCAAAGAGGTTTTTCCTTTACTTGACACCTCTATATTAAGTCTGATTAACTTATCTTTATCAACTGGTTATGTACCGCAGGCTTTTAAAGTTGCAGTAATTAAACCTCTACTTAAAAAGCCTACTCTTGATCCTGACGTTTTAGCCAATTATAGACCTATATCCAACCTCCCCTTTATCTCCAAAATCCTTGAGAGGGTCGTTGCAAGCCAGTTATGTGATTACTTGCACAGGAATGGTTTGTTTGAAGACTTTCAGTCAGGTTTTAGAGTCCATCATAGCACAGAAACAGCTCTGGTTAAGGTTACCAATGATCTCCTCATAGCCTCAGACAATGGACTTGTCTCTATACTTGTCCTACTAGATCTTAGTGCCGCATTTGACACCATCGATCATAAGATTTTATTACAGAGACTAGAACATATGGTCGGCATCAAAGGAACCGCACTAAGCTGGTTTAAGTCATATCTGTCAGATAGACTCCAGTTTGTTCATGTTAACAATGACTCCTCTATCATCACAGAAGTCAGTCATGGAGTTCCACAAGGTTCTGTGCTAGGACCAATGCTCTTCAGTCTATATATGCTTCCTCTGGGAAACATTATTAGGAGGCACCAGATGAATTTCCATTGTTACGCAGATGACACCCAGCTGTACTTATCCATGAAGCCAGGTGAGACTAACCAGGTAGCCAAGCTTCAGGTGTGTCTTAAGGACATAAAAATCTGGATGACCAGTAATTTCTTACTCTTAAATTCAGACAAAACTGAAGTTATTGTAATTGGCCCAAAACACCTCAGAGATACACTATGTGATAATATACTGACTCTGGATGACATCACCTTGGCCTCCAGTGCTACAGTCAGAAACCTTGGTGTCATTTTTGACCAGGACTTGTCCTTTACTTCACATATAAAGCAAGTCTCTAGGACAGCCTTCTTCCACCTGCGCAATATTGCTAAAATCAGACCCATTCTGTGTCTAAAGGATGCTGAAAAACTAGTTCATGCATTTGTTACCTCAAGACTGGACTACTGTAACTCTTTATTGTCAGGATGTCCCAAAAATTCAGTAAAAAGCCTCCAATTGATCCAGAATGCGGCAGCACGAGTACTGACAGGAACGAGGAAACGAGATCACGTCTCTCCTGTGTTAGCCTCTCCGCATTGGCTCCCTGTAAAATCCAGAATCGAATTTAAAATCCTCCTCCTCACCTACAAAGCCATTAATGGTCAGGCACCATCGTACCTTGGAGAGCTTATAGTTCCGTATTTTCCCAATAGGACACTTCGCTCTCTAAATGCAGGTCAACTTGTGGTTCCCAGAGTTTGTAAGAGTAGAATGGGGGGCAGAGCCTTCAGCTATCAGGCTCCTCTCCTGTGGAACCAGCTCCCAGTGTGGGTTCGGGAGGCAGACACCCTCTCTACCTTTAAGATCAGGCTTAAAACTGTCTTGTTTAGTAAAGCTTATAGTTAGGGCTGGCTCGGGTATGTCCTGACCCATCCCTTAGCTATGCTGCTATAGAGCTAAACTGCTGGGGGATTCCCATGATTCACTGGGCGCTCTCTCCCTATTTCTGTCTCTCTCCCCCGCTCTCTCTCAATGACTTCATGCCATTAACTTTGTTTTTTTTTTTTCTCTCCCGTAGTTTGTGCTTCTCCTCTCTCTCCCTCTCTCTGTCCTCATTCTGCAGGTATCTCTGCCTCGGGAGCAGCAGGATCCAGATCCACCACTACTCATCTTTACTATTACTATTACCTGTCTTTATTATTAATAACGCCATTACCGACACAGCTGTTCCTGGTCTCTCTCTCTTCTCTCCCCTCTCCTCCCCCTCCCCCTCTTTCTATCTTCCCCTAAACCCAACCGGTCGAGGCAGACGGCCGCCCACCCTGAGCCCGGTTCTGTTGGAGGTTTCTTCCTGTTAAAAGGGAGTTTTTCCTCCCCCCTGTCGCCAAGCGCTTGCTCGTTGTGGGAACTGTTGGGTTTTTCTCTGTAACAAAGTAAGGTCTTGACCTTATCCTGTAAAGTGCCTTGAGATAATGTATATTATGATTTGGCGCTATACAAATAAAATTGAATTGAATAAAATTGAATTGAATTAACTAATATAGGTAACAAGGCGATAATCGGCAAATTGATCATGTTAATATTCCATTCATCCCCTTAGATTTGGGGCTGAAGGTTAAGATGGTTATTAGGATATTTATTTTATGATTCATAAATATGATTGATATGAAAATTTCAAACATCTACTGTTCATAAATAACCATCTCAGTCTATCCTGTATTTTAAACAAACAGCCAACGCATTTTAAAGAAAATTTTTTTTTTTCTAGTTTAGAAAAAAAAAAACGTATCAAACCATGCTTTTGTATTTAATATCAAAATCTAATGTAAATCAAATGACTCCTTTGCTTTGCAGGTAACAGCTGCAGAGTTGATCCATGTATATCAGCGGGTGCAGTTTGATTCCTTTTCCTGTACTTACCTGCGTTCTCTGATACTTTTTATCCTGTAAATACAGTTTTTGTTCTCTAGTGGTACAAACCTCGACCTTCACTCTCTACATTAACGACTTTAAATGAATTTGTGGCGGGTCGCTATTGTGGCAGAGTCTGTCTCCTAAATGGGCAACATGTAAATGTAAAACATGCAGAGGATCAGTTTCTGTGAGGAAATCACTGCATCATTAGCATTAAGTTCATTTGGTGGAGATGAATCAGCTCATGTAATGTTTAAAACTCACAGATTAGGTTGAGCCTCCATCGTTCCCAACTCATGAATAGCATTTAAATGAAAAATATTTCCCGTGCAGAATGTACCTTCTGCCACTCTATTATCACAAATAAAGCTATGCGTTGTTTGAAGGCAGCAGTAATTAATGAGCTCTGATATTATTACAAGGAGATTATTTTCCAGCAAACAAATGATCCTGAATAACCTTGCACTGATGTTGGAGCTTCAATCCTCTCTAATTAATGGATTTAAATTACGTTCAGGTTGGGTAATAAGGTAAAAGGTGTGTCACATTCACAGTTTTTACACAGAGTGACTGAAAGGCCTTTAACATGAACAACACTGTGATGCACAGGTGATCACTGTCTGTCTCACAGGTACACACAGGTAGTCTCTGTTGTCTGTCACATTAACACACATGCAAATTTAGAATGCGTCAATTTTTTCCTTCTCTCCTTCACACACACACACACACACACAGACACACACACACACACACACACACAGTGTCATGCGCTGCTCTTGCAGTTCATATTTTTATGTTTATAAGATTACCCAGAGAAGCTGCCTACAGTATATCCTCATTATGCTAATCTGTCCTCGTCGGCCCACACAGCAGCTCTGGATGCTGCGCTTTACTTCAGCTGCAGCGCAACACGATTTCTTACTCCCATTTAAATCAGAGTTCATCCTGTGCTGCAGCTCAGGAAGATTTCGCTTGACATCACAACCAAGTAAGACAAAAAAACCCAAAAAACCCAAAACTGGCGCTTTGAAAAGGTGGGTTGTTGAAAACATTGACTGAGTCTGTAAAATAAAGCGTTTTTATCTCACTATGTTGGAACATTAAAAATGATACTTTTTTTTTTTTTTTTTACAAATGTGAACTGACTCCTGAAAGTTTTATCAGGTTTTTGCAAAGGGTAACATTTACCTTCATCAGGAGTTGTAGTTAAGGTTTCTCCTTATACCTGCATCAATATTTCAGCAGAAAGGGTTTTTGTTGGCCACATGGAGGCAGCAGAAACAAGCAGTAAACACAAACTCACCTGCTATCACCTTATTACGTTGATATGTCAAATGTGTTTTCAAATAACGACCTAGATACACATCCAGCAGTCACGGAGAAACGTTATCATTCATTTAGGTGAACAAAAGTCAAAGATGAACGCTCAGAACTGTTAAGAACGATCCCATAGGTCGTCTGTGCAAGCAGCTTATTGCGAACCGTAGTTAGGTTTTACTGTTAGGCGACCTCTAGTGGCCGGAGTGATTATGACAGGAGTGGGTGGGTGAGTCAACAAAACACAGGACCTTCACACAGGAGGCCACTGTTCATTTCCTGTGTGAAATGAATGCACCAACTTCTTTCCTTCATGACTGTTCCACAACCTCGTGTTTATTATTGTAACCATGACGACAACGGTCCAATAAACTTAAGGAAGTTCTCATTTTAACCGAAAACACGAAAACACTAAAACCTAAGCAAACCGAGACTGTTTCACAACTTTCACCACAAGTTTACAACTGTTACCATGACAACAAAGGTCAGGTGCGCCTGGCGCTAGTACACTGCTGTGGGTCATACCGGTGACCTATATTGTTGTGTAGGGTGGAGGACTTGTTGTAACCAGTGTTGTACATGAATGCGCTAAATGAGCGGCATTCATTGAACACGCTCATTTCTTGATGAATGATGAAGTGAACACATGTTTGCAGCTAATGGACGTGAACGTCGTTCACTCTTATCTTCTAAAAGTAATCTCTGTCTGCGCTTGTGAACTACACTGGTTGCTGCTCTGTTTCTGATCTCTAACAAAGCCTGAGGGAAACATCAGTCTCTTCAAGCCTGTGAATATTCTCATTTGTCCAGGTCATAGTATCTCAAAGGAGTTTTAAATCGCACCTGACCAGGCTGGGGAGAAAGAACTGATGAAGCCTCTTGGATGAGAGGCGAAACGTCTTCCTAGACAAATAACCAAGTCCAGTTGCTTTTGATTTAAAACTCCTTTGAGATCGGTCTCTTCAGCAGCTACATTCTGTTACATACATTACATTACACTGTGTTCACCATCTAGATGCTAACTGTCTGTGTACTGTTTGGTGCAGGGGAAATACTATTGAGTGGGTTTCACCAGCCTTGACAGTGGGGCAGGTATTGTTTTCACCTTGTGTGTGTGCAGGAATTACCACAGGGGTGGTTACACGAGAGGTGTTTATATGTCTGTGTACAGATTTTGTACAGTCACAGAACTTTATAGGTGATTGTGACAGGTGTGATCCCATTGTAAGATGGTCTCTTTTTTTTTTTACTTGATTTTGCTGATGAGAGCAGTGAGAGAGAACCACAACAGTAAAAAAAAAAAAAAAATCCATGGCACTGAACTGTAAAATGCTAAAATGGTCTGTTGAGCTGCATTTGGGTGATAATTCTCTGTGGGTTCACCACCATAAACAACCTTTTTCACATTACACCCAGTCACGTAATCCATTGTTAATATAAAAATGTTGATTATAGCAGCTTTAAACATTAGCTGTCATCCAGATGTGTCTTACCGTCAGTGAAACAGGCTCCATTTTCATTCCTGAAAACACTGGAAGAAGAGACAACGTAGAAATCTGAGACCAACCAGAGGAGGAATGTGTTTCATGTACTGAAATAAGAGGCAGAGAGAATATGTAGATAAATTGTATTTTTATGTCATTCATTAATAAAAAAAAAAAAAAAAATTTAAAAAAAAGACAGCAGAGGAGAGAGGAGCAGGACTTCTTTGCGTCCTGGTTTTGTTGCCACCCACAGCAACACCAGTGAGACACATCAAGCACTGCGTAGGCCCTCATTTGTACCGTAGAAAATGTATTTATTAAAGCATAGGCTTTAGAACAAAAAAAAAAAGAAAACAAACAACAGCTGCAAGATTGCAGAACATATTCTGTACCATAAAATTGATAAAGAAATCACTGTACACGCTACAGTGTTTTTTTTTTTCTTAGATAACAGCTCTGGCAATGCAGTTTATAGAACTTATGGTTTAGATGTATGTATATATATATATATATATATATATATATATATATATATATAATTTTTTTTACACATAATAAACATTCAGTGAATCTCAAATATGTCTTCTTTTGGGAACATAAAGGAATTAGATTAATGTCAAATAAATGTATATCTGTGAGTTTGAGTTAGAAATGTTATCACAGCAGAAAAAACATACAAAAAGTACAATCATTGTTCAGTGTTGAGTTCAGCTGGTTCATGGGAAGTCTGTAAATTAGAGGATTATGGATGAAGGACGAGGATGAGCAGTTTAAAATAAATTCATATTAGGATTCGAAGATGCTGTGGGATTAAAATTTTCTACTGTCTTATGAGTAATGTCTAATGTAATACTACACAAATACAGTTACTCTGATGTCATTAGTGCAACCAGCTCAGTAATCTCTGTTACATACATATTGACAGGTGTGTGTTTCATATATGAGGTTAAAATACTTTGCGATGCGATCATCTTCGATTACAGACAGGAGGGAATTTAAGTTTTTAAAACGACCTTCAGATCACTTCTGGGTGACAAACTTAAAATTTCAGTTTATTTAAAAATCTGTAGACACATGCAGTCAGAACAACATGCCCCCCTTTGTTATGATAAAATTTTCTTAAAATTTGATATTTCTATTAAATACAAATAATTTTCAGTTGCCAGAAAATATTCATTTTAATTCAAAATCTCATTAAGTTACAAATGATATTTTATATATATATATATATATATATATATATATATATATATATAAATTTTAAAGCCAATATCTTATTAAACTCTGAGAGAATCGATGTTAACATTTCATATAAAATATATTGCATTAAAAAACGGCTTCTTTTATTCGTAGGGAGTTTGGTGTACAATAGATCTTCATGTCTAAAAGATCACAAGTCTTCTTTATAGTTTGCCTGAAGGGTTTTATTCCAAAATGCTTTGTAAACATTTCGCTGGTCTTCAACATGTTATCATGTGTCTTTTCAGTGGAAAAACAAAAGGCAGAAAAAAGCTGCGCATTTTCTTTTGTTTGTTTTTTTTAACGTGATGGATTTAAAGTGAAACTCCGCTGATTCAAAGCCAAAGAATCTGCATGATTTAGAAATAAATGTTGTGTTTGAGAGGAGTATTTCAGGAGCAGTGACAAATAGTGAATTGTCTTTCTAATCTGTCTCTGCAGTGCAGTTTTAAAAAGGCTTGCACGACAGGAGTAAGGATTGTGGCCTTAAAAAGATTAAAAATTGAATTATAAACGATTATGCTATCTGCAGTTTTACTTGCAGAGCTACTCATTTCAGATTTGTTGTTTAATTTGGTTTTTTTTAAATAAAGCCCTTTGGAGTGAAACCCTTCAGGCTCAACCTCCCTCCTCACCGTGGATTCAATTAGACCGCGTTGCTCAGCATGTGAATTGCCAAGGATTAAGTGATTGTGTATCTTTTAGATTCAAAACATCTGCTGTTTATGCTGGCAAAAGCTCCACCACCCTCATACAGGGATGTAAGGCAAGCTGTCGGAGAGAGGAGGGATGGCAGTGACAGAGAGAGGGAAGGGGTGACAGATAAAAGAAGAGAGGGAGACTGAGTGGTGGGCCTTATTTGGTTTGATTGCTGTGAGCAAATTCATGATGGAGGCTTGACAGTAATGTTGAATATCACTGCTTCAATGAAAATATTCCACAGCACAGATCTGTAGGAACAATGCTGATGCTTGTGACGTTGATGGATTATTGTGTTCAGTCACACGATGTTTGGCCACAGGGGGGTAACACACTCACAAACTTACCGGTGTGCTTGCCTGTGTTATTTGGACATGTGCACTAACCAGAGAGATATATGTGCAGTTTTTTTTCCCTGTTAGGTGTCATTTAAAAAGTGTTTTTGCAGCATTTAGTGCTGCTTTAAAAGACCCATGTATAGATCTGAAGAATTTATCCCCAAAATGACATGAATGGTTAGATCTGTGTCTGTAATAAATAAAACATACAAATACACACACACACAAAGACACACTCTTTACTGTTGATTTTTGACTGTTCACCTTTTCTCATTGTTCTTTTCCTTCAGTTCATCTTGGTCTCCGTCCTCTCAGTCTCTCTATGGCTGTTGGTAAAAACGTTCTAACACACTCAGTTATTACATTAAGCCCTCACCTGTGGGTTGGTTCCCGTCTGTCCTCTCTCCTGCTCTGTCCCTACACGGACGTTTTCTGACACTTTATTTGTACCTGTCCTCCTGATGGCACAGCTCTCTCTCCTCCTGTATCCTCTCCTCCATCTTTGTTTCTATTCTATGTACCAACGTGCTTAACTTCTCTCCAGGTTGGTGCCAGTTTCTTTATGTATCTGTTTTTTCCTGCTTGTTTTGGAGGGAGGGTTTTTGTTTCTGCTGGCAGTTCTTTCCTCCCCTTTCTTCCACCTACAGTGTATTTTCCAGTTTTCCTGCAAGTGCATCTGTTACTTATCTTGGACTCTTTTCTCAACAGTTGTCTCTCCTCAGTCTTCTCTCTCCCACCTTTCTTTACTACAACATGTGAAGTCTGTCACTACCTTTAAATCTTTTTTTATTTTCCCTCTTGTCACAAGTTTTTATGCTTTTGTTGTGGCCAATTTGTCAGTCCTGCTTTACTGTCATTTATATCTTCTTTTTATTATCTTTTTTCCCATCTTCTTTTTTTCTCGATTTAAGTAGTAACTTTACCAGTAGTTTGTCAATAGTAGTAATTCTAGCAGTAAACTGTGGTTAACTACACAATACTGTCTCTGATTGTGCTTAATCCTTTTTTTTCAGTTTGATACAGAGTTCTTTATTTCGTTGACGGTGGAGCCATGAAGCTGTACCTCCTTGACTTGAGCTCAGCAAATCAATGAGTGGAAGTGTGTGTAGACAGAGAAAAATAAAACCTGTAATCTCTTTAAGTGTGAATTAGCATAAGTTACTATAATTTTGTCAGGAACAAACCAATTTATTTCTGTAATATGGCTTCGATTCCTGGGAATCATAAATAGTCCCATACATCATTGAATATGCATAATTTACCTTAATTTTTCAACTTGAAAAAGCCAAGAGGACTTTACTGTTTTTTACCAACAAACTGTCATACCTGTGTACCTGCTTATACGACTGGAAAAGACTTTTATGCAGCGTCCTCCGTCAGATTTTTCACCCTTCCTTCCTGCTAATAAAGCTCTGCTCTGCATCTGCCCGTGGCTCTGTTACACTAAAATGCCTTTTTCAGAACCAAAAATATTCAGAGCTATGTTCAAAACTTTCTGGGCTGAAGCCCAAATGATCCAGCCTTAACAATACCACTGCTTGTAAGTCTCATGATGAAGTCTCGTGGCTATTCCCTACACTGACCTTCCAGTGTTTTGAATGATCGCCATTTAATCTGTTGACTGGTTATCACACGGTCCAACTCATTAACTAAGCACTGTAGTGGTGGTTACTGTTCTCCCTCCATGATAAAACCCCACACAATGTCCAGCATGAACTGGATATTTAAAGACTCCTCCATCAGGAGCCATGAATACTCTGTGTAATTACATTACTAATTTATAACAATTATTAATAGATGTTAACAGTTTAGAGGGGATGCTGACATTTCACTTGTTAATGCTGTAGTGCCCTCTGAACCTGTGCATGCTGGTTGTAAACAGGGTCTTCCCCCGGGACAGCGAGGGCGTTCATGGAGGCAGGGCAGCGAGACATCCAGCGCCCTTGGTCCCACAACATAAATAATTCGCTCTAATGCTCTCTAGGATCAGCTTGTCCCTTTATGCCTGCCTGCACCGTGGAATTACAATGCATCAGTGTTTTTTTTAACACTGTGGATATGCACTACAGTTATATGTATGTGGTTAGTGGTCTGCTCACTGTTGCAGTACAATGTACTGTATTTTTTTGCTTGTTGCAGGCTATGGTTTGGAGTTCAACCCAGACATTCGGTTCTGGCCTACTTACAAAAGTTGCCACCATGACTATTCAAATTAATCCTCAGAAATAAGGCCACAGTTTTATATTCCTATAGGAAAACTGGAGAATACAGCACAGCGCCCGTCAAGGCCGAGTATGGTTATAGAAATATAGGCTACATGTGCATTGGAAGCACTGTTCCTCTGCAAGAATCACGCCTATCCCATTTATCTTCATTCCTACTTCCACCAGACTTCACAGGAATGAACTGGGAATTCCTGTGAACATCTCCTTTGAGGTTTCCTGGAATCTATTCTTAGAGTCCAGATGAACATGGAAACATGTAAAAATGTGAAAAGAACAGATGAGGGGGGAGGGAAATCAATATAAAGGTCCTAAGAGCAGAGGTGTGATATTAGCAGTTGTGGGTGCTGACAAAGACAAATCGCTGGCTAGCACATCCTAACATGACATGCTCCACTGTGGCTCTGTACAGGCTTATACACGTAATTAGGGCACAGTGAACCTAAACTGTGGATTTATTTATTGTATTTTTACTGTAAAAAGGGAAATCTGAAAAGGATATCACAAATTATAGATATCTCCAATCTAAAATATATATCATACAATATGATTGATGTGGCCTGTTGTTAATAAAATAAAAACTATTCAAATTACTGAGTGATTTTGCTTATAAATGTGATAAAACGGTGTTGATCTGCTTGAAATATGTTTCTTGTGTATTTTATAAATTCAATACCGAACTTGATCAAATATATAAAAAATCGTTTGTTTCCTATTGAGCCAAAGCATGTTGTAGCTCTGGTATAAAGGGTTTCTTGTTTTCCTTGAATTTATTCTGCTTAAGTGTTAATTGTTCTGCTTCCTGGGAGCTGTTAAATCTAAGTTTACTGTACTTGCAGAGCACAGATAAGCTCTGATCCCTTTGGAAAAGACAAAATGCAAACAGCAGCATTTTTTGAGCCTGTTCTTACATACATCATGTGCTCCTGGCTGTACGAGGATGGATTGAGGTCTAGCAGTCACGTTCTTACACAAAAATACCATTTAACCTCTGTTGAGTAATGAACCCACTCTGAGCAACTTACCTTCTGTATCCTCAAAGGTCTCAGTGGGTCTCACTCAACCTACCACACCTTTGGGAGCTGATCTAAGGCACATTACCATTCATCACAACACTGCTGTACATCTCAGTGGTTCAGATGAAGAGGGAAAAGAAGGAAACACAGGAGCAGACCCCCCCCCCCCCCCCCCCCCCCCCCCCACACACACACACACACACACCCTGCATTTTAACCTTTAAAAAGATGTTTTAAAAACAATAACACTGAAACAAGGTTTTGACAGGAAAGCATTTCTTGGAGGAAGAGGCTGTAGAGGCAGAAATAATAAAACTGGCTCAAAATGTCAGACTCAGGCAGATTATAATAAGTTAACTAGTTTAAAATAAGCTAATGGAGCTGAAAAGCTGCAGCGCTTTGTTTTTACTAAAAAAAACAAACATCAGATTTCGCTAATGGTGTAAATTACAAATCCCTGTGCTGATTTCAATTGTTTTGCACAATTCAAACATCTGAGTGGCAGGACAAGGGTAAGGATTTTTATTAGTCAATCAAGTATTTTAACAATGTAAATTATACTCTCCTCCTATTTAATTTTACTCACATTACTTTGATTTTAGCGTCATTACACTGGTTCCCAGTTGGTTTCAGAATGGATTTTGAGACAATTTCATTACTATGAAACATTACACTGTCAGGCACCAGAATATGCGGCTGAACTCACTGTCACTGAGTTCATCAGAGCAGTGCAGTACCCTTGGTGAATACTTACAGTGCATCTTATAGTCTATGCTAAGTTTAACTCATGAGAATTGTCTTATTGCTCTACAGCAAATACTATTGTGGTTTCATAGCCTAAAACTACAGCCTTTATTCTGTTTTCACTGAAATTGCTTAGTAAATGTCTGACCTGGATGCCTGTGACCCACACACCACAAAGGAAGACAGGAAAGTGTTGACTGACTCTCGCTGTTGATTTCTAGAGACTAAACTGCACAACCTTGTCTGCCTGTGCAGCCTAGTAGGTTGTTGGATTCGCTGGTAGTGGCTTATTTATTCCTGCTCCACTCAAATGTGTTTCACTTATAGAGTTTTATGGCGAAAGAAATGTTCCAGCACACAGTCCTTCCTCATCCTGCAAACACAGAGCAACATTATCATTCATTTGGTGTCTTGTTTGTGATTGTCTGATGAATGTTTAAAAATGTAGGTCCAGAGTTGGCTCATTATTCACTGTAATTTTATTGCCATGAGCGTCATTTTTAACACTACGTTTTGAATGATGATTGAAAGCATAGGGCTGTCACCTTTTCCTAAAATAAAGTTTGAAGCTTGAGTAAAACACAATTTATTCTAATTAATTTGAACGTGGACACACACACACACACACACACACACACACACAGACTGTATATCCTTGCATATAAATCTTGCTATTTTACTGATGATGGCATTTTTATAAGTTTCCCTGGGTAAGGATCCTGCTGTAGCTGAGTGTGTCGAATAGTATTCAGTCAGAAAAAGTTGAACCTGCTCTGTTTGTCTGTGGTGCCTCGGCAGATTTGATGTTGTAATGTAGGACAACTGCTTCGAACTAAGTCCACAAACAGCTGTAGGATACTTCCACACACTGCTTCTCAGATGCTTTTTAGTGATTGCCTGCCCAGGATGGCTTTGCTAATGCCCTCCATTTGTGAAGCAAACAATGTAGCATTACTAGCTGCTTAGACTACATCCACACTACTACCTTTTAGTTTTAAAACTACTAGAATTTTTGTGTGCCTGAGACCCTTACAAATGCCACTGGCCCTGTTTTAGTGTGAAGGTGTGTTGTAGTCTGGACAGACAGAAATGGAGACCTTCGGTGATGATGACGTAGACGCCCAGGTCACTCTCTTATTGGGTCCTATCAGCTTCGGCTACCATTGGTGAAAGCAATGTGAATATTGAATTACAAGAGTTACTGACCTTGTTGTCTTTGTCAGCAGCTGTTGTGCAGTTGAATTCTGCTTTTTAATGCTACAGCTGCCTTTCCTGTTGCTTGTTCCTGGTACTCTCTGCATGTAACCAGCTGCAGAGTAGACAATCTGCTTCCTCTTCACAGTGGCTTGTACATGCCCATTGTGCTTGAATAGTCATGTATGTGTGCGTTTTCAGGTGTGATTGTATGGCCACAGATCATTTCTGATAGAGAGCTAAAACAGTCGCCTGGATCATTTCCATTTTGAAATGAAAACATAGCTTTAGTTTATTGATATGAGGTACGCCATATGTGAAGCTGATAGTGAAGTTGTTTGAACCTCAGAACCTCTGCTGGATCACAAAGGAAACTACTTGAAAAGGTCTGTTGTGCCTATAGGCTGAAAATTTTGAATTCAAACAGATCATTGGAGCCTGAACATTAAATTTTTCCCACATGTACGAATGAATGTTTGAATTTCAAATAAGAAGTGACAGCCCTAGTAGAAGGTGCTGTAATGAAATATGCACAGGAAAAAAATCTTCCCAAAGCTAAAGGAAGCTCTGCTTTCAGCAGCAGGGAGCTGTTTTCAGCAAACAAGTATTGATGAACCCACTGTACACAACATGCCCAGAAGAAAACAGCAGGAAAGCTGAACATCTAGCAGCTAAAGAGTGGATGGAAACCAAACCAAAAGGAGAGGGAATATCGGACCTTCGTTCAAACAACACTCCAAGTAAATGCTAATGTTGCTTGTCTGTTTGATGTGGAAGTGGGTAGCAGCAATATCTTAGCCATCTTTCTATATGATGATGTAGGATGTGTAGCCGAAATGTGAAATCAATTCAGCTTTACTTTTCCTGAATAACATTTCCCTGCATTAATTCTTTAATATTAGAGTTTAATATATTCAAAATGGATACACACACATATATATATATATATATATATTTGCTTTTGTCTGTGTGAGCTGGATTCAGGTAGGCAAACTTACAGTCGGAAAGACAGACCTTTTTTTACGACAATGGGAGGCCATCATCATTCAGTGGCTGGCCCGGAAAAATCAGTGTCTGTTTAAAGGTATTGAAGAGAAGACTGAAGGTGCTTTTCTGTAAACATAAACCCTACTACAATTATTGATAATGGTGTAGAATCAGTTCAAATTTAATTACGTTTTCTCCAGCTTTGTCTGATAAGGAATTATTTTGTACAAAGGAGCCAACTTAGGTGACTTTCGTCACTGATTTCAAACATCCATCAGAGAGGAAATTCAATCACTGAATATGACATTAAAAGTAAAGACAATTATTAAGTCCTTGCGGTGGATACACTCTGATTAAGTTTGTACAGTGTACAGACATTATGTCTAAGAAATGTCACCCTGATGTCTAAAATGATTTAGACAGAATATTGAACAGTACACTGGTGCAAAAGCATTGGCCAACTGAGTCATACCTGAATATTAAATTGCAGTGCCAAAGAGAACCACAAGAGATTGTGAGACTGTGATTTCGAGAGGCTGATGCTGATGACTCTGAAGGGCTGGATATGGAGGAATTTAGTGCAGCAATGCAGCAGATTTAATGGTTCTGTGAATAACAAACACCTCTGCATACAGATTGACGTGACCTGTGACAAAACTGTGGACACTGGTGATCTGCTGAACTTCCTGATGAGTAGAAATGCAGCATCAGAATGTTTGGATTATAAAAATCAACCCTTTCCCAGACCTTTCAAAATTATACCTGAGGGTCACTACAAAGCGATCGTCTGTTAATCCGTACCTATGTGGATGACAGGGAATCTGATCAAGGACAAGGACAAGGAAGGTCATTACCTCTCCATCGGCTCAGACAGTATCTTCAACATTTGGACTGACAGCTTTGACACCTCAAATGCAACACCACTGTAAAAAACTCAAAAGACTGACATGGCGTACCTCACAGAAGTCAAACTAAAGTGGCCACCATCTCCACTAATGACAGGGAACCGTTATTCTATAATTACAGCAAGTTCCCTGAGCTGTTAGTAATCCGTCACTCTTCAGTAGTAGAGGATGTCATAGTAAATGAACTACTGGTCCAGTGACACTAAACCAGTTTTCTTTTGGTAATATCAAAGGCTTTTGTATGTGTTTATACCCTACAATATATATGCAAATGGCCTCTTGTGCCCAGAAGCGTACGCAGAAATCGCTGCAGAAACTGTTTATGTTTCAGCTGTGAAGACTTCCTGTGTGTTAAAGTCTCCATCATCAATGACGTGCAGTCAGATCTGATACTTTCCATCACTTGTCTCATTTGCTATCTGGGGTAGTTTGCGCAAGACTCACTGCCCTCCCCAAGTCACCAGGTCCAGAAGACCAAGTCAGAAGTCAAAGTCTCAAACTCTTTGAGAGCAGGGGAGATTATGAGTTTTTTGCATGTGCTGAATACTCCCCTATGGCTGAGCTTCTCATTACTAGTGGTACACACAGTTTACTGTGGATGTGGTTTTCCCCAGAAAACCATGTGCTCTGAACATGCCTGCTGTGTATGCAAAGCTTCCAGGTTTATGGTATAGGATGGGCCTCAATCTCCAGTGTTATACAGAACACTGAGTCAGTCCTGGTTAATTCACATACAGGAAAATGTCTTTGAAGAGGAACAGACATTTTTAAAAACAAACTAACATCCTATGATAAACCACTGTGCTCTGCACTCTATCACAGCATTTTCAAACAGGTCATCTGTTTGCCAGAATGATTTGGTGACAGTGTGGGATATCTTAACAGGAGAGGCCAACATGCAGTTTAAGGTCACTCCAGATCAGCATGTTGGGCTCTCTGCCTTGTCATTTGATGGAACGCAGCTCAGTTTCCCAGGATGGGAAAGTGAGACTGTGGAGCTTTAACAGTGGAGAAGAGCTTGTCGTTCGTCTTGTGACTGTGCAAAGGGAGGTGCCAGGTCCTGTCTGCATAAACATAGGATGTTTGTGTCATGAATGAACTCCGAGATCATTTTAACCTTGGTATGCAGGGATTTGAGAACAGCTTTTTGGAGCATGATTATTTAAATTACATTTCCTCTATAGATGTGCATGAATACACTTTGGTTACCACCGCCAGCATTGGAGATATCATTATCTGGGATGCCAACACTGCTGAGGTACTCTACTGGCTTCACGCCAGCAAGAGCTTTCGAACAAACATGATGGATAAACATACTCAAGGCCAAGCTGGGAGTCTGGCTGTTAAGAAGAAGCCAACAAGTGTCAGGGACACTGGGAAAATGTCTCTACACAGAAAATCTACAGCTCTGACAGAGAAAAAGAAAAGGTGAATATCAGTCCTCTTATTATATGTCTGAGGACCTCGGTGGTCACTGTTCACACAGCCACACTGCTGATCTCTGCAGATGGCTACACCTGTACCTGCTCTGTTACTAGCAAGAGAGGTTTGTTAGCAAAGTTCTGGGCTGTGAATGATGAAGATGCAAACAGCACTGATGTCAATCAACAGATACTACTGACATGTGACAGAACCAGAAAGATTTATCTGTGGGACATTCAGGGCTTTGGGTTTAAAAAACAGGTGGACAAAGGGCCATTTGGAGATATTAATGGGTGGTGTGTCTCAGTGTGTCCACCTCCACTCCTGGCAAGCTCATCTTACAGGGGTGGTGAGTGATGTAGCTGATCCTGCTTGTAAAACATGATCACTGCAGGTTTGGACTGCAATGTCTGGTTATGGAGATGAGAAACATTCAAATGCCATTCCCTGAGTCTCAAACATCATCACTGCCCACATCACCAGTACCTGTCTCCACAGATCTCTATGAGAGAATTAAAAAGGCAACCATAACACCTAAGATTAGGCCAGCACTTACTGATGCTGAGTTTTAAGGCAAATATACAAAGATGCTGAGGTTGTTGCTATCTAACTATTAAAGAAATAAATGCAGCTATCAACAGAACAGACATGAGACACAGGATAGGTATTTTAAAGGAACATGGCGATGTGGACATGCAGGGGCCACACTGGTCTCTGACCCAGCTCATCAGAGGTGGCACTGACTTTAAACAATGCTCTCCTCCAACAGCACCTTCACATTTGAAATGGACTTAGTCCAAATATGGACATCCTGTGCTCAAAGGCTAAATAAACCAAATAACCTGCCAAGCAAACTGTCTCAGCAAACATCAAAGCATCTCTGATAAGGTTCAGCTCACATAGTCAGACTCAGTTTAAGGCACAACCACAAACCGTGCTCACCTCAGGCCGCCCTACCCCACCAACAGTCAGCCAGGGAGGACATTAATACACCATACGCAGGCAGCACTCCTCCATGCAACACCCCTCCATAAACACCTGGAGCCAGATCCATAAAACTCTGTAGATTAAAACTATATGTACGCACAAAACTAGAAATATGCATGCACATTATTATTATATTATTATTATTACTATTATTATTATAAATGTTTGTACGTATGATTCTGTTTTATAAATCTCACTCATTGAGAAATTGGGCGCATGTGCACAAGCCTCATTTCTACTCCCACAATTAGCCACTATTGCCACTATTAGTCTGCACTACTACAAAAACACTGTCAATTATTGGTTGGCTTACAAACTGGAGTTCATTGGTAAACTTTAGTACAATAACTCCAACTGTAAAATCTTGTTTTAACTTCCTTAATCAGGCTACCAGACAGGCATCTGAAATTGTGATTAGTAAATATTAAAATAGTATCAGAACAGTATATAGAGTGCCTTACAATAAATAATGAGCTTATAATATTAAACAATGCTAAAGGAAACACTGAGCTTGCAAACACAATTATTTCCATTTATGGAAAGTCAAATTGTTTTTGCTGTGTAAACAGCAAAACTTATGATGATAATAATGAATAATGAAACACTCTGTGAAGAAGAAGCAAGCTCCATGTCTCCTCTTTATTTTGCATTTTCATGTCACTGTATCTAACTTGGCTCGCTCTAAAAAACCATATGCACACATGGTAAAAAGAATATGTGAGGTCAGCACAGTCTCTCCACACTTTCTGTGTCTATGAGTACAATTTATGTGCGGGAAACTGTGTACACATGGTTTTTGTGTGTTCACATCATTTATGCATCTGGCCCCTGGGGTGGTGGGGTTTCCTCCCACAGTCCGAATACATGCAGGTTAGGTTGAATGGCAACTTTAAATTATCCATATGTTTGTGTGGGTTTATTCCAGGTGCTCTGGATTACCCACAATATCAATAAATAAAATAAACGAATACATACAAATAAATTAATTAATTTAAAAAAATATTTTCTGCAATGATTTGATTCATTGAACAGTTTCATTCAGTTGGACATTTACCAGTGTTTTTGCACCACAGTACTGTTTGCTTAAATCACTTAAGACAATTATGTCTGTTCACTGTACAACCTTGATCAGGGTGTATGATGCACGCACACACACACACACACACACACACATACACCTAAAGAAGTATATAAAGTATATATGTTGCTCCAGTGAGACAGATGATTTATCATAAGTACTTTTATAAAGTTAATGGCTCAGCAGCCACTTATCAGCACATTGTGATCATTTCTGTGGATTTTGAAGTACTGTCTTAATGGCCTCTCAGTCACATATATACATATACAGAAGGTCTGTGATGAAACAGGTCTCACAGTTCCTCTGAGTCACCCTCACTTAATGAAATAGCTTGACTCAGGGCAGAGCTCTCTGCTACCAGACTCAGTTTTGGCATTTGGTTTTTCAGATCTGGATTTGTTTACTGATGTTGACGTACATCCTACGCCATGACAAATGTTAGGAATTTACTGAGCTTGTTACAAAGTACTCTCATCATTTGTGTTTCAGTGCCAAACAAACTTATTTTTACTAAACAAAACTCATGAATTCGTTTCAGTTAGAAAGATAATTCAATTGAAGTGGTTTCATTTTTCATGGGTTATTTATCTTGTGAGTAAATTGTGATCTCCCAAGCAGCGCATGGCACAGAAAAGCCACTGTGCAGTTTTGTTCCACACGTGTACCGATTATTAAACAATTGATGTCATTTTCATTGGGATTTTAAAAAGTGCTTTCACTTAAATGTGTTATATTAAGAGCAGACTTCTGACACAGGCCAAGATTTTATGTATCCCAGTATGGGAACATTTTACATTTTATTCATAGGGCCAGACGATTGAAGTGGAGAGCCACATCTGGCTCATGCGCTGCCGTTTGCCAGCCCCTCTTCTTCCTCGTCTCCTACCTGCTGCTGGCTTGTTCACTGTGCTTCAGTCTATTGTTACTGACCCAGAAAACTGGGGATTTTTATTGGCTCCACACGTGAGGTTTAAATCAACCAATGAGGTTATTTTTGCTCCTTCGGCACTTCAGCCTCCAAGAAATGAGTAAGAGCCCATGTGCCCTAAAATCTCCTTTTACAGAGTGACTACAGACTGTGTAGAGGTCGTCCTTGTAAATATGTAGTATGCATGAGTTCACTAATACACTGTAAAAATGCAGTTTTAAATCAAATATTCACCCATTTTCAAAATTCTTTTAGGTTACTTTTAGCTGCCTGGAAGACCCATGTATTTGCTTGTTTTCATCAGGAGTGTGTAACAATGTGCACTCTATCATGCACACTGTAAAAATACCACAACACACAGTGACCTTCTTGCTGGAAGCCGGAGGAACTTCTTTAGTGGTGTATGGAGAAAGGTGTGTGGGAGGAGAGTGACAAGAGGTTGGTCAGACCATGCTGTGAATTGTGACTCCATTTCCCAGGGAGCTTTGTAACAACAACTCAAAAAGCCACTAGCCGCCTAGCCAATGGCATGGAGAGAGCTAAGACAAGTTGGCCAGAGGTCACAGGAGCTGATTGGCTGGTTTGTGGAATCATGGTGAATGCAGGGGTGCAGGTGTTTGTTGATTGGATGGCTCTGGTGCACAGGAGGATTGTGGGTAGATGGATATGTCAGAGAGCTGAGCCCCACCCCTTCTTGATTGTGATGCCTGTCACAGGGAAAACGGCGATGTGTGGAAGTGGATCAAACCCTGATTGCCTTTAATTCTTGACCTTCTCTAACATGTTCACCTGACTAAATCAAGCCCTCCTAGAAAACCTCAGAGTACATCTGAATGGAAGCACATTACCCGGTGCCATGTTGGATCGACTTTTACTGTTGAAACTTACCTCTTAACAGTGTATCTACTGTATTATCCAAAGCTTTCAAAGTGCCCTTCTTGGTACGGATTTTACAAACAAATGTGTGAGGGCTTACCCCTGAAGACTAAAGATGTTAATTTGCTTCAATGGTTTATTTTACCCATAACCATGTACAAATAAACAAAACCTTTACAGCTTTGTATGGTCACACATTTAGCATTCATTGGTCCATAAGCACTCCTCACGGCGACATGAAAACACTGTTATAAGACACCGACATTGATTTCTAGCATCGGCGTCTCAACGTTGCACTGACGTCACAAATGTACCATCCATTCTAACAGTTTCATTGCAAATCAAAATAGTCACATGCAATGATTGAAAAAAATTACATTACCTCATGTCACATAGAAAGTAAGCGAAAAGTTCCATCATTAAGAAATAAGTACTCTTCAGAGATTTGTCTCTTTTTTTTTTTTCTTTTTAAGTCCTAGACATTCTTTCAACAGCGTTGTTGGTCTCATTTGGGTTGTAAACATTAGTTACAGTGCCTAGCTTCATTCACCTGGCTGGCTGTGTAGCGTCTTTCAAGAGAATTGGTCAATCAATACTATCAATCAACTGATCGAGAGGAATTGGTCAGTAGTCAATCAATTATACAAGGAATTTGTCATGGAAGGACATGATCGTCTTTGGGCTCAGTTAGGGGCAACAGGACACCAGTGAGAGACCGGAGAACAGACTGAACAGTAGATCTATATAAGACACCCTGAGAATCACAACTACGTCTCTTTCATCTGTCATCCCTTCTTCCTATCCTTGCTCTTCCTCTATCTCTCCTTCTATGGAACGATCATAGTCAGGTGGGCGTGGCCTCGGCGATTGAGGAAGATGGTTGGTTGGTAGGTTGGTTTGTTGTGGCGGAAACCGGTTGCCATGCAACTGGCTCCTCAGTGGTTGGCATGGAGACAGGTTAAGGTGGATTCTGACCTGGTAAGGTAGTATGCAGCACGTACAGTAGTATGAACAGTAGAATGTAACACACAGCTCTGGGGAAAAATACCTGAATTTGAAATGGCTTCAAATGATGCAGAAGAAAAATAACAGGAACAAGTGCTCCTCGTGCTTAGATTAGAGGGTCAGTTCACCAAAACTGCAAAATACGTTAGGACTTAACCTGTGGTATCTAGTTATGCAGATTTGATTTATATCACCATATCCCCAAAGTGGGATTTTGTTATTGGTGCACAAAGTATTTTCAAGCTTTCATTGGAACTACTTTCTACAGGCAAAATAGTCCCAATAAAAACTGTTCTCAGTGGAGTCTGTGGTTTGGCAAGAGTAGCGGGGACGCTGTTTCCAGAGAGAGAGGTTGCTGCTGAGGCAGATATGTCAGCGCCTGGACAAACAAACACTTTTATTACTTACTTTACTGTTACTACTTTATTAGGGTGAACTGGCCCTTTAAAATCAAACTTGAGGTATACTTTTTTTTTTTAAACTTAAGGAGCGCTTTGTTTCTTTTGTAACAATTTAATAATCTCAAAGGTGAAAAGCTTGACATACTGATAAAACAAAACCAAGCGCACCTCAAGCTTGAAAACTTGCACATTCTAGATGAGTATTCATCCCCAGATCTGTCAGCATGTAACAGCAGATTGTGACAGTAGTATGTTATCGATGGAGAACATCACATGGGGCTGACGTGGTGTGCAGCAAAGGATGGCGCAGGGGAAGGCGGTAGTGGTGGACAGTGATTGGTTGATTTGGTTGGTCAGGTGACTGAAGGGGTTATGGACAATCGAGTTGAGTCAGATCACATGATGAGGGTTTGCAGCTATAACGTCAGGAAGTTCCATCAGGAGGTATGGAAGCCTGACAGGTTTTAGCTTTTGGTGGACACTGGACAGAACACCCACCCCGAACCCTGCCCTCACAGAGCCAACGAGCACACACACACACACACACACATGCACGCACACGCACACACACGTAAACAGACACTCATTCATACACAAGTAAGCTGGCAGACACAGGGACTCACGCACACACGCAAACACACACATGTACCATATTTTGCATAGACACACACAAATAAACACACAGGTTTGTTAACTTACACTCACGCATATATTCATGACAAACACACATTTGTTCCCATATTTCACACAAACGCACCTTGACTCACACAAACATACACTTTTGCCCACCCCCAGACTTGCGATGTGTTACTGTGATGATGCAGAGTGTGGTGGAAGGTGAAGAATAAGACAACGGAAGACAGGTGATGCTAAAATGAACATTTATAATGACTGCTGTTGCTGTCGCAAAATAAGAATCCTTAAAAAAAGACCTCATATATATTAGCACTAGATTGCCCACTTCACTGGTAATCCACAAGTCAAGAAACACAACTCACTAGGTTTTTTTTCTCTTTACAAACACAATGCTACAATTACATTAAATATTCAATACTCTTTAAGTCAGTTAATGAATGTTGTTAAAAGCAATCACTAAAATACTAAAAATAAAAACAAAACAATAATAATATTAATTCACCTTTTTCCAGTCGTTCCCTTTTTCTTGTTGCGTTGTTATTTATTAATAGTATAATAATAATAGTCTGAGAAATAAATAGCTCATGTGGTGTTCTCAGGGCAATGGGGCAGGCAGCATAAATCAAGAGTGGAGCTCAGAGCAATGCGATGAAATGGTGGAGTCTAATCACACGCAGTCACTTTAATACTTTCAAAATGTCTCTGATATAGAGGCGATGTATGGAGATATGCACACGTTTGGTTCTGCAGGTAGCAGGATGGTTGAGTGGCACCTGCAGAGGTTAATCATCTCTAAACTATCATTCTATGTTATGTAAACTAGGACTGTATTGCACAAAAGTTAGCAGCTCAGCTTCCTCATTTTGTAGCCCGGGAGGAGCTTTTTATTCATTTTATTTATTTATTTATTTTATTTTTTTGAATTTTCTTCCGTCCACCTCCCTGGGGTTTTTCTCCAACCTGGAGGAGCCGAGTCGAGCCGTTTTCCACGATGATATGTTTCTAACACGATCCAAGCATTTTCAATAACTATGGCTTGATGATAAAAGATACTAGTGCCACTACAACTCACTGTTAGGAAAACATCAACAAATGTACAAAAACAAGCCTACGTTGAGAATGGCTCGGACTACTTCCCAAGGTTAGTATTATTATTCGATGAGCACAGTTATCTACGTTTGCTAGCCAACATGGAAGCTAAACAGCGAATACAGTAGGTAAATCAACACTAATAACAACAGCACAGGTTAACACAGTAGAACTAGCATAGCCGATTATACAGGCAGACCTAACTATCGGATACAGAGGATGAAAAGTGTAAAATGATCGTCTACCGCGTCCACTAGTTCCTCTTTATGCTGCCGGCCCCTTTTCTGCTCAACACTTCTCTCTTTACAGCTCAGCAAAAATCTGACAAAAATATTTACAATGAGAGAGAAAAAAAATGAAATTGTGGAGAAACAGTTGTTTAGTGTTTTTTCTTTTTTTTTTTTGTTTGTCTGCATTTCTTTTTTTGGATGTTTTTTTTTTCTTCCTTTCATATGTTTTTTTTTTGTTCTTTTTTGACTTATATCTCAGAGAATTGTCCCCAATGATGAGCAACAAACAAACAAACAAAAAATCCAATCATATCAGCTAGCATTGCACAGTCTCAGAGAGGTTTTGGGGATGGAATGGAGAGTTATCGTCCAAACAGTTGGATGAACACAGAAGGGGGGTAGGAGGAGGAAGAAGGTCAATAAAGTTCATGAGGGGGTGAAAGTTCAAAAAGTTCAAGAAGACAGAGGATGGCTGCGCAGCTGACGGTAAACACTCCCCACACCACCGCACGGGGGCGGTGCGTGTGTCGGCGTGCGTGGTTTGGATGTTAAACGACAACAAAAAAAATCATCATTAGAAAATGGAGTTTTTGAATCTTTCCCATCGAGAAAAATCAAATGGAGCGAGAGCGAGAGAGGGAGGAGGAGGGGAGGGGAGGGGAGAGGGGTAGAGAGAGAAAAGGTGAGGGGGGGTAGAAAGAAGGGGAGGTGAGGAGAGTGAAAGGTGCCCCCAACACTATGGCACACAATCAATGAAGTCCCACAGGCTGAAGAGATGACAGAATTAGGAAAGCAGCTGGCATGAGCGGTTTTTTTAGGTAGGTTGAGAGGCAGGACAGTAGGTAGGTAGCCAACCTGCAGAGGGGTTAATCCTTGTCGGGTTTAGCTCTGTGGGGGGTGGTGAGGAGGAGGAGGAGGAGGAGGTGGTGGTGGTGGGGGGCAAGGTGCTGTTCAGTTGAGGCGTCATGAGCGACATCATGTTATGAGGGCGGAGCATGCTGGCTTCATGGGTGCTTCCAGGATGGATGTCCGACACACAAGAACAACTCAAAGAAACGCTTGGAATGGTTGTTGTTGTTGTTGTTGTTGTTGTTGTTGTCTTTTTTTTTTGTTTTGTATTTTTTTTTTTCCTCTCTGTTCTATTTTGGCACTCGAGAGAAGAGACTTGTGGGAGGCGGAGGAGGAAAGTGTGTGTATGTTTGGGCGAGGAGGAGCAGTGGGTAGTGAAAGTGCAAAAAAGAGGGCATGGAAAAGTGTGTGTGTGTGTCTGTGTGTGTGTGTTTGTGTGTGCGTGTGTGTGTGTGGGAGGGGTAAACAGGCTACACACAGAAATGGCATTTTGTTAAAACTGGTCTAGGTTAGACAGAGCATACAGTACAAATCAAAACCAGGAAAAAAAAAATCAACAGAGAACGAGAAGAAGGAACAGAAAAACAGTGATATGACAAATGCAGTCTACAGTTGCTGGTGCTTCGATGGGGCCCGAGTTGGGGGAGGAAGGGGGGGTGGAAAAGGGGGGAGCGCGGGGTCCCATAATATGTCTCAGAGGGTGTCTGAAGAGGTGGGAGGGTCAGTGGTGGTGGGTGTGGGTGAGAGTGGGTTTGAGCTTGTGGAGGTGGGTGGGGCGAGGCAGAAAACAAGATCTGAGGACTTCATGTTGAAGAGCCACACACCCACTGAGAAGCAATGAGGTCACCTGGCGAGCAGGTGAGAGTTAAGTTTGCATTCCTCTACGCATCACAAGAAAATAAAAAGAAAACAACATGACTAGCCGGCTACGTTGCAACACAGACACCACGAGCACGGAGCCGGCCTAAAGCAGACAAACTCAGAGAGAGGGAGAGAGAGGAGCATGCACATTGAAATACACTGCTGAACAAACACCTACAACAAGGCTGCACATCTACAGTAGTCTCGCACACTGACCCCCACCTCAGCTCAGCCTGCCATGTACAGTAACAGCAGAGGCTTTTAGTGCAAACATGTCGCTGAGAGCAATAATGGAAATTTTCGTTGGAGCTTTTGCAGGAAGCGGGCCATTTCCCATGACAACGTGTGTCAGGATACAAAACATGACCACACTGAAAATCATCTGGTTTCTGGTTGCATAATAAAGAATGAGAGCGGGAGAGTGGTGGGTGGACTTTGGCAATTTCTTTTTGTTTTTGTTTTTGTTTTTTTGACACTGACTCCAATAAAGTGTCTAATTGAACTGAACAGGAAATAGAAGAGAGAGAGAGAGAGGGGGCAGGATCAGGGTTCAAAACATTACCTCTTTGAAAACACACTGGCGATGTTCAGTGTTGTTTCTCTCCCCAAGATCAGAGCCTTGGATTGCATATTAAGGGAGTGAAAACACAAGCTGTCCCAAATTTGAGGCACCCGAGGGAGACTGAGAGTGCAGCAGACTAACTGTGTGTGTGTGTGTGTGTGTGTGTTTCTGGGATTTGTAGGTGAGGGAGGGGTGTTTTCACCTCTCTTTCTCACACACTGTCTCCCTTTATGAATCTCTCCATGCTCTAAGTCATATTTGAGGTCAGTAAGGTGCATATCAATGACAAGACAAGCCAGAGCTCAGAGGGTGGGGGTGGGGGGTGGGGGGTAAAAAGGACAGACAACAGAGTAATACTGAGGGCTCGACACAGCGCGTTGGGGGTTAGTAGTGTTAGAGTACAAAAACACACGAAAACACACATAAGCCTCTACTGCACGTCAATGGTCAGAGGAGTGATATGCAAACTTATGCAGAGGTGAGTACATTCATGGACAATCTCAGTCTTTATTTGAAATTAAATCCTGATATTTTTTTTTTCCTTTCTAAAATTAGGTAGCAACTGAGAAAGTTTTTAGTACAAGCTCGCTCAGCAAGTAGCAAAATAGTCTTAGGTTTGTTCGAGAGTTTTGTTCGTTTTCCTCTGAGGAAGGTGAGACAACTTAACGACAACATATTCATTGTGTTATAACATTGAAATCAAACATTTTGTTCGCCTGCAGTCCCTGGACCAGGACTGAACGTGATCGCTTCGAAAAACAACTAACATCTGAACGCGTGTAAAACAATATCAAAATGCTCTACCTTTACCGGCATGCAAAGATTTGTCTCCGAAAAATGAACGACACACACTGCCTAATTTTTTTTTTTTTGTCACTTCTTTTTTGTTTCTTTGATTTTTTTTCCATTTTTTTTGTGTCCGCGCTTCACTTTGATATCATGCAATATAGACGTGCAAAAAAGATAACATCTATTTCCACAAAATACATTTTCATTGTAACTATAAAAGGCTGTATTTAAGAATGCTATCTAGTCACATCTTTTTAGCATCATTATGCTAACCTATCGCTATGTTGATTGGTCTAGCCCCAGAGACATAGTGCTGTTGCATTCTGGGAGGGGTAGCTCCCAGAGGACTGGCTAACACTTGGCTAACATGGTGGTTCCCTCCTCTTGTGGCAGGAACAGAGAGGGGTGAAACAAACTGCTATACTTTGTCTGTTAGTCTACCTAGTTCTTAAAAACTGTCACTGGGACGACTCCCTTCCTATGTAAATTATAAATATGGTTCATTTGGCACTTTTCACATTTTCTTAATATAAAAGTATGTCTCCTCTTATCTAATGTGATTTAAATCAACACATTTACAGCTTCACTCTGTAAAGACCTATTTTGGCACAGGTTTAACTTCAGGTTAGAATTACACTATTATTAACTTATCATCAGCTTATAACAGAGCGTGTATTACGCTGCCACTTGAGACTAGACTCTCCAGCTAAAGGACAGATTTCGATATGTTTTAACCTTGTATTTTTAGTACATCAGTTATTATTAAATAGCAGCATATTCCACAAATTAAAAAATTTTTACTCGTGTAAACCTATTCAGTATCTACAGGTAAATCCAAAAGCTCCTACGGCAGACATAGGATAAAGGACAGGACAAGACGACATGCCACTACGTGTATTGCTTCCAGTAATCATCACATTTTTATCTCCATCACCTAACTTTAAGATAACTAAAGAGATTGGCCGCTGTGTAAAGGACAAACCAAAAAATAAAAAGAAAAAAGAAAAAATATCCCTCTAAAGTTTAATAAATGAGATGAAAAATCAATCTCTCCTGTGTTAATTAAGTCAACTTGCACCTCAACTGCAATGCAGATTTTCCACTGTAAATGTACTGTGCTGCATCCAAAGTAAGTCATCAGAGAAACTTTGACAACAGACTAAACCTACTGTGGTTATGCTAAAGAAGCCCCTTCTGGCTTTCCACACACAACTACACAACTAAGGATGCAATTATTTTCATATCTTTCAATTCAGTATTCTCAATGCTGAATAACTGTTTTAAAAAAATAGTGAATAATGCACGTCACAAGTTCTCAGAACAGTCTACAAACAGCTTGCTTTGACTGACCAACAGTCTGAAGCCCAAACAATTTACAATTATGTCAAACAGATAAAAACAGCAAATCCTCAGAAGATGTGATCAGAAATTCTTCACCTTTTTTGCTTGATAATCAAACAGTAGTCTACCCGCCCAAACTTGACATTAACATGCACTAAACCAAATGGAAAATCACTCACTAAATGCATACAGCACAGTACAGGTCTACAGTGGAACAAAAGCACACCATCCTTCATATGGTCTTTATATGGTTTTTCTGCCACAAAATATCAAACAGAAATCAAGTCAAACCCCATCAATGATCAAATATTCCCTCGCGATATGTGTATGTTTTACGTTTGTGCAGCAAGGTATCCCAAATTAACAATGTTTCTACTCAGTGTCACAAAATAAAACGCACTGACCCAAACTACACATAAGAGTGCTTGTGCACTGTGCCCTGCCAGCCTCAACTATGACTTCCTCTGCAGGTGTGTTTGTTTTCTGATGTTGGTGCATCAGGGCGTCTCCGAGCCTCAGCTGCCCGAGGAGGCAAAGAGAGGAGAGACTCAATCTGTGGTGTTTGTCAGGGCAAGCAGCAGACATGCATTGATCGTAACACCAGACATAGTCACCCATGGAGCGATGTGGTAGGAGGAGAGGGGGTGTCAGGATGGGAGTGCACTGGAGGACTGAGGACGGGTGTGAGGGAGGGTGAGGAGAGTGTGGATGGTGTTAGATGGGAGTAAAGAAGCCTCCTTACCAAGCTGTGGAGATAAACCCTCACTGGCGCTCCAACAGAGAGACACATTCGATAGCACAGTGGAGGATTTTGAGTCGGATTGGTTTCAAAAGAATTATAAAGTATCATAGAGGTGTTCCCTCCCCTCACCAGGCTGTTTAGGTCAATAAATCAAATGCACCCCCTCCTTATTTTTTGGCATTTTACATTCCGTCACACTTCAACTCCTGCTGGACTTAAATATCTGTCCAGGGATTTGCCCATTGGATGTGCAGTATCAATTTCAACTGTTTATGGAAAAGACACAGCTGCAATAGAAAAGTGAATTTAGAATTGGTTCCAGTCTCTTTAATCTGCTGCTGGACACCTAACACTCCCCCAACATCCCGCCCTCAAATTACAAAACACTTGTCCAAGACAACAGCTAAGTAGAATCTAATAGATCTCAACTCTTGACCTCAATTGATTGATCCTCTTCATCGACCTAGTCTCTTTCTCCTCCTTCAGTATTCAGATATGACGTGCATTTCTGGTGAAGTTCTTCATATGCATTCTACATATATTTCATATATGTGTATATTTTTTTTCCCTGCCATACAAAAACCATCCAATCGCGATGCCATTTACAGCACACATCCCTGACCTCATAGGCCGAGAGAACCGTTCCCTCGCTTCACAGTGCATTAAGACAAAAATTCAGTGTACTCCGATTGTAAAAAAAAAAAAAAAAAAAAATTAATAACACAACACAAACAAAAAAATTAACAACAAAAGAAACAACAGCATCTTCAGCAGCCTCCTTGGTCTAAAGTGGGCAGAAAACCTGTTGCCATGGGAGACCTGCAGTTTGCCAGAGGCAGAAACAAGCTCAACTCGCTGGACATCTCTCTCTGCCCTTTACCTCATCGGCAGTCAAACGGTTGCTTGATAAGGGCAAAGATCAGTGAGGCTATTTATCTCTTGTACTGATATCCATGCTGCCTAAAAAGAGCAAATCTGCAAGCGAGGCTTGCAGATTCAGCAGCGGACTCCAGACGAACAACGTTTCAGTGTTTCCTCTTACTCCATATTTGCATTTCTCAGTAGTACGTAGTGAGTCTTAAGTGCTCTTGCTTGATCTAAGTCTGTGGTTCAGGTTCATCTAAAGGGTTTGGAAGACCACAGGCTGAGCAGCAGCAGTAGTTCATCTGAGAATTAGTCTCAGGTCAACTCAATTATTTATTTCAGTTACAATTTTACATTGTAAGCAAACTGTAACTGGCATTTTACTACAGACATAACAGAGCGGGGATATTTTGGAGCATGAGCTAAGATAGCCGAGCATGACAACCAGGCGTTTCAGGTTAATATAGCTGCTAAAACGCTGCACTGCAGCCTGTGGTGTGAGTGGTTTACACATATTATCTTGCTAATCTAGAGGTCTCACTGCAGTCTGCATCATAGATATGGTGAATTCCCTTTTCTAGCACCAAATATGGCATTATAGTGTTTTGTTTCAGTGTGTGTGTGTGCGCATGTGTGTGTGTGTGTGTGTGTGTATGTTCCCTGTTCTGCTCTTTGACTGGATATATAAAGTGATCCTTCACTGTAATGATCCTAATGCCTGGGGCGGCTTTCTTACTGGACTTAAATAAGACATATATTACACTATGTGACATTACTATTCATCTTCAATCCATTTAAATTAAAACAAAAAGATTCAAATCAAAAATAGTCTCATTTACATTCATGTCAACCTGAATTCACAGATTTTTAAAAAAGAAACAACTGAGCTTTATGTGGGTGAACTCATTAATAAATAATGACGATGGTGATGATTCCTATTGTAATAATCAATGACAATATCATTAATAGAATGATCACAGCAGACTGCAAAAAATGCCATAGATCCTGTGTGTTTGCCGCAGCTTGCACAGTATCACTCTCGTCGTTTCTAGGTTTCGCACTACGTGAGGTCATCAGCGTGCGCCTCGGCATTCTATCTCAAACACTAGAGCCGCGTATGAAGGTGGGGGGCTGCTACGTGTCGTAACGCCCCTGCGGCGCTGCACTGCTTGTGGGATACATCACAGGGTGTACAGGGAGGGTGTGCAAATGAAGAAACGCCCAGCTGATTTCCTTCCCCCATGCCCCTCCCCCAGTTTCACCTCACCCTTCCTTTATGTCCCAGAAAAGGGGGGAGGAGGAGGGAGGTGAGATCGTAGGCAGGGTCAGAGAGGGGGAGAGAATAAAAAGTGTTTGGGGGGGGAGTCGAGGGTGTTTCTTCCCTCACACACCAGGCTGAAGTTTGCAGTCTTGCTCATTATAAAACCCCTGTAAAAGGGGGGGAGGGGCAGGGCACAGGGACAAGTAGTGAGAGGGGCTTTGGGGGGAGGTGGGGAGAGGGGCTTAAGGGCAAATCAAAACTAGAAGAAAAACAAAAACCCTACGGGAGGATGACGGGTGTAGGCTGCAGGGGGAGGGAAGGGTAAGGGTTGTTTCCATAAGGGATTTTGGGTTGGGGAGGTGGAGGGTTGTACCCTGTAAATGCCAACCCTCCCCCTCTCCGTGCCCCTGCCCTTCCCTCCATCCCCCCACTTCCTGTAGCCTCCCAGGCAGTCGGCCTGTCTACATGGCATTCAGCTTTGTCCACATAATACACAAACGAACAAACAGACAGCTTAATTTACTAAACAAAACAAAACAAAAAACAATAAAACAAAACAATAAAAAATCCCGAAAGGTCAAGACGTTAAGTAATAAAACCTTATTTACATTTTACACATTTTTTTCTTGGTTTTTCAGCGTGATAACTCGCTCCTTCTCCCTCCTCGTCTTCTCAGCACATTTTTGCTTCGCGTCAAAAACTTTTTTTTTTTTAATAGAGAATACTGAAAACACGCAGAAGAAAACGGCGCGGACGATTCCTTCCAACATTCTTGCTCTCCTCTCCTTTTTCCATTCTCACTCTCACTTTTTTTATACTCCTCCCCCAAGCCCCCACTCTTTTTTTCCTCTTTTCCTCCTCGTTTCTTATTGGCTGTCAGGTTTAGCCCACTTTCTGTGGGTTGGTGGCGCGTACCCCCTGCTCGTAGGTGATTCGCTGGCTGATCAGGTACTGTGCGGCCTGTGTGGCGGCCTGGGAACCCGTGATGGTCACCTTCCTGTTCCGAGTTCCAGGGATGAACTCGCCTTTCTTGGAGATCTGGATCCTGGCACCGGTCAGCTCCTGGTACTCCACTAGCGTCTTCCCTCCTTTTCCCAAGATGGCTCCCACCAGGTTTTCCGGCACCGCGATCTCGACCACTTCCTTTGCTCCTTCTGCTAGCTTCTCTGTAGCCAATAGAGATGATGCTACCAGTGGTGATGCAGCGCTTAAGTAGCCGTTGGTGGCCCCTGTGGCGGCAGCCAGGGATCCCAGGGAGAACCCTCCGAGACCGGCTGCTGGGTGAGCTGCGCTGGTGGATGCATCGCTGGCGTAGGATGCTAACAAATTAGCGGCGGCGGCGGCTGCTGGGTTAGCATTAGCTGCTACAGCGGCTAACACCCCTGAGGCTGCAGCGGGGTTCAGCCCCAGGCCGAGGGAGTTGGTGTTGTAGCCGTAGCTGGCCAGAGTGTTGAGTGCAGAGGTGATGGCCAGCAGGTCATTGCCTGAGAGGCTGGACATGGTGGTCGGGAAGGCCCCAACCCCTGCCAGGCCAGCCTGGCCGAGCAGAGACGAGGCCGTGGCTGCCGCAGCAGCTGCCGCAGCCGGCATGACCTCGGTTGAGTTGGCGTATGGGGAGCCAGTGGGGTTGGAGTTGGCGACGGGCCCTGTGATGTTGGAGTAGGAGATGTTGAGGCAGGAGGAGCTCTGTGGATCCTCCTGGATCTTCTGGACAATGATCTCCACAGCTTTGCGGTTCTGCTCAGGCTCCCCACTGATGGTGACCACACGCTCCTGCAGGTTGATGCCCTCTGGCTTTTGGGATAGCTGGACCCACGCCCCGGACTGCTCCATCACTGCCTTGACTGTAGCTCCACCTTTACCGATGATCAACCCCGCCGTACTGTTGGGGACAATCAGCTTGGCCTGGTGAAGAGAAAAAAAATCACAGGTTATTGATCTGTAACGGAAGTTTTATCATCATCATATTAAATCTACTTAAGCTCACACAAAATATAAATAAGCACCTGTGCATCACATGAATTACCTGAACATCAAAACACAAATGAGAGATGTGTTCCTTTACAATACAGTATACAACCTCTCTTAAATTCAAAATACACAGTGCAGTTACAACATTATGAACTAAATTTTTTTCATTTTTAGTTGATTTTTTGGGCAGTTTTTATGCCTACATTTGATAATGAAAGTGTGCCCATATGGTGTGCGCCCTAAACACTCCACCATCGGGATGCCCCATGTGATGGAGCTCGTTGATGAAAATCGTCAGTCTGTCACTTAAAACATATAAAATTGTAAAATGGTGCCGACATCGTTCAGCTCAAGGGCAGACTTTAAAGACAAGGTCCGCCATGAAAGGGACTTTGTCAGGAACTGCTTTTCAGAGGTGTCCTCGAGAAGGATGGGAGACAAAAAGAGCCAGAGAAAGGAAGCAGAGAGAAAGTCTGAACCACGTTTGAATACAGAGAGAGCAACAAGGATAGAGTTCCTGATGTACTCTGTGTGTGTGTGTGTGTGTGTGTGTGTGTGTGTGTGTGAGTGTGTGTGTGGGTCTGCGTGTCAGCAGTGTAATGACGTCCTGTAGGAGAAAGAACTGAGACAGACACACAACATCACCGACCAGCACCTGAACACATAACGAAGAGACACTTTCTCTCTCATTTCTTTGGTACATAACAGAAAGAAAAGAGGAGAGAGAGATAAAGTGTGAGTAGGTGAGAGAACAGGAGACAAAGAGGTAGAGCGAGGTAAACAGAGTGGGAGGGAAGGATGGATGAGAGAGAGCGAGAGAGAGAGAGGGAGGAATTCTAAAGAGGCTACTTGTGTGAAAAAAAATAACATTGACTCCCAGGGGTCAGCGTTGCCATGGAAACACAGCTCCAGCATTCAAAGGGTAGTGAAAGGGAGTGAGGCGATGACACACACATACACTCATGCACACACACACACGTACACACACTCTCCATGTCCTCACACAGCACAGTATATTTCATTTCACATATTTTCATGTACAAATGGTGAATTATTGTTACTATACTATTATATATGTACATATATCATATACACCACACACTAATGTATCAGTTTATGAATGAAATGATGCACAGCATGCAAATGACGTGCAATGAATGAGACATATATGTCAAATGTTTAATCTAAAAGAAAAAATCTTGTTCTCTCGTTTTATCTGACCAACAATGGAAAGATTTCCAGTTTACAATGATATAAAACAAGAAAAGCTGTCTGAGAAGCTGGAAACATTTTTTTTTTCTTGACAAAAATGAATGAGACAATTAATTGATTAATTAAAAGAGGTTGGGGTCATTTTCATTTCCAAAACATTAAATAATTTTAATATTATTATCAGGGGGGTTACATGGCAACAATTTTAAATGAGAGATTTAACTATTTAATTATTTTGTGTTGAGTGACAACGAACAGTTTGAGTTTGGTTAAGTAGCATCATCAGTATTTCTTGCAGGAAAATGAGAAAATTCTCAGGCAGATCAGTTTAACAAACACTGTGTGCACAAACCCTGACACACAATCCAATAAACTGCAGTTTTGCCCACTGAAGTTGAACTTCTCATATCTACTCTATATTTCACCTGTTCCATCAGATAACATACACACAGCTCAGATGTCTGCAGGTCTGGTCTGAGCTCTGAAGGAACCCGGTGTGTGCAGCTTCACTGCTGCTCCGTGGACGTAGGCAGTGGGCAGATGCAATACTCTGCTGCAGCACTGACCTCCGCGTACAATGAAACGTTTCAGACACAATACTCAACAAGAAAACTTTTGTTGCTACCTGTTGAAACCAAAATACAAACAAAATGATAGAAATTGTTTCTCTGACGTCTTTCACAAACAAGGACACCTTCGGGAGATGTTATCGATTTCTGCTGCACATTAGCCTCCCAGCAGATGCATGTGTGTGTGCGCGAGTACCACGCTTTCCCCTCTTAGCATTGATTCCACTCTGCAGAGCAACTCTCGACAAAGCTTCTACAGCTCCCTGCCTGAACGACAAATATTCATACTGCGAGCAGGAAGACAGAGTGTGGGCTGGAGAGAGAAGAGGAGGGGAGGACTGAACAGATAAAAAGAGTTGGCCTTGATAAAGAAAAGAGGATGATAACATGAAAGAGAAAGAGAGGAAGGGAGAGAGGGGGTGATCGATTGAACAAACTGAGAGAAAAGAGGAACTTATGTGCCATTTTTTTGTTTGTTTTCTGTCTGAGAAAAGGATCAAAAGGAAAAAGAAAAAAAAATCCAGAGTGAGAGGGATCAATTCAGCGTACAATAGAAAAATGCCAAGGCTCTTCCAATTGCCTTCCCTGCTCCCCCCTCCCACCCACCCCTTTGCTGGAGTTTTAAGCCGAACATCATCTGCGCGGCGGCGGCCTTGATGCAGCGGTTTGTTACCATGCTGCACAGCTTGCTCTCTGCACCACAGCTTTCTGGGAGGCGGAAGATGAATTTACATAGAAATAGAAAATTAGGCGGGAGCCGATAATACGGGTGACTTCAAACCTGCAGACAGTGTCGCATATTCACTTCTCACTGCTTCAAGTTGAATATTAGAATTATCTTTCCCCGTGAGTGTTTGTTTGTGAGCTGTCGCTGTGTCTCTTTGTGGGATTAACAGGTGTTAGGTTGTGTTTTTTTCTTTTGTTCATTTCTCATTTCTTTCAGAACAAGTGGAAGTTTGTCATCTGTTTCTATTGATTGGTGGGTTGTTAGTGTGAGGCACGTACACAGCGAGGCTCCTTCAACACACCTGTTTACGTCCTGCTGCTATCAGACGCTCTGCTACAATCTGCAGGCCTTTGTAGATTAATGAGAAGAGCAAAGTGCTAACAGAGTGTGAACACTGCTGAGGCTGAGCCACTTTATTTTCTCTTGAGCTCCATCCTCAACTTACCTCTAATATCAGAAAGCACTAAGGGCTGAGGACATGTCTGAAATCACACTGCTAATAGGAATGTTTGTCTTATATTGATTTATATAATCAGATTGTCATATTTACTGTATGGAGTCAAATAGATGTTCAAACCAATTAAATTAGTCTCACTGCATTTCATGAGAGCAAACTGATCAAATTTGTAATAACTGATGCCATTCATTCAAATAGAAAGGAACATTTTATAAACTCAAACACAATAAGTTCAACCCATCACAATATAATGTCAGTGAACGTTTAACAATAATACCGAATTATTAGCTCATACTCTTCACCAGTCCATTATTTTAATGACAAAATTGGTTTGAAATGATATGTTATATGTAAGTGTGTTGGTCGAGATCAGCAACAAAATATAGACATTGATTCAAGTGCAGGAGTTTATGAGAAGACAGCGAACATGTAGTGTAGTGAAAATGCCCTAACTGGCACTGGAACAGTTTTTGTTTGTTTTTTTTCTCCTTCAGACATATATATATACTGTAGTTTACTGTAATTTTACAGAGATTCAAGGGTGATATGATAAGTTGGAGATCAACTTATAACATGAGAAATTCAAATCTAATCTTAAATCACTGCTGTTTGTCTTGTTTGTTGTTATGATCTGATGACCGAATGTTAAACGCACATTAAAAAAAAAAAATTGTCTTTCTATGATATACATAGTTTTATGCATCTGGTCCCTGGTTTTGCCTTTCCGCCAAACTCCATTAAAATTTGCACATTTTAAAGACATCCAGAAAGGCAGCCTCTGTATATCATTCACTCCGGTTTTCCATGTGGTAACCACTCCTCTGTGCTGGATGATCGCTGATGACATTCTTTTGTACATTCACACTGTTTACTAAACATATGTGAACCAATATTCTCATTTTTTGGGTGTAGTTTGGATAAAAGACTCCAATAGATGGAAACATTCATACAGAGATTCCTCTTTTCACCTTGATCTCCAGCCTGTGATTACAGCAGGGCGTCAGTTGGAACTGTAAAAGGTTTGCAAACTGTTTGCCAATGAAAAATATCTCCACTTAGTGCTCGTCACTGCCTGAAATTTCATTTGGAAGTCTAATTTTGCATCGGAAAACGTTCCAGCACGTTTTTGTTCAAGTGGCAACGTTTTCAGAAGGGTTGTTTTCGCAGCGAGGAGATGAGGGGGCGGTGGGGGGTAAAATTGGAGACAAGGGATAAAAGAAGTAAGTGACAAGCAGCGAGGGAGGGAGCCGAAAAGATTTTACCCATGAGCCCTTTCATCCTCTGCACTCTGCACTGAAACATTCTCTCTCTTTCACACACACACACACACACAGTGTTGGTGTAGAAGTGGGAGGATAAACAGTGGCGTACAGCGATGTCTGATCCCTCCTGGCGCTAATGATCACATCTACCATCTTCATATCCAACTGATTCTCTGCTAATGAGGTTCTCCGTTCGCCTCCACTCCTCCTCCGCCTGCTCTGCTTTCTTTCCTCACGTATGTCTCTTTCCATATCACCGTTTCTCTCTCCTTCCATCTCATTTTTGTGGGTTTATAGAGGTTTTAGACCTCTCATTCCATGTATAGCTACATAAATCTGCATACTCTGTCTCTCCTCACCTGGTGCATCATAGTGTTTTTTTTGTTTGTTTTTTTTTTCACATCTTCCATTGCATTGCAGTCTTTCATTCCTTTCTATTTTCTCTATTCAGTAAAACCAAACCTCTTCTTACAAGGTCAAAACACACACACACACACACACACACACACACACACAGATCACGCACACACACGCGTGTGCAATCCGTTCCCAATCTGAAGGGCATTTTTAATGTGAAATCATCATCTTCATCCTGGTTTTATTTAGCTGACGCTGTTAGTTCGGCTCTCTCTAATGGCCGACTCAGCCACACAGCCTCCTACCTTCCCACAATCCTCTGCTCCCAGCACCTTTCTGCAGAGCTGCCACAAAGAAGAAGATTATGTGACAGTTGGCAGCATGCAGGCACTCGCTCCTACAGTGATGGCTCTTTCATGTTTTTTTTTTCCTTTCCCTCAGCTGCTCTGGTTTAAGGGTTTAAGTTTTTTATTTTTATTTTTTTTTTCTCTTATCTCTGGTGTCTCCCTTTCTGTTTTATTAGAATTATTTTTTTCATATCTGCTTGGAAAAACTATTTCATAGGGGAGAGGAGAGGAGAGGAGGTGAGGTGAGGAGAGAGAGGAGAGGATGTGAGGAGAGGAGAGGAGAGGAAGGGTTTGGCCTCCATCCAGCTGCTGACTAGAACATCCTGTTGCTGCAGCTGCTGGGCTGAGGTCATAGGTCAAAGCCAATCTCCTGTTCATGAATACACTCAGGCGAACTGTGTGAAGGAGCAAGGATGGGAAGTGTTGACTTCAGCAGGGTTGCCAGCTTAGCAGATAAGCCCAAATCAATGTCAACAGCAGAGTGGGGAGATTTGATTCAGAAGAAACTTGGAACCAGTTCAGAATCCGACTGTTGGTGGTTTACGAAGGGCAAAGTTGATGACAGCTTATACATTGAACAGTCTTTGATTTAAAGTTTTATTTAGTCATTTCTCAGACTCAACAGTTAGGCCACTACAGACTAAGTCTAATGAACTTTGTCAATTGCTGAGGTTTAGAGCCTCATCCAGCTCAGCCACAAGTTTTGCTCTGCTCATTCTGGTCTGACGAGATTCAGCCAGCCTGTTGTCAGCGGACACAGGAGCCTGGATCAGCCTTTAAACGGTGTGATCTGATTTCCAAAATTCAAAAGACAGCGCTGCAGGTTGTTGTCATCATCTATAAGAGAAAGTTCAGTCGCGTATAGGCAGCTGTACTCTCTTCATTCTGTGACCTTGCCACATTACAACATCCTCCCTGCCCTCAGCAGAGACGGCTGACATGAAGAACCTCATGCTCTTTCTCTCTCTCTCTCTCTTTCTCTAAACTCATCCTCTGATGATGAACAGACCAGATAAGAGAAGATGGTCCTCAGTGATCAAGTAGATTGAGGAGAGCTGCTCTACAATGTTGCTGCAGAGTTTCCCTGTTGCTGTGAAGCAGACAGACAGAGGCCGAGGGAGCATATGTTCTGCTTTGCTCTATCAAAGCATGCAAGTCATTTTGTGTATCTGTGGATGTGTGTATGTGTGTGTCTGCTTGTGTGTGTGTTTTGCATAGATAAGTCGTAGTGATAAGCTAACAGGGTCCTGAGGTTATCGAAGCACGGAAATCTGAGAGAACAATGTCTCATTTAACAAACCAGGAAGCAAGCAAGACACACACACACACACACACACACACACACACACAATCCCACACACATGCACCATGTTATGGTAGATTGTTGGGGTTTAACCTTGACGTGCAGATGTATTAACCCACAGCTTCTCTGGTCTTTGTCCCTTCTTTCTGTGTTGTGTTGTGAAAAACGAAATCTGAGCAGAACAAGCAAACGTCGGCATTGACAGAAACATGTTATCATTCACGCAAAGCTGAAAATATTTCAGTGGGTGAGGCATCATGTTTGTTGAATAAGTAATTGCACAAGCTCAACACAATTCAGTGTTTTACTGGTGAACATAAAAAGTTTTCCCAAAAACCTGAGTTGCCGGAGCTGGTTAAAATATGGCCACCATGAGCTGATACACAAAAAACAGGACCTTCAGGGGATTAAACCAGAGTTGTGTTATTGTTTTCAAAAAATCCATGAACACAGCTAAATTGCAAGTAAATCTGAAAGGTTTTAATTATCCAAACATTTGCATAAAAGAGAGAAAAAAAACTGATATTTTTTGATTTTGTGAGATAAGATTTGTTAAATAGCTTTTAGTGTAGTTTGACTCTTTCTGCACACAAACTTTTAAAGGTCCCATATTTTATATTTATCCAGTGTTTTATTTTAATTGATATCCATAAGAAGATATATTTGTGGTTTTAAGAACCAAAAACCACCTCAGTGTAGTTTAACATCTCCTCTCTCAGGCTTCTCTCTGGAGCTCTAGTAACAACAGGTCAATGAGCCAATCAGCAGAGAGGATCTGAACCTCTTCTGAGTGATCGAATGAAAATAGAGCAGATTTCAGGTAAACACTCAGAGAAACCAAATCCTGCAATGTTGGATGGTGGGTCCAGGTTGGCAGGGCTTCGGGCGTGGCTGAGGATGGTGACTAGTTTGTTGTGACATCACAAAGTTACAGAAGTCCTGACGGCTGGTTTTAAGGCTCAGTTTCTGAATACAGGCTGTGTGCATTTCTCTGTGGACCGAGGCTTTGATACTTTCACGGTATTAATATAGAACCTAGACCTGCTTTATAATCAAAAATATGGGATATATACAACACGGGAACTTTTAACTTCACATTTACATAAACACATTCATGATTTAAATGTATTGTAGTTTTACTACGGTGATGTGTGTCTGAAAATATCTAAAAACTTTTTTCTTCACAGGTCAAAGCAACACAGCTTTGATTTAATCCCACATTTATAACCTGTTCCTCACCAGTAAGTTACGACTAATCAGAACGCTCTCTGTCTCTCTCTCTTTCTCTCTCTCTTTTTTCTCTCCCTTTCCTCTGACCCTGATCCCTCCTTCATCCCTCCATCTTTCCGTTTGTTCCATCCTCTCTTCTTCTGTCTCTCACTATGTCGGAGCTGTCACAGTGGTAATGATGACTCGCCCTCGTGTCCAAACTTTGTGTCGCGTTCCATGCAGGTCACAAGGCCCTCTGTCGGAGTTGTCACTGAAGGCCAAATGCACAGACACACAGAGGTGCACACATACACAAAGACCCACTCAGAGTCACGTTTTCACAAGCACTCGTCAGTAATTTGTATACAATCCCTAACAGGCATGGATGTACAGAAAAACACGAAAACACAACAAACAATACACATGTTCTCTGAGATGTACACACACACACACACACACACACACACACACACACACACACATGGTACGTGTGGAGGACATCGGACAACTGTTGAGGCTGCTGGCATTTGAACTTTGAAGTCTTAAGCAGGGGACTTCAGCTTAATCTTCCTCCTCCTGATCCACAGGCTTAGTCGCCTCTCTCTCTCTCGCTCCCTCTCCCACTCTGCCTCTACCTCGCTCGCTCTCTCTGCCTCTCTCCTCATCACCCTGTCTGTCTCGCTCTGTCTGTGTCATCCCTCTTTTTCCATCTCTCTCTCCGTCTTTCAGCTTTCATTCTCTGGCTCATCCAGGAGCACAGAAACCCCCCTGCAGGTTAAAAATAACTGCAGGACAGAGGCTACAATGACTGACAGCCAGGGAACATGGTGTTAACTTGGACACACAAGACTATATACACGCACACACACAAATGCATCCATAGATTGCTTGTATATATAGAGCTTTTCCCTACCTTGTGTACACACAGATTTCATATCTGTTTCTGACTCTTTAACCAGGTCTTTTGGAGCGTTTTGTTCCCGCTATGCAAGAAACAGAGCGCTGCAGGGATGACGTATTTTTTTAGGCCAGTCCAGATGTTGGCATCACCCTGGTTCCCTCAACAAAAAGCTTTTTGAATTACTGCAGAAAGTAAGTGCTCTGACAAACAAAACTTTATGATACTGACACGTTTTGTTGAGCAGGAAAATCTTCACAAATGAACACCTCGTCTGTGATTTTTTTTAAGTCTAGATACAATCACAAGAAGTTAAAAGTTAATGTTAGGATATAAACAAACTACACCACAGTTGCACGACTTCAACATCAACACCAATAAACTTCCAACTTGTAGTTTGATTTATCTCTGACCTCTTCTCCAAGAGTCTTTCCCCTTATAAAGTTAGTAATAGTTTACAAAAGTGCTTTAACAAAGCTGTAAAGTACTGGTGAGTAGGTCAGTTTTCGTGTTCAGGCTGATGATGTTTAAAGTCCCTGACGTCCAAAGACCCACGGACTTCAGGACAAAATGCTAACAAATATCCTTGTGTTAGGACTCATTCCTGCAGTTCAAGTGACCTACCGAGCTGATTTTCCTCTGAGACCATTAAATTTGTAACAGCATACACACAGCATGAAGTTACATAACTTTACTGTATGTGATTTTCTCACAGGTTAAAGTGCAGTTAAAGCCATGGAAGCAAGTCAATTACAAATACAAGCTGGAAAACCAAAAACAATAATTCAAAATATAACTGCTGAACAAAATGAAAAATGTTTTTGTAAATAACACTTCAGGCCATGAATCTTTTTTTTTTTTTGGGTTACTGCTAAACACTGTGTGTGTTTCCTTTAACTGGCCTAACCCTCCTCTGGTTCCATCATCACACCCTTGCTGTGCAGCCAAAACTTGTTCAAACCCACAAAATCTTAAGTTTCCAAAGATACCAAACATGTCCAGCTGAATTGAGGGATGAGTGCAGACCATAAATTAATTCATAATAAATCTAGAGTTTTTCCACTTCATGCTGAATGTAAGGAAAACATCACGTATTGAAACTTCAGCGAAGTAGTGGAACAAGCACGTATAGAATATACTTGGAGCTGATGTGTTCCGTTGACAGGAGAGTTTTCTGTTTGAACAGCAGGATAATTATTCTTGCCTGTCACAATAATCCGTCGTAACTCTCTCTTTCTCTCCTCCCAGATTTATGAGTTATTACTAGATTATTCCCGACGGGTGCAAAGAGGAATTATGTGATTATATTTTGTTTTTACTTTTTGAAGCCATGGATGATCACTGATACAAGCTGAGGATAATACCAATGATGATACAACATTGGTACAGTCTCTGTCAGTGGAGGGAGAAGAATTCAGTTACCCGTATTTAAATAAAATTTAGAAATGCAACAAAACAACCTGTATTGCCAACAAAATGTATTTAATCTGTTTCGAGAAATGAAAAACGGCTATTTTAATAAGTTATTCTTACATCGGGCAGTGCTTTTAAACTGTCTCTTCTCACCTGCCTGTTCCTGTATCACCACTGCACCACAGCTGGAAGTATATTCCTGTAAAGTCTGGTCATAGCTGAAAAATGCCTCCTGGCTCAGTTTAAAATGAATCCTGGTCACAGTTAAAAAGCAAAAATGTCAATTGACCGAGTATGAAGATCTGGGAAACTAATCTCCAAACATCAACTTCCCAACCTCCTGATACTGACTGTAAATCACTAATGAGAATATCCACTGGTGGAATCTGTGGGAGACCATGTTGAGTATTAACATACGTGGGACATGAGGGGGAGGCAGAGAGATCGGTGTGATACTGAATCAAATCCGCCTCAGACACATCAGACGGACCATACCTGATGATCATTTTTCATCCTCCCCCGAACAGCACAGCACTTTGAGTCTGCTGCCACATGTGAGCTGACACACACAACAGTGACCTGGCACAGGAAGAAAAGTGCTTTAAGAAGCAGAGGATAATAACATCACCTGCTGTGTCACAAGCTCATACAGAAACACTCAGACATGAGCTTCTAAGATTGGGTGTCAAAATAAAGACAAGATTTCATATTAAAATGTCCCTATAAAAGGATCAAAAACACAAAATCTGTTTGTGTCATGAACTGTCTCTCCTTTCTTTCTTTCTTCCTCGTCTCCTCTGTATCCTTTGTCTTTACCTCCTCTCCTCTCCTCTCGTCTCCTATACCCAGCAGCCTAGAAGAAGAAAGGTCAAAAACACCATAGACCCTCCCGATCCCTTGCTGCAGCCCCTCCCCATGTGGCAGAAAGGTTTTTGGTTTTTTTTCTTGCATATGCATCACACCTGCTTCACTTCTTTTTCCTTCTCACTTTTTTTCTTTTTCTTTTTTTGTGCACCCATCCCCCAGGATGTGAGAAAGAGAGCAATATGTCACATATGAAGTCGATTTTTCTGCGTGTGGTTTTCATGTGTTCAGGTCATTCAGTGCAGTGGAATATGAAATACAGAGGAGTTAGTACAATGCAGACAATCAATCATCACTGTGTGGAGCAGATAAGAGGCACAGAGAGAGAGAGAGAGAGAGCGAGAGAGAGAGTGTGTGTGTGTGTGTGTGTGTGTGTGTGTGTGTGTGTGTGTGTGTGTGTGTGTGTGTGTGTGTTATTCTGCTGACTCAGCAGTGAGACAGAGACCGACAGGAAAGAAAATAGAGAAACGTTACATAAGAAGGTTTGAAAGCAACACGCTGTGAGACGCTGATCACAAGAACACAGAATACAACATTTTGTTCTCATCTGTTGTATGTTTTACACTTATCACTGCTGTGAGTTTTAATTCGTTAAAGCAGCTATAATTGATGGATTATAATAACAGTGATGACAATATGGAAGGGGACGCTCACAGTGATGAGCCTGCTGAGTTATCACCTGAACCTGCAGCTCCTCTCAGCTTTACTGAGCTTCACAGTGAGTTTCAGCTCATTGTGTTCGGTTGTGTACAGCTTTGATTCACTCTCACTGCTCTTACAGTTCTCCTAAACCCAGCTGTAGCTCACCAGACACAGTTAAGGAGCCAGCTGGTGAACACAGTGGAGCATTTAGCAGCTAAAATGCCAGATATTTCCCTCAGGAGGTGGTGGAGACCAAAAATCTAAAAAAAGAGAGTAGATGTCGAACCTGCATTCCCCAGGTGGACACAAATATAACTCGAAATTAGATCCATCCATCCATCAGGTTTTGATTCAGGTTGGCAAAATATTAACATTTTCTAAGCCCTGGCGCAAACTACAACTCACTGAAACTTTGATCAACTGAAGTAACATGAATATATCAACTGTAGCCAATACATTCCTCTATAACTTGCAACATGAAACTTCTGTCCGGTCATGTGCTCTTTGCGAACAGGTGTCTGCACTAAGCCAATGAGTTGTTAGAGGGAGACAAAACACTCTCACACCACTTTACGATCACAAGTCGACCTCATGTTTTTTGTAGTTCAGCAACTGTGATGAGCCGATCAGCTGATCATATCTTGTCTGTTTCAGTCAGTCAGACTCTCCCAGGTAAACTTTCTTACCTGGATCTTTGAGTTTTAGTTGTTTTCAACTTAAATCACCCACAAATGCTGAGAGCTGAACCCAGATGGATTTGATGAGGGATTTGAAAGGATTCAGATTCAATAAGATGCTATTAAACACCAGTGCTGTTCATTTGTTCCTCCATTCATTGATCAGCAACAACAACAACAACAACAACACAGCACTTCTCCTGACTGTTGGTGTGTTTGACTGTTTTTGGCTGAAGCTGAATTATTTCTAACTTGCCAGCTCAGCACAGAGTCTTACACTCCCACCTCTTCATCATCTGACGCAAAGTGAGCCAGACTCCTTTTCCTGACATTTATGGCTAACTTCCTGTGTAGGGAGGCAATAACAGGAAGAAGGAAACAGGTGCTTCTGCTGGAGGTGAAAGGTCACAAGAAATGGCTTCTCTCTCCCTGCAGGAAGAGGTTGGAGGGAGCAGCCAGGAAAACAAAAAAGACTGGAGTGGCTGTGTGTACATGCTCGTGTACTGTTCATGTTTCAGCGCTGCTCTCGGTCCAACTGAACAACGTCAAAGTGCTGCTGCAGTTTTCAGTCTGAGTAAAGGGAAGTGCAGGCCAGCCCCGTCCGAAAATAGCCCCAGAATAATACCACAACAAAACCACAGCCCACTTACAGCTGATCTCACAGGGGACGCAGCTTCTGCTCTGCAGCTCAATTCCAAACAGTAACAGTGGAGAGACTACGTTTTACTGTCAATATGAAAACAATATCGATTGCACTAAGTAGGTGATGCTTCACTACATTACACATAAACAATATATGGGAGGTCTCCAGGGTGCTTTGGCTTTTATGTAACAATCGCTGATGTTTGTGCGCTGCTGCCTGGGGTGTTTTCTTCAAGCAGTGAATTTAAATAGCACACACACACACACACACAGACACACACTGAAAAAAAAAAAAAAAAGGTAGGAAATGCGGACATCATGTCTGTGACATCACCCTCAAGTTAGAATTTGAGTTTATTTTGGCAACATGAAGGAGTCTGGGTGGAGCTCTGGTGGGTGGGGCTTAGGTGGGTGGAGCCATCAGCAAACAACACAGCTGAGTGCAATAGGCTGACAGTCTTGTCAGTCAAGGCAAACTGGCCCAAAAACTTAAGCCTGAATATCATTTTAATGGAATAAAAATCATATTAAATGATTTAATGTGATAAATAAATATGTATTTGTATTTTGTATCTTTAGAAATTAAAGTTTGCCTTTGGCTTTAAAATAAGAACTGTATCTGACATTTGTTTCAATGTTCAGAGAAACACAACAACTTAGCTTCGACTAATAAATACTATGACACTGTATGTAGCACTACTGTCTTTAGTGTATATTACATGCTTGTGTATCAGTCATTATAAAAGAGAAATAATTTTTTTTATCGTTCAGTATTAGTATAGTATTCACAGTCCTATCTGTGAAATATCCCAGATTTAATCTCTAACTTGCTAAAATAATGAGTTTAAATGTTGTGCATCACTCAGTTTGTATGGATCAGGTTTTTGACAGCTCTCACCACCACTACAAACTACCCATATTTAAACCAGACTCTCCATCGTAACATTAGAGCGTGCTGCAGTGTGAACACGCTCGTGATGATGTTTTAAGAGTTGTGTTGAGAGTTGGAAACAAAAACAAACACGAAATAATCAAAGTCCTGAAGTCCCTCAGTAAAGTCTCTTCATCTCTTCATGTCATGTCAGAGCTCATCAGAGGCGGTGTGAGAATCCATTCAGCTCATAAATCTTCTTCTTCACTGCTCTGTTGTCCCGTCACGTGGCCTTGAAGCGCGGCGTGTTGTCTGTCGGTGTCGTTGCTGCTCTGTTTTTCTTTCTAGCAGCAGCTGCTTCTTCCAGCGAAGCTCTCTGTCACTCCGCAGCTGTCGGCTAACAAGAGTTCAGATCTGCATCCAGCTTTCAGTCACCCACTCAGCCTGCCCGGCTTTCATTCTTGGCTCTGTTTGTTCACCCCCCCCCCTCTCTTTTTCTCTGTCTATTTATCTTCATGTCATCTTCTTCCACGCTTTTCAGTTTCTCCCTCTTCCTTCCAGTGTCTCGATCCAACTCTCTTCCTCTTTCTCAACAACATCACAAACACCCTTCAAATACCTCTTCTCTGTCTGCCTCCTGCCTCATTCTCTCTCACCCAGTCCCAGGGGTTAACCAGTAATGCCAACACCACATGTTACAACAGCCGGACTCTTGACAAGAAGAAGACATTTTATCCACAACCCGAAATAGTAGACAATCAGGGCTGCAGCGCAGTGGACACCAATTCATCTTTCACAAGCACACATGTGTATGTTGGTGTATATGTCAAGGTATGTGTGTGTGTGTGTGTGTGTGTGTGTGTGTGTGATGTCATGACCTCCATTCCTCAGATCAAAGTGAGTTTGTGTTGTTTTGGTTACAAAACTGTTTCCACAATGACAACCATGCTGTTAAAACCCTGTGAGGGTCGACCAAGACGTCTTGCATTACTAGTAGTCCACTGACCTTATATGTGTGTGTGTGTGTGTGTGTGTGTGTGTGTGTGTGTGTGTCTGTGTGCGTGTCTGTGTGTTTGTTGGGGGCACTGTGATTTTATTCCAAATGTTTTACATTCTTTTTTACGTACATTTTACATTCATACTTTTACAGTCATTTTTCTTCCATACATCATTTCCTCTATACTGCAAAATTGTTCTGAGCAGATATAGTGTAAATCTAATGGGCCCATGAAAACCCTTTTTTTTACTAAGCTTCTGTGTGCAACAGAAACTTTGGTAATAATGATAGCAATAATTTTCGTGTCATTTATCCACAAGGTCTTTTTGGTTTTTGAAACAATGGCAGAACATTTGGTGACAAAAAATATGTCTCTGTTCTGTAGCATGTTGCTGTAGCAGTAAAACAGAAGCACTTAAACAAAGTACTTTGATTTCATGTGACTAGTTACTTTTTCAGGTAATGTAATTAAATATTATCATAATCAACCTTTTGTAACAAATGCTCTCTCAGTTATTTTTACACTGCATTAATTAAAATGTCACAATAATATTTTCATTATATATCTTTTTCAAAACAATATACTTTTTTATTGTGCACAAAACATCAAACTTTACATTATGCTTTTTTTTTGTTTCTTTTTTTTGTGTGGAAATTTAGTGTCTCTGAACGGTGGAGGTCTCTGTGAGTCCGGCAGCATTGAAGAGGTTATTTTTATGCAGGGGTTTCTTTGTCTGTGTGTGAACATGTGCGTATCTGTGTGTCGTCAAATGCAGCGCAAACCCATTTAGTCTCCTCTCTGACGTGGTATAAATAGCCTAAAGAGCAACAGGGGGATTCGCCCTCTATTACAGGCGTCTAAATATCAGCAGCTATTAGCCTGCTTGTCTCCCTGCGGCTGCTCGCCTCTTCCAAAACAGCATTACTCAGCTGTCAGTCAGCCGCGGGCTCAGATGCTCAAGATGCAGAAGATACAAACTGAATTAAAAAAAAAAAACACAGCACACATATCAAATCTGTGCAAGAGGAGCAGGTGACAGAGACATACTGAGGCTGGTACCAGAGGAATAGCTTGACATTTTGGGAACTGCACACATTAGCTTAGCCTAGCACAAAGACATGAAACAGGGGAAAACTGTAAAAGTGTAGAAATGACAGTTCACTTTTATGTGCAGCGGTGCTGCAATAACTTCCTGCAGTCTCCACTGGTTGCCTAGCAACTGCAACCTGAGTTTGGCGTGGAAGAACTTGACTGACCTCAAACCCATCTAACACCTCTGGGACGAGCTGCAGCGCTGACTATGAGCCAGGCCTCCTCGCCATCATCATCAGAGCGACTGTGGCTGAATGAAGTTTAGCATTAAAATTACAACAAGACACAAGAAAACAAGACACCATATGTGCAAACAACACTGTTATTTGCATCAGCCATGTGTGTGTGGGTGAGTAAGTGTGTGTGTGTGGGTGAGTGTGTCTGTGTGTGTGTCTGTGTGTGTGTCTGTGTGTGAGTGTGCGTACCCAGTACCAATTAATTATACATAAAACTCTCCTCATAACTGCACCTTAGAATTGTGTACTCGGCAATAAACCTCTTTCTCTGAGGACTGTGTGTGTGTGTATACACAAGTCTGAAAACTATAATTATTCAAAACTATAAAGGCGTAGCGCTCCTTTCCTTCCTCCGCCCCGAAAGTCTGCTTACGACAGAGGATGAGAAATCGCAGCAGGGGAAAACATACGCAACTCTAACGCAACAGCAGAGCTCAAAGACGTGGAGGACACACACAAGACACTTCTGGGGACATTTTTTAAAATGTAATTTATTTTTTTACTCTGCAGGAGATGTCATCATTTCTGTTTTTCATTCGGAATATTTCTTTTCTTTAGTTTTTAGTTTCTCTGATATTTTTTCAAATATTTTAGTGGCAACATGTTATTTTTTTTTTTTAAAGCTATACTGCAATGTGTGTGTGTGTGTGTGTGTGTGTGTGTGTGTGCGTGCACGTGTGTGTGTGCCTGGTAGAATACACTGTCTGGCAGGCCTGAACAGTCAATACATGGAAACAATGCCAGACCTGACTAATCAATAGGTAGCGATCATGAAGCGAGGACGATGATAATCACTTAAACAGATTGGGATCATAATCAATGGCTGCACTAATTGTCCTTCATTACACAGCTGCTATTGGCTCTCAGATGTAGTCGTACAATCAGCAGTGGAGTGAGTCTCATGTGAAGTTTCTTAGCAAACAAAAATTATTTAGCTGAGTGGGACTTCGACTCTCTCTAATGTCAATAATCACATCACGCAGCCCTCTGAGTACTCTTCTCTGATTGGCTCAAAATCTGGAAAAACTAACTGTGCTACATCAAATTTCATCACTTTGCAGAAGATTAGAAAATGTGACAAACTGGTGACCCCCAGTGGAACTGTATAAATCTGACCAGTGACATACAGACATAAAAAAAACCTGGGTGTTTCATTTAATTTTTTGAATCATAAATAAATTTAACTATAGTGCCACCTTAGTGAGCGTAGATCTGGTTTCAGAACAACAACAAGCACATACAAGCAATGTAAAAGTTATTTTCTTCATTTATATAAATTTATATCATTTAGCTAATTATATATTAATTTTAAATGATCAAAAAGTCAAATAAACTGCTGTATTGTTATGTGCTAATCCAACAGTCATACATAATTTGCTTGATAGAGACCTGATACTTTCAGATAAATGTTGATATTATGTTAATAAATATCTGAACCTTTAACCTTAATAAATAATGTCTTGCTTCTGAGAGCTCTGTCTCTCACTGCATTATCTCTGAATGCTGAGCTGGTTTTCTACTGTTTTCGATCTGTAAATAAAAACAGTTAAATGATTGTTTTACTGTTTTTCTTTTTCTGAGTAATGGCTGCATGTCTTCCTCCATGAAGAAGGTGAATCAGCTTGTTTCCTGAGAAGCAAAATCCAGGACAAAAAAAAACAGGATTTTGGAAAATGAGGGTGTCCCCAGGGGAAATGATGTCCTCGGCCACCTCATGGCCAAAATATGCTACTGCAAACACTGACGTCAGAAGACACGGAGAAGTTAAGTGGCTGAATGCAAGAGCTTCTGTCAATGAGCATCTGTGACAGGAAGAACAACTCGTCCTCCAACCACAAACTTCCTAACAGCTGATCCAAGAAAACACAGAGAGAGAGAGAGAGAGAGAGAGAGAGAGACAGATGGAAAGTTAAAGTGCCGTGTTCTTCATTGAGACGCTCACATGAAATGTGTGTGTGTGTGTGCGTGTGTGTGTGTGTGTGTGTGTGTGTGTGTGTGTGTGCGTGTAGCAGCCAACAGTTCATGTCACATGTGGAGTTTATGTTCACACCTCACCCACTGCATCCTGTCTCAATGGATCTCATCTTTTTCATCTTTTCCCTCCTCTTTTTCCTTTTTCTTTTCTCCTTCACCCTAACCCTCTTGTCTCCTTGTTGCCCCCCCCCCCCATTTTTAATTTTCACTCTTCCTCTCTCCCTCCCTCTTCTGTTTCATGTGTGTATGGTTCCCTGTCAGTTTTCCTTTTTTCCTCTTCTTATTATTATTTTTGTCTCATTCAGCTTCAGTCAAACAGAAAATCACAACTCGACCACAGACACACACACGATGTGTCGTTCCAAAGGCAAACACTTCCCTCCATCTCCTCCTCATGAAGCCCTTCAGGTGAGGCAGAGCTGGCACACACACACAAACAAAACTAATAAACACACGCGCGCATAATTGCAGGGATGGCCTCAGACACAGCGAGTTTCCTGGAATAGAACAGAACACAATAGAAGCGACAGTCAGACTGACCTGTTTGACGCGGTCTGGGTTGACGGTGGTCTGCGGCTGCAGGATGCTGACCGGCTCTGTCTTCTGGGTGCTCTGAGGCATCTCCCTCACCTTCTCAGCGATGAAGTCATGGACACCGTTCAGCGCCTCCACCGTCCCCTGGATCAGACAGACCCGCTCTGTCGTGCCTGGACAGACACACACACACACACACACGTAGACACACAGGTCAGGATGAGTTTAAACTGATGGCAAACAGGAGTCAGAGGAGACTCAAAGAGCCAATTCACACAGCAGCTGGTTTCATTCAGGTTTTCTTATGCACATCTTAAAGAGGTGGGTGGAGCAGGTGAAGGGCAGATGCTGTGTTGTCCCAAAATAATTTTCTGTCTTTTTTTTTTTTTTTTGTGTGTGTGTGTGTGTGTGAATGAAAATGAATCATAGTGCACTTCAAAATAACAAGTGTCAGTGAAGAAAAGAAACTGTAATGGTCTGGGAAAGTAAACGAGCTGCTGCAGCAACATCGAGCAACATCAAGATTTACCAAGAAATGGAACTGAAGGAACACGTATTAAACGAGATATTTATAGCAGAAAACTAATTTGAAACTTGTAATTACATATTAGATTAAATTCCTTGAAGCATGTTGAGGAAAAACAAAAAAAAAAAAGACAGAATCTTGACCTCACACGCAGAATGTAACGTAGAGAAAACACCAGAGTTCACGTTTCCACTGCATCTTCTCAGAAACGTTCAGTTTACGTCTGTTTCCAGGACGTCGCCATTAATTCTCCAGTCACATGAAAAATAAAACACGACTCAGTGATTTCCAAACTTCTGCTTCAGTCTGGGCCGAACATGTGCGTAAACTTTAAAAGCTGTATCGTGAAGATTTATATCAGCTTCAACAAACTGGCTAAAGTCTATTACACAAATCAAAAAGCTGTGGAGGTGCAGAGGATTTATCCTCCACTACTGCAGCAGCAGAAACTGGGATTTATGTCCGCTGATGAAAGTCCAAATGCAACTTATAACAAATATATAAAAGAAAAACTATGGGTTTGCATTTGCTAGTTCATGTGTTTGTGTGTATATAGTTCATGTGCCAGCCCACTGTATGTTATGTTGCTTGTGCACCTCCTCTGTTTCTCTGTTTTTCTCCGGGAACGTGTGACCAAACACTGAGTGTTTACAAGATTAGAAAGTGAGCGGCTGAATTGGTGATCAAGAGAAAACCAGACACTCAGAAACAGTGCACAACAACACATCCATGGTGTTCTGTGTTGTGTCTCTGTGCTGAAGCATATTTGACACAAAACACTCTTGGCTTCAATCTGATGCTATTTGAAATAAAAAAAAAACTGAACAGTGAAGGAATCATGGTTCCTTCTTTACAAAGTCCAGAGATTTTGTGAAACCAGCAGTAACTGGTAATTTCATGAATTTAAAAACACGCCATACAACGCTCCCAGGTTTGAACTCCTTTGTTACGGAACAGTTGTGGATTGTATGACTGCTGTCCATTTCTGAAACACACTTTAAGTTTCACAACTGTCAGTATTTGTATGTGCATTTCCCCACTACAGTTCCACAGTTCCTATGTTTCCACTCACTTTCCTACAATATGAAAATCAATGAGAGGCTTTTAAAACTTGCTTCACTTGTAATCCATCACAGTCAACATCAGGTCTGGATTCATTTATCTACTTTTTTGTGAAGGTTATATTAACATTGTGTAGCGATGCAGCTGAATCAAAAAGCCTGTTCTTCCTTCCCTGACAAAAATAATGATTGGTAAAAAGAAGTGTGAACAGATGTATCTGTGAGCTTTACTGTGATGTTTACACAACTTCAGGACTCAAGACGTGCTCATTTATTTTCCTGCTTTATCTAAATCAACGAAACCAATAGCTGTAAAATGAATTCAGAAACACAACAGGTTGCGAAATCACTAACTGTGATGTAAAATATATGACTTTTAGTAAAGAGGCCAGAATACAAAACCACGAGTGTGACGCTTAACAGCTGGAAATCAGCAAATCGGCACTTTAAACACATCGTGAGCGTTTTTGTGCCAAAACAATGACTCTCCACTGTCTCAGTATGACTTCTACTGACACTATAATAAATACATCAGACATCATACAGGAGGAGGGCCAGAGCTGACAGACTGACAGACAGACAGAGGGTGTAGCTGTGGAGAATCTAGGCCAATGCAAAGCCTCTCAGTCCGACTCTATCTCAACAACACACTGAAAGTAAATCTCTCTTTGGCCCTCTCTCTCTTGCTCTCTCTCTCTCTCTCTCTCTCTCTCTCTCTCTGTCTCTCACCCTTTTAGCCTTTATTGTCCCCCCCCCCCCCAACTCTTTTAACCGCTCTCCCTCTCCCATCTCTCTCTCTCTCTCTCTCTCTCCCTCCCTTGACTCCAGTATTTGGCGGGATCTGCTCTTATCTCGGCCCAGCAGCATGTCATTTAGTGCTTCCCGTCCCCTCCCTCTCCTTGCATTGTTGGCCTGGCTCGGTTTGGCCCGACTCGGCCCTCTGCGGCTGCACTGGGAACAGGGGGATTGAGGGAATGAGGGATAAAAGCTGCTGTATGCGTGTATGTGGGGGTTGGGAACTGATGGTACATTATGGTGTAAGGGCAGAGAACGAAATTAAAAGTGTTGTTTCAATGCTGCCTGGAATTTAATTTAAAACCAATTTAGTTCATAAACTGGTGAGAGCCTGGAAAGACGTGTGGTAAAGAAAAAAGATACAAACATACAAGTCAGTGGATGTCAAAAACATATTCTCCAGTTTAGTTCTTCATTAATGAAAAGACACCTTCCTAAACAGTGAACTTTGTGTATTTGAATATGAATTTGAGCATTTTTTTGAAGCCCACAGTGTGGATTTGAGGATTCACAGTGCAGCATGGTGGAGCAGGGAAACAACAGAGGCTAAAAATAAGAAAAACACAGCACATTCAGGCATTTGGCGCTTTTGTCTACCTGGCCGTGCTGGCCCTTTGCAATGCCTATTAGCATTACAGCAGTATGAATTCCCATTCCTATTTTTACAGTGTGTTGACAGCAGTGACAAACAGTCACTGTTGACAGCAGCCGAATGCTTCGGCGTGGACGAACGAACGTGACGACGAACTAATAAATAACACAGACTACATGTGAGCTGGAGATTTCAGGTGTAGCCTCGTCTGTGGGTTAACACTTCAGCATCATTCTGCATTAATTCAGTATTAATGAGCAAACTGGCATGTCCGGTGGAGTGTGTGTGTGTGTGTGCGTGTGTGTGTGCATGTGTTGATACTGAGGAAACTGGGCCTTGCCTCCGCTCGACAGCTGGTGCCCTCTGGGTAATCTGGACTCATCCAATCAGAAGCAAGGATTAACAGGCCATTGTCTTGGCACGAGTGTCTGAGTGTGTGTTTGTCTGTATGTGTGGGTTTTGTGATTACTGTGTGTGCATGAAAGTGTAGCAGAAAAGGCCACTCTGTCAGTGGAGATCAGAGAAGCTGCTGCACAGCTGTGCTTCGCCTCATCACAAAAATATTCACCTAAAGATCAATTAATAATCATATGAGCGGGCGGCTGATTGTGATCGTGTTTAGAGGGGAGGTTTTGTGAATTACCCTCATGTCTGTCATGCTCATGTCTCAGTGCCCTGCTGACTCACAATCACAGACACACAAATGCCAAACCTGTGAATTTACACTTCCCTCACTTTCCTTTCTACTGGTCCTACTGGTGGAAGACACCAGTGTGTGTGTGTGTGTGTGTGTGTCTGTGTGTGAGTGAGTGAGTGAGTGTGTTTATTTATATGTAAGTTTTGCATCTTGTAAAATGAAGCTCATCATTTGACATTTTAACAGCTGTTTCCTGACGTGCTGCAGCTGCTGAAGAGATATCTGCTCAGTGTTGTTGAGACTCTTGTGTTTAAATACCAAGTTTATGAGACATTGTTCACGTTGCTCATGTAGAACATAGCAGGAAGAACAATATCACGCATATTTAAAATGGTTATGCCTCATGTGCATGGACACAGTCAACCCATGCCTTTTTGTTCTGCAGGAACTTAAAACATTAAGTTGACATCTGTTTTGGTTTATTGTATATATTTTTTCAGCTCTGATCAGGACATTAAAAAAAAAACTGATTTCACACTCATACTAATGTGTTGTTTCATCACAACAGGGATTTCAACAAGACTCACCAAACACATTTGCAACAACAGCAGCTGAACCAGTGCTACTGATATGTGTGTTTCAGACCACCATGTTCTGATAGGCTGGTCTGGGAAGAATAAAGCAGAGTTTATTAAAGCACTGGGGTTGAAACGGAGATGCATTACAGGCCTAAATAACAGAGGGAAGAGAAAATGAAATAAGACTATGAAAGGACCACAACACACAGAGTGGAGCGAACCACAATGGAAATACAAAAAAACGAAGTCTCACAAATGTTCAGGTTATGGAAAGTTTCAGGTCAGGAGGTTGTTAAGTTTCTGATGAAACACCTGCAGCACTGCCAGCGGGAGCTAGTAATGCCAGGTGTCCAACTTCCACTGAGTCAGAAACGTTAATAAAATCTATCCATGCATGGCGCTGCGCTACAGTTTCTGTAACATTTAGCGAACACAGTATACTTATAGGCTGCAGCTCGGCTCCAGCCTAGCGTCACACTGGACAAACCCGCAGTGTCGAGCACAAAATGTACAAGAGGGTCAATTACTGGAGCCCTTACTTCTATCAAAGGATGATGAGGAACTGAAAATGAAAAGGTGTGAAGAATCTGTGAGATTCATACCAGACGTGAACTTCAGCTCGCTATTTCCACAGTGACCAAGTGACCCAACACCACTTTGTTCAACACCACAACACTCATCATCATCATCACCGTCATGATCCAGGCTGTGGACCCTGGCAGTTGTTTTTATTATAGTCTAGCTCGCATGACTCACTCCTTCCTCCTCTGCTCTCCTCCTCCTTTTCCTCCTCCTCCTCCTCCTCTCCCTGATGACCAGAGAGGCACCGGAGGTAGCAGACAGAAAGCACAGTGAGCGGCTTCTCCTCTGATTTCTGACTCACAGTAACTCACAGAAACATATGCAGGCTCAGTATGACGATGCACACTGATGCTGCTGGAGAAACGGTGGCGTGCTCCAACACCGGGCCACATGTCAGAAATCAAAGCAACCATGTCCTGCAGTGGGAGGTTGCACATCCACCCTCTGTTGCTATTAGCATGAAAAACCTCATATAGGAAAGACAAAGAGAAGATACATAATATTTGTTTTCTTTACAGCGAATATGGTTTGTGCTTTGCTGCAAATGAAACGCACAGAGAAGCAAACTTGAACTTGAACTCTTTTTTGTTGCATTACGTGCCAGCGATTTAACAACAGCAGTCAGACTGTGAAGTATGTTCTCAACAGGAAGTGAGAGGAGAGTGGTGTATCAGTGTAACCTCACACTGACCGTTGCAGTCGTGCAGTTACAGTGGCTCATCACTGTAAAGATGACTAGGTGTCTCACGGCCTGTTAATTGCAGCAGAGGGGACAATCCGCAGCCAGCAGGCATGATTCATTCCCTCCAGCCTCCGCCAGCCAAGGGTGGAGAGAGTTGGCCGCTCTGGGCTACCGTAGCTGATAATGAATGCACATTACACAGCTCGGAAATGTTCCACTAGTTTCTAGTGGTTTAAAGGTCAAATGATGGCCAGGGTGTTGATTTCATACTCTACATGAAGTTCAGTTTACTTATCATGGAGGGTAGATAATGCTGCAGGAGTCTTTTTTTCTTAGTCTAAGAACATAAACCCTGTGGACATTTACCTTTCAGAGAAGTTGGATGCCATTTAGTTGTATTACAGAAAATGTAGGATAGAGCAATTTTGGATCTTAATTTCTCAGATGATGCAGCATGTTACAGAGTTCCACAGAAACGAGTCCTAAAAGCCTGAAATTCATTAGCATTTTAGCATCTCTGTTGTTTTTGGTTCGATGACTAAAATAAGGTCTGTGGTTAACACAAGCTCAAGACATTTTCATGTTTTATTCTACAACATAAAATACGTTGGTAAATACTCCAGTCATGATTACTTTAAGCTTTTACATCTCCTAAAAAAGGCCGCTTGCTAACAAGTGGGGACATTAAACGCCAACATGCCGACCATGAAAACCGATCTATTCACCAGTCCACCTTTACACCTTTACAGCGTCGAGGCTGTTGTTGAAGAGCTAAGAGGTAAATCAATCTTCATGCGGGAAGTAGAGGTGGTGATGTTGAAGTCATGTGACCGTGGTGTAGTTCATTTCTGCCTCTTGTGAAGAATATCCTGCTGAACAAAACGTGTCAGTATCACAAAGTTTTGTTTGTCACGGAGTTTATTTTCTGCAGCAATCCAAAATCCAATGTAAAAATCCCATTGACTTTTGGTCGAGGGAAATAGTGTGATGCTAAAATCTGGGTTAGCCTACAGAAATACATCATTCCTATGTGAGGTATGTTTGTTGAAATGTTTTTCCTGATAATGTTTAATAATTTGAAAAATATATATTTTTAATTTACATTGTACAGTATTTTAAAAGGAATGTTATGTGTGTTGTTTTACAACAGAGTAAAACCAAACTCAACCAAACTTTTATACAGTAACAAAGCTTTAACTGTTGTTTGCCTCTTGTATCTGCAACGAGTAAAACAACTGATGAATAAAAGATCATTCTAGCCTGTGTGTATTAGTATGAGCTGCATCAGAGAAACACGTCCTGATCCCAGGAATCAAAAGACAAATTAAGGCAGAGATTTGATCTAGGGTCGACAAGCTGCAGCTGCAAACTGGACCTCTGAGGAGTATTTTATGTTAATAAATTTACAGGCCATGATGTAAAAAAAATCTGTGATTTTCCTCAACAAAGTCAAAAAAGCTTCCATGGCCTGAAAAAAATGTTATTCCTTCTTGGTTCATTAATGTTGTTTTTCAGTTCAGACAACCACTAAAGGCATAAACAGTCCGCTTTCCTCCACACTTGGGCAGAAACAAGTTGTCAGATATATTCTGGTAAATTCCTGCAAAGTGACCCAATTGTTAAAAAAATAAAAAATAAAAAAAGATTTTCCCCTAAGAGTCCTTTAAGATCCCTGAAGTTCCCCGTGTGAGTTTCTCAAACTTTTTTAATATTTGAGAAATATCAGCAGCGAATAACAGAAGAGAAGAAGAGACAAGAAGTGACAGCATCGCCAGAGGTCTTGTGTTCACAGGTACATGATGTTCATCCCCCGCTATGCTGAGATGTACAGCTTTTTCACTTCCAACACCACTCTGATAGAAAAAAAAAAAACATCAGCAGGCGAGAGATAGACAACTGATACCGAGATACAGAGGTTCACACGACTTCTGTCACATCCGCAAAACATCAAGCGAGGCGAAGGCAGAGGGAGAGACAGGAATGGACAGAAACCCAGAGAGGGAGAGGCAGATCGGCACAGAGTCACGATAGTCATGACAAAATGGAGTGACACCAGAGAAAGAGGGAGACAGAGACAAGCGGAGAGACAGAAAGACTGGGATGAAGAGAGAGAAACCTTTGTGAAACCTGTCACAACAGAGTAACGTCAGAAAAACACAGAGGAAGAGAGACACAGAGACGCTGCGAGATGTATACAGAGATGTAGACGAGGAAAGACACATTCAAGCAGTGCAGGACATGAGAGACACATTTCTATACGTCTTTTTAATCTACAGGGTTTTCAGGTGAAGACTTAATACAGTGAAGGTGAATACAGTTAAATTTATAGTTTTAGTGTTTTCATGGTAATGTTTCCACACTATATTATTTCACAAGCAAAATAAATGTTTGTTTTACATATATATATGATATAATAATAATATAATTTCTCCTGTATTCATGATATAAACTGAAACTGAGAGTGACACAGCTGCAGACACAGAAAGAGATGCAGAGTAAAATACTGAATGCAATCATGAAGAGACAAAGACAGAGAGGGAAATACAGAAACCAACACAACACACTAATGAAGAAAACCATGCGGAGAGAGAGAGAGAGACAGAGAGAGAGAGAAAGAGAGAGAGAGAGAGAGAAAACTATGGCATGAATTAAATAAATAAATAAAAACCAGCTCTGAGTATAAAATAACCTCAGAGGCTGCGTCGGAGCTGATTGGAGTCACAGTGAGACTTGGCGGCTGGTTTAATGTAAGCTCATTAAACAGATCTCCTTAGGCTGCGGATAAGTGCAGGTTAACTGGCTACCTTTGATCAGATCTGTTGGATTAGCGAACTGTTAGAGGTGCAGCTCAACACCTTGTTGTTCCGGAGGGTTAAAGAGTATAGAAACCTTATAGGCTTACAGGACCACAGACCAGCACAAGACAAGCGGGTACAGTCGAGGAGATGGAGGTCAGCTACAGATCCTCTTGTCCTGGCATCTTGTTTCCACTTCATTACAGTCTCATAAAGTTTCCAGAGGAACATGTGACAAGCTGACTTCTCTCGTAAAAAGGTTAATCTAAGGGTTGAGTTAAAACACGGCACTAAAAACATCAAAAGTATAACAGAGGTTTGCTGCAGGAAGTAGTATCTGAACCAGAATTGGTTTTCTTCAATAACAAAATGGCAGACGAGAGTGTTCAGCTTTATTAGCTCTGTGTCTTTAAATTAATGAAAAACTATTCTTTATTTCATTTGTGAAAGCAAACTGTTTCTTGTTTTGTGCTGTAAAGCAACAGAGCAGAAATCCCATAAGAGGCTGTTCTGTTGCAGAGGTCTGAAGAGGCCGAAGCCTCCTCTCTGGTCTTTTGTGTAATTATACTAATGTCTTTAACTGAATGTGCTAATGATTTATTGACGTCTCAGTGCTACATGTGGTACTTCAAATTATGACCAAGTATCACCTTCTGACACATGATGAAGAGCCCTCTTCCTCTTCTGCTCTCACTCTATGTTGAAACTGCCTCAGCTTTTCCCTGTAGTGGGAAAAAGTGCTGACGACAACCAATCGGCCTCTGTCACTGAGAGACGGATGGATTCATTGACTGACAACACACAAGGCCAATGGAAACGACCGCAAAGACCTCAGTGTCCAATTAAAAAGTTTTATAGCCCAAAGCAGAGCCAAGTGACCATTCATAGATAGATAGATAGATAGATAGATAGATAGATAGATAGATAGATAGATAGATAGATAGATAGATAGATGTTGCATAACTGCTGCTGCAAAGTTTTGGCCTGAAACTCTAAACCAACAAAGGAGGCGGTCAGTCCTCACCCCCTGACTGATCCTGCTTGGTTACCTTAGCAACTGACAGTCTCACCCACCCCCCCAACCATGTACACACACACATACACACACACACACACACACACACACACACACACAATTGTGAATATGTACCAAACACACACTCTTTCATGCAGCTGGGCAGCTGTTGGTGATGTCATGAGTTGTTATTCCAAAGGGAGAGACAGTCTGTGAGATTTTCAGAGAGAAAGAGAGAGAGAGAGAGAGAGAGAGAGAGAGAGAGAGAGAGAGAGAGAGAGAGAGCATGACTGCATGTGCTGATGTAATCTGCAGCAGTAAGGAAACTTGGACCTGTTCTCTGCTGCAGCCAACCAAGTCTTCATTAGAGAGCAGGGCAGAAAGATAGAAGGGGAAGGAAGGGAGGCAGGAAAGATGAAGGGAAGAAGGGAAGAAAGGGAGGAAGAAAGGGAGGAAGGAAGGAAGGAAGAAAGGCAGGAAGGAAGGAAAGAAAGAAAGATGGAAAATGAGGGGTAGGAAGACAGAAAAAAGAAGGAAAACTGTAAAAGACAGAAAGAAAAGAAAAGATCAAAGAGGGAACTCAAGCAAGAAATCAAAAGAAATGAAATAAGGAAGAAAAGAAGGAAGGATGCATAGAAAAACAAAAATGTGGAGGAAAGAAAAGAAAAGAAGCAAACAAGAAAAAAAGAAGGAAAAACTGAAATCAGAGTGTGGTCCAACACTGCAGCTTACATGGATGAAAATGTGATGGTTGCTTTGTAACGGGCTGGCAGAGAGTCCAGTGCGTCTCCCCTGAGTGCCCACAGGGCTGTAACACACCCACCCACCCCCTGCCCCCACACCGGCCTCCACATCATTTACACCGGACAAAATCATGGTCAATTAGGAAAAACTTATTAAATCCTGGAGTTACTGTGGTCAGCTGGCCTGGGGAGCTGCTTTTACTGGTCTTTACTAACTCTCACTGACTGTAAATGCAGCACAGCAGGAGAAACAAAAGTCTTGCTCAGGTAGACTGGAGTCTCGACAGGCTGAGGTGTGAACACTCAACATGAAAGGCTCTGTACATTTCCAGAAATACGGCTTCGACGGGAGCTGAGTGTTACACTGAGATAAGAAACTTGTTGCGAGCCCTCCACGGCACCACAAAAACAAAGAATCACAACAACAAGGAACAAGTGCTGCAAAGTAAACCTGCACACAAAAGACCAATGCAACACAAAATCCCACAAACTACATCAACATATCATTAAACTCTTTGTTTCAAAATTAAGATGACTGGACTAAAGAATAATTTTTTTATTGTAATGCAACAGTTGTGTTAGTTACTTTAAAAACCCAAGCCCTAACATTTTTGCTCAGTGGAACATGTGTTCAGAGAGTTATGTTTAACATTAATGATGGTATGTTATCTGCCATTTCCTGTCTCCTCTTCTTCTACTGATTCCTCCCCTCTGCTCTCTTCTCCTCCTCATGTTATTTTTTGAATCTTTTTTTTTTTTTTTTTTTTTTTAAAGCAGCACCAGGAACAGTAAAAACATGGTTTCCTGTCAGCCGCCCTGCCTCCCCCTCCAACAGTGTTGCTGCTCACTCACTCCCCACCCCCCGGCTTCTTCCTCTCCTCCCCCCGACCCTCACTGTCCTCCCTTTATCTGTCCCGAGGTCCGGCAGTGACGGAGCACTTGCTGAGAAGAATAAAGGCAACTCTCTCTAAAGAATAACAAAAGAAGGTGGAAGAAAAGGCAGGAATTCCTCGGCTCTGATGTAACGCTTTTCACTTGGAGAGGCCTGCTGCTCTCCGTCCAGTCTCCACCTCCATGTCCTTCACTCCTCCGATCCACAGGGTCCCTCGTCTGCAGATCTGCACACCTCATAAAAATACACTTTTCTCATCCCAATTTCTAAGCTATCTGGAAATGAGCTGCAATTTACAAAAGATATTGAAAGGATGGCAACGAGTTAGTTACGGTAAACAAAACAAACGAAGCTGCCGTTGCATGTAAAACAATCCTTTAATGACGCTAACAGTTTTAAAGTTGTGCTCTGTAACAGGAGCAGCCAAACGCTGGCTTCAGCAGGGATCTGAACTTGTGACCTTTTTTCTTTGCAGGAAACTCTTACACAAACTTAATTCTAACTTCTTGTTCAAAAACATGCATCGTTTTCAACATATTAAATGCTTAGTTTGAGTGAGGGTTATCCCAGTTTCGCAGAAGTTCCAAGTGCAACATAGTGTATGTTTTTAATGTGTTATCATGTGTTTAACACCTTTTTTAAGCTTTGGTGAAATTGCAGCGTTGCTCTGTGCATGTGTTAGAAAGAGTCACATCCATTTCCATCCTTTCTTCTTCTGTTTTCTCTACTCTCTTTACTCCCCTAGGCTTTTATTTTGATAACACAGCAGTGGACAGCAGTGTTTCGTTCAGTTTTCAGGTCTTTAAGTATACTAAAAGATATAAGAAACATAAAGACAAACTTCCTGACAGTGTTTAGTGCCAGATTCTTTTTGCATTTCGCTAAATAAGAGAGGGGATGGTCCTTTCCTTGTCACAAAAAGAGGCTTTTTTCTCACCATTTCTCTGCATTATCCACCCTGTTCAGCTCTCCTCCCCTGTTTCCCATCATCCTTCCCCACCTCACCCCATCCCTCCCTTCCTCTCTTTTCTTGTCTTTCTTACTTTGGCAGCAGGATTGGTGTTGCCCAAGTGACCCGACCCATGCCGAGCAAACAGCTGAAAAGATGCCATGAGTGCCTCTCCTCTCCTCTACTTTCCTCTCCTCTCCACCCTTTCTCTCTCTCCATCACTCTGTTGTACCTGCTGTCACATTCATCTGAAAGCTGCCAGCGTGCCCTCAGCGACAAGGGAAAGTGGAAAACAAAGAGGAAAATAAAGTAGAAAAAAACCTATAAGTGCTCAGGAACAGTTTGAACATTTCAGACAATTACAGAGAAAAATCTGTTGCAGTAGAAGAAAAAGAAAATCTGACAGCACACAGACACTCTCCCCCTCAAGATAAGTTAGTGGATCCCGAAGTGCAGTTTTACAACTGGATGAATTGTTTTGAATTGACAATCAGACACTTTTCTGACGGTATTCCTACTTGAAAAGAGTTTTATAAACCATGAACCATTGTTTATATTCCATTTTATTCATTGCTTGGGTAAGTTATTATTAGGAGGATTTTTTCCTATTGAACAAGTACTTAAATAAAACAAAGTGGAGTGTTTATTCAAACCAAAAAAATGCAACAACTCTAACAACAATTATATTATATTATATTATATCATATTATATTATATTATCAGTCGATAAATGAGTTGTGTTTTTTTAATTCAAACTCATGTAGGTAAGTGTAAGTCAAACAGAATGGAGGAGGAGTTGATAGCTGCGATCAACAGCTCATCAATTCTCTCTGTATATAACTTATAATTACTTGATTAAGAAAAGAAGATGTGAGGAACCACAAGACTCAGGAAAAGGACCTCAGTGTGACTTGGAACCGAGACTTTACTTTCTAATTGGAGGCAAGTGTTTAAATTACATCCTAAACACAAACACACCCACAGATCATGAGAGGGTTATGAGAATGTGTCTGTGTGAACGACACGCCTCATCCCAGCCTAAATGGTTTTTGGGAGCAGTTTCCCTAAATGGAAAGTGAGCCCCATAATGTAGCTGTGAACGTCCCCACAACACCAGCAATACAAGTACACGCGTTACAGTCATGTCCGCAACGCCATCTACACAGGAAGTGAAAGTGCTGCTGTAATAATGGGTTCCACCACACATACACGCACATGAACAGACACAAACACACATATGCTTGTCTCATGTCAATAAATGGTGACATTGCAGGAACTCCTCGACGCACAAGAACACACACTCACACACTTATGGAAAGAACGCAGGCACACTTACACACACATTCATTTCAGCTCTCTCTAGAAAGTCACACATCTCACTATGCAACCACAGACAACTATATATACACACCTAATCACCCTCATACTCATCTGTCTTCTGAAAACACACACACACAAACACACACACACACAGCTCGTTGGTGTCCTCGGAGGGCCTGCATGGTAACTGGACCTCGTGTGAATTCTTGGTCGACCCAAACGAGTTCAACACTCTTCTGATTTTACTCACACCCTCACACACACACACACACACACACACACACACACACACACACACACACACACACACTTACATAGATGTATACACATAAGCACAAATGCAGACTTCTCTCTCAAACACACACACACACACACTAAGTGACCATTGCTGAATAATGAAGTGACAGAGTTCCTTGCTCTCCTCTCTCATCCTGTGTCTTCCATCCTTCTTTTTCTTCTTCCTCTTCTTCTTCTTCTTCTTATTCTTCTTCTTCTTCTACTATTTCTTCTGACGGGGTCAAATCAGGAGCCAAAACTCATTTTTAGTGAATTCCTGTTTGTGTGTTCACTGCACCTGAAGAACTTTTTTTGGTCTGACTGTTTTTCTGCTGAACCAGTTTTCTCAAACTAAGGTGGAGTTCATTAAAGGGCCTTGCTCAAAGGCACACAGGCCGGTCAGAGGATTTGAGTGTGACAGGAGGACAGCTGTGTTTGGATTGGCAGGATGAGGCCACTGCTCCACACTGTCACACACTCCACCTCTAATACTGGCTGTCTTCAACTCGTTGTGCGTTATCTCCCCTGGTCGTATCTGGTGTCGCACAACTGCCTTGATGGACGCACACCTGTCTTCCTGCCCAGCACGAACACACAAACACACACAGACACACAAACACACACACACACCGCCATCCTCTCTTTCTACTGACGCTGCCGATTGTCCTGAAGCTTCGGAGTTATCTAAACATTTCATAAACATGTGCGTTTGTTGTTTCAGGGCTTGAGAACAAGCTCCACGTTCATTTTTGTATTTTTCTCTCTTATTAGTGTGTGCATGTGTGTCTATCTTTGGCCTGTGTGTGTGATTTGGACAGTGTCAGCTGGCCTAAGCCTCCTCATCCCCACCCTCCTATAGCCTCAAATCCCCCCAAATCCATCTCTGCTCCCCATGTGACTACAACTGCCCCTTTGCCCTGTCAGCTGCCCCAACACTGCTGTCAGCCTCACACACACACACACACACACACACACACACACACTTTCATCTTTCATTCATCATGTCTCTGGTCCTCTAAGATCTCTCTCTCTCTCTCAGTTAGAAGATCATTTACTGTCTCACAGGCAGATTATTTCTGGAGATGTTCAGATACCATGTTTTCCTTCCCGATACCAGAACTTGTATCGGCCGATAAAGAGAACGGATGAGATATTAAACTTCTAAGAGCTGTGCGCTGCTTAACCCTGTATGGATGTGAAATGATTGCTGTCATTTGTAAAACATGAACAGATACATGAACGCCACAGAATCTTTCTTTTATTACCTCATTTTTCAGTCTTTAAAAAATAAAAAATAAAAGAATCTAAGAATAAATAATAATTCCTGCTCTTGCTGCCCTGACACTAGTGCCACCAATCGAAATAAACCCTTGCCTACTGAACATGTTACCTTTTTATTGTTGGGACTTTCCAGTGTAACGTTGCCAAATTGCTGACATTTTGCTAACAGCTAATGTTACACTATTACCCAGTAGTCAATTCTTTTTTGTTGCTCTATAAAAGTTGCCAGTCATGGCACTTCCTGTGTGGGCTGTTGTTTTAGAGCAGTGAAGAACTGATTCTCAGGAAAACTGTAGTTTTATCCTGGTGTGAAAATATAAAGTTGAAGAAGAAGAACCTGAACTAACTGAACAGAGGAGTGAGTTAATGCTGCACTCCCTGTAATGTATGAACTTTTATTGTTTTTATTATTTTCTTTTATTGTTTTTTTTTTATTATTATCTCCTGTTTTTAACAAAGCATTTTCTTAAATGTTTCCACTGTACTGCACTTTGTAAACCAGGTCTATAAATAAAGTGCATTTACTTATTTATTCACAAAAATAAGGAGAACTTTAAAAAGACAGATGAAAAACAGCACTGGTCAAAGGGAAAAAGCAGAAGCTGAGACATCCTGACTTTTAAACTTCCAGGCTGTGTCTGAAATCACCTCCTACGTACAATACAATATACTATATGGTATAATATATACTACATGCTATATGATAATATAATATACAATACAATGCACTGTTTAATTTGAGTGTCCACTTTCTAAGTTTGCAAATCTATTAAATCGAAAAACTAATGTCCATAGTATAAAAGTACTTTCTGCGAACAGTCCCACAATGCAATGGTTACATTTGCATTAAAAAAACAAAAAAAACAAACAAACAAAACTAAGAACATACATTCACATCTCCCTCTCTTTCTATCTGTCTTTCTCCGTCTCTCTCATCATTCCACATTCCTCCTTTCCTTCCACTCTGTCAGTTGAACACACCCTTTGTCTTCTGACTCATGCTACTCGGAAACACACACACACACACACACACACACAGATACAGTACGCAGCCGTCAGAGTGTCTGTGCAGCCGAGCTGAGCTGCTTTATGAGAATTCTCATCTCACTTTATCAGCGTTCTCACAACTTTGCAGAGCACCGGCTGTTTGAACCCGACCCTCCGTACAATCCTCTCCCCCCTTAACACCCACCACCCGTACTGTGACATCACACACACCATGCTAATGTACACCCTAACTCTGCTAACGTTAGCGCCCTGCTCTGCTCATTGAGTTTTACTGGGCCACATCATAATGAGAAAAAGACATGCTGGCTTCCCCTGAAGGAAGCAACAGATAATTTCCAAACTCAACACCCATAAACTCTGTAATGAAACTTTGGAGTTAAAGGCTCATTCTGTAAATTTCCTGTTTCACTCCCATTTCACAAATAAACCTTTAACAGCTGTTAAACTTGTTAAAATGCCGTTAAAAATCAATCATAATCACAGCATTAAAATACTGTTAAAAATCTACCTAAATAATATTTAACCAGCCCAAATTTTTTAGATCTTAACAGTTTTCAAATGTCGTCTTTTTTCAGCTGCATTACGTGTTCATCTTCTTCATGTATAAACAAACACAGATAGAGAAGGAGAAAAAAGTACAATGAAGGAAACTGATTCTCTCTCCCCCACACGGCTGCTTGTGATTGGCTGCAGCACCAAACAATGAAACCTGAAGGGAACCAAATAGAGCTGTTTAATAGCACATGGCACGTGGATCAGGGTTTGACCCCTCTGGACACACACACACACACACACACACACACACACACACACACACACACACGCACACACACACACACACCCACACACCAGCACACATACACTCAACATTTACTCAACAAAGCTCGTCATCCATGGAGACCAGCATGCCTGGTCTTTTACATCATCATCATCATCATACACAATCTGGTCCCCATTTGTTACAGCTGGGACTGCAGAGTGTGTGTGTGTGTGTGTGTGTGTGTGTGTGTGTGCATGTCTCTGAGTATGGCTTTGTGCATCTGAGATCATGTATACCCATGTGTGTATTTATGTGTGTGTGTGTGTGTGTGAGTGTGTGTGTGAGCTGGGACTTGGCTCCCCTTTGAGGACACGTAGCCTCAGAAAGTGAAAACTGTGCAGTTGAGTCTCACAAACCAAAACATCCTCAACTACACTTGAACTCTGCCGGCTCCTGCGTTCACGCACCGCTAGTAAAACCGCCTGAGAATTCACTCTCATATACACACCGCTCGTCCAACATGACATAAATCCACACTGGAAAAACAAATAAAACTCTGGCTGAAGGAGAGGACCTGCACTGTAGCTCTGACCCAACGCTTACACTGCGAGGAATGAGATCAACAAGTGAGCAAAAGTCGGACTGATTCCTTTTAGTCTGTCTGAGCAGAGGAATCTGATCCAGGCTGTGGACCGTCAGTCAGAGTTGTTTTCTGGCTTCTTTCCAGTCTTGTCTCTTGTCACCAACAGTTTTGATTTGCAAGAGCAAAATGGAAGTGACTCTGGCCATCAAAAGTTCCTGTAAATTTAAGTTTCAGTTTCATTTTCCTCTGTAGCAGAGAATAACAGGATCCTCCTTGGTTAACAGCAGACTTCTTACAGTAATTATCCAGAGGCAGATACTGTACGTCAGTCCATTAAAGACATCTAAGGCTATGAAATCCATATCAGTATGTCGCTATAATAAGATTATTTTTCCATTCATCAGTAAGAGCTGCGATATCATCTCATCATGATGTTTTTTTTAGAGCAAGTTGTAATTAAAAGCTTAAATAGATAATTATAGAAGACTTCAAGAGTGTTTTAGCTCATGTAATGCAAAACATCAGATTATATTTTAATTACAGATATTTGCACATTATGATATACCTCAATATATGGTATATGTCATATATCAGACAATCAGTGTCAACATCAATATATAAGATATATGGTAAATATATATAAAATCCAGAAGCCAGAAAAATGTTTAACACAAAAACTTCAGTAATTGAATTTTTAAAGCAAATGTGATTGTGTACTCGTTTTTTTTTTTTGGAAACACCAGAACTTTGTGAAATGAAAACACAATATGATCCAATTATGATATGACTCCACTGAATTTCAATAACTAGTCATTTTGAATTGCTGCCCAGCTTGTATGACACAGAAAAACTTAAATTTACTCTGTCAGAATTCATCAGCTTGTAATATCTACTTTGTAAGTGGCTTAAAGATGTAACGGATTAATTCCTCCTGAGCAAAGGCAGCATGTTGCATGTTGCAACTGCTATGATTTTTTTTTTTTTTGAGTGTCAGATGTTGCACTGCCACACCGCTCCCTCCCAGACACTGTGACGTGGGGCTGAACAGACAAACTGCAACACAAAACCCCAGGATAAGCACTTCTGGGTCAGTGTGCTTGGCCTCTGATGGCTGAGGAGAACATTTTACTGTCCTGGTGCTGCGCTCAGTTACAGTGGGACAGTAACTTGTGAATCATCCTGCTACTGGTCGGACACCAGATCAAAAAAGCTTCACCTGGAAACTGCTTGATGATGAAGTGAGGTCAGAATCCATGGCATGTGGGTGAGAGTGTGTGCAGACTTAATGAAGACGTGATGGACGTGTGTGTAATTAGAAGTAAATGACAAGAGTTTCTGATAAAGACAGGAGTAGATGATGTCTCTGCTGCTCTCTCTCTCTCTCTCTCTCTCTGTCTCTCTCTCTCTCTCTCTCTCTCTCAGTGTTGTGTGTAAGTAGGTGGAAGAAAGTGGCAATTAGCAATCAGCTAAAACACTAATTAGCTCCCTCTCTCTCTCCCTCTATCTATATGCCTCGCTCTCTACAAAGTATCAGTGTTGACTGGGAGTGTCTGAGAGCGTGTATCTGCACATTTGCACGTGCACATCATGCATGTGTGCTTCCTCGTGAGTGTGTGTGTAATGAGTGAGTGTGCATGTGCATGTGAGCGCGGAGGGTGGGGTCTGACTGGAAGTGTGACCTCATCTTTATTAATGACAACCATATGGAACGTGATGGTATGATTTATAGCAACGTAGCAAACAAAAGACGGCTGCAGGCTGGAGGAAGATGAAAGCAGAGTTTTACAGAACGCTTACTGATGAGGCGACACACATGAAAGAACTGATGACTGCTGGAAAACGCTCAGACAAGAGAACAATGTGGTGTTCTTTAAGGTAAACACTGTTAAGGTGAAGAGACTGCTCATCGGTGGAAATTCATGCCAATAAAAACTCTTTCGATTGAAGAAAATGACAGAAAATATTTAGTTATCAGGCAAAAAAAGAAAAAGATAAAAATACAATAAATGAAAGAACAAAGCACAAAGAAAAGAAAAAAGAAAGAAAGAGGCCGTCAGATGGTAGACAGGGTAAATATCAACCTGTCATGAACCCCATCAGCCAATCAGCACCTTTCTCTGTGGATATCCATCAGTCACCGACACTGACCCCTGACCATAAACACACATCATCACATAACATATGTAACTACACACTCATATGCAGACATGCTAACGCACGTGCACACACACACACACACACACACACACACACACACACACACACACACTAATCAGGCTCACAGCCTCATAATTAAAGTGAGAGTCCAGCCAGTGTGTCAGAGAGACGATACAACAGCTGACAGCTTTGTGAGACCTCAGACTGGGAGAGGGGGGAGGATCATCATGGGGGAGGGATATGGGGCTGTATATGTGTTGTAGAGGTGGGGGGCGGGGCCTATATGGGGGCGTGGGTGTTGGGAAAGGGGGAGACACTGGGGCGAGCTTTCACTGAGGGGATTAACAATAATGGAAGCAGGGAGGGATGGGGGACTTGGGGCAGCTGTGGACCCAGCTCTTTTGTGAGGGAGGGGTGTGTATGTGTGTGTGTGTGTGTCTGTATGTACGTGTGTGTGAGACAGAGGGGTTAAGGGGTCCCAGAGGGCTACCTTTGTCCCTCTGCCAGAGACTGGGGGTTTGTAAAGATGAAAAAAATTGCAATTTTACAACTGGTTCTCTCTCTCTCTCTCTCTCTCTCTCTCTCTCTCTGTGTCTCTTCAATGTCTCTCTTTCTCTCTCCCTCTCATCAATGAGGCTCTTTGTTTGCTGCACTCACCTTCCTCCTCCTTAAAGGGAATGCCACTCCTATTCTATAGTGAAGGAACCTGCTCCTTAAGAGCACACACACACAAACACACACACACACACGCACGCACATACACCCATCTGTGTGAGCAAGTGTGTGTGTATAAGAGAGAGGTACTCAGAGACATTACCAGATTTAGACCTTTTAGATCTGACCCCTTTGTGCAACCAGAGGGACGTTGCCATGACTACCACCAACGCTAAGTGTCATTGTTGTGGAGGGCCAATCAGGATGGAGCACATATGTTGCAGTGTATGCATGTGTGAAAGTGTGTTGGATCAGCACTGCATTCGATTTGTATTGAATTAGTTGACTAACAGCTTTGATCGAAATGAAAGAAGTAATAAAGTTTTATTTTAACAGCGCAGCTGCTGCATTAACAATTAAAGCTTTCACATTTCTTGCATATTGTGTTTTTGCTTTGCGATCCTCTGATGTAGCCTTGTAGTTTGCTTAAATAATAAGTCTTATGATGCCCTCCAAGCATCTATCCCACTGCATACACAATTTATGATGTTATTAAAAGCTGACACACAAATTACAGCCTCAACTTCCTGCCAGCACTGCTTATTTCAGCGACTCTCAAGGACAGAAGGCGAGAGGATCTGGAAGCCAACCAAGACGGGAAGAAAGACATCTCTCTGTCTCCCTCGCTCTCTTACACCTGCTAGGGAGGGTAGGAGGGGGATTTGGGGGGGGGGGGGGGGACTCCTCCTCTAGGAGAGCTGTCACTTTGATTCTCATCACCAAGGCAACGGGTGTGCAGTCCCACAATCCTCTGCTTTGTCCAATGGGGGTGGGGGTGAGTGTGTGTGTGTACATCTACAAACCTGCATCTCTCACATAACACACATACATACACACACACACACACACGCACACACACACACACACACACACACACACATTCCACATTCACACACACACACACTCATCCACCAAGACCTGCGGTGCTACCGTCACAGCAGGTCGTGAAAGCAGCAAATCGCCATGGTGACACAGAGACAAATCTGGCTATGTCTGCTATTTATGGGGAAAGAGAAGCAGGGAATATTGTACAGCCAAAGCAGCTGAAATTGCACACTGTGTATGTGTGTGCTTCTGTGTGTGTGTGTGTGTGTGTGTGTGTGTGTGTGTGTGTGTGTGTGTGTGTGTGTGTGTGTGTGTGTGTATATGTGTGTGTCTGCACATGATAAAGATGTTTTATGAAGAGGCCTGAGCCACGTTGCTTAGCCAAGCTCCTCACAGAGAGGAGCTTTGTCATAAGAACTGACAGATACAAGTAGCTGGGTGACAGGAGAGAGAGAGAGAGAGAGACAGGGAGGGCAAGAGACATCCATCAGTTAAAGTCTGCTGACTTAGACTCAGCCTGAAGCGCTGTTTTTGAAAGCCTGGGTCATGGAAGATTTTAATGAGTCGTCAAAGGGTCACAATAAAAATAACATTAACCATCTGTTGTTGGTCACACGACTTTCCAGCGTTCCCTACTGTAAAGTTCTGCTTTTAATCCAAGACAGTGGCTTTATGAATCTTCAGGGTCAGATACAGTGAGATAAAAACTCACAGGTCATTTGTTAAGGAGCTTGGAACAGCCTCTGTATGTGTCGTAGCCTGTAGTGGAAGCACTTTGCGTCACCAGCGCAGAGTATTTACACAAACTGCATCACATGAAAACAAAACCAATCTAAAGGTCAGACTGAGCGCAGTGAATTTCTGAGATCCTTGGACGTGGTCATGTGAGCAGATGCAGATTCACTCCAGCTGCTGCACAATATGACACAGACACAAGTTGAACAGGTAGAAATTTGAAGAGTTTTGAGATGTCACACAAACACAACGACAGCCCACAGTGCACCGTCAGTGCAGGCTGCTGGTTAGATACAGCTGATACTGTGATGATCTCCACTCTTCTGCATGTGTGCATCAAACAACATGCAGTTGCACACAGATTGCAGAGTCCAGATGCACACACACACATTCTCTCTCTCTCTCTCTCTCTCTCTTCTGAGGCAGATGGGGACACCCTCTGTCCCCTCCCTCCCCCGTCCTCCCCCCCTGCTAGCTTGACCGGGGTCAAAGAGCCTATTGTCATACGGAGCGCCTTGCCTCCACCTATTGTCTGTGACAGTTGGAAACCCTCAGAGCTCATACAAACCTCTGCACATTCAACTGCTCCTCCTCCTCCTGCTGCCCTCTCCTTTCTCCTCTTTATTTCACTCTCTCTTTCGCTCACTCCTTCCCCCCCTTCCCCCTCTTCCTCCCCCTCCTCTCTGTGTGCTGACTGGGCTCTTCAATCTGTCACACGCACTGACACAACTGGGCCCGTGCAGACGTGCACAGGCACAAATAATAATAACATTATCAGCATTTACTTTGTTAACTGAGCCTCTTAGTTAACTTGCAGACTTTCTTTCATGTTTGTTGCCTGGACTGAAGCTATAGCTGTTATTGATGTTGCAGCCACTGAGTCAGATGATTAGATTAGATCACATGAATCATTAATGATCCATGTGGGAAAAGCAGGTTGTTACAGAAAATGACAGAAAATTTTAGAAAAGGTAGATAATGTCAAAGGCAGTAACCACAAGCTACCAATGAATATATGGAGAAAAGTGAAGATAAACACTAATTTTAAAAGAAATAAAATTATGTTGGTCAAGAGGTTTGAAAATAAGATTTTTTTTTACTAAATTCCGTTTCAAAATGGAAACTAGAATCAGACTCATGTTTATATGCAGCCAAAACTCTGATTAGAGGTTAAAACTCTCTCTGACAATCCCATTTTGTTTTATTTTATTTTATAAATGAGCAGATGCACAAGGTGCCTGGTGACCTTTGACCTGCACCACTTAAAAAAAACACAAATTTAACATGTTTTATTTGGCTTAAGAAAGGGAAAGATTTGGCTTAAATCAGATTATTTTCCATTAGAATTTGATGCTACTTCAGCAATAAAAAAAATCTGAATCTGGTTGAAATGAAAAATACTGACAGAGTCAGCATGGAAACTAACTGAGTGACAAACTGTGCAGATAAGCAGTCAGTGTCCTTGTTGGAAATGAGTTTTCCATGTCTTAAACAGACCTGGAGGTGGACCAAGTGCATCACTGCAGAATGTATTTAACAGTTCCATGCAGGAGTCCAGCTGCCTCCAAGCTGTGTCCTGTCAGGCCGGAGGCCTCAGCGGAGCCTGGGAGCGGCGGCGGCTCTGTCACCCAGAGAGACGCACCTCAGCTGGGCACGGCAGAGACTGGAGCAGCCTTTACAATGACGCTGCAGTTTGAGTGGCTGCAGGGCGCCATGATGCTGTGAGTGGCAGGTGGAATCTCTTTAACTCTCTTCCTCTCTCTCTATCTCTCTCTCTCTCTCTTTCTTTAACACACACACACACACACATACACACACACTCACTGCTGGAGTCTCTATTCAGTACTGCACGAGGAGGCTACATGTTTCTTTTACTCCTCCTCTCACTTACATAAGCAAAGAAAAAAGTCTCTTCTCACATCGTAAACAATAAAACAGCCGTCCATGCTTAACATTGGAGACAGGACCCTCTTCAGTCTGCCATCACTGTCTTTGGAGTTTGTTTTTTTTTGTTTTTTGGAGCCTGTTTCTGTCCTGACTGAGATGTCTCCATACTGGTGATTTCTCAGTTTATTGTAGCTGTGGATTCGTAGTCCAGTTCTTTAGGTCAGTATCAGTGACGGGGATACTTTGTTTGTTACAAAGGGACAAAACAAAAGCAATTTAAAATCCACATTTAGTTCAGGTTTGTTCTGTCATCAAAAACAAAAAAAAAACACTCCTGTTTGTCTGTGAGCTGCAGATCGCTGCTGGTCTGTCTGTGTGTATCTAATATTAAAGGATGAGGCTTATAGATGTGAATCCAAGTGAATCCCATTCATCACAGCAGCTCTCAGCCTGGAGGGTTGCACTGTGATTTATGGAGTGAGAGGGGAAAGAATATACACATCCAATACAATTGCAGGTTTTATATATATATATATACATATATATAGTATTTCAATTAAATGTTTTTAGGAATTGGCAGAGCTTCAGGTTGAGAGATACACACAATTCTGCACTTTTAGCTTTAGTTTTCACAATTATTACAAGAATAACCTTGATTTTGTTGAGAATATCTGATAATAAAAAAACATCATTTGCTGCTTGAAAGATGATTTTTTTTCTCTACAGAAGAGAAACACTGAGCTTTTACAGTCCAAGCTTTCATGAACTGAGTGGCTCATTACAGCATTACAGGAGATTTATGTTAGTTATCATTAGTATGCTGGTCACTGATCAAGAACTTTGAGGATTTGAGTTTGGCCGGCAGGGACGTCATGTCTCCACTGCTCTATCGACAGAGTGAGGGAACACTGGGATCATCTCAGCAAACACACACACACACACACACACACACACACACACACATCTGCAGTTGTGGTCAATGGTGATTATTCAAAGGGAGTGTGTGCTTGTCTTGTGTGATTGTGAGTGTGTGTGCACTTTAGGATGAGAGGCAGTGAAAGTGTTTGAGTGGGGTTTATGACAGTCGTATTTCACTGGCAGACTGCATTATCCCACCACTTCCCAAGGACACACACTCTCTCACTCTTACTCACACACACACACACACACACACACACACACACACATACACAAACACACACACACACACATACGTAAACACACAGGCTGAACACCAGCTAGAAAGCTAAATATCAACAGTCAGTAACACATTTATAGACAGACCACTTGCGCGCACACACACACACATACACACACACACACACACTTTGAACATTGATCTGCAGGCAGGCCGTCCATATTCCTGCTGTTCTATTTACAATTGGCCTCGCTGGGACCCTCAACACTCCCTTATTGAAAGTCTAAACACGAAGGCAGCGAATGGAGAAAGAGAAAGCACTGAGGTGAAGGAAAACCAATACTGATCACCAGCTTCTTCATTTCTAATTATCATTTCTGCTGGTTTGAATGCTGCAGGCTACCGTAGGCAGAATAACAGAAAACAAAATGTGAGGAGAGAAGTTACACAGAACAGAAAAGGGAAATGCGGGCTCTGTTACAGCAGGTGGGTGCACCCTGACGTCCTGTCTCAGCCCTCCATGTGACAGATGTGGTGCAGAGATTGATTTGCCATGCCTGGCATGCCGGGCATGCCGCGGGTGGGGGGGGGTGACTATCTGACAGTTATAACACACCTGTCTTGTCTGACACCTGTATATTGTAACGGTTGTGCATATCCTGTCCATGAAATTAGGGTTAGAGCCAAATTCATTCAAAGAAACCAGAAGCCAAACCCTCTTAGAGAATAATTTTTCTAAGACTCATGAACTCAGTTTCTTCTTATAGAGTTAATTAAACTACTGTGTAAATATAACAATTAATCTTCAAACTTTACCTGCTGATTTATTCTTCAGATTCATCAGAGAACATCATCATACCTCCAGGCGATTTGTCTGCTACTTCTACTGTGTTTATTTAAGACAAGTGCAGAGACAGTTTAGTTTTATTTCGAGTGTTATGAGAACATTTTTACTGTCACCACTGTAAAAGCAGTGCTTTCCCACAGACTGGGTGGACACATTAAAAAGGGACACCTGTGCAACGTGATGCAATCCAATGCAACACACACACACACTCACACACACACACACAATATTAATTAAACTCATGATGTTTAAGAGAGTTGCTGATTCGGTTCTGTGGCTGCAGATTGTGGTGCTGTTGCACTGTATTGCATCATATTTATAACAGTTTGACTTTTGAACTGTGTGCACTATGACTTGACGTTGCAAAACACTCTAAGTGTAATGCAGTCATGTACAGTATATTTTATCATCGGCCTCCCTGTTTCGTCTGCAGCTTCCTGTGCATCAAAGGCTGGTGGTCGGGGTCTTTGAGGTGGCTGACGGAGCTGTATGTCAGTGTTGCATTAAGGGGTCTCATTCTGCATGAGTTCATGTTGGAGAACATCAGTGACCTTGCCAGCGTTCAAGGTTCAGGTCCCAGCGGGGCCTCTGAACACAGAAACACACTCAGAGAGCCACTTCAGAGGGAAGCAACAAGCTTCCACCACTTTTAATTTGACCTTTTTAACTACAAAGCTCCTCTACTCCAATTTATCTATTCCAATGTGTCTATCTGAGGAAGGAGGAAAAGGTTTTCTTTCAATATTAGTAAAATCTGTCAGATGATCCGGTGTGGGAGATAGGAATGTAACCCTTTAAGGTCTACAGCAGGTGACCTGCAGCAGACAAAGACGTGTCTGATTTTGATTGTTCAAAGCTTTTGTCATTCAAAAAAACTTTAATTAAGTGCTGTCATGTGTGCATAAAGTGAACAGGCTGTATCTGCTCTCACTATTTCTTTGTTACATCAAATAAAGGATCATATGACAGAAAACAATGGAGATAGGGCTCATTGCACCAGATAATACCAGCTACCGACGGCTCACTTTAAATATAACTTCATGGTTATTCTGTCATGCTACCGATCTTTTTATTTCATAAAATCCGCTGTCATCTTTTTTAGACATGCAGCATCTCATTGTCTCAAAAAGCTGCTGCTGTACAAATCTGAATAACAGTTCTGCCTCGTATGGAAGCCTGTGAGGGTCATGGGAGTGCTGCAGCTCAAGTGCTGGGATATGATCATCTGTCCGTCAGCCTGCGTGGCACTGACTGGCACTGAGGCATTACTCAGCCTGTCTGCCTGCTGGCTGACATCTCTCTCACACACACACACACACACACACACACACACACACTCAATGCTTCATCTGTGTGTCCTTAGTTTCAGATCACTTCCTCTATATATTTTATGCCTCTCGATAAAATCACTCCCCTGTGATTTTTTGCTCCATTGAATTCACTACATGTAAGTTATTTATTTATTCATTTCATTAGTGTCATGAAACAGACACTGGGTTAAATGAATTTGCCTTCTAAAAATGTCAAGTATTGTCTGGTTCCAGTTTCACAAATGTGAGGATTTGCTTCTTATTTCTGTTTAACATAATTTTAAATTGAAAACATTTGAGTTATGGACTAAAAGTTTTCTAAACTAAATGATTATTAAGCTGATTTACAAAAGCGGTCAGGAGAGTAATGGCGAGTGAAAGTAATCACTTTTTGCGGCTTGTATTTGTTTATGTATCTGGGACAGCCCATATTAACACCTGTATGATGTAACTGAGACAATAAAAAGGCAGACAAGGGGCATTAAAATAAACACTATACAGCAGGTTTCATTTCAGTGCTGTCAGTGCCAAAGCAAACAAATCACAAAAACTGATTCCTGATTAATGATAAGACCCAAACCATGAATCAGAAATGTGTTGACGATCTCTTTTCGAACTCACATATCGTTAATAAAGTAATGACACAAACACAGAGAGGGGTTTAAATCTCGGCTGTGCTCTGATCAGCTGTGACGCTCCAGCTCAGACAGACTGCAGACACTTTAACTGGCGTCAATTTACCGTAGTAATTTGACAAATTCAGACGGAACCAAAGTAGGAATCTAATTTAATGGAAATCATCTCGTTAAAACTGATAAACAGCAGACATTTGTAATGAATAAGTCACTTAATGAAGATGGGAAATGGCTAACAAACAGGAAATTCATTACAGTTGCATATGCATGTTTGTGTGTGTGTGTGTGTGTGTGTGTGTGTGTGTGTGTGTGTGTGTGTGTGTGTGATATGTAATATTGCAGTTTTCCATCTCTCAGTAGGAGAGCTTAGAGCAGCATAAGAGGCTTAGAGTGCTGAAATCAGTAATGTTGATAAAGGCGTGTGTGTGTGTGTGAGTGTGTGTGTGAGTAAGGTGTGTGTTAGTATGTTAGTTCATGTGGCCTTTTGGGACAGATGAGTGCTGGTACGCTGTGTGTGTGTGTGTGTGTGTGCAGACGGGATATTAAATACTGAAAACCGCAATCATGGCGTGGGATTAAAGACAAAGCTCTAAAATGGTGGCACGCTGTGACAGAGGACAGACAGAGGAGACGGAGAGCGAGAGAGAGAGAGAGAGAGAGAGAGGGAGGCTGCTGAGAAAGAAAAAGAGGAAAAGAAAATGGTTGGATGGAGAGAGAGAGTGATCAAGGTCGAGTTTCAGACCAGAAGTGATCAGGAGAGAGTCTGCTTTTTTTTTCATACAGTACATGGCATAAATTATGTGGACAAACATCATAGAGAAGTAATAATTTAGCGTCCACATATTTTTGACTAATGATGAAGTGAGTGTGGAGTTCTTTTCTTATCACATGTGACTGAGCGGAGCTGCAGCCCTCTCTCAGATACTAATGAGAAACTAATCTGCTCCCGCCTCTGTGTGTGAACGTGAGTCAGAACAGAACATGTGCTCCTCGTCCTGCAGCGCGTCTCATTAACAATCAGATTCAGTTGAGATTGGGCTCATTCAAGTGGGTTATATGTGGTCGTGAAGTCACCTCTGCAGGAATGTGTCCCACTCTGGGAGGGGGTGCACGGGCACAAATAGATACTGATATTATTGTCCCCACACATACACAGACTGTTTAGACTCTACTTATGATGACGTCATGTCTCAGATCACAGTGGAAAAGTTTTCTTTTTTACTCACGTTGCAGATGAAGAAGTGACGTTTGTAAAGACACTTGACTGGATGCTTTGGTGACTTGTCATCTCATGAGCAAAGTCATGAGACACATTCAACTCGGGGTCATTTTAGCTGAGAGAGAACTGCACTGTGAAGGTTGCAGGAAATGAGACGGTGCCACCTGAGGTTTCACCCAGACAAACAAACTAAACTGAAGGATGGAGCAGTCCAGATTCAGCCACATGCCTCCAAATATGATTAAGAAATCTTTACAAAATGCACCGTGCTGAGCATTACTGCTATGATAAGTCCCAGTTCCACTGTAAAAATGCTGCAGAATGCGACTCCATCTCTACTCTCCAACATCAGCAGTAGTTCAGTCAACACTCAGAATATTTCCTCAGCACCCGTCTCAGTGATACACTCAGCCCCGAGGCTCTGAAACTCTGTAGCCATACAACAGCAACAGGACAGAGGGAGGAAACTTTGACAGCATCAATACTAATTCATTTCCAGCTTTTAGTTTGTCTTCATGGCTTTGCCTCCGTGTCCGACCCGAGGTCAATATCTCAGCGGAGAGGAGAAGAAGAGGAGGGAAGTGGGTCGATTCTAATTATAAAACAGGTGTCGTGAATGAATATTTTATGTGGAGTGGCTGCGACCGTATTTGTTCCCTGCACAGACTGATGAACCGATAGATGTAGTCGTTGTACTGCTCACTGAGTGACTGCTCCGAAAATCTAAACAAATTCAGTTTTGGAAACATTAGACGGAGCAGTGAAAGTTTCAGATTTTTTTTACAGTAATTTATTTGATTCTGTTGTTTCAAGAAATTATACCTACAAGACTAGTCAGCTGGAGACTGTTAAAGATCTTTATATACTTATATTAGAAAATGTTGATTAAGTCATTTATCTTTAGAAATGAGAAAATACAGCTTTTCGTTTGTCTGTGCCGGCTAACATGGTTTTGTGTTGTTGTGTTATTCTCTGTCACAAAAAATGTCCTTTTAAGTAAATGGAAAATATGTTTTCTTTGTCTCTTCCTGACTGAAGCTCTGCAGATGCAGAGTTGTCATAAAATACTGGTGTGCCCTTTTGTACCCAGTTAGCCCAGAGAGAGCGAGCGAGAGAGGGAGAGAGAAAGAGAGAGAGAGAGAAAGCGAGTGAGAGAGAGAGCGAGTGAGAGGGAAAGAGAAAGACAGAGTGAGAGAGAGAGAGCGAGACAGAGAGAAGCTATATTTGGAGGCGGCACTGCCTTGTACTGTATGAGTATGTAATAAATCTGTTGTGCCATAATAGTGAATGGTGGGTTGCATAGTGCTGTCTGTGTGTGTGTGTGTGTTTGTGTGTGTGTGTGTGTGTGTGTGTGAGGATGAATAGTGGCCTGTCTGGGCCCCCAGTACTGCTGCTCCCTGCTAATTGGTCGTCGGCTTAAGTGCTGCTGCTGCACTATTCTCCAGATAGATGGGATGGAGCGAGAGACGGAGGGAAGGAGGGGGAGAGGAAGATGGGAGAGGAAGCAAAAGGAAGGAGGGAGGGAGGGAGGAGGTGAAGGAATAGTACAAGGGAGAGAAGGAGGGAGAAATGACTGATGGGTGAGCTGGAGCTGGATCGAAGGATGCATGAATAAACAGGGAGAGAGGTCTGAGAAGGAGACAGAGGAAAGGAGGGATGGAGGGAGAGCAATGTGATGGATGAGCGGAGGAATGTAGGCCGAGGAAAGGAGAAGTGGGTAAGACAAGGTCATGTGTTTGAAACCAGAGTCCTTATTCTCTAGTTTGCAGCAGTCTGTACTGTATGAACTTGCTTATGTAGAAACTGTTTACATCCTAATACGCTGATTTTTTTTATTGTCTCCAATTTTTCTATTTTTAGCCTCGAGTTGGCTTTTTGTGTCTCTCCGCGCTGCATCCTCTCTCGTCACATTAACTGTGCTGCTGGAACGACTACATATCCCCCAGGGGACAATTACAGAGTTAGTTTTGAAAATGTTATATTTATTTATTCATGTATTGACTATAAAAATCCAATTTGGGGGATTTTGTTTTTATCTTAACTTCATCTTTAATCTGCAGGAGCCAGCTTGAGATGTCGCCAACTTTCTGTCCTTTAATTGCTGCCAAACACTGATAGAGTTTTGTGATAAAGAATCTGTGTGGAGGAGCCAGAGGTGCTTTATTTTAGTTTTGAAGTGATGATCTCATTGTGGAAAGTAATTCACATGTCTTATTATAAATATTAGATTTTCTTGTTGCTGGATCACATCTTGTTTTGGCTCAACGCTGCTCTCACTCCGTGGGAGCAGCGTCGAGCAGGCAAAACTCTCAACATCACTTTAACTGGGTTATTGTTTATTCCTTTTAAGTCTCCAGATAAGTATAGCTTACACTGGACAGCATCAACCAAACCTATGAGTGATTTTCTTTATTTTGAAAAAGAGGAAGTTAGACATGCTCAAATGAGGGAGCTGTGATAGCAACTTTAAACATTTTTTTTTTAACATTTCCCAGGACAATGAGATGAGATTCACAAAACTTCAGTGACCTCTGCCAGGTTTTCCATGACAGCTGGGATGACGGTGTGTGTGTGTGTGTGTGTGTGTGTTTGCATGTGGTGGAGTAGTGGGGGAGGGGGGCACTGATGCCTTCCGAGGAGCGAGAGGAGAGGAATGAGACGCTTTGGCCAAGACACAGCAGTAACTCTCTCCTCTGTTCATTAGACTGGCCCTGTCATTCCCAACACACACACACACACACACACACACACACACAGACTGGTCCTTGCAGCAGGTGGGCCTTTTGATTTGTCACCCAGGAAGAACCTATCTCATTTGCATACAGATGCCCCCTTCAGTGCAGAGGAAGGGTGTACACACACACACACAAACACACACACACACACAAACACACACGTGCACACAGCTCCTTCAGTCCTTCCCTTCAGACTGGGGCCCATACAACCCTCTCTTTCTTTCTTAATTCTTTCTTCACTTGTCTCCCTTCCTCGCCTCTTTCTCTTCACTTCTTCTAAGCTTTGTGGCGAGTTTGGCGAACAAACCCCAGGAGACTGGAAACCGTGTCTGTTTGTAGATGCGTGTGTGTCTGTTTGTAGATGCATGTGTGTGTGTGAGTGTGAATATTTTTGTGGATTTATAAGGACTTCCTCTGTGAAAATGTGCAAACTGTCTTTAAGTGCTCATGTAAGATATTTTACCATATATGTTTATGGGTTTGGCAGTGAATTTATTGTGTTGAAGTGCCGTTATGTACAAGCATGCCTGTGTGTGTGTGTGTGTGTGTGTGTGTGTGTGTGTGTGTGTGTGTGTGTGTGTGTGCATCTTGGAGGCTTTTGCACCTTGCATCTGTTCAAGCTGGCAGAGATTTCAGAAGTCTTGTGTGCCCATGTCAGACAACGGCGGCTTGTTTGCAGACCCCAACACTGAACTGATACACACACATTCACACAGGCTTAAACGCACACACACCAACACACACCAAGATGACAAGAATGAGAGCTGAATTTCAAACCAAATAAATACTTCGAGACCATGGTGGAGTTTAAAGCAGAGGAACAAAGAGCGTAAATGCAAAACAGAGCACAGGATGAAGTCAACTGTGGCTTTACAGGATAATTATTCAGAGTGTTGTCTTATTTCTAACATCATACTCAAATTCATGTTTCAGAAAGACAGATGCTGAGTATGTTTCATTTAATTCAAAGTAAAAGCAACACATCAGAACTAAAGCTTTGCCTGACAGCAGAAAAAAAGTTTATTTTACAGTTGAAAAACTGTGAAATTTTAATGTCTCAAAACCTAAAGAAAAGTCCAGGATCTGTTTTTTTTTTTTCAATTTACATCTTTATCTGAACTTTATTTAATCAGACATTTGAGAGAGTCCAGGCCCAGGATGCAGGCCAACACATTTTGGACCGGTTGACTGAACTTGTGCTTTTGAGACTAAAGATGGAAAAGTGTGGATCCTCGTCACCGGTGAAACATTTTCTCTGTCTTCTTTCTCATTAACATCTTAATCTGTGCAGCAGCAGCAGCAGCTCTGTGTGTCCCTTTACAGACAGAAACCAACATAAACTTCCAACATTAATTCCAAGATGAAGCTCTGAAACATATTTAAGAGCGGCACACTGTGTGTCCAACAAGTCTCTAGCAGAGCTGGAGAAACCTCACGCTGCGATTGGCTCGGGGCCAGCAATTACATCAGAGACTCCGCAGGTGCTACAACAACACTGAGAAGTTGCTGGGAGTTTAACTGGAGGTGGGACTGTTGAGTACGACTGCTGACGCTTTGGTGCGGTATAAGCATGTGACTGTTATTTTATCTCCGGGGGTTATTTTATTTCTTGCAGGGACCCCGGAGGCTGTGAATATTATTTCTTACGGAGAAAAGTATGCATCATAGTAATAAATTTGGGTCATATAAATATGTTTCGCCACACTGACTATCTGCCACCAGCTAGCCTGCCAGTGAATGCACACAGCTGAACTGGATGCATATGAAGGCACTTAAATCATGACACAATGTCGTTTTTCCACGTGGTTTGAGGTTATACAAAGTGGAGGCAGAGTGGGGCTCAAACCACAGAGAGACACATGCATGGTGTATGTCAACTGATATTCAGCTCAGCTCTGGAAATGTAGTTTGTCTTCACAAAACGAAACAGGTTCATGTGTGGTAAAAAGTTGAAAACATGCAACATGCAAAACCTTTAATTGAACTTGGGGGTTTTATGTTTTCATGGTTGTGTTTAGGTACTGTAACTCTAAGCACTTGGTTGAGGTTAGAGAAAGATTGTGGTCTTGGTTAAGTGTTGAAAAAGTCAATGCTTACAGGAAGTATAAGCGTTTTTCAGTGTTTACCCAAACCACCATCTTTTCCTAACTCCATCAGGAGGTTAAGAACCTAAGCTCAACAAGATGTGGAGCACAGGATGCTGACCCCAGTCTGCGGTGTCAAAGTGCTTCCTCCACACTACTTCAGTTTACAGGGATTCACAAAGATGACCTTGATTTCAAAAATTGTAGCCAGATGTTTTCTTTAAAGGTCCCAATGTCAATGTGTTTTTTTAATTATAAAGCAGGTCTAGGTTCTGTATTAATACTGTGACAGTATCAAAGCCTCAGTCCACAGAGAAATGCACACATCCTGTATTCAGAAACTGAGCCTTAAAACCAGCCGTCAGGACTTCTGTAACTTTGTGATGTCACAACAAAGCAGTCACCGCTCTCAGCCATGCCCCAAGCCCCACCCACCTGGACCCACCATCCACACCTGCAAGATTTGGTTTCTCTGAGTGTTCGCCTGAAATCTGCTATATTTTTATTCAATCACTCAGGAAACAGTCAGCCAATCAGAAGAGAGGCTCAGATCCTCTCTCCTCATTGGCTCACTGACTTGCTGTTACTACAGCTACAGAGAGAAGCCTGAGAGAGGAGATGTAAAACTGCACAGAGATGGTTTTTGGTTCTTGAAACCACAAATATATCCTGTTGTGAATATTAAAACCTAAACTACAACAGAAAAGTGTGAAATATGGGACCTTTAAAAGATATAAAGTAAAGTTCATACAAGTATTTTACAGCAGATGAGTTGCATTTACAGGACTTTCACACGTTTCTTTAGAAACAACACACATGCTACTCATAGTTTCATCTCCTCCACAGCTCAAGCAAATGACCCGAACCACAATTCACAGCAAGACAGTACAGGCAGGCTGACACACACACACACACACACACACACACAAAGACACAAACAAAGACACACACAAAGACAGCCTCCCCTACCTCACTGGTCCTGTCACATGTCACATCAGGGCAGAATTAAGAATTAAGACAAATTCAATTTCACCTTTGATCCTGAAATCCTGATCTCTAATGGACTGTGAGTTTGTGTGTGTGTGTGTGTGTTGGGTGCAGCATGAACGCAGTCAAGGCCCCTCTATCCCTGAGGACTCACAAACTCACAACATAAACATAGGGCTACACACACACACGCACACACAGACAAATCCAAATCTATTCCACAGAAACAGCTTCTAATTGTCAATGTCCATCACAACGAGCAGCAGGAAACTGAAGGAAACTCACTCAAATGCCACACAACAGTAAAACACAGACAACTGTTCACTGTGTGTATGTGTACAATGTGTGTCTCTGTGCGTGTGTGTGTGTGTATATACCGTGTGTGTGTGTGTGAGTATACTGTTTGTCGGTGTGTGTTTTAACATTATGAAAAATTGATGGATGAAGACTGAGATAATGAAATGCTTCCTTAATGGGTCAAAACACTTTGCACTGATCCATCTGTTCATCCCGACTCACTCCCTCCATCCTTCATTTCCTTTAAGAGGATAGAGGGATAAATGGACGGGCAGCTGTTCCATCCATCCATCCATCCAGCCATCCATCCATCCATCCATCACTGTTCAAATGTATCTTTATTGCACATCTGATGGAGCAAAACTTCACCTTATTCTATCACTTAAACACTGTTTGAACAGGTGCTGTGGTGCATCCTGCATTTCTAGTGCAGATATTTTGACATTTAATGGCACAATTTGTTATTTCTATGCATAAGTGGTCAAATGTAGACAACGTGTGTTGAGGGAAATTACCCTGAAAAAACACATATGCAATGTTTAATGTAAAAATGTATCATTATAATAATTTAATCTTAAATCTTCTCTTCTTTTCCTTTTTTTGGAGAGTCATATTTTGTGCTTCTGTGTTTGGGTTTGAATCTTGTAAATAACGTTATATGTAATAGACTATGTCATTATTTTTGCCTAAATATAGTGAAAACAGTAAATTAAAGTGAAGAAGAGTTTAAGGATGAAGTTTTCCTGTACTTTCCCATCATCCATCCATCCATCCATGCATCCATCCATCAGCAGCAGCACTGGTGGTGGAGTCTTACCAGGGTAGAAGTCTTTGGATTTGGACAGTTTGATGGTGGCTCCAGTCTCTTTTTGCAGCTGGACGATGGTCTGTCCTCCCTTCCCGATGATTGAACCCGCCGCATAGCTGGGAATCAAAACCTTCAGGAAGTACTCGCCTTCCTCTGCAGCAGGAAACAGGAAACAGGAAGTCAGAGAGACAGCTACTGCAGCTTAGGTTGTTTTAACTTTACATGAAGCTGAAAGAGAAAACTGTTACAAAGAGCTGTGCATTGTTAACCCTTTGTCCTCATGCCTGCCTTTTGTTTGAATGTTTTTGTTCATTTATGACAATTTGCAGCAATTTTACAATTTTTTTTTGACTAAAATGAGGAAAAAAATAATTTCTCATCCAACAGAGGGATCATCTGGTTTGAAGGAGTGTAAACTGTGAAGTGGAAGCAAAGTGTTTGTCAGTAATCACAGCCTGACAGAACAGATGCGAGCGGGTGCCGCATCACTACGCCAAAGCAGAATAATTTGTCTCTCCATGACTGATATCCATGACAACTAATTATTTCCATAATCTGATGATTTCCTGCCGGCGTTATCTCTCCCCTTTCTCTGCACGTCCGTTTACGCGAGCCTCTAAACACTCTCTCTAGATTGGTCTGATCTAATTTCAGCGTCAGGCCTGAGGAATCTGGTCCTCGTCATCGCTTCGGCACGAGGGGAGGGAGCTGAGGAAGATGCTGCTCTGTGGTTTTTGTTATTAAAGCCAATCAGATTCAACCGACCCTCGTGGAAGTGACGTCTAGCGAATGCATAACACCACATGCTCCGCCATGACATAAATACACACACACACACGCACTCATTACCATGTGCAGATAAGCTCATGTAAACAAACACAAAGCAGAGAAGCAGAGATTCAGATATTTTTAATCCCACTGGAGCTACACCTGCACTGAAGAGGATGGTGTAAACTCTGGATGTGAAAGGAGGATGTCGTCTGCTTCATGAGGTCTTGTGTTGACTGTTTGTGACTGACTGTTTATGGAAAATTACATTTGTCTGATCAGCCTGGAGGAGGAAAAGCAGGAAAAGCCTTGCAAGCCAGAAATGTTCACTCCCAATAAAGAAATGTAATATATGACACATATTGTTTAAAGAGTGATGTTGTTAAATGCATTAACAATGGGGATATGCTATTAACACTTATATACATCCTATACATTTGTATATTTGTGGTACAACATGTTGCAACCATATATTTAATGTATATATGCATGCTCATTAAGACAACATACGTACATATAAAAATTCTATATGCTTATATATGTTTTTATTATTAATGTCTCATTAAATTTTAAACATGTCTCCCCAGCTCAGGGAAAGTGGTGTCAGACTTTTTGGCCCTACTATGTATAATATCAACATATACTGACGGGCTTTTGGATGGATATATATTTATATAAGTCTATCATATAAGCACACATACTTAAACATACGTATACGTTGCTAGACATATATGTCAATATATGAAATTGATCCCATTTCTTACAGGTTTTATATTTAATTTTTACATAAATGTTTTTATTTCATATGTGCATACATTTCATATGTGGAAATTCAACATATGCACATGTGTTACATTTGTGTATGGGTTTGCTCTCGTCATCCTCTGTTAACCCCCACTGCTGCATGAAATGTGCTGATGATGACGATGAAGAGGAGAGGCAGTGTTTTGTAGTTGTGGATCTACGGAAATATCCGACATCCTCATCAGACTAACTCATCACAAACTGAAGTGTTAGCATGAAGGCACGTGGAGAAAAATCAAATACTGGTGACGGAGAGCTGCAGTTTACTGCACCATATGATTTTATTGATCTTTTTTGTTGGTCTGTGCCACAGAGCATCACAATCCATCCCCGGTTATTAAACCAGCTCCCTTCAGTTTACTGAAGTAAAATCCTGATGTCACCAAACCTGCTGAGGCAAATCCTCAGTGGCTCTCTGTTGTCAGAGAAAATGTTGTATTTGCATTTGAATAGAAGACAGCCTGAGCTACAGGTGTGTCGACTCACTTCATAAGGTTTAACATTTTCAAGTTAATGTAATTTTTTGTAATTTGCCAGATACTTCTAACAGCTTCAACATTTCTGCTTCAGTTTTTTGTGAAAAATAATGAACTGAAGCCAAAGGGGAACAAACCGAAAGGTCACAGCGTGTTTGAATCATTTTGTTCAGAGCGGGGACAGATTCAGTGACGCTGAGCGAAGCTTCAGTCGACCTGAAGCGACGACGGGACTGAACCTGTGACCTTTTGGTTGGAGCGCGCTGCTGCCCTGACAATGTAGCGTGTGAGAGGAAACTGAAAACTGTCAGAAAATGTTTGGTCTGTGTCATTCTGTTTACAGCCTTAAATCCTGAACCATCAGTGTTTTTTTTCCCACTACATAGCTATTTTGAGACACCACCTCAGTTAGTTTATGTTATCAGGACTCAAATCTATAACCTCTTTGGTCCTCACATCATCAAATAATAAAAAATTTAGATTTTATTATTTCATACAACATGGCTTTTTGGTGTTGTGTCTCTTTAAACTGTCACTGATTCAGCTTCCCTCCCTTGCAGCATTCTTCATATTTGATAATCCAGGACATGTAACCTCAGGAGGCAGATTAAAATAGGATTATTATTACAGGGGCACACTTTCTTAGCAAGGCAAAGCACCTTGTAACACCGGTGTTCTCTGTCTGCTACCCAGGCGAACAACTGAACACCGTGACACTGAACTGTAGAAATGCGCATGCATGTAAAAACCTTAAACCAGATACAACCAGATCTAATACAGTCATATAAAGAGTATTCTTAAAAGCCTTTTCATAGCTATAACTCCCATTAAATCATTTTAACACTTACGTTGCAACAAAACAACAGTGGAAAGGAGGTGTTTGTGACACCTCACTATAAATAAATTTAATTAGTGAAAGGCCCTGCACACCCACACAGTTGTTTTCAGTTACTCTGGCTGATCAGGCCTCTGCTCAGATTCTACAGTCGTTTGGCAGAGAGATGCTGGGAGTTTGCTGAGGTCCCAAAAGCTCATGAATCATAAGGAGGGGGAGGAGGAGCACGTGGCAGGTGTCTGAACACACACACAGGGTCCTGAGAAAACAACCGACAGGAGAAAACACCTGAATGGGTTGAAGATGGCTGTGACCACACAGTAGCCTAATATCAGTTGATGTGAATTCCTGTCTTTGTCCATCAAATGATGCCTCTTCAGATTCACTAGTGATGTAAACCTAATGATTTTAAGGCCCTAGACACCAATGAGGCGCCCACGTTTTTCGGACTTGTTTTGGATGATTAGGCTGTGTGGGTGAGACTCCTCTGGGCTAATTCCACACCCGTGTCATATATGGCATAGATGGTGGAGGTGGGAAGTATTCCCATGTTTATGACGTGCAAGTGTTCACCTTTTTTATGTGTGTTTCTATGTGTCTATGTTTTAATGTGATCTAAATGCATCTATCCCACTGCTGCATACCCAACTGCCCCACTGGCAACAAATAAGTGACTAATTGATTGAGACAACTCCAGACAGGTGTTAGCAGAGTTGGCTATGTAGGGTTTAAAACACTTTCAGAAAACTCCAGGTTTTCTATTAATAATGTGCATGTTAAACAAGTCAGAAACTGGTAACTACAGTAACTACAGTTGGTAACTACAACTGAATTGGGCATAAGCAGAAAAACCTATAGACCCAGAGCAGGGTGTGATGCTGAGCAGGTCTGGATCATTGAGAGCATTTTTAAAAAGTTATGATAAAGATTATTGATAAAGTTAATGTAAAGTTAATGATAAAGATTGTTCAGAATGAAGACGCACTGCAAACTGAAAATGAAAAATCTGGATTAAATCTTACATGAGAGGAAACTTTTCTCTCATTTCATTTCAAACTTTAGCCCTGTGCTCGGTTTATAAAGGGTGGTATGGTCGAGTGTTCAGTTGTACGTACTGGGTGGGCTCTGTTCTCATCTCTGGGTGTTCAGCCAAGTCAAAGCATGAGCACACAGACAGGAAACCTGACACTCCCCTGCCCTTCCTCAGCCCTGCTAGTGATGAAATACAAACTGCAGGGAGCTCCAACATGGATGAAGAGGAGAGAGAAACCAACCTGACCTCGGTTTACACACTTTTTAATTTGTCTTAGAAGATTTAGCCTCCTTTGTTAAAAGCTTGTGTTAATCTGAATTCCCTGACGTGCATTAGCAGGCAAAGTGTTTTCTGTGACTTTAATTGTGATTTGTGTGAAATTAAATGTTCTCTCCCCTTGGACAGCAGGAGCTCCAAGTTTATTCTTACAAAATGAAAACACCTACATAATGATGATTTTCTCCTCAACCCTAAGTCTTGTTCTTCTTCCTCCTCTTTAGGTCCTAACATCTCTCACCTAGCAGCGTCTCTCCTTCCCGTCTTGGTCTCCTCTCCACTCGGACTGACAGTTTCACTCTGGAAACATTTTTCAGAAGCAGCTGCTTGAGTCGAGTGAAAGGTCTGATTCATTTTTAAACCTGAGGTTTAGCCTGAAGCGAGAGTCTCTCAAAGCGCACGTAAGCTAACTGGCACAATTGCATAGATGCCGCTCAGAAATACCAAAACCCAGCAGACAAACTTCATGCATTCACGAGCGTTGATGCTGGAGGGTCAGCAGACAGGAAACTAGCTCCGATAGCTGTAGGCTCACACTGTTTGGTAAGGAAACTCACTTGAAAGTCATCTTGTCTAAGTAATCTAAACTTAGCTAGTAACAAGAACACTAAATGTCTAATTATTTGTTTCCTCCTCTTTCTTTCAGCTGGAGAAATGTATATTTTGGTTGTGATTTTTGGTCTGTGTTTGCTGACTGTGCCGCGTCTCTCTTTTAAGTTATTTTCAGCAGTTTGTTTGTTTGAATGCGTCTCCTGCAAACTTTGTGTTGTGACTGTGGCATATTCTGGGGCACAGCCCTGAGCGCTTTGAGTCAAACTCCAGCTGCACTGCGGCACATCACCAACCTCTCTTACTGCTTCCTGATGACAAACTTTATCTTCATTTCACAACAGGAACATTTTCAACTTTCTCTCCTCCATCTTTATATTTTCATGTTAGTAACACCAACCTTAGCTGGCTATCGCTAATTCATTGCAAATAGTAACGATGACGTGCCGTTCATTGCACAGATTGAGTTCTTGCTCCCTCTGATATTAATGAAGCTCACAGCAGCACCTTCTTTTTGAGCTTGAAAAAAATGTCTAATGGTCGTGGCCTGAAACTGTCTTCTGTCCTGTTCTTGTTGCCTTTCTCTTCTCCTCCTCTTTTCTTTCCTCCTTTCCTCCTCAATTCCTTTCCTATCTAATCCTAGTCACCTCCTATTTTCTCCTCCTCTCCTCTTTGTGCTGCAGTGACCCACTTTGAGTACGAAGCCGTGGACTGACCTGCTTTAGATAGAGGCTAATTATAACCAGCCCGTATTAATAAGGCAGGGGAATTGGTAAATACGAAACACAGACACACACACACAGAGACACACACACTCACACTTGCATGCACACACAAACACAAAAGCGTGTCTGCAGCACAAACCAGATACAAGCACACACACTCACAAACACCTCCTCCACAAACAGACCGTTTCCGACGTCTCATAAACAAGCCTACACACCTTGGCAACATGACTCATGTATATATGAGGATGTAATGAGTGACTCATGTTCATCACTTGCATCTGTTGCATGGTAACACTTGTATGGGTTACCATGGTAAGCATTAAAAAGTGTATTAATATGTGCAGCATGGATCACATCCAAAAACAAGATTTGAATTAGACTTAAAAAAACAAATCAGATTTTCCTAAAGCTAACGCACCCTTCATCTTCTGCACCTGTGAGAACACTTATACATCCTTATATATACTATATTTTACATCCTGACCAATTATTTTTCTTAAAGAAAATATTATGTATATATCTGTCTAAAACAGCAGTTTTACGCACTAGGAAGCTATTAAAAAAACACCAACTCAGTGCAGGTGTTTATGCAGTAGCCTGTGAGGTTCCATACCCACCGAGTCAACAGCTCATCTGCATCATTAACCGGCGCTGCACAGCTCCAGTGGTGGGTTTGTTAACATGGTTATGTAACGCAGATTGAATTACACTTTGGAAATAAGCTTTTAGCCAGTTTGATAACTGCCATGACTCAATTTTCATAAATATGCACTGACTTCCAGATATATACAAAAAAAAAAAAGAAAATGCTTAAAAACTGTGCTGCACTATCTGCCTCATCCTCCCACACAGCCTCATAACTCTGTTTACAGAGAAGTTTTATCAACATTCCTCAGGTTTTATCGGCTCTATCTGCTCTTTCAAAAAACCTCTGATATATAGCAGTCCGCAAATGCCTGAAACCTTAGGTTGAGCTCTTTAAAGATCTTTCTGTTTTTAAAGTAAAGGCTCTTGGTGGTGCGACATTAAAGATCCTCTTGAATATCTAACAATATCAGATGAGCAGCAAACTCCCTTAAACTCCGCTTTGTACTTGCAGATGTAATGTTTTGACTTTACAAAGGACTTTGGTACGAACAGGTTCACTACCCATACAGAAATATAATATATGACATATATGTCTCTATATGAAGAGTGATCTTACCATATATGTCACCTATAATGGGATATATTAATATCACATATATACATCCTCTGGATATATGAGAGACATATAACATATATGAAATACCCATAGTAAAATTTGACTATGTATACATAAAAATATCAATTTGATAAATATTTACATACTATAACATGTTGCAACCATATATATTATTGATATATATTTCTCCTAGTGGAACCTATGTATATGTATATGTATGTGTGTGTGTGTGTGTGTGTGTGTGTGTATATATATATATATATGTATGTATGTATGTATGTATATGTGTGTGTGTGTGTGTGTGTGTGTGTGTGTGTGTTTTAAATCAATATATGTACACATATTACATTTGTGCATGGGTAAAAATGCTTCATGTAATCTCTCCCACCAAATGTGAGATTTTAATAGTCATTAGCAGAAGTATTAAGAAGATTACAATTAGATGCTTTACAGTTTTGCGAGTCTACATGGTTGCGTTCATAAAATGCAAATGAAGGAATGTGATAAAACATTTCAGAAATTAAATATCAACATGAATGAACTCTTATTTGAGATATCTTGTTCACTATTTCACCTCAGTTGTAACCCCTTCGACCTCCCTGCAGAGAGCACAGGTGAATCCTAATTTTGTGAAATTATCCTGCCACTCACGCCTGCCGTCCTGCTCCAGTGTAAGCCCCGCCCACAAAGAGCACGATTCGGTTGTATTTTTCCCACACTTCTAGAAAAGCCAAGCCTCATTTATGTACCTGTCACTGTTGCAAATTCTAATTATGTGTAATTATACACTGCGCTCGCTTCCACGTGTCATCCCACCTCCAAGGGGTGCAGGTGATGCACTCCTGCATGCCGATCTACCGAAGCATAATAAGCAGCCGGAGGCGCTGCTATAGCCTCGTCTGACCCGTTGGTGTCAACGCTGACCTCAAAATCCGATGGAGGTCACGCAACACTCACCCACACATTATTCCCTCTCACAGCTCAGTGAATTAAAAAGTGCTGGTAAAAAACTTCTCCAGTCGTGGGTGTTTGAGCAAAATGTCTCGGGGTGACTTGAAATAAATTATTCTTTAAAAAAAAAAAAAAAAAAAAAGAACAGGAAAAGTTCATCTGGTAATGCTTTCGGGGAAAAAAAAATAAAGCTGAGTTTTATAGAAATCCAGAAACAAACGCTCATCAGTTCACTGATGCACCCCTTAATTTAATTCTAAATTGAGCATCCTCACTGGAGATATGATGGAGGTTGACCCAAAACAAAGCAGAGAGACTCTGCTGAGGTTTATAGCTACTTAGGCTGTTCAAATAACACAAATAACACACTGCTGCTTGTGGAAGCGCGTTGAGAGAACCTGATGTCTCAGCACGATGTCAGACTCATTGTTCTCTGCTACTATTTTCTGCACTTGTTGATCATCAAAGATCCAGCGTCTCAGCCCCCCCCCCCCCACACGCGCACCCTCCACCCCCACCACCATCCTGCGCGCAGCGCCTCTCTCGTGCTGACAACATAATGAGCATGTAAACTTTCAGTCCAAATACGAACAAGAAAAACACCATAATTACAGATGTGGTGATTGTTACTGATTAGTTCTTACTGTTTTAGCTGTCACAAAGTATGGAAGGAGCATTTTGTGGGGTTCCTAAAAGGATGCACTTATACTTCAGGATACAGCAATTACCTTAATGCCATAAAGAGAAGTGCAGGCTATTGTGCGAGCTATGAGTAAGTCCAGATGTTTTTGAAGTAATGGTCTCAGTAGTTTTAAATACGAATGTGTGTTAAATACGAATCATCTACGCTAAAACCTCCTCTCCAACAGAGGAGTCAGCAGAGGCCAATCAAACAGACGCATTATGTTTCCATGGGTGTGACTTTGCTCTGTTTTCATTCTTCACATTGTTTTTTCCCCATTTTACGTACGAGAGGATTATGTCAGAGATGATTATGCAGGAGATGAAACACCCCTCTCTTGATGATGGCTGACTAATTTACTCATAGGGTATAAGTAGCCGCAGTGCAAGTGACAATAACTAACTGGTTATAAATGAGCAGCTTTAGTGAGTGCCTCCACTCGAGCTGCATGTTCGGCTCCTGGTTTGGTCGTGGTTGGTACTGAGCAGGACATTTTATTTTGAAAAAGAAACCATAGCTGGAGAAACTGTTTCTCATATATTAACATATCTTTGACATCTCTTTTTGTTGATACTTTACTGCACTGTATATTAGGCCTGAACCTGTAATTGAAATATTATTGAGATCACAATATGGCGGAGTGCAATATCCAAATTGTAGGAACGGCAACTCTTTTGATAAAGTTAAAATATGTCTCAACAGATCATAGACTAGGCATTGTGGTGCTACAGAGATTTCCTGACCTACAAATGATATTCTCCAGACACAAGGGAATGTGCTTGTTTGGTACAGGACCCAACAAAAATCAGCATTTTTATATTGTTCAGTGAAAATGAAATGCAAAAATAACCATTCCACCTGAAATCATGCCTCATATCCCAATCACAATATCAGCCAAAATCATCGCAATATGATTTTTTAAATATATATCATTCAGCCCTACCCTATTTGCTGGTGTAATACGTCTGAGATGACTAATATTGGCCCAGGCGATGACTGGGTCAGGCTCTGCTTCCAGAGCTCAATTCCAAATCAATCAAACAACATAAAATGAGTCGGACTCTCAGACCCACATTCAGCCATGTTTCCCCCACAGCTGCAGACCTCCAAAATGGCTGCCAAAGGTTATGTTATGTCATCAAAGATCTTAACCTAATTTGAAACAACACGTAGACCTACATGGGCTGTTTCACCACTGCACCAGCTCAACAGGGGCAAGTTGGTTTCCCTCACTCAAAGCTGCTTTCAACCAGATGTTAATAATGTCATGTTTATTGTATTCGAGTTTACTTCTGTGTGAAGTGTGGCACTGACTTCTTTCACTATCTTAGCTTTGCATGCTGATGTAAACTGGCGAGCCTCCAGCAGTCTTATCGAACCTCAACACTCCCACAACACAAACCACAAACACTGACACAGTTAAAGAAAGAAGAAATTCAAGGCTGGGAAATGGAGGGATTAGCTACACATTCAAACCACCGCACAGAGCAGGTAATGGTTGTGTGTGTGTCTGTGTGTCTGTGTGTGTCTGTGTGGATACGGTAACTACAGGGCTCTGTACTGGTTGCTGTGATGAGGGTCTTTGTTTTCACTCCTCTAAGCAACACACTCAAATCCCTGCAGTTACCACACACACAGGAAGTGCACACATTTCCTTTAACATGTCAAAAGAATTGGACACAAAACTTTTCTGTGTATCTGCTTTGTGAAGGCTGTGTGTGTGTGTGTGTGTGTGTGAGAGAGAGAGAGAGAGAGAGAGAGTATGTGTGAGTGTGTGATGTAATGAAAACATGGCCAAGCCACCACTCCCAGAAAGTCTGTTTTGAAGGGAGCTATAGCAGCACAAGCAGCAAGGTCAGAGAGTGGCCTCCATGTGTAACAGCTCTGCACCCGACTGTGTGTGTGTGTGTTTGTGTGTGTGTGTGTGTGTGTGTGTGTGTGTGTGTTTGTATATTATGAAAACCACTGTCTTCTATGCTCCTGCATCCTATGCTCATCTGTGGGTCGAGGAATAAGGGGGTGAAGTCGGGGTCGTCGTTGGAGACGCAGAGGTTGTTCACAATAAATAATAAATGGTCCTCTCCGACATTACTGGATGAGTAAACAGTCCAATCTGTTGCTAAGGCCCCTGCGGACCCGCCAGGCCCAGAATAGGCTCTCCATGCTGGGGGATTGGAGGCTCAAATCCTGGGATCTGGTGTCCACAGGCCTGCAGGGGTGGGGGAGCGGTGGCGATGGTGGTGGTGGTGGTGGTGGGGGGGGGGGGATCACAAATCCTTTCTAATGTTCGGTTACTTTTGCCTCACACACATGTATCTAACGTTACCTCCTCACTGCAGGTTTGACGCAGTTTAAAGAGCTTTAGTTTATTATACCATCAGTGGATCTATGGCGTTCAGCAGTTGTTTGGCTTTTTCTAGAGAAAAACGCCCCCCGCTCCCCCCAAAAATCTATGAAAAATAGATGACATTGCCTTGTACTCATTCCCCCAAATTACATGTTTCATTGTCAAATATCTGATAAACTGGATATGATTCTGTTTTTATCATAATTAGTATAAATCACGTTGGTTTTGTATGTGAAACATTTGATCATAATTCAGAAAAGCATCAAAACAAAGATGAATCTGGATTTCAGTGGATGGTCCTACAGCTCAACACTGGTCTGAATGTTTTTCAGACATATTTCCACTCTAAGAATAAAATATCTGAAAGCCTGTAGGATAACGGGAGATACCAGAAATCAGCTCCAAATACGAGGTTTCGTTTCAAACATATCGCAAATCTAGGTCAAATGTACACATGCAGACCAGACTCTCAGAATCTCATGGAACTTTGTGCAGAAACATCAGATGTCAGAACAGTCTGCAGCGGCCCGGGCTGATGAAGGAGGGCTCTGGTATGGAGCTCTGGGGACTTGGAAAATATTCATCTCCCCTAAGCAGGGAGAGTTAAGGGGGGCAGGCTTTGTCTAACACACCCCCTGCGCTTTTGTTGGGGGGTCGCATTCAAACACACACACACACACAAACATGTAAAGCTCTCCTGCAGTGAGGCTCTGACCAGCTGTCTTCAGTCTGAAAGATGGTCGTGGTCGCTCATAAACACAGAGCTCGCAGAGGAAAACCTCTCTATCTTTATCGTCTGAATGTTTCCACTTTTTCCCCGTGTCATCCATTCAATTTAGAACTGACATTTAAGGTGATGCCGTTCAGTGTGCAGAGGGAGCTCCGGTTTCTTAATCACTCGATTCAGATGCTGCCAGCAGCTGCCATAAGGTCCTTAAAATTCCTGCGACCCTTTGAATAATCAAATATTTGGAGAAGAAATGAGAAAGGGAGTTTCTTAAAGCTCTAATTCACAGATACACATGCTGTTTGATAACCTGCTTGAAGTGACTCACGGTGCTGCTGAGTGATTTAATTACTAAATGCTGCAGATCTACATTTAGAAAGGTCTTTTTCAGTCCGTATCACCAGCTCACAGATGAGCAAGTCTTTAAAAAAGCATAATTTTCTCTTAAAGGTACGGAGATGACTCATAACACCAGCAGCATCTAATGCTGTGTTTTATTTGCATGCCATCAGTCATTTTGTCTGTTTTAAAATGGAGGACGTTTCGATTTAAAAATGATGCCAGTTCTTTATAAAGAAAAATAATAAAGTGATTCCTGTTATTTGGAAACAGGTCACAGAAAAGAAATCTGAATAAATTACGGGATTCTAAAACATGACAACTAAAAAAAAGTTTTTAAAAAAATGAAATCCTGTTGGGTAACAGACGAGGGAATGTCCCCTCCTGCGGATCACAAAAAGAAAGCCAGCAGAGTAATCTGTTCGGAGAACACACAAATTCAGTCTGAACAGAAGTTCAGGGAGAACCAATCAAATGCCTCCATACTGAAACGATCCCTATCGTCAGGGCGTCTGCGTAGAAATCGAAGCAGACACGGCGGCTACGCTAACAAAGATACTGAAGCAGCCGCCTCCTTTCTCTCCCTTCTGTGTGTGTGTGAAAACCGATGTGTATTGTTCATGGACCAAGGCTATTTCAGAGGAGGGGGCCCATCCAGTCCTCGCTGCATCGGCCCTTTCATCGCTCTCTCATCCATATTCATCGCCGCCCAGCTCTCCTCACCTATCAGCAGCCAGCTAGCAGTGACTGGCGTCTCGCTTCACCAATCGCACGCTCCCCTTTGTGGGAATACTCCCACCTCTCGGCGCCTTCACCCCACCCTGTACAATGGCTTCTTTTTTTTACTTTGACGCAGTGGCTTGAAAAAAAAGAGGAAGAAGGAGAGGGTGGAGGATGAGGAGGAGAGTTGCAGCTACTGCTGGCAGAGTCCCGCCGACGGCGGCTGCGAATCGATGGACAGCCTCCGAAACGGTTGCCGAGCAAGCCTCATCAATGGCAGCCTGCTATTGATGAAGGGGGTGGGTGGAGGACAAAATGATGGGAGGACGAGGGTGAAGGAGGACAGGAGGAGGAGGAGGAGGGTGCAGTCGTGATGGTCTGAAGTAGAGCATGATTAGTATGGATGAGGAGGAGAGGAAGATGGAGAGAATGAAAGAGGGAGAGAGGAGAGGGAGCAGCCGAGAAACGCTCAGGCTTGCGAGTGAAGAAAACAGGCGTGTCGCAGAGGAGAATGCAGTGTTCTGCAAGACACCGAGGCTAAAGGACGAGCGTCAGCAGAGAAAAGTGCCCCGAATTTTGTATAAAAACGATGCTTGACATTCAACACTCAACGTATGAACAATACAACTCTGCAGATTCTCAATAACTTCAGATTTCATTTAAAAGCACAAATTAATTCTGGCTCACAGTGCTGCAGTTTAGGCTGCGTGTAGAACTGAAGCCCCTCTGTTGTTGTCTAATTTCGCATGTTCAAAGCTAAATGCGGGGCTTCTTCCTCCTCGGCCACATAGCCGATCAATGTGAGGAAGCAGCTCTCCTTTGTGTGGACATCCCAAAAAAAGATGCTCCGCTCAGCTCCAGGAGCAACAGAAAACACTCCGATCAATAGCATCAAAGGCCCTGTCTCATACAGCCAAGGCTCAATACCCACAGCAAGCATGCATGAGTGTGTGTGTGTGTGTGTGTGTGTGTGTGTGTGTGTGTGTGTGTGTGTGTGTGTGAGTTTGCATGTGTTAGTAGTGTTCATGCATGTGCATCCATCTGCAGCATGGTACATCATTTACTCACACACACCTTCATCTCCCTCATTTAACTTCATCTCTGCTTCTTGCAACTAAAGTCAGACAGGAACACAAAGATGACTATATCAGACACACACACACACACACACACACACATACACACACACACACACACACACACACACACACTACTGCTAGTCCCCTAACGTCACTTGGCAAGGGCATTTCAACCCCCCCTACTTCCCAACAGAGACTTGCCAGTCAATCCATTTAGTAAATGAATGTATTATATCTTACAGACAGGAGGGGAGAGGAGAGAAGAGGAGAGGAGGAGAGAGGACAGGTGGAGAGGAGGAAAGGAGGAGAGAAGAGGAGAGGAGAGGAGAGGAGAGGAGGAGAGAGGACAGGTGGAGAGGAGGAAAGGAGGAGAGGAGAGGAGAGGAGAGAAGAGAAGAGGAGAGGAGGAGAGAGGACAGGTGGAGAGGAAGAAAGGAGAGGAGAGAAGAGGAGAGGAGAGGAGGAGAGGAGAGTCTATAGTCTGTACTATAAAGTGATGAAAGGACTGAAAGGTCTGTACGTCCAGGTCAGCAAACTTTCCCCTGACTGTTCAACCTGGAGGCGTACCCGCCCGCATGTTCGTTTTCTGACCACCTACATGAAAATCAAAAAACAAAAACATCCAATTCATTTTGTTTGTGCTTACATAAGACTTCTTAATGGCTTATACAAGCAGTTTTTTTCCCTGAAAGCTGCATTTGTTTTGACTGAATCTGACTCATTTCTATTAGGCTAAGAGGCTGCTGTTGGATGTTGGGGTATCGGTATTGGTCATAGACAAAACCCTAAACAATGATCAGTCCAGAGTGTTTTAGTCTCTCACAGTCTGGATGCTGTTTGTTTTTGAAGATGATGAATTCTGATCATTTTGGGACTTAGAAATTTTTGTTTTAATATGGTATCATTAGAGAACAGACTGTCCTGTAATAAAAAAAAGCCCATGGGTCATAGGTGCAAGCAGCTTATTAGGAGCCAGATGTTTTATTGTTACGTGAATTCTAGCAGCTGTAATGATTATGACGGGACCAAAGGAGGAAGTTAGGTGACGTAGTAGAAGAGCGTCTAAGTCTGCGTTAGGTTGGAGTGGATGGACGGGTCGACAAAACACAGGTATTACACACAGGATCCTGCTGTTCATTTCCAGTGTGAAACCGATAGTCATAGTGGTAGATAGTGGTCTATGACCACTCAGCAACCTCAAAAGCGTATTTAAAATTGTAACCATGACGACACAGGCCCTCTAACCTTAAGGAAGTTAAGGAACTTTTTCTTAATCTGTCCCTAATTCCAACCAAAATGTGATCTTTCCATGACCTTACCCATGTGTTTATAACTATTACCATGACAACTAAGACCCGGTCCTTTAAATCGGAGTACTTGTTACAAAATCTTGCAAAGTATGTGCTGCTGAGAAACTATATATTAAATTATATTATATTATATTATATTATATTATATTATATTATATTATATTATATTATATTATATTATATTATATTATATTATATTATATTATATTATATTATATTATATTATATTTAACCTTTTAACCCATGTGTGTCTGTTTTAACTGTACACCTCATGCCCTGAATCATTTTGACCACTTGATACTGTAAAAGCATTTAACTCTAAGCAGCTGTAAATTCTCCTGAAGGCTGCGTGTGATATCCAGATGTTCTTACTTTGTTGTCAAATGTACAGAAAAGTTCTCTCCTTGAGTTTTTTTTTTCTTTATATATTGTAGTCTCAGTTTAAATGAACAAAGTCCACGTAGTTAAACAACTGAGCCCTGACTGGCCGACAGCAGCAGATCCTTAAATCATAAAATCACTGGCAGATTTTGAGTTAATCAGGGTCAAGTCTGGCCTTGGAAATTATCTGAGTTTAAACATCTGAAACTTAAATATTAACACTGAGCTTATTAAATGTCCCTGATCATATATGTACACGATTAGAAGGAAATCTGAATTCCTTTAATGCTGGAGAGAACCCTGCTGAGCCGGGGTGAGGGGCATGGGGGGGATGCATAGATAAGAATGGATTTGTGTTGGTGGATTAGAGGGTCAGTGGGGTTGGGGGGGCTGTGAACAGCAGCTACTGCAGCTACTCATTGATCTTCTCGTCTTTAAGGCCTTCAGCTTTTTATGAGAAGTGGTCGTGATTTATGACCTGCAGGGTTACAGCGCTCCCATGTCGCTCCGTATCTACTGTCTGACAGCTGACCAGCTCTTTCTCTCCAGTGTCGCTTCCCGTTTTCCACACCCCCCCCCCCCACACACACACACACATGCACGCACACACACGTGTTTGGATAAAGCCTGGACACAAACCACCTGGAAGCTCAGTGGAAAAATCCAAGTCCATCTTTTCTTTGTCTTCTTTGAATTAAATCTCAGTTCTCATTCACACAGCAGGTCTGATCGACATGAATGGAAAACACTTTGCTCAGGCATTATTCGTTACATCTGGATATATTTCTAAGCTGCAGCTGTTGAGTAAAACCCAAAAAAGCATGACAGACACATGATAATTTTCAATTCAGAGCTTTTCTTCTTTCTTTTTTCGATCTAACCGTGAAGAAGGAAAAAAAAAAAGTCATGTGACTTTTACTCAACAGCAGCTGCACGGTGCACACTGAAGCCATCATATATACAAATAACACTCTGAGCACATTGAACAGTGAATGAACATTTCAACAATACATCAGCAGTCATAAACCCAAATGCTTTGATGATATGGCTAGCATGAGGTCAAAGGTCATCAGGACTCATCTGTGCAGTAATGTTGGGTATCATGACAAAAGAAACACTGAATTTGTATAAAAAAAGCATGAAAATGGATGTTATGGAACTGATCACATACAATATAAACAATATCAGCATGCATTATCCTGAATCATGAGTAGAATATGAAGGTGTTACATGTTACTTTAAATCCTATTTAAATGTCAGGCCCTGCAGCAGTCAGACAACCCAAATGAAAATGCCCTGAAATTTTGATTTTGGCTCTGCAGAATTTGGCCTTTAAGAACACAACATGTACGTGTTATCACTGCTGAATCAGTCCTGCATTGAAGAATGTTACAGTAGATTATAAAACAGGTAGAAGATCAAAATCAAAGTCTCTCTTACCATGAGTCTCAGTTTCTTGGTGAGGGAATACAATGCCTTCAGTTTCAAATAGGGGCTGCAGGAAGGCCACTACAGAGAGAGGAAGCACAGGGGTGGGGAGTGTGTGGCGTAAACTAATCATACAGAGAAACAACCATTATCATGATCTCTTAGCAGCACTTTGACTTTATATAAAGTTAAAACTGCAGCCTGAGCGCAGATTAAAAGAAAAAAGTATAAATACAAAAACATAATCTCTGTGAAAATAAACAGGTTCTGTTGAAAAGCATTTTGGGTAAAATCAGCCACTAGATGGTGAATATTTTCTTCTGCGTCAAGGGCCAGAAATATAAGCAGTTTGTGCATCTTATTAGAAAAATAAAAGACTCATTTAGGCTAATCTCATATGTGTCATCTGATTAATTCAAGCTGTAAATGTCAGATATAATAGACCAGATTATTCCATCATATCACAAACAGACATTTTCTTAAACAGTGAGTGAACTGTCAGTGCAGAATTCTCCACCAAAGACCCGCAACCAAGCTCTGATTCCTCTTTGTTGTTTAGCTTAATGTGTGTGTGTCTGTGTGTGAACGTGTGTGTGTGTGTGTGTGTGTGTGTGTGTGAGCGACTTGGTCATTTCCAACCAAATGTCATCCGATCATCAGCCTGATGCTGCTAGCTGAGGGAGAGCTGACCTGGTGGCCATCCTCTGTCTGAGCAGAAGCCTGCTCAGCCATGCTCGTCATCATCATCATCATCCCAACCTTTTCATTTGTCTAAAAGGACGAGCTGCCTGACTGTTATGCAGGCAGCAGGATGGTCCCTTGGGTTTTTACATACAGTGAGAAGGAGGCTTGAGTGCTCCGAGCGCTGCATTGATCTGCAGTTAAACAACGCCGGCTATAACCTGCAGCTCACCCCTCTTCAGCCGGACACTCTCTCTGTCTAATTATTACTCTGGAGGGTGTCTGTCATGGTTCCTGTTGGGAGCTGAAGGAACTGTTAAAAATGACTGTCCTCTTCTTTTCGGTCATTGTGGAAAAGGGCCAGGCCACCCAAAAATCTACAGAATATTAAAAACTTATTTATCTTAAAGAATTTTACTTTTAATTGTACCTGTCACACTAACTTAGATTTTATGTTCTTAGAATATTACAGAATTAATTTTAAAAAAATGACTAGGTCAGCCAAGATTTACAGCTTTGAGAGGGAAATCTTGTGGCCATTTCAGTGAGATCGGACCAATAAATCAGGCCAAACATGACACCTCTGTGTTTACATCAGTCACGTTGACCACCTCTAACACGTTGGAGGTTCCTCTCTGGTCAAACCTGCAGAAAATCTTGCAGTGAAATCAGATTTTATTTGCATATTTTATCGATTTATGTCATATTTAACTTAATTATTCACCAAGCACTGGTCATTTGACTTTAACACAAAACACATTTGATCAAGCTGTGTGGGGATTTAACTGTCAACACACTGTTTCAGACTTTTCTCCCTTTACAGGAAAAAATATTTGAAGCAAAACAGAATATTTTTTTTGATGTGAAAATTCAGATAAAATTCAGCATAACAGCTGCACACAGCTTCATTCAGAGAAATTCACTGATGTGAGTCTGTTCTCCACATTAAAGGTGCAGGTCGACTAAAACCTTTTTTGTTTGTGTGTGTTTTTGTCTTTTTTCTAAATCTTTGATAACCATCAGATCTCAGACAGGACCTTAAAGCTTGGCTCTCTGCCACTCTGTGCTGGAATATTTTTCTCAGTCTTGCTAATGACATATTTCTCTGTCTCCCAAAGGAAGACACATCCGAAAATAGAACATGTTCACACTGACAGTCAGATTTAACAGTCTGCACTTAGAGGTTGGGTCTCCCAAAAAAAAAGAATTTAAAAAACCCACAAACTGTCATTAAAAGATTTTAAATAATGAAAACTTTGTACAATCAAAAATCTTCAGCTACATCACCTGAATCTTCACCATATCTTCCCTGAGTGTACGGGGTGCTGTGTAAGTAACACATTGAAAGGTGTATTGTATGTCCAAATGTCCATGATGGGGTGCATGGCCAGGATAGGCTATTGATGGTTGTAATGCCGGGTGATGGGAATGCTTGGCGCATGACAGCATGTAAACAAAAACCAAATATGGTGATCGCCATGGAGACATATCCATATTTCATCCAACCAGAGAATAATGAAGAAACATGATTGGACAATTTAGAGGAAAAAAAATCTCTGTCTTCTAGCTGCAGGTTATTAAAGTCAGGACAGCAAAGCATGGTAAAAATATATATACAGGCTCTGACATACTGCAATAACACAGAGACACTGTCGCATTCTGAGCTGCTCTGGATCCCCCCCCCCCCCCCCCCCCCCCCCCTCCCCTTGTTCTCTATGGCTCGCCACAGGCCTGCTGTTATTACGAGTCCGCTTGTTTATCCGCTTGTGTAATTGTACACAAAGCGGCGATGGTGGCTGATGTGTGAGATTATCACAAGGTCATCCGTCGACGGGATGAGAGTCTGCGATCACGCACCAGCCCGATCTGGCTTTCACTTGTTTACATCCTTCTTTTGGCTCCAGCATGGCCGCTGTGGCTGCGCGTAAATCTTAAGACGCAATAAAAACACCCAATTCTGCTGATCTGAAGAGGCTAAAACAGCCAGGATGTGCGCGAAGGGGGGAACCGGCGGCTTCCCTCCAAATCCCCCCTCTGTCCCTCTCATTGTTTCCTTCCCATCAAAAGCGGCGGCCTGTGATTATTTTTATGCTGATGGAAAATGACTGTTACACATTAGAAAGCGGATAAAAATATCGCGCTGCCTGTATTTATAATCACTGCGCTACCTAAGTACAGATCTATGAGTGTGGGGCTGGAGCATGCCGCTGCGTACGTCAAGAATCAGATCAACCTGCTCTCCTTTCTCTCTGCCTGGCTCAGGACGAGGCAACATTCACCGAGACCCGAACAGCTCCCCGCATCCCCATCGCTGCTCTTACCTCCCGTGTTTGTGCGTTTGGTGCTGCTGGCCTCCGTGGGAGTCTCCAGGGGTCTTTTACGCGAGTCCGGGGGATCGGACTCCATGTGTGGTTGTTGATTGTGATGGTGAGGATTTGAGAAAATCCCGTTTTGCTGTACTGCTCCGCCGGCCATCATTTTCGAGCTTGCTCTTGGATGCTTGGGCTGCGTTTGCGTTTAAATCCCCCCTTTTCCGTTTTTTTACGCAGCGTAGCCGTGCAGATGAGTCCTTGGAGAAGGCGAAAGCGATTTAGGAATTGGAAAATACGCCTGATTCTTACGGACGGGGGAGGTTAGCTGCGCGTTTCTCCGTGGTGCGCCGTGCGTACAGAGAGATGCTGCGCAGGGACAGAAAGCGGCGGATGATCGGTTCAGAGTGGGGGGAAAAAATCCGAAACCTCTGCAGATGGAGTATCTTCTAGGCTACTAAAAAAACGTGCAAATGGAGCGTCAATCTTCCATTAACCTTCGGATATGCGGGCTAGGATATGTGTGTCATTCCGCTGCAACCGGATAAAAGAGCGTACTCATGTCAGGCAGTGAAGGATGGTGGCGCTCCTCTGCAACAGCAGCGAAACGGAACAATAAATAAAACAAAACAAAATCACAACCGAAAGACAAAGAGGCGAAATCAACCGAGGAAAGAAGAAAGAAAGGAAAGGTCGGTGAAGCAATAATAATAACAATACAAAAAAAAATCCGAAGCGTTACTGGCAGGCTATAATTTCTTTCTTCTTATCCTGTCCTGGGTCCGATCATGAAGACACCCAGGGGTGACGGGGTGGGTGAGGAGGGTCCGGAGACGCGGAGCTGGAGGAACACACAGAGAAAGAGACGTTTTTTCCTGCTCGTTCTCTCGGTGAAGATGCTGCAGTCTTGCGTTCAGAGCATCCCTTCTCTGACTGGCTGCTGGAGGGAGCGCAGGGGAGCGGCTGACGTCACAGGGCCTCGCGTTGCCTTCATGGGCTTCCCGTAAACTCGGATTTTACTAATTTATATGTAAAAGTGCCACTTGTCTGTGCGTTTTGATGCATTTTGTCAGGAAATAAAGCCAAGCATTGTGATTGAGGGATGTGGTTTCTATTTAGCAGCTTTTTTTGACCCAGGGACGGTGCAGAAAAAAACAGTTGTTATTGTATTGGTCTACTTTATAGGCCTATCATATTAGTAATAGTGGTCTTTTACCATCCTATTGCACAAGACCCACTACTACATGTTTTTTTATGCAACATAAAAGCTCACGAAGTAAAGTAAAAGCAGGATAAAACAAATAACAACAGATAAATGTGCTATTGCATACGGTAAACTAAAGCCAAACACAACACTCACAGGCGAACCAGCTATCGAGTTTCTTAGTTCTGACGACACGAGAAGGCATCATGAGAGAGAAAGCGAGAAAAACGAGAGGGAGAGAGAGACGCCTCCGTCGAGACGCGATTGGCCGAGGATGCATTTCTCCAGCAAAACGAAAAGGACACAGATATATTCGCCCGGCGGAGTCACATGACGGAGAGAAAAGGATGCGGCGGCGGGTTTCACTCTGTTACAGCCGCGGCAAATGCAATTATGGCTGAACGGGAGCCTGAAGGTCCCGCTGCGGCTGTTTGGAGGTCTGTAGCGCTGCCTGACAGGAGGCCAAGACAGCCTCCAACACACCTGGAAATGTGCAGGAGCAGGGGAGCTCACCTACAGTTTTCTGGCTTACAGTTTAAGATTAGAAATCTGCAAGTGAATTGAGCTGGTGAAAGTTTAAGGAGGATGGCGTTTTGTTTTTTATTTTTTTGGTTAAGCGGAAAAGGCACATAGGCTACCATACACTTGGATGTTTATAAAATTTCGTTGATTATTTTTGATTATATTTGTGGCTGTGCGCCTCATTGTGATCCCCAAAGGTTCAGATTTGACAGATTTTTGTTTCCAAACCACCTGACCAACCGAGATGACCCTCAGGCCAGACTGCAGGCCCGTCCAGCCTCAATCTGCACCAACCCCCCACCCCGAATTTGAGTTTTGCATGACCGTAATGTAATGACAACACTGAAAACTGCCCTGTATCGGAGGAAACACGAAATCTGAGAGCCCGGCCTGCCTCACCTGTCCCCTCAGCTGCCGTGTGACCCACCTGTGTGTGCTGCGCCTGACATCTCTGCGTCGCTCTGCCCGGATCTGAAGAGGGATCCTCCAGAACTGTGAGCTGTCTGAGAGAGCTATACCCGCCTCAGTTTCCCTCTCTCTCTCTCACACACACACACACACACGCACACGCATACACTCACACATTTGGCATATTCTCACTCACACTCCGAGAGACACGCAAATACCTTCTACTCCCTCTCTCCTCTGTCCAGTGCCGTGCAGATGCAGTGCGCCCTCAGTGCCTCTTGTAGATTGTAGTCAAGGTGACATTGTGCTGCCTGTGCACACACACGAGCACACACGCACGCACGCACGCACAGTCGCACAGAGCAGCTATCTCACACTATTTCACATCGCCATGAGAAACGCACCGGTGAGCCAGTCTCCTGCTCTGGAAATACGTGGCAAATCCGAGGCAGATGGATCCCAAGCTGCAGTCTGAAACAGATTCTGCACCACAAATAGCAGGCGCTGCTCAGAGGGGCAAAAGGCCTGGATGGCGGCACCTAATTGCATGAGCTAGTCTGCGCAGTCTGGAGAGTGTAGCACACTTTCAGATGGATATATGCTTTTATACATTTGGAGCAGAGACAAAATCTATTGGAAGCAGAGCTGCGAGGGTCCCACACAGCCAGAGTGTCCACACTGCAGCAGCAGCATATGGAAAAAGTGAAGTAGCCCCATAAGCAGTAAAACACACAGACTAGCAGCATTCTTGAGTTTTTATTAGGCTGGGCTTATGAGCAGATGTTAGTGAGATGGTTTTAAGAGATTTGGTTCTGCAAACTCCTGTTAAGCTTTGGACAGTGACCCCCAAACGCTGAAAGCAGCTTCCACAGTTGCCACAAGTTATCCTGAACAGCACATGCAAGAAGAACAGGAAGAAGAAGAAGCAAGGTTACAGTAGTAACTCAGTTTTTCCCACTATGTAATAATTCAGATTCAAAAGCCTCAGTTTAGCCAACAGCAAATGTTATTCAGTTCCACATCAGTTAGGAAGAGGAAACTTTCCAGTGATGGGTTTTTCATTTTGGAACCAAAGCCTGGAATTCCCAGTTATGTGACTAAAGATGTTTGGTAATGACTCAAAAGCAAGAAGGAAGAAGAGCTGAGGCGCAAGCCAGCTGGAACGTCAAATCTCAAACCTCTGAGATAGTAAAAGAGGCTCTTGAATTTGACCTGGTGTAAAAGAAATGAGCAGTGAGATAAACATGTATGTGAACATTTCATCCTGTAATGCCGTCATCAGTGCAATGCATCTATCCTCCAATAATTCAGTTTAAAGTCCAGCGAAACAAGGTCGTCCTCTGCAGGTGTGACCCTGAGTTCAGCCCTGTATGTACAGCACTGTGTGTGTTTCTCTTGCACTGGGTCAAGCCTGACTGCAGCTAAATGGATATTCAGGATGAAGAATCAGCTTTGTTGCTCACAGATGTTGGGCCTCTGCTGCTTCCTGCTGGTAGCCTGCGGAAGAGCAGCAGGCGTCTGTTATCATTTATCAGGGTTATTGTTTTCCACTTATCGTCCCCTGTTGGATTTCTACCAAAACGTAATGCATTCACATGAGAAAAAAAAATCCTGCTCTGTTTTTCTAATTTAATTAGGTTATTATCTCAGTATTCTGAGTAAAAAATGAATATATATATATATATATATATATATATATATATATATATATATATGCAGTTTTTCTGTATTAATTAATTCATATCATTTCAGATTTTCTTTTCTGAATCGATTCAGAAAAACAGCAGAACTTTTTTTGTTGCCCCTTATCATTCATACATGTGGCAGTCATACACTGTGACTGGTATATTTACCTTATTATCATTGACAGTATAGATGTCCACAATAATTGCAGCATAATTATACATTTTTATACAGAATTCAAGTTTGATATAGCTTGCAAAGGATAGTTCATATCTCTTGGATTGTAATCGTATTAAAAAGGGAATTCTTAATTTATTTTATTTTATTAATTTATATAATAGGGAAAATGTAATTTATAGATATTGTTAATTTTCAACTCTTGTCCCTAGTTGGGCTTTTATATGTACAGTGTAATTAAAACAGTCAGTTTTCTTTATCATAAAACCACAGGGTCGGGGTCAGTATGGAGAGCAGGAACAGTTACAGCAACCAAAACCCCTTCAGTGTTCCCATGGGCATGTGAGTATTGTTTAAGGACAGATATGAAAAAAGTGTGAGCATTAATCCATTTTTAGTTGGGTATGCTGTTTAAAAAGTACTCTCATCCTGTATTGATTGTTACTGTTGACTTGGATAATGAAGTTTCAGCTTTTAAATGACCTGTCAAATACTGCACACATTTCAAGGCTCTTTGCAAAAACAGTGTTTCTTACATGACTCACTGCCGCTTTAACTACTGCACGTCTGTGTGTGAGAAACTTACACAACGCTCTCTGTTCAGTTTCTCTCCAAAAAGTAGATCTTGTCCGTGTGTAGTGTTCTGACGACCAGCCGCTACTAACAGTGTAAGTGAAGGACTATTCCCTGAAGCGTGGTCTGCCCCCTCCCACTTCCACTTTGCATAATTGTCCTCCCACCCCTCACTCATTCAGTTCTGTCCCAAAAATCAATAGTGGAATCGATGCAGAGGAGGAGGTGCGACCACTCTGTGAGATTGAAAGGAGACAGATGTGATGTGTCCCTGGTTCCTGAGCTCACTCGTGCCACCACACTGAAGATTTACGACTGAAATCAACACGACCTGACTGCAACAGAGGAAAGTGGATTATAAGTGTATACCATTTATACAGACTCTCCTAATCAGAAACTACTGTCCCAAAGCAGAGTCAGCTCTTTTCATCAGATCTTCATCATCTTCATCATTCAATATCTCAACACTACAGATGATTTTGTCTTGAAAGACGTCCTAGTTTAATCATAAAGGGCCAGTTCATCCAAATTGCAATCAATGTAATTAATTGATTTATTCGTTTTAAAACATTTCTCAGTCACCTCCACTATAACCATAAACCATTTTGAGATTTCACTGACTGATATAAAAATAAAAATGGAGGTGAGTGGAATTCACTCAAAATTCACATTTGAAAAATTCCATTTACATGAATTTGTTTCCATCCACAGTGTCACAGTGACTCTGGACAATACACAATGTAATGAACAGTGGAAAGGCCCATTACTGTAGAGACTGCATGTGTTATGGTAATTTTGGACAGATGGTAGGGGGGTCGGCTCGGTGAAAACCCATCATTCCACCACCTCTGGTGGAGCTTTATGAGCTTTCCCATAAATCCACACTGTTCTCTGCAAGCTGTCTTTACAATGCTGCTGCTGTGTGTGTGTGTGTGTGTGTGTGTGTCTGCACATGCATGTTAGAGAGAGGAGGTTCTCCACTTTGTGTTTCACAGTCATTCCTTGGATCTCATCTACATCGACATTAGGCCTGTTGCAGGGGGTGATATCACAGCTGCTTTCAGGATCGCACTTTGAAAGAAGCTTTAGAGTTACATTATAAATCTCACAGCAACCACAGCTGTGCAGCATCTTAGAAAACCATAAGGGTTTTGGCTGTGAACAAAAACAGAAATATCTTTATACAGCAGATGGATTTGCTAAAAACCACTTCAAAAATCGGAGGTGTCTGAAAAAGACACAAGCTCTCAGTGTGGAGATGAGAACAGCCAGTGACAGTGACTGACGAGCCTGCAGGATCATTTAACGCAGTAACTGCTACCAGTAAATCCAGCCACTGCTCCTGCAAGTGCTGTCTGCTGCTGCTGTAGATGACATCCACTAACTACTGTTTACTTGCTACCAGCACAAGTTGCACTTAGTGTTCAAATGATAATGATAAGTTACAACCCAGTCAGATGACGTCTTCTCAACACAGAATACACTTTTGCTGCATTAGAAAATTTCTCTTATGGTAGCCTTTCTCTGATTTCCTAAGTTATTAAAAGATTTGGGTTTTTTTTACCTTCTTCCATCAGTCCCCGAAATGTAGAAGTGATAATGCCAGAAACGAACTATTATCACTGAAATGAAAGGGAAGTTCAGTGTCATCAGTTTTCAGTCATGTTAATTCTCCAGCACGGCTGATGAAATGTTTAAAACTATAGTCTTAACTCGCCGCCTTAAGGGCTGAAGCATTTTCAACTCTGCACCATCAGAGAAAATCTGGGTTGGAGGAATGACATCCTTAAAGCAAAGAGGAACAGCAGACTGTGTCTTATCTTAAGTGCATGCTTGAAATTAGAGAAATAAAGAAAGATTTCCTTTTGTTTTAAATGTTTGCTGTGTTAACACAACCAAACTTCATCACTGCCTACAAAAAATTTGCCGTCCAACTTGAGAAAGCATGTTGAGGTAATGTTTGTTTATCTCCAGATTAACCGTCAAACAGACAGCTGGTAGTTTGTGCTATGGTTGTTCAGATGACTCATATACATTTCTATAGACTTTTGGAGTAACATATTGTCAGGAGTATCTACACTTTGAGTAATGTAAAGTACATTACTCAAAACAAACTAACCTAAAATAAACCCTAACAACAGGATCGAAATGCTGTCTTTGAAGAATCTTTATTTATTTATGTGGCATTAACAAGATTTCACTGCAACATAAGGACAGCATTACTTTATCGCTTGGATTGTGCTACCCTACAGTGTATATCACAAAAAATGAATTAGATGAATCAGAAATTCTGCAGTATGCACATTTTGTGCCATTTTTGCATTTTTGAGTACACACAATATGCACAGAATGAAACTAAAGTAATTCCTATATTCATTATACCTAGTATTTAGAATAGCAACAGATATAGAAACCTCACCTGCCTCTTTTCCTGACCTGACACAAGTCTTTCATAGACGTCATCGAGGAATGAAAACAGGTGCTCAGTCTTGTACCTCTCAGTTGAGACCTCATGCACGTTTATTTTATTATTGCAGAAATGTAGAAATTCACAGTCATTTTAAGGTGTTAGTACCACTGCAATCCAGTTACTGATATTAACGTTGCCATCACTCTCTAAAGTACTTGTACGACTGCTCAGACTGTCCACTGTCTGCTTGACTCTGAGCTCCAAATGACACTGAACATTACTCTTTAAGTTGAGGTTTCTGTCAACATCAAGTGGTAATTCTCCCTTCATACACTGGATGGTGCTCTTGTCCAAGATTCAGTTCATCAAATCCAAACATCCAAATGTCAGACCTGAGCCCAGTGCTGCAGAGCTCAATATGCAACAGCTTAAATCCCATCAAAACTAAAGATCCCAGTGGTTTATTCTTTAGAAAATGTATGTTCCTCAAAGAGAGATTCACCTCAAGTTTACACTAAACCTTGTCCCACTCACCTTTCCTGTTCTGACACAGGAAGTTATAGTAATATGTGAGAATTAAAGTGATCATACAGGGGAAGAGAGGCAACAAACACACAGGATGAAACTGTTCAAAGTTTATGGGAAAACACAAAAGTCTGAGTATCATCACTTTTTCTGAGGTAATGCCATTGTGTTTCAAAATGTGACTGTTTATAAGCACAGTATTTGGGATTACACTACTCCAGGAATGTAATATTGGTTTATTTGTGGGGGGTTATTTTTTCAACAGTTTTGAATAATAGTTTGATGAAACAGACAGTGTCCTCCAACTGTAATCTGAGTCAGTATCAGAATCTACAGCCTGGTTCATCCCCTCTTTACAGTGTTCATGTTGCACTTTCATATACAATCTTCAATCCTGCTTTTCTCCACCATTAAACTTTTCTGAGCCAATGGGAACATTTTCCCCAATCGAATGTGTAATCTGGCAGAGTAATCAGATTACAATCATCAGTCTGACTCGTGTAACACCCTTACATAAGTGCATTTCGTTCAGTGCAGCGACACAGCCTGTCAACCATCTTGGGAAGGAAGGTAAACACGATGGTCACGTAGATGATATTCTTTGACCACACCAGTTTGTTTGTTCAGCATCGGTCCAGTCTGGGTACCGTGAGAAAGCTCCTTCCATTGGTTCTTCACAGAAAGAAACACACAACACATATTTGTTCTATATGGAGCCGAGAGGCTCCTGCCTCAACTCACAGGCCACAAAACAATCAAGAGTACGTTCTCAATTCATGAGTTGAAGGATGTATCGTCTGGTAACCTCCTTAAATTACATTTATTACATCATAAAACTACATGGTCAAGAATCAACCTCAACACTCGAACATTAAAAATGTTTCCAAAAGCTTAGCAGCCAGTTATAATACACTTCTAAAGGTTTAATACGTTGAAAAGTGGAACTTTTCTGATTTATTATTGATACGGCTTCACATAGTGTTTTTGCATAAATGCTGGTGTTTTACATATATTTAATTAATTTTACATCAACAGGTCAAATTTGTATCTGCACTATATGATAGTGTGGAACAATATCACTTCACAAATCACAGTAAATTAATTTCAGGAAAGAAAAGCAATTGCCAAATGTAATCATTTCACTTCTGAAAGTTGTACTAGACAAATCTGCTGTTGGACTGAATGAGCCTACATATCCAGAAACATGAGAGTGTAAAACATCACTGGCCAAACAATATAATTATATCACTTGCTGAAAATAAGCCTGGTTATTGGTTTAGTGATTAGATAATTCTGAATAGAAAATAAACCAAAGCACAATCACCAATCAGCAAAAAGCAGGAGCCGGGCTGAGCAGAAATAGGAGGAGAAAAGGGAAATTTTGTTTGTAAACAGCGTATGGGATGAAATTTTTGCCCGTCTGGTTTGTAGATGATTGAGGCTGTTTGTTTTCTTGAGCTGATGCTGTTTACTTTGGACATTCTCCTCCGTGCCTACTGATTTACACTGTTCTAGTCTGAGGACATTCCTGCCGAACCCTCTGCTCATCAACAAAATCACAGTTCTGCAGAGGTAAAACATCTGGGGGTGGAGGTGGGGTGGTGGGGGGTCCCCTCCAGTCCTGCCTGGATATATCACAGGGTCAAACCTCAACAACAGAGAGTACTGCTTCTGAACTTTATCTGAAGCTCACCCTTGGAAAACCTACTTCAATCTGGTATTCATGAATGACTCTTTCTCAAGAGGGACCCATAGACCATCAGCCAAATTTCTGAATAGCCTCTGAACTGGATGCTTGGAGCATGACAAGACCTGGATTGCAGTTCCCCCTTTTGTTTCCAGCTAAGCTACAGTAACCACAGCCTCCAAGGTAATACACATGAACAAAGACCAGGATTTCCCAGATGTTGCACTATTCCTGTAATAATAACTGCTGATTAACACATTCATGATTTTCTGGTTTAATCCTGGAAGTTATAAAACCACCACTGACCTTGATGCAGATAGGAAGGGTATAAGTCATAGCTCACTTCAAACATACAATACTTGATATTTCCTGTGTGTTTCTGCCTTGGGAAAATGACTGCACAGCTCATGCAGGTTCTGGGAGAGCCCTCAACTCAGAGACAGTCATCAGCGTCCATCTAACATAACCGACCCATCCTTTACTGCTTTTCTTATCTGTATCATGAAGCAAAACCATTCTTATAAGACATGCCTGCTAGTTATTTGTTACATTTGACTTTTTATTATTACTATTATTATTATTAACAGCATTATTAGCAGGTTGCTGTATATCCTTCTAGCCTGAATGAATGTGATTTCAGGGCATTGCTTTAAAAGAGCTCAATGCTCAGTAAATCTTCCCTGAAAAAAACAATGGTTGGAAAAAAAAAATCAATAGCAGCCTTTTTTTTTAAGAGCTGAGCAGGCAGGTTCATTACAGAACTGTATTAGCCATCGATCATGTCAGCCAGAAGCTAAACTTGAAACACTGCAGCCAACATTTACTTCTTACATATTAAAGGGTTTGTAAATTCAGGGACATTTATAATGCAACGGGTCAAAGGTCCGTTCTTTTCTTGTAGCTGCTACAACCACATTGTAGTGTCCGTTAGCAAGACGCTGAACCCCACCCTCTGGTTGTCTCTGTTTTTACCACCTTGGATTAAAGAGGCTGTATGAAAGTTTTCTCTGCTGCTGAATGTGGTCACTTGCCAGGAGCTTCAAAAATGTAGTAGATGTGCAAATCCCACAAAACATGAACAGGTGTTGGTCTAATGAAACAATGTGAAAAAGAAAAATAATGGTATACACACTGTAGCTCCCTTCTTTGCCTTTTTTCTTTGCCAAGGTCTTCAGCCATCATCGCATTTACAATACAAGAGGATATGATACGCCCTCTGAGCAGCGCTACTTCTTCAGGACAGTCTGGACGCTACAGAGACCGGGGCTAGCTGGTCAGCATGCTTATTTCAGTGGAAGAAAGGAAATCATAGAAATATAGACGAAAAGCAAGAGTTAACATTGGTGTTGCTTTCCACTGCTGGAGACAGCTCTTGGTGAGTATATCAAGTTTCACAACGTTTCTTCTAGACTGGAGAATAAACAGCTGCTAATGCTAACGCAGCCTACAGCAAAAACTTAAATAAAGCTTGTTAGCTTGTATCAGGGACTCTTTTTGTATGAGCCTTTCTCCAAGCAGGCATTTTGCTGTCAAACCAGAGGAGGCAAAGGGGAGTTGATTCATAATAAGTGAAAATACTGGCCTACACAGAAGTTGAGACATTGTTCCCAAAAATATAGCTACTGAAGTTGTTCAGATCATAATGACAATCAGTTTACATCAAAGTTTTAGATTTGAAATGTGAATATAAATACAAATAAAAATGCAACACATAATTGTGAAGGAACAGAGAGTTTCACTTTCACTTGAATTACACATAAGGAAATACAATTTTTAAATTTTGTGGCAAAGAATCCTTTTTAGGTTTTAGGGGATTTGTACACTGAGTTTTTGTGTTTACTAAAGGTGAAAATTATGCAATGCTACACAATAAATGGTGATGACAACAACTCTGAAAGCTTAACCACGCCGATTACACTCTAAATACAGGTTCTATTACTTTCAGCAGCATTAATCAGTTTGCATTTACTGTTCATTAATAGATTCTATTTAATCTTCTGTACATTTCTTTGAATTTAATACAAGCCTCTTCCTTTCTTCCCTCCCTGACATTTTGCCTTTGTTGCACATTCACAGGCCTCAACCCCCTGTAACCAGTCCCAAGTTCAATTTCAATTCCAGTTCCAGTCTAAAAACTCAGTTCCCATTTCAGTCTTGAATTCCCTTTGCATTTACACTCAAATATCAATCCCAATCACAATCCTATCCAGGATCACAGTCTTAATCCCAGCACTAATTTGATTCCCATTCTGCAGGCCAAGCCCTGATCCCAGTCTTATCCCAGGTTTGATCTAAATCTCAGTCCTCAACTCTCAGTCTAATCACTCCCACCCACAGTCCCAATATCATCATCCCTAGTGGAACCTATTAATGCTGGTGCTTACAGTTTCAGTCCCTCTATCAGGCCTCTGTCTCATTTCCAGTCTCAGTCCATAGACCCCAGACCCATCCTCAGTGTTTGTTTCTGTCCCAGTCTCTAATCTGAGCCCTGCTCCTCCAAAATTCACAGACCCCGTACTGACGCAGCTGGACTCACTCTGTCACCACCATGGGGACTATCTGTTAACAGGAAGTAGGCTGGCTTTACGCTTCAGGGCTCATTTTCTTATTTCCTCTTTAGGATGACCGATCAGAACAGGATTCACATGCGAGAACAGACCACCAGCTCAGTGGACTGTCGGGAAACATCTGCAGGGGTTAGTGAGGGTGTTGGACACATTTTAAGTAAACCAAGGATAACTGAGCTACTGGGTCATGACTATTAATGGTCTGACCCCCTGACTGAGGAGAGACACTTATACAACACTTTTAAAAATAACGACTTATCTTTGAACCTTATGAATTCTTCAGGAGTTACTAAAGCTGTTGGTTTACATTACATATCAACAAAACCAAATATATTGGTTTTTTTTATTGACATTTGGCCCCTTTGTTTATGCGTCACCATTGTGTCAGAGTCAAAGAATGGATCAGGATGTTGATGAATCAGGGAAATAAACACAGTCTGGTGTTAAACTAAATCAGGTTAAACAAATTATCTCTTATTTAACCGGCAACACTTTGTTTGTTCTGCAAGGATTAACTAAATGAAGTGTGACAAAGAAACACTAAACCAAACGGAAGCATTTGCCCAAACAGCACAGAAGCTGGCTTGTTACTGGAAAGTTGGGATTACCAGGAGCAGGGCTACAGAGAAAGAGAAGAGAGAAAAAAAACTGCATGTCATCCATTGTTTCTATCAGTAATAAGACCATTATAATCACCAAAAACCGCAGATCAAAGGGATATTACTAACAAGAGGTTTGACATGGTCCAAAAGTGCATAACTAAGACCAAAGTTTTGATAACCCAGAAACAATCCTTTAACCCTAGAACACTAACGTTAAAATTAGTAACACCATCACTAAGATCGGGTGAAAATCACCTGAACGCATGCCTCTTGAAAAAACCATAGATGGGAGGACGGAAACAAACATACCATTAATGACATCAATGAGCAGCCTGAAGCTACCCAAGGACCCATGCAACTCGGACAGCAGCAACACAATGAAAATGACAAGAATCGTGTGGGTGAAAATCACCCAACGTTAGTGTTCTAGGGTTAAAGGAGCTCTAGCAAGTGTTTAGCATTAACAGCTGTTTTCTCACCAGTCTAGAAGAAACTTTGGGGGTTCAGCATCAGACTTTGTTCCTTTACTCACCAACAGCCATCTCCAGCGGTGGAAAGCAAAGACAATGTTAACGCTTGTCGCTGTCACTTTCTGATAGTGACTCACCGCAGCCTCCAATCTGCCCTGAAGATGTAGCACTGCTCAAAGGACGAATAATCTCTTGCTAAGCGACAATCACTGCCACCTGCTCACACAATAAACCACGTTCAGCAGCAGACAAAAAACTTAAAATGAACTATTGCGCCTTAGACACACTGGATGGGTATCGTGTGTGTCACGGCTGCCGTTGCTGATCAGCTGATTGCTGCTGCTGCTGCCAACTCTATCTGTGTACATAGAGTTTGCAGAATATTTGACTGTTGGATTTTTCTTCACAATTAATTTATGATTAATTTTGAAATAAAATGCATCTAAAACACCCCTGTCTCCACATGCTGCTGCTAAAATGGTTAAAAAATATATATATTTATATTTTTTCACATCTATGACATGTTCAGATACAGCCTAGCCATAGAGACTAGGTGTTGTTATGTGTAATTATGCTGGTTGCTCAAAATGACAACAGGTGTTTTTTCTGTCTATTTTTGCTGCAAGATGCATCAATCACGTTGACTCTCTCAATCACTCGATGCATCTGCGACTCGTGAGACGCATGTCCGCTCTAATCCATTTACATTGGAAAGAAAGACCAAGACGCTCTGCAGCCGCCACGCACACGCGACACAACCAGTGTTTCTCTGGCCTTTGGTTCTTATCAGGTTGTAAACCAGTGTAAAAACACCAACCAGCAGAAAAAGCAAAACAACATCAATGATACACATATTTGTAATTTGTGCAGCTAATGACTAAAGTCAGCTGAAAACTGAAAAAAATTGACATGCAATTATTATTTATTGTACAATGCCAATGTTTCTGAAATACCTTTTTCCACCCTGCTTCAGTAGAAAAAATAAGTGAGTTCAGTTCAGCATGCAACATTTCAACCATTCAGTAGATGAATGTGAGTGTTAACTTCCGAATGTCAGTCAGAAGTTGGACAGAATCACGACCATCTATGAGGTTTGTGCAGATGTGGCTGGAAATGTAGATACACAACAAGCATGTGTTCCAATTTGAATATATAATGGTTGTGAGGTGGGCGGAGTTTAACCATGTGAATTAAAGTGGTAGGCTCCACTGTCGATGAATTTTAAAGCTATCTTATGAAATAACTTAAACAACCTAAACATAAACTTCAAAATGAATCCCTCTCTTAAATTTATGTGATCTGATGTTAAAGAGAATCCAGTGTAATGTTGTTTTCTTCCATCTAAATACTTTAACTGTGAAGGTGCCTGATTCAAACACGCCGGTTAATGGTACTTCCCACCATACTTCCCACCATTTGAGAGAATGTAGATCAGATGAATGCACCTTTCCCCTGTAGTAACTGGGACATGTAATGTGTTGTCATATAAGTACACCCATATTCCTCAAATATCCCAGACATTGTTGACATTCATCTGTCTTTATAAGTCAATTATTCTCATGCTCACATTTGACAGAAAGACAGTGGTAGTATTGCAGAATCATGTGATGTTAAATATGTTTTCCAGGTCACAGGGTCATGAGATAATGACATACCAATGTCACGAGAAACCAAATCGCGAACACTGAAAAACAATGATTTCATTCTTTGTTGCATAAAGATAGGTTTGATTTTTTCTCCCCTATTCTGTTGCAAAATAAATTTGAGGAATACCGAGAAACTCTGGGACTTTTCTCTTGAATATGAAGTTAAAACTTATGTTTAAAGTGGTTCCGCATGGAGCAGGTAGAATTCAGATCCAAAAACACTATGATGGTTTGGATTTGAATAGTTTCTTTATTCCTGCGAACACAGTTACCCTGCTCTAGAATAGAAACTCTTCAAGAGAATTTCACAAGGATTTTACAGTGCATTAAAGATATTTAGACCACTGTTTAACCACAGTTCTAAATCAGTGAGCACACAGTGTAATAAAAATGTGAAGAAGATGAATCTGATTAATATGTAGGCCTACACTTTGATCTGAGGAAACACTGAAAATGAAGTTCTTTTTCATACACCATACAGTATTAAGTGTTGCCAGAGCTCAACATCATGAATATGTGCTCACAAAAAACACATTTTGACGCCTTTTCTTTTAACACTTTGTAAAAAGAAATTATAAATACACATTATGTCAAACACACACTATAAATGAAGGAATGACATTGATACATATTACTAATATATATCTTGTGTATATATATTTTTTCTCTCTGACTTCATTGTGTGCTCTCACTTCTGGAACCAAATCTGCAGACTCTTATTTAGTTTTTTCTTTAGACTCCTTCTGTCATTGTATCAGTTCTTTTTTGTTAAAGTGACTTTATTAGCTTAAAATTGGAAGAAAATATTTCCCAGTTCATCATTAAAATGAACGGGTCTGTGTGTTCCAGTTCATGCTTTCTATTTCTGGGCCACAGTGTACACTAGTGCGTATCTTGATGTCTGTTTTTCTCTCTCATTGTTATCGTGGCAGTGAGGCGGTGAAGGAGACGATGACTGAGGCTCAACGGCAGACGTGAGTCAGACTTCACAGCATTATGCCTCCGTGAAGCTTAAGCAGAAACAGCCATTGTTTCATTTCCTTTCACCTCTTATCTTATCAAATAACATTTAATAATAACATTTCACCCACAATAAAATGCGCAGACAGCATGCGTATGTGTGTATATGTTTCCACACAGTACCATACGTGCATATTGTTTATACACACTCACAATCTAACACATGCTTGGCATGGTACTGGGCAGGTTCTCCTACATCCTTTATTTTTTCATGAGCGCACTTTTTTGCATACTAACATATATTTAGCAGTTGCACCGTCCCAGAATGATGGTGGTTGCAGCTCAGGATGTATGTAAAAGTGATTATTGGCATAATGTGCTGCCTTGCCCCCAACATTACCCATCACGATGAACCACAACCCATATCCTCACCTAACCCCAAACCTAAGTCTAAATTTAACCCTAAGACAAAAGCAGTCTTTTTGAAGAAGTGTCCTCACTTGGTCTTCAGAAATAAATTCAAACTCTTGGTCCTCACAAAGATAAACAAACTTACAAACAGCACCAAACACACAAGCAGGGAGAAAGAGAACATGACACCACCTCCTGTGAGTCTTTAAGATCAGCTGCTCGGTGACTCACAGCTCAATACTGGGATGGAAAACTGTAAATCACTGAAGAAATTTCGCCTTTAGGTGGATACGGGTCTGTTTATAGCTGCAATCAGCGGGAGTATATGGAGGCTTTGGACTTTAATGTTGAAAATAGCTCTGTCTTTTCTGCAGATACAGGACTGCTCTCTTGTTTCCGTGGTGATACTTGCTCTTTACTGTAGGCCTTGCTTAATCATGATGTTGCAACCTCACTGCATCAAAACGAAAATTAAAACATCCTAACAGATGTTGGACACACACTGGGTATTTCTGAGGTACTGATTAGTTACTAAATTATCACATGCGTAGCATTAACAACATTTATTTATCACAAATAAAGGAAACAATGGCATTTACTGTGGTTAAGAGTCTGACAACCAAACAATTGTGTTTGTAGTTCTAACCATTTTTAATTTTCCCCACATTCAGGAAACAGGCAGGCACGTGCGAATCCACATCTGTCAGCAGAGGGTTGAGGGGTCTTACCCTTGTTAGTACACGGTCAGAGAACCTCAGCAGGGCACCAGCTGTTTCCTGCTCTCTATTGGTTAGTTCCTTTGTGAACTCTGGTCTCTCCTCAGCAGCCACAGCAACTGTTTGACAGCTCAGACTTGCTCAGAGTGAATAATTTTCACTGCTACACCAATGACACACAACTTTATCTAATAATCAGACCCGGTGACCAGTCCAACACAGCAATCCTCCACATCTGCCTTAACCCTCAACATCTGTCCTACTGGATGTCAGACAATTTCTTACAATTAAATCATATCAAATCTGAGGTCATCAAACTTGGTCCACCTGCAAAAACAATTCAAATCACAGAAAACTTAGGTCAGTTAACAAATTACATTAAGTAAGAGTAATTTTTGATCAGCATTTGTGTTTTGAACCACAGGTGGAAAAAGTTGTGTGATGTTTCAGTGATGTTTCTATCACTTGAGAATATAGCCAAGGTGAAATCTTTTATTTATTTGTAACTTTTATTGTGTGATGTCTTTTAATCTCATTTACATTTCACTTTGATTTGTTTGGATGTTTTATATTTGACTCGTGTGAAGCACTTTGTTACTTGTATTGAAAAGTGCTATAAAAATAAAGTATAATCATTAGGGACCATTTTATTTAGATAGCTAAGTATCTCCTCCATGTTGCTCTGGCTTAGTGTATTAGCTAAATCTTAAATAAACTAGCTAAATGCTAAACAAACACACAGCTAAATTGAGAGACAAATGTTCATGTGTTTAGTGCACTTGCCCGTGGATTCCCACATTCATGCAAATCTCTTGACCTTAAAAGCCAAGGATTACAACCAGGTCACAGAGCACATTAATTATGTTATATTATCGGTAGTCATTTGCAATTCTCTCTCTGACCTCTTTCAAATTACTATGAATCCATATCCCTAACCTAAAGGCTCTGTGTGATTCAGTCACTATGATTTTGAATTTCAAATGAGCAGTGTGCTCTGGATATGAATAATAAGGCTGTGGATTATTTGAATAAATGTGGAGGAGGCTATTGAGAAGCTCCTGAACGACTTTGAGGAGTCTGATGTGTGTAGGCAGCTCCGCCTCACTTGATACAGACACAACAACCTGGCTCAGCCATGGGCAAAACAGGAAGTCCTGCTCAGGTTATTATATTGACATTAACCACACAAAACATTTATCTACCCACATCTATCTCTAATCTTGATGTTACAATGACTGTGTTTAGCAAAGTCCACAAAAGTTAAAGTGTCTCAAGATGTGCTCATTTCTATCTTTGTTCACTCTACAATTTTGATAATGTGAGAAAAAAAAATCAATGCATTTATGCTACAGCTGAATTTTGCAGTTTGACAAAGCATCACATTTTCCAGATGGACAGCAGTTAAGTTCAACACAATAAAAACACAAAAAGATAAGCTGTTTGCACCATATGTGTAACACATCATACAGGTTCACTGTAGGGATAAGGAGAAGGAGCAGTGTGAGCTGTGCAGGCAGACAAGAGGAAATCATGTTCCTGTTTTAAAATTAAGAGCCTTTATTGCAAATGGGATGAATTAAAACTTTTGTGTCTAATTTCATCTTGTCAAATGTCGCAGATCAGGGGAAAACACAACCACTGTAGCAACATTATGCAACATTGATTTTAAGTTTCCAAATATTAAAAATCAAGACTAACCAAACATATCCTAAGTTTATGTTTAACCATACACCATAACTCACCATAACTATCTATTTAAACAGTTATATTCTATATCTGTTGTTCTGTAAAACCATATAACCCTGTGACTCTCACTTCTGACTCCACACACCCTGATGGTTTACATGGTCTTTTATAGCTAAAAAGACTTCGATAAACCCACAAGGACCCTGAACGCCTCTTCAGACTTGATAACATTTAAAAACATACACGCTCATCAGTCAGGAATTATGGCTTTTGTTCCAGACTCCTGCACAGTTCATCATCCATGGTTCACATCCAAAAGCAATGTGAGTCTATTTTTATTGTATTGTACATTTGTCTGAGCTGTTCAGGGGCTGGTGACCTGCTTCCTCTGCCAGGATGGAAATACAACTGAATGAGTTACTAATGAGATTATAACATGCATTTAAAGAATGGATTCTGGGTCACATTGGTCACAGTTGTAGGAGGAATAAGCAGCTCACCAAGTGATATGTGGGGTTATGATTGTATATATTTTGTCAAGAATGAATGATGTGTGTAAGGTGGTAGAATATTTTGTACAAGGCACTTAAATTAGTAGGTCATCTTCCTGTCGTAGTTTATGTTTTATCTTTTATTTGAAAACCAAGCAGGTTGCTGTTACACCTGTGAAGTTTAACATCACATTGTTGTAGCTTGAATTATTTACTTTGTTCTGTTTTTTGTTCATTTTAAATCAGAGCAATGTCAGATGTAGACTGAGATTCACTCAGTGTGTCATCTTGATTTTCCCCACTCTCTCACTTTGGGTTAGTTAGGGTTACGTTAGATAAAGCAGAGTTAGGAAAGCTATTGTGCACAGTTAAATACCCTTGATAGTGGACTTATACAATTTACTTAAATTCTGGTAAAAAATGCAATGATGATGATACAACTATAACTTATAAATTCTAATGATCTTTTTAAAATGCTCATGTAATGTTAAGACAGGTGATAAAGAAACTCCTGGATCTGTCCCTTCAACCAGATTTAAAATGTAACAGATTCCTCCCTGGCCTGTGCCCCATCTCCCATCAAGTTTGGTGCAAATACTTGATTTGTCTAATCATTTTGTCTATGAAATATCAGAAAATAGTGAATAATTCTTGCTAAAGATTTCTCAGAGTCCAAGATAATGTTTTCAGATGTCTTGTTTTGTCCAACCAGCAGTCCAACACTTTTCAGTGCATCAAATTTTCACATTGCAGAAGCTAGAACCAGTTTGTTTAAAAAATGATTGAACGACTGATTATCAAATTAGTTGCCAATTAATTAAATGCAGAATAATGGATTATAGATAATGGATTTTGGTTGAATGCTTTAATTTTCTGGTCATCATCAACAACATCAGATAAAAGCTGAAAATTATCATCAGTTTGGAGAGGTTTGATATTAGACCTCAGTCACTGGAGAACTGTGGACTATCTGTGCACACAATCAATACTTTTATATTAACAATGGATCAAATGACTATGTTCATGTGTGAGGGGTCACTTGTAGTGACAAATCCACCAGGAGTGATCACGCGATCACTCTGCAGTTCCAGTTTTCCTAAGGAGTTAGTGGAGACATATCTAAAATAAGAGACAATATTAAACTTACACAAACATGATTCCGATGTAAATCATGCAATTACACTATCAATAAGTAAATGTTTGAAAACAAGTTAGCCATATCAACCTGAAAGATAACACATAATGCTGTTGATGTTAATTTACCTTGTCTGTTTCCCTGGTGTGGCCAAAAATTCAGTTAATGCAGGTTTAACATAGGAACATTTTAATTGTTTAAACTGAATTAGTAGTGAGAAAAGACTGAGGAAAGGAAAGCATGTCACTCCAGCCTCTATAAAGCCCATTTAGTTACTATGAGCTCTATAGAGCTGAGGTGAATGCTCCAGTTTTACCTCTGCTGCTGAAATGTGCTGTGGCCAGAAATAAATCTGAATATCTCATGAAAATAACAGCACAGCCATCCTTTATGCCCGGAGGTGTTTCTGTATCCTTACACAATAATAAATCACTCTCATAATCAGGTGAGCTGTTGGTAATGACAGTTGGTAATGGCCTCTGGTGAGCTTCTATTTATAAACCTATAGCAGAGGTGACCAGTGAAGCATAGAGGGCGAGAGACAGTGTTCCCTCAGTTATGAGAATGAGTTATGTCTCAAGATCATAAAGGCATGTGTGCCTTTTGTTCACTCTTTCCTCCACACACAAGCAGTGAAACACATGATTACATACGGACACATATGTGTACCGTACACCTATGTATGCTATACAAACACACTGTTTTTCTTTCTAGCTCTGTTTCTCTCTTTTCTCTCTCTCACACCCACACGCACACACTGTCCTATCTTAAATAACACAGTGTGAATGTGTCCACCCCCACGAGGACAGGTCATAAATATAGGGTTCCTTCTGATGTGCAGGGTAACAATGGAAAAGACACACCACACACTCCCAAAGATAAGCGCACAAGCACACACATTACATTCATTGAATTACATGCAGATAGACACGAGCGTGCGCGCACACACGCACACAGAGGCACACATGCACAACTCCTTCTGTGCGTCCTTCAGGTCATTCATTAGCTCTGGGAGTTTCGAACAGGACAAAGTGAGGAGTGAAGAAGGTGACTTTGTGTTGGCAGCTTCCCAGACCTGCTCTCTCTGCTGGCCAGTGCAGTGACCTGTTACCAGATGATACTTGCAGTGTTGCAGGAATATGCAGAGTTCTTGATCCAGACTCTGTGATTTGTGCAAGGTTCACCTCTGTGTCTGTGAATGTGAACCTGGGTTGGAGTAGTTGACTGTTAGAACAACGCATTAGCGTCTTCTGATATGCTGCCTCTCTGATGTAAGTTTGGTTATGTTTAAGTTTCACATGAACTATGGTTGTTCAACATGTCATCCAACCAATCTGAGCACCTTGATACTTTCACAGTATTAATATGGAACCTAGAATATCAATTTATATAATATGGGACCTTTAAGAGTTGGCTAGACCTTGGATTTGTTCAGAACTTATGTGAATGCAGCATTTCTGGATCTCAGAAATTTCAGGAACATTCTTATCATACTTGATGGAAGTTATTGCGAGAAAACAAAGGGAGAATCCAATTGCTAAAAAAAGAAAGGGAAGAAAGAAAACACAATAAGATGACAAACAAAAAGTTGTTTGTCAGACCTTCTGCTGCCTGCATACAGCTTTCTTTCAGCTTATGGATGCCAAACAAACAAACACATGAGGACACAAAGTTTAATATGCATAATTTATTTCTCACTGACACGGTCAATCAACTAATACACATTATGAAGCCCGGTACCTCCTCTCTGAGACAGACATATGCACAACAAAAGCAGTGGTACACAGAGCAGCGTTTAGGGCGAACCTGACAAGAAGTGTCCAAAAGAACCTGGCTTAACATCATTACACTGATCACAGTAATGCTTTCATGCCAAGACATCATAAAAAAGTTGGGATCACTGAGACACATTTAAAAACATTTCCCATCCTCCTGCTGTAATAGTTGACAGGTGGAGGTGGAACATGTCTGTAACCATGAAATAACTGGGGTGGACTGGACTTATATGAGCCATAATACTGCATGCAAGGAAAGTCCGTATTTCATTGTTGTTATATTTCTAAACATACAGCAGGGCATCCAATAATGTAAACAGATGCATTGTTGAAATGTTTTTGCCACTGATTCTTTGATTGCAAAAGAGAACAGTAAAAGTTTTAAGATCAAGCTGATGGCTACAAAGTTGATTTTGGAAATTAAAGGTGCCTCTGCTCTGACAGTGTCCAGTCTCCGTTTTCTCATTATCAAGTGACATTTATTCTTTCTTTGCGCAGAAGCTGCCATTAAATTTTGGATCCCAGCTGTTGCAAATGTTGAATCCAACACAATGCCTGGTTGCTTTGTGTTGGATTTACTGTAAAAACAAGCTACCAACTTGGAAAATGAATGTAATTTCTATCAATGTAATGTCAAATTTGTGGCAAATATATGTAGCACATGAACATTTTGCTGTAAATCACACATCCATGTGGTAAAATACGGCAGCTAAACCAACATTGGTGGTTAAAATTGTCAGTTATATTTACATTAAGAAATGTGCTTTTTTATTTTTTAGTTTGTGATTTTTGGAAAAATAAATTGTTAAAAACAGCAGATATTACATTGCTATTTTGAACACTGCCACTGCTGCCAGAGTCCTGACTCATAGAGATGGTTTTATATTACTATCTGGTAAAGTATGTCCTCATTTCCTCAGCACACTTGACATTACACAACATTAGCAGCAAGCAGTGTCACTTATATCAAGGCGGAATGTACCAGTTTTGTCATTTTAGATAAAACCAGCAGGGAAATCCCAGTTTTTTATGGTTATTGATGACTTTCAAATTGAGCTGAATCTGGTAAAAGGCGGTTTAGAATTTTCTCTGACATCTCTGTGAACTGATTTCTAATTAAAAATGAAAATAAAAGTAAAAACATGGCTCACATTAAAGAGGAAACACTCTTTGACTCTAAGCCTTCTTTCTGTCACAGTTTATGAGCTGAGGTACTTCATAGGGCTTCATTATTTCCTTCAAAAACTAAAGACACATTAAAGACATTTTCAACAAGCATTACAAATGTTTTTGACCAGTAATTTACAATCTTTTTCATTACCCTTCTGCTCTTCTTTCATATTCCAAAGTGGCACATTTGGGTTTCAAACTCCAATCACCTACATCCATCCTTTGTCCAGTTGGGTGTCCAAGCAGTCTGAATCCAAAGGTGTCTCCCCACAACCAATACTCACCCATGCAGTCTGTTTAAATAATTCCACTTAAATATTCAAGAATGTCTTCCTAGGCGTGAATGTTTTCCTGGCACAGTGATAAATTGTCCAAATATCCAAGTTGTTAACTTGTGTTTGATAAAAGCCTTGTCAGCCACACCACCAACATGGCTGTAGGGTGGTCACCTGGTCTGTCGTTCTGGCGCTTCAACACTCACAGAGTAAACTAGCTCAACATCTGTTGGAATGGTTGGCATGAAATTTGGTACAGACATTCATGGTGTACAGAGGCCGAATCCTAAGAATTTTGATGAGCCCCTGATTTTTCATATAGCACCACCAGCAGACCTCCTGGTCCAACATTGCATGAGGATACCTCAGAATTTAATGTTTGAATCCTTAGCAGCCTCAGCTGTGATTAATGATAACATAGCATGTTAATATGATAACATTAACATGCAGTAAAGCTGTACAGAAGCTGACACACTACAGCTTGAAGTAATTAAAGTTGAACCTGACTAGCTGTCAGTCTGAGATATCTTAAAATGGCCACCATACAAAAGATAAAGCATCCTGAACATGAACTGTCTTCAGCTGCCGCCCTCAGGCCAAACTTTACTTGTTTTGCCCCTCTAGTGGTAAAGATTGAACAATAGCAAAGTAGTTTCCCCATTTTTCACCCAACAATTTTGTTTTCAGGTGTGGAAGCATTTCTACTGTGCAGGTACACCACAGCACCTATCCCACTGAGATTCGGTGGACGTACACATGATCACTCCTCATAATTGGTATAAGCATTTCAACCTCTCAGGGGGTGCTACCATGGCTACAGACTGTATGTCTTGTCTACTTCATAAATCTCTATCCCATTCTGCATTTGATTTCAGCCTGTCAGACCAGAAGTAATCAGGCATGTCAGGATCTTCCTCCTTCAAACTAATCTTTGTTCCACTAACAGTTTGGAGCTGCTACTGGATATTCCTGGTAGAAGTCACTTCCTAACACTGAGGATGGTCATCTGTAGACACTCTTCCTTCAGAGCCACCAGCTCTGTCTTGTAGCTGGTTGTCTTGCCACCATCAGTGTACACACAAGGTTGCTTCTTTGCCGATAGTGGCGTTTCCATGGTGACTGAACCAGCGTTCAGTATGTCGGCGTGTGACGGTGAGGAAGAGGAGCCCTTGTGGCAGGCCGCAGACAGTAATGCTGAGAGGGCTCGGCCAACATCGTGCCTCGCCCCCTCGTTGACGAAACAGTACAAAATGGGGTCAGCGACACAATTGAGGCTGGTGAGAGCCAGCGATACGTGGTATGCTGCAAACAAGCTCTCCTCTGAACCACAGTCACACGGCTTCCTTAGAAACATGACACTCCGCACCAGGAGGAGGATGTGGTACGGTCCAAAGCAGACCAAAACGATCAGGATCAAACTCAAAGCTAACCGCTGAATTTTGGCCTTTTCCTGACGTTCTGTTGAGACATTGCAGCGAACTGCCGCCAGGATCCCACGGTAGGCGACCAGCATGGCTGTCCAGGGAGCAAGGAAGCCCAGAAATGTCCTGTAGAGGTTCATTCCTGCCACCCAGTCCTGCATGGGATACTTCTCAAAGCAGAAGGTGTGGTTGAACCGATCTTGGAAGAGCTCATCGTGGAAGAGAGGAGCAGAGTTAGCTATGATCTCAATGATCCACACCACGGCGCTGACCAGGACAGCTGCAGGGGGTTTGGGAGAGGAGAGGAAAGAAAGATTAGACATTATCGTAACTTCTGTTTGTCTAGAGTGTGTTAATACTGCACTTTATTGAAAGAACAAAGGGTGCTCTTGTCATTAAACATATAGGCTATACACAGCCAACAGGGGCTCCTTAACTTTTGAGTGATTTAGTGACCAACCTAAGAAACAATGAATATACCGTACTTGATGAGATGGAGCCTCACTGTCATCCATATAAAGAGTTTCCATCCAAAGTCAGTTTACAATGAAAAAAAAAGTCCTAATTTTCAGCATTTTGAGTGTTTAGAAAGGTTAGTCTGAGCTCAAGGCATGTATCATTAGATTTCATTAAAAGTAATGACTTTAGCAGACATCCTCGTTTAAGTAGTTATTTATAAAAATGTCTTTTGACATGGAAGTGATCTTATCTCTACACAAAATGAATTTCCTGTCACATCAGATTTGGCAGATGTGATGACGTGCATCCCCTCCAGCCTTGGCAGTAGCACAGTTTGGGAAACTAATCATCAAATGCAATATCTCAATCATGTGAAAACAGGATACCATGCGATCTGACAGCAATGACTATTGCACTATTGGGATAGTTAGTCACTTTTTTTCCCAATAAACCTTTTATTTTAGAGACACAGTCACACTAGTTAGTTTTCAAGTGGATTTGTTTCAAGGACATGAGTCATCAGATCATCCTCCACCTTGCATACCTGTTTTGATTCGTCGAACCTTGGCAAAGCGCAGAGGATATGCCACAGCCAGGTACCTGTCCAGTGATATACAGCAGAGGAAGGCAATGCTGACGTAGATATTAGTGTAGAAGATGAAGCCAAACAGCTTGCAGCTCTCCTGACCATGGATCCAGTCATCGTGCTGCAGGAAGTAGTCGATCCACAGAGGAAGAGTGGTGATGTAGAGGAGGTCGGCCACCGACAGGTTGATCAGGTAGATGCCGAGCTCATTGCGTTGGCGTACCTGGAGGGGTAGTGTGATGAAGGGAGGGAGAGGATGAGGAGGAAGGATGAAGGCAGGAAGCAGGAAGGGAAGGCAGGATGGGATTGGTGGGTGGAGGAAGAAAATGAATGGAGACCAAATCTTTTGTTCAACTTTTGCTGTTTTTTTCTGTTTCAACTTTTCTACCCTGATTCATCAGCACTTGGATTGAAAACCAGCTCTGTTTCCCATGCAGTATATTGATATTACAGTGCTAATATGAACCTCGCTAGTTAATAAACAGCAGACCAATCATGTTCATGCTTTGGATTCAGTTCAGGTATGGTCATTAATGAAGTTGATCAATCTCAGCAATCCAGTAAAATCTTCCAGGCACTGAAGGTTGTTTGGTAACTACAATAACCATAATGCACCTGGGACACAGTGCACCTACGTTCTTTGAGTCCATTTGTATTTGTGTTGGAACAAATTGAATGTAGAAAGTTTAAAATGTGGCACTAATGCTGAGATGGAAGCCAAACAATAAGCTAATGTTCAACTGTCACTCGCTCGTAATGACATTTGTGCTTAAAAAAATATGAGTTAGTGAACTTGCTTGAATGAAAAGTCAATAACTATTCCTCCTTCTGCCAAAGTCTGACAGTCTGTGGGAAACAGTGAAAGTGTATGGGAAAATATCCTGAGTGCTCCTTATATAGCAGCCAGTGTCAGACATGTTACTCAGAATACATAAAAAATAACCCACCTTTGATTACACAGTGAAAACATGATCATGTCACCTGTAGTAAAGTACAGTACTTTACAGTAACTGTAATTTGTTACATGACTCATGACATGATTTTCTTCTTTCTGTAATTGATTTATAAAAAACAAAACAGCCACACATCTAAGCTGTTTACTGAAGTGTTAACCCTGCTTTACACACTAAAACTAAAGACATATTGGGTTCCACGTTTACCAAAAATATGTCCACATGCGCACTGTCCACGCTGACTGAACACTTGACGAAGCATTTTATCTTTTAAATTTTAACTCAGATCAGATTTACTGTGTCAATTTAACTTCAAATCGCACTTTTGTTTGTCTTGTTGTTCATGTCGCCTGACGGTGCTGTTGTACGTTACATGTATGAAAGGGCGTGCAACAAGACAACGAAAGTACAGTTTAAAGTGGAACTGATACAGACAAACGATTTGTCAACATAGACAGTGCGCATGTGGGTATTCTGACCGTGTTTGAAACCCTTGTGCAAAAAGTAATATGCTGGTGGCAGTGTGTATGTGTGTGTGTGTGTGTGTGTGTGTGTGTGTGTGTGTGTGTGTGTGTGTGTGTGTGTGTCCTCCTTACCTGCATGTAGGCAGCCCACAGGGCCATGCAGTTAGTGGGCAGCCCCAGAACGATGACTATGATGTAGAGCGTGGGCTGGAAGAACTGGTCCACCTTACTGTCCACATCACAGAACGAGATGTTGCACATTGTCCTGTGTGGAACACTCTGAGTGTGCGATTGTGTGTGTGTGTGCAGGTGTGTTCAGCTACTCTCAGCTCTGTGTGTCTCTCTGTAGTTTCACTATATTATAGCTCCAGCAGTTTGACAGTGACATGCTGACTCTGGCGTCCTGCTCGGCTACCGCAAGGCTGTCCAAGTTGGAGTGACCGAAGAAAACACAACCGTCATTCCTGGAGCATGTCATGGTCCCTGCTTCTTAAAACACTGTCCTTCCTGCCCGAGGGCCTTCACGTGTCATGATCCTCTGTCACGATTTAAAGCCAGGCCCCGTGTCCCTCAGCATGCAGAAGACAGGAAGGAGTGAGGGATAAAATGCGCTGAAATGAAAGCTGCCTTATCGACGCTGTGCCAGGCCTCCTGCGCCTGGACAGGACCTCATCAATCTTTTAGAGAATAGAAGTCTGCCAGATCTACTGTGAGAGGGAGAGGCTGAACATCAGCGTGTGTGTGGGTGTGTCTCAAGGTCCCGATGACACACAAAACTCCTCAGGGAAGTTCACACTAAAACATGGGAATGACTTTACAGAGCTTCAGCACTTTGGAGCCAACAAGTTGTCCATTTACTCTGAAATCCCTGACATCTGCAAGACAGAGAGAGAGAGAGAGAGAGACTTTTAAATGATGATGCTTTATAATCACTGTACAAGTAAAAACTTGTTTTTGTGTTGTGTCAGTAAAAACAAAGAGATGTTACAGCTGCAGTGAGAGAGAGAGACAGGAAAGTCAGGCAGAGAGAGAGGAGATGACATTCAGTAAAGGACCTTGGGTCAAACTTGCACCAAATTATTAAATCTAATAAAACAGTAATATAAGAAAGATAAAGGGGACAGATTATTTAAAGAAAAGTCTTGTCATAAAACTTGAAAAAAAAAAAAAATTGACAAAAAAAATATGAATACAAGTCTTATTTGTTGCTGACTATTGTTGATCTGCTTCCAGCTCAGAGGTGGATTATTTAAACCATGGACTGTTCCACCAAATGTAAATACAGTATTCTACCTGTCCTGCATCAGTTTATATGCATCTCAATAATATATTTGATATTTTTGAAGCTAGAATTTAAAATAAAATTCTAAGAATGCCTGGTCACACAGCATGAGTGTGTAACTTTAACTAAGCACGACGCTCCTTGTGCTCTAATTTACATTCTCCACTGCGCCTACCACTTGGGAATAAAGGAACAGAAACAGAAAATCCATCAAGAAGCGAGTCCTCACTTCTTTTTCCATGTTTGGCTTGTCAGAGCTGTCCTCACACCACAGCCATAAAATTTGTGTTTCAGGCTCGTTTCCTGTATTTATTTTCTGTGCTCTGCTTCTAGTCTACATACACTTTTATTGCACTACACTTTCTTGTCACAAGACTCAGAGCTGCACTTTCGAGGCATCTGGTTTGGTTATTTGAAGTCAGTGGAATCTTGTGTGCGGTGAAAACAAACCACTCAAAACTGCCTGGAGTGAACACACCCTCAACACATACAGTCAAACCCCTTTCTTCTATTATATTGAATTCTGCTGCCTCGAACATCCAGGAAAATGTGTGAAAAAACAGACAGCGATGGATGGACTGACAGAGAAATGGAAGAAAGAGACAGTGAAGCAGCAGGGGTTTATCAGAACATGCTGACACACAGTGCAGGCACAAAAACACAAACAACAGACAAACAGAGAGTCCAGGACGTATGATAAGCATTATGTGAGCCCACACATAAACATGACCTGGATATACATCTAGAGTAGAAAGACAGAGAGAGAGAGAGAGAGAGAGAGAGAGCAGGGTAGGAGCTCAGTTTCTGTTTCACTCCTCAACCTCTCACTTTCCACAGAGAGCTCAGATTCTGTTTATACATCTTGGACCGTTTTGATATTTTTACTTACAGCTGATATGAGTCCACATATGCTTTGAATCACTTTATTAAAATATGTCCTTAAGCACTGGGAACTGCCTTTCTCTAGAGTTTATGTATGTTTCAGCTTCTTGTCATTCCTCCTAGATGTTCAGATTTCAGCAGTGATTGTGGAGTTTGCCTCTTCTGCGCATTTCAGTGACACATTTATCACTGAATAGACTGAATTTAAATTCAAAGTCCCATATTTTACACTTTTCGGGTGTTTTAATTTGAAGTGTTGATATCTATAAGAAGACACACTGTATTTGTGGCTTTAAGTACCAAAAAACATTTCCATGTAGCTTTACATCTTCTCTCTCACACTTGTTTCTGGAGCTTTAGTAAGAACATGCTGTTTTGTGTTGATCTCAGAGCCTCTCTTTTCATTGGCTGCCTACTACTGCAGCTCGATAAAACTGAAATGAGCTGAAGAGACTGTCAAACTCAGATGACAATGCTCCAATATTTCAGAAAGAATAAACCTAAGCCTCTGGTCTCAAATATTACTATCCTTGGGAATGCTGTGCAGTGATATATTGGCTTCCTGACATCAAATGATCATGAAGTGTTTCTTGGTAGCTCAGCGACAGAGTGACCGCTTGGAGTTGTGTTGTTTATAAAGTTAAGTTAAGTTAAGTTACACTGTGCGTGCCAACACATCTGTTAGCATTCACAGGAAATTTCAGGGAAATCTGGCTGCCAAGACCAAGGACCAAACTACGTGATATCAGTGAAATAATTACATGAAGCAGCCAATGAGGGGTGTAGGGAACAAAAAAAGACCTCCATGAGGCCACAGCCCATTATCACGTCTCTTAATGGACACTGGTGGCACTGGGAAACTCCCACATCATGGCTCCATGATCAGCAGATATTGCCTATTTCCAAAGAAAATGGCAGGATGATGAGTCCATGTTCACTTCCTGGTTAAAAGTCCAAGGAAGAGGCCGCAGAAGTGTCTTTCACCACACAATCAATAAAGATCCGTGAAGGAAACAGCTCCAGCCTGTGATAATGTGACAGTCACTGGTGTGGAACAGTGACTTTGGACTGAGCTGACACAGTGCCACAATCATATACACAACCCCATAGGCAAACACACACACGTGAGGGCTGAGTGAGATCATTTCTATGGTGACTTTGTCGAATAACTCTTTGTTGGGGGAAACAGCCATGTTGATAGGATGAACCACACCTGGGTCATATTTCTGCTGTAATCTGTTGTCACACATACACCACAGTACAGACACTTTTGACTGTGTGAGCTTTGTTTGGTGAATTGTCTTCACAAAAAAGGTCTCACATTGGACGTTTAAGTTATAACCATCGACCGTCCATTTCCCAAAAAGGCTTGTTTGTGTTGTGAGCATTCCACATGTTAATAACTGTGGTCATAGTTTCATGGGGGGTCAAGGAGGTAAATTGTCTTGTTTTTCATTCAAATCCCCCAAAGTCCTGTTAGCATTGTTAGAATTCCACATTAAAACAAGCAAATGGTGCATCAGCTGTCTCACCAAGGAATGCCAGCAAGAGTAAAACGGCCTTTTGTTTTTAGCCTTTTAGGGAAACTTCACTCTCAAGTGTTCAGGGACCAACGTTTGTGCTTTGAGAATCAAGCAAGTCGAGTTAAGTCTGTGCTGTAAGTCAAGCAACAAGTCAAGTCCTTGCTCAGGTCCCGTGAGTCACAAGTCAAGTTATATGAAATTCTGATGATTTTTCACCAGTTTCCACGTTTAAATCAGTTAAAGACAGTGGTAATGAAAAGTTTAGTTTCACTTTAAACATTAATGAAAACTGTTGCAGCTGTGTACATCTATTAAATCTGTGACTGCAGATTCCCGCTGCTACAGTTACTATGATTATTCTATTATTATTATTTCACCCATGTCTGTTTGTTTTTCAGCAGGATTACCCAAGAACTATTGAGCCAATTTGCACCAACCTTGGTGGAGGGATGGGGCATGAGTCAGGGAAGACCACATACATTTTTGGTGCAGATCTTTTTTCATCACTTTCTTTAACATGTAGGATTTTCTAGTTATTGCTATTACTATACATATCTATGCAGAACTACATTATGCTGTGTTATCTTTACTTCTTCAATCCAAATTTTTGTATTTTTGGACTCAGCTGCTCCTCATGAGAAAGAAAGAAAGAAAGAAGCTTGTTTTTAACCAGAACAATTTCATGAAGAAAGAAAAAAAGAGCATTTACTTCAAAGACAATTAAGCTGCTAATCTCCGTGTGAGGTTGTTTGGAATGGAACAACATGTCATATCGCTCTGCCTCATCCTGCAGTCGCAGAACTCTGCTATCAAAGAGCTGAGATCTCATCTGTGACCTCTGAGCACCACACAGTGACCCCACATCCTCATTAGATAAAACAGCAGGACCACATGCCTGTGACAAAACCACTGCCACTCAGTCTTTTCACCTCTTAATCTCTGCTCTCAGTGCGTGTGGAGGGCTGGGTTTGATTCTGACCATACTAATATAAAACTATGGAATAGTTACACAAACTTAAATACAAACTACGTTCAGACTAAAGTATGATTATAATATAACACAGAGTGACACAGGCTTGTTTCCCTCTGTCTCAAAATTCACTCGTGTTATCTTGTTATCAGGAATGAGGTTGGTTCAGTTCAGTCAGTTACGGATATTTATCATGTAGTGTTTGCTTGCAATAGCCACACACGCACACATAGACACACACACACACACACACAGACACACCCACACACACACACACACACACACACAATTGATAATTCATAATTCTTCCCTGTTTTATTTTTTTATTTTTTGTGTTAATGGTTGTTTTGCTTCCTGCCCTTGTGTGTTCTTCCGTCCACCTGTAAGCCCATCATTTGTCATTAAAGGTTACTTCAGTGCGTCAGTGTGCCTGTGTGTCTGCATTGGGGTCCTGAACTCACTGAACTGTGACAGGTGAGTGGTTTCAGGCTTTCAGGTGGACGGAGGAAGGAGAAGACGGCAGAGCGATGAATGAAGAGGAAGGCAAACAAACAGGAACAGGCAGCAGGAGACTTCACGCAGGGAACATTATTAGGAACAAAACCGGATGAACTGAGAGAGAGTCAGGGAAACAAAGATGCTGTGTCTCAGGTCATCTGCTTCCAAAATCACACTTGCAATTTTGTGTTCACCTTGAATGGCAACATGCAGTGTATCATAAATATCCTGATGGTGCATCCAAAACAGTCAGAAAATTCAGTGTAAAACAATGGACACATGGTCTTTATCTTAGCTATACAGCAGAAGGGGAGGGGTGACCGACATATTTTCAAACTTGTGAAAAGGAAGGAGGACACGTCGTCGGCACCAATGGTATAATTTCCATGTCGAACGACACAGGAGTCGCACAGGAAAATAAAACATTCATTTATAATTCAAGTGAGCAAAGCAGCCCGCAGGTGGGCGACAATCGCAGTCTCATTTTCATTGAGTGCACAATGGCAGAGTTTTTACTGGGACAACACTACCGTGTCATAGTTCACACACTGCCCCAGTGAGTACACAGTGAACTGCATGTGAGTGTCCTGACTGAAGTATCTGATTAGAGACAAACAAAGACTGAACACTGTGAGGGGAAGACGATAAGACACGAGGGCAGGAAGCATAACAACCATGAACGCAACGGGTAAGAGATTTCAGAATAAAACAGGAAGCAAAATTGTTTCTGAGTCATGAAGCTCAGGCAGAGGAGTGTCGTCCACCTGTTACACACCTGTTACACACCTGCAGAGTCTGCAGACGATACAGACTCACACAGATTTGTCCTCTTGAGCTGAACTCACCTTCTGCATCAAATGAATAAATAAAAACTATTTGTCATTTATTATTACTGTTGTTGCTGCTGCTTTAATTATTTTGTGATAAAGCCTAGCAAGCGCCAAATTAACAAGTGATGCTGTCATCATCTTCAGCGTCAACATCTCTGTGTCTCTTCTGAGAGTTTTCGACCATGAGCGGCGCTGTGGAGCAGTGTTTTTACAGGTAGATCTGTGTTTTGTTTACACTGTGCACAAACATGATTCATATCCGGCCACTGGTTTCACACTTTTCCACTGATGGAAAGTTAGTGGTTGTGATGCACCAACAAACAAATGCGGCAAAGAAGAGGACTGTGAGGAAGAAGTTACTCCTCTGATAGACCTCAAGTATACACAGTTTTATTACATTAGACGACCAATGAACTTTTAACATATTCTCATTACCTTATATGAACAGTTAAGTTGAGTTAGGTGTTTTGGTGCTGCAGTTTCATAACTTCTTTATTATCACTTTAAAATAATTGCATGTCTCAGCACCTCAGTGTTTACAACCACACTAAACACATGAATCATCAACACATCTGTCACAACGCAGACAAACAAATCCTCACTGCAGGACAGTCGTCTCGGTGACTCTTCATGTTTCAGTCAAGTCAAACCTGTATTTATTTGTCCCTCAGTGCCAGTGACTATTTTTGTGCTCTGCCTCTTCTGCTCTCTGTCTGCACATCGTCACCATTCTCCTTCCTGTGAGAGGAGGTTTTAGGATCATTCTTCTAAACTGACAGATGTGCAGTATAGAGGAAAAATATATGAAAATGACTTTTATGGTAATCTTCAAAAGATTTACACAATAAAGTGTGCACAAAGTGAATATTTTCTGAAGCCGCTGTAGCTTTTACAGTGAAGAGTGTCTGGAGCGCCCCTCAGGTGGACAGTGGAGTTTTTACAAAGTTCCCCAGATTAGCTTTTCAGAATAAAAGTTGATTTTAAATATGAATATCTGTCTTATTTCTTTCTGTCAGTCACACTGTGCTGTCTTGCGTGTATTAAAGAGTTTATTTGCCAAAACGTGGAAAAAACGTCAAGATGGTTTGTACATAAAGTCAAGTTCTGCAGGAAGGCACTGTAGCTAAAGGTTTGAGGCCACAGTTCACAGCTGAAAAGAGGTTCATGAGGTTTACTGGTAATTAGGAATTAGAAGTGTGTGTGCGTGTGCGTGTGTGTGTGCGCGTGCGTATGTGTACAATGGAGGCCTATATCAACCTGTTCTGTGCCGTCCGGTGCAATGTCTGATCTCCTGCCAGAGAAGATTAGGTCAAGGTGGCTGTGCAGACGTCACGCTGGCTGTCAGCACGTGCCCATGCACACACACACACACACACACACACACACACACACACACACACATCTCTGCTTCCTTCATGTACAATGTACTGCACTTTTCTTCCTTTCACTTTCCTCCTTCACTGCCCCCATTGTTCAGATGTTTGGCACTCATGGTGTTTGCCCAGGTAACCAACTGTGATTATCACAAATCCACACTTAAACTCCTAGAACAACACACAACAATGAAGAACTTGACATGAGATAAAACACACAAGCCAAACACTCAAAGATGCTCAAATAATCTCCTTTTTATACATCAGGGCATGGTTACAAGCCAAGGTCGGGCTGTTTGTCAATGTCAATGTCAGTGACGCTTTGAGTTGAGTTGAAGTCATGATTGACCAAGTGTAAGTTATTTGTAAATACATTTTAGTGCCAATCAGATCACTTAGTAATTCTCACTTACATGTTTAAAAGAATAATAAACATCATAAAACATTACACACTGCACAGGTTGTGTTGTTTATTTTATTCTGTTCATTTGTTTGTTTTATAGTTGTTTTCAATTATAAGTTAACACAACCCCTGGATGTTTCTAAGTGGAGGGGTCAACAGCCACTAAGTTATGGAATGAAGTATATTCAAGTGTTGCACTCTGCAAACACTGCTGCCTTTTTTTTTATTGGTAGAATGTCCCTTTAATTGTTTGGCTTTGTAACTAGTTGTGTGTCAGTGCAGAAACACTTGAGAACGTGGAGCCAGGAGGGAAGACGACACAAACAAGAGCCTGAGCTGCATCTTAGAAAACGGAAACGTCAGGGTCACTGAGTTAGGAAGATATGACAGTAGACTGTGAGTGTGTGTGTGTGTGTGTGTGTGTGTGTGTGTTGTACTTGTGTATCCAAACTGAATTTCCGACCTTGAAAGTGAGGGCATTTTTAGAACAGGAGGTCTACGTCTTGATAGGGCTGATTGGGGGTAAAAGTTAATTCCAGTTTATTCAGACTATAGGCTCTGATTGTTCTGGCCATCATTTCCATCAGTTGTGATTATATTACATTCCTGCAGCCAAAGTAATCAGAGAGATCCAGAAACACATTTAGGTGTATCAATGTAAAGGTCCAATGGGGCAGGAAAAGAGCAATCAGACTGATAACTAGTTTGACAAATGGTTTATCCAGATTATCAAACCATTTAATTTGGAAGTGAAATCAAAGTGAACGGACTAAATGTAATGTAACTAATCCTCCATCTTTGTGCAGGAAATCTGCGCACACAGTAATGGTAAATACTGCAGCTTAAAGGTGAAGCAGGGAGTCACCTGTTCACTGTGATGGACAATTACATTTAACAGAATCATAATTTCATCATAATTTTCTTGCCATGTCAGATTTATTGTTAGTGATGTTGCCACATTTTCAGATGTCAGTAGTTCACTTGTAGAGCAAAATGTTACCGAAATACATGACCTAACAGAACAGGATCTACTTTTCAAATAAATAAAATCTGGTGAAAATGATAAAATGATAAAAACCAAAACAATGATAATCTGCAGGTACAGGGAGGATCAGCCTGTTTTTGGACACAAGCTGAAGTACACACTGAAGTACACACTGAAGTCATAGGGGAGTGTAAAAAAATGTTACCATCATCAAAAAGCTGCACACCTTTGTTCCTATTACGAGTGCTGCTCTCAGTTACGAACCTGATTGTACGGTCTTCGGTATTTGAAAGCTGGTGGCTGAGTGACTGATGTTATTCATTTATTATTGTGATCCAGCCTCATTAAAAGCATCCGTGAGATCCGAGAATTGGCCCCATGGGTGTCATCACGCCTACATCTCAATTTCTCTGGTAAAGCTCACAGTGGAAACACTTCCTTTCCTGCATTTTTATATTTGGGTTGTTTAAATCTTTGTTGCGTGATTAAGAGTGAACCTGACATGAGTCACATGGAGTCATAACTAACTTGTTTTCTTGAGTTTCGGTAACTGTCTGTGCTGCATCAAACTTCCTTTCTCCAGTTATCCTGATGGGAACAGATGGGATAAGCCTCTTATTGACCAGCTCCTTTTTTCTTTCACACACCCTGTTGCATTTTTCTCCCTTGCCCTCTATAAGAACCAATATGTTAAAGCTAAAGCCAAGTGGTCATATCAGCAGGGTCACTATGAAGCCTGATCATCCTCCTCTGGGTCAGCTCACCCATGTTCCACCATTCCTGACCTCAAATTTGTGAACTTCATAACATTTTTGACTACTCGGTTCCGATACACAACTGCCAATACCACTACAGATTCTGATACGAGAGCTCTTTTTACTTTAATATTATTATTATTGTTGGTATTGTGTTTAAGGTTAGATCATAAAATAAACCACACAGCACTTCTCATTAAGACGAGTGACGACACTTGGTTGTATAGTTTGGGTATAGCCATCTCTGAAATGTATTTTCTGGATGGCAGATTATACCTGGGCTCTAGGTGCTGCAACAGGCTGCAAGATCCGATATTTTCCACGACAGATAGCGGTTGGTCATCGAGTACAATGAAGTTGAGCAGCTTCTCTGTAATCCCTTTAGCCTTTGGGTTGTCTGCCGGAAGTTTATAGCGTTTCTGGAAAGCATCAGTGAGAGTCTGCTGCCTGGTGGTGTCGTCTTGTCCCTTGGCTAGAATGAACTCCTGGTACTTCATGTGAAACCTCTGAGGTGCTTGATTTAATTAGCAACTGTACTTCAACCCCTCTGCACGCCAGCTTTACACACATTACAAGTAGCTGTCTTGCTTTTCGACGTTTACAGGCTAAAATATCTCCAAATAAACAAAATTTTAGTCAAACCAACAGTTAATGTTATTTGCCCACTCAGTTACAAACTGATGTTGTCTCAGGGTCATGGTAAGATGCGGAATGGAAACTGAATTGGTGACGTCTCACGTTATGTTATAGTGGGCTCATGGTCCAGCTCAAGCAGCGGACTGGAATCTGGATCGGTAAGTGACTCGGCCCATCTCTATTTCCGACACTTTTTCATCAGCCTTCTTCTAACATGTGTCAAGTTTACCTTATGAATGCAATGAGGGTTCAGACTTGAGCAGATAACGTTAGACTTTCTCTATGAAGCTCTGCTGTCAGCCATGTCAAAAATGTTTGGCAGCGAGTCTTCCTCTGCAGTGTCATTTATTGAGACCACCAAGAGTTTTGCACAGTGTAAGCTCATCATTGATGATTCTGGTTGGTTTATTAAATTCTGATGCTTTTTCACTATTAGTCCATAGTTGAGATCAAAGCTCTTTAATTTGGGCAGCAGCAATTCAAACCACATTCAACAGTTCTGGGGACTAATTAATTAATTACTCATTAATTCACAATGTTTTTTTTAATTTGCCAGTTCATTAGAAAATCTACTTCCTGGATTAAAGGAATTAAGAGATCACTGACCCCGAGCCTGACACGAATAAGTCAAACATACAGTAAATCGTACACCAGGGACCCAGACACTGCTACATTCCCACCAATGTTGTGATGCAGTTTTCTGTCTGTTGTCATGACAACCAAGTTCCCAGCTACGAGCCACATACAGATAATGTTGCCCATTTTCTTTGGTAAAGTAGTTTATCATTTTCCAGTGACATTTTCAAATCAAGTATTTCCATTGAAGCTTTTGCATTTAATATTTCCAATTTCCTTTCCTTTTCAAGTTGACATTTCAAAAGATCCATTCCTTTTTACGGCTCTCTTTCCCTTATTTGGTAACATTATGGTAAAGAGTAAAAAGGGAATTTAGTTTCCGTTTTCTATTTCTTTTTTTTTTTTTTTGTTCCCTTTAATTTGTACTTCAGTTTAAAATGATCTTCCATGGGACAAAGTCAGATAGTTTGAACACTGATATAATAGGGGTTCAAGGTGTCTTTTATTGTCACCTGAAGGTATATATACTATATACCATGCTATATATATAACATGTAGACATATTTCCTCTAATATCCCTATGTTTCAGTAGTGGTCTGGATGAACCTGCCAATAAAACACAAGCAAACCGAAAGCTTCAAAATGCAAGTCTGAGTGAGCGGGACAAATTTGCATTGCTATTTGTTTTGCAGATGGAAATAGTGCAAATATGCCTCCCACAGTTCAATTAATATTCTGTTTTGGATCCTGTCTATTCAAATAATTAATTGCTGTGTTGTATATACCCTGCTGGGCCTGGCAGTTTCCTCCTAAGACGAGAGACTATTCAATTACTGCAAATGTTGTTTCAGTGGTTGTTTTTACCGACAGATGGGTGATTTCACCAACTCCTCTGGAGACTCAAACTGGCAACCCTCTAGACAAGCAGGCTTCCCCTGAGATCAGGCTTGATGAGTAGGCATTTTATAAAAAGGATGAAAGAAAAAGATCAAATGCAAGGAGGAATTTAAAGGTCTATAGGGAACAGAAGGAATTAGGAGAACATTTTATAGAGAAACAAAGACCCTTGGGTGAGATCTCCTCCCAAAGCATCATCTTTCCATCCTACCCAGAAGTAAAATTGCTAAAATTTAAGAGAAGCCAGAGAGATTTCCAGTGTTCAGGTCTCTTATGTTTTCACATGGGGTAGAGATCCAGTGAAAGAGATTTAAAGTAATTTCAGTCTGGGAGCCGCAGTTTGTTATGTTCATCTGACTGTGTGTCACTGATTATTGCTTTTTATGCAATAACCCTGAGTACATATTTCACATCTGGGTCACCACTTGCAGCCAGATCAGACACATTTTCCATAAAACTGACATATTTAGTGGTGTGCGCTGACAGTGAGAATATATTGAGTCCAGTCTGCTCCCACCCTCAGCGCTCCGTCGATGATACCACTGTAACTGCAGAATGGCACCGTGGTGATGTTAAATTAGCTTTTCGAGGAGGTGATATGTTGCTGTGTTCTCCGTGGTCCACAGAGACTTTGGCAGTGAACAACAGGGACATTAAAGGAGGGAAGGGGTGGAAGTGGATGTTAGCATCGGCAGCCATCCACTGACAGAAGGATGCAGCCGCCTCCACAGTTCTCACTGAAAGCACGAACATTTTGAAGGACAGATTCCCGTCAGTGTTTATTCTCTGTTTATGATGGCTTCAGCTGAATGACAACACATGTACTGTGTACATAGTTACAATTAAAAATCTTGAATCTCTTCTATTTATAACACATTTAATGGGCCAACATGTCATAATTGAGCCTTCATACAGGATCTGTTTATGCTCACACTGCTTTGTTTTGTGTGCCTGCACTGGAGGCTTTCGCTAATCAGATACAAAGATAAAGCAGCTTCATTTGAATAATTTTCTACACTTGTTTTCACATGTAACTGCTGCCCACAGTGTCTTTCTACAGCCAAAGTCTGTTGTTTATTTTTCTATGCCTACCATACACTAGAGGACGTTGAAAAGACCACACCCTCTCACATCTAAAGACATTCTGTCATAAGTCACACTATTTTTAGTCACACACTATATAATAATAATAATATTAATGTTATTATTATTATATAAATTTAGGAACTCCATACAAGAATTGTCATGCTTTTCCCCTAAAATGACTGTTTGGACTGTGTATTTACATTATGACTGTTTTATTTATTTTTACATTTTTCTGTTTTATTTTGAAATTGTTTTCCTTGTGTCCAGTTACCCATGCCCTTACGTATTTAATGCTGGTCTTACACCAAACGACTCCCTTTCTTGCACCTTCCCTGGAACAACTTGGTTTGGGAAATTCTCATGATTTTATTCCGACACTGGGAATTTGTCTGTAAGGCCGGCATTCCACATGTAACTTCATTCGTTTTGTGTTAGACCATATGAATGTAAAAACTGTGTTCAGCAGTACTGATGAGTGTGGCTGCTGCTGTTCTGCTGCTCTGGCTACACAGGCAGCGTCCATATCTTATATATTTGCAACTGGATGCCTGAACGATTGTATCAGTCTGGCCGATGAAATCTGACCCGTGTGTGTTACCAATAACTAGTGTTGCTCATAGTTTTATCTGCTGCTATTTTTACCTAAGTAAAAAACCTTAATTAAATAAGGAATGATTGATGTTGAGTTTCAGCTTACATCTAGTTTTTCTTTTACACTTGCCCACGTTCTCTTGCGTATGCTCTCTTTCTCTTCCACACACACACTTTTTCTAAACACCATTCTCATCTCCAGAACATAGTGATTGTGCAAATGCTTGTTTTTCTGAGGGGAAACAGAGAGTGAGATTCTATCTGAATGAAAAGATTTTCAATTTTTTAACAAGCTTGTGTCCTAAACAACACACTGCATCCTAATGCGCTGCCCCATGTCCCTCTACACACTGGAGTGAAACACTGTGATAACAACGACATTGTTGTATATCACGCTGCGGCGCTGAGCTGTGTCAGGGTGTTTGACGTGTCTTTTGAAGCATGAGAGATGGTGCCATGAATGCTTGGATAACTGTAGCTTTACATCGTAAATTTAAAAAGAAACTAAAATGGCAGCAGAGTTTTGTGTTGTCACAACTGTCAACGTTTGCAGGGGCTCACCCAAACTTAAACAAGACTGTCCTCCTGTAAAAAGCGAGCAGGAGGTTATCATGACCCACCGTAACGTTTTGTTGTTAGGCAACATCTAGCGACCGTAGTAATTATGTGATGTAGTAAAAGGGCGAGAAAGCCCACATCAGGAGGAGGTTGTCGTGGATGGATGGGTCAACAAAATACAGGAGTATGACACAGAAGAGTGGTGTTCAATTCCTATGTGAATAGAAACAGCAGTTTATGTTGTTTCTATTATCCATGGCCATTGGACAAAGTTAACCACGTTGTTATTATTGTAACCATGACAACAAAGATTGTATAATGTTGAGGAAGTACAAATCAGGATCTTTTCCTAGACCTAACCAAACAGTTTTAGTGCCTAAACTTGACCAAGCCAAGACCATTATTATAGTAATGATGATAAAAAAGGTAGGTATGCCACTGTAGGTACAGCCCGCATGTGTATTGTTGTAACCATGACAACCAACATCTCATGAAAAAGCAGCTTCAGCAGGAAAAAGCCCTGCTGCCATCCTCTGTGCATCAGGATGGAAGAAAATCCCCCAAATCGTCCACATCAAACAGGTCGTCCATCAGGTAGATCTGTTCTGCTGAGCCAGTGGTTATATATTTAACTATTACTTCCACACAGTCAGTTCCCCAATGGACCTCCCTGATGGCGCCAGACGTGTTTGTCGTCATATTTGAGTAAGAACTGCGAAGCAGAAAACCAACAGTACCTGTGTTTATGGCAAATATCCACATGGTTAATTCCATGTTTTTGACCGGCCTCATCAGTGATGGTGCTGCTCTGCTCTCTCTCTTTGTAAAATGCAAGCTTTTCATGTTTACTGAGAACCTTCTTGGAAAAAAACCACATTGGTTTAACAGCTTTACAACACACTTTCCCCTGCAGCATGGCTGACACAGCAATAAAAATAAGAGATGAGATGAGATTATATAAAGCATTAATGGGACACTGAGCTGCTACAGCAACAAATACTGTTATAATAAAGCCATGAAGAAACTCCAAGATATTTAAGTAAAAATGGGTGATACACTCAGTTTCCAGTCCACCTAGCTACAACTACTACAGTCTCGTCATATATCTTATATCACTGAGAACACTTTTCTACCAGATGCCAGCATTGCACTGCAAAAATGGGTTGGTCTCACCCACCTGCTTTACATCTCTGGTTTTTCTTATATAATCAGAGCTCATAGAACATAAAACACTCATGACTGCCAACAGCGTCAGAGACGACAGTTGGACTGCATCTCCTGTCCTCCTGGCTCCAAGTTTGAGACAGGCCTCCCACAGGGGCCCGACTGTCATAATGAGTTGTAAACATGAGGGAAGATGGCTCGGTGTCAGCTCCCATAAGTGTGGTGGGAAAAGCTCCGGCATCATCCTGCTGAACTCTGCAACAATAAACACAGCATATGGAGAGGAGAGGAGAGGAGAGGAGAGGAGAGGAGAGGAGAGGAGAGGATAGGAGAGGAAGGGAGAAGAGGAGAGGAAGGGAGGAGAGGAGAGGAGAGGAGAGGAGAGGAGAGGAGAGGAAGGGAGAAGAGGAGAGGAAGGGAGGAGAGGAGAGCAGAGGAGAGCAGAGGAGAGGAGAGGAGAGGAGAGGAAGGGAGGAGAGGAGAGGAGAGGAAAGGAGGAGAGGAGAGAAGAGGAGAGGAGATGAGAGAAGAGGGAGGAGAGGAGAGGAGAGGAGAGGAGAGGAGAGGAGAGGAGAGGGAGGAGAGGAGAGGAGACGAGACGAGAGGAGGTCTGTGGTGAAATAGACTTATCATCACCATGTGACTACAGACGCAGTGACTGGGTCAGGCTGACCAGTTACACTATGTGTTTGTGTGTGTGTGTGTGTGTGTGTGTGTGTGTTTGGTGGGCTCTTGTGAGGACCAGTTTCAGGTCGTCTTCAGAGAAAGAACATCTTTGGAAAGTGAGGAAAGTGAGTGACATTTTGTCCAGTCGTTACTTCTTCAGTGGCGTAAATGAGGAGAGGGGACGTGGGGCTGGGGTTTTGTCACAATCTTAATCAGCCAATCACGTCACTGCTGTCAAAATGTATATCTGTTCTCCTCTCTTCTCCTCTCAGCTGTCACTTTAGTGCGAACTGCTGCGACCCTCCTCCACCCAAGTCACCTCCTGTCTTCATATCTAGCACCAGGTCGAGCTCATCAGTCTAATAGGGTCTAATTGCCAAAGACTCTCACACCTCTCAGTTTAGAGAGGAGGAAGGAGAAAAAGTGAGTGAAGATAGAAGGAGAAGAGGAAAATAATGAAGAAAGGGGAGGGAGAGGTGGGAGGAGAGAAGGATAGAAATAAGGGACAAGGAAATGATGGCATGTGCACATGTAATCAAGAGGGGGACATATCTGATAGGTTTCACACTGAGTGTCTGTGTTTGTCGGATAAAATGCAAATGAACATTTGGTGAGTGAGATATCACAAGAACTCTGCCTGCCCCATCCCGTGGATTTTAATATGGTGGTTCAAAAACACGTGTTACATTTGAGCAGAAAGTTGCTGACAAAAAATCAGATGGAAATTTTTTTTTTTTTTTAAAGACTGTTTTTGGAGGAGAAAATAAAAGTGACAACAGTTCAGTTATTACCCAAAGTATCCATAATCATACATCACGCTTTAAAGACCGACTTCCTGTTCACCTTTGACTGTGGTTGAAATTGGCAACAGTTTCCCTGCACAATGTTCCCTATTGTTCCCAGATCTCAGCAGATATGTCTGTACAATGTTTTCCCAGCTGATAGAAATGAGGACCAAAACTACAAGAGAGACTGAGGATATAATAAACCAGAATGGTTTATTATGGTCCTGTAACAGTCTGTATTGCACTGGATTTCTCTGTCATGATAACTTACACACAGTGGGTGTGGTTTAATCTTTCAAAAACCTGGTCATGTAAACTGATAAATCAGAGCAAAGTATCAGAAAGCATGTCTGCATCAGATGTCTGATGTTTCAATTAAATACAGTGGGTGCAATGAAATCGACTTCTCTATAATGAAGGTAGTGTTCTGCCTGAAGCTTATGATAAAGGCCTTTTGGTCAGAGTTTAGTCCTGTAATTTTCTTAAAAGGAATAATATCATGGGTTGAGTAGATACACAGCAGCCTCCAGATGGCTGATGCTTGTTGTTGTATTTTATTTTCTTCTTGTGGGACTCATGGGACTCTGCACTGCTTCAACAGTTCTTACTGTTATTCCCCCGGAGCATCGTTACTGCGAAAAAAAAAAAAAAAAAAAAAAAACTTCACGCACCAATGAACACCCACAGCTGAGCTCTTAAAAGGAGGCTTCCCCCCAAAAATCTTACAGTACAAGTAGGACCGTAACAGTGTTTCGTTGTAACATTAAACTTACAAATATGAAAAGAGTTGTGTTGTGAGGCAGACAGACCATCTGACTGTGCTGCAGTGGTGTTACTGGCTGAGTTACTGTTCAGTTCCAGCTCATTTGACAGATCAGATTTTTCAGAAGGATCCGGCCAAACCAGTTACAGGACAATGATGTAATACAATGTGTAGAAGAGGAGAGCTCACAAAGAGAGAGCAATCAGTTTAAAGTAGGTGAGAGTTTGGGTTATTTGACATGAGGCTGTGTGAGGTATTCATCTATAGTCAGTGTATTACCTGCAGTAAAGGTGAGTGATATGCTGCTGTTTTTTAGCCACTTTGAGAAAGAGGCCCACAGAAAAAAGCCAATATCAGTAGAATTGTACTCTTTGTTTTGCAACATGTTTTCAACACTTATCTTACAGCCCTTTCCTGTGGAATTGCTGTACATTACACATCTCACCTGCTCAACTATATGCACTTGCAAACCGATGGTGCACACTGTATTATGCAGCCGATCAGCTGTTTGACTTAGAAAGAGCTAAGCATTTGTGTGTTGTATATAGGAAATGTAGTTCCACAGGAAACAGCTGTTTGATGGCAAGATAAAGCAGTGAAAATATTCAAAATAAATTGGCTAAAACATGTTTTTGCAGCTGGTCTCGTCCACAGCAGCACATTACTCACCTTCTGTGCTGGCGCTCTCTGCTGCCCCTTACTACTGAACCTACTGAAGATAATACACTGACTATATGTAACTACCGGGTCAAATAACCCGCACTATCACCTTAAGTTGCAATAACAAAAACACTTCTCTTCATGAAACTTCTTGTCGGTTGAATAAATGGAAATGAGCCTGTTTAAGTTAAACACATCATCAGCGCCAGACTGCGCCCTGTGCCCTCTCTGTCCAAACACGATATCATGCATCAGGGTTCCCAGAACAGATCCACAGAGGGTCTCTGTTCATCGACCTTCACGAGCAGCTCCCCTGAGGCCTGATAAAGAGATATACCTGTGATAGTCACAGTATTAGGCCGTGTGGTTTGCTGGGGTAAATGCAACATCAGACGTACTGTATCAGCTGTGTCACATGGCAGCAGGCCAGCAGCCGTAACACCAGTGTTCATGCACCACAGAGACAAACAAGCGGGTGGAGCAGGGCTGCAGTCACAGGCAGTCTGTGACGAGGCCGCCGGCTGCCATCCAAAACCAGCTGGAAACATTTTCTTCAAATCTGATTTAGACATGTCAGGCTTTTAATCAAATTACACTCATGTCAGTTATGTTATAAGAAAGGCTACAAGATACACAACAACTCTGACACACTTTTCACCTTCTCACAGAATACGAAACCAAACTATACACACACAAACACCCCTTCCTGTGTGTGGGGGTCAGGACCATACATGAACCTAACCACTTCAGCTGTACTGCAGTAATCCTTCGCCCCTGGGTCCTATAGCCTTCTTATAGTCTTAAAGACACCCTCCGATGAAAATCAAGTTTTTAACCTTGTTAACATGTCCAAAACACAAGACATATCATGAGAGAAATAAGCAGTCAACACCATGGAGTTGCAGTGAACCAATGACAGTCTCATAAAAACAGATTCAGACAGCCAGGGATCCATATGTTATATAACTAAGGAACCAATCCTGTCCAGATCTGGGGACTGGAAAGTGGGTAAGAAATACTCGAAAACTAGTTTGCATTAGCACAACCACTAACACTGTGTCAGCCACTGCCAGTTACAAGCTAACAAACAACATAAACAAATAAAAGATGCTAACTAGCCATTCTGGTACATCTGCTAGTCAACTATTCTGGTCACAACAGACTCATGAGTCTGCGTCTGACTGAGGCTCAAACACGTGGCTGAGTCTCTCCGATGTTCCCCCTAACACTAACCATCTTGATACTCTGTTTCACCTTTCACCAGTTGCTTTTTTTTTCTTCATTTTTTATGTGGGACAACAATGTTAAACAAAATGCAAATATTTATTTTTAGAAAACTAAAGCATAAATTTATGTAAATCATTTGCACAAACATTTGAATATGGCTGTTGTTTAGTCTGTTAACACCACGATATATAAAGGTGCAACTCATAACATTAATGACAGCTCCACTTCAATGCTACTTTCATTTGAATAGTGTCTTCTTGATCCACAGTTCCTAAACCTAAAATGAAAATGTTTTTTTTTTTTTTACATAAAATGTTAAGCATGTTACAGTCCAGTACATCTGAGGATGATGGGAATCTGGTATCCTGGAATGAACTATAGTTAGCTCTGAAATGTTTTGACACGATGTTGGTACTACAGAAACATTAAGGTTACTACAATTCATCCTTGGGAGATCATGCAAATTCTCTTATTCTTTTATATCTTTTCCATGCTCACATGACTTTGTGATCGATCAGATTAAATGGTCGTGCTGTTGTACAACTTTGCTGATAAGGACACAAAATATAGTGATGGTTTTAGCTGTAAACTCCTTATAATAAGAATTCTGGAACCTAAAAATGAAGCCCTGGTGTACTTCTTAACATTCATTTCACAGTCTGTTAATGATACGCTGTGCTAATGATACTATACGCTACACTTTTTCCATGATCTGTCTTCTGCCTTGTTTATATCGTATGTTACAGGAAACGCTGACAGACTGTTGTCACCAGCAGTGTGGTCTGCCACCCAGGGTCACAGTTATTACAACAATCCATCAAAGGCCTAATCCTATTACAGGTGAGTCACAACAGACGGTGACTTCAGATTAGATTACAGTGAAGATGATTGGGTATATCTGGACCAAACAACCAGACTGTATTATTAGAAAGGCTCAGCCTCCAGCAAGGTAATCAGTTTCTGTAATATCTTTGGAGTAAAATGCACCACTATGGCATCTGACTTAAGCGTCTGTGCAGAGTGTGAGTCAGCGCAGTGCAGCAGTAAGTGGTCGTCTGTCATCAGCTGAGGACTGAGCACGTCTGTCACAGTCTCACATGTGTCATATTTGTAAAGCTCAGCAGGAAATTGTTGCACACCTCATGTCATATTGACCTGCACCGGGCCCAGCAAGGTTACTGGAGCAGTGTGTGTGTGTGTGTGTGTGTGACTGTGTGTGTTGTCTGTGTCTCACAGTCTTTCCTGTTTGTCCTCTGTACTTAAATGTATCAAATGTCAGAATCAGCTACTGGCCAAGTGTGTTTGTGCGCACAAGTAATTTGACTCTGGTTTCCAGTGTGTACTAACACACAGCTCCAGAAACAATAGGGGGTCATGTGAGAACATGTCTTATATTAAAACTCATACTTTTTTCAATCAGATTCATTTAACCCTTGTAACAGCACAAACTTTGCTAATTTTAACTTGGTGATCATCAAACGCTCACAAAAGCAAAAGCTTGAAGTCCTGCTGTCCAATGAAAACATGAGGAGTTCAGCAGTGTCAGTAGACATGTTAGTATGGCTGCCAACAACTTGTCATCCGAGCAGAGCCACACTGTGACAGGAATGAAGATGAAATGCTCGACATGAGGTTTAATAGATACTTAAAATAAAGCGGTTCTTTACTTAGATGGGAAACCGTCACAGACACTGAACTAGAGAATATCAGGCTCCATGGATGGTGATGTTACACTGTTAGGAGTTATAACCATAGATTGTAAATAAAGATGGATGTTGTCTCTGTGACGTCACCCATAGGTTTCTGAAGAGCGGGTTTAAAGCTCAGTGAGCTGCTCCGCTGTCGCCATCTTGGCAGTGCCTGACTCCACCTCTCTCCAAGCGAATCCAAAAATGGGCAAAGAGGTGGAGCATGCGCGGAGCTGAGCCTTTGGTGCACGCTAGTTTATGGCGAGCATATGTTCACCCACCTGTCACTCAAAGTGGCGACGCCCTCAATTATGCAGAACTTTAAGCCTTAATAAAATGTAAACAGATGAGTTATTAAAAAATTCACCCTCGCACAGTTGTCATTAAGGAGGAAATTAGTTAAAGAGACGAAAACACTTTTTTATCACCAGGCTGTAAACATGTTTATTTCTGCGGTAAAGTTTTATGGGGGTCTGTGGGTAATGACTCACTTTAGGAGCCATGCTCAAGTGAAACTGCAGTTTTTAGCACTTCATTGTTGGTTTCTTTTTTCAGACCTGGAGGTTGTTACTTGGTTATAGCTTAACTGGAAAGCCATGATGTTGATAAATATTATTTAAGTTGTTCATCATAAAGGTTAAGGCATTACAACTCTTAAATTGAACAAGTGTTTTTATTATAGTGAAGAAAAACAGATCACCTGTACTTAACCCCTATGACTGGTGTAGACCACTCATGAATTTCTATCACACCTCTGTACGAATTCTAGGTATAAGGAAACTCTCTTTCTCTTAAATCCCTTGTTTGAGCCACTTGAGAATGAAACTGGTTATAAAAGTTTTTCTCACAGGAACACAAAGCCGAAGAAAGATAAGCAAACATAAACATGTAGCTACAGTATTTGTGCTGGCAAGTAGGTAAAAAACAGACCCATTCATTCACTCACTCAATACAGTGATTCTCACTATAAAAGCTTTGAAATTTCCATTGGATCAATGGATCAATGCTGGCAGCAACTGTCTGGGAAAGAAAACATCTGGTACTCAGGAGGAGATGCATCATGGTTAAATCTGAATTAAAAAAAACATGAAACCTCATGTCAAAGTTGGACAAGAACAGTAATAACAATTTGATGTGAATACTGAACAACCAGTTTTTCCACAACAGGTCACACATGAGAATCTTAAGGGCTGAATGTCAGCGAGCGTGTCAAGCAACTACCGGTACAATACCAGTGAAAACAATCATCAGGACAAGATGTGTTGCTGTTACGCTGCAGCCTGAACATCGTGTCTGTCACCACAGCGCATGTTAGACAAGACGATGGTGCTGCTGAGAGCAGCAGGGAACAGCAAGAGAGGGCGACCACATGATAGCGGCTTCCAGCCCGTCGTCAGCTGCTGGGCTGAGTCATGGGACTGAAGCCCGAGGACCCACACTGTCATCATGTGGCTGTCTCACCTGCGAGTGTGTGTGTGTGCATTAGAGAGAGATGAAAGTTTTGTCTATTGATTAGTTAAACAACCAACTGTATAGCACACACAGTACGAGCTTCATGGAGAAAATGAAAAATGAATAAAAAGAAGAAAGAAAGAAAACAAAAAAAGAGAGACGGATAGAATCCATCTCTCTTTTTTGTTTTCTTTCTTTCTTAAATGAAACACACATGAGAGAAATACAAAAAAAATAAAAATCCCAAAACTGACAGTGGGCAAAATCTGATCTGTCAGAGGTGATGATGAGGAGGTGGATGAAGAGTGTGAAGCAGATGGATGAGAGACTGTTCCTTCACTCGGACTGAAATATTCAGTGTGTACATAATAATGTGTATAATATCTAATAATTTCACACTGCAAACACCTTCATCCAAATACTGCTCTGCTGGAGTCTTTACAGTATTTTGTAGCAATGATACCAAAATATTTCTGATGACATGTCACTGTCTCTTCCTTTGTTTCCTGACTTTGAAGAACTCTTCACACATTCAAACAGACCACCAACAGATACGTGTCTGTTTTCTGCTCTTCATATTTTTTTATGCCCTCATGTAATCTGTTTCTATTGTTTGTCATATGTTTTCCGTTTCATTTATTTTCTTATTGTTTTATATTGCCACTTCTCCTGTCGTTATATTTCATTGTTGTTTCCTTATTCCTTTAGCATGTTAACATGTTATTGTTGACACATTATATAAGTATGAAGGTAAACCGAGGCGACAACATGAGAAAAAGATCAGTTTTGCAGTTGAATATCTGAGGAAAACATTAGCATTTTAACGTGATGCTTTTCATCCGCCTCCGCTGTAAAAAGGATTATAAAGAACAGAATTTATACAGACCGGATGTGAAGCGAGAAAGGAGAGGAAGTCAGTGAAAAGATGCCAACGAACACAACCAAACACAGATCAGCTCTGTGAACTGCTACGTTACAACATGAGCTAAAAAAAAAAGAGAAGAAAGGGAACAAGGAGACAAAATGAGAGAGCTGTGCTTCACACACAGTCACACACACACACACACACACACACACACACACAAACAGCTCTCTAGGTCGCAGCTTCCGTCAGTTTCACTGATGAATCTAAAGCAGCTTGAACTTTGAACTTCCAGACGTTCCCACCAGCACAACAGCCAGACAGGTATGAAAATATAGCTTCAGTTCCTTCCTTAACTTTCTTTTTACCCTCAGCACTGATTTGAATTTTCACAAACTTTTCCATGACTTTCCAGATTTATACCTTCCCTTGTTCACAGCCTAAAAATGTTCTTCCTTCCTGCTTTGTCACATGAATCACTGACAAATATTTCAGGCATTTAAGGTGCAGTAACCAGGCTGAGTGACTTACTGGAGACTACATATCACTCCACAATGTACAGGACACACACACAAATTAGCCCATTCTTTCATGTGCCTCACTTCCTGTTTCTATATCAGGCTCAAGGAAGCCCAAACTCAATCACCCCGAATCCATTTCCATCTGCTGCCCAGCTGCCAGTTTACAGTGACACAAAGCCATAAAGCGGGAGAAAGAAAGGCTGATAAGCAATAGGATATTCATTGAAGGAGTACTGGACACAATAACAGGGGCTTTGATCCTTTGTGTAGCGGCTTTATTAATGGATCAGACAACAAGAAACCATCTTTTCTTTTCCTTTCACATCCTTCCTCTAGTCTGGTATTTCTGGGGCTGTTTTCTCTCTGTCTTCATGACAAAGTTGAGAAAACTACAAACCAAAAACAATTTCAGCTAAAAGCAGAAATCAGTCCTCAGACTGGAACCCACACATTTCTATCACGCAAATACAGAAATTTGATTCTTAAAGTATGAGATGACAAACACATGTCACAGTTTGGTTTCCAGCCTCAGAGAATTAATCTGATGCAAATTCTGATGGAACATAAATGCAAAATTGGATCAGTGTGTCAGGGATGATTTATTGTCCACTCAGGGATTCAAATGTCTAGATTTTACAAACCACACAGATAGTATAGGCAGAGTGACAACATAGTTTTCTTATACAAACACAAACACACATGCACTGTGTACCTGACCTGCAACCACTGCAGCGCTAAGTGGGAGGTTTACAAGAGCTGAGGACAAACGTTCCTGATGTTCTTCTTCAAAGTTAGTGTCCAGTCTTGGACTCTCTGCTGCATTAAAACCACACGTTGCAAAGACGCTTCCTTCCATCTACAACACCATCACAACGCCCTCTTATCTGCATCAGCCCCACCATTCAGGTTCTGACCCTGCCCTTCCTGCTTGTTACTTATCATGAAAATGCCAACATAATTTGTGTGTGTGTGTGTGTGTGTGTGTTCACACTGGCTGTGTATCTGCTGCGCTGCGAGTTTGGAGGCTACTCAAATTTTGGATTTCTTTTCATTATGAATTAATTTCTAATTTAATTTTTCACAAAAAAACCATAAAGCCACTGTCTCTGCATGGAGCTGCTTAAAGAATATTATTTTTTCATGTCTGTGTCATATTCAGATTCAGCCTTTACAGTGACAGGTGTCAGTTTTATGTGATGTTGGTATGACATCAATATGACATCAACAGGTCTTTCCCTTGTCTGTTTTTGCCAGGCGACGTGTGCGTCACGCGTGAAAAATAGGCAGGACGCCGAAGCTGTAGCTCTAACCCATTAACATAGGATCCGAAATGAAAACCGAGACTTTTTCCACAGCTGCCATGCACGCGCCACGCAGCCTGTCTGCTCCCGGCCTCAGCGATGAAGAGTATTGTTATGAGTGCTGGATTTCACCAGTGGATGGCTGCACTGTAACACTAGATTTATGTGATCTACATTATTAGGCCGTGTTGTGCTCTAATGGCGGAGGTTACACAGAAAATTAGATGCTGTTTGGTTTGCACAGGCTCCCCAGAGCCATCCCTCAGCCCATTACTCTGTCACAGCTTCCACATGTGGCTGTGTATTCAGGAGGCTATTTGTACCCGACTGAAAGTTAAGTTGTGTATACAAAATACAAATTAGGTGGCACACTAAGCGAAACTAGTTTGTATTCTGTATTCATGATGGTGTGGTCCTCTTTGCTTTCAGCCTTCTGGGTTTGTATGCAGCCAGTGTAGCCTCAACAACAAGTATTGGTGTGTAAATGATGCTCCTGTTTTTACTGACAAGAGTAGATGATTCTGTGCACTTTCTTTAGTTTTTTTGTGGTCAACTGAGGAGGTGCAGATGATCCTCTGTTTGTTAAAAGTGGGTAGAGTCACGTTGACTTGAGTCAGTAACATGCGATGCATCTCCTTGCAGCAGATGTCACTCAGCTATTTATCTACCGTCAGAAATCAGAGCTGTTCCGCAGATGTCGTGTGAGCTCTCTTTGCAGGAATTTCCTCTCAGTTTTACCACAACTTGGGTTTTCTTTCCTCTGTTTTGTCCCTTCTTACATCAGGTACTACAGGCCTGTTGCTGCCTAAGAGACTGATGCTGTGCAGATGAGGTTGTAGCCAGATGCAGAACAGATAGATTTATCATAAAGTTTATCAGTTCATCAACATTGCTGTGTGATTGTTTTGTCTGAAACTACGACCATCTGCTACGCTCAGAAAGTTCAGCTGGAAGAAGGAAAACAACAGGCTCCAGGCAGAGACACGAAGAGGAAGACGGAGGCTCCAGGTACTTAATCCTGGCTGTTCATTTCATGCTCGGGTGGCCGTGCAGCCGTCCATGTTTCAAAGCCCTCGTAGGCTCGACCTGACACCCTGCAGGGAAAATTAATGACTTCAATAAAAGTGCTACATTTTCCTGTGACGTTTCCCGCATCGAGCTTTATTGGACAAATCTTAATTTGGCTCTGATCAGATCACCACAGCTTGTTACTGTACGTCTGGAAAGAAATGAATGAGGCACTGTGTGTGTGTGTGTGGGTGTGTGTGTAGGTGTGTCAGTGTGTGCGTACAGATGACTAACTTCTTTCCTCTTTGCGGCAGCCAATACACAGGCCATGATGTATGATATTTGTGTCTTTTTTGCTGAGCACCTGTGTTGTTGCAGTCTACCTGAAAGGGCAGTAGATGACAGGAAAGGCCTTGTTGTTTTTTCCACAAAGTGACTTTTGTCCAGGTGATCAGATTTTTCATGTTGACTCCTTTTCATCCCTTTTTTTCACAGAACTATGAAGTTACAGTTATACATTAAAATGTCTGGACCTATGTTATATGTTATTTTGTTGAGTTGTGTATTGACATTAACCTAAATGTTTCCATCAGTTCTCAAACCACAGAAATCTGTGATTTTAATGAAGGTAACGGTCCATTTCATTTGGTCGCGTGTCAATGCATCCCCTGTTCTCATGTGTCAGCACTGTAACTGCCGAGAAGTTGAAGACTGACTTTGATCTGGTTTTAAGCCACATTTTTAAGATACGCCTTGTAAACCATGGTTGTTTTCAACTATATGTGTTAACCACATGAAGGATTTTATTCATTGGACGTCTGGATCTGAAGTTATCAGACAGACAAGCTTGGTGTCATCTCGGCTTACATCCTGTGTCAACCAAACAGTAATGGTGAAATGATGATTTTTAAAGTGAAACTGCTTTATTCTGTGTTTATACTGGTTTTAATCCTATGATCCTGTGTAATCATGTTTGTTATGGACAGGAGAACACACCTGCAGATAATTCGGCTGCAGGTAAAAACCTCCTGCTGATAAGTTATCTGAGAAACAGATGTTAGCAGCAGCCTCAGCTCCCAGCCTTTTCCTGACATCTCATGTCCGCCGTACAGTGTTGGATGAAACACTGACTTTAAAGTGAAACTGCTTTCTTCAGTGTTTTAATTGTTATAATCACCTGGTCTGTTTGTTTTGGAGTCCAGACTGGGAGAAGCAGCGATGTCAGTGATGACAACAACTCCCATGATCCCACGCTACATCACAATATCAAACACCACCTTTTGTTATTGTTTTGATTGAGAAACCCCTATTTGCAGAACACGTACTGTGTGTTTAAGCATTTGCAATAAAAATCGCCAAATACACATTTAACTTGTGCCATTACAATTTGTTCGAACTTCTTTTCCGACAGCTGGATTTAACCCTTAATGTTAGTTTTGATTCATTGGTTTGTATAAAATTGGCTTTTTATTGTTCTTTGTTATTTCAAACTGCAAACATGAGATGATCACTGATAACCGCTAATAAGTCACCACTCAGATTCATAAGTAAAACTAATAAAATCTGATCAGGGTCATTTCAATCAATGAGCTACAGTATGTGAAATGTGTTACGTTTGACTTCAGCCCAAAGTGCTTCCTGATTCTGCCTGTTGGAAGCTAAGACGTAGATTTAACTGAGATCAAAATATTTCAGAAGCTCTGAGGTGTCTCCAAACCAACCAATATTAATGTTCACGTTCTCTCCACTCACTACATGTTTTCGTGTAGGTTAAAACTGTCCTTTTACTCGCTGTCTTACTTGTGTTGTGCATGTGTGAGATGTGTGGCACTGTGTCTGTGTGACACAGCGGTTTGTACACTGAGTCCTCGGCTTCTCTGTGCGCCTCAGACAAATGATATTCCAGTGGAGGTTTGGATGTGGAGGTGTCAGCAGTTTTAATGATGGGCTGCAGAAAACCTCCACTCATTTCTGAGGCACAGCCTACCAGACTAATCCCACCAGGGCTGTGTGTTTATGTGTGTGTTTGTGTGTGTGTGTGTGTGTGTGTGTGTGTGTGTCTACAGCGAAGGAAGTTGCATATGATTGAATTTCTGTTGAGTTGAGGGTATGTCTGGGTGTGTGTAGACGGGTGACTGTGTGAAACTACATGTTAACAAATAGGAGGTTATAACAATAGCCACCAAACAACCCACAACACATGAACACACACACACACACACAGAGCACTAAAGTACACACAGATAAACACACTGTTGTGACATTGTGGTTTTACAAACACGACCTTGTTTATCTCTTCTTTCTTTTTTTTACGCTTTATGATTGCTCACTTTGACACTTCGACACACTTCCCTGTTCATCCGGTGTTCACACCGTTATAAATACAACTTTAAATTGGGCTTTAAATTGGCAGTGTGGGTCCTTGTAGTGCTCATGTTGTGGAGACATACAGTAAATCTCTTTACACAGTAACGCAATCATCTTTATGTTTAGATTAAGGTTAGGTTAAGTGTTAGGGGCAGACAAGTAGAGATTTGAGTTAGGGTAAATTTTTAGGAAATAAAGTAAAGTAAGTCAATGCAGTGTTGCCCCAAGTGATGGAAACATGATTTTGTGTGTGTGTGTGTGTGTGGCGCAACAGAATGGTGTTTTTGGCAGCACCAGTCTCAGGATGTGGCTGCTTCCTGTGCCACTTCCTGTTTTGTCTCTTCTCATCTGATTGGTCAGTTCTATTCTGGTTACTTGTGTCAAGTGATGCGTGGGCGCAGCAGGCTGAAGTGTTTTTTGATGTCTTTTGATCTGACTGATTTGGGTTAAACCACTGCCTAAGAAAGTTGTAGATAAAAATACATATTAGATACACGCATCGTTGGTCATTTAGAATAACTTGAAATTAGATTGACATTAGAAAAAGAAGGTTGTTGAATTGAAACCATTTAGAAATTCAGAGATTGTATTAGAAATAACTGTGGAAAATGTGAGTGTGAAAGAAACAGGCTAGTATCATCTGCATAAAGAGAAACAGAAACAGTGACCACATCTTCAATATAGATGAGAGGCAAACTCTCACATTCACAATACTTTCACGATATTGTTTCCGATTAGTGATAAGAAGTCTTTATAGGATCAGACGTATCAAGAACATACTAATATGGGTCAATGAAACACCAAAAGCTCACATACAAAACTGCAATCCAACAAATACTGCATAAGCAGACTAAAGTGTCAGGTTTACAGGACGTCAACATTTATAAATGCATCAAACAATCAGCATCATGTGACCAAGTAGAGAAAAGAAAAGATAGGATGATAAATATGTTGAAAAGAGAGATCAGTGATGAAAACAAAACAGTCACAATCTGATTGTAGTTTCAACACTCGTGCTCTGGTCTGGTCAAAAAACTTGATCGAAGCCTTACTGTATGTACATCTTAAGTATCTTGACTCCTGCACTGCTACCGCATATGATGAGACATGATGATTACTAAATAAAACTGACCTTTAAAACCGAACAGTTTATAGGTTGTTACTTCATCCAACCATCTGCTGAAGATATTGCTCAAAATCGCTTCCTATGATGCAAAAAGGGAAAATTTCAGGTTCATGAAATTGACAGAGTCACATTTTAAAAACACTTTTGTATATTTAAAGCTTTTTTTTAACATAATCTCAGAAAAGCACAAGATGTAAAAGACATAAAATTCAGGTTAATAATATTTCATTGCCGGGACTGAAATCTAGATTATGGAATCATGTTACTTCCTATACATGTAAATGTATTTGTCTTGTGTGGTATCATAATGTTATACATGCCAAACATGGTACAGCTAACGAATAAAATATGATGCCATTTATTTACAACTTGTTTATGCAGTTGGTCACAGGATCAGGGACACAAAAAAAAAAGTCAGGCTCAAACTCTCAGCTCTGCAGAACAGAAAAGGCTTCTGTGAACTAAAATGCTTCTCAGTATGATTTAGTGTATTTTGAATTTCATTAAAAACAAACAGGCTTCTCCGTCAGCTTGGCTGAGGCAGTAGTTGGCTGTCATTCAGGCTCAGAACAGCAGGGTTAAAGCATGAGCGCTCATAAATCTGCCTGCTGCCATCTTGGAAAATATAATTAAAGCTGACTTGGTGGGACATTCATGCAGAACATGTATTATGTTTTAGAGAGGAATCGCTGCCATGTTGAAGGAATAACAACCAAACTGGCCAACGTGCAATTTTTCATTTTCATCACCTTTTCCCTTAACATTATTTAACCTTTCACCACCTACTGCTGTGCTCGCAGCAGTGGGTGGTGTCTGGAACTGTCGTCTGAAACTTGTCATCTAACCTCACTAAGGTGCAAAACCTGCAAAAAGGAAATATTATCTGCTGATAAAAAAATGTCAACAATGACTGGTGTCTTACTGATTTTGCTGATTGATCAGTCAGTGCAAAGCCCATGGAAAAGTGGCTGCAACTGCGGTGTTTGCAACAGCAGTGACTTTGATGCAAGACAGCATCCAGTAAACACTGAGGCTGTTATTAATGAGATAAAAGTCCTCTGGGTTACATTTATGCATCCTTTTCCTGTGAATCCATCATGCTTAGGAAGGTAATGTGAAGCCTGAGAGGTGATCGCTGAGTGTAAACACATTGAATGGTTATTGTAGAAAAATATGGAAAAGGTCAATGTAGAATTATTTCATGAAACTTAAGGATTATAACTTGAACCTGCTTTATAACCTGATCTTTTACGACATTTGTTGGGTGTCATGTTTCAGTTTTGTGCTTGTATGATGTAGATTCCTAAATGAATGTTTTTAATGAAAGTACCGCATAACATATACAGAGGCAGTGCATTTTCTCCAGGGCAGCTGAATCTGGTCATGCTACTACACATTAACTATGCATGAACAAGTCAGACTCCTTTCTTTTTCAGCCATTTTCAAAAGGACCACCCTGTCCTAAAAATACATCAGATTATGGGCACAGCAGCGTAACTGAACCATTTCCTTCAAAGCACTCTGGTTATAAATCAGCTGTGCTTTGTGCAAACTTTAAGTGCCAAGCTCTATTGATTGGAAATAATCAATTTGTTTTCAATATTAAATAAGTAATAACACAACAAATTTTACTTTTGTCACTACTCCTCCAAACGTCCATCCTCACCATTGGTCAACAAAACAGTGTATTTATAGTTCATGTCCAGGAGTTCTACGCCTCTTGTTTCCTTTAAATCTGTTAAACTTAATACCAAAATATATGCAAAATGAGCTTTGTCTACTTTGCTCCTGAGAAATGATCCTTTAGCTCCAACAACAACAGCTGCAGTACTATCTTCTGGATCAGATCTCAGTGTTTATTTGTATCCATTTCTTCTGAGAGAACAACAGTAACTGGCTGCAGAGCAACACAATGAGATGAAACACAAACAATCCTCTGAATTTCACTAACACCTCAAAAGAGAAAGCCTTTGATTTAAATTTTCCTCAATTCGTTCATTTTAGATGCTGGTTTAAATATTGGACAACATGTGTCTGAAGATGTCAGTGTGTGTTGTCGTGTTTGGAGGAGAGCATTCATTCAGTGAGGTTTTCAGCAGCAGCTGTGGTTTCCCTCCAGCAACACTTGCCTTTATGGTGATTGGTAGATGATGATAGCATCAGAATAGAAAAGACAGTCAGTCCATTACTATAACCACCACTTAACCTTTGTTTTCTCTGTATTAAAACCTTGATTTACACAAGCTTGAGGGTTAATATACTGAATTTTAAAGAGGTGCTAATCCATATTTTATATTAATAATGGATCAAATGGCCATGTGTAATGGGAGAGGGATCACTGCCTCATCAGCCTCATTTCCAGCCACAGCAGTTTTCACCAAACAAACACAGATTAACCCACTGCACATTACCCACAGGCAGACAGACAACATTAGCAACTGGTTGGTGAAAATACTGAAGCATTTTGCTATAAATACATACATATGTAAATATATATATAAATACACATCATACGTATCACTATATGTATCAGTATGTGTCTTGTTTCTTCAGACATCAAATTTTTTTCCTGTTGGATCATTAAATATTTATCTATTCATCTTCCATCCTCCATTACTAAAACGGTCGATAGCTGCAGACCTGATGCGAGACTGTGAGGAGACAGATGAGGATGGGAGAGACACACAGAGACACTAAGGGCCATTATCTCCTCTCTTTCAACAGACACTTTAAATATTATGACACCATCAGGCTGTCTTTTTCAGATTTCATCCAGCATCTTTAACCTCCCCCTAAACAAGCCTCTGATTAATCAGGCTGACTGTACCACCTCAACTTTAGTAGTTAAATAGTACTTAACTGTAACGCCTCCATACTAAGAAGAGGAAGAAAAACTCGTAATGATGAATGAAAATTCGTAATGAAGCATGGGGCACTCTTAAAATCATCAGCTTGATCTTTTGCGTGTCCTGTTGACCTGCAGCAAACTACAGTAAGCTAATAAATAAAGAATCAAGGTGGACGTGGAGGTAGTAATCACTGAAGCATCTGAGAAGTATTTTGGGTTCATACAAGTAGAAATGACCAAAGACAAGGCTGTTTGACAACTTTGGTTCCCAACATTAACAGGTACAATTACAGTGGATTGTTTTCAAATTAATTTGAACCAATCACATTCCTGTTTAAATTAGTTTGCACCTGATTTTTTGAAAAACGGACAGCCCTAGTCAGAGCAGGTCTGTGCTCACACAGACAACAGCACTGCATGAAAAAACCCTGTCTCTGTGTTGATGCAGATAGCCTGGCGCAGTCTCTGCTGCAAGTGTTTTCTTTTTGTACTCAAACCAGCAGCTGGAGAGAAGAAATTGAGAAAAATAAAAAGGTAAGAGAACAAGAGTGAAAATAGAAAGACTTAAAAAAAATCAAAGTCACAATTTTACAGAAAAAAGTCCATCTGAACCTTCGTGCCAGCTCTAACAGTCCATACCCTCAGCACATCCTTCACACAATCTGCACCTACCACATTACAACCGAGCCGGAAGAGAAACACCGCAACCGGAGAGCGCACTCTGCAAAAAGTACAGAGTTAATTTCACGGCTTTTCAGCACATTGGAAATATGAGAGATAAGAAGAGTGGAAGGAGATAGAGATAATGTGAGAGATGGAAAAAGAGAGAGGCAAATGGATGGAGAAAGAGAGATGGTAATTTTACCAGGCAAAAAAGAGAGAGAGAGAGAAGACAGGAAAGAAAAAGGAGGAGGAAAAAGGATAATGTAAGAAGGAACAAGGGGAGACCAACCTGAAAAAAGAATGAAATTAAAAGAAAAAGTCATTGACCTTGAGAAAATAAAGCCAGAGGAGGGAAAAGAAGGGATAGAAAAATGAAAGAGAGAAGTGGATAGAGAGACAGAGGTTTAATGGGAAAGAACGAAGGAAGACAAACAGAGGCAGCGAGGATGAGAGGGTTATCGACCATCTGAAACTGGTCTAATGCTGGCCACAGGTGCTGCTGTCTCCACACTGGAGACGTCTGTGTGTGTGTGTGTGTGTGTGTGTGTGTGTGTGTGTGTGTGTGTGTGTGCGTGCGTGCGCTGTGGGGGTCTAACAGGCCTAACAGTGTTTACAGACAGCAGTGACCTCATCACGCCCTGGGTGCATTTAGACGCGGCGTCAGGCTGTCAGCAGTTACACAAACAGTTACACACACACACACACACAGAAAGAGACACTCTCACACACTTGTGATCTCTGTATCACTTTCTTTTGTCCTCTCTTGTTTAAGTCTCCCTCCCAGTCTGCAGGACAGCAGCTGTGTCATTTCATCGATGTGCTCCACTGCAGTACAGAGGCTCATGCTGCCTTCAAGGTTTGTTGATACCAGGATCCATTTTTTCCATTTTAAGAAATACACTAACAAACCACAATCTACTTCGGACTGTGTTACAAGAAGTCTGGTAGTAGTCTGTTTTAAAGATCGTCCACACTGAGCAGACATTCAGACTGAAAACATTCAGTTTGAGAAACAAAATAATGTGTTATAAGGTTTAACAGACACCACGAGACTGCACAACAGTGTAATAATCAGAGACAGGATTTACAACTCTAGAAAGTTGTCAGGGCGCCGGATATTTCACCTTTTGTCAAGCAAAAATAACAGTAGAAATACTCTATTGAAGTTACAAACCCTTCTACCAGTAATGTGCACCTGCGTATATGTGATTGGTCAGTGCAGCCTCTTACGCCGGAGACAAACTGGATGCGCGGCTGCCATTGCTTATCTGATGCGGAAAAACGTGTGTGTTCACACTGGCTGTCTGCTGCGCTGCTGCTACTGCAGCTTTATCTGTCTACACAAAGTTTGAAGGATGCTTGAATGTTGGATTTCTCGTCAGTTTTAATTAATTTCTGATTTATTTTTGACAGAAAATGCCTCTAAAACACCTCTGTCTCCACATGCAGCTGCTAAAATGGTTTAAAATATATTTTTCTATATATTTCTTTCATGTCTGTATCACATTCAGATTCAGTCGAGACATAGGGACTATAGTAGAAGGTGTCAGTTTTGTGTCATATTGCTCGTATGACATCAACCGGTCTTTTACATCTATTTTTGCTGCAAGCGCATCCTACGTGAAAAACACATGCAGGCAGTGTGTCTGCTCTGACCTGTTAACATGGGCGCCGAAATGAAAACCATGCGATGCATCCAGTGTATCTCCAGCCTTACTGGTGATGTTACATTGCAGCAAAAGTTGTACCTGGATCAAATGTTTGCTGGGCAAAGCCGTGTTGTTTTGCCAGACCCCTCTGCCTCTGCATTCACACCCCTGCTGTGTTGACTGACTGACTCCATTCAAATGAATGAGAGGGCTGCACTGGCCCTGTTCAGAGCGGGCAGTACCCTGCATCTTCAGTGATCCGATCACAAGTGGACAGAAGCACGTCACTTCACACCTGGCATTAAAATGAGGCCCAGGATGCATTTGTGTTCACACTGCTAAAAGAATGAATTTTCATGCAGGGTTACACTCGGACCTGAACTGAGATTTTTTCATGATGGTCTTCAGAGTGAATACTTCTTAAACATCTGGCTGCTTCTTTTAGTGTGGACAAGGAAAATAAGTTTAAGTGTGAATTAAATTGACAACGTTAAACTCAGTTTCATTCAATGACTTTGTAAACAACCATGCTAGATCTAAGATTTGCCTCATGTTCAACGTGGAAGCGCCTTCTAACTACACTGTCCCAACAACAGAGTACTTAGATAAACTTCCCATGAATTGTGCAAGCAGTTGAACGTCCTGGAAAACTGTGATGCACTATTATTGGAAACCAGTTCATCTCCATGCTGCACTAGTTGGTGTAACTGAAAAGCACACACAGCAAAGTCATGACAAATCTGTCAACACTTAAAACTGATTCCTCACTGTGCTGCTTTAACAGGAAATTCATCACGTTACATAAGTAATGACATAATCTCATGGAACCTGCTCATGGAATTTATTTTTTATTTATTTTTTAAATACATTTTTTCACTAGGATTTTCTTCTTCTCCTTTCCTGTGAACTTAAAAGTGAAAGATTATGACCAGTGCAGATTAGTGTAGACCCACACTGAGCTGTGATAGGACACAGTGTGTGACAGTCAAATGCTGAGCTCGCCCATTAAGGAACTGAAAACGAAGCAGATTGTCTACGCTGCAGTTGTGACAGAAAATACTTGTAGCATTAAAATGAATAATTTAACTGCACAACAGCTGGTAACAAAGACAACAAGATCAGTAACACTTGTAATGTGTCATGGCTGATAAGACCCAATCAGGGAGCGACCCTGGGTGTCTACGTCATCATTTCCAGAGGCCTCTGCTTCAGAAGTGGTGTGTTTTAAAACTAAATCGTAGTAGTTTGGACGTTGCCATAGTCGTTTATACAAAGCTTGATGTGACATCACAGGAAAATATAAGTTATTCAAAATTCACCAGGGCTTTAAGATTCAACACGTTTTAGATCTCAGTTAAAGAAGAGAGGAGAATAACAAAGACTGAGACCAGTATGTTTGAATGTTTTGCATTGATTCTCAGCCTCATACTCGCCTTCATTAATTCTAGTTTCTGGGGTAACATTAAATGATCTAATGATGCTAATTCCTCACCCTTTGACTCATGATGGGAAGAATTAGCTGCTTCTAATTCATCACAGTCAGTTAATGAAGTGATGGAGCAGTAAAATGTGGCATCACTAGTTCCAGGAGCTAACGGGACAGTTTGTAGTTAACTGGTGTCTCTGATTCACAGAAGCTGATTTTCAGGCAAACAAACAATTGTCTTATCACCGTGACAACAAACAAAGCAGAGGCTGACAAGGGGTGTTGCTGCTGCTGCAGATGAGCTCTTGACTCTGGGAAAACAAAGGCACAGTCACCCACGTTGAACACACCGGCACAAAAACACCACTCTGCTCTGAGACCTCCAATTAAATGTGTAACTGCACTTAAGCACTGGACTGGTGTGGATGTGTGTGTGTGTGTGTGTGTGTGTGTGTGTGTGTGGATCAGTGGGTGTGATTCAAACCACTGTCACCTTCACTAACTTATGAGTCATCCTTTTAATTGAAAGACCAGATTCGTGACACCTCTCTCTTCTCCTGAACAATTATCCAATTAGTTTGGCTGACGTTTCTCACTGCGAACTGCAGAAAAACATCTGTTTGTCCATCCATCACCTCACTGTGTGTGTGTGTGTATGTGTGTGTGTGTGTGTGTGTGTGTGTGTTCTGTTTTAGGTAGCCTCGCCTGTTGGTCAACCTGCCAATTAAGCCTTGATAACTTCCCTGGTAGATGTAATAGTCCAGCACTCAGTGTTAACATTTTAACATTCACTGCTGTACAGTTACAGTAACTTGAATACTGAGCTTCCTTTGTGTGACTGCATCATTGTTTGGTTTTAATTAGTTTCTTTCTGTTATAAACAGTATAAAAACCTTCATGTACCTGTTTGGTGGAGACCAAACAGATGTTTGTCAGACAGGCAAAAACAAAATTCAAAATTAATTTGAATGTTGCCCTGTGTCTGCTGGCAGCATTAGTAAGGGGTGGATGACCTGGCCAAAAAATCATCCAGCATCCTGTTTCTGCTCTGATTTTATTGTGAAAGTCCTGACTGGAATTTGTGATTCATATCTTACACATCTTTCAGATGTTTTCCTGCTCATTGCAGTTCTGTTTATGAATTGTGTCGCAACAAATCACACTTTTTGCTAGTTCATATGTTGTATTCATTTGGACAACGCTGTTATTTATTTATGAGGTGCTATATGTAAGTGTATAAGTGCACGTGTTACTCCCCTGTCTTGGATTTCAGCTGCTGACCGTGGTTCTTGTTCTGCTCCAGTGGAGGACCGGCATATGTGCCACTACACCAAGCTCGCCGAGGCTGCAGAGCAGGACATGGACTGCTGTCAGCAGCTGCAGTTAGTGGGCTAGCTGTTTAACCGTTAACAATGGGCTGGTTGGCAGTGACTTAACCCTTGAAATGTAATATCTAAAAACAGCACATTTTAATGATAAACGTGATCTGTACGATTCATCTGAGAAGTAGATCATATGCTAAAGTAAGATCTTCAATGATATCAGGTTTAGTTGATTAATGGTTGCTAACACGCTAACAAGTAGGTTTTGGTGAGTTTGTTTTGGAGTATTTTTTGCCCTCTTGTGGTCAATAACAGGCCAACGCAGCTTTAAACTGAACTGGCTGAAGGCAGTGAACTCCAGCTGCTGCAGGACTCTCTGTGACTGAAATGTGATGCTTCTTGCCTCTCATGATGTCGTGCATCTTTAGCGCTGATTAAGTAATTTTCATATACAGCACTGACTGTGCAGACATTTTCCGATACTGGCACTGGCAGATGATTAATAGTTCATTTCATGAGCAGCCAAGTTGCCACACATTGATTTCCTTTCTCACACTCCAGCAGCTGGTTAGACTTATTTTATCAAGAACTAAAGAGTGTGTGTCTGTGTGTGAATGGGAAATAAGAGTGATGCAAAAGAAACAGAGAACCAAACCAGAGAAGTCAAGTTTAACAACAAAACCACCCACGCGCTGCTAGTAGACGCTGGTGTTTGGAAGAATAAATCTCATGTAGAAATTGCACATATAACTGTAAATTTTGTGATGGTACATAAACAAGTCACTTGATAAATAAATATAAAATCCAGCTTGTATGAAGCACGTATTAAAATGAGAGGACAGTTATGTCATTTTACTGGATGTTCACTGTTCAGATTAACAAAAACATGTTTTTTATTATTTACAAAATTTGCATGAAGACACGGCACCACTCTCAACCAACTACTGGGGACATCAACATTACACATATGAAGTCACACAATCCAGAAAAGTCCTGTCTGTCCATCGGTGCTCAAAAGCTCCCTGGTGTGAATCTCAACACGAGATCTGAAGTGAAGCGGATGACGTCAAACCCCTTCACAGCGTTTCACAGATGACCCAGAATCTGATTTTCACCTGACATCAGTGTTATGTTACAGTATAATGTGATCATGCTGTGCAGCGGGTGTCGATCCTCCGGTCAGGCTAGCTGTTAGCGTCGCGCTCTACCGCTGTAGCCGTTCTCTCCCTTAATCACAGTAATTACTTAACCACAGCGGCTCTTAAGTGCTGCTTATCAGAACTCCTCTGGAGAGCAATCACACCATCACTGCTCTCTCTTTCACATTCACCCTCCTCCAAAGCTCTTTTTTTATCTTCCGCCCCATCCATCACCTTTCTCCCGTCTGTAGCCTGTTTCCTACTGCCCTCCTTTCCTCTCATCCTCTTCTTCTCCTTTCCTCTGCCCTATTTTACTCTCAGCTCTGCCCAGCATACCCATCCTTAGAGCCAGGTGGCAAAAAAAAATAGACCACTGTAAAAACTGCTATTAATGATTTAAAGAAAACAGACGAGTTGACTCTTAAATGTCTGGTTTAGTCCAGACACAGTTCAGCATTGCATGCTGATCTAAGAGAGACATTAATGACACAGTGTCCAGTGTTAAAACACCACTGTCTGACCTCTGAGGAAGACAGAGGAAGGGGAGAGATCCATCTGAGTTGCTGGTGAAGGAAGAGATGGGGTGTGTGTGTGTGTGTGTGTGTGTGTGTTTGTGTTTGTTACCTCTTTGGGAACATTGTCCTCACAGGGACCAAAACCTAATGAGGCAAAACCTAATTTCTGAGGTCCTGGTTATGGTTTTGGTTATGGTTTCCACAATGAATAGAAGTCAATGCAATGTCCCAACAAGGATAGCTGGCACAAACTTGTGTGTGTGTGTGTGTGTGTGTGTGAGATTGGTTGGGCAGTGGTAAAAGGAACCGGCAGGTAAGTATAGCTGGGGCTATTAGCTAACCACAGTCATCCTTCTGACTTGAAGGTCGGAGCTAAAACTGCACAGATTATCTTTCCTATGAGGTCAGAAATAGTTCAGGGGTGAGGACGAAGAGAGAGGGGGAGGGAAGAGGGGGGTAAGAACAGAAAAAAGGAGAGATCAAATAAAAGAAAGAGGACAAACTGACTTCTTCACAGTGGGCTGAAAGAGGGGGAGAGAGGGAGGGGAAGAGAAAAGAAGAGGAGCGTCTACTGATTTTAATATTACAACTGTTGGAGCTGAAAGCAGGAATTCTGGAGGAGGAACAGAGGATTCATTGTGCCGACTGTTTACTAAGAAGACCTTTAAGGTCGAAGCATTTCCCTGCAGCTCAATGAAGCACGATGCTTTCCTGGAGATCTCAATCTCTCTGTCTCTCTCCCTGCCTGAGGTGGCTCATATGGTCGATCGTTTCACAATGATGTAGCACATACAATGAAATGTGTGTCAAAGTGTCAAAACAAAAGCTCTTTTTTTTATGCTTTGTCTTTTCAGAGTAAAAACTGACCGCTGTTCTTTAGACTTGTAGTTGCCATTCATTCATGTACAGCATGAATCAGCTTCCACAGTGTGAGATTATCCATCACAGGGAACATGAATCATGTATCATTTCATTTGGTCACATTCAGTTTTTCCTCCTTAAAGTTGTATCTTTTCACTTCCATGCTGTTTCCCTCGGTTCCCCCTCTGACTTCTGAATTACAAGTGAGAAACAGAAAACTTCTACCAGGAAAAAATACGTCAAAGACATGACACTTTATAAACTTCACTCTCACGTCCATACATTTTCATTCAGTGTTAGTTCAAGTGCAAAGAGCAGTGAATTTAAGGCTGTGACGCGATATGATTTAAAGTGAAACTATGCTGATCAGCGTACAAGCTTAGAGCCCCCTTATTGTCGCTGTTACCGTTTGTTGCAGACAGAAATACAACAACGCAACAAATTAGTCAGCCTTTTTCTGACTGTTTTATCAGCTAGACAACTGTTACCGCAAAATAAATTCTTATCAACCAATCTCAGCCAAGGATGTTTGTTCTCCAGCTTTCAGCCCTGTGTTTGTTTTTGAGAAGGCTAAGAGGTTGAGGTGTAAAAACCGCACCTTCCTCCTGACGTAAAGATCTACAACCTGCAGACTGCTGTGACTAAATGGAATAATGCTACTGCAACAAGCAGTCTCCTCTGAAGTTCTTCGTTTGGGCAGGTGTGAAATTACACTTGGGTGCAGAAAAAACAATCACACCAAGACCCTTTCGAAGAAGTGGTCTCATTCCGGTCCCGAACAAACTCTGGAGCAGCTCGTTTTTGGTGTGAAAGAGTTCTAACTCCATCAGACCCCACTAGAAGGTGGTGATGTTAGCATGTCATTGTACATCCTCAACATTAGCTCCATCCTTCTCAAGCGTCTTACAGCGGCACGTCTAAGCAGAGTCAGAGTCTGTACAGCATTATGACAATGTGCAGCAGTGAACTGGTCTTCTGGTGTTGGTTAGTATGTAGGTAAACTGCCCAGATCCATATTAGAGATGTTAAAAAATTTCATTTCTGAGCTGATCTATGTTGTGTAGGACGTCACAGTCCAGAGTGCAGGACCTTCTTTCTGAGTTTACTTTGCCGCTCCCGCCAGACAATCTGACTAATAACCACAGTGAATGTTCACATGTGGTTTGTACTGATGCGTTTGGGTTCACTTGAATGTACCTCTGGGTGAACACAAACCGAACACTTTACAAGCTCATCAACTGAATCAGACCAGAGCAAACGAACTTCAGGCATGAAAACCCCTAGACTGGATGGAGGACTCTTCCAGCCTGGTTCACATAATGAATGAAAGGGTTCCGTGTAGCACCGAAGCTGGTTCTGTCCCCTGCACTCACAACACAGAGGCTGCAGAAGTTCAGTGACACAAGCAGCTGATTTAGTTGTTCACTCTCATGATTTATTAATCTTCTGCAGACAGACACACCAGTGTCCGCTGTACCGTAACTTCAGCGCTGCCAGCTAAGCTCGCTCTCCATCCACTAATACAATTTGACTTGGTCAGGCAACAAGTTAATGGGAGCAAATAAAAAAAAAAAGGCTGCTGAGCGAGGAGTGGAAGTGATGTCAGACGCAGAACACAAGCTGAGTTCAAAGTGAGGGGAAAAGAGCAGAGGAGACATTTATGTACAGCATGTTCTGACTTCGTTTTGTTCTCTTTGATGTCTTAAAACTCCTCTGACACTTTATTATGTTACAGTAAGAGCATTATGTCCTCTTGCTGTGGAGTGTTTAATCCGCATCATAAACACTCAGGCAATGTGTGACTGAATGTTATGGGATGTGAATCAGCTGACATACTGACCTAAAGATCCAACTGCCAGGAATAACCCTAACAAAGATAGATAGATAGATAGATAGATAGATAGATAGATAGATAGATAGATAGATAGATAGATGGGTATTTGGAAGGTGAGAGAATAGTTGCACAGTTTTCATATGTGGATGGACCAAGGACAAAATAAGGAGTAGTTCGTTCCAAATGCACAGTTGTGTAGCTGTTTAACTGTATAATATATGGGACAGTGTTGAGGCATCTCTCTTGCCGCTGATGTTAATCTCATAATGATCCTGACTCCCTGAAGTCAAGCAGTAGAAGTTAATGACAATGTGAGTGAACTAAATATGTAGGAGTCATCTTACATGTAACTATTCAAACAACCCAGGGCGTTTTGTCTTTGCTTATAGGAAAATTGGAGCATAAATAAAGAGTATATCCATTTCTCCAGGAGCCACCGGTGTAGAGGTAGTTTTCTAAGCACACAAAGCACATGTTGTAATCAGCATAGAAATACATGTAATGTCTATGTCACAACTGAGCGGCTCCATCCGAACAGCTCCCAGAGCTGGATGATCGCTGTGTGCAGCAGGTGACAGCCTCTCTCACACTTCCCTCTCCGTGTGGAGGAGGAAGGAGTGAGGACACTGCGCCGCACTTACCTTCAGGTTCCCGGGCTCCTGACTCCCGCTGTCTGTCTCCTTCCTAAACAGCAGCAGCGCGTATCCATCCAGAGGAAAACCAAAAGAAAAGTCGCTTCATTTCATTCAACATCCGCGGTTAAATGCTCAGCAGCCAGCGGCAGGGGCCCCCAGAGCGAGAGACTGCGAACCGGGCGACAGCAGCCGGCAGACTGAGAGACACAGAGAGAGAGAGAGAGAGAGGGAGGGGGGCGGCACTCAGGCGGGCTAGATGACTGTTACGCCCTCTCTCTGTCTGTCTGTGTGTGTGTGTGTGTGTGTGTGTGTGTGTGTGTGTGTGTGTGTGTGTGTGTGTGTGTGTTTCACATATATGCAGATGTTGAAGGTTTATGCTCTGACAAAGAAAACCACAATGACACAGACACCCAGTTTATTAGAAACACTTAACTAAAACTCATGTAGTGCAACACAACAGGCTAAGTCTGACAGGTGTTTCTATTATTTTGGCCCACCCCAGCCACAACAGTGAGAACAGGAAGCACCTCTCTGTATAACACAGTACATTTCAACCACTCCACTCACCTCATCACCACACACAACACATGTGAACCAGCACCACTCTGCAACAGCTGAACATGACAACACTCATGGAGGAGGATTTACTGTGTAGCTCTAGCCAGGTGTAGCCCTCCGAATAAACTGGCAGCTGAGCTTTGTTGTTTAATTCCTTTGTTATTGCATATTGCGTCCAAACTATTTTTTTGTCTATAGTGCTTGGCTACAGATAGTCAGTAATCTGACAATAGGCTAAAGATGCAAACAATACGGAGCAGCATCCACACTCTCTCTGATTTCATCATCAGTGTCAACACACACAATTAAAAAAATCCACAGTAGCCGACGTAGCCGGCATATGTGTCCACTGACCTTCTCGTTATCATTAAAATAACACTGGCGACGGTAAATAGGAGAAACAAAGAGAAGAGATAGAACAGAGCAGAATATCAGCACTGACTGTTCCAACAGTCGGCGTTATCTGGACGGCACCTGGGGCTCTCTGGCGACAGATCTCTTCCTGGCTCGTCTGGGAATCTGGAGGTGTCGTTTCTTTGGAGAATCAGAAACTGATGTCCGTGTGTTTCTCCGAATGAGCTCCATGTGTTTTGTGTTTGATGTTTGCCCTGGGTGAAAGCTGGAGGAGGCTGGCCGTGCGCTCTTTCTGCCGAGTCTTCTGTCTGTTAAATGGCTTCTAAGTGTGTTATCATTTAATTTTCTGTTTGATTGAACCTGTAACAAAGTGAGACCGGTATATCAGTGAGCTGCACAGTGCAATCAGCTTTGTATTGTGGGATTGCAAATATTGTTAACTGGCTGAGAAGGTGTTGGAGTTAGACAGGGTGAGCCTGCAGTGTTCTCACAAATGAGTTTGTGTCATTGTGATATCTCTGTGTGTGTAACGTCTCAACAACAATTAAGTAAAAGCCAAGCTTGCTGGTGTAAAACGTCTCCCAGCAGTGAACTCATTATGTCCCATTAAGACACATTAAAACACCATCCAGCTCATTTACTCTGCGTTTTTATGGAATCTGAACCAGGCAGAGCCTCTGAGTGAGTTAGACAAACTGCAGAGAAAATGGCCTTTATTTCATTTCCCGTTTATTCATGGGGCGGGGCTGAATTACTGCTTTTCCTCTGCTTCATCTGTCCCCATAAATGTTTTAAGATGCTCCCGAACCTTTATATGATCTTCTTTTATGAAACAGGGAGGGGGATTTTGTAAATTCACGAAGGCACAGTTACTCAGTAAATACTTTTTACTGTTTCGAAATACTGAAGTTTTTCAAAGGTCTGTTCCTCACCTGTCCACTAGTCATCTGACCTCCTCCTCCTGCGCAGCTGTCCTTAGCTCCAGTATGAAACCATGTCATCCCTTCCCAGCAAACTGACTCAGAGAACCACTTTCCTTTCCAGCCTGAACTGCAGCTCGCCTACATCACTGAACTGTGACGCTCGTCTGAAATCTACTCTCTCCGTGGACTGAAAAATACTTGGGGATGTTGCTTTTGATAACCCTGCAGACGTTTTCATGAGATCAATGACGGTGCAAGTCAATAAGGGATTAAATCATCAATCTTCTCCAGAATCTTACTATCCATGCTAAACTTTGTCACTAAGCCAACACTGATTCACTTGCAGCTCCAGTGTTGAAATCTATAAAACAAAAGCCAAACAACAGGGTGAATAAAATGTATTTTCATTTAGTGTAGTTTGCCAGAAACTTATGTGTGTCCCTGTGTATCACACACCCACGCCCTGTACCAACTCTGTTGAGACAGGTGGAGTCTGCCAAACACTACTGAGTGGATCCAGACCAAACCTGAAGCTTCAGTAGACTCAGCACCACGCAGAGATGAAAGACAAAGCTTCATCTTCATGGCTGAGCTTCACGCCCCGTTTTTAGGACTTTCTCAGGACAACCAGGTGGAGTTTCTGTGAGGTGGGCGAGCCTCGAACAATACCCACTGACATCTGCAGCCCTGAACAAGGGTGGCTCCAGACCCAGCACGCTACGCTGCCAGTTACGTATGTATTTTATTCTCCCATTTCAACCCATATTATACACAGTGTGCAGTCAGTCGGCCCGTCACTCTTTGGTTGCCATGAAATTTGGTGCAGACATTCATGGTCCCCAGAGGGTGGATCCTGTGATCATGGAGTGAAAACAACAGGTCAGTGTTTTCATTCACTCGGTGACACGTGTCTCTGGTTGAAGCCAGTGTCACAGCTGTGTGTGCAGCTCTCTGTGACACTGTGTGAAGCTGTGAGGTTGCAAACAGTTTACTGGAGGAGATTACTTTGTTGTATTTCTGCGTTTAGCTTGTTTAGCTTCACACCGGTCAAGTTGAAGGAGGTCTGCCCTGCAGGAAGCCCTGAGAGACGGACTGCTGCCTTCACTAACATATTACATCATGTTGACCATCGTGTTTTCCATCTGAATGACTTTGACTGCTTTTGATGTGGAACAGGAAAGTTCAGAAGTTTTTTTCTGGGAGTTTGTGAGCAATTTCTGCCTACAGTCACAAAAACATAAACGTGAACTGCCCGAAGCTTAAATAATGTAAATGTGCACCTCTACAGCCGACGCTCACATAGCAGTCATGTTGGTGGACGAGTTACACTAATGTGTTTTTGTAACAGCAGCCGATGGAAACCTACTGCTCATAAAATCATTCTCATGCAGGTTCCTTTCCCCTCTGCAGGACGACCAGCAGACAAACCGCTGTTATTCAGCAACGCCCCATACATCAACACGTTGCTCAACAGGCCATCGACAGCAGCTCAGACACCCTGGAGGTACGGAGAATAGACTGTTAGACACTCTACATTCTACATTCTTGACCTTCTCCCTGTGCTCCTCCTTTCCTCCACTCCCTCTTTCTGACTTTTTACCCCACCCTCTCCTCAGCTTTCTCCATCTTTCCATCATCTGTTTTCTTTCTCTCCGCGCTCTTCCTCTCTGCAGACCCTTTCACACAGAAAAGACATACTGTTCATACTAATTATCTGTAAACTTCACCTGCAGAGAGCAGCCACATATAACATGAAGGCCAGGTTCAGGAGGTGAGGCTGAATATTGCCTTTAAGCTTTAAGCCACATGATGCATGAAGTCAATTTTAACTTGACAAAATTGCAGCTGAGAATCTATTAATAAAAAAAAAATTTTAAATCCTCAGTCAGCCAATGTTCACATTTTTCATTTTTCTACAAAGATGCAATGAACACATCACACACACACTCAGTGGAATCAACATCTGCATCTACATCCAAGCATCCAAGCATATAAAGCATGTACTAATTCAACCTCAACAGAAGCAGGGTTCAGATTACAGCGGAGATTCAGGGGTCTCACTCCCCTGATTAGGACTTACCCCCACCCCCACCCCCCCCAAAAAAAGTTGGAGGGGGTCAAACATTTATATATCTCTCCTAACTGTAATTGTAAATATTATATTTTCCAAGGTGACCGTATCATAACCTTGATGATACCTGAGCGTCTCATCTGACGGCTTCACACCGATCAGTGGGTCGTGTCCTCGTGTCTCCATGTGTTGCCCAGACACTGTAGGTAAACGTAACGACAGTATCTGGCTTGTTTAATACACTTTATTTTCTTACCTTCAGAGTTTCATGAATTAGATTTTGTTGAGAATTTTAAAAATGAACAGTAATGTTGGCTAGTTTCTAATGTAAGCTAACGGATAGCACACACTTTTGAGGTACTTGTACTATTTGAATATTTCCACTCTATGTTACTTTATACTTCTAGTAAATTACATTTCATTGGGAAATATTTAACTTTCCACTTCACTCCACTTATTTAACAGCTTTAGTTAAACAAGCAAGTTACTGTGAGGTCTGAAACACCTCAGTTCACTGAAACATGCGCCTGCACTGTACTGGGTTCACTTTCACTCTGGAGAGAAAGTTGACCCTGACTGTCTAAGTAGAAGGAAAATCATGTACTAACTAAAGGACAAACATGCAACTTATCTACAACTAAATCTGCTTCTTCACTCACTGAGAATCATATGATTCCTGGGATTGTGTACCAGCAGCGTGAAGAACAGTCTAACACACAGAACTCACAAGCAAAAAACAGGTATATGATTAAATTCCGCTGTGTTTGTGCAACAACTAAGAGTTAACGAAACTAAAATATATTTCAGTCTAAAAACTCACAAAAAAGAGAAGTAACAGAAACTTAGTAAAACTTAAAGTAAAAAATGCCATGAAAAAGTTTAAACCACAATCATTACAGAATCATTTTCAGCAGAACCAGAATAATAATCCATGACAGCACTAACAAGCTGCTGTTTCATGGCATGAGAGCAGGCGTCTATAATATTTATGTTTATTTATCTTCTGTTTTGATGAAACATGTGAAACATCAGAAATTCTATGCAAGTCAATGTAATAAGAACATAGGAGTGAAAAGTACACAGTCAATAGACTGTGTACTTTGATGTTTTACCCAAACCTTATTGCTTCTGAACAGACCTAATACTTAGTACTTAGTATTTTATTATATTATTTTATTGTATTACAGTGTTAAACTTCCGTGTCCATTTGCCTCTCTCTGATCTTGTTATGAAACTGTGTCTGGAATATTAATTGGTGTTTGCATTAAACCAAACACAACATCTTGGCAGACACTGTGGTGTATTAACTAAACTGCAACACATGCACAGATGATTAACTGTGGTGTGGTGCAGAGGTTCAGTATGTGAGGTGCTATTAAAAACTCCCTCAGAGCAGGACATAAGATTTCAAGAGCAATATTATTTCACTAAAGCTGCATTAATGATGAATTCAGGTGGGTACATATATACATACACTGTCCTTGTGTCCTTGTTATCTTGTATATATAACACGACTGTTTGTTCTTAACCAAAGACATGAAGTGGATGTCATTTTTAACCATATTAAGTGAGAAGATTTTTTGATAATCCTGGAAAAAGACCGTTATCTTTGACTTTAACCCGCAGGTAGCTGACTTTGCTGCAGAAGACTGATTCTCAGCACAATCACACTATCTTGTGTATATCACTTCTCTTGCAATTCACTCAGTAGTGTTTGTGCTGTTTACCACTGTCGCTATCAGTCCCCTGCTCCAACCCTCAAACTGTGGTAAAAACAGGAAGTATTTTTAAAAGTTGGTCTTGTGAATTAGTGAGTTAGTACAAAACAGGGACAAAACTGTGTATCAGAGGCATGAAATGGCATCATGTTTGTTGATCCAAAATCCGAATCCTCATTATGACCTTTAAAGGAATAGAATCGAAAATAGAAACTTTTTTATGGAGAGATCAGCTTGATGGTCGACCCAACACTCATCAGACATCAGTCTTCTTGTTTACTAAAAAGGGATAAAATAAGAACAGGTTGAAGCTTTAGACACACAAACTCCATGTCACAGGGTTTATGTGCAGGGCTGCGGAGGAGGCTTTAAGCAGCAGCAGAAAACTGCACCACAAAAAACAAAGCAGAGATATGTACACAAAAAAGGATTAATGTGCAAGCATATTTATCTTATTTATGTTGAAGGAGGAAAACTGCAAACTTTGTGTTTACTGAGAAAATTGCTCAGCTTCTAGTGAAAAAAAGAAAAAAAAATGGACCAATGAAAACGTGTCCTAGTTACATATTTAGTTTTATCCTAATTGGTCAGTATCGAGTGACAAAGCCTGTGGTATGCAGTTACTACTCCAGTGGGGACAGGTGTGACCGTGGGGACAAAGATTGACTGCCCCACATGTAGAGACTGCTTTTTGAGGGTTAAGACTTGGATTTTGGGTTAGGTTAAGAATAAGGTTTAAGTTAGGGTAAGGGTTACAGTTTGGTTAAAGTTAGGGTTAGGATTAGGCATTCAGCTGTGATGGTTAAGGCTAGGGGTGAAGGAATGTATTATGTCAATGAGTGAACCACACGGGAATAGTGAAACAAGTTTGTGTGTGTGTGTGTGTGTGTGTGTGTGTATGCCTCAGGGTTGTACATTTTGTGGTTGAGACCCCAGACTGTCAGAATCTTCCATCCTGTGTTATTTGATTAAGTGTCTGAGAACAACTGCAACTGTTTTCTGTTCTCATGACTCGTCCCCCATCAGAGAAAAAAAAAAAAAACACATCAGCAACGCTTTTTGTGTTTTTACTTCAATCCTACATTTCTTCCCATAAGATGAAACAGGAATGGAAACTTTGAAAACTTCACCTAAACAGTGCAAGTTACAAAAAAGGGCTTTTGGCTCTTTGAATGATCATTTGAAATTAGCATGACTGGAATCAATTAATCTCTATTTCTGCTGATCAGTCCACTCCTTTCCACTGAGCAGCTTTATGCCAAATATACTGTTACCCTGTTGACCCCAGCAGAGAGAAACTGCATTCATCCTCTCTAGTATGTAGCTTATTCCATCCTCCCGTTGTCTCAGTGAAGAAAATGCCAACAAGAGCAGACTGTTTTCCTTCAATGAAAATCAATAAATTACAGTCCACGTCTTGACTGATTTGCATTAAATCCTCACTGTTGTGCCAAGCTAAAGTCCCCCTCTTCAGTGTTTGGCACAAAATACAGATTGTTCTTTCGTCTACAGCTAAATTACATCCACACCATAACCATTTACACCATCTACAGCTCTGTCAAAATAAAGGTACCTCTAGTCTCTAGCCCTCAGCCCCCACTGGCTGCTGTGTGAGTGAGTTAACTGGGAGAAAATCAATCAACTGTTTTGATAATCATTGAATTGTTTAAGACATTTTTCATCTCAATGTATTTACTTCAAAATATATTGATATCATTTTCCATAAAGATGCACTCAAAGGTCATGCCAATGAAAATAATCTGGTACACTCTATGATCAATTGTACTAAAAATAAGCAGAACTGACTGCCTTTGCCTTCAAACTGCAGGGCCACTAATCTGGTTTTTCTGAGTTGTCTTCTAGGAAAAAGAAACTGTCCAGACCATTAATTCTGATAAGCTTTTGTCTGTATATTTTGTGTAGGGAAACCTACCCTCAAACAATGATATACTTGATGTTATATTTGATTGTCTGAGAGAGCATCAGGGCTGGATACAAGCTCAGAAACAGTTCCAGATGGTGTGTTTGTCTCCGGTGGTGTAGCTGTTTGGCATCTGAGAGGAATGTGGATATTTGTTTACAGGAAATCTAGATAATAAATAAATAATAATTTGCATGAAAAGTTGAGTAGACAGTGGAAAAAACAAAAGGTTGGTGGTGTGACTGGATGAGATGAGGTGGAAATGTAAATTTCCCCATTGGGAAACAAACCAAACCAAACTGACCTTCAATAAGACAATGGCCCTACTTCTCACTTGATTTATTACCTCAATAAACGTTTTCCTAATGAGTTTATGGTCTCGGTCTTATTCACTACAACATGATATTCATTTTTTAAATTATGGTCCCAATTAGAGGGAAATAGATGACATAGCAGTGTATGCATGGCTACTGTGTGACTGACAGACTACCACACACAGCAACTTGTCTGACAATCAGGATAGAGGACAGAGCAGGTTAGATCCACCCCTCACTCCTCCTCAGCTCCACCTTCTCATCCAAATATGGTTTCTTCTTTCTTCTTCTGTTTTCAAAAGTCCAAGAAGATGAAGGCCAAATTGCAAACTCAAGGCTTCAAAACGGAAGATCACAAACCAATGGGTGACGTCACACTGGGTTGTGCCTTTGCCTTCTGAGCCTTTCCTCATCTCTGCAGCACTTCTAGAATGTTCCTTTTACTCAATACAAGTGCAAAAGTCACAGCAAAAAAAGCACCATAATCCAAATTACCTGTGGAGATTCAGCAGTCCTCACTCACGTGTAGCCTACCTCTCTCTCTGATGGTTTCTAGAGCTGCCACTTTTCTGTCAATAAATCTGACGTTATCCCCACATTAACACACTGGCTCTCGCTGAAACTTGGACTTGTCCAGAAAACACTGCTGCCCTGGCTGACACTTCCAGCAATATTTGTCTTTGAAATGTTGGAGAACTGGTGTAAAATTAATTTCCAGCCATCAGCTGGTGATGCTGCTGGCAGCTTTTAACACTCCAATAAGATTAGGATTAATATTGTGTACAAGAACAAATGATAACAGAGGTAGATTGCACTTCAGTGACAAGAAGTCTATATGCACAGAAATCTTCTGTACATATAGTGCAACCCTCCTCTGTCATCATAGGCTTTTAAAGTCTCTCTCCAGACATATTTTAAACTGTGTAAAAATACTCTGCCATGATTTATATTTTGTTGAACAGGGGTTTCCCACATAAAAAGTAGAAAAAAAAACAATATTTGGGCTGGAAGCACATCTGTACTTACTTCCTCATTGAGAAATCTGAATCAGGCCTTGTGCCTTGCCCAACATCACTGCTTGTGCTAGGCAGACTGTTGAAAGAGTAGAGAGTATCAAGATGATTAGCAGAGGTAACAGCGGAGAGACTCAGCCAGTTTGTTGTTGAGGAGTTTGTCGTGACCAAAATTAGTGATTAGAAGACATATCAGAGCAGTAAGCATAGTTCATTGGTTATGTTGTTTGTTAGCTTTTAACTGGAAGTAGCTGACACAGTGTTAGAGGCTGCGTTAAGAGGCTGTGGCTATGCAAACTGAGCCTCAGTCAGACCTAGACTCAGATGAGGAGTCTGCTGTGACCAAAATCAGCGACTAACTAGAATGGTTAGTGTAGTTAGCATCTTTCATTATTTATGTTGTTATGTTGTTTGTGGCCAGTGTCATGGCAAGTGTTTAAGCATCAACTCCCTTCCACTGGTGTCTCTCTGAGATTGCTAGTACCCCCTACACTCTTGACTCCTGGTGATCCTAGCCAGTTCTGTTAGCACAATCAATATCTACAACTGTCTGCAAATCTGCAAGAGATCTGGGTGTTGTAACTGTGACTGTAACTAATAATGATACAGTACCTGTCAGATAAATGTAGTTGAGTAAAAAATACAACATTTGTCTTTTAAGAGCTGGTGTAAAATTGATTAAAATCAAAATACAAAATGCATGTAGCCTACCTGATGATTGTCCTTAAGAACAGTGCTTGAATAAACCTACACTGCACCTACACTTGGAGGCACCTCTCTTTCTGAATTTCCCATGATTAAATGGCATCACTTAAACACCAGTTATGTACCATGCAGAGGGAAAACAGGAGAAATGACGGTGAAGGAAACATATAAAGATAAACATGGCTTCAACTATTTAAATATTGCTGCTAAATCCCCTCTCAAGATAAGATAAACCTCATTATACCTCTCAGGAAACTGTGGGTAGATACAAATGAAAAACATCAAGCAGGACAAAGTGACATGACTCTGGCTGATAATATCAATAAAAATAATTCATTTGACTAACACTGGTTTTTAACACTTTGAGGAGTGTCAGCTCCTGACAATTCCCAGTTTGCTCTGCGCTGTGCCTGACCCTGCTGTCAGGAGAGATTTAAGATACACTCCAATTATCTCTTAAATGCCAACACACTGGTAACATGGTTATCTTCCACCTTTGAGAAGTGTTTATGTCCTCTAGGAGGCCTTCGTGCTGCCTCCTCCATGTCCTCCACATCACCCTTGTCCTAAAGGTCGATGTTTATTGTGTTAAAGTTTAGGGTATCATATGTCTCATGCTCTTCCTTTGTACTGTATGGGAAGTCCCTTTGTCCTTGTGATGTTCATGTTGTCCCTGTGTCCTGTAAAACTCCCAGAAGCGACCAAGACAAATTCTTGTTTATTTCTTTTATAGCTCTATAGAGAGAAAAGTTATTTTGGCTCAGAATATGAAAGGAAATGGGAAGCTGTGAATCTACAGAAGTCTATAATGGACAATATTATACAGAATATACCCTATGAATTAATTAATAATTTAAAAAGTAATGAATCAATATGATATTTAAAATAATTTGCCCGTATTAAAATTTCTGTTAAAGATGCATTCATTTGTTTGCTTTATTACGGTGCGTTCACACCAAACGCGATGGACGCGATGCCATCGCCCGTATCGCGAGTATCGCGTCGCTCGACACATTTGTGTCACATTTGTGATCATCGCTTAATCGCTTCATCGCTTCATCGCGCGATGACGCAATCCACCTCCCGCTATTTTCTTCACATCCCGCTCGTCCACCATGGCTGAGTTAACAACCGTAGCTGCGCTTTATCTGTTGTATTTGGATCGGAAACCCAAACGCCGCCGTGTCGCCACTGGTATGCCCAAGGACAGCCTCAGAGCACTGCTAGCACTGCTGGCTTCAGACTCTTCAAATAAGGCCTGCAAACAGAGATAATTATTTTTATTATGATGTTATCCACTCGGACAGAAACAAATAGTGTAGTGCATAGTGTATTTTTTACATTGGTTAATTAGACCTAAAAGTCTCCACGTTTTTCATATTTTATGTTTTGTTTTCATCATCATAAAATCCCTTGTCCTCCCTTTTCAAATGTGCGTCTGACGTAACTACGTCGGTGGCGTGGGTTGGACATCAACGCTGATTGGATGTCGCGGCACAGCGTCACGCGATGTCGCTTGAAAAGTTCAATTTTTCAACGACGCAGCATCGCGTGTCATCGCGCCATTTACATTGACTTTGAATGGAAACTTGTGGCGTTCATCGCGTCCATCGCGTTTGGTGTGAACGCACGGTTACGGTGACTTTTATTTCAGAATATTTTATGCTTTATGATAACTTCATTTCTTTAAGTTACCTTTTTTCTACTCAAGCTGAAACATTTTCAGATCATGTAGACAAGTCTTCACCTCAACTCAGGAGGCCGAGGGCAAATTCTCCCCAATTGTGTCATCATGTATCTCTCCACTGACTCTCTCAATATGGATGAACATGAAATGCACTTAAATGTAAAAATGAGTGTCTGAAGCTGTTTTACATCCTCTTGATGTTGCACTAGAGTATCTTAAAGGGTCAGTCTGTCTCCTCCTGATCATCTTTGACGTTCATGTTGTGAGGAGGTTTATGGAGGCTCCCTCCTCTTCCAGCTCCTCATCCTCATCTAAGAGGTATTGACAGACAACAGGCCATCATGGCCGCAACACCAGCGTGCCCTGACACTGGATAAACACTGGAATTTCTTCCTTACCTTTGACCTCAGCCCTCCTGTCTTCTCCTGCTCCCCTCAAAGACAAAATACAAGACTGTCTCCTGTAAAAGAAAAAAAAAGAAAAAATAAATAGCCCAATTGTTTGTGCAGCAGGTGATGATACGTTTTGTTGTTAGGTGATATCTAATGGTTGTAGTAATTATGACAGGAGCAAAGGGAAACATAGGGTGACATAGTATAAAAAGAGACAAAGTCCACATCAGGAGGAGGTTGGGGTGGATGGAGGGGTCAACATGACACAGGAGAGTGGTGTTTGATTCCCATGTGAAAGTAGCAGTTTATGTTCTATCTATTATCCATGACCGTTCAAACTTTTCCTGAACCTAACCAATTTGTTTTTGTGCCTAAACCTAACCAAGCCATGACCGTTATTAGTAACCATGGTGATGAAGGTAGGTAGGCTACACTGCAATTGGTACAGTATGGGTGCTCATTTTTGTCATCATGACAACCAAGGTCCAGTATGCCTGTTGCCATAGGGGTGCTATTTGAGGACATGCTCCTATGGGTCATATCAAAGGGTTGAAAAAAAACGGCCTGTGTTGTCGTTCAGGTCGGCGGACTTGTTGGAAAATACGACTTTGCACAGCTTAGTTATATAACATCACACCAGCTATACAGCATATCTGTGTATGATGCACTGATTTGGATGAAGTGTTGTAATTGACCATATAACTTCTGTTTGAGTCATTGATAAATTACATTTCCCAGAATCCCTTTCAGCCATCCCTAGTGAACATGCCAAGATCTGTAGAATTTAAATGTGTGTAGGTGCAGAGTGCAATTACGAGAAAATTCAGTTTAAAATGCAACATGTTGCAAAGCATTCTGGTCCATGAGCAGCACTGGATCATGTGAATACAAACCGTTGGGGAAGAATGACAATCCACTTCAAACACAGGAAAAGGCTCAGAGAGAAACAACATAATGACAACATAAATGAAATAAATGCAATCATCTATCAAAGTACCTCATGTGCACAAACCAACAAAAGTGCATGAATAAATATATGCTTCTGTTTGCATGTTGTTATCTAAATAACAAGATCAGCAAATAACTGATTTTATTCATGAACATTTTTATTGACTTGAGACCATGATCACAGAGTACAAACATCATATACACTACGACAGAACAATGGAGGGAATGAAATGCAACAAAAATCACTTAAAACATCTGTCAAGACGACATCTAATTTACATCTAACTTATCCAACATGTAGATGAAGCATAGATGTAGACATGTAGATGGAAGGTTTAAAGTTATTACTTTCATTCTTGCATTAAAGGAACATGTGATATTCAGGTCTGAGACGGTTGTAATTTTAAAAGCAACAAACTCTTGATTCATATCCAATCTTTTATATCTTCCACAGTTTGGTGTTTCTGATCCTGAAACATGCATAAACATTAGTACTACTTTAAAGTCGCAGTTTAAATTCAACACAAAGATGGCACACTCACTATACCCCCTGTATAAAATCATATTTCAGCCTCTATTCAACAACTGATTTATCAAAAAATGTAATTAAATAAAATTTAAAAAATTACCTGTGTCCCGCTTTTCTATAGATTTATTCCTTTTTGAGTTTTTAATGTTAGCATAAGTTTTTATTCCACCTCACAAGAGTATATGGATACAGAGAGGAGGCGTCTTCACAGAACACCAGCTTCCTGTTGCAGGTCATTCAACAAAAACTCAGGTGTGTGATCGTGTTTACAGAGGTAGGAGAAAGTTCTTGTTTACTATCAACTCCAGATAAGCCTGTGTGACCTGGGTATTTGAGCCTTTGGCTACAAACTGACTCACCCTCCAACCATCACACACGTTGACTGTCAGAGGATCATACGACTGTCACCACAACAGCGTCTCCATTTCCTCTCTTTACTTTTACCACCCAAATATTTTGTATTAATAATAATAATTCATTTCAGCTGTTTTACTATACAGTAACACATTAAAAAAGACATGTAATAGATATAATAAAGATTGTGTATTTTTACCTTGATTTTCCCAGGATTATCTCTTGAGGTCGGGGTATTTCTTATCCCCACACAAAAAGAGCCTCCACTCAGTTGTACTTGGGTAAAAACTTTATTAACAAAACAGAAGAAGGCAAAGCACAGCTCAAGCTCACTTCTACAGCACAGTAGCCAACATTACCCTTCTGTCACTTGCTAAAAGTGCCACAAGAATAATAATAACATCCATCGTTGTTACAGTTAAATATTAAAATAACACAGCCACTCGGATATACTGCATAATATATATTTTTACTCTAGAGACCTTTGCAACATTAACAGCATCTACAGGAGGAGGACAGCGTCAGTCATGCTCATTCTCTTGTATTGTAGCGCCATCTAGTGCCCTCTCAGCACACTTACAGTAGTAGTACAATCAGAAACACAGCAGCCCGGGAGGGGAAGGGTTCACGAAATGAGGGGCTTGGGACTAAACAGCCACTTCGTACGATTTTATAGTCTCCAACAGCAATCTGTAATTATTACGATCTGCACCTTAAGAGTTTGGAAATCAGGCTGAGGGATGGAGAAGTGTTGTACAAGAAGGCAATGGGGTTATGGTAAGTATTTTAAAGGGGAATACCACCTATTTTAGTGATTCTCATACAATCTTCCTGTGCAGGTCAGTAAGGTCAGTTCTTCCAAAGAGACATCAGTCTTTCTTAAAGCTAGAAGCTAATGAATGGAAACAAACTTTGGAATATCTACTACCTTGAGGATACATTCTGTTTCACTACAGCCCTGCACATGAATTTGAAGGTTTACTTGAAGTCATTGTTGGGTTCAGGAAAGAGCAGTGCATGTTCACAACAATCTACTACGTTCTCCTGGAGTGCAGCATTACATGAGTTCTTAAAGGGCCCCTGTTATTTCAAATCAAGTATACTTTACACTACAGCTCACTATTCTGCACACCAAGCTATTGTTTTATACATATTTAGGTGTATTTCATCATTTTCTATAATCCACTGGTTCCATACATTCAGTGATATGAAAATATATTTTTAAATATTTTAGTTGAATTAATTAGAGTGAATCAATTCTGCATCTGCATTTTCGATTAGATTAGATTTAAGAGTCTGAGAATTGATTTTCATATTTGATGAAAATTAATGGAAACCAGCAGAAGGAAAAATGCCCAAAATTGAAAATGTAACCCTAACCTTGTTGCATGGGTTCAAAAATGGTCAACAAAACTGTAAAGTGCACATGATTTGCAATTAAGTAAAACCTGAAAACATACTTGTCCGTCAAAATAGGTGGAATTCCTGTTAAGGGGGGTTAAGATAAATACAGTATAGGCACAGTTAGTAGTAATGCTAAAATCATAGTTTTACTGTGTCACCAGCAGCAGCTTCCAGCTCAGATGGTGTTACAGTAGTAGATTTTTTATTTTTTGGGGGGAACAGTTAGGATTAACTTTCTGCATGGCAACAATTCATTTTCTCTACATTCTATAACAAACAGCTGGACACTAAATAATATTCCATTTATTACAATGATACTCATTATCTCATCTGGGGTGGCGTGCGGCCCGGTCAAGTTGTGAGTGTGGTTGTGTAATTTCCAGTAGGCACAGAGGAGGTGCTGCCTCCTGGTGGCAGGATGATGGAACAGTGAAGAGGTGACAGGGGTCAGTGAGGATGCTGGTCCCCGCCTGTGGGGATTAGAGATGTGGGCTGATAGCTTTGCCTAGGCGACCACCCACTGCAGGATGCTGGTGTCTTTCCCACCGGTGGAGATCAGGTGACTGTCGTCGTGCAGGAAGGCAACGTTGGTCACGTGACTGCTGTGGCCACTGCACTCGTGGCTCGGAGCCTGTAAATTTGAGCAGAGACCATTGTAAAGTATGTGGTGCACACTGTGTGGTGAGGACTGCAGACATAGCACTTTTCTTGTCTTATTGGCCACTCAAAGCACTTTACAATGGAGGCCCCATTCATCCATTCACACACATATTCATACAGCATCTTTTCCTACACATACAGCTTCTCTCACACACTGATGATACATCATCAAGGGCTATTTGGGTGCTGCAGGACACTTTTAAATGTGAACTGGAGGAGCTGGGAATGGAATCACTGACCTTCCAATTAGTGGATGACCCACTCTACCTCCTGAGCCTCAGCTGCACAATAATATCTTTTTTTGTTCTAATAATTAAAAACAGCATGTAACTGTCTATAACAGCACTTTACCTACATGTAACCTCATCACAGGTCAACCTATGAATCATCTCACAACCTTCCAGATTCTTAAAAAGAGAAACGAGTTTGATGACCTGCAGGCTGGACACTGACAGCGAAGCCTTTCACTGTGGCAGAATTTTAAGAAAACCAATGAACAGAGTTAAGTCAGTCTCCTACTGTAAAACTGCTACTTGCTTTTGGTTTTAGCCACCAAATGTGTGTAAAACTTTTAAGATGAGTTAACTGTTTCAAACAATACCAACATGTTGTAACTATTTACAGCTGCTGTTGCTATCTGCAGTTTCTGTGCTAATGGCAGCCAGCTTGTCTGAATGGACAATTACGTTTACAACTCCAGTTCAAATGTCTTTGGCTGAAAAAAAAGAAAAAAAAAAAAAGAAGTGAACAGCACTCAACACGTTTGTGAGCACAAAATAAACACCTGGTAGAAATTGGGAGTGTTATAGGTCTGGTGGTTATCCCACACTGAAAGCCTTGTGGTTGAGTGTTTTGTTATTTCTGCTGAGCTTTCATTGTGTTTTACAGTGTTCAATTACACGTAATCACAACACGGGCAGAGAGGAACGGTGTGGTTGCTCAACTCTGGAAGAGTGAGAGGATCAAATTCTTAGAACAGTTGAAGGGATGAGTTGTTGGAAAACTTCAGGACATAAATGTGTCAATGCAAAAGTCAAGTGTGCATACGAACACGCAGGCACTGATGCTGATGTGCTAACAGAGTGGAACTGTGAGTGGACATGACTGACCCTTGGCTGAGAGCAGGGGAAGGAGAACAAGTGCACTTTGCCAAAGTCATCAGCAGAGGCCAGCAGGGATCCGTCATGTGACCTGCACACGGCGTTGATGTCTGTGCCGTCTGCTCCATCTGGCCAAATTCCTGCGAGAGACAGACGGGGAGAGAGAGAGAGAGAGAGAGAGAGAGAGAGAGAGTGAGTGTTGGTGCGAGTGTGAGAAAGACAAACAGCCTGCAGCAAAATTCAAAACGCTGTGTAGTAGTTTGATCAACGCTCAATATTGACACTTCACCAACAGAACAAATTAAAACAGTAGACAAAACCGTCGTCCAAACTGCCATGGGCATGGACTCTCTTCAGCTTCGTAAACATTAAAAAGCCATTTAGAGCCATCACTGTGCATTTTCTTGATGCAGCTTTTTCTGCATTTTGCTTTCACTGCTAACTGCTCTTAGCATCTGACAACCAACCCCAAAGCACACAGTATATAAAACTACATGAATGTGATAATTCATCTGTTGACACTATGGCTCTCAGGTTCACAGGTTTCAGATGGTTATAAAAAAAAAAAAACCTCAAGTGAGTTTTATCGACCTACCGAAGGTACTGAAGGCCAGAGTGCAGGTGTAAGTGGCCCACTCCAGGTTGCGCAGGTTGTCCATGTTGGTCACATGTTTACCACTGGATGCCTCCCCTGAAAAAAACAAACAGAAATGTCTTTCACCACACTTTGATGTGTGCAACAAGTCAAAATGTCACGTTATAGACTTTGCCTTCCCTCTGTTGCTTTGACTACCACTGTCTTTTAATTGTCTGCCAAAGCACTTTGTAGAACCTGTTTTTAAAAGGTGCTATACAAATAAAGTTATTATTATTATTGTGATTGTTATTATTAATAAACATTTTATCTTTTTTTGGAACATGAGTGATGTGAGTAAAGTTAAAGGGAAAGCAATGAGTGAGTGTGAACAGAGACTGGAGAGGGGACCTACAGAAGAGGATCTCGTAGTCTCCTGAGTTGGTGACGAGGTACTGGCTGTCTGTGGACCAGTCCAGGTGGGTGACGAAGCTGGAGTGGCCCTGGGGAAGAAGGAGACCACACAGAGACCACAAGACATTTAGGAGAAAATGTGACTCAAATTTCTCAATGTAAAACTGTGACTTTAGAAGAGGAGGTCCTTTTATTTCATACTTTAAGTAAACTTAAACAATAAACAAAGCAGTTAATCTTTCAGCCACGGTTATGTAATAGAGTTGTACATAAGGAGAAAAAACTGCTGGTCCTGCTTTAAATAAATACTTTTTTTCTCAGACAGCCAAGATATGAATTGTGAAAGAGGGTGGTCATTTTAGGAAAGAAGACTCACAGTGCATTTCCCCACACGGCTGTACTTTCGGCCATTCTCCGTCACAGCATAGATGTAAACAAAGTTGTCATGGGAAGCAACAGCCAGGAAGTTACCATCTAATGGCACAAGGTTAACAGAGTTAGCAGAGATAACACAGTAGAGATAATACAGTCGATATGATACAGTAGAGATGATAGAGTAGAGATGATACAGTAGAGATGATACAGTAGAGATGATCATGTGTTTTATGGATTTGGGTCGGGAATGTGAACAGATAAAGGTTTACCTGGAGAGTACTTGACGTTGGAGATGATCTCATTGCCATCTGTGTGCATAGAAACAAGATCCCGGGTGTCAGTGTCCAGCACCAACCACCTGCAACACACACACACACACACACACACACACACACACACACACACACACACACACCAGAAATGTGTGAAAAAAGTCCATCACAAGTTCACAGAACCTGAATGACGTCTTTCAGTTGCTTGTTTTGTCCAACAAATGCTCCACAACTCAAACACATTTAGACCATATGAAGCAGTAAATCCTCACATTTGAAGAGATAAAAACAGTGAATGTTGTTGTGTAATCTTTGCTTAATAAATGACTAGCTAGTGTTCATTAATTTTGTGTTGATCTACAAATAATTTAACAAATTTATCTTTCTTTCTGCACTTCTTCATTTCTTTATTTGGATCCCCATTAGTCTTCCACACACAAATAGAACAAATAAAACAAACAATAATTTAAATGACACTATATCAATGAAACAGAAAAAGCTAAACAAGCTAAAACTGAAAATGAAAACCATTAATGTCTCTGTAATTTAATTATTATTTCTGATGTTTTTTAACAACTAATTTAATTAGGAAAAGTGTATAAATATGATAATGACTGGTATTTGAGTAGGTGCCTCAACTACATACAGTAAGTTGAAGTATTACTCGATCATAAAGTGAATTTAATATTACATACATAGTACCTCATTACTAATTTTTAAATCTTTAATTGATCAAAAGGAACAAACCACTGCGTCATAGACTGGAAATTCAAAGCTTCAAGACTATTGTTCTACGAAATGGATTAGTTCTCATCTTGTGTAAGAGTTGTTCCAGATGTTGTGAATGTTGTGTTAGTGTTTAGTTTCTGAAGTGTTACTGTGGGAACAAAATGTCACAGACAGCTGAGAGGCCAACCTTCCAGTCATGGTCCCCACTGCCAGAACAGCCCCGCTGGGATGGAAACCTGCAGACCTCCCTGGATCCTGAGGGGGGCGGAGCAGAGGGTCAGTTACTTTATCTAACTCATTACTCTTCTTATTAAAGACACAATTGACTCAGTGTCTTCTTTGATTAAATTATTGGTGACATTCAGGTCAAGTCAGTGCTTAACATCCTGATGTTAAATTCTTCATCCTACTCCTCCTCACATCAATGGTCTTGCTCCAGAGGGGCTGATGGGAGTTGGTGTCCCAGAGGTGAACCTGTTTGTCCTGGGAGCAGGTGACAAACTGCTCCATGGAGGGATGAACATCCAGCCCCCACAGCTCATCTGTGTGACCCTGTAACACATCACACGTCTGATTCAATAATAATAATGATCAGTTAGCATGTCTATTAGCATTTCCTAAAATATAATCCAAGACACAAGGCTTCGGCTTGGAAGAAAACAAGAGCGTGTTGGAGAAGACGTCGTACTGTACAAACAACTTTATATTGATGATATTTAGTGACATAAAAAGAATCACATCCTTGTGTGGTCTTGTTATACCAGAATAGGTAAATTGTGTGTGTGTGTGTGTGTGTGTGTACCTGTACAACAGGAGTTAATGTATCAGGGAAGGCAGCTCTGACGATGGCGTTCTTGGTGGTTCCAACAAACAGCTCTCCTGGTTTTCCTTCAGCCAAAGCCCGAACAGGACCAAACGACTCGCCCACCTGGACACAGACACACACACAGACACACACAGACAAACACAGACACACACAGACACACACAGACACACACAGACACACACACAGGCTGTGGGTAAAGGGGGACTTCGTCTCTCCTCAGGATTTATTTATTTATCTTTATTTAGTTTGCTAGATCCCCATTAGCCACTGCATTATAACAGTAGCTACTCTTCCTTGGCTCACATCAATTACTAGACAATGCTTCCCTTACATCAGATACATCAATACACATCAAACACATCCAAAAAATTCAGGATTATTCTGTCACTGTGCTGTTTATGTGCAGAGGACAGTTCAGCACTCTTACCTCCATCTCAGCCTGCTTCCTGTAGTCGTGGTCCCACAGCACCACCTTGCGGTCCTTCCCTCCTCCAGACACCATGGTGCCATCCTTTAGGACACAAATTGAGAAAATCCCGCCCTCGTGGGCCCCAGACACCACATGGCTGATGCGGTTACCACCTGTCAATGAAAAGACAAACAGAAGACACCTGTTGGATTCTTTTTATTTTCATATTTTTCAATATGTGAGAGAAGCAAATGAAAACTGATGATGAACCCAGAGAACATTTTCCACATGTGATTGAATTAATCACCTGCTCTACAAACAAAACTGTATTAAGCTAAGTAGCACGACATTTTTCAACTACCTTAAAGTTGTGATCCATAACTGACAAATTGGTTTTACAGGTAGATTTTCTAATATCCAGTCATGTTCTTACATGAACACCACCGCTGCATTAATGTTTTCACAGCACAGTAATCAGCCTGGCTTTGAGTGTTCAGACATTTAATCTCTCAGTGTCTTGAACAATGGGTTGGGCTCAGTGTGATAGATTCTGATTTTACCTTTGGCCCAGACGTAGATGTTTCCACCGGAGTCTCCTGTGATGGCATCTCCATTCTCAGCAAACGCCACACACAGCACATACTTTGGTTTCTCGTGTTTCTACAGAGAGAGAGGGAGGATACAATTTACTGTGAGGCTGCTGCAGACTAGACTGTGTTTGTTTCAGCTGGCTCTACTTAATAAAATAACAAGTCTCTTTCTCATCACAGTGAGGTTTATTAAGATTCACTGGAAGCAGGAGGATGTGTAATATTTGTGGAGCACAGAGCAGCTGTTATCGTTGCCAGACCTCAAACAGGCCCTGTCTCTTGGTCAGAGTGTTGCCCTCCATGGTCCAGAAATTGATGTGAGATTTTCCACAGGTGACGATCAGGTTGGCGTCCATGGGATGAAACACAGCGGCCAGTACGGAGTCGTTGGAGCACTGCAGAGACAGGAGGCATGAAGAAGTAAAAACATCAATTTCTACCAGATTCATGCTGGTAAGAATTTGTAATATTACAACCACTCTGGTGACCCATACTGTCTGGTAATTAGTCTCAAACCAGGAAGTGGGATCAATAATGATAAAGCTGTGTAAATAGGATGAGGCTCAGGTGATCAAAGGTCAAGGTTCAGGATACCTTAACATCGGCCAGTTGCTTCTCTTTCTGCCAGTTCCAGACCGACAGGATGTGATCGTTGGCATCGTCCACAGCGCAGAGGAAGGTGCCACCGTTCTGAGAAGAAGAGTAAGGAGTTACATCTTTCTAGAGATGTAATTATTAAAACTTGAACTCATTTGTAAATCACCAGTCAGTACTTGAATGAACTTTGCACAGTGTCACACCCTCAGTAAACAGACATGAACCTGCTTACCGACTTGGAGAAGGCTACGCATGTGACTGCTCTGTCAAACACTCCCATCCCGATCACATGGAGCGTGTTGAGACTCACAGAATCCCAAACACGGACATGAGGAGCCAGAAGCTGAGCAGAGAAGCAACAGAGAGCAAATCAGACAGAGAAATACTGAGTTAAACAAACTACAGTTTGTCATAGAAACAAAAAAGTCAATAAAATAATAATAATCATAATAATAATAATAATAATAATAATAAAATAAACTATTTACATAGCACTTTTCATACACAGAATGCAGCACAAAGTGCTTTGACAAATAGATAATAATAATAACAATAATAATAGAATAGAATAAAATAAACAACTCTAAGGGCTAACTAAAAGCTAAATTGAACAGGTACATTTTCAGTCATTGTTTAAAAATTTTAAACATTTAGAACATTTAGAAGCTCTGCTGTAGAGGATCTTAGGGCTTGTGGAGGGAAATAGACTTGACAGACTTGTTACTTCCATTTTATTCTGCTTTAGGTTTCCAAGCCTGGGAGAAAGTGTATCTCTTTTGGCTTTGGGGCCAACCAATAGTATTTCTGTTTTATCCTCGTTCAGCTTTAAAATTATTGTTCATCCATTAAGTGTTTGCAGACAGGCAAAAAAAAGTCAATTAAAAAAAAAAAAAAAGAATTTTAAGATCTTTTTGTCTGTCTTTAAAATAATCTTTCTGCTGTGCAAGATTATCTCCTAGACACGAAGAGTTTTATTAGAAATTTAACTGCAAGAAAAAAATCATTTGCTATCAATTTTTTTTATAAATTAACCATTAAATAAACCATTAAAGCTTTAATACAATTTAAACTGCCCATATTAACAGTGGATAAAACTCGGTTGGAGGAAGTGTGGTTTTCACTGTACCTTTCCATCTTTAGAGTTTCCAGCCACTTGCCCCGTTGCTATGGTTACCATGTCAGGGTGCACACTCAGGCTAAGAAGAGAAAACATCAATTATTACTTCATTTTCATTTTCTCCCTCTCGTCTCAGGCTTTTATGGTAAAAAGGTGTAAAAACCCAGAGGAGCTGATTCAGATTCAAGCTCAATGCAAGTGAAGGCATCACTGTGAAAATGGAAACACTGCATGTCATATCAGGGAATTGATGTTTAAAATAGGAAACCTCAAATGTGTTTTTTAAACACACATTACATCATTAAATGAGCTCTGTGAATATTAATATTAATATAAAATGACTTGAAATATGATGTTTCTTCCACAGCGGCTCATATTGTCTTCCTCGTTCTGTTTCTAAACTAAAAACACAACATAGAAATCTGCAGTAGTTAACACAGGATTCTTTTCACAGCCAGAAGAAGAGGAGGACTCAGTGTGACGGCGTGGGAGAGGAGCCCACAATTGTTTCCCTGTAGAGATGAGTGGCTTTCCCAGCATGCCCTGGGGGGATTCAGTTTGTTTACATCCCAGTGGCTCCAGTCACAGAGCTGGTTCAGGATGTCATTAAGTAAACCAGAGCTCACATTAGTGATAAACACAGTCATCTTCATGAAGCTGTAAACGGCGTGTCAAAAACAAGAAGCTGAGACTGAGTGACTGACTGTCTGAGTGTTTGTGTTGGTGAGGAAGCTTCTGATGAACCTGCAAGCTGTGAAACATCTGAGCTTCAGGTTTGATGGAATAACACAAGTGTTGTGTATGAAATCATTCAGTAGATGGATGCAAGAGAATTTCATGAAGCATTTGAATGTATAAACATCTTGTTGAAAAGCCACATCATGAGAATCTGTTTAAAGAAATGTGCTGCACGCGCACACACACACACACACACACACACACACACACAGGACGTGGAGCTCATAGCTGGTACATGCACATACTAACCCAGGTATATGGGAGAAGCCTGGTTACACAGGAAATTAAATAGCATGTTTACATGTACTGTTACAGTACATAAGCAAATAAAGGCAGCATGTACCAATATATATGTAGTTGGGCTGAATAATATACAAAAAAATCTATATTATTATTATTATTATTATTATTATAATAATAAGCTATTATTGAGACACTGCGATATGAGTCACAATTTCACTTGGAACACACGCATTTAATTTTCACTGAAAAAATTATAAAAATGATGATGATGCTCCTGTGATTTGGATATTGCACTTGGCCATTTTGATAACATTTTGATTAATTGTTTAGTCATAATATGTAGCAATATATATATATATATATTTATATAAATAAATAAATAAAAGACTTCTCTTCTCACCATTTGACATCATCGTTGTGGCCCAGGTAGTGTCTCTGCTGCTGCTCCTCAGTGTTGTACAGAACCACCACAGAGGCGTTGAAGTAGACGATCTCTCCTGTGGGCAGCAGGTAGAGGTTGGAGCGGCAGTCACGACCGCGGTAGCCGTACCTGCATCACGCTTAAGTTAAGGAACAAGAAAAGAACAGCAAGCAAGAACACACAATATTCTTATTTTGAGGTTTACTTGCTTTACTTTGCTTTTTACCCAAATGACTGAAGTTTATTCTCCTCGTGCAGTTTCTAGGTTAACAACAATAAAAAGCCATTAGTGCTACTTAAGGTTCAGAGCTGCATCTCTCTGAAAACAGACTTTACAAAACAGTTCTAGTGGAAAAATAAGAAAATTAAAGATTCTTCTTTTACATTTTAAAATGAGTTCAGCAGCTTCTCAGGTTTTTTAAAAAAATTATCCAATCATTGATTAATCAATTGATTTCCATTGCTCATTCATTATTTCACTAAATCCACAATTCATTCTCTCAGTCCTGCTCCATCACAGACACAGTTTCTCAGTTTGAAGGATACACCCACTGCAGCTTGAGCTTGCGGTCAGGGAGCGCCACCTTGTGGTCGAGGCTGTAGCTCTCCCTCTGCTGGTCGGGGATGTGCATGGTGACGGGACGACCTCGGAGGAACATCCTCACGTAGCCGTCCTCTGGAGGGAGGAAAAAAAAAAAAAAACAGAGATGGAAGTTCAGCAGAGAGAAATGAGCCGAGCAACACAACTCAAGATTCAGAGACAAGTGGAAAAGACAGAACAAGGAGGTGACAGTAAACGTGTCTCTCAAGAAAATGACAGAACTGTAGTAATTGAAGGTGACACAGACTTGACTTCCATCCACTTTTATCTACACCTGTGGCTTTGTGCTGAGATTAAAATCCAAACAGTAGACAAGAGGGCCCTTTTTGAGAATCACTAGGTGGAGTTGATGAGAAAGGCTAAAGGAACAATGTCTGCTCCAAAAACCTAATATTGAAAACTCATGATCGTCACAGATTAATAATATCCACAGTGTAAACAGTGCTGACATCCTGCCAGTTTTACAGGCTACACCCAAAGAGATACTGTGCTTTGTGAGCTTTCCCTTTAAACTCTGACATCTGCTCGTTTTCTTGAAAATCGCTTGTTACCATTCCCCCGTGAAACCAAGCAGAAAAGAGAGGACACAGGAAAACCTTTGTTAGTTTTAATGATCAGATAATCCATCCCTCACTAACCTTAAATCAATAAGGGTGGTTTAGATAAGCAGCTGCAGATTTTTGTGCTTCTTTAGTAGAAGAGTCCCCAATTAATAATAAGACGCCTCTGTTAAAGAGGGATCTTCAGTGTTTCTAATGGATGCTCAATATTTCTAATAAAAAATATCGAAAGGTTGAAAATGTCAATAAAAATCCTTCCACAGTGCTTGAATGACTCCTGAAGGTTAATCCAGTCGCTCACATCAGAGACTCTTTTCAGCAAATTTAGGTGTGATAGTAATTTGAGGGTGAGACATAATAACTAATGGAGTGTTAAATGAGACACACAGAGACGTAAGAGAGAGCAGCAGTGGGGTAAAAACCTTCTTACCTGCATTGAAGGTGCATTCTTTGGATTTGCTGAAAACAGAAAAAAAGGAAAATGAATAAAATGTCTCCAGTGAAGTTTGATCTGCAGCAGATGATGATTATGGCTCTGTCATCCATAATGGAAAAAAAACATGATGTTAACAGCACCAGCAAGAACATCAAACAATACACACAGTATACATCAGTATTCAGCAAAGCTCCTGGGACTTTGTTCCATAACATCAGGTCTTCCTATAAGACTCTGAATTATTTATTCTTCGTTCTACATGCTGCAACCAGCACCGCACAGTTTCACAGCTACTGAACAATAGTCTGTGAGAGAGGTGCACGGTTCAGTCAGCAGGAACACACAGGCCCTGCATCATACTGTATAATCAAAGGCCTGGAAACCAGCTCTTATCCTCCTGCAATTCTTGTTGGGGATGTCGTACTCTGGGGGCAGGATTAAGGCCTCTGCTACCCAGACATATTCAAATGTTCAATATGCACCGAACTCGTGGAATTGAACAGTAACACGATGCCGATCAGTTAATTTTCACATAAGGAGGAATAACCATCAGGTGACATTTCCAGTGATGAACAGTGTGAAACATTTGACTGTGGGAGGAGAAAACGTTCACATCTTTAAATGCTGTGAGCATCATTTCCCCAGGCCATGGAAACAACAGTTATTAGAGGCACCGAAGAAATTAGACCATGATTCTGATGCATGTCATTTTACAGGTCTGCAGTCTGGTGGGTGGTAATTTGATTAATTTCAACTCAGTCACACTGATCAACTTCACTCATCCTCTGCAGTGCAAATAAACAAGGGCAGCATCTTCAGGCTATTTAGTATATTTTGAGGTAATTTCCTGCATCAAAATAAAGTTTTGAAGTGTTTATTACCCCTGATGGCATCGTGCTAACATAGTGCATCTATCCCCCCTTTCTCCCAGCAGTCTACACACACTGTGTAGTATGTGCTGTGATAATGATGTGGCAACACAATTCACGCAGTGCGAGAATCACTAATGTTACCAGATGTCATACAGAAAAGTTAAATGTATCTACAAGTACTTTAAATTTAAAATGACCAGTGAATCAGCCACTTTGCCAAAGTGCATTATTTGACCTGTCGCTCACAACCTGCAGCTGCCTCATGAGTTTGCAGCTGTTCCTGAATCAGCCGTCTGTCCACCATTCAGAACTGCCCGCTGAACATTTCAGTGCACGCTGACCACTCAACCCAACCTGTCAGGATGCTGTCAACCAATCAGATTATCAGGATGCTGAAGTGCTGCCTCAGCTGACAGGTGGATGTCACCATGGCAACAGCAGTAAAAGTAAGGCTTGATAAGATAGCACAATTAGGGCTTGTCTCGTCCTTGCTCAGCAACAGGAGAGTGTGGAAAGATGTGTTTGACTTTCCTGTGTGTTTCTGTAGAAGCAGAGGAGGGGTGGAGAGAAAACACATCAGCAGCAGGGTGTACACTCTTCTTCTACAACTACAGGCAGAGCAAGAGACCCGTGTCTGTTCTGCTGTGACCTGATGTCTCTCAGGTGGACTGGTTCTAAAATCTAAAACAAATAGAAACACTGACAAAGAGAAAAAAAACCCACAAGATGCAACAAGTTTTTCCTTGTATCAAGAAAAATGTCACTGTCAGGACCAGAACTGCTTCTCTTCAGTCAGTGCACCATCACAACAATATAAGAAAAGCAAACGTTTCTACTCAAGAAACAGTGACCCCACTGCAATGACATAAACTGAGGAGAGATACAAGAGAGGAGAGCCAGTAAACTGTTTCAAATTCATAGGTATTTTTGGGAGTTTGGATGCATGTGTGTGATGGATGCAACAAAACTATCCTCAATTAGATAAAGACAAGACTGAGATATTGTAATAGTGTTTGGGAGCATAGAAGACAGAATATTGCAACTTGGCATCTACCTGGAGTCTAGAGCAGTAAAGACTTCAACCCATGGTAAAATCTCGGTGTAATCGTGGATGGGGATCTTAGGTTTAATGATCACATCAAAGCTGCAGCCAGTCTGCTGCTCAATGTTTGAACCTGCTCCCAGTAGATATCAAATCTGCCCAAACTGTAACTGGCTTTAAAAAGAAGCTAAAAACTGCTCTGTTCTCCACTGGCTTCTTTTAATCATTTAATCTTTTAGTCATTTAACCTTGCACTCTAATTAAACATTATCTGTTTTATTAGCTGTGTTTTCATACTTTGATTATGCTTTTTACTGGTATTTTTTATGCTTCTTTTATGTCTGTGAAGCATAATGAATGACCTCTGTATGATAATGTGCTATACAAATAAATTTCCCTTGCCTTGCCGTGGATGAAAACAAAATACGTTTTCATACGTTCTCAAACAAAAAAAAAAAAAATCAGCTTCACATTAACAAGGAAGGAAAAGCATTCCACACTTTTATTAGACCTCTAATTATATACAATGGGTTTTGGGTTTTTGTTTGTTACCAAGAAAATTCCACAGGATGCCTTCGAGAACAGGGATGAGCCATGTGTGTGTCCACTGATCCTGACATTTGTTTAACAGGGAGGTAACAGGGCCAGGCAGGTTAGCCACAATAACTTTAAACAGACCAACAAGAGACACTGGTAAAAAGAAATGAGATCACAGTGTGTGTGTTTCAACATAATATGAATCATCTGAGGAGGATGAAAAGACCACGGAGTGAGCAGGACCTGGCCGGTGTCTGTTGTGTCTCTGGGCAGCTGGAGGCGACCACGCAGGGTGTCGGCTCTAAAACGACCACATAAAGGCCTGTTTGTCTCTTTAACTGTGTGTGTGTGTGTGTGTGTGTGTGTGTGTGTGTGTGTGTGTGTGTGTGTGTGTGGTCTGCCAGGAAGATGAGGCGTGGCCTGGTTCTAGCCAATGAGAGAACAAGATTGATCCAGAGCCAGTAATTAGTGCATGGCATGCTGGGTAACTGGCAGCCGGACAGGGCAAATAACTGTGGATCTAAAACCCATGTGGCTGCAGTCCTAGTCACCAGGCTTCCAGGGAGAGGGAGCGCACAAACAGACCACTCATTAACATGGAGTGCTGAGTGTATTGTTGGCATTTTGTGCCTGACAACACTCTGAAAACACAATGGGCTCCTGTAAAAACCAGAGGGAACTAATGAGCAGCAAAGACCTGTCAGGGTTCCTCTGTGAGATCCTGCCTCATTCAGGCTCTTTGTGGAGAGCTGCCTTCAATTTCAAGCTCAAGCAAAAGGTCATTTCTAATTAAAGATGGAGATAAAATAAAACGTAGAATAATCATTTTCACCTTTGGAGAGACCAACTTTGGAAAAACATAACCATGATTATATTTTTAAGGAGCGGTTGTTCCCACTATTTGCTTGTCTAGAAAGATTTTCTCGAAGTGACCAATAATAAATCTGGACAATTTCTGGTACAGAGCCTCGATGGATATTCAGTAGGTTCATCACAAATTAAGGATGTATGATGTTTGGTGAAGCTACAACTTGGTCACTGCTTTGTTTTTGGGGAAGGAGGGGAGGGATGGGGAACATGAAGATGTCAGTGGGCTGTTGTGTTTGTGGGTTCAACCATTAGTGATTGCTGATTATTGTACACTGATTATTGTGAAATAAAAATAAATGAAAAAAAAGATGAAGATATTTGCATGAGCCACAGCAGTGGGCAGAGAGCTCTGCAGGTACAGCTCTGCAGGTGATTAAATCAGCCTTTGACCAACAGATAAAGCAACTTAAAAAAAAACAAAAAAAAAACAAAACACAGCAGCTGTTGAGCAGCACTGTTTGAGAGGTGTCACAGCTCTGATCAAATACAAACTCCAGCTGCTCACTGTCCTTCTCTAAACCACTGACTCCTGGCTGGTGTCGACACTGACTGTCAGAGCGCCTGCAGGAAGATTAAAGAAAAGAAGTCATGAATCCTCTATGTGTGGTTTATCATCTTTTGAATGTGTCTGCCTGGTTAAAAGATCATTTTAGTGCCCTGTGCTCGTGATAGGGTCACATTATGCTCATATTATAATGACTGACTCTTTTTTTTTTTTTTCATATAAATGCTGGTTAGTTGGTCAAATATTTACACTTATTTACACAGTATTTTATAGATTTTTTTTAGCCTGTCGATTTTATCCAAACTCACACTGGATGCACAAATAAATGTATCTCACATGACACGATTTGATTAAAAGAGATTCCTCGTCTTTGTGTTTCATAAGAGGTGAGTCTTAGGAAAGTGCTTCATCCAGCTGGGAGAGACTTCAGCGCTCACAGTGATGTGGGCAGAGAGGAGATGGATGCTGTGGTCTGAGTGATGGGCCAAAGACCCCTGAACTGCGGGAGTGGTGGGAACAGTCAATTTCCTGGTCCATTATGACTGAAGTACTGCAGTGGCTCAGTTAATGGACACAAGCACATCTGATCATCTTCACTCAACTCATACAAAAAAATACACAAAGAGACTGAACTTACATCAGACTAATCCACTCCACATTACTGTGACAACAGACATCAGACAAAATATACAAGAGAGAAGGAGAGAGAGAGAGAGAGAAAGGGAACGAAGGAATGAGGAGGGAGGTTGATTTGACAAAAGGAAAAGATCTCAATCTTTTCAACATGGTGCAGATTGTTTCATCTTTTCCTTTGTCAGAATTTGCATGGTTTCAATCAGCCTGAGGGAAAGTTGTTTATTCTAGTTGTTAAAGCTTGGTAACTTTACAAAGGTTACACTGCGGCCACAATTGTAAGTTTCCATATAAGAATGCTTTCCAGTTTAAAAACAATATGCATAAGATCTTTGCGTCGTGCAACAAAGACTTCTGTCCCCAAACACAGAAACAAAAGGAGACAGACAGAGTGAACATGATAGAAATCTTTTCCCTATTCCTTGTGTTTGCATAAATTTAAACCTGTAATGTTGAACTCAACCTCATACAATGACCTAAGATTTAAAGGATTGAATATTAGATGAAATCTAGTCATAGTGAGGTTTATGAAGCTGGTTTTAGTGTGACATGCTTCTTTGTAACCAGAGACGTGGTCAATATGTTTGCTGCATGTTAAGCAGGAGGTCCGATCAATGTTATCAGTGTTTCCTCTGCTGAGCTGAAGTGCTAATCGTAACATCAGCCCCACGGTTGCTTCAGCAGCCGCTCTGTACACGGTGTTCGTAAAGAAACCATCTTTGCAGCATTTTGCATAGACTCTAAGTTACAAGCTGCTCCACATGTTCAAGAAATGAATTTTTCAGAATGTCTTTGTAAAACTGTCATGTTGATGTTAGTCGAGGTACACAATGTGCCGTCGTTTGTGTAATATTCTCACTGTCGTCAGTCTGTCCGTGTGACCGGTCATCTGTCACCTCACATTCACTCATCACATCCATGTGTGTGTTTCATAACTGAACTCAAATGCCACATGTTTGTTTGTTCCCCCCATCATCACAAGCCCAAAGAGAAAAGAGCCACTGATGACACATAAAGGACAAAAAATCCTTCAACATGAGTGTGACGTGATGAGAGACGACTTCTTTAAGAGACACACTTCAGGAGAAACACATTTTGAAAACACTTCATTATTGTTTCCATAAAAGCCAGATGTTATTTTTTTAAAGCAGACTAACTGCAGCTGATCACACAAAGCCTTTCTAAAAACTTTCAGTCCAACTGCATTTTTCTTCCTCGTTAGAACTGCACGGTTCAATTACGACTAATTCTTCTCATCACGCAGTATTTTGTGTTTTCATCATACCTGATTCCTGCCAGTTAATCTGTGGTCCACAAACACAAATGACTCTGTTTTCTGTTGTATTCACATTACTGTGCTGCAGCCCCTCCCCACAGCCACACACAGCCCCGCAGACAGGGAAACCTACTGCATCAAACGGTTTGCGTGACAACAGAGTTTCATAAAACAGCACAACTTCCTCAGGCGGTTGCCAGGACCCAAGCCACTGACTGCTGACTTTGTTTAGAGCAAAAATAACCAAACACCTTAATGCATCTTACCAACCAAACCACAATCTATCTATATATTACCTATAATCTATTCAAATATTTGTTAAACAACAAATGAGAGTCCAGCTGGGTGTGAAACAAAAAAGCAGTTTTTCTGAAAATCATCCAGTTGACTTTAAACGCTGCTTATACCTTTAGAAAGCTGCTGTTACCATCTGGTCATCAAAGACTACACAGTTTCCCTCACAAAATACAAATATTTACTTCACTGTTCTACTTTTTTTTGCTATGAATGACTAAGAGCATAAAAGTTTTACCCATAAATCCCCTCTGCTTACAGTCTCCCGCTCTCTAATCATTGATTGTCGACTGTAAAGGAACTATTTACCTGGAGGATCTCTTCATGTCTGCAGGCTTTCCGTTACAGTAACAGTCAGCAGTGTTGAGCAGTCAGAGCGCCTTCTGTCCTGTCCGACAGCCACAGCAACACACCAACTTCCTCCTTCACTCAGCAAACTTTTAGCTCTGCCTGAGGAGGCCCCCCTGTCCAATCAAAACGCACTTCCTGACCGTGCAGACCCACCCCCTCTGCCTGGTAACCACACCCCCCTCTCCCTCCTCCCCTTTTACCATGGACTGCTGGAAATGTGATCCATCAGCAGAAAGACAGGAGAGAGAGGGAGAGAGAGGGAGAAAGGAAAGGAAAGGAAAGGAAAGGAAAGGAAAGGAAAGGAAAGGAAAGGAAAGGAACAACAGAGGTAAGAAAAACTGGGAAAAGGTGTGTGTGCTGTGAGAAGAAACAGAAGAGAACAACAGTGTGGAGGATGAAAAGTTAAAGATGGATTTAGAAGGTAGACAGGATGCAATGAAAGACCAGCATGTCGTGTTCACTTGGCTGTGACACGTGGATACTTCACTGTCCATCAGGATCACAGCTGTGGCATCGCAAAGACCAACAGCCCGTTAACTGTTAAACATAATGCACAATGACATCTGAGAGTTACTGCAGGCCAACAGGAAGTGCTGACTGTGGACGTGAGACAGCCACACATGATGAAGATGAAGATGATGATGACGACATCCACCTGTGTCCTGTCACACAGTCTGAATAATTCAAACATCCTGAGTGCGCTTTTAACTTTGGAAACTCTGAACCATGAGCTCTCAGAGCAGCAGCAGCTCCCACACTGACGCATGTTAAAGTGAAATACTTTCATCATAATCAGGTACACATGCTGATTAGGGGGAGAGGCAGCTGTTCCTCTTGCCCTTTCCCTTTTATTCATTTAGCACCATACTGGAGACAGTATATTTTTTCTGTCCGAGGATTTCTGCCTTTGTCCACCATTTTAAAGGTGGACACTGGGTCAGCATAACACCAAACAAAGCCATTGCCTTTTTGGTAAGGTGTGAAAAAAAAACAAAACAACTCTTTACTGCTTTGCATGGCCAAACACCCCAATATATTGCTGACTTCCTCTCCCTTATATAACAAATCAGGCTCTTAGGTCTACTCACCACAAATCACTGGCCGTCCCTCGAACCTGCTATAAGACCCGAGGTGACTGCTTTTCAGGCCATGGCACCTAAATTATGAATTGCTCTCCCCCTGTCCTTTAATGGCCTCAGACTCCTGTGACTTCTTTTTGAAGCAGCTGAAAACATTTTTATTCAGACAGGCTTTTGGCGAGTCTGCCTTTGTACCTCCTTCTTTTTATTACAGTGCTCTTTATTTATTTTTTATTGCCCTATTTATTGAACCTGTGTACTTTTTTATTAATATATACCGTATTTTCCGGACTATAAGGCGCACTTAAAAGCCTTTAATTTTCTCAAAAAACGACAGTGCGCCTTATAATCCGGAGCGCCTTATATATGGATTAATTCTGGTTGTGCTTACTGACCTCGAAGTGATCTTGTGTGGTACACGGCGCTCACGGCGCTCTGTCAAAATGTTTTAGTACGACTTTGGTAAACTGCAAAGCCGCACCGCTTGCAGGAGCGTTGTGGAGTAATACATACTGTGCTTCACCATAATATTACAGTGTGTGTGTATAAGGACCTATAAGGAGTTATTGTGAATACGCTAACGTTTGATTTAGCGGTATCAGACTGTGTTTTTTTTACATGTTACAACTGAACAAGGTTGGGAGTTATTGTGAATACGCTCATTAACATTTGAACAATGTTGAGAGTTATTGTGAACGCGTTTAATAAAGTTTGACTGACTTATCTGACTGTTTTGTTTCGCTTAATGCGCCTTATAGTCTGGTGCGCTTTATATATGAAAAAAGTTCGAAAATAGACCGTTCATTGACAGTGCGCCTTATAATCCAGTGCGCCCTATAGTGCGGAAAATACGGTATTCATAAATATATTTATCTGTGAAGGGTGCTATGTAAATAAACTTTACTTACTTAAGATGCAGAAAACACTGTGCATTTATTTCAGTTAAAGTAACAGAGCAGCTTTCAAATGACTGAAAAACCTTTTTAGCAACAGTGAGATGATGATGGTTAAAAAGACTTAAGTCACTGTGATAAGTTAATATCTATATCTATATCTATATATCTATATATATATATATATATATATATATATATATATATATATATATATATATATATATATATATATATATATATATATTTATATATTATATATACACACACACACACACACACACACATATATATATATATATATATATATATATATATATATATATATATATATATATATATATATATATATATATATATATATATATAAAAATCATAACATATATAATCACTCAAGCACAGAACTTTAAAAATACATGTGACAGCCATAATCAGGGTCATTAACAAAGTTTTTCTTTCTGCCACTGATCAAACTGACACAGAGAGGTAAGACAGCTCATTACAACAATCTACAGTGACCCAGTGAGCTTCTCCAGAACCAGTGACCCACAGTACACAAACATGGAGCTTGTTAGAAAGGATTTCATGGCATCATTAGATACAGTTATATTTCCTCTGTTACTGGACATCGGTCTTTGTGCAAAATACAACCAGTGAGTATTTTATTTATTTATTGAGTAATGAAAATGTGCCAGGTATTAGGAGCTGTTCACAGATTTAGAAATACAGTGAATAATTTATATGAGCTGCACCATCCAGCAGGAGAAATGTGTTACCTTTTACCACCGGATGAGCTGCTGGAGGAGGTGGTTCGACTCCGACTCTCTGCTCCCATCTCTCTCCTCACCAGAGTGAGACGCTCTGTGGACATACTCTTCCTAAAGGAGGAGAGGAGAGGAGAGCCTTTAGCCATCACATCTCCCCAATTCAAGTCAAGTGTAAATGCAAGAATAATAAGAACCTATGTGAGTATACACAAATTCTCCTTTCTTAAGTTTACCTCTTAATGGACTGCAGCACTTCTTTCTTAGGAGATGAAGGGGAGGAAAGGAGGCGTTTCTGTTGAACATAGCCATTACTGAGAGGTCTGGAGGGAAGAGCCTGCAGAAGCTGACGCACTGAAACATGAAAAAACTTGAATTACCACTTTGTGGTTTCAGATTACATTCCTGTTTATCCAGAGTCATATAAAACATCAAACACTTGTGTGAAATTTTGTCATAACTGCTGCATGAAATCTTGAATAATGGCTGAAAAGTGTTTCGTGAGGTCACACTGACCTTGACCTTTGAACAGCAAAATCTAATCAGTTCATCCTTGAGTCCAAACGAATGTTTGTGCCAAATTTCAAGATATTGCACTCACAAGGCCAAAATCATGATTTGTGAGGTCACCGTGACCTTTACCTTTGACCTTTAGCCACAAAATCTACCAAATTTTTACCAAGTTTGAAGAAATTCCATCAAGACGTTACTGAGATATCGTGTAGACGAAACTGGGACGGACAGACAGACAACCCGAAAACAATATGCCTCCAGCTGGCTGTTGCCGTGAGGGGAGGCATAAAAAAAAGCTACAATTAGCCTCATCAAAGAGAAAACAGAGGATGTAAACAATTTCACAAACAGTTTATGCATAGCCCAATGTCAAACCTGAATCATACACCGTCCCTTCCTGCTGTGCGTGACTTGTGTTGTCCCTGTGCTCTGACAGAAAGTGCAGTTTGAATTTAATTTGCTGTGTTTCTAAATCCACATCGAGTGAAATTCCTGCTGATTTTCTGTATTTGACATTAAGAGTCTCTGATTCTGACACTCAGACGTCTGTATTTGAAACATGCACAGTCACCCACAACTTTCATTCCTTCCATTCAGTTTAATGGCTTTTCAGCAACAGTGGGTCATTTTCACTGGTGGAGAGGTGGAATAAAATGTCAGTGTAATCATTCCCAAACAACAAATGAGGTGTGGTTTTGTGACAGGACAGCTGCTGGAGCAGCACAGGGATTTCTTACCCATTCTGACAAAGACAAAACAACAACTACTTTGTTGCATTCAACAGCTCCAAAAAGGGTTTGACACCATCCCAGGGACGAAGACTCATCATAACTGATGAGAGAACTAACCAAAGAGGACGGGGGACAGGACTTTGGCTCTTTCTTCACCATCTGCCTTAAGCCACATTTTGACCAAAGTACCTGGACATTTTTAATCCCAGGAACTTTTCAGGATGTTGGTTGCTTGCGTTTCCACCGTAGTCAAAAGACCTGAGAAGATTAGTCAGATTAGCCAGCTGATGTCTGAAAAACCGAAGGCTTCGACAAGCTGTCCTATTGCAGTCCAGCAGGTGGAGGAAATACATTAGACACCATATAAAGCGACGGATAGGCAGCGTTTGTGTGACACTGCAACAACATTTACAACAGTAAACATCGACAGATCGATAAGACCTGGACTTGGCTGAAATAAAATGCTTCTTTCTTCCTTGCAGTTACTTGCATGACTACTAGAGTCTGGCTCAAAAAGTGAGTCAGTCCCCATAGACTCCCATGTCAAAATGTCCAATGTACAGCAGAAATAAGCATGTGAAGTGTACAAAAAACTGTTTTGGTCTAAATAGTTAATTTCCCCCTTCATGACAACTGTGTGCGGGGTGAATTTTTATGCATAATTCAGGGGGTGGCTGCTATGAGTGACAGGTGGGTGAGAGAATGCTTGCCACAAACTGCCATTCACCAAAGTCTCGAAGTCACTTTTTGGATTAGCCAGCAGTTAGGCAGAGTCAGGCACTGCCAAGATGGTGATTTTAGAGGAGCCCACTCTGAGCTTCAAAACTGCTCTTCAGAAACGTATGGGTGATGTTACTTTACAGCCTATGGTCAAAACGCAGCTTTACATACCCTTGGTAGGCGGTGCTGAAGCTGTGCTGGCCAGAGGTCTCCTCCCAGCGGCATGGACACTTCCTGGCTGCATCACCAGGCTCTGCTCCTCACAGTAGCCCAGTCGGCGCAGAGCGTCAGCCAGGGCCGACTTCAGCAACTGGATCTCATCTTCCTGCAGCTGCAGCCTCTGCTCCAGGTGGGAAACCCGGTCCTCCATGTCCATGTTACTGCTGGCCGACACTGTGTCATCTGCATGGGAAGTCAGGGTTCTTAAATTTAATGTAAGTCTGACTGAATATCAAAGCTCATAATGCTGTTCACATGGGGCCACAATGTGGTGTTACAATGCAGTGCATTGTCTGAAGGGGCTTAGGTTAAACTACATTAAATCATGTAGGAATCAAGTACAACACTGATAAAAGTCAATATGTTGATACTGTAAATATCATTATCATATTTTATGTGCTCGCAGTATTGTTTATAGGGAAATCTGCACTGCTACCTCCATTAACACTTAGCAATGACGTAAGCTGCAAAATGAAGATTAACAACTGGACTGTATGCAGATGTGAGAGTGATTAGTAAGCTGCTGCTAGGACAGTTGAACATTTGGACTTCTTTATTTGGACATAAACACAAAGAGCTGCTTTCGGTCAGTGTGATGGATATCTGCCACCGCTGCTGCTGCTTTGTTAACCAATGGTTTTGAGTTTCTCCGGGGGATAAGACCATACAGGACACTTTACTGGTTTTAATAATTTAGACTCCATGTGTGTGAGCGTGGCTCAGAGAGAAAGAGAGGGAAAACAACACCAGATACCAGAGTGTGTGGTTGTTTTGTTTGAGCAGTGTGGGAGAGAAGAAAAAAAAAAGAAAGAGGGATGGAGATAGAGTTGTCAACAACAGAGAAACAAAGGTGTTTTTCTTCATTATATTCCGATGCATTATCATTTAAAGGTCCCCTGTGCAGTTTTCAAACACCACTTGTGCTCTGGGGAAATGTTTTGATTAGCAGGTCGCCATATTGTTTGTATTGTTTGTACCATTTATTTGCATCACTATTCCTGTCAACTGCAGAGGGCAGAGATTCAAATGATTGACTGAATGAAATTCAAGCAGATGTAAACGTGGATGTTAATGATGCAGGTTTGAACATAATTCTAAAAAAAATGGAAGGAAATACATTCAGCATGTGTGTTAGGCTTCATAGACACACACAGTGGGTCTGGGTAAGAAACACTCACTGTATACACAAATACTTCAAAGAATGCCTCTTCTATGGGCAAAATGCTATCTATATATATATTTTTTTTTTAATAGCATACGTTTGTAAGTTCCTGAAGTTCCTCCAGACATGTTTTAAACTACCTAAAATACTCTGCTATGATTAATACTTGGTTGAATATTTTGTTTTTGTTTTCCCAAAACATAGAAAACTGGGGCTGGAAACACATCTACGCTTACATCTTCATCGAGAAATTCTGGATCAGGCCTTGTGCCCCGCCCACCACTGCTGCTTGGCTGACAGGTGAAACAGCAGAGCGTATCAAGAACATCGGAGAGAGACTCAGCTATATGTTTGAGCCTCAGTCAGACTCAGACTCAGAAGTTTTTGAGGCATGAGGAGTCTGTTGTGGACCAAAATCCACAACTAGAAGACGTATCAGAACAGTAAGCGTAGTTATTTGTTGTTGTTATGTTATTTGTCACTTTGTAACTGGTAGCAGCTGACACAGTGTTAGTGGCTATTGCGACAGCCCTCTGGCTCTGCCATGGCCTCTAAGGGTGTCTTGTCCTATGCTGCTGCTTGTTGTCTCAATTCAGGTCATGGTAGCAGAGTTAGCAACTGGGTGCACCTGGCCAGTCCACCCAGAATGCATTTAAGATCAGCCATCCTCATTTTCTCTCTCACACTCTACCTGAAAACTACCCGTTTTCTTTTGGTTTGGTTTGTACAACACCACCCTGTCATACATCCACTCACTAACACTACTGACTGTCATTTAATACATTTACTTGTTGTATTTAGCTTTCTGTTATGTGAATAAATGTGATTTATTCTTTATTTGACGTTCAGTGTGTGTTTCCCTCCTCTTGTCATGGCCTAAGAGCTGGGTCGTGACACTGTGCTAATGCAAACTCTCACTGTCTGTTCTGACAAGGTTTTGGTGACTGGTGAAAGAGTGGAGTGGATCCAGATGGTTAGTGTTGATGGACTCAGCCACATGTCTGAGCCTCAGTCACACCCAGACTCCGAAGAGGAGGTGGGGTTTGTTGTGATGAAAATTAGTGACTAGGAGACGTATCAGAACGGTTAGCATCTTTTACTTGTTTATGTTGTTTGTTAGCTCACAACTGGCAGTGGCTGACACAAGTCTCACTCTATGTACTGACAAAGGTTTGGGTTTATTTTGCCCACCCCCCATCCTCGCAAGTTGACGGGGTTTGTTCCTTAGGTTATATGACGTATGAATTCTTGGCTGTCTGAATCAGTTTTTATGAGACTGTCATTGGTCCACTGCAGTTCAAGGTGGAAATACACAGTCATGTTGTGGACTGCTCATTTCGCTCATGATAGGTCTTCTATAATATAAAAATATTAAATGAACATGTCAACAAATTTAAAAACTGGTTTGAATCCAAAGTAAAACAGTCTTTTAAAGTTCTAAATTGCTGTATATTCATTTGTTTGTAAACCCCATAAATCTTACATTGCATTTGTGCTGCTGCTGATTCCAACCACCTCACACACCTCCCTCTGCCTTGATTCCTCTCATCTTGAACTCTTTCCAGCCTAATAGTCCACCATCCTCCCTCCCACCATGATGACATCACTGGGGGCCAGCCAGATTATCCGAGGCAAACTCCCCAGTGCGGATTATTAATCTGAGGCTCACGTTGACAGATTACGACCTGATAAAGTCAGAAACAAGTTTCTGTTTGGAGAGAACATCTCGTGTGTCCTAAATTCTAAACCCTATCTGCTCCTAGTCCTTGTGATCACAAATAGAGATCCAAGACAGAGTTACACCTTTCACAAATTTAGACCTACTGAGACAGAAGGTGTCATCTGTTTGAGCAAATCAGTGTAGTCAGTCTGCACTTCCCTGTTTCTTTCCTAAAGTGAAAATATTCTGTTCTTTGTATGTACATGCTGCATTTATGAGACATCTCCCTCTTTACAGAGAAACAAAATTCCTCCACATTTCCTCACACCATGACCTATTGGCCTTACATTCTCCTCACAATTTAAAATGGCTGAAAATACTGAAAAAACATGAAGGATCAAAGTTATGTGATGATGGAGGATGGAGGGTCCTCCTCAACCACAACAACAAAAACAGAGGTAGAGGTAAAGTTGAGGTGGGACATCTTTCCTGGTCCAGCCAGGATGTGCAAACTGAATTCTTGCCATTTTCTATGACAAATGTCAAATTTAACACTAGTGAATCTTGTCATAAAATAGCTACATCAATATCAGCCTTCAAACATCTGTTTCAGTAAAATACCAAGTTAACATGATTGTTAGCTGCAGTAAAACCAAGCAAAATAGCTAAAGTAAATATAATATTCAAATATTAGTTAAATACACAGTATGTAACTTCTGCTGATGGATTTCTCAATCAAAACCAAGTGCAGCGTTATGTGTGGGCCTAACGGGCCTGAGTCCACCTACTGGTACCTATGGGTGTTGCGCTCTGTGTTGCTATAGTAACACGTCAGTTTCCAGTTTGTGTAGAATGCATGTGTCAGAGGTTTGGACTGCTAACTGCTAATTTTCATAACTGTAAATGTTTTTCTACTGACACTAGAAGAAGATAGAAAACAGTAGGTAAACGGGAGGTAGAACTGAAAACTCCTGTCTGACATCTCTCTGTCGAGACAAGCTTATGACAACACAGAGCACAGTGTGCTGCTCTCTGTCTAGTTAAAAGTCAATCCAGCTCACTCAGCAATTGATCTCTCTCTCTCTACCTGCAGTCAGCAAATAATAATCCAGCCAGGTCATTCAAACAAATGGTGTTTCCTTAAATAGAATTAAAATGTCACTGTTCTAAATTAATGGATGTATTGTCTACACAATCCACAGCAAAAAATAAATAAATAAACATCTAGGCCTACAGACAGGCCTACTATGTTTAATTTCACACAATTTGAGCAATATACCAGTTTGTGCTGCTTGTAATAAATGCAAAGTAACTGTCGCAGGTAAATAATGTATTGTTTCAAAAGTGTTACAATCAACCCACTGCAGGATACCAGTCATTTCTGTTTTAGAGAGACTGATTAACAAAAAGTTGGAGACAGGATGGAAAGCAGTACTAATTTCTGTAACTACAAGGCCCAGCCTAAATTACTTTGGCCCATCCAAAATCTTGGCACCATTCCTGTCAAAACAATGACAAAAGACAGCGTTCGCCGACATTGTGAAATACTGTGTGATCATGGGAGTTCTTATCTTCACCATCATGGCCATAAGCTTCTCCCGGTTTGGGTTTCTTCAGTGTCAGTCGTTCAGGAGGTTTTTACATGGATCTGAATTATCCACAGAGGTCTCATCCTCTCCAAAATAAACAGACCAGGTGATTATGACCAGTAAAAGTTTCACAATAAAAGTCATTGTTTCAATGACACTAGGGTGTACACAAGATGTCAGGGAAGGGTTAGAAGCAGAGACTGCCACTAACCTTTGTTTTGGTTATTTCTCTGATAATTTATGATGAGGTTTGTACCTGCAGGTGAATTATCCAGAGGCCTCCTCCTCTCCATAACAAATGCACCAGGGGATTAAAACTGATAACTGATCCAGACGTCTGATGACTAAAATCCTTCATCCAGTTAAAATATATAGTTGAAAACGACCAAGATGTAAAAAGTGTATATTAAAATTATGGCTTAACACTGGATGAAAGTACATTTTGAGCTTCTGGCAGGCGACCACAACACTGACATATGCACATAGGGGATATGACGTCTTTGGCAACCAAATAAAACAGGCCAATACCATGATTAAAATCATGGATTTTCTCTAGGTTTGAGAAGCGCTGGATCCAAATGGGATAATGCACGTACACAACTCAACAAAATAAAACATTAGTTTAGTTGTTTTTGGACATTTTAAGGTGGAAAAGTTACATGTTATAACTTTAAATGATATAACATCTAAACTTGACCAGTGTCAATGTCTCAGGCTGGATTCTCATTGAAAGAGACAAAATGAAAAACACCAAAAACACAAAAAAAACCCCTAAAAATAAAACTAATGACCATATCTGAGCAGACTCTTAATATGATAATCCACCATAAGCTTCCTTCCTTGTCCTTGTTATTATTAATGCAGAGGTCACACCCATCATGTGTGCACCATTCAGAGATTTGAGCTGCCACAGTTTAAAGTATTAACTTTAAACTTTGAAGAGCATGACGCTTCCAAAAGGGGTTTTTCAGGTCACTACAGTGCTCCCAGCATGCATCACTTCAGCACTGCAAGCTGAGCTGGGGGACACAGGGAGAACTGTTACTGTTACTGTATCACATCTTGCAGTCAAATGAGACAGGAAGGGGCCACAGGGAAATCAAGCGTCAGATTTACATACTGAAATCAAGCTCGGTGGAGATTTGCATGGCAGACCTGCCTGATGGACTGACAGCACAATGTTAACATGGCCTCAAGCCTTTCTCATTGTTTCTCTTTTTTAATTTCTCCAACTTTCTGCTGAAGTATGTGATGTAGTGATAGGGCTGGTTTATACAAACAACCTTAGCCTTTTGTTTAATACCAGAATCAGGCAGATTTGTCGTCTACCATCAAAAACAGGAGGGTGTGCTCTGACCACAGGCCACAGCTACTAAGAAAAGATCATTTTTTTAATTGTTACATTTATCCTTTTTACATATATTAATAATAAACGTAATCCTGGCATTGTATACCAGAGTTCCCATTAGAATTGAAAAGGAAGGTTGCATGTGCTTCTTTTAACTCGCTCCCAGCTCGTAAAAGTCTTCAGTATGGTCCAAATGCTGTTTTAGAGCCCATAACCCATCTGAAAATTTAAATTTAAGACAGCGTAAACAAATTTTGATCAAACTATGATGGACATGTATGTTTTGTATGGTAAAATCATACAAATAAAGTAATGTCTTACTTTCTGAGGTGAGATATTAAATGAGGAAACTCTCCTGACTGTTAACTACTCTAATGTCACTACTATCTACTACTCTACTGTTAACTGATCACATACATGATGCCGAGAAACCATCACTGTCATTCATAGTAATTCAGGAGCAATCCAATGTCTGTGGTAGAAAGCAGGAGAAAAGCAATCATAAGAAAAATTCATTAACTGCAGTAGGAGAGGACAGATTGTAGGTGGGAGGAGATGCAGGATGAAGGGAAGAGTGGGAGAAAGAGAGGGAGATGAATGATTAATTTTTAACTGACTACAGCAATAATCCTGTTTATATAAACTTTATGTACACTGAAATGAACAGAGAAACAGAGAGAACAGTTTTACTCTGAGGCTACACTCATTCACTGTTCATGATTCTACTATACAGCACATACAGATACTACAAAAAGTTATAAAGAGGACTCAACAAGTCCTCCAACCTGAACGACCATATAGGTTGTTTGTCCCTACCCTTGAGTTCAACGTATAGGGGCATACCAGCAACAGGTGTACTGGACTTTTGACGTCATGGTAACAACAATAAACACGTGGTTAAGTTTGCAAAATGGTCATGGATAAAAAGAAACAACAGAGATTATCTGTTTCACAGAGGAAATGAATGGCGGTTTCCTATGTGAAGGTTTTGTTTTGTTGATCCACCCCAACCTCCTAACATGGCCTTTGTCTCTGTTACACCACTTGACCTAATGCCTTTCTCCCGTCATGATTACTACAGTCACTAGAAGTCGTCTAACAATAAAATGTAACTATAGGTTGTAATAAGCAGCTTCCACAGATGGCCTATAGGGTCATTTTTATTGGAGGGCAGTCACAACTGGACACAACCTCAGAGTGTGGAGCTAAGATACACTGTAGCTGTAGTCAGACCATATTGTTGATGGATGAAAAATGGAGACATCATTGCAATTCTTAAATCTTTAACACTAGTGATGCACAAAAGGTAAAGTTTGTCCTGAGGGTGGCACCAGAGAGGAGGTTGTGTTGTTTCCTAATGTAAATCACTGTTGGGCTGTTGTTGTGTTCAGAGCTACACCGTCAGGGGTGGATCAGCTGTCACACTGCACTGAAGCTTCAGCTCTGCATCCAGCCTGTTAGCATGCAAATGCATTTTGCATAGATGTTTAACACAGCGTTACCCATTCAATGATTTACTTGTGGTGGCCCGCCATAAAATCAACACTGACCACCATGGTGACTTTTCTTTTTTTACTATTTCAAATGTTTACCCATCTTATTTCATTGCCGAGCTGAGTGCAGTGTATTGATTTGGTCTGCTCTTTCTTGCCCAAACACATTAACGATGGAACTGTTTGTTATATTCAGATTGGCCATAGGAAGCACCGGGAGAGTCCCACTGCGTCAGTCAGCTGGTGGAATATATATATCTCTCTCTCTCTCTGTCTCTCTCTCTCTCTCTCTCTCTCTCTCTCTCTCTCTCTCTCTCTCTCTCTCTCTCTCTCTCTCTCTCTCTCTCTCTCTCTCTCTCTCTCTCTCTCTCTCTCTCTCCCTCTCTCCCTCTCTCCCTCTCTCTCTCCCTCTCCCTCCCTCCCTCCCTCCCTCCCTCCTCACCTACCAGACCCAGGTTGGAGATGGTTGTTATTTGTTTGACACAACGTGAAGAAATGGAGCTGAGTATTCTGTTCAGTTATTTATTTGTTACAAAGTAGCAGACCATTATATATGGTATTATTACTGATTCACATCAGCGTCTGCCACAAACAGAATCAAATTCTCTGGAAAACAGTGTAATATGCGCTTGGTTGTATGTTCAATATGTTTATTTAGTGTGTAATGTTTTACATCGCACCTTGTTAGCATGCTGCACTGAAAACAAAATCATGTGGTCCTAAAAGTGATGTAAGCATGCTAGCTTTTGGTATATAATGTTTGAAACGTCAACTTTATTGTCTCTGGGGAGATATCTGGTCTCACAGTCTGGTGAATCACAGAACTCACGACTCCAACATTAGATAAATTAAACATCATGAAAAATAACATGATACAAAGCTGGAAAACTTGTTGGCATGTTAACATTTGGCAGGTTTAGCTTGTGCTGTTACACTTTCACTTAACAGGTTAGAGTATCATTTACCACAGAACATTTGACATGTGGCAAAGTGAAGAGACACAGCAGGAGAGAAGAAGGAGAAGAGGAGAAGAAAGAGAGAGAGAGAGAGAGCAAACAACAATGGAGAGATCAGCAGGGTTCACCCTCATCTCCTCTACAGTCAGGACACCTGTTTAAAATACACTGCCGAGCCGGCAACTTCTCAATTTGCCCTTGAATTCTCTCCCTCTCTCTCTCTCACTCACCCACTCACTCTCACACACACACACACACACACACACACACACACTCTCCAGCCCAGCCCAGGCATAATTGTAAAGTGTGATTTAAAAACCAGCTAACATGAGGCTGATACAGATACATGGCTGCTATCAGGAGACCGCACAAGGAGGGATGGAGGGAGACAGATGTAAAGATATGGATGATGAAATACAGAGGGGGTGGGCTGTGTGTGTGTGTGTGTGTGTGTGTGTGTGTGTGTGTGTGTGAGCTGCTGCCGGAGAGAGACAGCAAGATGGACAATGGGAGGTCGGTGCAGGGCAAAAAGAACACTGAAGGCTGCTGAAATATTCATGGTGCGGTGAAGTGATGAGGAAGGTGGAGCTCGTCTCGCCTACCTGCCATCGTGCCACGCTGAGCGCCTGGTCACTCCTCCTGTCAATCAACCAGTCAGTCCACAGAGCAAACACTCAGTCAGGTTGTCCACTTGCTCCCACTCTTCCTCCCCTAGAGGCTTTCTGGACTCTGACTCCCTCCCCCCTCCCTGTCTGTGACCAGTGCTCGATCACTCTCTTTTACACACAGTCTCTCTCACACACATAAACTCCCATCCTCTCCTTCTGAACCACTCCCTCCTCCATCTCCACTTCCTACAAACTCCCTTGCTTCCTGGACCACTCCTTCTTCCTCCTTCCATCCCCTCCTCCTCCTCCCCCCTCCTCTTCATCCCCGCCTTTGCTTCCATCCCTGGTCTGCCTCCTCCTTCTGTCTCATCAGCTATAGGCAGAGAGAAGCAAGCCAGAGGGGGAGGAGCCTGGCTTAGGGCCAGACACACACACACACACACACACACACACACTGCAGTAGTATCAGCATCTGTACAGCCAGGCACCACCAGGAAGAGATGCTGCAGAGCCAAACTCCAGGATCTCTCTCTCACACACACACACACACACACACACACACACACACACACACACACACACACACACACACACACACACACACACACACACACACACACACACACACACACACACACACACACACACACACACACACACGTGTGACTGATAGCTAATCTTGTACGGCCTCTTATGTGAAGATGTGTAATTGTGCCACAGAGCTCTGTTGTTGTCTCACAACTATTAAAGACAGATACGTATTAATGACAAGGTGGACAGCAACAACTGGGCTGGTCCTGTAATTGTGAATGTCCCTGACTGACCGTATTCGCGTCATTGGTCAGCTGAATGCCACATGAGTGGGAGTGGGAGTTTACCCATTAGCCATTGCTTTCAAAATGACTCAAACTGGTTCTATTAGCAGGGTGTTTACAGCCCGCAGTGTTGCCAACTTAGTGCATTTGTCACTAGATTTAGAGATCTCTTATTTCAAACAAGTCTGGGTATAAACCTGGTACATGACTGGACTGTAGGGATGCTGACCGGGGTCTTAGGGCTGCACCTCTTGTTACAGACAGTCTACTGAGCCGGTCTGGTTTCCCAGCTGCTCAGGAACTAACGGGAAGCACAGTAACACTTCAAGTTCACTGAGCCTTGCCTCCATTACAACAAAAACTATTAAACTACTCATTACATGTATCATTATTACTACAGGAGGCAGAGTAATAAGTAAACATAAGCCACCGAGCAGGAGAGAGGGAGGGAGAGAGAGAGAGCCATCACTGCTGCTGCTACTACTACAACTACTACTACTACTACTACTACTGCTGCTGCTGCTGCTGCTGCTGCTGCTAAAGAAACTACCAGATCTGAACAATGTAAACAACAGAAACACCAGAAACTGGAAATGACACAATATGCTCAGCGCAGCACAGCAATAAAAGCTCTATTAAGAAATAAAGGCTATTAGACAGTTTTTTTTTTATTTCAAACTATTGAAATTGAAGCAACTGAAAACGAGGCCTCGCACTAAAATACAACAACAACCAATTCTACAAATGAAACAGAGGGAGTTAGAAATAAAGGCCTGAGTCTAATAAAAGTCTGGCACATTCTGGAGTTGAGGTAAATAAAGGCCCTGATCACTATTTGAGGAAATATAGTAGTTGAAAACCTGATAATTTTACATTAAATACAGCTGTAATCACAGCTCAGTCTTTGTCTTTAACCTAAGGGTTTGGTGATTTCATCAGAAGACGTCACGGTTATAAAATCAGGATTTTAGCAGCAGAGCAGCAGCTTGGAAGTGACTCCTGGGTAAAATGTAGTCTGAATGGGCTTTATTCCAGTCACTTTTTCATTCTCATCCTGTCGTTTAACAACAGAAACAGAAAAACAAGTAAAAGAGAACAACTTTATAGGCAATTTGGCTGTACAGGGCTTACAGCCACAGACACAGTGAGTACTGAGAGACAGACTAACACGTAGATAGTGATTGTCTTTTTATTGGATTTTTTTGGACAATATAAAAATGACATTTTGATTCTTAAATAAAACCCTCTTACCAAAGTGAATCATAAAATGAGGCTGTAAAGTGAAACAGTGCCCGGCCTTATCCTTGAACTGGAACTGAAGGACTAAATAGAAAACCTACAAGTTTTAACCAGAAAGACACTAAAGCAAAAAATCAGAGATGTAATTCTTTTTTCTTTTTATCCACAGTAAACAAAGTTGGCAAATCACAGGCTGTGCAGCCGTACAATGTGCCATGACTGACAGCTCTTGTTGCTGTTACACTCCACTGATTCAATCGTCAGTCATTTCAATTCAGTCTGCAGCTGAAAGAACAAACTGTTCTGTGTTGATGGCTGCACCTAGACACAGAAGTGTGTAACGCACCAACACGGCTGAACCTCTCGACAACAGGTCTGAGTACAGTCTACTGACGTTTAATGTGTGGGCACTGACAGTTACCCCCTCCTGCCATTTGAGGTGAATAATTTTGCATAGTGCAAATTTAAGTCATTTAAGTGACTGTTAATTAACTGTATGATATATATATATATATATATATATATATATATATATATATATATATATAAAATTCAAAGTGCTATATACTTTTGATGTGCTACTTGTTGAGGAAGGAGTAAAAATAATTCAAATGTGTGTTAAACAAATCCTTAGTGTTTGTTTTAAGCCACATGAAGTCCCAGATGGGTGGAGTTTACCTCAGTGAGACCATTTAAATAGAGCCATGGCTAAACTAACTCATTATATTGCCCTGTGTGACACAGAACACCAACCCTGCACCTCAGCACAATAAAACCATATAAACTGTAACGGGTGTGTGTAAACTGTGTTTGGCTCAAGATGTGACCAGGTGGCCGAGGAGAGCAGATCTGATGAACGCAGAGGATCTCTGGTTACAGCGAGAGGACAGATGGCAGAGGAAGAGAAAGAGACAAACTGAAAGGAAAGGACAGACAGGAGGCTGATGGACAGACACAACACAAGACGATACCTGTTATACTGTCTGCATCAGCTGCAGCACAGCACAGTCCAACACCTCTTCACTGTCTCCCTGAATGACTTCCTGGTTTTCTCAGGTCTTGTTAACAACTTCACAAAGGCCTATTTTCAGCATCACTTTCAGCACCTACCACCGTTTCAAATGTTTCTTATTCTTGTATTATGATTCAGAGGTTTTTTCCCTTATATCTCACCACCCCATATGACTGCCTCTTGTCCCTGCATGAAAAACAGTTCCAACATGTTGTAACACTGTGCAGCAAGTGCCTACTGCATGAAATAGAACAGTACAGAAAGTGATTTCACAGGTTACCACCCTCTTGTTGGTGTGCATGTGTGTTTGAATCAGCTGCATTTGGTTGGATGGGAAGCCTGCAGACTCTTGAGGAACAGGAAAGGAGGGGGTCATACTGAGGGGAGAGACTGAGCTCAGTCTCAAATGCCCCTGATAAGATGCTGAATCCCTTCCCAACTCCAGGGAGTTTGACGTCTGACCTCTGATTGCAGGGAAGCAAGCAAAAAGACAATTCTTTCCTTTGGGCATCAATGCCATGTCTGGAATGCCAGCAAACACATTCAGGACTGTTCCCCTACACTTGTGAGGACCTTTGCAGAGACATCTACCCTCCGACCTTAAGTTAATTTAAGTTGATGAACCCTAAACCAAGCCTCAAGTCAAAGCAGAACCTTTACAGAATAAAAACGTCTCCGTTTCTGTGGATTTTGCTCATCTTTCTCTCCCTGTGAGAACATTTCCCTTTCAGAAACACCTCATTACTCTACCTGTGTGTCCCAGGAATCAGCGTTACTGTACGAAAACCTGTCTCTCTCTCCTGCTCTCTATCTTCAGGCATAATTTAGGTTTAATTCAAGGCAGATATGTCCTCAAAATAAAATACATACTTTAATACTGTTATTCTGAATGGAATAAATACTGGGAGAAGGGAAGGCGAAACTGCATCCGACACTGGACAAAAAACACGCAGCTTAAGCAGGTGATCCCTCACTACAGGACCAGCTGTCACTCACGAGCTCTTCCTGTGACCTACGTCTGACATTCTTCACTCAACATTTTTTATCTCACCTGATTCTCTCTCGTGACCTCAGCTCCTGTGAGGCTCGTTGGGCAGAGCCTGCGCGTCTCTCTCACAGTTTAACTGAAGTCGCTGTGACCCGCGGAGCTGCAGGAGGCTTTGGACCGCAGCACTCACCAAATGGTTTGAATGGCACGTGTTACATCTTGGATCATCAACATCACAGCATTGATCAGACTCCCATGACCCCTTGCTGTCTCTCCACCTGCCGCTCAATATGGCTGTCTGTGAAGTTTAGTGGACTGCAGGGACGGTTTGACAGTCCACAGACAGCTACTGTCGGTCTCAACGCAATAACAACTCTTAATGATAGTTACAGTGTGTTACACAAGGAGAAACATGGCATCTAATTTGTTTGAAGCAGCTGGAGAAACCATCACCAACTTCTTCAACTGACAGAGACTCATTTCATAAAATTGGCCACAATGCTCCACAGTCACCACAGATATGATCAGGCCTGCATTTGCATTATATTTGTAAAGCAGGATGCGACAGGTACGGGCTGCAGGAGCGAGAGGGGACGCAAATGAAACTGCCAAATGACCATCAGGCATCATCATGTATTCAAATACAGAAAATGGATCATGTTCATAGATTAAAGCCGGCAATTTGTAATCGTAACAAGTTTCCCAATCATGATTACAACCACTGCAACTTCACCTAGTTAGTGTTACAGGCGAGGAGGGGGTTGTGTTTTCTAGACAGTGTTTTGTATCTGTGGGAGGAACTTTTGTCACCTCATACCTCAACAAAAAGGAAGATACCAACCTGGTGTATTTCACTCTGTAACCCTAAACTACTGTAGGCCTATATCAAAAACACTGCTGTCAGAACACAAGACAGTAAAATGCTCCAATCCTGTCTACAATAACATTAATGCAATGGGTGGGAAATGGAAGAACAACAACAAAAAAAGAATGAAAAAAACCTAATTTGAAATATAATTGAATCCAGGAAATTGTTTTCTTCCTCTGCCTCTTCTACACCCACACTGAATCAAATATATCCACCGTTAATCTGAGCTATTGGCAGTTTGTCAGGAAGTCCCATTCAAACACATTTCACAGAGGCATTTTTGTTTCTACTTTAAAATATAGACTAAAAAAACTGGGCTCACGTTTTTTTTATATTTTTATGTAATTTCTAAAGGGAATGAAACACCCCTAAAAAAAAAATACAAAATGACGATAAAATTATGTTATAAAAAAGAATATCTGAAATGATAAAATGGCATTCATATATGACGCAGCCAATCAGGCTAATTTACTCACAAAATATTTCAGGTGAATAAGATGAAAAATATTTTTTCTTTTTTCCCGATTATCATTATTAACAGGGAACATTTATGGGTTAAATTTCTCCTAATCTATCTAAAAACATTTCAGGGCGCCCTCCGAGAAAATGCAAAGTCTTCGTGTCTGCATTGGTGCCTGAGCTGGGAGCAGTGGGGCTGTCTCTGGACGTGACTGGGGCTCATTTTTTCTGTTGTGTCTGATGAAGTGAGATGAGAAGCAGCTCACCGTTGTTGCAGTACTGTAGCAGCAGGTTGGTGCTGTCATACAGGCTCCCACACGAAGCTATCCTCTCCGACATCCTTCCCTCTTTTCTTATCCCGTCTCTCTCTCCAGCTCTTCCTCCTCTCCGTCCGGTCCTTTGTCCTCCTTTCACCCCTCTGGGCCTCCTCTTCACGCCGTCGCCCCTTCCTTTCTCCCCCACATTCATAAACAGACCAACACACACACACACACACACACCTTTACCTGCCCCGGCTCCCTCTCTCCCGCTCCTGCTTCGCTGCCAAGTTACACACTGGATAAAAAAAACTGCACTTCCGCCTTCCGCTTTCAAAATAAGAGTTATCTCGCCTGTGATTATTTTTGATTTTTTTTTTATTTTTATGTGCGCTTAATTAATCGATTATTATTTTTGACATATAATTGATTGCTGCCATTTGAAAAGGCTCATCCATTCATAAAAATGTTCATTTAACCTGACACACGTTTACCTTCACTAGGCCCATGTGCTGTGCTTTCCTCTTGTTTTAGAATTTAAATCTCCCGATGAAAAAAGTCTTCCTCATGCGTACACACTGATCATTTTGTCAATCCAAAATCTTCTTACTGAGTTAATTTCTGAAGTTGTCAGGCTCACACCCCACTGTGGTTTAGTTTACATTAAACTTATAATTCAAATGGAGCTAATGTAACACACACAGTTTCAGTTAAGAGTAATGTATATTGCCTATCGTTTTTGACTACAAACAGAAAAATATTATTCTCTGTGACAATGTCATTTTAGCAAATGTGTTGGATGTTTTTCTCTTTTATTTTGAAGAGATGACCCTTAGTTTTCCGGTAATACTCTAAGTTATTCTCGTCCACTTGATAAAACGTCGGCTCGTGTGTCTGCCCTGCGTACCGCTGTTACTATAGCAACAGCCTCTCAGCTGCCTCCGGTTCGTGACGGTCGGAGGCGGGAGAGAAACCGACATGAACATAACTGAGCAAAGTGCAGTTTTCTGATCTGGAGTCAGCTGTAAGAACAAGTCTAAGGCAACATCCGACTGAGGCTCCAGTTTGTGAAACGAGAAAGGTGATCCGGGGTCGGATCACCTGAATAACTGATTGAGAGACGGTGTGCTACACCTAGCGCAGGTGTTTGTAATTGATGCCAAAGCCCACTCAAGCAAAGCGGGAGATTTAACCCCTTCCTCTGCAAATCATGTGCAGCCAACAGACCATTGCTTCTTCACCTGCTAAAGGACAAATAAGCACAGTAGCCAGTCCAGGCTGTGGCGGATTTAAAGCCAAGAGATGCTTCCAAGCAAAGGGGTTTAAATAAAATCTTCAGCCTACATAAATAGTTTCTTCACTCAGTTTCAGTTTACGGCATTTCAACCTGTCAACTGGAGAGAAGTCAAATTTACGTTACTCCAGAAACATTACCAAATAATCCCATCTCTATGGTTTCATGATATTTTAGTGAAATTGATTTTAATGCGTCAGTGAAGTCGCATTTATTTTGAAGGTACAGGAAATGTTGCTATGTTGTCATATCTGGTCTGACTTGACGTATTTTGTCTGCTGTACTTTCTCACTGTGACCTCTGGAGGGCCGCAAACGCGCACAGCGAACACGATACACGATCTCTAATCCAAAAGTCTCGTTAAAGCAACTTTTCATTCACACATTTTACCCATATTTGTGTTACATTTTTTTTAATGTATGATAAACACATACGTACTTATACATGTTGACATTAATGATTGCTAACGTTAATGTTTGTTAGCTACGAGTCCTCTTGCCATTACAATGGCAAGGACTGGTTTTCAATGATCACTGGTAGAATTACCATCAAGTTAGCCATCAGCTTCACCAGTGTAAAGACCAGTGTAAAAACCTAACACTTCTGTTTTCTTTGTTTTGGTTTGTATGTTTATTTTTCCTTCAAATATTTTATCATATTATCTTACTAATACCTCCCAACTAATGATGAAAAATAAACATATCTGTTGATCCCACTGAAGAATGTGGTATTTTCATAATAATTCCTGTTAATTAATGTAACACTGTTTCACTGAGGTGATTGGGTTTATTTAGAAATGAGTTGAGAGTTGACTAGAAGTGTAACTACTATGCAATGCTGTCTGACCATACATAACAAGCCTTGATGTAATTCTTCAGTGAGACCACTGCAGGGCAGTAAACACTCAATTTTGTGTCAACTGTCAGTTTTATTGTCACTGTATCGTTTTAAAAATTTAAAATTTGGAGAGCTACTCTTTAAGGTGCCACAAGTTCAAAACACATCCTCCACACATTCATCCATGTATATTCCATGCCATAATAAATGACAAATGAATAAAAACAATAAGTAGCAGTTAAAAATACTTGTTAGAATATTGCACATTGAGTCATAATAGCACTCCTCCATAAAAAGAGACATTCATCTTGTATAGTATCCTGTATTGATGTGATATTCATTACCAACTGACAGAAAATCCGGGAATACATGTTGCTGTGTTATCTCTGAATAACAAGATTGTTGGTCAAGGTTAATGGCGCCACCCTATGGATGAAAGATGTCATTTCGTGGTCCAGCTGAGATTACATCAAGAGAAAACAGCAAATTCTCCAAGATGACTGGAACAATCTGCACCCTGCTCAAATGTAGCTGGAATTTGTGCGGCTGTTTTAAAGGCGATGGGTGGGCACAATATTGTTTGATTTAGGTTTTTTTTTCACGATCCTACAAGGATTCACACCAACGGTCAGCTCCATTACTTTATATGAGGTTAATTGACTAATAAAAAAATATGAATGGCATTATTTTTGAAAGCATTTTTGTGAAAAACAACCAGTCATAAAGAGACGGGTGTTTATATAGAACTGGGCAAGACTGTATGTATTAGTCCTCCTATAAACCTCGGTACCTGAACAGCAGACTTCACATTATTGTAAACGAATCAGAAACTATGAAAACGTGGTTGTTATTTGCAGGAAATGCATATTAGAGAGACAGGACATGATGGAGGAACTGCAGAAGTAGAGGAGCAGGAGTATATTATAGGCTGCTGGAACAGGACGGCAGAAGGTGTTTCATCAGTCGATGTCAAAACCCAGAAGCAGGAGATTGTATTTATTCACGTACCTGAAACGTGAATAAAGCAGATCCGTAATGCGCATGCGCCATTTACGTAGCTTTGTTATTGTCACGTGATAGTGACGTGAACAGCACCAACTGTTGCCAGGTAATGTTAACTTTAACTTTAAAATGATGAAATATCAAGAAATACACTCAGCTGACTTGTGACTAGTGTTTAACGTTATATAAGGAACATTTCAGTTCGTCTGTGAGCGTTAAATCATTTAGAAGCGGACTCTCGCTGCCAACGGGGTGAAAACCAATATTAAGGTTAGCATTAGCATTGCATTAGCATTAGCCAGAACACCGGAAAACAAGGAAGTGGACTAAACTGACAGTAAGTTTGTTTGAAGCTGCTAATGCTGCTGATAAATAGTTTTACAAATAATAACATATAATATACTTTGTTGTGAGACTATTGACTGTCGTTAAATTCATTCACAGGCTTTTCATCAGTAGCTAATCTACACAATTTCCACAAACGCTTCTCTGTACGTATAATTAGTAGAAAGCTAATCCATAAGCAAAAGTGGATAACACAATAACACAGTGATTTATTTTACTCCTATTTATTTATTATTTAACGGGCGTCTTTGATTTTATATTAGTTGGAATTCTGTAGGGTGCTAGCCAAGAGCAAAAGTCCATTTAATTCACATATTTGATAGATATATAGATAGATAAACTACTTTATTAATCCCTTGGGGATTCAATTCATATTGTAGCTAATTAACGTAATGTCATGATCCACTGAATAAGACGAGCACACACAAAATGTATTCTCTTCTTCCATGAAACTTGTGTGGAAGTGGACTGTTCCTAATGATAATGAGTGTACGGCCTTTCTTATATGTGAATTCAATGGACATGTATGGGAACACCCTACTTTTAAATGTAATTCGTTTTGGTGCACTAGTACACCAAAGTACAGCCATTCCTCCAAAGTGCAGCTGTTCCTCCAAAGTAAAGCCGTTCCTATTCCATAAAGATGCTGAAAAACTTATTCATGCTTTTATTTCAAATAGATTAGATTATTGCAATGCTCTCTTTACTGGTCTCCCAAAGCAGTCAGTTGAAAGGCTTCAGTTTAATCAGAACTGTGCAGTGAAACTTTTAACTAAAACAAGGAAGAGAGAGCATATAACCCCAGTTTTAGCTTCACTTCACTGGCTCCCAGTATCTTTTAGAATAGATTTTAAAGTTCTTTTACTTGTTTTTAAAGCTCTTAATGGTTTGGGAGCAGCTTACATTGCAGACTCTCTGTCGTTTTAATATCCCTGACAAACTCTTATATCTTCCACTGCCAGACTTTTAAATACACACAATTTAATGCACAAGAAAATAGGCAGTGCAGCATTTTTTAACTATGCTCCAAAATTATGGAATACCCTGCCAAGAGCTATAAGAGACAAATAAAAACAAGAAAATCATTATATATAAAATAAAGAAGAGGGAACCACAAAATACATTATAAACTCAAAGACAGCAAAGCAGCTTTTAAGTTGCTTTTTAAAGCAACTGAGGCTTTACACTTGGCTGTTTCAGAGTCGAGGAGGATCAACAGCAGCAGCATGAAAGTCATGTTGTCTCTTTATGTTCTGTTTGACTCTGGAACACCCACAAACCTCTGTCCTAAAAAAGTGGGGCTCTTCTCAGTGATCAGAGGGCGCACCAACTCCCTTGTAAATTTTCTAGTACAGTGGAAATGACTGAAAAATCACCTCACATTTGTCTCTTCGCAGGCTGTTTTTTAATATGCGTAATCGACAAAGGGGATCCCATCTGGGATTGTTGCTCCTGGCCTCCCAGCTGTTTCAGGTGGGTCTGGACAACATCCCACCTGTTACCCTGGCTGTCCTGGCTCTCAACGTGTACCTTTTTCTGTTCCCTGCAGCTCCACTGATGCAGGTAATGCACTAATACAGCACTAACATTATAGACAGTTTATTTTTTTTGACAGTTTAAAAAACATACACAAAAAGGTCACAATAAAAGTAGCAGCACATAGTGCAGTCAGACTGAAATGACTCATTGATAAACTGATTATTCAGTTGAAAGAAAATGAGTCAACAACTTGCCTACTTGTCTATGGTGAAATTTTGCTGTTTTCTGTGTTTAATATCATAGTAGTAGCTGCTGCTATAACAGGTCAAAATAAAATGGCATTTTTTTAACTTACTGGACCAGTCAGCACCTGCACCACTGTTGCTTTGCACTATGTTATGGTGAAATTATTAGCACTTATATGAATGCTTCTATCTATCTGATCCCTAGGCCTGTGTGAGTGTCCAGCAGGCATACTGGTTTAATGATTGGCGTCGTCTTGTGCTATCCCCATTGCATCACGCGGATGATTGGCATCTCTATTTCAACATGGTGTCCTTCCTCTGGAAAGGCATCATGCTGGAGCGACGGCTGGGCGGAGCCTGGTTTGCCTACATGCTGTCAGTCTTCTCTCTGCTCACTGGATTGGTCTATCTGGTGTTGGAGGCAACATTAACAGGGCTCACCCAGGACCAATCCTACAGCATGACCTGTGCTGTTGGCTTCTCAGGTATAGACTGCTCTGCAATAAGATTTCCTATATTGTAGTTGGTAGAAAGGTTGGACTAATGTGATTCTACAGGTACACATGGGAATAAGCAATAAAAACTATTGAACAGTATTTTAATGAAAGATATATTGTGTGTCCTCACCAGCCCACTGCAGGTTTTTTTAACCCCATCATGGCAACATTTCCCCCCTATTATTTAACTTTGTTAATATGACTGCGTTTCTAGGTGTCCTGTTTGCTCTGAAGGTGCTCAGTAACCATTACCACCCTGGAGGTGTGACCAATGTGATGGGTGTCCCTGTGTCAAATAAATATGCTAGCTGGGTGGAGCTGGTGCTGATCCACATAACATCACCTGGGTGAGTTTCTAATCACAACTTTGTATACTAAACTCACCAGGATTTATGATTCACCTTCCAGATATACTGCAGAGATACCAGTGTGATGGATTTAGCAGGGTGCTAGCACTGCCAGGGTTAATGTGACTGTCTTCAGTGGAATGACCCCATCTTATAATTTTTAACTTGATATCTATATATGTGCCATAGTATAATAAGACTGCTGTGTACACTGCTACAGTTGTCAGTACTCTCTACAGTTTCCTTAATATTTCATCAGATGATATACAGGAATGTGACACCTCAGCTGATTTTTAAATCTTTGCTGTTGTGTTTTGTTTTTGTTTTTTTTTCAAAGTTACCGTTGAACTTTTTTCTTTTTTTCTTTTTTTTTTGGAGATATTTGAGGATTTGAGCATTAATATATTTTATAGACTGGAGAGACAGATCAGGTCTGCAGATAAACAGAAAAAACAACAACAAGAAGATATTTATAACTATCTTTAGGAAACATCAGATGACAGGGACTACAGTGATTCATGACCAACCACCTGATGTAGTAGTAGAACGTGGGGGTACTTGGGCTGTCTTTGATCAGGATCTGTATTTCTGAGCAGTGCAGATGAGAAAAACGTCCCAAGCAAAAGCACCAGTGCTCTCTGTGAGGAAACTGAACTGAAGGGTAGTCAGAACATCTCACTAGAGACAGCTGCTTCATGGACAGTGTTATTGCTTTTTCAATTATATTTTGTTACCAGTCACTAACTATCCAGAATGAAAGGTGGCTACGTTATGTTGTCCACACACATTCCAAGATGATGGATCTCCATTCAGTGTCTCAGCCCACCTCATACAATCAACACATCCTTCAGTTGGCCAGTGAAATCCTCCTTGACCTGACACACATCTCTGGCCCATATACATGCTGCCCTGGTACAGAATAAACATGGGGAACTTTGGAAACTTCCCACTCCCACCTCCCTCCCTTGGCTGATGTGCCCAGCACTTAGCATTGACATTCAGTCGAGCTGTCCTGCTAGTATGTGCCGTCTGGTTCTGTAAATTAAAGTGTCCACACGATGGCAGTGTTTCATTAGTTAGGTGTTAATCTGTCGTCTGCTTCTTCAGGACCTCATTCATTGGTCACCTGGCAGGTATCCTGGTGGGTCTGCTGTACACTTCCGGACCACTGAAGACCATCATGAAGAAATGTGCAGGTCTGAATTCATGTGCTGCGTGTTCATACACGTGTGTGTGTGTGTCTGCATTACTTAGACCTGTGTAATCTGTTTAAAGACCACTGCAAGATTTAAAAAGTCCAAGTATGCACATTTTCACTGATTTCACTTTTTTTTTTTTCTGAAGCCTTTAAAAGTAATTTAATTTATTAAATTAATTGTAATTAATTTTTAAATTATTTAAATTGAAATGTGATTCAATGTGATAATGTTGCTGATCAATTGCACCAATCACCAGAAAAAAATCCTTGTATGTGAAAACATACTTGGCAATAAAACTGATTCTGATTCTGATTCTGATTCTGATTCAGGTATGTACTTATTTTCAGGAACTTTATCAGTACAGGTAATACAGGTTCACTAAGTGACATAATGTGTGTTATATGAGACCTAGATGTAATTTAGGTCATGTACATGTACTTATTATCTTAATAAATTTTATGAACAATTGTAATACTTGAGACGGCTTTGAATCCATGTGCAGATCTTTGTGCCTCAGTATTAATCCAAAAATCCACAAATACAAATGCACTTTAACAACCGTCTTTCTGAACTGTAACAGTCTGTTCATATATATTTTCACCAGAGCTTGTGACATCGAATGGATATAACTACCGGCCCAGTGCAAACTACAACTCTTCAGGCTCTTCAGGTACCAAAGGCTTGATGGAAAGTCTTTGTATAAACTTTGAACAAGCACAAAACCAACAATGAACAGGTTCTACTAACAGGTATTGTGTTTGTATCCAGTGCCTGATATACCTTATTCCTCTGTGCCATAGAGCTCGACTCTGTTGTATCAGGTGACATGTTCTTTCATTACCATGAACACACACAAACTAGTTTAATTTTACTCATTACTACACACACCGTTCTGCTGCTGTAAATGCTCACTGGAGCAGTGAAAATAGCTGCCAACAAACGCGCTGTTTATTCATGTTTGCTGAAAACTACACAGCCCAGCTGTTTCAGGACATTAGTGAGCCTTTTTTTAAAACAAATGAAACTACATATTTGTCTTTAGTAAGAACCAATGCACTTGGGTGTGTGTGTGTGTGTGTGTGTGTGTGTGTGTGTGTTTGTTTGTTTGCAGGCTACAGTGGCATTGGTGGGGGATACTCAGGATACCATCAGTATGCACCAGATTACACAACAAATCATTCAGCATCTTATACAGGTGGACTGACGGAGGAGGAGCAGTTAGAGGCGGCCCTCAGAAACAGTCTGAATGACAGAGGTAAGAGAGAGGGGAGGGAGACTATTGATAAATGGAGGGATTGGAGTCACACTGAATTCTAGAATCTTCACCCTGTTTAAAGTCACCCAAATCGGCTAAATGGCTGAAGTATACACGTCTAATAATATTTTGTTTTGTAGGACAAACCAGCCAGAGAGGAGCTCCTCCTCCTTATGGTTTCGACCTCTCGGAGGAGGCGAGAGCTGAGGAAATCAGATGGAGGAGACTGAGGAGGTTTGACAGTTGAACTGCCAGGCAGCAGAGGGTAGGAAAGTTTAGGTGGTGAGACAGAGGAGGAATTCCCTCCTGAAGACTGGTCCAGACTCTACTTCCCCAGGCTGAGCAGGAGCACCCTGAGTGAGAAGGTCTAACCACACAGTCAGACACATTTTAAAACTTTTACTGTGTGGTCCTTTGTATTAACATGCCTCTGAGTGTATACCAAAGAGCTAATGTTTAGCTATGGAAAGCTACTTTAATGCATAATAACTAGAACGTTCATGTGCTGATGAGCAGGTTATGTTAGGGTGCTGAGGATGTTCTCTGACAAGTTGTCTTCTGGTTTTTGCAGCTTCCAATATGGAGATTAAGGAGAAAGTTAAGGGATATTTCTCATCCAATTTTCAGGACATCATATAAAATGTCTTAAAGCTGTTTAAAACTCAATTTTTAATTTGAGGAAACTTAATTTTGTTTATGAGAACAGAAAAAGGGGCAATGTCACCACTTTTTATCCATTTAGTCCACATAAGGGGCCAAGAAAAATCCTATCAGAAAAAAATATGGTGCTGAAAATTGGCTGAGAAAACACTGAACTTGATTTTGAGGCTCTTGTCCAGGAGCCTGTGCCCTAATATAGGGGGTATTACGTAAACTGAGGCTGAAAATGATTTTCTATTGAATAACTGTTTTGAACGGACAACACAAAACTGTTCCACTAATTAGAAATGTCACACAGGCATTAATTATTCATTGAACTGGTTTATTTGTTTCCAGTATAAGTACAGGATTGTTGATCTTCTTTGGCTTGGATGGAGAAAAAGCAGTGAAATTGGCCTTTTTCTATTGTCAGAAATAGAATAAATGTTTTTCACATTTGGAACTGAGTTTTAAAATGACAGCTTATTAAAGAGAATCTAAGCTTGAATTTGGACAGGATTTCAAATCTGTGCTGGTTTTTACTGTTCGTGCTGATCTTCAAAAGGCAGTATTGAGAAAACCTGTGGCTTCTGGCAGAAATGTGAAATGTTTTATGGGGTTGAAAATAAAGTTTTATTATTTTGTTTTTTTTCTATGAAATGCTAAAACAAAACTGGCCTGTATTTTCAAAATAGGTTTTACTGATAGATACCAGCAAAACCCATATGATGCTTTTAGCTTGAGCTGTGGCTTTGTCTATGCTGTTCATCAAATTATGAAAACACAATGCTGTATGGTGCCAAATAGTCATACTATTAATTACTATCTTATAATGGTGTCTTAATGAACATCAGAAAGGACACATCTGGACTCATGTGAGCACAGGAGGCTCATGTAACAGTACATCTGTAATAAATGTTCTTAGGAAAATCTTTAAATTCAGTGTAGTCTCCCTTTTTAACAACCTCAGCAGCATGCTACTGTAAACTTTCCAAAAAGTCCCCACAGGAGAGTGATGAAGTTACAAAAGCAACATCTAAGAAAGTACATTGTTGGCTCTGATTCCACTAAAGCCCTGAGGCATGATGGGAAGTAGGACAACTTAAATTAGAGCCAAGAAACCCAACAAGCCACACATCACCCTTCGTGTGTCTAAATCCCACATGATCAAACTGTACATCCCAGTCCCTGAGGTAGTGTCTCAACAGGGAGAAGAAGAGAAAGGGTTGTGTGTTAAATATCCAGACTCAGTGTCTCAGTAGGTGGCTGTGTAACTGTTCCAACATTGGATGGATTTGACAGTTTGCGTAGCATGATGGGTGTGGGAGCTGAGCTGAGTGGAGCGCAGGGCCCTCGCAGAACAAGAACGGGGGAAGCTGAAGAGTGACAGAGGGATGACAGGATGGGGACAGGGATGACACACGCCGCACAGCAGATGCTGCCGTTGCAGTCTCTGTGACTGTAGCACGGCTGTGTATCTTGGCATGTTGGTGGTTTTATGTCTTCCTCTGCGTCTGTACGAGTCAGGGAAGCTGTATCTTAGTTCGTCATCGCAAACCGCACCTCGTCTGTAAATAGAACGGACTAATTGGTTCTGTGAAGAGCGGCACCTGCTGTGACGCTGTCACTGAGCATTAGAGACAAAACCATGAGAAACGCCCTTTTCCTAGTTTACTCGTGGAGGCTGTGTTCAAATGACCATTTAGGTTGACAAGAAAGGACTCCAGCTCAGGCCCTGCTGACAGGCTTCAGCTCTGACTATATGCCCTTCAGAAAGTCACTGGATCCCTGCCGCATACTGTATCTGAAGCTGTTGTCTAATGGTCGACTGAAGCTCGTCATTAGAATGAACCAATTGAACTGGTTCACCTATCGAAATCAAAATCTTAAATCCTTTGAGTGTCTACGCTGGGTGACATGGCTGCAAGAGCAAAAAGAATGTGACGCTCACACGAAATAAAAGGGAACAAGACAGAAGTGCACCAATATCTTCCATCTTTTTTTTTTTTCTACTTACTTGTAGATACCTTTCAACTCACACTCCAATAGTTCTGCTGATGTCGACTTTAACGTCTGCTTAAGTACTAGTTACTGACAGGCACCGGCTCTGCCTATATGTCCCAGTAGTTATGATAAAGTCACTGTACTTTTACTAGAATACAGTGCTTGCTATTCTACCCGTCTCTGCTTGAACAGAAAAACAGCGTAGTGTATTTTAAAAAGGCCAGGCAAAATGTAAAGTATGCATGATTTATAGTTAAAGAGCTAAAAATTGCAACACACTGGCCAGTAGATAGAGAAATATGCCACCATGGCAGAAAGATAAACTGTGAGCCCAGAAGAAATGTTTTCCTCTCTTAAAGGGCATTAAAGGTCATTTTATAGAGAACTGTACAGTGAGCCATAATATGTCAGAGTTGTTAAGGTTGTGATGTTTGATTAGAATGTCAGCTTTTCAACACAGTAACTTTGAAGCCGCTGGTAACCAAACACACCATGACAGGGCTCTATTTCAGACAGGGACATGTAGGTGGGCTGTAAAAAGATTGACCTAAAATACCCCGCGGCTCTGTGACGGAGCTTAGCAGAGACGTGCCACCCCACTGCCATGTGCTGCATACCCACTGATCCCTTGAAAAAAAAAAAAAAAAGACACCCTCCACTCAATCCAATGTGAAGGTCAATTTGTCTGTGCATCTGCCAAAGCCAGCTCGGATCACAATAGACTCCCACTGGACCGATAAACGTACCATTGCGTAAATGAAACAAGCAGAACCAGAGTTTTGGATCACTTTTTTTTTTTTACTCCCCACAGCGCAGTGATTAACTTCATCACACTCAAATCCTGCTCAGCAACTCATAAAGTCTCATGGAGAATGGTATTAACTTGTGCAGAGGTATAAGCCCAGGGCTAATTTTTAGAACAGTTCTATCGCTCGTATGCCAGAGTTGCATGCTGGCGTTGATGACTAAAGAAACTTGCCACACTATTTATAGGATAATCTTATGAAATCCTCCCATCACTCCCAGCCCACCCTCACCCTCCCATTTATAATTATCCTGCGGACTTTGTTCTCCACTCTGCCTGTTCTTCCCGGCCCCAAAGTGGAACTTAATGGAACTTCCTGTTACACAATCAAAGGCCCTGCACACCCACATAGGTATTTTTCAGTCAATAACCACACTCGCTGCAAGTCATCGTACCTTACAGGGGTTCAGCTGTACAAAGGGTTTGCCCTACTGAGTTAGGATCTGGACCATCATTAGCACAACCTAGAAAAAAATAAATGTGAACCCTGTGAGGATGTATCATGGTTGCACAGGCCATTGTTTCTGCTTCTTGTTTGCCTTTGGTTGTCACTGTGATTCCCACATTTGCATTTTGTGTCCTTGATGATGGTCCCGAGCTAAAATGTTGATTTAACATTTTATTACAAATAGTCTTAAATGCCTAGGTGGCTCAAGATTACAATTATGGATCCTATTTTGCTTTACAGACTGTAGGACTACACAACCAATTATTCACCTTGCTGCTTAAGATGCCACTGCAACAAATATGCAGTAATTTACAGCTATTAATGAAATGGGTTTTTGTTTAGCAGCAGCCTGCTGTCCTTGAGAGTCAGTACACAATCTTATCCACCTCATCTGTCATCAGACGATATGCACATCTCATGCATTAACAGAGGACCGGAAGGGGGGGGGGGGGTTATATGTAGTCACAATAAAAACACTGTCCTAATTCAAACAGTAGAGAACAAGGAAACAGCATTACAGCCTGAGCGTCCATGCCTTCATCCGTCCATCACCCTCATCAATCAGTTCAGATATTCCTCTCTCATATCTCTGACTCATGCCTCTCTCTCTCTTCTCCCGGCATGGAGCTGCAGCCCACTCTGTGCAATACAAATATTAGTCATTTCAAAGCTTCTGACTTGTTTGCTTCTGTTTATTTAATCTCTTCTTCTTTGTGATGGATATATTCAAGTCAGGTTTGTTCATACAGCCCAATATCACATATTTGCCTCAAGGGACTTTACAATCTGTAGAGAATACAACACCCACTGTCCTTAGACCTTCAATTCGATATACATTTAGTGAGAATCAGTAGTTGATAATGAAAAGGCCCAGTGTCAATAATGTGTCCTAATTTGTAAATTTACCACATACCTTGCAACACATTGCATTCATTTGACAGACATTTTGTCCAAAGTAACTTAGAAGTGTTCTTTTCTTTCTTTCTTCACATCTGGAGTAATTTGCATCTCAGTCCGTTGCAGTTGACACTTGACGTTGACGTGTGGACAGAAGACGAAAGAGGAATGAATACTCAAGAAGCAAAATACGATAATAAATGATAAACTGGAGTTAAATGAAATCTCAACTGATTCATCCCAGTCCTGATATATTTATATATATTTATATTTATCTGTCAATAGGATTTTTTTTTTTAATTATAATCAGATTATGTTTAAAACTACATAGAGCCCATAGAGTGTTTTTTCTTTTTAATTGTGACATTTTACAGTTGAAAAAACAACTTGTTAGTGCTCCTTTTCCAAACTACTAACCTATCATTTTTGTTCTGCAGTTACTTGTTACTTATCGGCCAGCTGCACTGATACCAGTATGTCTGCAGTAAGTTAATATCAGCAGACGTGTGGACCTGGCTGGTTTATTGGTCTAACTAGCTCTGCCTTTGCAACTTTCCTAAATATTGAACTGAACTTTGCTGAGTTCAGTTGTTGTGAACCACCATCTCTCCACTTTCATCTTTTTTTCAGCTTGTGTTTATGTTGTATAATAAACTGTACTATAAGAACAGCTATGGAGACACATTTGTTCACAGGCAAACACAGTGCCCACTCGCTCACTCCGGAAGGCTACATAGATGCAGCAAACGTAAACAGTGACAGACACACAAACATGAAATTGATTGTATCCCTGGAGCACAGCCAGCCTCTAGGTTTCCAGAGGTGGAATTTAGTTCAGCTCGACTATTTCAGAATCAGCTGTCCACCACTTGACTACCTCCTGTACAGCAGCTTGAGGGCTTGACAAGAGTACTTGAGATGATCTTGTTCACCCCTTCCACAAATATCAAGTCGAATCTGCTCTTACACGTCTTTTTTACTGGGTTATATCCTGTGCTGCTGTCACACAAACTCTCTCTCTTACATTTCTCTTTTGTTCTCTGCTGCATCGCAGCGTGTCTCTCTACTGCTTTAGGAATTTTTCTCCCTTTGAATTTTGATTCCTCCCCAGTGTCTGCACTCCACTCCCGCTTTTTCTAAAACTCTTTTCCCCTTTCCGCTCTGTATCTCTGCCTCCTTGTGTGCGTCTCACTGACGCGCCCTCTCTTCCTCTCCTTGATGTTTCTTTCTGTTTGTCTCTTGATTCATTTTCACTCTGTCTAGCACCGGTTTTGATCTCACTATACCATTATTTTTCTCTGTCTTTCGCTCGCCCTCTCACACACACACACACACACACTCAAACTGTCTCTCTCCTCCTGCGTTGCCTGCAGATCCGAGTTGGCGTGTTTCTGTAAGCTGCACAGTTACTGAGCTTGATTCATCCCAGCTATATGGGTGACCCATTTCTGCACAAACTCACACATTTCAATGCTGTGAACTGAAGTACTGTAAAGTGTTTTGCCACATCATTTTAACAGTACACCTATACTACCAGGTTTTATTTCTTTCTCCACTATAGATCTATGCATCAAACCTTTTCACATTCACAAATGGAGTACAGGGGCCTACATGAAGAACAGACTAGAGACACATTCAACCAAAATTCAAGAGGGTAACCACATTTTCCTTTTGTCTCTAACTCCTCAGAATAAAACTCCTCTCTTTGTCTGTACAAGATGGATAATGGACCACTGAGAGCTCGATATCTTTACTAGTAAAAGAACAACAATATTTATAGCTTGTAGAAGCAAGCAAACTGACGAGCTCTACCTCTGCTTAACCAGACAATTTACTTATTCCCTTTAAACCTTTTGGTCCAAAGACACACAGCCGTCACACACACAGGTCGCTGCAGTGATCCCTATTGTAGATGTGGGTGCTGTGTGTATGACTTGATGAATCTGGACAAAACAAAGAGCACAGTATAAGGAGAGAGGAGAGATTCCCGTCATATGACCTCACACTCTGTGGGACGTCTCTCTGTTACAGAACAAAAAGCTCATCTCTGACACACTCCCACTCCAGGGCGACCAGACCTTGGTCAAACTTTGTAAACACATTTTGTAGTTGGGTTTTCCTTTTATTGTTATTCTTTTTCAGGTTTAGCAATAGTACGGTTGAGGACTGTCGCAAAGAGATTTTAAGTGTATCTCTCCACAGCACAGCATTTAACCATCAGCTTAGTGTATTTTGGCAAACAGCTTTGAGGCTGGGTCTATGTCAGCTGTCTTGAGGCAGCTACATCCCACGCATCTGGTTCAGCAACCAGTTTTCAACAAACTCTGAGAATTATGTTAGCGTTTGACCAGGCATCAGACTGCATTCCTTCTGTGTCCGTTCTCTGCAGCCAGGCTCCTGCCACGCTAGATTGACAGGTGTGGACTGAAGCCAGACATTGTCAGCTCATTATCAACATGTTGTCAGCCAACTCTCTCCACAGCTCTTCACGACGCCTCAAGTATACATAAGTATCTCCTTATAAAATGCGTCATTAGGATCACTGAGTTCTTTTACCAACAAGAGCTTTAATGATAAAACAACTATCTATGGGCAGTTGCTTCTTGAGCAATTGTGTTCTTGGACAGATAACAGTGGGTTTCTTTTGTTCTAACTGGGTCACAGTTTGGATAAACAGATGATTTTTCAGGCATATTAACCACTTCTCCACTTCAGAAGGAAATTACAAACTTTTTAGTTATCTTTTTATTCATCGTGGTTCCTTTGCAAATAGATATGCCAAAACATCTTATAAAACATTATGCATTGCTACATCTGAAACAACAGCAGTATACAACTAAGATAGCTGATAGTTAAGCACCACCTGCAGTTACAGCATTAAAATGCAGTGTACACCTTAATACTTTAACACCTCACTTCTTCACAATGAGTATATATATATTTTGCTGGTAATACTTTCATGCTATGCTTCAATAATAAGATTGTAATGGAGTATTTTTGTATAAGTGTTGCCACCAACACTAATACAAAAATACCTAAGGGCATGTTATTTTATGAGCACACTGATAAAATAACATGCCCTTAGGGGACAAAGAGAAAACCACTTTCTGTCACACATCAGTTGTCAAACTTTTCCCTGCAGGTGAATCTGATGAGATTTCTGAATATGCAAAGGAGCACTGTTTGAGAAGACTCCAGCTTTAAAGGTCCCATATTAACCCTAACCCATATTTTACACTTTTCCAGAGTTTTATTTGAACTGTTGCTATCCATAACAAGACATGTTTGAAGATATATTTGTATCTGTATAGCTCTCAGGCTTCTCTCTGGAGCTCTAGTAACAGCAGGTCAGTGAGAGGCTCTGAGCCTCCCTTCTGATTGACTGACTGTTTCCTGAGTGATTGAATAAAAATATGGCAGATTTCAGCACTCAGAGAAACCAGATCCTATATGGTTGGATGGTGGGTCCTGGTGGGCTGGGCTTGGGGCGTGGATGAGAGCGGTGACTGCTTTGTTGTGACATCACAAAGTTACAGAAGCCCTGACGGCTGGTTTTAAGGCTCAGTTTCTGAATACAGGCTGTGTGCATTTCTCTGTGGACTGAGGCTTTGACACTTTCACATTATTGATATAAAACCTACCTGATTTCTTATCATAAAAGACATGGAAATCTCCCTTTACACAATATGGGACCTTCTAATGCAGTATTGGGTTTCTGTTTGTACCTGCTTTGCAAGATGAATCTGAGCAGCTTAGTGAGTTAGAATAAACACTGTGCTGACTGACACGGTGAAATGACAGTTAAATTAACTATGAAATTCATCTTTAACCAATGGGATAAAAAAAAAATCCTTCCAGTGATTCCTACTGGACCTGATACTCCACCAGTGGGAACACCTGTGAAATATTTGAATGTTCTGTAGCCTAATTGCAGGTAATTGGGTGCCGATGAGAAGTCACCCCACCCACCACCCCTGACCTGCTGTTAAATGAAACGTCGCCGGTTCCACTCCACGTTTTTCTCCGCGCCCTTATGAAGAGGTGTGTACGTTATAAGGAGAATAAGAGGAAATAACAGGGCACAACAAACAAGAGGGGCGTAGAGAATAACAGGAACCCGTGGCTGTTTTCTCACAGAATGCGAGAAAACGAGGCTCTGGGACGTCTTTCCTCCCCGCTGCCGCTGCGTTCCCGGAGCATCTCCAGCTTCACCGGAGGAAGCTGCATCTCCCGAGCCGCGCAGCCTCCTCAGCTGAATCTCACTGTGATCATCACAACGTGTGACGGGGAGGGAGGCGACGTGAGAACAGGCTGTCAGGGAGCAGGAGGGTTTGACTGAACGCTCAGAAGGTTTTTCCCTCAGCATCTCCGAGCATTTTTTTTAATTTATTTTTTTCTGCGCGCAGGGCTCCTCAGTCGCATCACTGCCGACTTCTGTTAGACGCGAAGGAAGGGAAAAAAGAGACCGACTTGATAATCTCCTCTCTGTTTAATTATTTAAGAGGATCTGTTCCTCAAGCTCAACATATGCTAGGGTCTTTGTTATACATCTTCTGTGCATGATCTTGAAATCTGGCTGGATGGAAACCGATGGCCAGGCGCCCCGAATTTTCTCAGAAGGGGGATGCAACCTAAAATAACCCCGGTGCCAAATGGTAAGAGAGCAGATTTGTGACAAGAGATCAGTCCAGTGGCTCAGAATTGCAGTAACATCTCTGTGGCTCTTTGCTGTTTGTCTTTAAGGTCCCGGTTGCTGAATGATCCCTGCAGCTTTCTGCACATCGCAAACCGAGGGAGCCCTGGATCTGTGACACGTACGGCTTCTCCGGAGACTGCCCCCCTTCCCCATCTCCCCCTTCCTGCACCCACCCCCCCACCCCTCCCACCCCCCCTCCACAACCACCACCACCATCACTTTCAAGTGCCCCGGACATCGGTGACTTTTTAATGGCTTTTGTGTTCAGAAGATGGAGGGTCTTACTGGTGCTGAACGTGCTTGCTGTTGCTGGGTTCATGACTTTCTGGGCCAAGTGCAACACACGCAGCGTCCAAGCCGCCGGTCCGGAGGCTCCGGCTAACGGGAAGAGGCCCCGGGGCAACGGGACGGCTCAGGGGCCCAGCATCAGCCATGAGGTGCTGCTGAAGAGGCTCAGCTCGCTGGAGGACGTGGTGTACAGGCAGTTAAACGGTAAAGTGCAGTGTAACATTCACACTGAAATAATATGTCAACCTGATTTGACCCCTAAGGAATCTGCAAAAGAAGGAAAAGTTAATGCCCTCTGACGTTTCTTGACTTTCTCTTTGGGCCCTGACATGAAAATGTGAGAAAATAGTGATTGAGGCTCTGAAGGATTCCCTTAATATTGTCTAATGTCTCACTACTCTCATAGAGCCTCTCCCTCTGTGCAGACACCTGTCACATTATTTCATTTGACAGGATAAAGCACTGTGCTAGAAATCACTGGCCTTTAAAGAAGCTGTCACCTACTATCAAGAATAGGCTGATCTAACCTCTGCAGCAAGGAAGCCAAGATCAACAATAAAATGTTAATTAATTTGCATTTAAAACAATTAGATTTAGATACCTGCAAAAGTGTCAAATTTGTATTTAAATAGCTGAACTAAATGGATTAGGCTGCTCTTTTTACCACAACAATGCAAGGTTATCCAAAATCTGTGAAAAGGCCACAATTTGAACTTTGCTTTGCTGTCTATAAATTTTTTCCTTCAACTTTTCGAGCTGACTAAATTTAAGTTTAGGTGCAGAATTCACAATGTACATGTTTATTTTCCCTTTTTCTTTATCTTTAAGTATGTAGTTCTTTGTGGTTCTTTATGTATGTCCCAGGCAGCTCAGAGGTCAGGGTCAACTACAGAGAAGGCTTTTTGGGATTCAGGGCTCCCAGGACACTTAAGCAGGATGTTTGCCACCTAAACAGGATGTTTGCCAAACACAGCTTGTGTTTAGGCAGGCTATTAGCTGTGAGCCACAGAGCAGTTTACTTTAGAGGAGAGTGACTGAGCCAGACTAAAGGATCCTGACATGTAATCTTCCCTTGTTTGCCTCGCCCAGGTCTGTCCAAGTCTCTGGGCCTGATTGAGGGCTTCGGGGGTCGTGGTAAAGGCGGCCTCCCTGCCACGCTGTCTCCAGCTGAGGAGAGCGATGCTAAATTCCTGAGGGAGAAGTACGGCTACAACGCCTACCTCAGTGACAGAATCTCTCTGGATCGGACCATACCGGACCACCGGCCCAGCAAGTGAGTGCATGTTAGTTGGAGAAACTTTAAATTTCACTTTCAAGGTTGGTCCACAGAAATTAAATAAAACATCTTCCCATGTGCCTCTATGGTATCTAATCTTACAGATGGTTTTGGATTTGAGATGAGATCTGTCTATGAGGTCTCTCCTGCCACCCAGAACAATGGAGATGAATGGAGTTTTATTTTTTATGGCACTAACATTGTTCAGAAGGATTTGTTCCTAGCACTGGAACTACTTGTAGTGAAAACTGTTACTCTACACTAACCAGACAAACCAAACCGTGTTCAGACCTGGAATTAACAAGCGTCTTCAGTGATCTGATTGCAAGTGATCAGCTCTGAGTTCGTCTGTTCACACTTGCGTCTCCACATGAGTCTCGAATTACCACTTGTGATCGGATCTCACTTTCCTGCTTCATATGCAAATAAACAGGTATGCTGTGTTGTTTTTAGCCAATCTGACACAAGTCAGGTCCATTGTCAATGTGCTTCTGTATATGTGTGTGTGTGTGCGTGTGTTAAAGAGAGAACAGTGTGGAGGGGTTGAGCAAATCAATGCGCCACACACAGCTCTACAGTGAAATAAGGGCACAGCGATTAGAAATAGTAAAATATTTTCGGTTCATCTTATGAAACTGTGTTGGGACTAATTAGACTGTGGCAGAGGATGTCAGTAGTGTAGGCAGCCCTTCACTAATGTGACCAGGATGAATTTGCATTCACACCGCTAAAGGAATGTGGTCCAGACCACCTCCAAATGTGGTCTGAGGGATCAGATCTCAAATGCATCCTGAATGCATCTTGGGTGCGTTCACACCTGCATTTACAGCTGTCCAATTGTTATCGGATCACCTGGGACAGATGTTAATGCAAGGTCTGAACAGGCCCTGACATGTTGCAGATGAATAATTGAAATGGAGCAGAGTGATGGCTCAGGCAGAGCAGCCGAAGATCCTCTAGCATTGGCTGATTGGCATCAGCTGTTTCATTCAGCTTCACAATAAGTGGATCATTCACAGCTGTGGGGCAATCAGTGGACAAGTCACGTCCAAGCACATTCATGCAGGTATGAAACACAGACATTACAACCTGGTGGCTCTGCTGGTAGATAGATAGATAGATAGATAGATAGATAGATAGATAGACAGATAGATAGACAGATAGATTAATAGATTGATTTTGCCATTAAACACTGGGATGAAAACGTGAGCATGCATCTTCTATATGAAAGTCCTAAACCTGCATGCCGATTTGCACAAATGAAAAATTTGGTTTGGTGGCACATTCACTGTTCCTTAGTCTCCTTTTCCCTCGCTGCTTTTTACTCTCATATTTGATGAAGTCACACTGTCAGGCTGGCTCTTGGTCTCCAGGCATGTGTGCATGGACACAGAGGTCCAACTGTATACACACACATACACACAACTCCTGCTCCTCCAGATAGCTGTGTGCAGTGTATTGTGCATATCATGCATGTTGCAGGTTTACAGGTTTCTCCATAAACGCTCTCTTTAAGAGAACTGTCTCTGGCCCACATTGCAAGTAAGTTGTTAAGCAAGTAACAGCCCTTCTGTTTGAAAGTCAGTGATGATGAGAAAACCCTCGACCCATGGCTGCCACCAGCTGTGTGTGTGTTTGTGTATATGTGTGTATGTGTGTTTTGGTGGTGGTGGGGTGGAGGAATCAGAATCCACTGCTCTCATTTGTCACTCGGGGGGTCTTTTATGTTGCTGGGATCAAAGTGGCGTGTGAAGCGTGTTGGGGTGTGATATCCTCAGGCTTAGCAGCAGCATGTAAGCTGGAGTCTGAGGAGTCTGCTATGTTTGGCTGAAGGTCCCTTTACACTGCAGAGCCGGAGGTGGTGATGAAATGAGAGAAAAGGAGAGCAAGAGATGAAGAGAAACAAAGATCAAATGTTGAACCTCAAGTATAGAGAAGAGACATTGTACTTTTTTCGGACGTACTCTACATTTGCTCAAGGTCTTTTAAGGAAAATCACATTGTTTGTCCAAATCTAATCAGTATGTAGTGATAGTGGACCGATACATACAGTTTATACAACCGGTTTTTGTATGTATTTGCTGATAAGTAACATGAAACTGCAGTGCAGAAATGTAAAAAGAGGAGGCTTCAGCCAATCAGCTGACTCTTACAGTCAATATTAGTCATGAGGATGTGACTTGTACTGTGGCAAGTTCACACGCTCACACCTTGTAATCGTTCATGCTGCTCTCCTACATGCTCCTGCTGTTACTGGTTGCCCTGATTTTCACCATCCTTGCCTCCTCCTGCTCTTACTCATTATCATAATTGCTGTGACATTTCGTTGTGGATGTTATGTACACTCCGACACTCACCAGCCACTTTATTAGATACACCTTGCTAGTACCGATCTGGTGACTGTGGAACTCATTTGAGTACAGTGAACTCATTGTCATGTTAAAGAAACTGCTTTGAGAAGATTTGAGCTTTGTGACATGTTGTGTTATCCTGCTGGAAGCAGTCATCAGAAGATGGTTCACTGTGGTCATAAAGGGATGGACATGGTGAGCAACAAAACTCAGGTAGGCTGTGGTGTTTAAACGATGCTCACATACTCACTGTGCCAAGAAAATATACCCCACACCATTACACCACCACCACCAGCCTGAACTGTTGATACAAGGCAGGATGGACCTATGTTTTCATGTTGTTGATGCCAAATTCTGACCCTACCATCCGAATGTCGAAAGGAATCGAGATTCATCAGACCACGCAGCATTTTTTTCAGTCTTCTATTGCCTAATTTTGGTTAGCCAGTGTGAATTGTAGCCTCAGTTTCCTGTTCTTAGCTGACAGGTGTGGTCTTCTGCTGCTGTAGCCCGTCTGTTTCAAGGTTCGACGTGTTGTGCGTTCAGAGATGCTCCTCTGCAGACTTGGTTGTAACAAGTGGTTATTTGAGTTACCGTTGCCTTCCTATCAGCTTGAAGCAGTCTGGCCATTCTCCTCTAACCTTTGGCATCAACAAGGCTTTTTCACCCAGAGAACTGCTGCTCACTGGATATTTTCCCAGCAGATCAGCAGTTCTGAAATACTCAGACCAGCTCGTCTGGCACCAACAACCATGCCACGTTCAAAGTCACTTAAATAACCTTTCTCCCCCATTCTGATGCTCGGTTTGAACTTCAGCAGGTCATCTTGAACATGTCTACATGACTAAATGCACTGAGTTGCTGCCATGTGATTGGCTGATTAGATATTTGTGTTAACAAGCAGTTGAACAGGTGTACCTAATAAAGTAGCCGGTGAGTGTATATTCCCTATACCAGTCTGATATGTATCTGTTGGGTGTTTTTCTCCAGAATCCTTCAGAGGTTTTTAATACGCTCCCTACACACTGTTGGACTGCTGGTTGGTTTCATTTGGCGCGCTTCTTCAATCTCAGTTGCCTTTTCAGAAAATGTATGTTCTTTTGTTCCAAAAAGTTGTCTGGAAGTCTCTGAAAGTCTTGTCATTTGGTGGAAAACTTAAAAAAAAAAACCTAAAAAAGCATCATCTGACCTCAAGAATTTTCATGCAAACACTGGATTAATTATAGATTAATTAACATTTCATTTCCCATGAAAATAAAATTATTGATAAAAGGAAACAAGAGGGAAAAAAAAGAAAACAAGTAAAGGAAAGCATTTCTGCTCCCACTCTTACTAAACTTAGAGCCCGAGCCTCACCCTGCCTCTTTCCTCTTCATCAGAGCTGTTTAAACAAACCAGCAGTAAAAATAGGCGTCCTATCTGCAGCAGACACACTGTGAATAGGCCAATTTGGGGGAAAATAATCCATGTGATTATAGCTGAACAGGAAGCAGCACGTGGTTGTGGCCTTTCAGCCTCATCAAACAAGATGTCAGCAGCTCCATGGAGGCAGTTTGTTCTTTTACAGCAATGATGGCGGACAAGTGAAGCGTGCAAAGCCCAGAGTGCAGGCTTCACAGGTATGCATGAAAGGGTTTTATTTTAGAGATGCTGTGGTGTGTTTGCATGTGTCTCTGCAGATGCAGAAAGGTCAGCTACCCAAGGGACCTCCCCCAGATCTCCCTCATCTTCATCTTCGTCAACGAGGCTCTGTCCGTGATCCTGCGCTCAGTCCACTCAGCTGTCAATCACACACCGGCTCACTTGCTCAAAGACATCATCTTGGTGGATGACAATAGCGATGACGGTCAGTAGAGACAAAATGTTTCCTTTGAAATGTTTCTTCCTGATTTGTTATTTCTTAAGTAAAATATAGTTTTATCCCATAAATGACAAGAGTGCAGAACAGCAGGGATACCAAAGAATGCTCCCAGCATGCCTCTGGCTTTGAAACATGGCCTAACTTCTTACTATAATGACGGAGGAAGCAAAAGTCAACAAACCAAAAGTCTAGTGTCACTTGTTTGAGTAAAAAATGTTTCACTCAAGTTCTAGATGAATGAAGTATATTGATTTGTGATGATATGTTTATTTCATGTATTAACATTTAACTAAAAATGTCCTGTCAGTGTTACCAATTACCAAATGATGAAAAAGAGTTTACAAAGCCAGCTTCAGACTTTGTAGAATTTGCAGTTCACCCTATTTATATCCTATTGTTTTGGTTTTTAGCATGTGTCTTATTACTATGACAAATGGTTACAATTTGACATTTGGTAAAGGAGACATGTGGATTGAAGTTTTATGTCCTTGAATTTCAGGCACAGATTTGGTCTTTTTACAAACCAGAGGTGTTCCGTGTTCCCAAACTGCAATGAAATGTTTTTTTATTACATTTATCTATCAGAAATGGCTTTATCACAACATTTGTTACATAAAACATGTACAAACATTCAGCCAGCAACCACTTCTCTGCATACTCCACCTGTCGTTTCTGCCAGACGACCCCACGGTCTCTGTGCTGATCTCTCTGGTGTATCTGCATGGATGAAGGAATGCCACCTTCTGTTATAACCAATAAATGTTGGACTGACATGCACAGGTTTTAACAAGGAAACAAGGAAAAAGTTTTAGGCAGCTTGAGTTTAACAACAGATTTGTTGATGATGCTCATGATCTCAAACAGCGGGGAGAGAGTTTCTTAGAGTCAGTTTTCAGTGGAATATGTTTAGAAGAAAGCTAAACTTTCTGACCTGGTTGATAATGAGGTGCTGGGATACAACGAGAATCAACTAGATGATGGTTACAGTTGGACAAACCGAGCAGAGACAGATGTAGGCTTGGACTGAAGGGACAGCAGTGTCATTTTCCTGGACAGGGAACAGAGGAGGCTGATAACCCAGAGAACACTCAAAGGGGGACATACCAACAGCAGCACTGGAAAGGGAATTGTGTGCATATTTAATCCAGGCCAGTTGACTGCTCCAGGATGAGGGAGTGCTGGAAGCATTACATGGCAGAGATGCTTCCAGGTCCTGGTCTGCCCATTAGTTTGAGAGTGGAAACCAGGAGATAAACTCACAGTGGCACCAAGAGCATGAGAAAAAGCTTTCCAAACCTGAGGGAGCCATTGGACAGCAAATTAAAGTGTGAAGAGAGTCAGATTCATCCTTAACTGCTAAATCATCCTTCATCTGTTCATTTAATCCCTGGAGAAACACCCCCTGGAGAGCTGCATCATTCCAGCTGGATCCACAGAGAACTCCATCACACTACTGGCAAAGAGACAAAAAATCTGCATCTCTTCCTTTCACAGGATGATCAAAAACTTTCTTGAGCTCTGACATGAAAGCAGAATATGAGAGGACAGGTCTATTCCAGACAGCATTTCCTCTTAGAAGCCCCATCAGGTAAGAAATCTTAGCCTTAGCAGTAGCATAGGTTAGTGGCTGCTGGCCAAAGACAAGGAAAAGCTGGAGCAAGAACAACTTACATTTTTTCTGGTCCCCAAGCAGGTGCCTGACTAGAAGTAATCTGTGTGAGTTGAGATGACATTGTTGTTATTTTGATTACAAATGAGTGAAACCTGAGATTATCTTCTGCAAATTTCCATAACTGCTGTTCATGCTGTCCAAGGAGCGCACCTTGGCTCGTTTATATCTTGAGCACAGAATCAGGTTCTGCTGGGTCCATTAGTGGCCAGATTGTTCTGTTATAACCAATAAATGTTCTTTAAGGACCACAAAGCAGAACATGGACTCAGTGGTGCAAGTTAAATGTCAAGAGCATCTTGGGCAGGAAGGTGCAGAATGGTGGGGTTCAGGTTTTGGGATAGAGGCTGCAGTGCAGATGAGGTGTCAGCAAGGCCAGAAAGGTGGTGAGTGACAGAACGCTGGATCTGTCAGGGAGGAAGAGCAGGATGGAACACGAGAACTGGCAGACAGACACAAGGTGAAGGATCCCAAGGCACAGGGTGGTTGGACTGAACTAGAGGGCCTAGACGCATCACACTCAGGTAGACTGAACAATTCCACCAAGAGTGACTGCAAAGCCAGGGATGAAGTACCGCAGGGCTGCTGAGATGATGGAATGCAGGTGTGCAGGCTGCAGTAGTCAGGAGGAGGAGTAGAGTGGAGCCGAAGGCAATGCCATGCCCAGAGACACACAAGCACACACAAAAAGAGAGAGAGACGACACAAGGGAAGGGGAAAAATTGTGGAAACAAAAGGAAAAAGGGAACATGTCTGGAGCCTTGACAAGGATCATGACACCTTCATCTAAACCTCTCTAATACCAAAGTCCTTGTCATCCCAGCCAATCAGTCTCTTCATCATTATATCATTATCAAAATTGCCTCATCATATCTTACCCCAACCGAGGTCGCAAGAAACCTGGATGGCATGTTTGATGACCAGTCATCCTTCTCTGACCATGTTGCAACCATCTCCCGGTCGTGCCACTTTGCACTGTACAACATCACAAAAATCAGGCCTTACCTGTCTCAGTACGCCACCCAGCTCTTGGTCAAGGCCATGGTTATCTCTCGCCTCAGCTACTGCAATGTCCTTCTGGCAGGCCTCCTTTCATACACAGCAAAACACTTGCAGATGGACCAGAATGCGGCAGCCCAAAATCTCCTTGTATTTAATAAATAGATGCAGTACTTAATACTTACGCCAAGGTCTCCTACTGCACTGAAACATTAGTAATTTCCCTTACTTGTAAGTAGCATTTTCCAAATAAGTAAATGTAGATGTGACCTCAAGGTGTTGAGAGGGCTTTTAGTTTCCAGGGTTTCACTGAAAAGTTTGAGTGAAACATTTTTGAATATAGAAATTCTTATAGAGCACAAAACATTGACTAGTAGCTGAAATAAACGTATCAGCATCAATTCTAAAATCCCCATGATGTGTAGATGAGATGAAGAGGCTGAAAGCAACTCATAGACCAATTTTCAGTTGGATTATTGAATTATTCTTCTTCAAACGGATTTTGACATCAGAGGAATGTAAAGGATGCTGCAATGAAATAGTGGCCTCAAAGGAGAGATACTGTCATTTGCTGTCCTGCCAAGAGTTGGATGAGAAGATTGGTCCCACTCTCTCCTCTGCATGGTCATTAGGAAGCATTAGCCAGCAGGCGGTTAGCTTAGCTTAGCATAAAGACTGGAAACAGGGAGAAACACCTGGCACTGTCCAACGGTAAAAAAAAAAAAAAAAAGCACTTAGCAGCACCTCTGAAGCTCTAAATGATCGACGATCATCAGAACCATCATTGATAGCTTATGCCCCCCCACCCCCAGACAATCTTATCAGCTATTGGCAGTTTCACAGGGTGATGATGGGAGGATCTGTCTATGGATAAGATCGTGCAACTCTAGTCTGTACAAAATCTGACGTATAAAAGCATCAATTCACCAACCAACATGGGCTCCTGGAAGTTACACTTCTCAGCCGATATTTATAGGACAGATATGAGTGTGGTATCAATCTTATCATCTCTCTCTCTCTCTCTCTCTGCCAGAAAGCAAATATTCCACAAAATACAGACAACTAACAAAGTTAATCAAGTGTGGTACAGAAAAAACTCCTGCAGATATGTTATCATTACCTCATGTAGCATAATCGCTTATGCATCATCCTGAACTCGTTTCCATATTAAAGGAATATTTGCATAATTTGCCTCTCATCTCTAGAATATTATGAGTTGGTATAAAAACATATTTACACACCCCAGAGACATAAAGCTTCTGTTCATACTTGGTGCACACGTGTTGCTTGTGAACATGCCGTTATATTGCTCTCTAAAGTGTTGCTAATGGGACGAAGGCCCCAGACTTGTAACTGTGCTTTGTTGGCATGACGAAATGATGAGCGTCTCCTTGACAAAAAGCCGTGGTCATTGCTTTTGAGCAGCAGCATTTGCTGAGGTGACTGATGACGTGCTGAATTTTCGCAGGGCAGACAGGCAGATAGAGGTGGAGTGCCACAATTGGATGCCACAGGAAAGATGTCCTCGGCTTATTTATTGGGAAGGGCTGCCAAGTGGGGCTGTGTGAGATGAAGGGACAGAGAGAGAGAGAGAGAGATGAGGGGAGGGGAGGGAGATGAAACCAGGCAGAGCCAAAAGGAGAGAGGAGGTATGAGAAAAATAAAAAGCAACGAGTGTTTGCGAGAAATTAGAAAAGAACGGATGAAGCTGAAGGAAAGACAGACAAGTAAAAGAGTGGAGAGCAAAGTTAAAAGGAGAGAGGAGGAAGAAGAGAGAAATGTAGAGGCATCTGAGAATGAAAGGAGAGGCTGAGAGAGAAAACCAGGCTATTAGAGAAAGTGGCAGAGAGGGGGAACGGATGAAAGACAGAGAGGCTCTGAGATAAATGAGGTCGGACAGACAGGAGGAGAGAGAGAGTACAAGGCAATGGATATCCAGAAGAAAAAGAGAGAGAGCAACCTAACAGAACGGAAAGCAAAGACAAATAATGAGGAAACGGGAAGGGAGAGATGAAATAGTTGAGGCTTTAAAGGATAAGCCTGCTTATATTCTATTCTCTCATTGTCAACAAATCCCATGAAAAGACCAAAACCAACAATGTGTTACTCTGTCACTCAATATTTTCTGACTTCCTTGCCCTGTCACTCAGCCCGAAGCCCATAGGACATAAATCTTTACAAATACAAGGTTTCATTTTCTGAAAAGGATCATTAATTTCCTGAAAGATCTTGGTGCAGCAAATGATACTCAAGCAGGAAATAGTGAATTTGTTGGGGACTAGTTTCATTACATGGTACTCACCAAGTTGATTGCTGAGATCTGGGGACGTGGTAACGTATCTAAAATGAGTCTAAATGGGTAAGAAACACAAACATCCTTCACAGTTTACAGACAGGCCACGTGGTTCAACACTGACCTACCAATGTAGGTCAGAAGGAGGATTATTAGTGACAGTGCAGGTGCTATTAATGTTGGTTTTACCTACAAATGGATCTGTTTGGTCAAAGTTTTTGCTTTAGTGTGTAATTGTGCCGCAGGACAGTCCACATCGTACTGAATCAAAATAAACTACACTGGTAATGATAATGAAGCGACATGTCACCATGTGCAATGACTCATTGATGAGTTTTTTTTTAGTTTTTGGTTTAAGGTTTATGGTACAGAAAAGTTTCCATATCAGCAGGCTTTGGCTACACAAACAGTATTTCCCATACACAAGTGTAACATATGTACATGTATTGAATTTCCATATATGAAATGTATATATAGAATATATATGTATATATAGAATAAAAATATATGCAAAAAATTATATATCAAACTTTTCTATAAATATAAATATATATCCATCCCAAGGACTGTCAATATATGTTGTATGTTATATACAATAGGGTCCAATAGTCCACTGTCCTAGAATGTGAAGTTAGACATGTTTAAAATTAAGAGATGGGAAAAATATATAAGAGTACCAAATTTTCATATGTTGTTGTAATAAACTTCCATATATAAATTAAACATGTATCATTAAAATATATATTTAAAAATGCATCATATAGACATTTTTAAAAAATATGTACAACATACACATTTTTCTATAGGTAAACAAATAAATAAACAAGTAAATAAACTTGCATCTTCATATATTTATACAAAGGTAACATATATGGCAACATCACTCTATAGGGACATATACTGTATGTCATATAGTACACTTCTGTATGAGTGGTTAGTACAATCAGTTTATTTTCAATTTTAGTTTTTTCATTGGGTTCGTTGACAAAGACAAAAACATAGAAGACTGTCAGCCTCACCCTTTAAAAAGTGTCTGTGGAACATAGACACAACCAGCAGTGTCTCTCACTTGACACTGCTGGTTGGCAGAGAGCCAGCTATCCATCACAGAGGGGAAGGGAGTGCAGCGGTGCTGGGGAGGAGGCACGCAAACAAATAACACTCACCACTGTCACAGCCTGCGTGAGTGGCCCTTCTCCATGGCCTCGCATTGTACATAGTTGTGTGTGTGTGTGTGTGTGTGTGTGTGTGTGTGTGAGTGTGTGTGTGTGTGTGAGTGTGTGAGAGAGAAAGAGAGAGAGAGAGAGAGAGAAGACACAGCATGGGGAATGAGTTCATTACCAAGGGCGTGTGTGAGTGAGTGAGTGTGTGTTGTGTTTGTGATGCAGAGGAAGAAGGGTTTTGAGTGTTTGGGGTCGGGGGGGGGGGGCTGATAAGGATAAGTTGATTGAAAGATCAAAGGTGGAGCAGTTGTTGGCGCTCAGGAAGCCGTCGACTCCCTTTGGTGTGTTTGGAAACTGTTGGAGCTCAAAACAGCACCATGGGGAACAGAGAGAACAGAACTGTGTCATCCTTCTGTTTCTGTGTGTGTTATTTTTATAGAAATTCATCATTGTGTGCCTGTGGTTGAGCCTTTTGTGGTGTTGTGTGTGTGTGTGTGTGTGTGTGTCAGTCCTGGGTGACATGGCAGTGACAGTAGTTGGTGTACATCACGGTGGTGAGCTCGTAGTGGTCATTGCCCATGAATGTCTCACGTCTTCATAAAAAAAATGTATCGATTTATTATGCACATAGTTTTTATGCATATTATTTCAGGGTATAATAAATCCAATGGTATGTAGAGCCTATACACATGCACAGGTTTTTAGCACCTCTGAAAGAAACTTCAAAAAAATAGCACAGACAACTGAACATGGATATAGAAATAAAAAATTGCATTTGTGTTGAAAAATTTACTGACTGCAAATTTTAAACATTTAGTTCAGAGCTTCTCACCCACTTGAGCAAGTTCTTTAGGAGTGATATATATATGGTTGAGTTCAGACATGTCAAAGAGTCAAGTTATTGCGCAGATTTCCAAAGATGTAGATGTCTTTTGTGAAGTTTTGAAATGATAATGTAAGTTTTATTGTCTACCTCTAATCCCCACTCTGTGTATGATGACAGGTAGAAGTCTAAAATGTGATATTTTTAACTGCTGTGAAGAAACAATCTGTTATTTTATCCTCTCATTCAGGAGCTCAAAGGTCAGGGTCAGCTGCTGTGTGTGTAGGAACTGGCAGGGCTTCGTTCTGTTCTTCAAGGACTCGCCAGCAGGAAGGATGATGCTGTGATCTCAGATTTCAGGACACTCTCTCTAACCATCTTTAACCTGTGTGTAATCTTAATTTTACGGACTGCAGAGCAGCTGAAAGGACCACTAGAGGAGTATGTCAACAAGCGCTACCCCGGCCTGGTGAAGATCGTCAGGAACCAGAAGAGAGAGGGACTGATCCGGGCCAGAATCGAGGGCTGGAAGGTGGCCACTGCTGAGGTGACAGGATTTTTTGATGCTCACGTGGAGTTCACGCCATCCTGGTGAGTAAGTCTGGAATCTGAATGGGATAACATTTGACATCTACTCTTTAGAGAATGATGCCTGAATGAAAACGGATCCTCTGAAAACATCTTTTTCATGAATACTGGAAACCAGTAATCCAAACTTAATAGTGTAAGACTCACTGGATTACAATTTGTGATAACAGCAACAACAATAATAGACCTTACGTATCACTTCTAACAGACAGTTTGAAAGGGCTTTACAGATTCATTGAGCGAGAGGACAAAGGATAGCAGAGCCAGCAGAAAACGAACACACAGAAAGCAATTTCACACCTGAGAAGTTTTCAGATAAGGAGAGAAGGAGTAGGGAAGAGCCTGTAGAATCAGGATTAAAAGGACACACCTTATACACCATTAAATAACAAATAAAACATGCAATGCAAAGCAAGCAATGATGTAGGACAAAGCTGGGAAGTCATAACGGTACATCTGAGGAATCTTTTAAAGAGATAAAACTGATTTTGCTGTGATTTAAACACTTGAATGCTTACAGCATTTCACCACACCCCGCTGACACCTTTTTGTAGGTCTGCTATTTGTTCTCCAGCTCAATGTGCACTTTAGACTATGTACACAACCCAGTTCACTCAGCATAAATAGACACATGCCCTCCAGAGCTGCACTGAGCTGAATCAAATAGAATTAGTAATAAAGTTGGTTCAACTTGAGGGACTTTGTAACTGACTGAAGTGGGTGAGAGAGAGGAGATCTTAAGCAAAGCCGTCTGTGTTTTAGTTTGTGTCTTTAAAGTGTGTACGTGTGTGTGTTTACGCTTTTGTCAGGGCCGAGCCAGTTCTGGCCAGAATAAAAGAGGACCACAAGAGGATCATTTTGCCCTCCATTGACAACATCAAGCACGACACGTTCGAGGTGGAACGCTACGAGAACTCAGGCCATGGCTACAACTGGGAGCTGTGGTGCATGTACATCAACCCGCCCAAACAGTGGTGGGACGAGGGGGACATGTCTGCTCCCATCAGGCGAGCCTACTTCGCCTATAAAAACACACACTCATATGAAGCAACAAAGGAGATTGTCTCTATGTTAGTTTGCTAAAAGAACAGACAAGGATCTCACCTCCAAGGATGCAGAGTCTGGTCTGCATTTGCATGCACAAAGGCTCACTTTTTATCAGTACTCTGCAGTTTTAATAAAAAAGACTGGAAATATTTTGAAGATGCAGATTGTTTTACCCAGTTTGTTTGTCCCACACTATCAAAAGTTCTGAGGAAGGTCCCCTTAGGGTGAGAAAAACAACAAATAAGCTGCTGATCCAGTACCAGACTCCTTCAAGTAATTAGAAAAGATAAATACTTAAAGTACAGTGTTTGTACTGCAAATTGGATTTTTATATTATCATGTTTCCAGAAGAGTTGTTAAAGCTGATTTTCATCAATATTTTGAAATGAAAGATAAACACTGCCAAATTCTGATTTTTATTTAAAAAATGAAAATGCACAAAATAAAGGTCCTTTTCCACTGGTCAAAAAACCCAATAAGATCTGCGAACATCAGGCGTCTGTCAGCAATGGAAAAGGGTTTAATCGCATTCACACCCAGGTCAATTGACTCTGCAGCAGATGTGGGTATTTATCAGCTCTGGCTTCAGTCAGCATTGATGTGAACACAACACCCAGGTGAACACACTAATTTTTTCCCCTTTACCGATCTGCTGTGTCTTTTTCTGGTGTAACAGCACGGTGCTGAAGAAACACTTCTGCTACACTGTACTCGGGGATGAAATAGTGAATGCAGCCCCAAAATAAGTTTCAAAAACACACATCGATCGAAATGTCTCACACAGTGACTCCGACATTTACAGACACTACAGATCCATTTTACCGGTTTGCACAGCAGCTAGCAGCTCATTCTTTCTCCCCTGCATCTGTGTGTGTGCACTGGTGCCTGAACTTGCGTGCGTCCTCTCAGGCAAACTCGTCTGGCAGTGTGAAAGAAGTTAATTCATCTTTTCTAGCAGGTTTACCCACGTTTAAAAAAAAAAAAAAAAAATGGTGTAAAAGGGTATATGTGACACTTAGACATGCACAGAAATATGCTGATTCACACACTGAATATTTACATTCATACACACGAAAACACATTCACACAGACAAAGGTTCTGATTTACGTACCCAAAGCCACACACACCACCCGTGCATCTGCAGAGGCTCAGTGTCACAGTTCTTATTATTGTTTTTTTCCTCTTTGCAGGACTCCCGCTATGATTGGCTGCTCCTTCGTGGCTAACCGCGATTACTTCGGCGAGCTTGGGCTGCTCGACTCTGGCATGGACGTCTATGGAGGGGAGAACATCGAACTGGGCATCAGGGTTTGTGTGTCACCCAATTTCCTCTCCTTCCTGCTCCCTCTTTGCTCCTGTAGGTTTAAGTGGAGCAGTGTCCACCGCAGCTGGCACCGCTGATAAATGAGGCCCCATTAAGAGTCCTGGAGGACCAGTCCTGTGTGTGCAGCTCACAGCAGGGCAATGGAGATAAATAGGTCACATAGAGTGGGAAGGGAGCGTTCATTTTGAGAGATTGGAGAGTTTGTTGTTCGACAGGGTTATTTTGTTGTTTTTGCTAAGACAAAGGAAAGGAGATCTCAGTATAATGTTCTTGCACTGCAGAAAAACTCAGACCGGTTTGACAGTCCTACACAAGAATGAAATCTCTGACTGGATTAGTCAAGTCTGCTATGTTAAACCTGATTGAGTGTCCCGTGTTGTGCCAAAATTGCACAATTAAAACACAGCTCTGCAGCTCTGTGTTGTTGTGTTTAGCTCAGGCAGCTGAGGGTAGATGGTGAAAGATCTAAAGAGAGAGACATTTTTCTCAAGAGCTGAGTAAGTATTATTGACCAGAAAAAACAACTCAATCTAAAATATCAGTGTTGCTTTGTTTCCTTTTTCTTGTTTTTCTTCTCCCGTGTGGCCAAAAATACATGAATGCAGCTTTAATTTAATTTCTCTTCTCTGTAATACCGTCCACCTGCAGGTGTGGCTGTGTGGAGGCAGTATGGAGGTGCTGCCTTGTTCCAGGGTGGCTCACATTGCTCGGATGAAGAAACCTTACCACAGTAACATAGCTTTCCACACACGGCGTAACGCTCTACGCGTGGCTGAGGTCTGGATGGATGAGTACAAATCCAACGTCTACCTGGCCTGGAACATCCCCATGGAGGTGAGAGGGGGCAACAACTCCTACAAGTATGATTTTGTTAGTCCTGCTTTTAAAGCAAACGTTGTTATGTTGGCTGATCATACTAACTACTCTACTCTTCTGCTGTTTGTTGCACATAAACCACTAGTACTGGTTATATATACAGAGTAACCCTTCCTGCACAGCAGATCATTTTTTACACCAGCAAGCAAATGTACAAACTTTTAATTAAACCATTACTGTGTTATATCATTGGCATTTGTGGTAAAATTTCAGGAAAAACAGATCTGTGTGAAGTAAAGGCTTCCCTTGATGACTTGTTGTGCTCATACAGAACCATGGTATTGATTATGGAGACATCTCTCAGAGGGTTGCCCTGAGGAAGAGTCTACAGTGTAAGAGCTTTGAGTGGTACCTCGACAATGTTTACCCAGAGATGAGGAGGTACAACAACACGCTGTTCTATGGCGAGGTGAGTCAGCAGCCACACTGACAAGAAGGAGTAAGAAGCAGGAAAGAGAAGCTTTGGTGCATGTGCACAACTGAAAACATGAGTGACAGATGAGTGAGACAATTAAACCTGAGGGGTTCTTGAAAAATATCTCAACCCCAAAAACAAAAAGACAGCTAGAAAGCACTTAGTGTTACATACACAGTCCTTCTGATTGAGTGATGCTGGCCATGGTTTCTTGAGATTACCTCAATACTCTTTGGGAATATTAGAACTTTGGACCAAGTGAAATTGAGTCAGAGACTCAAAACTTTCTGTTTTCAGATTCGTAACTCTAAGGTGAGCCATCTGTGTATGGATCAGGGCATGAAGGAGAACCACACGGCCACGCTGCATCCGTGTCATGGATGGGGTCCTCAGGTACAACACGGACACAACACACTCAACTACATGTCCACAGAGTGCAGCTCTCCCCGCTATCTTTGCTTCCTTCTGGAAAACACAAACAACTCATTAGTGTGTTTCACCAGTGACATGATTTACAGCCTTGTTTCTCACACAGTCTCAGCTGAAACCCTCTGAGGAGCAAGTTCTGCTGTCAGGATCAAAACTTAACGTGTTGCACTTTTTGTGCTGAAGTCCTGAGTCAGCCAATGTCAGTTCCCCTTCGGCCCGGGGGGCATCTTTTTTTAGCTTGCAGTGGTAAACAGGTGCGTCATGGAGGCAGGTCTTGGCTCTAGCACTAAATGATAAAAAGGTAAAATATAATATATAACTTGAGTTCTGGTAGTGAGTGCAGCAAAAAAAAAAAAAAACTTTTTCTACAAAAGATTCATTTTGAGTGAAGTTTTGAGTTTCTCACTCACACCTCCTGCAGGTAGCTGCACCCTTCAGTGGCCTTTAGGGTGCACAAAATATACCTGCAACACCTCCTTATGCACTTCAAACACAGGACAGTTGTAAAGACTTTGCAGTCTTTATGGGGGCAATACTGTGAGAGACTGATCAAATCATCAGCCATCATCAGTTTAGGTTAATTTTGCTATTGTTAACTTTTCTACTCACCTTAGTGTTAAGAATTTCAGGAGCCACATTTCTGAACACTTACCTGATGAGTCTAGCATACTGTCAAAGTCTCACTACAGCTGTAGTTGTTGAATGCTAACAAAATAATCATCGTTTTAGCTTTGCTGAAATTAAGCGGGTTTCTCTTCTTCTAATGGATTTCCAGCCAGCTGTACGTTGTAAGGTGTAGTGCTGCCTTCCACAGTGGCTCAGCTGCTGTTTGTATTTCAGATTTTCAGCTACAGGCCAGTAGAGTGTAAATAACTGAGACTACTGTACATTTCTAATAATTTAGAAATTATTTCCAAAATAATGCAAAGACCTAAACTGTTAATTCTCTAAAGCTGTTGCCTTTCACTGCTGTATTTACCCGTATCTTCCAATATGGACAGAAAACTTCAGCAACAAGTTTTAGGACTTCAGGAAGTAAAAGTAAAGAAAACCTGTCAAAAACAATAGTTAAAGAAGTTGGTGGCAGAGAGGCTTGTGAGCAGAGTTTGTCTCACCACATGTAAGTTCTGTTATGTTGCTCTTGAGTTTTATTTTGTCACTTCCTGTGTTTCCATACCAGACAACACTGGGATTTCAGTCGGCAGACTAATCTTTGAGATCTCACTGTGCTGGGACTTTGTTTCAGCAACACTGGAGTTCAGACTGATAAGACAGCCTGAAGAACAAAGGGAGGTTCCCTCCAGACTCACGAGCGCATTGATTCTGAAGACAATCGGCTGAAAGTTATTACACGAGGTGCAATTTTCAGAAAATTGCAGCTCGACTAATAACTTGTAGCCTTTTAGAATGAACAATGAATGTGAACAAATTGTCGTATTTTTATTAGATGGGCTGAGGAAATTGGACAGTCAGTGTTATTATAAAGCTCAGGCCTTTACTGCAGGTTAGTTACTGCATGCTTAGTCACATTAGTTCACCAAAGTGCTCACAAATTCACATTAGCTTTGGTATAATGTTATAAAAATGTACCTGTTGGGGAAAGTTTGAAAAAAAAAAAGTGCTACACAATACGCCACATTGGTGACGCCCTTCAGACTGGTGCACGTGCGCTGTGTGTGTGTTTTCCCTCAGTTAGGACGTTACACCAAAGAGGGTCAGCTGTTCCTGGGCCCCCTGGGCAGCACCGGGGAGGACACTCGCTGCGTGGTGGACGATCAGATCAGCAGCTTTCCTCAGCTCCTCAACTGTGATAAAGTGACCAACGTAAAGCAGAAGACATGGCATTTCTCTCAGGTAAGGAGGAGACAGAAAACTGTGTGTTTGTTTAAGTGGAACGGCTGTTGTAGGCGAGGGAGAGAGTACGTAACTACTGGCCTTAAATCAGATCAGACTTTTTACCTTGTGAGGTCATTTTAGTTAGATTTAGAGAATTTCCATCAAAATTTAAGTGAGAAAATATTGTGTTTGTCAAAGTAATTTGTCATTTGCTTTTGCTGTAACTACCCGAAACTAATGAGCCCATTCCTAAGCAGACGTGTACCCTCGCCTCAGCATTTATTTTTTGTTTCTGTTTCTTTTCTTTGTAAACAAAAAAGTGTTGCAAATCATTTTTCCATCAGTTGTTCAGTTCCACCTGAGGAACTTTAAAAACTAAAGAGTCAAAGCTTTCAGCTGTATTTGTTGTGGAGGAAAGGCTCACACAGATAACGCAGCTTCTGTTTCCTGCAGTGGTCTTTTTTATGGTGATAGTGTTATTAATGACTCAAAATTAATGTGGCAATTACTAAAGTAAATTAACTTGTTAGATACACATTATTTCAAGTGTCATGTAGTTACACTTTTGAAACAAAAAGGTTTTGTGTTCATTATTATGGATTATAACACGTAATTAATACATTACCGGAGAGGAGTATGAGAAAAACACCTGTCCACATCGGGCCTGGCTCTTGTCACATGTGACACACAGGCCATCTGTAAAAGCTGTTAAAACCAGCACGCCGTCTGTCCTCTCGCCCCGCAGAACGAATCCATCATTAATAGAGCCACAGGACGCTGTCTGGAGGTGGTGCCGGCTAACGTCTACTTCGGCCACCTGCTGGTCCTGCAGCCCTGCTCCGGGCAGAGGTGGACCATCAAGAACGCCATGAAGCAGTAGTCACCCGGCCAATTTCACTGGGACCAATGACACCAGAGGCCAATCTTCAAGAGCTGCCGGCTGACACACAGCCTGCCTGAGCCACAACTGATGAGGCAGAAGATCCTCGTCTTCTCAAGAAAAGACGGAGGGGGTTTCAAAGAGATGAGCTGCGAGCATCTGAGTGATACGCGTATTGTTTGTGGGAAATGGTTGTTTTCCTTTTTTTTTTTTTTTTTTTTTTAAACTGGTTGTTCAAATGATGCAAGTTTCGCATGAGGACTGTTTCTCCCTCCATCTGACTTTGACAAACTTTCAGTGTGACGTTGCCATAATTCCTGTTTGTGCCACCTCTCTACCTTGTTGTTTAAGGCTGGAGAACTGATCAGGCACAGCTGTGTTCTGTCTTATGTGGGGGGGGGGGACAAGGTGTCTATCGTCAGCATCAAAATGTCTGTGGTTACTTCATTCTGTATTATGATCTTATGTCTTTCAACATGTGTAAAAGAAGAAAACTCCTGGAGTTAAATTTTCAGTGATATACACTGACCAGAATACATTGGTAGTTTGTGTTAGGCTTCATCAGTGGTTCAACTTTTTAGCCAGTGCCAACTTATTGCAGGCATCAATTTATCAGTGAATTAAACATTAATACCCCAAAAGTGATTTTATTTTCTCTAGACCCTGTAAATATTTATGATTTGAAGTAAAAAAAAAAGCATTAACAGTGAATATTACTTGGTGTCTCGGGGCCTACGTTTTTGCAGTTTCACCTCAGAAATCATATCATCGAGGGCTACCGGGGAAAATCATGGTTTTATATGTTGTGGATGCATTTGTCTTTTACTGTCATTTTTACTTAAAGCATTCTGTAGCACCAAATGCAGTACATGTTGTAGCATGATTGTAAGTACTGTATGCACATGGGGACAGAGTTGAGTTGAGCTGAGCTGATTTATTCTGTTACTAGCTGAGGGCCATAAGTGCTGCAGACGGCCAAAACTAATGGAGCACTTTTTTTGGACACAGAGAAAGAAATTGCTGACTGTGAGTGGAGGAATGAATCAGGACTGGACACAAGTGTATAGACTGTGGAGAAGCTGGAGGCCTTTAAGGCCAGTATTGTTAAGGTATTGAGATGTATATGATGTCATATTCGAGTAATTCAATGTAATCAGTTGGGTTTTTGCTCCTGAGATTGTCTTCCAATAAACAACTGGTTTCCTGGTTTCTGCATGGTTACTGTTTCTGATTTGCAGCTTTTAATATATTTATGTTCAGTTTGATTTTCTTCAGCCAAAGTGAAAGTTTGATGTAATTTGGTTTATGTTTTGAGTTACCCACAGTAGATCAAATTGTCCTTGTGTTACTTTAGTTTTTAGAGATATTCCAGTTTTTCTCAGTTGCTTTGATGCAGTTCACACATCAGAAATATCATCTGAATGCAGTCCTCAAAACAGTTCCTTTCCCCACACACATCAGCATTTCTCATTGTGTTTGTGCAAACTTTGTCTACACGCATTTCACTACTACAGACGTTTTGTGACAGATATGTATGTATATGTACACACATATGTGCTTTGGTGCCTATTTGCATCAAATGCCAAACATTTTATTTTTATCATAGAACATTTTTTGACATACCATGTCTGTTGTTCTAAATCTAAAGCTCCTCTGTCTTCCTCAGGCTGGTACATTTCCATACTCCCCTCCTGGGAGGGGTTGAAATGTAGACACTAAACACCAGTGCAATGCTGAAACAGAATATATCTATTTTTCTAACTTTCCAATATTTCTGAAGGTTTGACTCATGGAGTCATGGACTCAACTGGGTGAAATCATTCACATTATGTCTGTGAATGTTTTTTGACAGCACAACTTTCAGTGATCACTGAATCAGTTTAACACATTTATGAGCATTTTTTTTATCTTAACGCTATTCAGATATGCAGCATTGCAACACAACTGCACAGTAATGTGTGTATGAAGTGTCTGTTACTGTGACTTGTGTTTTGATCATTACAGTGAGACTGTATTTCAGTTCACTAGTCCTGTCAAAACGTGGCTTTAGATTTGTCTAAATCCAAACTTTAAAAAACAATTTTTATCAACAGATACTACAGCAGTGTGTGTAGTTTATAACATATAACATGTCATGTAGTTATACATCTATATCTATTCATATACTGTATAGATAGATAGATAGATAGATAGATAGATAGATAGATAGATAGATAGATAGATAGAGTTAGTCTCCAGTTGAAGAACTTGACAAATGTCCCCTGTGAGTTTGACCTTTGCTGGACCTCCTCTCCATCTTGCTCCCCAGGCTCTCTGTCCTCCTGTGTTTCCGTGCTTGAGTTGTGTCTCCTCCTGAAGGGCTTCACAAACCGTCTCCACAACGAATGTCCCTCGGGTTCCCTCGGTAATCTCCCCTCCTTCTCAGAATCTGAGCCTTCCTGATTCTGCAGGCTCTCCTCAAGTACCCGCATCTTTTCACAAAGGACATGCACCTGCCATTGAAGCTGCACCTGAACCATCTCATTGAAGCTATGACCTGCCTCTGCCACCACAACTTCCGCTCTCGGTCTGTTCGTCTCATTAACGTCTCTCACTTCTTTTTCCTTTTGGAGCAATGCCTGCAGCTCCAGGACTTCTCTCTGCAGAGTTTCATTGACTTGCATCGCCTCTTTTTTCCGTTCTTCAACCTCACATTTCTGTTTTCTCATGGTCTCAATCTCAATCTCTCTGTGTAAGATTTCTCTCTCCTGCTCCCATAGCTTTTGGTTCACGTCTGCCTCTTTGGTGAATGTGTCAAACTGCTCCTTTAGAGCTTCCCTCGTCTCCTGGCCATGTTTAATCAAGGTCTTGATCTGCTGGTGAAAGGTCTCTCTCTCCTCGTCCCAGTCCTGAGCATTTATCTGTCCCTCCTTGATGATGGTGTCCATTTTCTCCTGTACTTCTTCCTTGTCAATCTTTCTGTGTGATGGAGCTGTGGCAGGACTGTGGGCTCCAACACTGCCAATTACAGCTTTAAATAAAACCGGTCATAGTGCAGTGGCCGTTCAAAATGAACCTGTCTGTAGTCTTAAGGAAGTAATGAGTTCTCCTACTTACAAACTCACAAAACAGCATCTTGTGAGGCTGTACAATGTGATAACAAAACAAAAATATAATTGAGAAAGATGCCACCCCCTGAAAGAAATTAGTGGCTCTCAGCTTCACCTAGAATTTGTCTTGTTTGTGCCTCTACAAATAGTGATTAAAGCCATTTTAAAAACTTTTTGTTTTAATGTCATGACAGAAATCGGTTATGACTTATTGCCAACCAGTGGCTAAAATGATCTTGTACTGTTGGAATATAAAATAATAATCCCACATTATGTAACTATGTTACTTTTGCAGATAGTTACAGGCAGATAGTTACAGGCTAACATAGCCTGTAACTATCTGCAAAAAGACACAAACTCTGATTGAAATGATGTTTTATTTATTCGGTTTTGAATGGAGGAACGTGAAGACATCATTCAGGAGCATAGCCCTGATCACATGCTGAACAATAAACAGGAGTAACATATTCAACATGAACTGTGCAACAGAGTCTATCAGGAGTATTAAGCAGAAGAGAATCCCTTTTGAGCATTTGAAACATCTGTTGCATCCTTCTGCTAACTGGCAAATAAACTTGACTGGCCTCGAGTTTTAGAAATAAGTGCACTATAGTTCATACAGGTTAATACTTAAACCATGGGAAATGTTGACTGTCAAAATTAAACAGCTTCTAGTCTCAAACTTGTTTCGGTGTTGACACTGCTCCCCTCTCTCTCCATCTCTCTCTCTCTCGCTCTCTCTTTCTCATAGATAGTGAAATGAAAAGAGCACATGCTATCCTGCTTCTTCATTTCCACATACTGTGTATCACCTACTTTTCCATAGCACAGCGCTGTACCTAACAAAGCTTCACTTGTCATGTGCTCAAGAGAAAAGTCCTTGTGCAGAATTTGGTGCCATGAAACAGTCACTCCTCGTGATATCAGTCAATAATGTCTCCATCTCCCTTCCATTATAACCTGTATACTGGGGCAGTTGTTATAATTTACATGTTACATTTACATATCATTTACATTATACACACACACACACACACACACACACACACTTGATTTATGTTTTCTGGACTTCAATTTAGCTTGGGACCCTTGGGGCAAAATCGGAGCGACCATGCTGGGCTATTGTGAACCCCACCTTGGCTTATGAATAGTTTAATCACATACTCTTTTCAAAGTGGTTCACCAAAACATTACACAGCACCGCCTGAGGCAGCCAGTTGGCCCGGCATTAAAAATACTAGCATTCTATAAATGGAAAGTTATGACTTTCGTTGTGTAGCAGCCGTGTCCTGTGTGAAGTGTCCTTGAACCAGACGCTGAACTCCTGCTGCTTACTCTCACTAAGCTGCTCTGGATGAAGCATCAGCTAAATGCTTAAGATGTAAATGAAACAGGAGGAGCCTGCTGGGAGCACAAGGGCCTGTTTCTAGCAGAGAGCCGGAGAGGGTGGCGTGGCTCTGGAGGACAGAGCCTGCATGCTAACACGACACTGAATGCTGATCACACTCTGCAACAGCAGGCCTGCTCATCACCGTCTGCCATGAGACAGGATTAATATATGGTGGGTAAAATCCTGCTACATGTCAGTCACCACTCACTTTAAATAACACCAAGGACTGTCTGATCCAGTGAGGTTTAAACAGACTACCTTATTATATTACTCAGGTATAAGGTGGATCCAATAGAGACAGAAAAATTACGAGTAATTTTAGATAATGATCAAATTCTAGTCAATTAAAATAATTGGAATAATTTATTACCTTTATTGTGGAGGTGAAATATTTGGTTAAATGTCAGGTAATTTTACTGTGTCAAAGTGTGTGGATGAAATCCTTTTAAATAATCATATATAAAACCACATCATCAGTTATAGTTTCCATGTTGACAGTATTGTCACACAGTGACAGTGTTCTGTGTCTCCTGGTGAGCAGATAACAAGAGCTGCTATGGTTTAGTCACAGGACGGAGAAATCAGTCTTTTCAAATATGTCATCATTTGCACCACATGGTCACCTGACCACAGGTCAGTGTCTCTGCAGCAGACCTGTCATCTCTGCAGCCTCTCAGCGTGTATTTGTCTCTGGATGAAGAGTTGAAATCATCTGTGTAAATTATTCATGGACAGAAAGTGATACCTATGGTTACAGCACTACTCTAACAATAAATACAAACATGTAACAGTTTGATATAACTCACTTCAGCTTGACATGATATTACAATGTAAGAGAAAGGTCAAGGGCAAACTCAAACAAGTTATTTTTACTGTAGAAAATTATGTCTTTAGTTAACAAAATTAGAATATGTTTACCTACTGGATGATCTGTATGTCTGTATGTATATTTTGGTTTGTTGTATAATATGGCTGATTTTAAAGTACAGTTTTAGTGTTCTTACCTTCATCATATCAGTGTCTAATGCTACCCTCTTGTGGTCTTAATGTGAGCACAAGCAGTTAATATATAAAGGTTTTGGATGAGGAAACAACACCAAGGCTTCACATCTCACAGCCTTTAAAAAGCTGCAAAAATCTGCAGACAAGTTGTGCACATCTTGTTCAAGGACATGTCCACTGACACACAGCGACAGCCACATCGGTAAATTTGTTGATCTGACCTCCAGTCAGACAGAGGCAAGTGCCAGACATACTGTTTTTGACCTACAGCAGCATTTCTTCCCTCAATGATCTGCCAGTGCTTTCATGATGACACCTGCTCCTTCTCCCTCTCCACCTCTTCAGCCTCAGATCGTCTCTCCCCCTGAACGATGCTTTTGTTATATAACTCTCCACAACAGGGCCTGTATTTTTCAAAGCGGAAAGTAAGCAAAAAAACAAAAACAAAAAAAAACTTCAACACTGAGGAATAAAAGACAAATTTATCAAGGACTCACTCCAACTAAAAGCGAAGCATGGAGCAGCTTGCAGGGATAAATCACATGTGTGCACAGTCACCTGACATCTGTTCCATTGTTGAATTTTAGCAGTGATATTACTCTGCAAAAGCCTTTATTTCATTTTTACAGTTAGTATTTACACAAAGTCTAACATGAAATATGCCTGGCAGCAAGTAAATAGCCTGCAACTGTATCAAAGAGGCTTGGGGCACAGCTGAGAGCAGTGACTGTTTTCTTGTGATCACAAAATTACTTAAGTCCGGGACATTTAAGGACCCCATCCTCGAAGTAAAACAAACAGAGCAGTAAATTGAGCAATTTAAGAATCCATTTGTTCATATTAAGTTTTGAAGGTATGTATATATTCTGTCCTGCAACTGGAATGTTTTAAGGTTCAGTCCTCATGTTGAAGGCCAATGTAAAATAAAACATAACACACATTTAAAAAACACTGTTTTATTGCATCAATGCTTAATCCTTTGACTTTTGTACAGATTTCCGTATTTACAATTTTATAATTATTATGCCTCTAATAAATAGTACAACTGAAAGTCTCTCTCTAGTCTACATGTTTAAATATTGCACATGCAAAGTATGTATAGTATGTGCTTGTCTAATAGATATACTTACTAGCTTTATACAAAGGTACATAACAAAAAACGTGGGATCCAACCACCATGCTACTGAAAAGACACTGTGCGGTTCCCCTCCAAAATAAAACTCTACTTCAGCCATCGAGACATGCAGCCGTTCTGCAGAGGGGAAGGGGAGAGTTTGATTACAGTAAACCTGTAACCACAGTAACTGTAACTCAAATCCCAAAAGTAAAATTTGAAAGACAAAGTTCTTCTCAAAGAACAAATAAACGAAGCACTTTTCCAGTTAACCACTGCAGGACAGCAGTGACTAGCTGTGAATTAGGTGGGAAATTTCCACCAGTACTGCAAGACTGACAGATTAAAAAAAGAACAAAAACTCATTTTAATCAGTGACTTTTTCAGATAAAAAAATTAACAATAATAATCATAATAATAATAATTAAAACCAGTGTGACCTACAAGGTTCTGAAGACTGTTCTTTTTTTGTATTCAGTCTCCAAAATGTAATATTGGTAAATCATCTGTGAATGAAACCTTTTATAGGTTCAAAAGGACTTTTTCTGCCATAGGCAAGAAATCTATTCCTATAAACAGACTACGTGTTCACGTACAAGTGCTGCTCTACCCGCAGTGTTGGTAGACCAAAGTCAAACTATACATTATACATAAAAATCCTCATATTTTAACATTTAATACCAACAACTTCCAGACATAGAGAATATAATGCTGTGAGAGTCCTGCCTGACATCACATTCCCATAGTGCTTGAGAGAGTGAGAAGTACACGCACACGGTGATGGGACAAGAGCATGAACGATGTGGTCTCACTTCACCTCTAGATGGCAGTCTTGCACAAACCTACAGCTCCTCCTTGTCATTTCATTGGAATGGATGACAGGTACAGTGCAACAACGACGACAACAACAACAACAACAACAACAACAGGAGCAAACCCGAATCCTACAGGATCGACATATGTCTGCCAAAAAAAATGCCCGTTTGATCTTGTGTTTCCATGTGGGAACAGGGAAAAGCGTCTCTATTGTATCGTCTGGTTGACCTCTGTGGAGTTCTATGGCTTTGGCAAGAAGAGTTGAGAGGAAGCAGCCTGACGTGTTTGTGATGGAGCAGCCGCCCCTCCGTCTGCTGGGCTCCCTCCCTGCACCTCTGAACCCGAGTGAGCAGAGAGCACCGAGGCTCACGCACATACAGAGACACTGCACACCTTCAACAGACACTGAGACACTTCAGACAGGGGGTGACGGTATTTACAGAGGACGCTGGCTTGATTGCATGCACTTGATAATATGCGTGTTTCAGGGTTAACGTGTCGAAGATGAGCGTCGGTGCAGGAGTTCAGAGCCAACCTCAGCGGGAACGCAGTGTCTTTCAACTGTCCAGTGCTGTGAGAAAGTTTGCACAGCCTACAAAATGATTTCAGATGAAATGATCTGTTTTGTTTTTTTTAATCTGTGGTCTGTACAGTGATTAAAGTATTAAAGTAGCTACACCCCGTGTTGCTCAGATCTCATCTTCAGGTTGTAGCTACAGTTTTTGAACATTAATGAAAGTATTCCTGTCTTTAATCCCATCATGTTTTCAAATGAGCACCATCAGCTCTAACCCCAGCTCCAGTGACTCCGAGCCTTACACATACTGTACTGTCATTTTTATAGAAGACAATTAAAACAAGAAAATATTCACAACTGAAAGGATAGAAAAACTTATTTTTTCCTTATTATTTTGGGCATTTCTGCTTAAAAAATGACTAAGATAATAATAATTTAAAAAAGATCAACTTTGTTGAAAAATCAACAAATCATTTCAGCTGATAAGGGTGTGTGATATGGTGCCTTAGTTTTTTAATTCCATTTATGTATTTGAAATTGATAATGTATCAGAAGTAATAAATAAAACCTAATGTAAAAGGAAACAAATGGTGCACAGATCACAAACATTTTTAACTATCGGATGTTAAACTGCAGGAATCTGAAGGGGATCAAAGCTTTTCAAAACACCAAGGTGTAATTTATTAACTTGATTCATGGTGATTTAAAGGACAAAAAAATAAATAAAAATCCACCCTGAAACACTTCATCACTGTTTAAAAATCCTCTGTCAGTGATGAAACACTACTACTAACACTACCATTACTAAGTCAGCTTGGTTTTTTGGTCAAATTTTACAACTAGATCTGAATTTAAGAGCAGATGTTCAAAATGTTCAAGTATTTAAAACACCAATGAGATGTTGGGTTTTGGTGTCAGTCGCTCAGGATTAAAAGCAAAGGCTTCATTTAGTGACAGCGTCCACAGACATGCAGGTAGAAATCTGTCGGGAAGCCAGAACGCTTCACAGAGTAAAAGGTGCAATTCAGGTTTTGTCAACTGGAAAACCTCTTGCTATTTCTCAGGCGTTTGTCCTCGCTCTTTCCACCTACACATTAACACACAGCTGAGTGCGATGGGTTCACACCTGTTCTCTGGAGGCTGTCCAAAGTCATTTTGGGAAATGTAGGAAATCACCAACTGAGGCAAAAGCAGGCGAGACAGACAGAGAGAAAGCAGGTAGACCAAAAAGTTGAATTAAATCACCTCACAAAATAACTCCTGGAGAGCACTGAGCACCACAGACAGATGATATAACAGTGAGAGAGCACTGGAGGGTGGATTTTTTTTAATTATTATTGAAAAGACACAGACACCTTTGAACATTGTTCACCCAGCAGTATCCGTGAGAGAGGAGCCCCAAAACCACACTGTATTCATTCATGAATATCACAAGGTCAAAACACAAGCCTGGAGTCAACTTTTAACATTCTCCTCTCTTGACTGCTTGGTTTGTAGCTCTGTTGAACCGATGCCAGCACCTCATACCAGCCCCCAGATGCAGAGGTTGAAAATAGAAAGTTGGAGAGCTGAAGTATCGTAGCACCACAAGAGCTCCAGGAGCTGTGGCCTGACGCTTACAGATCCTTCTGCTTGAGTGGCGGCGAGCTCTGCCATCATTCTTCCAGGAACTATAATAAGAGGGCAATTGTTCCCCTCCTCGCATTCCCTGTCAGAACCCAGACTGCAGGCCTGGTGGCGCATCAGACTCCTGGTGGGTGACAGATCTGCAGACACACACTCACATCTCGCTGGAAAAGGAAGCAGCTCTGAACCTCTGCACTCAATGTTTTTGCTTTGCTTTTTTTTTTTTGCTTTTTTTCTTTTACATTATTTTTTATTGCATCAGGGAAACAGAGACAACAGAGTATTATGTGTAATGTCAGCCCTTGAGTGTCCCTGTCAGAGTAAAGTGGGAGGAGTCCTGCATGACTCCCCATGCTGGCTTCACGGTTTCATTGGACGTCGGGTGGAGAGGCGCCGCTCGCTCGAAAGAAAACTAAGAGTAATTTTAAAAAAAATGGATCTTGTTGATGATTATTTTGTGTGTTACTCCTTGTAGTTATTTTTCCCATCAGCAGGGACAGGACCTCACCCACTGGCATGCACATGCAGGCTGGCTCGTTCCCCGCTCACAGTGAGCACGGCTACTCCATGCCGTTCCTCAGCATCTGATTGGCTGCGATGAGCATGACGCTGATGATGAATGCCATGGCGAAGGCGCAGATGAGGCTCTTCCTCACACACGTCTGACGGTTCTTCTTTGAGGGGTGAACTGGAAGGGAAATGAGAAGGAGATCAACAAAGAGATGAAGAACACGGAGAAGAAAAAGTGCAATTCTAAAAGATGATTCAACTTCTGTGTTTGACGTGTGTTTGAACTGATCATTTTCCACACCCAGAGAAGGGACATTAATGAACAGACGAGGCTCTGACACCAAGCACATTTGGAGTGGGTTATTTGTACTGTGAAGCGTTTACTGCTTTACCCTTTACATTGGTTGATTTCTCTTCCCTTGGGGAGAATTATGCCTTTCAACTTCAATAACACAAATTGCACTAAAATGGCTAAAACTGCAAGTTTCTCTCCCCTGTCAAGATGTCTGCTTTATGTTGTGTTAGGAGAAATTATTTCACCCCAAAAAGCCAAGAGTGTGGGTTACTACAAGATGGATGTTGAAACCTGATGGATGAAAACCCTGGCGATAAATACACTGTGGACACATCTACACTTAAAAAGGGCAAGTTAATTGTAGTTGCCATTTTAAAGTTGGAACAATTTCAAAATGAAGTAAATACAACTACATTTTAAGTTCAGTATCAGTTTCCTAGATTTTCAAGAAGACAAGAACAACTTGTCAGATTTTACAGTACAGGAGGTTTGGACCAAGGCTAATTTTCATCTCTCGGTCTTCTATAAATATATATATATATATATATATATATATGTATATATATATACTTAAGAGGTATTAATGGCAGAGAAAATAAAATTCAACACAGTGAAGTGACTGTTTGCTCCTTTTCTGCCCAAATCTTTAAACCTGACAAAACTAGTTCAAATCCTCTACCCAGTAAACAAAACACTCAACAACTTATTTGTAAGTTTCTGTGGCTTTTTTGAGACATCCTGGTCCACTTCAAACCGGCTATGTTTCACAAAAATACACTGTGTCTGTTCCAGGCCAAAGGAAATAACTGGAGGTGTGATCTAAAATCAGTGTTGCTGGGCAGAATTCACAGCTCTGCTCTGGATCCCAGCTGAATGAACAGCGGGTTGCTGGGAAGTGACCAGCAGAGAGGGACAGTGAGGAGAGTGTCACAATTCACAGGAGCAGAGTGACTGCACAGCAACGGCCAGAAATCTGAATACAACACTAAGCTAGTCTGGCAGCTTTAGACTATGGGTCTGTAAAACTATGAAATAACACACATGAGAATCGACCCTTCAAATTCAGATATTGTAATTTTCTATATTAAATGCTCCTTTAAAGTGGCACACAACTGTATCATGTCTGCAGATGGAAAATATAACCTTGAAGATGTTGAAGTGTGCAGGTAAAATCTAATTAAAACGGTGGATCTGAGCCTCTCCTCTGATTGGCTCACCAACCTGAGCTCCAGCGCGAAGCCTCAGAGAGGAGATATAAAACTACACTGAGATGCTTTTTGGTACTCAAAACCACATATCTTCTTATAATTATCAACACATCAAATAAAACTATATATAGTCTAAATATGGGACCTTTAATGAGGGTGCACTAAATATTAGAAAAGTGTCATTGTGTAAAAATGCTGGTGAAGCGGTGAGCACCTCTACTACATGCTTAAAATACGTGACAGCAAAATTCACCTTAACAATATACATTTTTTCTCAATAACACTCCCTTTAAAGACAAAGGATATGGGAGTGTAAATGAATGATTGCATGTTGAGCATAAGGAGATCATATACAAATCCAAGCTGACACACACATTCGCATACAGCAGTCCAGCCTCCCTATAAGAGACAATTTTCTGCTTCAATCAACCTCCGGCGCCCACCGGTAACTCAGCAGTGGACTGCGAGAGGCTGAGATTATTTTACCGGGCCACGGTAATTAGGGGAGTTGGGCCAATGACCCACAGACACACAGCTCCCACTCGCTCTATTTTTAACTATTAAATCAAGAAGCACTGAAGTCATCAAAAATGCTACTCCAAAGAAAATGCAATGTGGAAAGTAGGGCAGAAATTGCTACATCTTTTTTGGCAGAGGTGTTTTGAGTTGGCAATCTCCAGCTGAAAAATACTATTCCAGACTCAATATAAAACATGACATGACATGATTTTGGATCATCTACGATTAACGTTCAGCCAATTACTAAGGTTATGTAACTAAACACTCTCTGAATGTTGAGCTTTAAACTTGGTTGTTCTTTGCACACAAGAGACTGACAATATGGTTTGTTTTTTTTTAACTGATTTTAACTAGTACAGTTTTACACACTGCTCACACACACAGCAGGGGAAATGAAGGAGCAGGTAGAAACTCACTCACCACTCAAGCTGTAAACTGAACCAGTGACCCTTTAATGATAACCTTTCTCTCAATTTTAGGCCACACATCACAAAACTCTCCACCGACTCCCCATCATTTAACCACCATGTAGCTGGGGTGAAATTATTTCACAGATTTTTCAGTATAAATCAGTATTAGTGTGTCATTTCCTCGATTGTACTGCAGCAAAGCGCTTCATTCTCTTTACACACACAGACAATCATCTCTAGAAAAATTTGAGGCGAAGGATTGTTTTTGCAGGTCTACTAAAATGTCAAGTATTTGAACAGGGTGTCGATGGAAAGACCATGTGTTCAGCTGCTGGCTGGACAGCAGGGATGGGAGGAGAGTTGTGGTCTAGACATTAGTTCTGAGTCCAGTTGCCTGAACCTGCTGTCAGCCTCATAAAACACCTCCTCAGCCGCCTGAAGCAACTACACCACTGCCAAATATCCACAAAGGGTTTTCTTCAGTGGACCGCTGTGCTCATAAAGGTAATGAAGTGAACATTGGTTTCCAGGCTCTGACTTATGACTGTCAACATTCACATGTGTATTTCACCATTCTGTGGCGCTTCAGTGGGGACACTTGTGCCAACAATTATACTGTGCCTAATTGTTTATCTTGATAGCCAGACAATTGTGACATTTAATTCCATATTGGAAATTTGGGAGATTACCTTTCAATAAAAGAGTGTTAGTGTGAAGTCTTTTTTTTTTCCTTAAGAGCAATCATATATGTGTCCAGCCATTAGCAGGCACTGATGCTCACTCTGATGCCATGTGTGTTTGTTCAGTGTTAAGATCTGAAAAACCTGCATGGATGTGTATTGTAGCTGCCACTGTTACAATACAGCGGCTAATGGGGATCTAACTAAATAAACAAACTATACATTGTAATTGTGCTGGTTGAAGCAATGGTAAGTGACCTGCTACAAGAGTAATATGAGTAATATGTAAAATAAGAGTTATATGAGTAATATGTCACAGGTAACAGACTGTTGACTCTGTGAGGTTGTGATCTTAAGTTTTCAACTCAGCACCTGGAAATTTAGTTCTTCTTAAAGGTTCTGCAAATGAGATTTTAAACAATAACAAAGCAGTAAACAACAATTTGCTCTGTAAAGATATAGAGGAGTGATGGCGTCCTGAGTGTAGAACGAAGTCACACCCCCTCTCTCTGTGTGATGTAATCTGAGCTTCTCTGTTTTCTGTTTTGGTAGCTAGGCTGCGAATGTGTGCATGTTAGTGCGGGTTTGTGCATGTGAGTCGCTCCTGTTGAACTATTGGTCCTCCCCACGTTTGAACACACAGGCACCGCCCTCACATGAGCTGACACAGTGCAGTAAGCAGCGTTCAGGTGAAAGTGACCGTGCAGAGTTTCCTCCACTGAAGAAAGAAAGGAGACCAGGGCACAGGCCGACGGGCCATGGGGACTAAATCCAGGTCAGCTGGTGGTCTATCAAAACATCCAGAAAGTTTTTTAAGTTTTTGCCGCTCCGTCAGTGTGAACAGGGGCCTGAGGTGTGGCTGACGAAGCATTTGTTTTGGTCTGAGATACTGGTGGTCTAGTGTGACATCTAGTGGCATATGGTAGACCATAAAACATATGCTATGCAACGGTCAGTTCATATTGACATATATGAAAAAAATCAACAGTTAGAACTTGAAATGAAGTTGTGAAGTTCACAACCAGGCGCAGCATGTGGGCCCTTAAATCTATACACTATATACGCAATGGTGACAGTCAAGGATCAAAGTTGATTTCCACGCTTGCTTCTGGCTGCCGGGCACACCTCGAACAGCTGTTCCTATGAGCTCTACGCTATTGGTGCAATTTGTTCAGCAATGAATCAGTGCCTGGTGAACTTCTGTGGATCAGTGGTTACATTCTTTATTCTGTTGTTTTTCAGCTCCACACATATTGATTCCACAGTGTGGTAAAGCCAGAGGGAAATCAAGTGCCTCTTATGCTACCTCATATATCAGAAAGCTGAAGCAGTAAGTACCAGAGGAGCATGATGAGTGGTGCTCAGTATGAATCGCACTGTGACACAATGTATTGATTTCTCCATGACTGAGCACATTTTGGTGTCCCTCTGTGGCAGGTGGTACTCATGGACCTTGGGGCAAACAGAAGCGATTGCTGTGTATTATCCTGCGGTGGTCAGTCTTCATCATAAACCCAGTAGGAACATCTTGTTGTCATCACTCCACGCCAGTTTAAAGACCCTGATAAAGTGCTGGTGCAATCTGTGTCCAATCCTCACTGACACCAGTGTCGGCCCAGTAAATACACACAGGCAGGCCGTGTGTGGTCAAAAGGGACATTCAGGGCTGTGGAATTTCACACATTATTTATGCTGCAAACACTTCTGATGGGGACAGTCTCACTCTCACTGCATAACAAAGCAGGTCGGGACCCTGCTTGACCATGCTGCCTTCAGGACACGTAGGAAATGGTAACGTTATGACTCAGCATTTCCCACATGCCACATTCATCTAAATGGTGTCAGTGACAAAGTGGACACAAGTGGGAAAGTCTTTTTTCCGAGCACAAATGGCATCAGTCAAGGCACACACAATGAGTAATCTCACATCAAACAACTTTACATTCATATTTTTTCAGTATGATATTTCTACCTAGACATCTGTCTCAACGCAGCGTTAGTCAGCTCACCATAAGAGGGCTGGCAGTGGGCCAAAGGTTAAAGATTAATACTTTAAATTTTAAGTTAAAATTTTAATTTACAATGTTGTTTACTTATATATACAGTGTGTATATATGTGTGTTATATATATATATATATATATATGTACATACACACACCCACACAGAGTGTTTTGTTTTTGTTTACCTGGCTGCACGGCAGTGGACGTGAAGGGATGGGTAATATGAAAATACTCAGTGTACTGTTATGTTTGTGGGTTCACCCACTGGTGAATGCTGATTATTGTAAAGTGAAGTGATGTGGAAAAAAAAGAAAGGGAATAACGAAACATTTGCTCCTCGTGTCGTCTCCTTAATAATTTGTAAATGTGCTTTGACTTTGCAGAGACAGCAAAGCTTTCCAGTCGAGGCTCAGTGGCAAACAATGAAAGAAACCAGACAGAGGATGAGCAGCAGGATGTGGATAGACTTGTTCGTGGGGTAATCAAAGTGACACTGTTTATCTGAACATATCTTAGGGCTGTTGTTTAGCAGCAACAAGCATCTGCTTGGTTATAGCCCAAAAGGTGCTTGTTTACACAGTGCCCTGCACATATGTTGGTAATACACGGTGATATATGGACTGCATACTGAGCACTGTGACACCAGGCTGCCTGTAGGCTTCCTTCTCTGATTAGATTTAAATGTTCAGTTGTTTTTTAGGTTATCTGATCAAAAATTTCTTTCTTTGAAGACCAAAAGCAGAAAAGACTCAAAAGGCTGACTCACTGAGTCTGAAGCCAAACCAGGTGTACAGTGTGAAAACTAAAATTATTTGAAGAAGAATTTATTTGAAAGAAACTACAGCATTTCCTGTTTTCATGTTGAGAGAGTAAAAAGGACCTAGAATACCCTCTGCTGCTCTGATATCCATAAATCTTGGATGGCTAGTTTTGCAGAGCGAGGTCATGTATATTTCATCTGCACCACTTCAGAACAGGTGACCAGCTGACGATCGTCCCCGCAAACGCTCTGTATCAATAAATCAGCAGGCGTGCTGCGACTCTGCTGGCTCTAGATCCTGATGAGGAAGCTCAAATTCTTCCTGACAGGATGGATTATTTTCTCTCTCACTACACACACACACACACACACATATGCCACAGCATGTATGTCCACAACACGAACACACACACACACACACACACACACACACACACACACACACACACACACACACACACTTGTATAGGTGCCTGTATGTGAAGTTAGCTCAGGCACTTCCGCTCACCTCCCTCAAACTCTGTCTGACAGTTCCCAGAGTTTTCCTTCAGGCTCTCTTCCTCGTTGATGATGATGTTCTCGATGTCCTTCATGGTGAGGTGGTCGCGGAAGGCGTAGAACAGGATGTGTTTCAGCTCCTCCAGGGTGATCCTCTGCATGTCGAACTGCAGGAGCAGAGAGATGAGATAAAATGAGATGAGATGAGGAGGTTTTCAAAAAAAAAGGGGCAGTTTTCCTTTCACATAAATAAACTGTGTGCACTGCTGCAGCACGCCTGGCAGGACCCAAACAAGTACTAACTCATGTGTACAAGACAGCAAGACTCTCCCTCAGTTTCAGGATCAGTGTGCACGCTTCAATAAAACAACACAAATAAAAACTCCATCACAGTCACTCATTGAGATTTTGCTGCCCACAGCTTACAATAAATGATGTAGAGACAAAAGCTCAAGCGCATAAATCATCATGCATGTTGTAGTAATTCTTAACCATGACGGCCCAGTGGCTCTCACAAACGTCACTATAATGCATTCACTTTAATCAGAGTGTAGCACAGAGTTGGTGCTTTGATTAAATTGAATGTGCTGGAGTTATGGCCTGAATGTGATTGATTTGTTGCTCAGTTTGAACATTTACAAAATTCAGTCTAAAAGACGGCACACACACACACACACACACACACACACACAACTTCTAAAGGTTTGAAGGTCTCACTGAGGGCAAAGACCAAGTTTTCTTGTATGAAAATTCAGAGGAACTTGACTCCAAGATGATGTTCCTGGTTATTTATCACATCCTCTATTTGAAAAAAATACTTCACACAAAAGGTGATATCATTGTCTCTGTATTAAGATGCTAAAAGCATGGGAGCAGCTGCCCCTAAAACTCACATTTCAATCACTCTAATGGCCTGCTACCAGTTTTAAGGACAGTCTGGGGCATGATGCCATAGCTAAGCAATCCTGTTACGAAAATGTATTTTTTCCCCCCTGTGACCTTGTATTTTTTGGTCTGGATCAGATACCTACACACATACAGTCTCTTCCATACTCTGAACAGAGCCTGTGAATCTAATCTGTGACATCAAGTCAAATCTTTCAATGTTGCTTCAGAGAAAATGATGAAAAATGACAGGCCAAGGTGACTGAACCTGCAGCAGACAAATTACAGAACCTGGGTGCATCTAATAGTGGATATGGAGTCATTTTATGGTTCTTAACAGTTAGTAATACATTTTTTCAGGGGTGTAAAAGTTCTGATACAGCAGCAGACAGGGAGAATAGTGTGTATATGTGATTTTATGCCATCAATTCCTCTGTAAATATATGTTTGCAAATCCCAAATCCCAGAGAGGTAGATAAGTATGTAAATAAGTGCAGAAATCACACTTACCCTCAATACCATTTGTTATCTCTCCACCTCAGAGTGAGCTAATGAACACTCACACCAATCACACCTCAGATGTTAATCAGCCTCCATAAAGATTAATTGTTGAAGCTAATTAAAAGCTGGGGGTCAATATTATAGGCTAACCTCTGTTTTCCGGGCGACTAGTCAAAGGAGAAGTAAATTTAAATATTTACAAGACAAAGTAAAACAAAAAACAAAAAAAAAAAACCTTACATAATAACAGAGAAAAACTATGTTTCAGTGACATGTAGATTAAGAGAAGAAGAAATTTTCATTTTGTATAAAAAACATTAGATCAAGTGGTGAGAAACACACCAGATAGGACTGAGTGTTTAGTTTTGGCTGGAAATAAAAAAAACTACAGTCACCTCTCCTGCTACTGTTAGTGCTACTGTAGTATTTCTACTTTTAATGCATTCATTACTCTTATCCATTTACTCATTCATCTATTTACTATCATTTAAAGGTCTCATATTGTATAAAGGTAGATGTCCATGTTTTTTTATTATTATAAAGCAGGTCTAGGTTCTATATTAATACTGTGAAAGTATCAAAGTCTCAGCCCACAGAGAAATGCACACAGCCTGTGTGGACTTAAGTAACTTTGTGATGTCACAGCAAAACAGTCATGGCTCTTAGCCATGCCCCCAGCACATCCTACCTGGACTCACCATCCAACCTTGCAGGATTTGGTTTCTCTGGGTGTTTACCTGAAATCTGCTATTTTTTATTTGATCACTCATATCAACCCTGTTGTTACGAGAGCTCCAGAGAGAAGCCTGAGAGAGGAAATGTAAAACTACATTGAGGTGGTTTTTGGTTCTTAAAACCACAAATATATCTTCTGATGGATATCAACACTTCAAATAAAACACTGGATAAATATAAAATATGGGACCTTTAAATGCTCTAACTGTATTACTCATTTCTCTGTAATGGTGTACTACTACTAAATATACTGATCATTATAGAAGGATGTGGTACTGTATCAGGGCTGAGGTTATCAACAACAGCTAAACTATAAATTATTTGGCCATATTACTGAGAAGTCTTGCATTACTGACTCCACTAATGCCCACAGGTCCTAAAAACATACCTCATAAAATTCTTCAGCTACATTATGATGGAATCTAATTGATAGTCAACCACTGTAAATCCAGACACCTTCCTGTCTTTGTTACTCATCAGTCATGGAAGCATCACAAACTTATGTCACATAATGTCTTACACCAAAAGACTCAGTATTCGAGTGAAGGTGTTCTGATGCAAATGAGCTGCAGCAGTCTGTTACAAAGCCTTTGTGTGTCTAATTCCTACCACCTCTCATGTGTAACAACATAAAACAGATGTTTTGTTTGCTGTTTCAGAGGCAGACAACATGTCCTACAGGCAGCAGAGCTCTGGTCATTTCTCCTCTACATCTCCATCTGGGGAACACAGAAAGAATGAAAAGCTAACCTGTCCTAAACAGTCAGATCCACCTGGAGCAATCCTGCAGCACCTGCCACTAAAAGTTACAGCCAGCTCCCGTGTCACTTCTCTCCATGGGAGACAGGTCGGTGGCCGTGCTGTGTTTACCTGACCTTCGTCCAACCTTGCTGCCTCCTAATGACGCCATCGCTGGGAGACATCAAGAGACTACCGGAGCTTCATTTGCCAGGGAAAAGAGAGGCGAGCCGGGGGATAGATTCATTCACTGAGCACTCCAGTGGCAGATAAGAAAAAGCCATTTTATTTCCTCTTTCCACATCCCTCCGACTTGCACAGACTATATTCACATTCAGGCATGGTGTGACCTTTATGAGAAAATATGGGCAGCAGAGAAGAATGACGCCCCTGCACTTAAAGTGACTCCCACAGAAAAGATCGTTAGTAGGACACCCAGTGTTGTCTGACCTACAGATATATATTGAACCCCATGCACAGGGAGGAAACCTTCAGTAGTTCAGTCGCAATAACACACCTCAAGCCCAGAGTCCTTTCAGGCGGACTCCGGAAAAGCTTGAAATGTCACACACTGTTAAGACCTGATGGGTAAAGCCCTGACAGAGTGATGGAAGTGATGATGGAGATTTGCATGGTCACTGAAATCTCGACTCATCGATCTAATGTGAGAGCAGTTTCCATAACAACAAGATACACAAGACTCCAACTCTAATGTATGACATCTGAGACGCCACTGATCTGATGTTGATGAAACGGTTCAGTGTTTACTTGCACTGAATTCAGCGTGGGACTGGCACAGGGCTTCAGTGCAATTACTGATCCCACCTGGAACTTTTTTTTTGTTGTTGTTTGAACAGCACAGAATCACAGTGAATGTGAAGATGTAAAGAATGCAATGTCAGGATTTTTTTCTGATTAACAGTGAAGTGAAAACAAATCTGGGTGACATGACATCACAGCGGATGTATCCATATTTTCAGACATCACTGATGAGGAGGCTGTACATTAATCAAAATAGCACATTTTTATGTTTTACAACTGTAATACTACCAGTATATGTTAGATTTTTAATGACGAAGGCCAGGCCAGTTTTGGTTCCCTTTGATAAACCTAACGCTGCATTTACATAATTTACAGCTTATTAACAGGGTGCATCATGCCTGACATTTCAGCACGGCACTGAGAATACAAACACTCACTGACAGACCGGCTGTTTTCTGTCTTTTTAAATAAGCATTCTGTGTCGCTGTACGCCTGGAGATTCTGATGCAAGACAAATATCCATGAGAACAGATTACAGAAGAAGTATTATCTTAAAAACATATCATCACCGATATCAATCTCTTCATCAGGGAATCATCAAAATTCAATAAAAGGAAGAGTATGATAAGCATTTATGGAGCATGATCGAGCTCAGACTAAGGGAAGGCATTGAGGTTGATTTTCCTGCCCTGGCAGAATCACTTTCCTTGGATTAAACCGTGAACCTTTTTGATTTTGTTCAACCGAGTGCGTGCCATGTTCTTCACACTGCCAAGTGCATTTAGGGTTGAAGATGAGGGAGAGGAGTCGCTCTGAAGAGAAAGCTCTGTTCTTCTCTACACTCGTAAATGAGGCGTGTTCAGCTGCTCACACACACACACACACAGGCGGTGAGAAGGTGCCAAGAGCCAGCATCAGTCCATCTGCTGAGTTCAGCCCTTTGCAGTACAGCCAAATTATACAGTTACAGATAAAGCTCTGCAAACACTGTAGAATCCAGTTCTATGCTTTTGCTAAGCTAAATTTAATGTGATGGAGTGGCAAATCATTTGTTGACACAGGCTCATCCTGAAGAGTCGCTGGATTTAAATGCAGAACAATGTGGTGTAGCCACAGACACACGGCTCCAGACGTTTATGACAAGCAGCTGAAAAATGAAGCCGGCAGTAAGTGCTGAAATCTGCAGTTCCTCGAATGACCATTTGTGACTGGCTCCAAAAGCAAGTCAGTCCCCATAGACCCCCATGTTAAAATGTCCAACTTTACAGAGGAAATAAACATGTTTACAGCCTGATACAAAAATCTGTTTTGGTCTCTAGAGCAAATTTTCTCCTGTTCAACTGCACAGGGGTGAATTTTTTATATAATTCACCTGTTTAAATTTTATTAAAGCTTGAAGTTCTGCATAATTGAGGGTATGGCCGCTTTGAGTGACAGGTGGGTGAGTGTATGCTTGCTACAAATACATACATACATACATATATAGTTGAATGTAAGGGTTGGATATTTGGTGTTTTGGATCACTCTTGATGACAGATTAGGTTTAAGAAAAATTAAAAATTATAATATTTTCATGAGGTAAACAAAGGTTTGAAAATAAACCTACAAACTTATAATGAGCAGAGACACCTGGCATGACCTCTGAAGCTGTTAGGAAAGTGTCAAATCCAAGTCAGATCAGTTTGTCGTCCACCACAAAAACATACTAGTGCAAGTCTCGGGACAAGAACTCACACTGGCAACACTGAGACTGAGACTGGGATGTGAACAATACCTGTACAGCCTATACAGTTGTGTGTTTATGATTGCTCTATGTTGTCAGAACATGAAAAAAAAATGGTGTGGTAGGAAGAAGTAAAGTTGAAGAAGAAAAATCTTATCCAAGCAACTGGATTTGACATCCAGGAGATGATGACAGTTCTCCTCCCTCCAAATAAAACTGCATCCTCTTGCACTTTGGGAAGTTGCAGCTGTCAGTTTAACAATTTCAACATCTCCTTTAGAGTATGTGCAGACCTTGCTTCCATCGTCATCCAGTCAGGAGCGATTTACTCAGCTGAATCCACCGACTGGATGTTTGTGCATGAACTTAAAGGACAGGTTCTACTCATCAGCACTGGCAGTGCAATGAAAGTTAACAGGTTGAGATCTTGACAGCCCCGCCATTAAGCGCTGACCCCATTAGCTGCCATATGTGAGAGAAGTTGTGAAGTAATGACTCGTCATTACTCGATTCCATCCGACAATCTCTAAGCAATAACTTTTCAGGACATCCCTCCTGCAAACCTCTCCACTTCTTACAGCTGGTAAAAATTTATTGCCAGGACATTTATTATTTATAGAGCAGTTTATATACACTGCATTATTCACATTACAGTATCCCAATCTGCTGTTTTCTCATAATGCCACTTCTCACTCTCAAGAACTGTCACATTCTCCAGCTCTTACCTTCTTATTGTAGATTTTTGTCTGTTCTCCAGGTCTTATATTTAAGCTGATGGCTGTAAGTGCAACTTGTAGCCTTAATGTATCCCACACAGTGTAGAAATGTGTTCCTGTTCATCTGTGAAGTCCTGTTGCTCTTACACTGTGTTATCACAACAAAGCTCATGACATTGTTATTGTCTGTCCACATCACTATCACCAAAACTAATTCCAGCACCTTTATTGTTAGTCAAGCTGAAAAGATTAGTTAATTATTAGTTGATGGATAGAGAATTATCTCCAACCGCAACTATTCAGAAAATGTATTCTTTCTTTTGATCTTTTTGATTTTTGAGCAAAAATGCCACAAGTTCCATTTTCTTAAATGTGAATATTTGCTGGTTTTCTCATAATGAAATAAATAATTTCAGGTTTGGATTTTTAGTCAAACAAAAAAAGCAACTTAAAGACATCAGTGTGCTTTGTGAAGCTGTGACAGGAATTTTTCACAGGTTTCTGACATTTTATCAACCATATCTGCCGATTTATGTTTAGTGGGTGATCTAAACAGTTGAATGTCCCACCCCCACTCCCAATATAGACCCTCTGCAAAAAGCCACAGAGCCAACATGACTTGTAGATATACGGATTTGAAAAAGACAAATTCCCCAGTTTCAGCACCGTAGTTTCAGCACCGACACATATACACACTCAGAGGGACTGGAGATGAAAAAAGTTTGACCATACACAACATAAAAACACAAGGATAAGGCTATGGCAGTGTGTGCTTGGTCAGGTGGAGTGTGGTAAGTGCTAGATTGCATCAATCGGAGGGTTGCTCTCTGATTGGTGTTTACAGTTAGGGGCTGGGGCCTGACAGCAAAACAACCACAGCAGTTTAGTCTCTATAGCTGATCCAACTTAGCACCGACCTGGAGTTTGTTATCGAATCAATGTAAATTTGCTCCTGACTGCACTCTCCTGCACGTGGGTGCTCGGCATTCTCCATGGGTGCTCGGGGGGCCAGAAGCACCCATGGTTTCAACGCCTGTGTTATCAACCAAATGATCAATCCATTGATCGAGAACTTAATGAGCAGATTTAACAACAATGAAATCAATAATTGAAGTAATGGAATCATTATTTTGATTCTGACCATTTACAACATCTGTAAATGATAAATAAATAAATGATAAATATTACTCTATGTATCTAATCTGCAAAATACATTAACCAAAATATTAGTTACCACTATTATTATGACTGTTACTATATTAATTACTGCACACTGTAAGTGTAGGATGTAAATGTATTTCTAAAGGTTTTTCATAGGACTTATCACAGGAAATAAGGCCAGACTAGGCTTAGTATATTCATTATGCCCTCCTCTACCCGTGCTTATCACCATTGGTTTTCTTGTTAAAATGAATGCTCAGCATCTTTATCGATCTCTGCTTTTAAACAGTCCCCCACCAACCCCACCCCCACCCCCACCCCCACCCCCACCCCCACCATTAAAAGGCCCCGAGCCTTCAGTAGAAATTTATGTCTCCATTACCACAGCGTCATCCAGCCATCAAAGGCCAGAAGATTAATTAAAAGAAAAAAAAGAAAACATAACGTGCGCCATGAGAGTCACAACAGGCGGGAAAATAAATAGGAGCTCATATCTCAAAGCAGTCACTGGACTGTTGGAGGTGACAGAAACATTGGCCACATGGTGCATTGATGAAAATGACTCACTTCGACTTTGATAGACCAAGTACAAGATACACGTTAAGGCCCCGAGGAAACGAGCCAGACCTCTCTGCTGAGGTCTGTAACCTGTAAACACTTCAGTGTGGTTAAAGTTCTGTGATCAACGTGTTTTTGTGGCTTCCTCAGACACAAGCAGACAAGAGAAAACTCTGATCAAAGCGGCAAAGACAAATGCTCACATCAGGTGTTTAACAGTCTGTGAACCCTGCAGGGAAATCTATTTGAAGCTCGGGACAGGAGACGATACTCTCCCTTCATGAGGTTCACTCACTTCACATTCACTTTTCATTTGCCGCAAGCACAACAGCGTGATGCCTTTGCCAGTAGCAAATCAAAAGGACAGCAGACTTTAGATGGCTTATCTTAGAAGAAATCTGAAGAAAGTGGGGAAAGAAGGGGATCTGCCGAAAGCCACTGAGCAAGCTATCAATAGCCAATTACTGTTAGTATGATTAATCAAAGAGAAATTACTCCCATTAACCCCTGGAGTGGAGCAGCCTGAGGGTCACGGCCCTCATTAGTGGGATTCAGAGGATCTATATGTCCTGTCTTATGTAATTCATTGCCTTTACTGAGGAAGAATGAGGAACAGAAGAGACAGAAGACAAGAGGGATGGTGAATAGAGGAATGAGTCGGGGACAACAGGAGACGCAGAGGGATGAGGAGGTGCAGCGGAAAAGTGGGAGACCAAATTAATTCTAAGCACAATTTGACTTGGAGGTTTAACATTGGATTGCAGCTCAATGCAAACCTGAACACATTCAGCACAAGCTTTAATTAAGCCCAACGGGCTGCAGCAGCTTCTGTCAACAGGAACCGATGATAAACCATATTTCTCATCTCAAAGTGGTCGAAACTTTTTTGTTTTCACTTTGACCAAAACCTAATTAAAGCCCAGTGCAGTTCAAGAGCAGCAGCTCTGGTTGGCTTGCAGAACAGGAGTCAGGCATCAAACACTAAGCTCCAAGAGTGAGCCTATATCGCCTGCATACTCTCAAACACACAACGCTGGAGTGAACAGATGTGTAGTGAAGACCCGGGGCTTTGACTCTTTTGCCATTTTTTTCTTTTCTTTCGAAGCAAAGTCATAAAAAAAAAAAAACCCGACGTCGAGGTGCTGGCAAAAGCAGGGAGATGCATCGACCCACCTGCTGACTCTCATTTCTGAAATTAAAATCATCTCCACAGAAATGTCACATTAGGGGCTCTGTTTTATGATGTGGAGAACTGCATAACTGAGGACTCAAAGCCCACGCTTTGGGGGGAAAATATCAATTCGTGCAGCATTATGACTTAAGCTTAGAAAAGGTAGAGAAAAAAAACCTGAACTCCAGCCATGTCAGGAAACGCTAACAAACTAAAAAACATTAAATGATGAGCGATGAGCGTAAGGCCTAAATCTTTTGAAGCCTTGCATTCATCCATTCACTATTCATCCTCGCTGTCTGCAGCCTTGATCGGACTTTCAAGTGCAACTCTGAGAAAAAAAAAAAAAAGGTTAAAACCGCATCTTAGCCGATGTTAGCACACTGATCTACGCTGTGAAATGATGAACAATGAGAAGCGGAGCCGATGTCTTTTCAATCGCATTTAGCTGACAAATGATTTTCTCCATACATCTAAAAAGGATTCTGCACTGTGATTACTTAGAAGATAAAAACGAAGAAGCTTCCCCCCGAGGAAATCCAGTGTGTCAGTATAGTGCAGTCAGAGGCATTTATTTTGATTGACAGCTACATCATTAAAATTCTGGGCACTCAAGAACACAAATGATCCTCCAGTGTGTGTGTGTGTGTGTGTGTGTGCGTGTGTGTCTGTGTGCGTGCATTTATGTGTGTTTTAAGTTAAGCGACTGTGCAGTAATGTGTTGCCGACACTTATCAGAGCTGCGGTCTGCATGAGAAAGAGCTGTGATGAAGTGAATCACTGAGGTAGCCAAGCTGACTCACATGTAATTAAAGCTCCACGGAACATAAGGAGGAGGGGTTGGGATGAGGAAGAGGGAAAAAAATGTCACATATGTGAAAAAAACAAGGCTCCTCTAAAAACACGCAGAGAGGCTTCGTGTGATACAGAGAGCAGGCAGAAGAAGGAGACAAAGTCAGATGAGCTTTCACTTCTCAGGAGGCCTGAGGGTGTGTGCGGCTGCAGAACTTCAAACAACACCGTCCATGTTTTCTCAGCGCTGGGAGAGGGAGCGTTATCAGCTTGAGTCAACGCACAAGACTGATTGGCACAGCACTGACATCCACACACTATTCTGGGTTATTGCTCAAATGGTTAAGAGTGGATAAGGTTGAGCCTCTTACTGTGCACTGTATATGTTTGTGTCTCAAATAAAGAGGCCCTCCTGCACCCAAAGGTGAAACCTGTCAGTTTCCAATCAGTAAAAATCATCACCTCATGATGAGTCCTGGGATCAGCGAGTCCAGAATCTAGGTGCTATTGTCTAATACACTGCATACACTGGCATAAACAGCCAGGTGATGCATTAAAGGAAAAAACCAACACATAGTATCTTAGTCAGGTGTTAGGTACCGACATGCAGCCAGAACAGCTCTGGACTCATCTGGAGTGGTGGACGCCATTCTGACAAAACATATTCCCTCATTTGGCATTTCGATGGTGATGATGGTGGAGAGCACTGTCTAAAACGTTGGTCCAAAATCTCCCTGGGTTGAGATCTGACTGTGAAGGCCACAACCATTCAGTGAGCCCTCGTGCCTGTGTCCTGTTTCTACACTCATCCTTTCATTTTTCCTCTGTCTGTATATGTTTATTTGAAGCCTTGTGTAGCAGTGTGCTTCTGAAACAAATCATGATGGTGCATACCCACACGCAAATGTAACAAATGTACATATATTGAATATATGTAGGCCTACATATGAAGTAAAATCATAAGGACATATGTCTGTATATACATAGGCCTATATACTGTATGTGTGCGTGAATATATTACATATGAAACCTGATAGAAATTGGAACAATATTGATATATATGTCTAGCTAATGTATATTTATGTATGTATGCTCATATTGTAGACATGTAAATATATATCCATTCCAAAGGCTGTCAATATATGGTGATATTATATATGTATATATTTAAAATGAGTAAGAAAAAAATAATAAGAAAATCATATATAAACATATAGAATTTTTATAAATATGCTGTTTTGATAAATTTGCATTTAATGTGGGTATTTCATACATGTTATGAACTTATATCGCTCATATATCCAGAGGATGTACATTTGTGATCATTATATATCCCCTTATAGGTCACCTATACTGCATGGCAACATCACTCTTGATATAGGGGCATGTACTGTATGTCATATGTTACACTTCTGTATGGGTAAATAGAAAAAGCCTGTGTCCTTAAACACTGTAGACACATTAAGATGATGAGGAGTCTTTTCACCAGTTGTTTTGTATATTCTGTGTTTATTCGCTGAATTCTGCTGTAGAACTTTTCTGTTCCATCTCTGTGTGATGTCGTAATGATGGAACAGAATGTTGAGACGTGATCACACTGAAACTTCTTCAGATCAGTTCACTTCAACCTTGTTTGTTGGCGTATGCACCTGAAGAAAACCTGAAGAACCATTTTGCAGAGTATTTCGTATTGTTCACTCACATTCAACACAAAACAACACTGACACCACGTGACCTGGAGCGACCCTCACGTAAGTTGATTACATTTTCCACACAACACTTTTTCCAGCAAAGAAAAATCACAAGTCTCTTCTCAAAGTCAAGCTTTCAGACATGTTTGGTTGTGATGTAGATATAAAATCTGATTTTGTTAACACACTATTTCATCCTACTTGGTTCTCAGCTGATGCAGCTGACACTGGCACATTGTTTTTAGATAAAACTGTTTAAATAGATTTATAAATAAGCAGATACACTATAGTGGTTACACAATGAGTCACTATTTTCACTGTAAAAAAAAATTCTTCTCAATTTTAAATATATATATCATGTGGATAACTGAGTTATTAGTTACTAGTAGTATTTTTATGTATTTTTACTCAGGTTACAGTGTTTATAGTAAAAATGTATCTACATTTGTGAGGTGATAGTAGTTGTAGTAGAGGTAGTAAGCAATATGTATAGGTCTGTAATTTCATTTTATTTGGTTTAAGCTTTAGTTTAGTATTTGTGGTGGATTTTTGAGATGAAAATAACTGACTGATCCTGACAGAGCCTGATGAGCTGCCTCTCTGTCTGGCTGTCAGGCTCTGTGAGACGAGACATGACTCTGTGTATTTAAAGTTTTTTGTTTCTCCTCTCATTTCAGGTGTGAGAAATCAGAGTTCATTATTTCACCATGGCTGAAAGGTCAGTCTTTGAGGTCATCTCCAAAGGCCTGATCTTCTCCACCACTACTTATTATCATGTGGAGGACCTGCTGGGGAGTGGCACGTTTGGGGTGGTCGTCCAATGCAAGAAGCTGGATACCAATCAAACGGTGGCTTTAAAAATTGTGCGGAGCAGGAGACACATTGAGGAGGCGAAGCAAGAGGTACAGCACAAACAATGTGCATCAGCATTTGACTTGTGTAATGATTGAAAAACGCACTGCATTCAGATCAAATCTCTAACATCTCCTATGATCCCAGGAGGCTACGCTCAAGATGATGAAGGAGCTCGACTCACACATGTTCAACATTGTTGGATGGAACGACTCCTTCATATACGAGGGTCTTTACTGTCTGGAGTTCGAGAAACTGGACATAAGTCTGCATGAATTCCAGCTGAGGAGCCGGCATCGCCGTCTGCTGTTGAAGGAGCTCCGCCCTGTTGTGCAGCAGGTTTGTTACACACATTGCATTGTAGAGTGAAGGCTGCACTTTATCTTAAAATGTGTTATGTTATAGTTTTTGGCAAATTCCCTGTTGCAACTTCCATCTAAATACATCAACAACTAAAGAAGGATTTTTAGACTATGTTACCAAATAACAGACTAAACAGTGCACATGTTCAGTTGGTCCAGTCACCATCTTTAGGGTGTACTATCACCATGGCTACACATGTTGGTCTACCTCAAACTTATCAGGGGAAAACAGCTGTGAGACATTCATATAGTTCATATAATTGAACGTACAAGTTCTGAATTTGACAGAACCTGTCATGTATTTTGTTGTAGTTCTGCACAAAAGTACGTGTTAGTTTATGTGCTGTCCTAGTTTTTGATGATGAAATGAACCCTGCAGTTGTTTCTAACTGTTTATTTCATTTCGTGATTTCAGTTGGCTACAGCCCTGGAATTTCTTAAGACTGTCGGGATCATTCACGCAGACCTGAAGCCGGAAAATATAATGATGGTGGACCATTTAGGACAGCCACTGAGAGTTAAAGTCATCGACTTTGGCTTAGCTTGTCACGATCCTGAGGCACTGACAGGCGTCACCCTTCAGAGCCTGTGGTACAGGTAAATAACTGACAGCACATCTGTACATCTGGGACGGCTGTGTCAGAAAGGACATTAAAATAAAGAAGCCCTGTGCGCTGACATCTCAGGGTTTTATGTTAGTTAGTCTTTATAACCTCAGTGTGGTGTTTGTCTTCTTCAAAGATCTCCAGAGATCCTGCTGGGGGTGTCCTTCAGCGAGGCCATTGACATGTGGTCTCTGGGCTGCATCGCTGCAGAAATGTTCATGGGCACTCCACTTTTCCGCGCCAGAGACGAATATGACTTGGTCAGCATTTCACAATATTATACTTAAAACACAACAAACATGTCTACCCATCATTATTATTATTATTATTATTATTAATCTTTGCATTGAGTTAGAATAGAGGGAGATAAACCATATTTCTGTGCATGATCACTGATCGGATTAAGATGAGAAACAATGACTCTCATTTCAAGCTAGAGACACTTAATCCACATGTTTGAATAATATTAGTACAAATTCACACTTATTGCCTGATCAAAGATCAGTTTGCTTCTAACTTGAAGGTAACTTCTCTTGTGATACCTTAAAAACTTTGGCCTTGAAGTGTAACACAACGTTGTGTCAGTACAGGTGAGGCAGATCGTAAAGACCATTGGGAACCCACCCGATCATTTGCTGGATGAAGGACTATACACAGAACGGTTTTTCTGTGCAGATGAATCACTGCTGGAGCCCCTCCCGAGGAGACTGATGGTAACATTATTTGGCCACTGTTGAGTTGGTTTTTTTTTTGCCTCGTCTTTGATGTGTCATTCTTTCCACAGCATTTAGAGCACATTAGCTCACAAAAACTTTTCTTCTTTCTAGTCATCACTTGAAGTGACAAACTTTGCTTATGCCCCGTGCAAAATTAGCAGCCTAAATGACCTGATGGAGGTAGGACATCTCTTCTGGAAAACATCTGTGTTTTTAACTCAAACATGAAAACACGCAATAGAACAAGTTCCGATGTTCTTACTGTTTTGTTCTACTCTGATCGTGTGCTAGGCGTCTTACAACCTCTCGGGAGAAGACTCTCCTGCTGTGCACTACGACCAGGTCAGCTTTGTTGACCTGCTGAGGCAGATGCTGATGGTGGATGCTGGGGAAAGAATCACACCGAGCCATGCTCTTCAGCATCCCTTCATCACAACGAGACACCTCGTCAGCGCATTCAACCACAGCTCCTAGTAAGTGTGTGTTTATACCTCTGTATTATCTCTGTGCTGATGTAGATAGATATACTGTAGACATAGATATAGAGGAAGTTGTTTGGCTCAGCAACTGGTTGTCTTCCAGTGTGAAATCGTGCATAGAGCTGATGAATGCTTGTGAGGATCTCAGCTCCGACAGCGGAGAGGATGTAGCTCAGACGACCACAAACACATGTCTGACTGAGGAGGCCACAAACAGCAGTGCCAGCCCGGCCATGCCCAGCGTTCCCTGTGAGGCCAAACCTGCTGCGCCGAGCAGCAACGAGCATCAGAACAGTCCCACTAAAAGAAAAAGGGATGCAGCTGCTGATGATGAGTGTGGAAACAGGTAAGTGTTTGACACATCTCCCTGTATTCATTATGTGGTACAGAAGAACATTTCAACATTTTGGTAAATATTCTTATTATTAGAGTTCATTATTCCACAGTTAGCACACAGACTAGGAGTGGTATTGATCTTCAGAACTAACTCTCAGCAAAAAACTAAAATAAGCACATTTTCCAAAATGTGAAACTGCTGCCTTACGATCCAAGAGATTTAAACTCTTTTCTTTTTTTTTAATTAACACCGAAGCCCAGGTATCTGTCCAGCAAAGAGAGGGAGGACTCATTGCTGGGCAGAGACCAGTGGACGAGTGACCACACCAAAGTCAGCGCTGCACAAAAGGAAGTGGGAGGACGAGGATTTCTGCAACTGCAGCCCAGCAAAGAGGAGGAGCAAAAACCTCGTCAGAGAACTGACAGAGAGTGTCAACAGTAAGCTCAGCTATGGAGACACACACACACACACACACACACACTTAGGATCAGTTTCGTTGACTTGGGTCAGATCTAAATATAAGTTCCAATGTAGAGTTAGTCTTGGTGAGTCTCTCATGTACGATCAGACACTTCACCAGTATTATGAAATGTTTTTTTTAGAACTAATCAGCAGCTCAGAGGGAGCCCAGTCCAGCTCGAGCAAGGCAGACCACCTAAAGAGGAGGAAGAGGGACGATGAGGAGGCTTCAAGCTCAGACCAAACCGCAACAGAGAAGAGAAGGAGGGGGAGTCAGGCTGGGGGAGAGTGGTGAACTTACCCAGCAGAGGAGGCCACTGAGAACACTGTTTCTTATAGTCACACACAATTAAGACAAACCTGAAGTCAGAGGAGCCAAGAACTATTTTCATTTTCATTGTATTTCTTCTTCTGTTTACTTGTATTGCTTGTATTTCTTTTTCATTCATGCTTCATTACACAATAAAAAATATATACATGCATATCATATTGTATTGTCTAATACTGCAACCACCATTAACCTGGTCACATGGTGGGTTTCCAGAGGTTTCTACAGTTTCCCCCAGATCTTCTGCTTTTACTGAACTTTACTCAGCAACACCTCTGTTGAAAAGTAAATATTTAACTGTTTCATGTTGTAGGTTTAGGCACAAAAGCAACTTGGTTAGGTTTAGGGATAGATCATGGTTTGGGTTAAAATAAGTACTTTCACAGGTTACAATATAAAACATGGTGGTGGTTAATTAGTTAAGAAAAAAAAAGAAAAGAAAAAAAAACGTCAGCAGGTCATTTCAAGCCCTTTGCTGAAAAGTCTGATGCTGTCTCACGCGACCATTAGATGATGCTAAGCATTAAGATCAACCTGTTACCTTTTACAAATGCAAAAGTTTATAGCAGTAGAACTGTGAGGCCAAAATGCACTGATGAGACATCATTTGAAAGGTAACATCTTCTACATCCTGAAAATGTACTTGTTCAGCTTGGGACAGAAATCCAACTTAATCTACATCAGTTCATAGATGGTATTTCTTTGTATTTCTCTTGTCCTTGCCTTAAAAAAAAGTCATACTCAACAACAATAACTTGGATATAGTTTATGAACTATACTACTGTAGTTTATGAAGAACTATTAAAATCTTCATGTCCCTTCTACATCTAATCAAAAATGCCTGTGTGAGAAATCAGGCTGGTTTTGAAGCTTCAAGTTTATACTGGGTGTCACCGTGCTTGTTTTAGAAGAAACCATATGTGGATGAGAGGGTGGAGCTGCAGAGGACTGAGGGGTGGAACCTGACCACACCAGGCTCCTGGCTGCATTTCTGTATTGTGGTTTAACATTTCCACTGTAATTATTTTTTATATTACTTATTATAACAAATTATGTTGCACAGGAGATTCAACTACCTCTTTTTATTATGCAGACTTGTGACAGTGAAGTTCACCTTCACCTTCATCCACTACTGTATTTTAAAGTTTTGCTACAGCTGACTGTAAATTGCACATATCAATTCATTCATTTCTTACATTCTTTTACACGCTTCCATGTATATGTATGTATATGCATATCTATTGTGAATTTTCTCTATAGAAACATGCACAGTATTGTAATCATATAAGAACACATTGATGGAGGTTTTTCCAGGATTTGTAACTAAGACTACATGACATAAATAATAGAAATGTTTCAATGGTGCTATCCTTGAACATTGACAATGAAGGACTCAGAGACAGATATTAGAGTTTGTGCTTTCCTTACCAATTTTAATGACAGTGAAAACATTGGTTCACCACAGTGTCCTGTGAGGCAGATGGTAAATTTGGAAAAAACATGCTCTCAGTACAATTGAACCACAGTAGATTTATTTATTAAACACATTTTCAATGACAATAACTGTAAGTTATGAATAAAACATTCATAAACATGAGCTGTACTGCAATAACAACTGCTCCAAGTGTCAAACCTTCAGTACACTCTGAAGAGTATTTAAGGCTAATAAATACTTCTAAAGTGGTAACAGCAGTATCCATCTATTAAGCGTGTTACCACCATCACCTGTCAACAACAGCAGACATGAAGTCAAGGTGAGAAACTGAATCTGTGAATACTACAGACAGAGGACAATAAACAAACTTGTAAACAGCTGGTCTGTCCTCTCATCAGAGGAAGCTGACGTGGAAGTGGTCTTCTGGCATCATCATCATCATCATCATCATCATCATCACAGCCCATTTGAGAACTCAGGACGTCATTACAGTTACATAAAACACTCCATACACAAGGTCCTCCTTCTGTTGGCACCACTCATTCACTTTTCAGTGAGGACACCTTTTGAATTATAGTAAAAGAAACACTTTGGTTAAGAAATGATGGATCACCCTCAATCACATGCACATACATACAGCAGTCAGGATAGGTGCATGAATGTCTGCTTCAGTTGAGGACTATTGTGTATGAACTTACAGTATTAAATGACAAACACCTACAAGTCATATACATCATGTACTAGACTACACATCATGTATAGTACACAATATGATACCAACGAGAAGAGGAGACTGAAAATAATGAACAGGATAAACCTGAATGTTTGCTACATGTATGCAAATTGCAACTGCAACAGATTTTTTCAAATCATATTGTATGAAGTTAATTATTAAACAACACTTTTGTTTCCTGAAAAGGTATGTTTGATACATAAACAGAGCAAAATAGTGTTAATGAAAACTTGAGAGTTATCCGCTAGCTAGCTTGGTTAGCAAAGTGCATCGGAAATTCACATTAATTTTGATATCAAGGTGCAATGTAATTGTCTCTAACTTTTGGGGTGCATTATACACATTAAAATTCAGAAAATAAACATTTACTTACTGAAAAATTGGATATTAGGATCCTTAGTACCGAAGGTCAAACCAAAATCACAGTGAACCGAAAACTAAATTAAAATATCTCCTCCACCTACAACTAACGACAAAACAACACAACTGGGTGAAAACGATGCACAAACGACTCCAGCTGTCCTCCGGTGACCTGCCCTGTCTAAACAGCTTGTCAATCATTCCACACCAGGCTTGTCAATCAAAAAGGCACGCCCCCAAAATACCTCTCTGTAAGGCCTAATATCTTTTAGTGGAAATTAATGATAACCTGAATATAATTATACAATATTATATAGTATCCCACTTATGCTACTGTAGGTTAACAACAATATGTTTAAACACATCACAGTGTTGTACAGTACAGTGCTGCATTAGTCAGTTATAAAGGCTACAATGCCTGTGAAGACTTATCCAGTTCATGGTTATCCAAGACAAGTTGAATCAAGGGCAACTGGACTTGGTTGTAGATTCTCTATCCTTGAGTTGATGCTTGTTTCACCTCTCCCTCTCTTGTATCTAAAGTATCTACACCCAAATCCAGTTTCCCTCCATTCAACTCTTCTTGGAAAGGCTATAAAATCTGTTCTGCACAGTTTATACATCTGTGTTATTATTGTTAATGAAAATGAGCATGTACTGCATCTGGTATGAATGACAAAAACACTGTTTAGATTTAGCAGCAAAGAAAAACTAAAATTATTATTTAAACTATATATATAAAAAAAAAACATTGCATAAGACCTTGTTTAGATTCAAGCAATCAATCGATTTACATAGGTAACGAGAACATCTGACAGCGACTCTGTAGGAAATTATAGTGATATACTATGGATTTCCACTTTCAAAACTTTACCTGAATTTTAAATTCTCAGTGTTGCAAATATAATGAAAACTGGCACTGCTCAACAAATCTGTTGCCAGAAATGATTACGATGCAAATAAAAATGAAGCTAAACCTGGAATAATTTTTTTTAAAAAGGAGGCTTTAAGAGTATCTAAAAACAAAACTAAATTAAAAATAGCAATGATACAATTTAAACCACTGTGTATATACACCCTGGTACAGCCCTGTAAAGCTCATATGGGGGTCATCATAAAAACACCGCTCTGTCCCACAGTCAGGGTAAAGACCTCAGAAGAGAAGACTCTGGCCAGGGATCAAAATGATGCTCCTTTCTGGCATAATAGCACCGTAAGGTTTGGCGTGATTGAGACAAATGGAGTCATTTTCACTTTGATAATCCACCATAAGTCACCTCCCAACCTCTGCGCTGGAATGTGAGGATGAGAGGGACATTAGAGGAACGACACTCAAAGTAGACCAGACTGTTTGAGGGAGGGTGATTAGGTATATGGAGGAGGAGGGAGGACGTGTGTGTGTGTGCGCGTGTGTGTGTGTGTGTGTGTGTGTGTGTCTGTGTGTGGGTGTTGATTAGCGGTCTGTCACGTCACGTCTCTGTGCCACCTTCATTGCTATTCAAGGCCATGCCTGGCAAAAGGAATATGATTTTTTTTTCCCTTCTGTGCCTTCCTAGCAGGCATGAGAACGCCCTTACAGTGTGTTTATATCCTGCATGGTGGCCTTGAATCCATCAGACAGCAGCGGCTTGTCAGAAAAGTAACTGGCTCTCCTCATATCACCTGCCTGGAGCTGAGTTACTGACAGTCAGCAGCTCTTTAGGGGACTTCTTCATTTGAATTTTAGCGATTTAGCATGGTAGTTTGGGAAAACTGGAGTCATGCCTAGATAAGTGTGACGAGTGAGGGTGAAAAATGATAATAATTGTGGACATTTAATCAAATGTATCATTGGGTACCAAATAGGCATATCCAAATCCTGTCACACTTTTTACTCGGTCTGAGGTAGAAAAGTTAAATTTGTAGGGTAGAATTATAAAGAATTATCTTTACAAGCAGCTTTCTAAAACAGATCCAAGATTTGGATTAGTTATTCCTTGTACATATGGAATCCTGAAGTTTAAAGGTCCCATATTGTGTAAAGTGTTTATGTGTTTTTTTTAAATTATGAAGCAGGTCTAGGCTCTATATTATTACTGTCAAAGTATCAAAGTGTTCAGTCCATGGAGAAAAACACAGAGTTCATATTGAGCAAATGAGCCTTAAAATGAGCCGTCAGGACTTCTGTAACTTTGTGATGTCACAACAAAGCAGTCAGCGCTCTCAGCTATGTGCCAAGTTCTGTCTACCTGGACCCACCGTCCATTTGCAGGATTTGATTTCTCTGAATGTTTACCTGAAATCTGCTATATTTTTATTTGATCACTCAGAAAATAGTCAGCCAATCAATGTGATTGGCTCAACAACCTGTTGTTACTTGAGCTCCCGAGAGAAGTCTGAGAGAGGAGATGTAAAACTACACTGAGATGGTTTTTGGTTCTTAAAAACCACAAATATATCTTCTTATGGATATCAACACTTCAAATAAAACACAGGTAAAGTGCAAAATATGGGACCTTTAAAGATATTAATTGCAACCAACTGGGTGTACAGGGTGTACAGCACTGGTTTGAGGCTGCTTTTTCCATTATAACACTGGCATTATTAAATGTGATAATAATTCGTCATATCATTCTGTATATTAACAATATTGTGACGTGTTGGGATATTTACATCATGAGTATGTATAGTAGTGCCAGGCATGCCTGAAAGCAACAATTAGTTTACTGCCAGCTCCATTGTGGAGGTGTTAGTTCCAAAAAAAGGGTGCAGCTTTGCTTGTGTGACTGGTCAGATCGACAACAAACCATAGTAATATGTAAGCTGTGTAAGAAGAGGTTAACAGCAAAAGTGGGCAACATAATGAACTTTTAATTTCAAGCAGAATCCCCCAGTGGAAAAGAAGCAGTGCCAGAAACCACATGAGCAGTGAGCAGTAACCAAACAGCTGGTCTAAACAAACTACTAGCTCAGGTTTTTCTAAATCAGTGGCATAATCATGGCAATAAATATTTTTTTTGTATTTTTTACATTTTGATAATGTCATAAATGTTCTTATTTAAGTGAAAAGCAGTTGCGCCCTATATGGTTGAATGCATCACAAAAATCCATAAACTATCTGCTTTAAAAGGCCACTTTTGTTTGGACCTGGGTTTAATTATCAGCTGTTGGCTGTGGCCCTTTCCCCCTTTTATCTTGGAGAGAATCTAATAGAACATTATTGACCAGGTGGAAAATTGTCTTGCTCACCAAGACACGAATTCATCATATACTCAGCATATTAGAAGTAAATGTGGGACATAATAGGAATCAGACAGCCTTTACAAATGACTTGTCATTTCCTGGACATTATAATTTATTTCTGGGAATGAGGGCAATAAATGATATTGCATGTATTTGATGTGTATGCCATATAGACAGCCATAACACAGAAACAATTACAGAGCACATGACTTATTCTCATTTTCCACAGAGAACCAGGCTAACTCTGCGGGGGCCAACATAAATATTAGCCTGCTCTCACCTCTCTCTAGAAAAATCATTGTGGGCCATGTATAATTCATCACAGATGAGTTGTTTCAAAGAATCAGAATCAGAATCAGAATCAGAATCAGAATCAGTTTTATTGCCAAGTATGCTTTCACATACAAGGAATTTTTTCTGATGATTGGTGCAATTGATCAGCAACAGTGGGGCTCTCTAGCCTTGTTGATGAGGCTAATAGCAGATGGGAAATAATAAAGTCATTACGAACCTAAAATTGCGCCCTGACACAAAGGACAGAAAAAAAAGAAAATTAATGGATCTGATTTATGATGAAAGTCTGGATTTATAAAGCTTGAAGGAGGCAGAGGCTCCATATTCAAACAGCCATGTGTCTCAATGTTGGGAGCTGGGATCAAAAAGACCTAAATGTACAAGTCCTAAAGGTCTAATACTGTATAAAGTGAAATTTCCATGTGTTTTTTTTATTATAAAGCAGGTCTAGGTTCTATATTTATACTGTGTAAGTATCAAAGGGCTCAGTCCACAGAGAAATGCACACAGCCCATATTCAGAAACTGTACCCTAAAACGAGCCTCAGAGCCTCTCTTCTTATTGGCTCACAGACCTGTTGTTACTATAGCTCCAGTGAGAAGCCTGACAGAGGAAATGTAAAATTACACTGTGACGGTTTTGGGCACTTAAAACCACAAATGCATCTTCTTTTGGATATCAACACTTCAAATAAAACACCAGAAAAGCATGAATGAAAAAAATGAAAAAATGAAAAAAATGTCATCTTTCTGAAAAGTTGGCTTTATTTCTTTGTTGTGGTCATGTCCAAACCCCAGATTTTTCCAAATGTAAAGATTTCAGCAGTTATCAGAAAAGGTCTCAACCCATGAGGAATCTGTCACCATTCAAGTTATACATTTAAGTTGAATATTTTAATCAAACAGTGACAAAATGTAATGAGAATTTTAAACTCCTAGCTGGTTTACTCCTTATGAACTGAGGTAAACTTATTCCAACATGCTGTCTAAAACAAGCAAAGCAATGTCACTGGTTCTGTTTGTCTGGAGGAGTCATTGTGAGAGGAGAGAAGTGAATAGCTGCTCATTAGACTCAGGGATCCTCGCATCTCCTGACGCCTGCTCTCTGAAACACACTCCAGAGAAACAAACTCTGCACTCTCCCTGTTTTCCAATACGTATTTTTGGAGGAACATTCACTGACATTGCTACAGTAGGAATTTTTTATATTAAACTTGGTTAACACACAAAAACTGCTGAGCTGGTCTTCAGGATCTTTAAGTCTCTATAATTATTGTACAAAACTAAGCTTTGCACTGATAAACACATTGGTCAACTGTATAATCACTGAACAAAGGAAGAAGCACACAAATTAAAAACAGAAAATGACAAATTTTATGACTTATGTTAAAACTTATGTTTGCCCAAAAGAAACATAGTAGGACAATGAATTATGTATGGTAAAGCACGGACTGACCACCTATTTTTTCCTATTAAGTGTTCATGTAAATTTTATGTTAAACATGGAAGATACACTTTGTATCAGGTGGAAAATCCCGGTGACTTCAAATTTTTTGTTTTATTTGTGCTCTGCTTTCCCAGCAAATTGACAATACTGAACACAGCTCTACCACACTATCATTAGCCTAACTGTATCAGATGTTAGTGTTTCTTCCAACAACTCCTCCAACCTGAACAACAGGTCGTTTTTTTCAACCCTCTGATACGACCCATAGGGGTGTCTCCTGAAAGAACTCCCCTATGGTGGCACTTGTACTGGACCTTGGTTGTCATGGTTACAATAATAAACACATGGACTGCACTGAGAGCAGTTTACCTACCTTCGTCACCATGGTTACTATAATAACGATTATAGCTTGGTAAGGTTTAGGCACAAGAACTACTTGGTTAGGTTTAGGAAAAGATGGTGATTTGTGCTTCCTCAACATTAGGAGATCTGATATTTGTTGTCATGGTTACAATAATAACAATGTTGTTCACTTTAGAAACAACATAAACTGCTACTTTCACAGAGGAATCAAACACCACTCTCCTGTGTCATATTCCCGGTTTTGGTCTCTGTAGCCAATTTCCTCCTTCATGACACGGGTGTGAAATCTCTATAACTCAGCTGTTTAAATTGAATTAAGGATTAAAGTTATCATAATCGAGGCCAAACCGCTTTGAGTGGCAGGTGGGTGAGCACATGCGTGCCACAAACTGGCATGTACTGAAGTCTTGGTGCCACACACACTCCACCGCTTTGCCCATTTTTGGATGGCGACGATGGAGCAGCTCTTCAAAACCACTCATCAAAAATATATGAGTAACATCACAGAAGCTACGTCCATCTTCAAATACAGTCGATAGTGAAAACATAACCTTCTTGGCGGAGGTCATGATCAAATGAATAATAACCATTCTTTAAGGGTATGAACCTTTGTGCTTTGTGCCGAAAGGTTTAAGAAAAAAAACTGACTGATCCACCAGAGAGTCAGACATTAACAATCCAACTTTGTTGTTGCAGGAGGAAATTCATTTCCATAAATATTCCTCCTCAGGGCTGCAATAACACCTCTTATGAAAAGTGGGCGTAGAGTAAAAAAGCACACAATGATTATAGTGGAAACAGCTCCAAAATAATCTCAGTCATGCTGTTTTGTCAAAGAGGTGTAAGGCCCCTCATCAGTCATTTGTCCTGGCTGTCAGTTTACCCGTAGGAAACATGACTGTAGACAAACTCAACAACAAGCACATTAGTCTTTGCTCAGTTTGCTTTGCTTCACTAAGACTATCCCAGCAGAGCAACATGTAAACACAATTTGAAATCAAAGTCGGACATGTCAATCCACTTTGGATCCACCAATTTTCAAGGCCTGAATCGGCCATGTGTCTCAATGAAAAAGCTCACAGGTACAAAAATGTCAAATGACAGTCTCCACCCTGTTGGTGCTGTCCATCCTCTGGCTGACAGGAGCACTTTCAAGCGCCTCTTCTGTGACCGATTCCTCCCGGTGCGACTGTAAGATGACTAGCTTAGAAAAAAGCCCTTTGGTTCTCATTGACTGATACCAAATTATAATGTTTGTTGTCACGTATGAATGATGAAATATCTTGACATTCTGTCGTATTATCTACATTAATGTATAGTTCTGGAAACAAGCATAAGCCTTTCACACTCCTCTTCTGCATCTGTCAGTTCCTCAAGTGCTACGTCTTCCTCATTAGCACAGACATAAACTGATAATCCAGTCAATAATAAACACCATACTGCTGAGTGGGTATGAACTACTGTGGCGAACCTCATACTTGCACATTTGAAGGCTCATTTTTCAAACCACTGAACCAGTGTAAACCAGACCTGCAACGTTTGAACAAAAAAAGTGTACATCCATGTGGTGTCAAGACTCCGAGCTTATCACAAACTCTGCACATGCCTGTGCTGTTAAGACTTTGACATATAAACGTCTGATTTACGCCGTCAACAGTGTTTAATACTTCAGCATTTGTTGACATTTGATAAACTTGAAACTTCATGTTAAAGTTATGAGCGTCAATTTGCATTTTGTGCTTATTGAGGAGGAAAATACAAGCCTGCGTTCAAGAGATTATTCTTTAAACTGCTGAGAGCTAAGACTAACACTGAATAGGTTCAGGTGGCGTTAGGTCAGACACAGAAAGTTCACTGAGGTTTTCTTACAAACAGACTCTTGTAGTTTTAATATCGTGGAGTAATTGGCATGAATAACTGAACAACTGAACACTGCACAAGCTGAGTCAGACAGAAGGATGAAGGTGCTCATGAATTATACAGTCGCATAAAAACAGGTTTAAATTCATTTCAGTCACAGAACTTAAGCAAAGGCAAAAGATTACACTTTCAGGTTTATATAATTATATAATTATGCATAATCATTAGGCCAGAACTGAAACTCAAAGCTCTACAAAGTGCCCCAGCAGAGCCTAAAAAGATGCTTCTAAAAGCTGTGCTAAAAGCACTTTTTCCCTGGATGCCGCTTCGCACTTTAGAGTTCGGCTCAGGCTGCTTATTTCTGTCCGAATCTGATCTGAGTGTGGGAGAGTAGTAAGCTGAGCACGACCTAAACCCTACAGGCTAAGTTTGTGTTACCCTGTAACACAGCTGTTCTTACCATGGTAACAGCTGGCCTGTTTACCGTGATTGCACCTGTGTGGGCACCTTGTAAATGTTTTATATAGGCTATAGGTAGATTGTTTTAAAATGCACATTATGCAACATCATCACCAGAGCCCATCCTAATTAGTAGTACAAAAGTCAAATGTGACCAATGTAACCGAACGAGGCCCCCACTGGGTTTGGGTTTGGTATCCACCCTCTGCTGCATCTTATTGGCCCCCTGCAGCCTAATATGAATACAAGCACAATACAATATTGTGTTGTGTATTGGAGCAGCTGTGGCTCAGGAGGCAGAGCGGGTCGTCCACTAATCAGAAAGTCGGCAGTGGCGAGATACTGGACCCCAGAGATCTCCTGATGTAGCATCGCTGTGTGCGTGTGTGTGTGTGGTAGAAAAGCGCTGTATGAGTGTGTGGGTGAATGGGTGAATGTGGCTTGTAGTGAAAAGCGCATTGAGTGTTCAATAAGACTAGAAAAGCGCTGTATAAGTGCAGCCCATTTTGCAATACAATATTTCCTCACATTGCCTTTGTCCTCAAAGGCCTCTCACAGCTGCAATTTGCACTGATACTGATTTTCTTCATAGATTTTCAACAGTTTCATAAAGCAGATAATTTCAGTTTGTTTTCTGTGGCTCTGCTGCGACTTCATGAGTATTATTTGGTTTAACACAGTTTCAATGGCCTGATTCTCTGAAGTGAAAGTCCGATATAATCACATCTAGTATTGTAGGTAATGTAGCCTGTTTTGATATTTTGAGATCTTTACCACTAGTGGGGCAAAACTGTACTGTGATGCCTGAAGATGGCATCAGATTCTTATAGTGTTCTTTTAAGGTGGCTTTGAGCTGAATGACACCATTTACATGTTAGTATGCTGTGAAACCTACTTACATGCTGTATTATACCATGTCACTATAACAACAACCATGTTGACAGGTGCTGGAGGTTATGACAACATTAAGCTGTATTCACCCCTACTGTAATGTTAACATGTTTAAGACTGAGGGAATTCATTCATGTGTTTTTATGGCGTTAAGGACTGACAAGCTGAAACAGAATTTCTGGGGACCATGAAAGTTTGTTTTTCATAAAAATATTCTTCACCAAAACCTGCCTGCATGGCTTATAACAAATTAAGGAAAATTAGCATCAGCCCGTCTGGCCTGATTACTTAAAAAAAAAATTGGAACAGTGTTTTCTAGACAACCTCCTCGAAATATTTTAGTTTTGGACACGATCCCTGCCAAACAAATTATGTTCAATTAACGCGCTCAAATGTTTGGCTCGGCGCATCTTGAATAATAACACAAGTACCAGCATCACCATCAACCCACTGCAGCTCACTGTGCACTCCACAAGTGAAATGATGGGATAAATCTCAAGCAGACAGAGATAGAACACACTGTGTTTGACAAATCATGACTTATGACTTTTCAACACGTAATGGCTTATGAGTTTCCACAAGTTATGAATTATGACAGTGCTTAAATGATCTGCATTTCCTCCAGTCATGCTGCTGTGTACCTCACTGTACTCAGGTCAGTGGCATAAATCACCATCTCAATGATGAGAAACAATCCGGCTCAGGGATTAATTAGCACAACGTGAGGGACATTGACCTGTAATTAAAAGAACGCAGGAGCCTTGATCTTCTTAAATATATTAAAAAATCCACACACCTTCAGTAATTATCACACGCAGGAGGAAAGTCTTTGCATGATAAATCTGGAAAACCCAAGTAAGGTCAATCTATCCTGGAAATTAAACAAAAACAAAATGACAGATGTTATCCAATGTAATTGTAAGAAATATAGTTTAATCTATATAATAGATGTGTATTTAAGAGATTAAATAAATATAAAAGTTGTATCCATGTCTGTATCAGAGTCCAATAGTGTGTTTATTCTTCATGAGGCCCTCTTTTTGCTTATTGTCCTGAAGATGATTAGCAAAACAGAGGAAAATAAAATGTTAGCAGTTGTTCAATTACAAGCTCATAATTATCCAGACGGGATAATTAGATACATTAACACACTGTTCAAAAGCAGATACGAGTGAGTAGGAAGGTGAGCGTGTGACAGTGGGTGAATCATTATCCCATCACTCCAGCTGGTGAGGATGTGACACTTCGCCTGACATTAGTGGAATGAGAAAAATCTCTCAGCTACGACAGGAACTGAGCCGCTCGCTCGGTTAAAGAAGACTGAACCGCAACATAATATGAAGTTCACGCGAGTTAGCCGGGGTCTGCTGGTGTCACACTCCTGCAGAGTGAATCCTGCTCTGCTCTGCTCTGATGGAGACAAACTCAGACAGCCTTGGCTGGGGATAATAAATACTTCATTGTGAAACCCTACAAAATGCCAGATGGAGGATAATTTCATCTGTGAAACACTGTCAAATGCTATGATAACTGTGGATTATAATAAGGGTAACATTAAATGCATGTTTATAGAAAAGGTTGGGTATTCAAACAGACTCAGACTTTGTTGTTAAGAGGCTTGATCAGTCATGAAACTACAGAGATTTGTGGTTTTATAAAACGCCTTCAAGCATTTTGTTCTTACTCCTCAGTGTCTACTTGGTTTTCTTTGATGAACATAAAGGTTACCACATCTCTGAAACTCAAGAAAAATAACATTTACCATTTCACTTGAATATTCTAATAACTCTACAATGAACTGTGGCCGACTGAGTCAATCAAGAAGAGCTTAATGGGTTTTTTATTCTTCAAAGGCAGATCATTAAAATGAGATGTGTTGAATGAATGTACTCTAGTAAAGCTGAGAGAAGATTTAAAGAGGAAGTTAAGCGGATATTGACTCTTCCTTTATAAAAAGTTCTGCAGACCATTTTTAGCATTATCATAGAGTTCTAAAGAGTCCTATTTATTTTCCTGTCAGGTGCAGAACATACAGTGCCGCTATACCTGCACTGAAAGCTAATGATCAAAGAAGCAGAAAAATAGTTAAAGATCTTAAAAGTTGCTTGAAAGAACTTAACAATCATCAAATGAAGCGAAAGTTCAAGCTCCTTGCGCAGTATCTCTAAGGTCCATGAGCTCATTCTCGTCTTCATCCAAACACAACCTGACACAGTAAACTTCCTCCAATCATATACAGTCAAACTTTAAAAATGCTCTCCCTCTCCGCTGTCATTCAGCTGTCATTTCAGCACCGCAAAGAAGTTGTGACCCACCTCCACCTATCTATCTCCAATCAAACCATCCGATCAGATGTTTCCTTCTCATGGAGACATTCCCATCCTCGAGCTCCATTCCTCATCATCAGCACCAGTGATAGTAACAGGAAGCACCTTACTCCTATGGACCGTTAATGATGGTGATCCACTTACTGTCGGGGTCTAAGCACCAAAGTCCATTCTCTCTGTTCACAGTAATTATCATTTTACTTCCAATTTCTCATACTTTTTTGTTTCTGTCATTTGTCTCTCCTGATCAAAATTAAAATACAAATATTTTACTGGTCCAGGCCCCAGGCCCAACAATCATTTTCATTATTCATTACATTTATTATGTTAACATGTTAGCAAAGAATTGCCTATTTACACACCCAGCAGACACAGAGCAATATTAGCATTAAGTCTTCTGTCCCACTGATGGTTACTGTCTAAGTCTGATATTCACACTCCTTCTAAATCCTATTTGGTTTTCAACTACTCCACTATCTGTGTCTTGATGTGTCAAATGTTTTACTTTCTTTTTTTTTTTTTTTTTTTTGCTATAAACAGCTGCTGCTGCTGTTAGAAATGAGCTGTTGGACTGAAATGTGCCGTAAGACCAAAACATGAGCAAAAAGAGGCTAAAAAAACTCCACACCTGCAGAACTGCGTGATTATTTACTGTGCATTCCTCTATACAACCTCCTTCACATTAGTCATTATCATATTTTGTGTTACTACAACACTGATAAGACACACGGAAAAATCATTTTATAAGCTTGAAAGATTTGTTGATTGACAATCCAGTGTAGTTTCTGAATTGTGATGAGTGGGACATAGTGAGGCAGCAGCATGCGTCCTCCCAGTTCATGGTTTATTCAGTGTTTGCTGAACTGTTAGGTGGGCTTTCGAGCAGATGGTGTCATTCTTCTTCACGTATACTTGTACTGCTGTGATCATTTCCATTCTTTTATTGTTGGCGAAAGTTAAAATTTACGTTCCTCAGAGCAGATGTAACGTTTTATTATTTTAGGGCTGGTTTATGCAAAAGATGGTTGAGCTGGTTTTAGGACCAGGACAGGAAAACTGTACCATGCCCACCTACCAGGAAGTAAAGACAAAATGCTGTAACAAATCCACCATACACTTAAAAACACTTTCACTTCACAACAATTATTCAAGCAGGATGACTGAATGACTGAGCACAAAATGAATACATAGAAAGAGTCTGAGTCATGCACCAGAGTCCATTAACAAAGTAAACTAACCACAAAACCGTAATACCTCAAGCAAGTAATTGTCTGTGAGGCGTGTGCAGAAATAATCATGATAAATCATGGTTGGCAGTCCATTTTTTCCCCTGAATATGCTCCACACATCAGATGAGGTGCTTGCTGCCAATTCTTGCTTTTAGGCATTAATTCATCAGAGAAGAAAAGTGGGTTTGTAAGTACAGAAGTAACCAATCCCAACTCAGCCAAACCCACAACCACCAGCCTCACTTGGAGGGGTAAGAAAAAAAAAAACAAAAAACCTTTTCAGGCTAACGGTTCTTGTGCACAAGCCAAGGTCACTGCAGCAGTCAAATGGGGCTGGCAGCAAATTTGCCCAGCCTGCACTCGAACCTCTGAAGAGTCGTGTCGTCGCGGTGTAAACCACGAGCTCCTGCCCCCCATAGGGAATAGGCCAGGTCAAGCCGGATGATTACATCAACTGGACGCGGGCTTGCCAAGTGTTACTATCAGTGCCAAACGTTCGGTTCTCCCCCTCACACCTGCTCGATTTGTCATCATTCCCATTATGCTCTCTCACTCTTTCTATTGTCAGCACATTCATCACTCTCCGTCAGAGTCAATCCATTTCACTCTCGTGCAGATATTTTCTCTCTTCTTTTTTTGTTTCTTATGCCACCAATTCCTCTCTCACTCTGAGTCTCCTCAGATTCTCAAAGCCCATATGGCTGTCCAAAGGCACATCTGTCAGGGTCACATATTACCATCATCAGTCACAATATCACTCAGAGGACATCAGACGCTGTATATTAAGCACTTGTTTTGCGCTGCCCTTCAAAAGGCACAGAAACAGTGCGAGTATGGAGTGAAATAAAGTAGACTGTATTTCCTTTAAGGTGATTTATAGATTGCATTAGTACAGACAAGTAGAGAAGAATCTCTGGGCTTGTCAAACTTTGACTGAACACATGAAACCAAAATCCTTTAACCAATCATACATTCATTTTTTGGTGAATATGGTCCCTTTGGTTTTCAGATCCGGTGCAGGACACAGAGGAACACCTCAGTTTGCTCAAAGTGAACCCCTGACCACAGTGTTTAAGTACAGCACAGACCAAGGACTTCTTCGTTGAACAGCGGCCATATACAACAAGACCTTTCATTTGAAAAAAGCACTCTGAAATTTGGGCCTTGGTTTCCAGGAAAAAGAAACTGAAGGTTGAAGAATGAAATTAATTATCATGACTCTTTTTCCCTGCTCCACTTTGCAGTTATTATTATCTTTCAGCCGAGACATACAGCATTCGTTTCTTCATATCCGGTTCAATTCATGACTCACGACACTGAAAAGTTAAAGAGAATAAAGTTTTACCTGCCAGAAGATGGTATCTATTGTGCTGCCCAGGAAGCCTTCTCTTGTTTCAGACGACAAAAGTTTGGGGCCAAGGATCGTCATGAACTCCTCGAAGTCCACCTGTCCATCACCTGACATGAGAAAGCACAGATTATTGATCATCGATGATGGACTGATACACTGATCCACATTGTTTGCAACTTCTGTCAATGGATGCTGACTGTAAACAACATTTTAACTGACCAAACTACGGTGGCCCTGAGAGCTCAACACTCTGCAACTTAACAACATGCAAACAGACAAAACACGAGCAAATCCAGGAAACATCATCATCAATTAGTCAACACTTGTGCTGCAAATGCACACAACACAGGCAACTACAGTAGCGTGCTCCAAGTAGCACAGACAACAACAGAAATGTTTCCAGGGGACACAAATAGTGATGAACCCAGCTGTGACACACTTACATGGATGCATTATATTACATGCATCCATGCGCACGTATTGATCAATGCTTTTATTGAACATGTGTGTACCAGCCAGGTTTGTCATTTTTTTGTGTCCCCTGGAAACACTTCCGTTGTCATCTACTTGCCGCATGCTACTGTATTGGGTTGTGCTGTAATTATTTGCAGCGTGTTCATCTATTTGGTTGTGTTGCGAGTATTTGCAGCACATTTGTGTATTTGGTTGTGTTGTGTGTATCTGCAGCATGTTTGTGTATTTGGTTGTGTTATATTTGCAGCCAATGTCTTGTCAATTTGATGTTTTCTGAATTTGATTGTGTTTTGTCTGTTTGCCTGTAGTTTCTTAAGTTGCAGTGGGTTGAGCTCTCAGGGCCACTGTACCAAACCCACCCTCAGCATCCATAAATAAACCTCGTCCCAGCTCCTCCCTACTCATTATCCATCCATTAAGCTGATAGATGGTTGTTCTGTGAAATACAGAGCACCATCCAGGCTGCATAACATTAAGGCAACCATTTTTTTTAGCTCTGAGTGTGTTAGTTCAGCCCTCTTATCTTGATCTCAACTTTACCATCTAATGCAGTGAACATCATTCGGACAGCAAGAACAAAGTCTCACTGGTATCCCTTCATTGGTTTGGAATGAGAGGCGAGGCAGAGTGAATGACAAATTATGTTCCTGTCCTGAACAAGTATGGCTGATGTGCCCCTGAGCAGTGTACTCAGAAGCTAACAGCCTGCAGCTTATTGTGTTTAACTCCATGAAAGTGAAGCCAGGTGTTAAAAGAAAACAAGGACACAGCAATGAACTTTTCCGGGATTAAATAAGTGTAAAGCACGGAGCCAAACGAAGCCTTCGTTTTTCCTCCTGTGAATGTTTGTAGAGGCTCAGTTATTACGCTCATTGTTGATGCTTAAAGGAAAATATGGAAGCTGTTTGTGGACACTTCAAATCTCACAGTTCATTCAATTCACCATTTAGGACTGAGACAAGAGATAAATAACAGTGAGCTCTGACTAACTCTGTAATAGTGGACATGAAGCAGATCAAAGTTTACAGCTTTTGTACCACTAGCAACACAGAGTTCCTGCAGCGAATATTGATTCCAGCAGTACTGATCTGGGAGCCTACTAAAAGCCTGGTTGTTGAAGCTACTGCCAGAACAAAGCATCAACACTCTGCAGAAAACAATTACAGCTAAAAGATCATAGATTCATATTAATGTGGTTGAATATTCTTGAATCGTTTTCACTTTTATTCTTTGGGTGGAAAGTTTTCACAAGTGAGGTGTCTTTATTTGTCTGATTTAAAGGTCCTATATTTTAGAGAGTGAGATGTTCATGTCTTTTTTTAACATAAAGCACAGTGCTATATAAACAATGTGAAAGTATCTAAGAGTGCAATCCACAGCCCATATTCAAATACTGTATCTTAATATGAGCCATCAGGACTTCCGTAACTTTGTGATGTCACAACAATACAGTCATCATCCTCAGCCATGCACCCAGCAAAATACACGTGGACCAGGGGTCCAACCTTGCAGGATTTGATTTCTCCAAATATTTACCTGAAATCTGCTGTGTCTTTATTTGATCACTCAGAAAAGTCAAAGCAAGTCAGCCATCAGAAGTGAGCCTCAGAGCCTCTCCTCTGATTGGCTCACTGACCTGTTGTTACTAGAGCTTCAGAGAGAGGCCTGAGAGAGGAGATGCAAAACTACACTGAGATGGTTTTTGGTACTAAAAACCACAAATATATCTTGTCATGGAAATCAACACCTAAAATAAAACAGAGAAGTGTAAAATATGGGACCTTTAACTATCTGTATGTTTTGATGCACATTTCAATGTTTCAAATCCTAGTTTGTTCACTCTGTTTTCTTTTTGTGTCTCTCATGTCCCCATTGTAAACTTTTTTTACTCCTCTCTTCTTCCCACCTGCTCTTCCTCCCCTGTAGATGAGGCTGGGACCTTGTCAGTGGAAAATTACAATGCAGGACAACTCAATCTGCCCACACCTACAGTAACTCTGCTCCTGCTCCGACTGTGATGCCCATTCTGCAGCATCCTGGCACTGTAACATTTGATGCTATTGACTGCACTTGCATCTATGCATATTCAGTAGGGCAAATGCAGGGCTACGGGCCAGATGAAGCTGTATTAAGACCCAGGAGTGTCAGGATGGGATGAAGGATAGATGGCAGTAGATATAAAGGTGGGTGTAGTGGGTGCAGACATGTAGCAGGGGAGAGCCTGATATCTTTCTTAAGAGTTTGTGGGAGACCAAACCAGAACTACAAGGACAGTAGATGCTGAATTTCAATTACTATGGGATGATCATGTTGCTCTGTGTCTGCTGGGTGTGTAAGCAGGCAGTAGTTTGTTAACAGGTTAGTCATACTGACTTGACAACATTTCAGGGCTGTGAGATTTCTGTGAGATTGTTTTCTAGCCTGTGTGGTGTTCAAAAATGTATTTATTGCAACTTTATTCTTACTATGAAAACTGTGTCATCATTATTAGCCCTCAGCCAGTCTACCAATGAAATAAAAACGACTTGTTCCATAATTCTCCATATATACTGTACTATGCATCTTCCATGACATGTAAAGTATGCTGGCAGTGTCTGCAGCCTCCTGGCAGTTTTGTGTGGAAATAAGAAGATGAATGAATGAATCACAAGTTTTTAAGTCAAAATCTCACCATTTAACAATTTGTTCTGACTGTGTTAATCCTCATAACATTATAGTCATCTACATATTTTTAACTTCCAATCCAAACTTAGTGGTGCATAAAGTATTATATAAATATTATGTTAGGTTTTATAATTGCAACGATTTTATGCTGCGTTACTTTATATCATAGGTGTGAAAATGATGCATTAATCCAAACCTTTGTGCATTAATGTTCCCCAATGCAGGACAAACACTGATACCTGTTGAACTGTGTTTGTTTGGCTGTTTTAGCAGCAACTGAAACTTTTACTTCCAGCACACAGGTTGAACCAGCTACTGTAATATTACTGCACTGATTTGCTGATCAGTTTCACAACGTGCAAAACTGAATATTCTAATAGTTTTTATAAATAGACCGTAAACACCTGCTGACAGTCAGCTGACATTTTTTACACTTGGTATTTTGCGGTTGATTCTCCAACATGAAACTGCTTCATTTTTATTGTTACTTCATGTAGTACCAGACGTACAGTGCATTAAAAATCCTACTAATAAACAACATCCCTTCAACATCTGGTAACACTGTGGAACATTCACCTTAAAATCCCTGTCTGCTTTTCCTAACACATTGCAGTTACATACCAGCTCTTATTTTGATGAGTCTGCAGTTTGTGACAGCTCAGTATTATGCACAAAATCACTGAGTCACTTTCTGTGTCTGTCATAGTCCAAGCCACCTGCCTTTGACCAGTCTCTTCCTGTGTTATGTCACAGCTGAGCATCCTGTTTCAGATGGAGACAGGACGATTAATTATTGAAGAATGGTGCAAAATCACATTCCCTTCAGGTAAAGACAAAAAAGTCAGGTACAAAACAATACATGCCTACAAAGAGACAAACTTAGAGTTAAAGTTAGAGAGATCCATGGGCTCAAGATCATTAACACTTGAAGAAAAGGTACAGAATGTGTGATCTATGCTTAAAACAAAGGCTGCTGCAATGCTGCGATCTGGAACAAAGAAGAGGAGTCACACCTGTACGTGAAGGACATACAGAGCTCAATAACAATCACATGGATTGGGGGGGCAGATATCCATCAGTATCTTCTAGAGATCAGCCGGACTTGGCCGCTGGGCTCAGAATCGATGGCCGTGAACGAGGGTCCAGTCCTCACAGCTGCCCACTTGGCCGAGATACGGTCACTATCATCCATTCTCATTCATCAGCTAATGCCCCTCCTCCCCTGCACACCGGGTCCCTTTCATCACTGGCTCTTCATCACTGTGTCTATACACACATGCATATGAGAGGATAATTTCACCTCCTGCTTTGTTGATAACCAAAAACAACAACAGGCCAGATTTAAAAACAAAACAATAAAAAAAACATATTAGTCAAGTCTGTTTTATATTGTGATGAACTGTTCTTACATTATTCTCTGACAAACAGAACTGGTTATAGCCCTCTGTGTTGTCATGTGGACATAAGTGAATAAAGAGAAAGAAAGAATGAATGAATGAATGAATGAACTAACTTGGGCTACATGTAAGGATTATTGGAATTAATCTGGCCATTTACTTCCTGATTAAAATGATATATAATCTAATAATCTATTCGTAATGTTAGCAGTGAAATAGTGAAAAGGGTCTTAAATGTTAACTGTGCTGCAGTCCAGTGTAGAATTACTGTATTACTTTGTGGTATCTGATTACATAATAGATAAATGTCTTTGTAAGAATTTGTATTTGTTTATAGCAACTTTATATGGGCATGTTTTGTTTTATTGCTTTCAGCCTTTTTCCAAAGGGCAGTTACAGTGGTGGGCATCATAGACTGTATATAGAGATGGATGTAGGTTACATGACGTCACCCATAGGTTTCTAAAGAGTGTTTCTGAAGCTCAGAGTGGGCTGCTCCACTGTTGCCATCTTGGCAGTGCCTGAATCTGTCTAAGGCCGGAGACACACTGGATGCGTCGCGTGTGGGTAGCAGCTGCAGAACGTTTTGGTTTAATATGACACAAAACTGACACCTTCCACTGTAGTCTCGATGTCTAGACTGAATCTGAACGTGTCCTAGACGGGGAAAAACAGATATCACCATTTTAGCATTGCATCAGACTGTAAACAAATTTTTTTTCTGCTGTAAAGTTGGGCATTTTATCATGGGAGTCTATGGGGATTGACTCAGTTTTGGAGCCAGCCTCAAGTGGCCATTCAAGGAACTGCAGTTTTTAGCACCACCGTGTTGGGTTGGTGCTTGGTGGGAACCAAAAATCTGAAATGTTACATATATTTACATGCTAAAGGGTTTTAGCTTATAGGAGCCAAGCCTGCATGTGAGAGAGATTGAAAACATTATTTTTGCCTCCTGGTTTCTAACTGCAGCTGTTTACAGTTTACTGATATGCACCATGTAAATTCTGACAGATTCTTTGCACCTGAAAGCCTCTCCACACATGAAGTCAGTGTGTGATCCTTTCTCTTCATTTGTTTGTCTTAACTTGTTGGAGTGATCTGAGTGAGTTCTTTATTGAATAGAAATTTGACAAATTAACAGGCACTAAAAAAACAGCCCTTACTAGGCAGCCACAAGGTCATCCGATTCAATAATGTCTAAACAGACAAAACATCCAGTATTCCGCTAATGACATCAATCAATACACACGAGTTGATCTGGATCTTTCAATGTGAAAGAGGTTTTCCAAACCACTCCCAACAAACTCCGATCCAACACACAGAGAGCATGACGAGAAGCGAGTGAGTGAATGAATGAATAAAGAGCAGCAGTACACTTCACAGACTTCCTGAGACAAAAGCTGCCGTGACCTTCATCTGCTCCTGAAGTAACCTCGCCTGCATCTTCAAGCTGCAGCAGAAGATGCAACGGGACCCGGCTCTGAGGCGCAAAGGCAGCTACGCTCTCCTGAAGCGGATGAGTCAGAGGAGGTATAGAGGCAGTAACTTCTCATACTTAAATATTCAGCCTTGAACATTTACAGCATTTCTCTCTCCACAGTGAAACTGAAAACACTTATCAAAGGCTGTGATAGCAGCATGAGGAATTTGAATATTTTCCCACTGATCTGACATTTGCATATTGCATTTTTCTGCCTCCCTGCCTCATACAATTTTAAGGAACTACCCTTTATAAAATGTCAATCACAATTAATGCAGGACACTTTGCTGTCTGCTAGAAATGGGCTTGCTTGTGTTTGTGTCCTGTTGCTGCTGCTCTGAGGACAAGAGGTTAAAAGGTCACAGGTGAGGAACCATCAGCACATGATGTACTGTTATACCACAGTTCTGTGACGCGCTCTCCTGCAGATTCAGCCGCTGCAGCGAATACACTGATGCTGTTTAATTTAGTTCCAGCTGGACAACCAACATAAAAAACTACAATAACTCTACCTGTGTCATGTGTGCATGCATTTTTATTCATCTCACATATTTCTTCATTTAGGTTGCTCGCAGCATGTGTTTCACTTTGGTACTTCCATGTGTCAGGTGGAAACAGTGAGTGGTTGAGATTGAAAATGAGTACACGCTCAAGCATGCATGAGTAAATGATTTATGCATGACACAGAGGAATATGTAATCTGAACAGGCAAGTGTGTGTCGGAAAACACAGCGGTTTCCTGTAAATCTTTGCAAAGCTGTTTGTTGACGAGACCATAAACCTCAAGGTGTTTATGTTTGTATATGATGAATAAAGCACTTTTATTTATTTATTTTTTTATGACTGTACACATGAGAAGAGGAACCCAATCTGCATCAGTCAGTTCATTTTTACACCTGTGTGTGTGTGTGTGTGTGTGTGTGTGTGTGTGTGTGTGTGTGACTCACCGTCCATGTCTAGTCTCTGCATGATGATGGCCAGCTCCACCTCACTGGGCATGTAACCCAGAGAGCGCATGGCCATACCCAGCTCCTGTTTGGAAATGAACCCGTTTCCGTCACGATCCAGCACCTTAAACGCCTCGCGGATCTCTGCCAAGACAAACAGGAAATCGACTCAGCATCTATAAACAATGCCCACCCCACCCCCACCCCCACCCTCCTGCGCCTCCAAGATGCACAAACATAAACACTGATTCCTGCTCGTTTACACAGCACCGCGTGCGCTCGTCTGCCAAATGACCTCCTCATTATTTCTTCACGCTGCCCTCTGGTATTTTTGGGATTTCGTCCTTTGGCAGTGATACACTCCTTTCACAACTTTCAATTCATTTTTCATTTAATGAAGTCAGTTGGCATTTCACCCTTCCCCCTCGTTCATCATCATTTGCACACCTCTCTCTACCTCCCTCCCTCCCTGTCTGACCCAGCTTTGGGCCACGCGTTATACAATTGGTCTCGCACCACTGCCTCAAGTTAACAAGATCAATTCCACCCATCGATTCATTTTCTCCACCTGCTGTCACAGCCGCTGTCACCCCCACTCGCTTTTAAAGCCTTCGTGTTCTTTCCCCTCAAGTGTGTTATACTTTATTCTCTTTGTCTTTTGTTCCTTCTTTATTATTTTACAGTACATTTTTAATCATTTCATTCAGATCATCACCCACAGCAACATTTAAACACTTAATAAGCGGGAGGTTTGCTGAAGGCATCTTGTCTGTTGCCAGAGTTAAAGGTCTTCACAAAAGTAGAATATCACACCTGTTCTACGCATAATTACTCCTCCTCAGCACAAGAATCTCAGTTCTTAACGTTGTTGTATCACGTCTGTGTACATGGTTTAGTCATCACAGAGTAAATTTATCATGATAGGTTCTGGCGGGTGCCACTACCAGTGTTTGCCCTAGATTGACTGCTTTGGGTGGTTGGGGCGTTGCTGGCGGCTTCTCACAGCAGGAGAGCTGCTCGCGCTCACTCCAGGACTAACTTCCCTGCTGACATCCTCACCACTGCCACTCCAGTGTGTGCGTTTAAAGACGCCGATAGTGTGGCCTGACTTTCAGATGTCTCTTCATCTTTGGTTTTAGAGGGATTTATATCACTATAACACAAAGTTTTTATTGCACTTAACGTAACAAGATGTCAACCTGTCTCTGCTCTGCTCCATGTGTGTGGGGAGGGGCTAAGACACACACACAGTGAAACAGGAAGAGGAGAGAAACGCCACCATGAATGACGGCAAAACGCAGCAGATACTCTCACACTGTGCTGAAATGAAATAAGTGCAAATAGATTAGATAAATAATATAAATAAAATATTTAGTTGCTATTATCAGAGACCCTGTAGAAGACATTATATCTACAGTATCCCTTGAAAAATAACAAGTCCATTTTATTCATAGAGCCCAAAGTCAAAATTTACCCCAGAGAGGAAAGGTGAGATTTGGAGTAACACATTTCTATCTTTGTTGGCCTGTTAAACATCCTGTGACCCCTCAGATTTACAGGGTCTGATGTTCACCACAGATATACCTTCACCTGATGAAATTACATTGTCTTTGGTAGCAGTGTGGGGAAAAACGAGGGTGCATGGGCTCAAATGTACAGAAAACCTCTGTGCTTGTCCATATTTTCACTTTTCTAGTGTCCAATACTCATGAGAAATACTGCATGACAGCTAAACTACAGGAGCATAATAAAACTCTTTATAGCCCCACAAAAAAACACCAATCTGCTGCAGCTCATACACAGTGTTCAGTCTGTTGAGTCTCACAGCAATGGTCATTTTTGAGGATGTAGTTTATAGTGCTGTTAACAAACGACTCTAGAAATCAAAAGTAATAGAACTGTTTTCCAGCATTTGTCATATTGTTCTGCTCACAAAAAGAAAACAGAAAACTACAAATTCGATTTAGAAAAGGCAGAAAGTCACAAAACATTACATTCAATTCAATTCAATTCAATTTTATTTGTATAGCGCCAAATCATAATATACATTATCTCAAGGCACTTTACAGGGTAAGGTCAAGACCTTACATTGTTACAGAGAAAAAACCCAACAGTTCCCACAACGAGCAAGCGCTTGGCGACAGGGGGGAGGAAAAACTCCCTTTTAACAGGAAGAAACCTCCAACAGAACCGGGCTCGGGGTGGGCGGCCGTCTGCCGTCATGTGGCAAGAAGAAAATCTAAACTCACGATGCTAAAACATGGCAACTGTGTCTGAGGATGGTCACAGACAAAGACTTAAACATACTCACTTAACAATATAGTGAACGATGTGCAAAAAAATCATATCAATCAAATCAAATCTTACTTTGTAATATGAGTCACATGGAAATGCTCATTTTTGCATTTTCATAAGAAAAAAATATATTAAAATGATGATGATGTGGTTTTTGTGGGGCTTTTTTTAAACAAACATGTTCCCTTATGTCTGGAGAATATGGTTTGTAGGCCGGGGTCACCTCTGCAGCACCACAATGCTTCATTTATGGTCTGTTGTGTCACCTTTTACCTTTGACAACTAATTGCACTTGGCCATATTGGGATTTCGATAATATTCCAGTTAATTTCTTCAGCTCTACTTAACACCAGATGCCCTTAAAAACCACCTGGTTAAGTAAAGGCTTCGTTCTCTGCAAGAGAAATTACTGTTTTTTATGTTATTTTTATGGCAACACATGTAAATTAACTTTAAGGTGAACAATTACATGATTCTGATTGTGATATCTTTCATATTGATAATAATAATTTTCACATATATAGCGCTTTTGAAGCTTAAGGACAAAGTGTTTTCCAAGTCAGAGGATTTACAAATTTAAATAATTGACTTCCCCTGTGAGACAAAGTTTATATAGATCAAGCAGCACTGAGCCCACACAGTAACAAAAAACTTTAACCCTTTTCCTGAAATCAGGACATGAGCAGTGATCTACATTAATGCCTCAGCGTTGCTGTTTTAACCGTGGTGCGTACAAGTTGAGCTGCTGAAACGACATTTTACTAGGCTGACTCACTCTCACAGCAGAGACAAGAACGCCTCACTTGTGCACAGTTGAGTCAGCAGCTGGTTCACTAGCTGCTCGACGTGTGATCAAGTTGTCAGTGAAAGGAGTCAGCGGGCTCCACTGTGCTTTAATAAATGCACATTTCATAAGCAGACAGGAGAGGGTGTGTGGCAGGAGAGAAGAGAGGCCGACAGTCATCTGGGGTTTTTAAACACGGGTTGAATGTCGCCTCTCTCAAGAAAAAACTATGACTGCATGACATGAGCACACGGGTGGACGTTGAATGTTTCAAGACCGGAAATAGGAAGACATGGTTTAACTCCATCCTCCCAGAGGCAAAGCTTTTCCAGGGATGTGTAGAGGCGCATCTCTCTGCACGTTCTGGATCCAACAGCAACAAAAAAACAAAAAAACAAAACAAAAGCAACATATTCTTTGACATTTGCTGAGAATTTGTCGTGATATTCTCACTTAAACAATGCAGCATAAATCAAGACAGAATTACGGTTCAAATGTCAAAAACATCTTGAGTGGAAATATATTCATATTGAGTGGGTTTTTTAATGTTTTTTAAAGGAGCAAACAAGCTGTAACGGCATTTCCTGACTGCCTGAACCAAGAACCAGTCATTAAGAAATGAGCCCATCAATCATCTCATTATCTGCTACACTGCTGCATTTCTCAACCAGTCTGCTGGCAAATGATTCGGAACAACAAAGCATGAACGGTACGTAAATTATGAATTGTCTCATGGAATTGAGAACAGTGTTTTGACCGTGTTAAGTACCCACAGCAGATAATAAGAGGTCGCAGTCTCCGACCTGCATCAAAACACCATGTCACCGCTTCCTGCAAACAGCTGGTGCTGAGCCAATAGAGCGCCATCATCATCTGTAACAACCCAAAGCCTTGTTTTACAGATAACATTTCCACAATGCATACATGGAAATGCTAACAAGCACATATCAAAGGCATACAAATTCTTCCCCCTGCATTGAAATGAGCGTTTCATGAATAAATCTAACACTGATTCAGGCTTTTATTGACTTCTTTCCTGTGTCCTGAGCGTGTCAGGACAGAATAACAACACAGAGACTAGGCTTATACATTCAGATGACTCAGTCTATTTCATGCACAAACGCTCCTATCCATCAAGACTCCTGGCACATGGGGAATTCTGAGCTGCTTTCCAACCCGGAATCTGACATTTGCTGGAGCAACGTTTCCACCAAAGGGACAGAAGTGACGAAGAGATGTCACAGGAAACTCTGACTGGGATCGAAACAGAATCCTAAAGTGGTAGAGTTTGTTAATTTTGTATGCAAATGATGCCATGCGGTGTTAAATGTTAATGAGGGCATGTGCTTATTGTGAATGTGTCGCTGACTGCGTGTGCTTGAATGACTGATGCCTGTTTACTTGCTGTATGTGATCGGCTCCCTCTCACATTCTGCGTGACCTTTCAGATACAGCAGCCATGGCTGGCATCAGCAGACACACAGCTGGCCCACGTGCTAGTGTTGCCACCAGAACTTTGACTTCAGTAACACAACTCACAGAACTACGAGGAAAAGAGGACACCTGAACACATCATGGCCAACAGTTCTCTAATGTCGTTTTCTCTGAATGTGCCAACAATCACAAGAGCAATACTGACAATTTCGTTTAGACAGTGGCCCGCACACTGTGTACTGTTCTTTTAGTTTTCCTCCTTCTACCATGTAAAGAAGTATAGACCTTTTTTTTTTTTCATTCACTGGTAAATTCTTCAACGACACCACGTAAATGCAAAGTCCAGGCTCTGAAACCAGCACATCTCGCATCTGTCTAACAAGGAAGTGTTTCGCATCAGCTCTTGAGAAAATGGTTTTTATTTTCAGTATTGATAAAGCTGACTGTTATTTTACAAGTAGTCAGTTTATAGTTTTGCCTATAAAAGAATTGCCATCATCAGTTCTCAAACCAACAGTAAGAAATATTTTCAATTTTCCATAAAATATGACCAAAAGAAAAGCGAGAAGATGAACCTGGGAAACACTTGCTTGAAAAATGTCAAAGTAGTTAATACTTTCTCAAAATTCATTCTGATTCTGATTAATTCTGTGTTGATTGGCTGATCAATTAATTAACTAGTCATTTTCTTTTCTAGTTAGATCTGTTAATAAGAACCTTATTCAAAATGAGGCCATTAAAATGAGAATAATAAAAGATTACTGAATACACTGAATGAATGAATGACAGAGGGGTTTTGATCTCAGGTTGATATGTGTCTGACCTGACAACAAATTTGTTCCATACTTGGCTCCTGGCTCCAGTGTTATCAATGACTGTAGGTGTTGTTGTGTCCCAGTGGGACTGAAGAGAGGGAAGAAACAGTCAGTACCCTGGACAGCTCCCTGGGCTCCTGCTAACACAAGTTGTCTGTTTCAAGTGTGATTCTGTCTGAGTGCCGCAGGCAGACAGTTCACTCAGTACACCTGGTTCCAGTTTCACAACCAGTAGCTTCACTGCCAGCACCAGTCCTGCAGGTAGCCAAGTCTGTCAGCTGCTTGCTAAGTTTGGAGACGCAGAGTCTACATAGCACAAGCAAAAAACTGCCAAGTGGGAACTGCTGTTTATATGCCCATGGAGTTGGAAACAAGCTGCCTAATGCTGCTGCCCGTCAGCCTCCCTGTTCCTTCTCCCTCCCTCCTTCAACGAAAGCTCAGCGCTGGTGGGCTGAGCAGACACAAGCCTCCCCGCAGGCTTCCTGCCGTCTGGTCTAGCTCAGCACACTTAGTCAAAGAAGAGCCTGAGTGCCGACTAGGAGGGATTTCTTCCGCTGCCCTTTCACTAAACCTTTGATAAAATAGCCCATTTTAGTTTCTGTTGTAAAGCCTGTCTCCAGGACTTCTGTATTGTGAAGTCTTCCTGAAATTCACCCTGGACTGCCACTGTGGATACAGACTCAGCTCAGCATGTGGTGGAGTGTCTAGACACCAACCAGCCCAGTATACTTAGAGTTTATACACTACACCCTGTGGAAGTGACACTGGGTGAAACTGCAGCTGGTGAAAACAGAGGATGGAGTTAGTTCTCAGTCATAAAAATCCTGACAAATGCACTGATGCCTTGCTGCTCCTAATGTTAAACTAAGCTAAACTCTTGCTAACGGAAAAAGAAGAAAGAAAAAGAAGAAAATGTACTTAACATCTGATTTGCATAAAACTGGAGGAAAACACATTTCCCTAAATGCACAAATGAAACCAAAGGTCACTGGCCTCGTGCAGGTCTTGTTCTGGTGTGAAGTACCAACCTCACTGAGCAACAGCAGATCACTAAACTGCACAAAGAAGAATCTGTTTTTCACTAACCTCTTTGTGTCCATCATATTATGTAAAGCACATTTTGATCTCTCATCAAAAGTTATTTATAGGCAGCGGCTTTCAAGAGTATTCAATTTCATAAACTTCACATTACCCTAAATTGTTGTTGCTCATGAAATGTGGCACAAACAGCTCAGTTGAACTCCAGTAAGGTTGCGATATAATGGAGAGTTGAAAGGTGATTCTTGATACCTGCAGTCTGTCCTTGCATCGGACGAGGAGCAGTGCAGGGCTTGTCTCCTGTACTTTCTCACCTGCACCGTAGTTTAACTCAATTTGCATAAATTTGTTAATGAATAAGGCAAAAACTCTGCTCTTAAAATAACAATGGAGCTGACAGAGATGTACAAATTGCACTCAGAGGGCACAGCGGACGCACTCATTTCATGAAGCAAGGACAGTGCATCCCTGGAACGGAGCATCTAGCATAGCGCTAACCATGTTACACGTTCAGACGAATAAATGACAGCTGTGACGATAAAGATGTGAGCAGTGGCCATCGTTATAAATCCGGTTCATTGCTTTCAGAGGGAATGGCGGACATTATCACTGAGTGTTAATGAAGACACACCAGATTAACTCTAATGGGCATTTGGATGTAAAAGCTCAAACAAAATCTATAAAGCCAGACTTCATCTGAGTGACAGCAGATCTCCTGGTTCTGGCTTCTGCCTGCACCATGGATCAGAGGCCCGGCTCTGGAGCTCAGCTCAGCTGGAAGTGTGTTCATGTTCTCACACGTTGATTAAAAATCTCTAAGATCAATGGAGCGTCTATCAAAGTCAAGCCCTACATCCTATATATTTATAGCTTCTGTGCTGGGTTGAATATGTACACAGCTGGCTGCTGTAATGGCAGTCAACTCTACAGGAGCCACATGGATGAAAACTCAGGTGAGAAAAAAAAAACATCTTATATAATAATGTAATACTGTCTTTTTTAATGATGCAAAGAATTCCCTGTCTATAACTTCAATGTTCACAAAAAGAAAAAATCAGAGAGATGGAGAGAGGAGACATCGACAAAAATATATCAGCTGACTGATGCCACACCGCCGGCCATGTGACAGCTCGGCACGCCGCTGCAAGCTTCTTAATGGCCCCGGACAAATACAGTAAATTGCCTCTTTAAATATTGTGAAGCAGAAGTGTTGAATGTGCAGAATGAGGAGGCTGTGTGAGTGGCGCCGGGGGAAAGGAATCGGTGGGAGACGTGGAGGTGTTGCTGATGATGGCTGACAGACAGGTAAGGCTGTTTATCATCGTGTCTGGTGAAAAACCTGGATGTGCAGATTGTCTGATTCAGATAAATAATTTCCTGCACAAAGACTGCAAACAAAACATTCAGCACAACACTGCCGTCAGTGCCACACTGCCGACCATAATCAACTGTACCCGTTAGCAAGGTTGATATTTAGTTTATTTTTACAGATTTAAGCCATGTTATGTAAGCATGTCAACAGTGTTTGGCTACAATGTTGTAAGACATTTTTATCTTTAAAAATGCAATATATCTTAAGGTTCTAAAAACACATGTGGTTGGATATGACCTTCAGTGTTCTGGGGACATAAGAACCATGTTTACAACTCTGAGCCACAGTGCTGTCAAAAATGCACTGATAGTAGATAAAGAAAAAAAGGCATATTTAATGAATTTTGTTGCTCCTATTGTTTTTATTTTTCTTACTTTAATTTGAGGGTTCTGCTTCTGGCACTACAGTTCCCATCCTAGTTTGTGGGACTTAAACAGAGGTGTAAGGTTGCCATAGAGTGAGTACATCTGTGCGCTACGGGACCTGAGTCCTATGCCTTCAGTCTTTAGCCAGCCTGCAGTACAGAAAGCTAATCTGCATTAGTCACCACCTGTCCCCGTTTGTACTGTACCCATAGCTGTAAAGATACAAATTTAATGGATCATTTTTAAAGGAAAAGTGACAGTTGATGATTTTGTGGCGGGATCTAATGTGACAAGGAGCTTCTGTTTATTGGATTACTAGTGGATTTATGGAAACTTGTCCTGGACATCACAGAAATCCCCAGAATGAGTCATTTGTGTGGATCCCAACAGTATCAGTATTCTGGTTTGTGACTGATTTTGATTTCACCACTCAACATGTAGTGTATAGTGCATAAGTAATAGAGTAATTACAGTGCTAATAGGCTACAGTTCGTGTTTAGCTGACCTCATGGGGACCCTCAGCCCACAACCCATTTCTTATCCAGCAAATAACATGAACCAATGAAACAGGAATGAGAAATTCATACATTGCAAATATCTCCATGCATATTAAAACTCCACCCTGACAAAGTATCTGGCAGATACTGTGTGCTGTGCAGCCAATTTTCCAGGCGGCAGCTTAATGTTGCATCAATGGATTAATATTTCGTAGGTCTAGTTCGTTTGCTGCCCGTGAGGCTGCCACTGCTGACTCTGGCAGACTGTTATTGATCAGGTTTGTGTTCTGCAGGCCCGGATGATTATTCTCAGACAGACTCCAAAACAAAGGGTTCATGAACACAGCCTCAGCTACAGCACAGACCTGAAAAGTCAGAGAGAGAAGCCAGCAGACCACCAATGCTCCAGGTGAGATAAGCTACATGGAGAATAATACATCACTGTGCTTTGTTGGCTCAGATGAGGAGGATGCTGCTGGTTTTGTAGCACTGTATTGTTTCTCAAAGTATTAGTGACTGTGTAACGGGCTGAGGCGACTTGGAACAGCATCTGTCCTTCAAAACAAAACCTGTCACGAGTCGATATGCGAGTAGCTCTCCGGTGTACCACATCAAACGCAGATCTGTTAAGTAACCTGAAATGTTTTCTGAAAAATTAAGCTCCATATGGGTTTTGGATTCTGCAGCGTGTACAGGCTTGTTGCCCGAAATAGTCATTTTTTACGCAGTGGCTCCCACTGTGTGACCGTCTGATATGCCTTAAAACCACATGGCTGGCTGTGCCTCTCTGTTTTTCACTGCATATAGTTAATAATCTTCTCAACATCCTCAACATCTTTGTTGCTTTTCTGCTGCCGCCAATGTTGTGCTTTAACTTTTGGTAACTTTGACTTGCTTCTGCTTCTCCATCTGCCTCAAGCTGGCATGAAGCGGAACTAAACACAAAGCTGCAATGAGTTCATAATCATTTATATGCAGCACCATATTCCAGGTGCAAGTATTTTAGTCTAACTTTGTCGCAGTGTTACTGCTTGAAAATAAATTAAATGAAAATTGGTTAAAACAGGCTAAAGCTGTACCACAGAGCACGCACGCACACACACACACACACACATGCGCGCACACACAAATATATATATTTTTTTTTTTACAGAAGAGACACTTTAAAACTGTTTAAATGATGATAGTTAGCTGAAATGCTGTTAAATAAATGCATCATCAGATTTCCATGTGTTTTTTGATTATAAAGTAGGTCTAGGTTCTACATTAATACTGTGAAAGTACCAAAGCCTCAGTCCACAGACACTGAGCCTTAAAATGAGCCGTCAGGACTTCTGTAACTTTGTGATGTCACAGCAAAGCAGTCACTGATCTCAGTCTCAGGATTTGGTTTCTCTGAGTGTTCACCTGAAATCTGCTTTATTCTTATTTGATCACTCAGAAAACAGTTGTTACTAGAGCTCCGGAGAGAACCTGAGAGAGGAGATGTAAAACTACACTGAGATGGTTTTGGGTTCTTAAAACCACAAACATATCTTCTCATGGATATCAATACTTCAAATGAAACAGTTTGTGTAAAATATGGGACCTTCAAATGAACATTAGGAAAAAAAAGTCAGACAGTTTACTGAGGAGCCTTACCATCGAGCTCCTCCACGGAGATGCTGGCCAGCACATCGCTGTCACTGTCTGACAGCGAGCGGCTCAGGTAGTTCCCCTTGTAGAGCAGGCCTGCCGTCACATGGTGGAACGGCATCTTCTCCCTGAGAGACACCAGAGGGAAACATTTAGACAGGGGTGCAGGTGGGGAGGAGGAGCTGAAGAGGAGATTTCTCTCTTGGGTTTTTTGGAAGATTAATCCTGAACACAAACACCAATTAAAAGCTCCACACATTACACATGTTTCTGAACAATGTTTATCAACAGGGGAACTCCCATGTGCAATATCTCATGGTCATTGCATTCAAATTAGCCACTTATCAAAAATAAAGTTAAATTGACCTGTGAAGTGCATAAATCCCTTTTTCAAACAAACTGAAAATTAAGTGAAGTGAAAAGCAACATGAAATGTGGACCCATAATCAGGCACAAGGAGCTGCTCGGCCCATTTGTGATATTGGTGTCACTAAAACAAATTAACGTCCAAGGGCCACAGCATAAACGAGCTCTATAAAAGAAGCAGGACTCATTCACTAAGTGGCAAGTCACACAGTGAGGGAGACTCATATAACTAGAAGTAGATGTAGTGAAAGAGTGTGTATGTGTGGCTGTGTGAGAGCTTGCAAATGTATACTGTATGTGCAAATGTGACTGAGGCAATTAATTATTCAATAAATCGAAGCCCAAGGGCACAGGAGGAAAATAAGAGCACATTGGGCAGAGAGATTTGGGCGACTACTTCCGTCTCTGTAATTGGATTTCATCTGGATGAGCACTTTGAGAAGATGCTTCTGAGACAGAGCGAGGAGTTCGAAATGGGCTGAGACGTTACACAGAGAGCGACGCAGAACACCGAGCTTCACAGAAGCACTGGGCCTCTCAGTGTGTTCGCCTCTTTCATCAGTTTAAGTTTACACCATATTTCTGCAGAGGCAAGTAAGCCACACAATTACAAAAGCTTTGATAACAAAAAAAAAAACATGTCACATTTAACATGCATTTAAAAGTGAAACATGTTTTTTGGAAAACTAGACGGTAAGTTGGATGTGCAGTGGTTCTGTTCTTTGTGTTTTTAAACAGCACCACACACAGGCTGCTTATTTAGGATGCTAACCAAATGATCAAATCTGAGCTCTCTTGAGGTGAATGAGCCTCATTCTTCAGCTTGTTACGTTGCTACTTTTGTCAAATCCATCTCTTTTGTAAAGATTACATACTGCACATTCACCAGGTGAATCACCACTGCACTACACTGCTCTGTAATGAGGCATAGTTAATGTAACAATGGGTGTAAAACCAATTTTTTTATTATTGTCATGCTTTATCATCAAGAAATCATTTTAAGAACTAAAAATCCTTTAGCTAGCTCTTAATGGGGCAATTTTTAAGATTTCACTGTTTCCGCATGTGGTTTCTTGACAGGAGCAGGTGGTTGATTGACGCTTGACAAGAGCTTCAGCCATCATTGTCTTATAGAAGTTATATACAACCTCTGCAGCACTATGTCCTCAGGGCAGGTTGGAGGCTAGCTGGTTAGCATGCTAACTTCAGTAGAAGAAAAGAAGTGATAGAGACTGGTGTTACCATTGCCGTTGCTTCCCACCACTAGAGACAGCTGTTGGTGAGTAAAGGAATGAAGTTTAACCTGAACTTATAATCGTTCCTGTACACTTTTAAGTAAACAGCTGCAAACATTAGCTATGTAGCAATAGCAAAACATACAAATAGCTCCTTTAAGTTCCCTGTGAAGGATGGGAGTAGGTTTATAGCACTGTTCTCACACAAAAAATGGTGACAGTGTACAGACACATTAAGAACAGACAATTTAGCCATTTGCAACATTGCACACTAATATTTATAACCTGAAGGCCTTTTAGAAACTGAGAAACTCATGACCTTTATAATTCACTTCAGTCACTTTCTAATTGGCCAGTAAGTCTTCAGTTATAGATGTTAGTAAGTCATTAATAACGGTTGCTGTGCTTATTAAAGGCTTATTACTAATATACAAAGCATTACTAATGTACTTTACTACATAAATTATGATTATTTGGGGTTTTTTTGTGTTTTGTTTTTTTTTTAGCAAAATGGCAAAATTAATTGGCAGACATGAATAGCCAAGAAAATCCCAACTCTGTTTTTTTTTTTTATTTCCTCAGCAACAAAAGTAAAATATGTTGGAATATCCATCCAGTAATAAATAAAATTTATCTGCAATTTTTTTTGCTACCATTAGCTCCATTTGAAGTTTTGTTTTTCTACTATGTCCGGCACCTGCCAGAGCCAATGCTTCACTGGTTGGAGCTGCCAGCCATCCATTGCCTCAGAAATTGAAAACTGGGCCCTGCATCTTTCTTGTTTGTCAGTTTAATAAGCATGCATATTAAGACGTCTGCAGCTCTGCCTAAAGCCCTTTTTACGACCAGCTTTCTTCACACGTAATGTCAGGATTTTTCACTTCCTAATTCATCAATTATTCAGTCATCTCTCAGCTGTCATTATGAATATTACAAACATCCCTCGCCTGCTTTTCTTGTATTATTGTTACGAGGCAACCCATTTTTTTGCCAGCTGTTGACGCAGGTGTATGCTATCCTTGGTTTGAGCTGCTGTGGCCAACATGAAGAAATATCAATCAGAATGATTTACCGTGTGGGGATAGAATTTATATACATTTCATTACAATGACTCTGCAGTCAGGACTGAGTTTTGCAGCTCAAGCCTCCGGCTTTAGCAAAAGTCAGCTGCGTGTGTGTTTTACGTTTTCTGTGTGTGTGCTCTCTGTGTGAGCATGGAGGGCAATCATGGCGTCCATTGTGAGTTTTCTCACACTCCTGACACCTTCAGCTCTAAATTATTAACTAATCTGTCTATCTGGCTAAAAGCTCATACTAACCAGCAATAAGCAGTGAGGGCTGACCTGCATTTAGCAACAAGGACCATGATTTTGTGGTTGTTGTTGAACACCGCACTGAGGTGATGGTCTGAGATGTAGCGGAGGAAAAAGTCTGGAGTCAGAGGTAGAGAGTAGCACAGCATTTTCATCACTTTAGAAATACTTTACACATCTCTGAGAGAAATGTCTTTAAATGTTTCTGCTCAGCTACATTCATCTGACGGCTGTAGTTACCAGTTCCTTTATAATTAGTGTGGTTTTACAAGCAAAATGGGCTTCATAAAAGGTGATGGATAGTTGGAGTTTAAACACCTGCAACAATATTGAGAATCGTGCTGAAACAATAAATTGACTGAAAATTACTCTACAGAAAATCATTGAAGTAGTTGAGTAGACAGTCTCACCACAAGCTCCATTTAGTAGCTGCTCTGGTCTAAATGGACCATATGATTACACTGTCTTCTCACCTGTGAAACCCAATCATAGTCATAATAAGTTATTTATCGAGCTTGTATTACTGCTAACAGCTTCTCAAATGTGACACTTTTCTGCTTTTCTCAGTGTAAGGCCGTTGTAATTTGAATGTCTTTGGGTTTTGAACTCATGATTTGGGTCAAAAGCAGTTTCAATGTATAATCGACGCTTTAAATGAAGCACATAGCCTTGGTTCAGGCAAAGCCCTGAAGTCGCATTTGCATTGGTTGAACGGTGTCAACTGTTTCATATAAGCTCCACAATCATTCATTCACAGCTGTGTTGATAGTAAATCCAGTCATATTCATGCAGGTGTACGGCAGATGTATTTATTAAAGGAGGGATTAGTTCTCCCAGGAGAATCCTCATTGCTGTTCAGACTGTTTGAAAACTGCCTCAAAGGGCAGAGCTTTTCCCCACCAAATCTAACTTGTATAACCAATGGCTGTTCTTGAGCTTTGACAGCCATGCACGGCTCTGCAAAGATGACCTGACTTCTGAGACACCATGTCACAAAAGCATCCTCTGCATCACTGAACAACACCAATTAAATGTACAGACATATTTGCTCCTTTCGCATGACTCTTAAAGGAGTGAGCGCACTGAGGTGTAGAAATCCGACACCACTGGCAAACAAGCAAAGCTTCAGACGTGCCGAAGCAAACGCGGAGAGAGACGACACATTGACAGGAGGTACGATTTTCACCGCAATATTTTACAATGGTATCTCACAAGGACATGAAGTTTATCAATGCAGAGGATGAAGAGTGAGATAATGTGCTGATACAGACCAACACCTGATCTTCAACCCCTCAGGAAGACAGTGTGGAAGGGAGCTGTTCAGAGCCTTCACCATCATTACACTTGATTAAATTGATCAAGACCTCGGCTGAACAAGCTAATGTGCCCTTCAGGAGCAGAGCAAAGTACAGTAATCATTTAAATCAGCAAGTGATCACCGAAGCCTCAACCATGACCACATCTTTTTTTGTCTGCCTTTTTTCCCCCTCATCAAATAGTTATTCCCTGCATACTGTGATATATCAGTTCAATAGAAGGGAGGCGAGGATTCTGGGATTTAATACCCAGATTGAGCAGCTGATAAAAATGAGCCATGGAAATGACTTACAGATAAAATCAATGGATGGTACCTCTGCATTTTACTGTGCAGCCTGCTTTGGCAAATTCTGATTCTCCGACTCTTTGAGGAAACACACAGATGCTTTTAACCCCTTACACTACTGTAAATGTAGAAAATAGTAAACAGTAATTTTCACTGTGGATTAATTATGTAATTGATCAGTTGACTGTTTGGTTTATAATTATATATATATATATATATATATATATATATATATATATATGTATATATATATATATATATATAGACCAACTTAAAGTGTAAAATCACAAGTGGGCGTGACAGTGAAAGCAGATGAAACCTGTCTTTCTTTTATGGGACACTATAACTCAAATTTTACATCACATTGATGCCATTAGCTGATGCTGTTGTCCAAAGTGACTTTCAGTGAGTGAGTGAGTTTGGAGTCAGTGTCTGGCTCAAGGACACTTTGGACTGACAAGACACACGGCTGTTGACAGCTGCACTAGCTGTGATTGGACCTGTGGCATTTAATCGCAGGGACAACCTGTCACTCTGCTGTTTCTGCAGCCCCTGAGTTAAGCCCAAATGTGATTTCACACTATGATCAACCCATCACCAGTCTGTTAATTTCTTAGGGCAGAGTTACTAAGTGACTAAGGTTAAAAAAAAGTTTGACAACTGAGGATAGACAGACAGACAGAGAATAAACAAACAGTTGATAACAGACTCTTTTATACAGAGTTGATCTGATGAGGAAAATATCTGAATGGTTTGAATGTTCCTGAAAAATGTTCCAAGTTTAACTCTGTTTTTCAATTGGTTTTCAGTGAACAAAGTGCTGACCATAATTACCACCTCATGGTTGCAGTTTGTCTAGACTCATATAACATACGTAGTGAAGTCACTGAAGGAATTTAATAAAAAGTATGAAGTGTATTTTATCATATTTATCATATGAATTCTTAAGTTAAATCTTGTTTTGTGAGGTCTTGACGTGAACTTGACCTTTGACCATCAAATTCTAATCAGTTTGTCCCTGAGTCCAGGTGAACACTTGTGCCAAATTTACAGAGATTCACTCAAGGCGTTCCTGAGCTATCACGTTCATGAGAGTGAAACGGAGGCACAACCTGAAGACATAATGTCCCCGGCACAGAGGGCGGCTGCAGACATCACTGGATTTAATGTTTAAAATTCTGATGATGTTGCACAAACAGTCAGAACAGAAAATGGTAAACTTGTGAAAGTAAAAAGCATTGAGAGCATATATATTCCTGTTTTCTTTCAACGTGCACTCCCTGTCGCCCACAATAAAACTATTTCAAAGCAGCCTGACAGTAGACAAACTATTAGTGCATCATTATAGTCCTTTTAAGTCTTTCCACTGTTGTTAAGACTGGGTCGCAGCAGAACTGAACCCAATTACGGCACAGACATAAATAAAACCACCTCCACTAAACTTGTGTGCATGCCTTACAGGGACAGCACTACTTGTACTGACACTTCAAGGATAAGACAAAGATGACATGACTAATCAAAATCCTTTGACCCTGCAGGAGGAAGCAGTGAGCCACAGTTACACCGCTGCCATTAAAACGCCGCCTGTCCTCAAAGAACCGGTGGGAAGAGCTGATGAGTTCTTTCTGCTCTGTAAACTTGTGTCCAGCACCTGCTCGTCAGAGGTTAGTGTCTCACCCTAACCCTGAACACTCAGCATGGAGGCATGGTTAAGAGATCAGGAAGGAAATCATTTCTGAATTCATCTTTTTTTCTTAAATCGTTTTTTTTAGTCCAGTTGTTCACTGTTCACCCACTGGTGGGCCGTGAAGGTACTGCAAGTGGGCCAACAAATCATTTGCAAAACAATGCCATTTTGATTCAAGATGTAATTATAAAAAATCAATAAATAAAAATATAAATAATGTTTTGAAATGTGCTCTGATTTGGCATTATTTGGCCTCCCTAATGTCATGTGGTCAGATGTGGGCCTGGAAACTGATAATGAAATGATTGTTGTTGTTTTGACCTGATAAATTACTGAACAATTACTTTCTTATCAATATTGTTGTCTGTAAAGTTTTCAATTGATTCACTGTCTTGGCAGAACATTTCAAACACAGTGCACTTCCCTATAAGGTGGTGTTCACATCCTGAGTGTCTGGAACTTGTCCAGAAAAAGACAATGTCTCACAGAGACCTACTCTTGATATTGTCCCCATGATGAGACAAATATACTGTTGGAGAAGAAGAATAATTCTACCAACAATAACTCTAATAATTCATCCAGTTCTTCAGAGGGTTTAATCTTGTCCTTTTGAAATACTAAGCAATGATCGTTAGATGATTTTGTTCCATTTCAACACATTGACCTTCTCCTCTGTACTGAAACTTTGTCATATCAATACATGTCAGTCTGTCCTTTGAGCCAAACCTGTCTCTCTCTCTCCCTCGATAAGAAATGACCACTCAACCCACGACCCACACCAAAATGCCAAACCAGCTCCTCAGCACCTCAGCTCCGAGTCTTGACTCTTTGAAGAGAGACCAACCTGATGAAAAGAGCACAGCTTTATTGAAAGCCTTGTGCATGACAAGGAGGCCAGATGGCAATTTCTCACATCAGACCCCGCAGCACAACAGCCAATAGCCGTTACTGAGGGGGGGGGGACACAAGCAGAACATTGTGTACCAGCAGCAGACCCTCCAGGCGCAAAATCAACTATCTAAAGAGGACTGTGACACAGTGGCGTGTTATGATTAGGTCTAAAAGTCTATGTGGAGAAAAAACACCAGTCCCAGTTAAAATCCATCAAGTTATCAGCAGGATGCAATTCCCCTTTCCCAGATGATGCTATTTCCATAACGCTGATGAACTGGCGTTCCTTCTCATCACACAGGGGCTGTTAACGTGCCCCGCACTGCTCCGGGTTGGTTAAAATTTATTTTCTTCCTTTTTCTTTTTTTTTTTTTTTTTTTTTAAATCACAGCCTTATCAGAGACAAACAAAAGAAAAACATCTGCTGTGACATCACAGATTGAGGCGTGGTCACATCAGCAGAGTAATTAGAAAGTTTCCACTCAAAGAGTCAGACGCAGCAGCAGGTTTTCAGTGTAGAGCTACCAGTTCCGCCATTTCCCATCAGAGAACACAGAGACAGGCAGCTGCTCATAAAAACAGCCTGTTGAGGACATGACAGCCTCAACAAGCGCAGCCAAGAAGATGACATGAGTCGAACCTATAAAGTTTAGATCAAGCCAGAAGTGAGGTATTCTGGTCACGCTTTACTTTTATTGATAATCGGTGTCTCGGTGTCAACTGATGACACACACCACTCATGTCAACCTTCACAGTTCACACAGTGAACCTTTGAGAATACTATGCTGCTGCTGCAGCCAACACACAAAGAAGATGCTAACAATCATCAAACGGGTTCATCTGTAGGTCATTAAGATATTAATTAGCAACTGCTTTTGATCACCCAGCTCTTTCCATAAAATGACACCAAGTGACACAGACAACGAAACAAATGTGTGTCACAGTCTGTCACTGTAATGCAAACACTAAGGTGAGAAATGTTGCTGTGGATCAACAGGACATGCCTTAACCTTCTGTAAGAGAAATCAATGGTTAAATGACTGTGCAGTGCTATGGACTGTGCAACAGAGGCACACAGGTGCTTGAAAATGCAATCAACTGGGTACAAAGGCAATCCATCAAAGCATCACGGCAAACCAGGAGTCAAACGTTCTCCAAACTGAGAAAGGAGACGGAAGCGTCCCACAGAAGTGCAACCTCTCTGCACACATCACCAGCTGCTTCCTGCAGCAACAGACCCTCTCTCTCTGTCTCTCCCATGCTGATTCTTACCCATACTGGTGGCTGTGATCGTACTCAGCAGGATACTGCAGCACAACAGGCTCCCTCACTGGACTCTCCATCACGTCCACCGTCCCGTCCCTCAGGTACGGGTTCCCCGGCAAGTCTCCGTTTACCTCCGAGTAAGTCCCCGGCGGCAGCACGCCAGAGGACTCTGCCGTCTGAGGACTGGGCTCCACTGTCTGGGGATCGGGCTCTGTGACCTCCTCCTCCATCAGACTCTTAGATGCAGCGGTGCCTCCAGCAGCAGCAGCAGCAGTAGCAGACTGCCTGTCCACAAACCACTGAGCCCGGCTGCCTCCACAGTTTGGGCTTGTCCCAGAGCAGCAGCATCGGTTCCCAGAAACCCCTTGTTTAATATTTGAGCAGTGAGAGCAGCAGGTACGACAGCTCCTCTCACGCTCCACTCCTTGGCTTCTCACTCCCTCCCTCCCTCCCTCCCTCTTTCTCTCTCGCTCTCTCTCCCTCTCTCCCCCTTTGCTCTCTCACTCACTCTCCAGTGCAAACATTCCTCCACATGGGGAGACAGAGTGGTGGGCTCATTAGTGAGTCCCAATGACAGACTCAGCCCTGCCTGCCTGCCTGCAGCTGTGCTCACAAAATACACTGGGAGAGGCTAGAGAGAGAGAGCGAGAGAGAGAGAGAGAGAGAGACAAAAAGAAAGAGACAGAGACAGAGACTCCCAGACAGAATAAGAAAAAGAGGAGTGAGAGCCCAACAGAAGCTGACAGGGAGGAAGCAGGAAGCAAGACTGACAGCTGAGGTGAAAGAACAAGAGAGGCTGTTTGTGAATGCACACACACACACACACACACGCACACACGCACACACGCACACACACACGTACTGCCTTCATATCCCTGTGGGTTATGCTTACAGTGCGCTCTGCAGGTCAACACCGGGATGCTCAGAGAGCGACACATGACAGTGTGCGCCACCAAGTGGAGCAGGAGCGCGCATTGGACGCTGCGCAAACGACAGGATGGTGATGGTGGGTGGGGGGCGACCAGCGTCCCGGCGGGGGTCCACAGTGAGAGCTCTGCTGAGCCCCCGTCGCAGCTCCAGTACATCACCATAACACACACACACACACACACACACACACACACACACACACAGACTTCCTGCGAGCTGTGACAGAAACTACATTCATGCAACAGCTGCCATCACCACCACCGGGCGTTACTGTCCGTATCCTGACTCAAAGACGTGCTGTCTCATGACTGATGGATGTCGCTTTAAAATAAACACCCAGGCTCATATTTGACCCTGGAAACAACAAGTCGAGTTGAAAATGCTGGAAACTTCCAGACTCGTTACACAAAACGGAATTTGTCTTATTCTCAAGCCTGTTCCTCAGACATTCTCCACAACATCCACCGCCTGATGAGACACAGGCAGCAACGAAAGCTGCAGCAGATGTTGACACAGACTCTTACCAGTGGACCTGACCGATCCAAACAACAGGTGTGGGCCTGTGGGGAGCTCTGATGGGATTTCATGCAGACAGAAAAACAACAGTAGCTCCATAAACAGGCTGTGATAATAAACTCCAGCTCATTCATTCTCCACTGAAGGTAATTTGTCGTCTCGTTTCTCCAACTTACCTTTGAGGCTGTTGGGTGTCTGAGGGTGATCAGTCAAATCCGTTAATCGATGCTGGCAGTAGGATCCAGTTTAGAGACTTGAGGTGGACTCAATCAGCCTCGTTGATCGATCCGGTTGCTGTTTGGTGTTATTAGTGAATTATTCCTTTATATTGCGGTGCAGCTGTTTCTTCCCATCGTGTGAAAAGATGAAAGGTCCCAGTGATTGGTTGTTTTTTTTCTCCTGATATGAAGTCCAGCAGGAGCAGCAGCCGAGTTGCACTTTTCGCCAAACTCTCAGCAATTTTTTAATTTCTTCTCTCGCTCAGCGTCGCATCCGGTTACAGTCTCGTCAGGTCCGTTGACTCAAAGTACAAAAATCCATGCACTTCAGATCCACATACACACACACAAACACACACACACACATACAGGTGCCGAGCGTCGGTAAGATTGATGAGAGCCGCCCGGTGGCTAAAGGAGACGCACCAACCCAAATCAATACGCAATCGAGCAGGAGGACGACGATTGGCTGCTTTTTCACTTGTTTGCCTCCATCGGTTTATTGTGTCAGTTTCTACCTGATGAATCACCTGCGCCGTTTAGTGGTAGCTCATATTTATCTGCACAAATCCAGGACTCTTATTACGACTCCTCCTCAGCTCTAAATTTAAAAAGGGAACCTGTGTTAAGTAAGTCAGAATGACACTGTATTTTCCGGTGATAACTTTCAAAATAATGCCTTCACTGCCGTAAAAAAAAAAAAAAAAAAAATTTCATATCCTTTTAACAAATATCGATTCTCTTTATAGTTAATCTAAAATGCATTTCTTACATGTTTTTCTTTGATTCGTGTATTCTTCTTTCTGAGTTATTTAGGTTTTACGATTTTATTTCCAAAGTTGAATCTGACAGTTTCCGGTGCTCTTGTGACATCTGCGCGGCTTGACACAATTATCAAGTACTTTTTTTTTTCCAATGGGGCCACTCGATATTCAGTCTTTCTGTTGCAATAACCTGATTTCTGCTGGGATTACACCTTCATGATAACTTAAAATCAATGTTGGGAGTGGAATAATGAAATAAATCTTATATATATATATATATATATATATATATATATATATATACTGTATATTGCATGGTATTTGCTTCACATTTTCATTTACAGACTCCAGTGGTAAAAACGTGTAGGCCTGTACAGTATCTAATTGGTTCTAATCAGCTTCTGTTAAAAAAACACGTGGATGTAAGTTGTAGTGTGGGAGACACAAAGAAAATAGAAAATAAAGCCTTAACATGTGACTGACCACCATGTTGATTAACATTATTTCAGCTGAAAACTGTCTTGTTCCCATGACTTGTGTCCTAGATCAGACTATTGGACACTGACTTTGTCTACCGGAGCCAGAAACAAGACCGATGAGCTGGACCAGCCTCCTGCTCTGTGATGAACGACAGAATAAATCAGAGAGGTTTTCCCTGACAGTCTGCAGGTAAGTGATTGTCTCAGGATGAAAGGGTGTGTTTTGGTACAACAAGAGATGAGTTATATTCAAATTAGAGCTGAGTCAAGACGTGGCACCTACTCTTGCAAAATGAAAAGTTATTCTGTTTGGGAGACAGTGAAGAGTACAGCTGACAAAACAATAACTGCCATGTGCACGTGGAACTGTGAATAAAACATGCAGCTGGTTTCTCAGGAGGGCTGCACATTTATATTCAGTTAATGAGGCTCTGGCCATTGCACAATCCTACACGTACCTCCACTTTTTATGGATGAGAACATCTGAGAGGACAACCTGGAGCAGGAGGTCTGAGGGAACCAGGCGATCCCTAAAGCTGAACTGAAGTTGTGGCTCTGCTCACCCTCCTACCACCATCCTGTCACCCTGACCTGGATAAGAACCAAACAGAAGGATTGACAGGTGGTTCTGCTCTTGCCAATCAGCATATCACGCAGGTCCCCTCATTTAGCATTTACTGAGCATGCTCCTGAAACGTGTTACACATTGAGGAAAGCACCTGTCAGGTTGATGACCTACAACTTCTTCATTTGAATAAATCTCTCTTTAGCTTTTTAGAGATTCATTTGCCAATTAGTAAAAGGTTTTACCTACACCAATAAGCAAACATCTATGTCAGCTGAAATGTTTTTTACAGATAACCACTGCCTCAACAGCATTTCAGTGACTGTATTTCAACATGCAATAAGGGCCATCTTCACTGAAACACTGTCAGTGAACTGCTGTTTAAACAAAGGTCATGTGCAGAATACAAGTCTAAAAGTCTGTCTACTTATAGCCAGTTTTCACCTACACATCTAGACATCTTTTGACGCGCAAATCAATTCTTATACACACAGAGGACAGACTGCTTCCCAGATAGCAAGATACATCTGGCCCATATTTAGGCCACATGTTTGTCTTTCTTCTGGCCCAGTATAGGCCCTGGTTCTACAGCCTGAGTCTGGTCCATATACAGCCTGATGATCAGATGCTTTTGCTATCTAGGTTATCACCAAAGGTGCAGCCAAAATGTAGAAAATCAAAAAAGTCTTGAAAATGACGAGTGTTAAAAAAAGAACCATTGAAAGAGATTTGCAGGCTAAATACCTGTTAGAAGCCAGTGGTTGATTTCTCCTGAAGGCTACAAGGTTGATGTCAGGGCACTTTCTGAACACCCACTCTCTTTCTTTATTCCTGTTCCTGTCAGTTTAATCAAAATGAATGCATATGTCTAACAGGGTATTGTAAGTTTAACTTTGGTAATCCAGATTCAGGGTAATGTGCCCACTAAGAATGCCAGAGTACAAAAAAGATCCTGCCAAAATGACACCCACATTTTTACTGTCATGGTTACAACAATTATTTTTCACATTCTGAGGCATTTAGAGGGTTTGCACTCAGTGTGACTTAGTGTGAGTCAGCAGGTAGGAGTCAGACGTCTCCGGCATGGATACAGATGTGGATGTGACCTTTTGGTTCTTGTATAGTCTCAGATGTGATGGAGACACTGTATATGAAGTCTCCAATAAGCACCAAATGCCTTTGATTGAGATAACGATGAATTACAGACCATGGCTCATTGTAAGTGTGTGGGGTTATTTTTCTCAAAGCTATAGAGCTGGAATGTCTCTTGAGGTCAGTGCAGGTGTTTTTCAAGGAGCTCCGGACTAAAATATAAATTTATAGACAGTTTACTGAAACAAAATATATGACATGATAGTAAATACAGCAGAAAAGAACATGGACACAGTAAAACAACTCATACAGATCATGTGTCATTAATAACCCTTTGAAATAATCAATCATTATTTTTGTAATTTTCATTGAATAGTAGGTGAAAATGTGTGTTTTATGGCCAGTCACAATTGTGATGTGTAAATGTGTAGAATAGAAAATATAAAATGTATATATATGTATATATATGTATCTGACCCAATGTTGCGTCCCTTGTCTGGACAGTCGTCTCGAGTCAACATATCATGACCCAAAGTGAGACTAGAAGAAAGAACAAAGTAGAAAGTTTGGTAGAAAAAGAACTATGTATGTGTGTGCCTAGATGCAGTGTTATCCCACCGCTCAGTTTTGTTGCCATCAACTGATTACTTACTTACTAATTTAATGACCACAGTGAACAAAGCTGAGTAATTGCAAATGCAAATATCAATACTAGACACCTTACAGATGATGTGACCCAAAAATCTTTGTCCTGTCTTTATGTTAACATACTTTACCAACCTTTTGTTTGGGAGCTTTGATGCAGTCATTCTCTTCTCATGGTACAGCTCTGATCGCTCTGATCATGTGACAATTTACACTAAACATGTGACACTGCACATATTTCATTGATACTCTTTATTATTTCAGCATTTGCTGGAAATGCATTGATAGAACATTTAGTGCCATTTTTAGGGCCAAACACAAAAAAGTCTTTGTACAGTATGTAAACAGACCATAAGCTGAAGCTAAAACTGTTAAATGCTCCATATATTATGATGCTTGATGTATTGTAAACCAATCATCTGCAGCATTTTGAGCTTACTGTTTATATAACACTTTTTGACAGTGCACTGTTCACTGTAATCAGAGCGTACAATAGAAAAAAAACAGAACACTCTGACTCACCTGATTGTAGGTTCCAATCACCCAGGCCTATTATTTACATGCAGATTGATTTGGTCATGTGACCCTCCTGCTGTTATGAGTGCATACACATATTTTTAGTAGGAGCAACCTGTAACTTTGGAGTTTAGTTACTGCTCAACAAACCAACTTGAAGTTTAAATGCACTGTGATTCCAACATTAGAGAGAGCCGCTGGTTAGATTTGACCATTATGTCATTCATTTAGCCTGCAGGACAGGATGTTATTCTGGTTGTGTGGAAGCCTGAACATGAGGAAAACATTCATTTAAAACAGGATTACCTTGATAATGAGATGTTTCATGCACGAATATAATCAACATGCACATAACCACAGTCAGACCTGTCCTGTCTGTACCCCACCCTCCCCCAGTGTCAGCTAGGAGTGGCTCCAGCACCCCGGGACCCTGACAGGATAAGCAGGATGGCTAATGAATGAATGAATAACCATAGCTGGTTAAGGAGACAGTGGTGTAGAGAAACCCTGCAATAAGTACACAAGGGAGCTTGGTAAATAATTACTCCAGCAAGTCAGAGAGAGAACTTTGAAATAAAGTGCAGCCTTAGCAGTTTTATCAGGTTGGGGTTTATTATGTGCCTCATGCAGGGAACACTGTGAGCTGTTCTGATCTCCTCCTTTTATACAGACTACTACACACATACAAACACACACACATGCAGCACGCACCATGTATCACATATCCAATCTGTGCTCAGTTCCTACACCAGTTCAGCCTTGGAAAGCTCATCGCCATGAGGCGTGTGTGTGCGTGCATGTGTGTGAGTGTGACTGCATTTCTGCGTGTATATATATTTGTGTGTGTGTGTGTGTTCTTGATGGAATGAGTCACAGTGTCTCTGCTCCTGCTGTTGCTTCATCTAACTCTTTTTCAAAGGGGAATCTAATGAGTCAATGCGTCTGTTCTAGATTTGCTGCAGTGAAACTAAAGTCCTGACTGATACGGCCCGACAGCTGCTGACGAACACAGAGCTGCTAAGAGATCTGAACCAACTCCGCTGTGATGCCCTCACACAGTCAATATTAAATGTTTATTGTCAGAGCTGTGATCCTAGACAGCACATAAATGAAATAAAGCCTTAAAGGCAAAGTCAAAAAGAAATACCAATCAACACTCCATTAAAAATCTGGTCTGATTATTCATTTGCTTCAGTTGAGAGAGCCAGGGATTACAATAATGACACGGTAATTATACAGAAATAAAAACAAGAGAATTAAAGAGAAATAAACATTAATGCAAAAACAAATGCTTCACCAGTCTGTATATTTACTACACCAGTTTATTCTCATTCAAGGTCATGCAGGCTACAGCCTTTCCCATGTGTTGTGCAAAAAGCAGCAAACACCCCGGACATTTCACACACACACTTCACACACACATTCACACGGTCCAACACATTCATTCGAGCTGTTTAGCGTGTTCAGAGTCAGCTTCCTCCCACAATCCAAAGACAGACTGTGTTAACTGGTGACTCTAAATTGTGAATGAGGACCTCTCTGCTCTGAGCAGGCAAAACAAATTAATATGTAAATATAAGCCAATTAGAAAACTACCTGTTTTTATGGATGGTTAGGGGGTGAATATGTTTTCTGAAGACGACCTTTACCTTGTTGCTGGCAGGAGGAGGAGGATCTTCGACCATGAGAAAAATGAGCCAGCTTCTTCTGCCAGAAAACTTCAGGTCTGAGCCCCGGTAGCTGGGCAGCTAACTGAATGGAACATTTTAAAGTTGTCCCACTGAAAATTCATGCACTGGGTGACAGACAAGGCCCGATACCTGGGACAACATGCAGCAGCTGCGCTGCTGGAATATAGACAGGTACATCTGAATATTGTTAAATAGTCTTATGTTATTTTTCTTGTATTACACAGATATTCTAGGCATTCAGATGAAATCCTTACCCAGAATAACAACAGTGGTTTCATTTACAGTTACAGTCCTGCAAACAGGAGTTTACAGGACAGAGCAGCCTGTCTGTAGATGTGACAAAATATTCCTGTTGCCTGAGATTCATGAATCATGAATGAAAGAGAATTACCATATGATCTGAAGTGGGGGAAATTATACTGTACCATCAAACTGTGCAGAAAGACAGTTCTGGCAAAGCACTGTGGTGAGCTCACAAACCAGATTTTCAACAGGAAACATTAACGTAAAACGTGCGAATGCTATTAATGTTTAGTTTTAATTTTTTTTTTTTTTAAATTAAACTATGGATTCCATAAAAAAACATGACCAAAAAACAATGTCAGTAATAAACCTCCAGAAGAATTACCATCACTAGCATCCCTGGTGTCAACAGTGGAGTAGTATCTGGATCGTGCATAATCTTTCAATTATGGTGAGACACTGTGAAGAGTTAACAGACCTGAGTGAGAAAACAGTCACCAAAAGAAGTTCACTTCAGCACTAGACATTAAATCTGTCATGATTACCATGATGATTCAGAGTCCCTGCTTTACTATTATAACCCTCCAGGTCACATTAAATGAGATATGACATCCAAAACCTAAAACAAGCACTGGAGATGGAAGAAAACTGTCAGAAACTTCATCTTTACACTTCAGATATTGATGATGAGATTCAGATGATTGTGTTTACTGGACTGTAGAGACACAGTCCTCACACATTGCTTTCTAGCTGCTTTGTCTTTCAAAGTAAATCCAGAAGCCAGTGGACAAGATCTGCTGAGCACTGCTGCAGAAAAAAAAGGCCTCAAGTCCTCAAGGACCCGTCTGGCTGCTCCTGCTGGCTCAAGTAGCTCACAGCAGTGATGTGCAAAGAATGGTCTTTTCAACTTTAGTCCAATGAATTGCACTTTTTTTCCTCATGCAATCTCATGTTATTGTTCCACCTGTCACTTATGCACAAAGAACAAAAATAGGTTCAGAAATGCAAAGGTTCCCAAAGCCTTTCTTCCTTTATCATAACAATAATCTTTTTATGATCAGCCAAAAATCAAAGTGGGAGTAGGACAAACCCTGTGTGTTCGCAACAAAATGAGACAAATAGTGACAAAGGTCTCCTGGTTTGCAGCATTTTATGGAAGTTAGAGGCAGACATGCTACCTCAGACTTATACCTGAGTTGAACTCTAATTTCTATTTTCTCTTTCCGAGGTTTTTTCTTTTTTGGTGCAGTGAACAGGGGACTGACTGCAGACTGATTTAGAGAATGAATTTCTTTTTGTAGAAAAATAGTGTTGACTGTGCATCTTTGCAAAACAAAAACATCCCCATAGAGGTCTCTTATTAAACAGTTAAAATACACATGACGACTGGAAGAACCACGGTGCTTAGTCCTGCAGCCAATCAGTCGCTTCTCACAAGGGCTGTGTATTTTATCCTGTATGATGACCTTCATCCTGTGCTGAACTGCAATGGCTACAGTAGTGGTATTTCTCTTGATTGACTGCAGCCTTTCAACATGTTGCAAGAGCTCGGAGGGAGTTTGGGCAGAAAATGTCAGTGGCTTCGATCTGTATGCTCCAACAATCACGACCCAAGCTGAGGTATTTCAGGAGATGTTGGGATTGGATCTTACATTGCTTTGCCTGCTGACTTTTCCTTTACATCCCTCACACCCGATGAATTGTGCTCACAATCACACAGTCCTCCTGCTCCTATATTTGGCCCATCGTATTTCTGCCAAGCTCGCTGCTCACACACTTGGTGCGTACAGTACACACAGTTTCTCCAGACAACAACCGAATGTGAGGCATCTGTGTTCTGTGACTGCTCATGTGTTTAACACCGTGTCCATGTGCAGAGACAAGAGCTTCACGGTGTTAGAGACACAAACTCTACATACACACATGCATATACACATGCACACACACACACACACACACACACACACACACATACACACACACACACACACACACACACACACAAGCGCTCTCATGATCACTCTGGCATTTTCTCCCTTCAACATAAGCACTCCAGTTATCCTATAGCTCAATAATATATCATGTTATAATGACATGTTGTTGGCCCAGTGGAAGATAAACTACTAAACCTACTGTGGCAGTGTCAGCGCTGCTCACTGAGGATACAAAACGATGACATTCATCTCACTGATCCCAGAGGAAACTTCATCACAGCAGGAACAAAGACAAGGATGCAGGTGAATTAGCAGCAGAGTGCACTCAAGATTAAAGACATGTCAGCTTCATTATATTAAGACTCAGCCCCTGCAAGAGTGAAATAAATATCCTGATGCCGACTAATGACTGTTTGCAGATTAACAAATGTCTGTTTACAGATGTGCATGGTAGTGGAAGAGTATTTATATACAATGCAAACAGTACATTCATAACTTGCTACCAAAGCAACATATATATAGAAACCACAAGGAGGATCTTCTGGGTGCTGATCCCTGTTTCCTCTCAGAAATAGATCTGTTTAGGCCCAGAGTGATTTTTACCAGTTTGAATAAAACCCTGTGGGCTGTAGGAAATCTATACCGCGAAGCAAATACAGAGCTCAGCATGTTTCAGATGAGTTCAGGAAAAGGTTAGTGAGAGCACAGGTAATTCCCACGTGCAGCCTTCTCTCACCAGCTTTCCATCCGTAGCATAATGTGCACAAACAGTAACTGTTATATATTGCGTAACAGTTGTACTTCTAATGCAACAAGGCATAACAAGCTTTATCGCAACATTACACAGCCAACACAATTCACCTTTGTGGCATCAACATTCATACAGCATCTCTCCGGAAGGAGACAGGGACTGTGTTTTTATTTTATGATGTGTGATTCAGCTCCATGACCGGACTTGTTTCTTGGCCACCGGCCTGAAATCCATATATTCAACCACCTAACACAAACAGCAGGCAGCAGGGACGACAAATGTCACAGGTGAATAAGATTCGGTCCAAATGTCCGTGAGCTTTTTACAGCTGGAGTTGGGGGTATTTTGGGCAACTGGGAGGAGACCCCAGAGCAGAACGCAAAACCCACTGGAGGGACTACATATCCCACCTTGGGTGGGATACCCAGGAGGAGCTGGAGGATGTGGCTGGGAGAAAGAACCAGGACAGGACTAGTCTGCTGAGACCTGGACTGTTTAAATAATGCGAAATGGATAGATGTCTTTATGCATGCTCATGAGGCATGAATCATCTAATTGACAACAGCAGCAAGAACAAGAATAATCTAATGTAAAGTCACCACATCTGGGCCGCTGCTGCCTTGATACAGTTGTGTGGTAAGCAAATGTTACACTGCTGACCCTGCAAGTATTTCCCTCAAATCAACCTTTAATCAATTTTTGACTCCTCCAGGGCAGAAGAACTTCAGAAGACACTGATTTACACTAAGCATACACAGAGAAACATCAGCATTCATTTGAAGTTATGTTTATGTCCGTCAGATGGATGTTAAGTCCTTTAGCTGTGGTTAGGTTTCGATCAACTCCAGAGAAAAAACATCTGGCTTCAGCTGCTAAATGCTGCACTATGTTCACCTGGTAGCCACTTGCTTTAGTCTGTCTGCGGTTTGGTGCTGGGCAGGTGATGTACAGTGAGACGTTTTTACCTGAAAACAGTTTTCTATTGCTGCTGCAAAGTGGTCTGGTGAAAACAGTGGGGTAATAAATGTGCTGTAAAATAAAAACAAAGGGATGAAAGTAGCTACAAGTGGTGATGATCTGTTGGTTCATCACTACATCAAAAGTAGTCAAATGAAACTTTTCCCAACTCTGGACACTTTAACACCGGAACCTGACCATGTTAGATCCTGAGAGGCTAAAATGTGAAGTTTTGGTGTGTGTCATTTTATTTCCCTGTGACTGATCAACGCCAGGAAACCACTTTGATCACTGGTGTGTGGCTAAAAATGTCCAGAACAAACAGTCCATCAGTGGCAGTGTGGGTCACACATGCACTAACTCTGTGACAAAGGTGTTATGGTCGTATTTTACACAAGAGGTTGAGTGCAGCAAAAAAAAAAAAAAAAAAAAAAAAAAACTCACCTGTGTATTACACAATCCGTGTTACACACAAGTGGCATCAGCAGCCTTCAGTTTCAGGGTCAATAAAAAAATCTCTCAGTTACAGCTGATTCAAGTGTCACAGGTCTTTATTTCAGTCCTTGTGTGTGATGGATAATAATCAGCCCAGTGCGATTCAGCTCACAGACCGAGCCGGCTTCTCGTCTGCCAACCTGCCTGTGGCTCATTCATCAATCAAACTCTCTGGGCTCCACAGCACACAGCAGACCACAGGACACAGAGGTTACAGGAAAATATGGCTCACCTGAGACCCGCCAATGATCTCTGTCACACATGCGCACACATGCACTCTCTCTGTGGGACAGTAACATCCTCAGATGCAGCGTGACGAAGTGAGGGAGGCAGAAGAGTTTCATATATCATCCGTCTCTTTTTGAGTTTTCCCTCACCTCTTGGGGTTTGTTGGTGTCATCCACAAGGTTCATCTTTATTTTATGTTCTCCCTCTTTCTAAATGTTTTATCTTATGAAAGAATGCAGCGCCGCTTCTCATTTCAGTGCACTTACATTTAGTAACGATCATCATCTGAGAAAGAAACTGAATCATATGCACACCATGTACGGCTCCGGGGCTATTGCAAATCAAACTTTATGTTATAACCATTTTCAAACATGGTCATCAGTTTGCAGATTTGCTTATTTCTTTTGTTGAACACATCCATAACCAACAACTATAAAAGACTCCTGCTTAAAACAAGAAGCAACAGCCAGTCGATTTCATTTCCTATGCAAATCTGCCTGGTCAGACACGTGTGGATGTAAACAGTAGCTGACAGTTGGTTATTAATGCAGATTGGTTAACTGAGCAATGTTGCCACAATGTGTCACTTCCATTCAAAATAACAAAGGGACGAGCAGATTATGGTTTAAATGGGTCCATCATGTATTTGCGTCTTTGTTTTGTTTTTGTTTTGGCCTTTGTAAATTCTATCTCTAGGCAAATGAAGCAAAAGTTAAAACACATATCTCCTCTTTCAGCATATACACACAAAATGTTAATTGCCACTTTCATGTTTGTTGCCAATGAACAACTTGTTAATACCTTGATGCAAGATTGACTGTAAATACAGAGAAAATCCTCTAAGACAAACTCACTGTGAGCAAATAAAAGCAGGACAGAGGCCTGTCAGTCAATCTTCCATGAAGTGTGTCACATGTGTGTGATCAACACACAACCTGACAAAATGTTATATATGACAAATATGTCCCTATAGCAAGAGTGATGTTTCCATATATTTCACTGATAATGGGATATATTATTATCGCTCATATACATCCTCTGGATATATAGAGATATGAGTTGATAATACAAATGAAATACCCATAGTAACATTTATGTATATTCATATATATGGTATAAAATGTTGTTAGCATAGAAGTTAGCATAATTATATACATATATTTGATTTATATATGCATGTTTTTTAAAACATTGTACATATAAAAATTCTACTTATTAATGTCTCATTAATTTCTATCTTGACATTTTTGGACCCTATTGTATATAATATCAACATATATCAACAGGCTTTGGGATGGATATATATTTAGGCCTATGTCAAATATGTCTACAATATAATACATAAACATACATCCATTTTTATGGGCTAGTCATTTACTGTATGTCTATATATGAAAATGTCCCGATTTCTAATAGGTTTCATACATAAATTTTATATATATATGTTTTTATTTTATATGTACTTATATTTGATTTATGGAAATTCAATATATGTACATATAGTACATTTGTGTATGAGAGACACTAACAGATATTCTGCCTAAAGAGCTGGTAATTTCTTACGCTGTAGTTTCAAAATAAAAAAATTAAATTAAATGGATGATTTAAAAAACATGTACAGAAGAGACTGAAGGCTTTAACCTCTAAGTGATCTTTTAATTGCTTTCGATGGTGTGAAACTTTTGCATGGACTGTTCCCTTTATTCGATGAGCTGTGAAACAGACCATATGACAGCTGAGCCTGAGGAAAGAAGGAACGATCCAGGACCAGGACACACAGCAGGCAATTAGCACATATCTCTCCTAATCGTTGCGCACCCCACATGCATTTCAGCACTCGTTATTGAGACAGATTTTCTATGATTCATCGCACTGCTGTGATTTACCACCAGTCAGTTGTCAGGCGAGAATTCATTACGCCATTAGAATGCAAATCCTCCTTCAAAAATAAAGCATCAATATGCAAGACGAAGCCTTCATTAGACGGTCATTTGGTTAATTGATTCACTTTGTTTAAAGAGGGGATTAGCATATGAGCTAATCGAGGTCCCTCTCCACAACACCTGGCTCACACAGAGGCGGGAAACGATGCCGCAGACTGACACTTCTGGGGTCAAAGGTCACTTCTGAGCCGGTTGCGTTTTTGAGTGATGCGCGACAGCAACATCAGATGATAAGTGACAGAAGTGAGCGAGCAGAATTCACGGAGTGAGCTCCCACAACACAGGAGGTCAGGTGTGTTTGTCTGTTGACAGAACATTTATGCTACCGGCTTGTGATCACAGCTGAGCTCCAGCGACACTTCAAGTGAGGTGAAAAATGGATTTTGGTCCAGAAAGAGAAAAGAGGCATCAATACAGCTGGAGCAGAAAAATTCAGATCACAAACACATTCTCATACAAACTGTGCTTTCCTGCTGCAGCACTCAGACGTGATCTCATTACACTGCATCAATTATTTATCACATTATTGTATGGGAAAATATTATCAGGGCTGAAGGAAAATGGAATTCAACTGAAATAACAAATGCTTCCCCAGTAACATCAATAATATAATATAATATAATATAATTTAATATAATATAACATATTCACTTGCCATACCACTTATCCTTTTAGGGTTGTGGGGGGCCTGGAGCCAATCCCAGCTGACACTGGGTGAGGGCGGTGTACGCCCTGAGCAAATATAATGTAGTGTAATGTAATATAATGTGCTGCAGAAATTAGTCGTAAAATCCAGAAATTAGTCAGCATTTTAGCACCTCCGGTTCCCTCATCCTGAAGTTTTTTGAATGGGTTTTTCGTTTGATAAATAAGGTTAATAATAAGTTCAAGATATTTTAAAGTTTTTTTACGACGGCATAAAATACGTCAGTAAATACCCCGTTTTACATCTTTTAAAAAAGGGTTAGGGTTACAAATGGCTAAATGAGACTGCAGAGGTTGTCTGGGACGTTAAGCGTCATCACCCCGAACATGAGAACCAGTCTACTCACCAGTCCACTCTGACAGCCTCATGGTGTTTATACTCGTGCTTTTGAAAACCATTACTATCTTTGTATGAGCAAAGACTTTTGCAGAAGAGGTCAGAGCTTGTTAAACTACAAGGCGGAAGTTTAGCCGTGGTGACGGTGACGTCATGTGACTGTGGTGAAGTTTGTTTATCGCCTAAGCTTTCTATTTCTGGTGAGACTTCAAAAATTGTGGAAGTTGTGATCATTTGTGAAGATTATCCTGCGTGTCAGACGTGTCAGTATCATAAACATTTGTGTATCACAGAGTTTATTTTCTGCCAATAAACTAAAAATAAAAACCAATGTAAAAATCCCATTGACTTTTTGTCAAGGGAACCAGAGTGATGCTAACATCCAGGTTGATATGATATGATATGATATGATATGATATGATATGATATGATATGATATGATATGATATGATATGATATGATATGATATGATATGATAAAAGCATTTTTCATATGCTTGTTGAGGACATTGAGGGTAAAGCTACAAGAGAGCGCAACAACCATTGCTTCCACATTTTTGTGTCACAACTTCTACGTGCAATTTTGTAGATGAGTCCAACCAAATGATAAACAATAAATCTATGTGTCCTCACTGTGGCAGGAGACAAGGGTGTCCATTGTGTTCTAATTTGTTTTGGGCTGTTGATGTCATTTTCAGCGACTTCCTATTTGGCAGAGAGCAGCTTCACACTTGGCCCCTGCTCCCCTCAAATCTGTTGGTTTGTCAGAGTGCCGACAAACTCATCTCTGCACGTCTGAGTGAATTCATGTACGGAGAGAGATGCAAATCCTCACACATTCACACAGGCATGTGAACATACAGACACAGGCACAAACAAACTGCCTGCACCCACCTGTGGGTGCAGGCAGTTTGTCCCGTGTGTTCGTCATAGAGCACAGATACAAATTCACACAGGCACCTGAACACAACAAGCACACCACAAGGACATGCACATGCAAACACACAGATACACTGCAAGTTTTGTGTTGGAGGCCCACCAGAAACCCCCCCAAAAAATGCTCTGATTTATTTGAAAGATGATTTTATCAAAATGTGCCTCTGTTTCTCATTCAGCAGAGGACTTTTCCCTACTTTATCAATGGTAAATGTAAAAATGTATTTAGGATAATCAAAAATAATAAAATTGTAATTCATACATGAACTTCTTTTCATGATGGCCAACAAGGTATTTTGTTTCACTCATAAAATGCCTTTGTTTCATGTTTGTTATATCACATGTTGATGTATCTTTGTATTATGTTCACTCATAAATACAGCTCTCACAGCGTTATGGAGGCATAATGACGGTGTGGAGACATCAATAGAAATAAGACGTGCCAAAGCAATAAACGCATGTTTCAAAGAACCAACCTGTGTCTGTGTTGCCGTGAACAGAGCTACAATACTGGCAAAACAAAAATAATTTTGTTAGATTTCAATGGAAACTTGCACTCAGAATCATAATCTGTAAAATGACAGAAAAGCATCATCATATAATCCCAACACCAACCCAGAGACAGTCAGGGTACAAAAACGCTGAATTAGCACCCTCACATTTGCTGACTGTGAACCCATCAGAGGCTTGGCTGACCACATCCGGGAGAAGGTTATGGAAACAACCCACATCAGCCAGGAGGGATGCTGGGTAACAGACGGACACAGGCAGGGTGAGCTGAGAAATGGTGGACCTGCTATTCTCTGGACATCTGGCCCCCAAAACAGGACACATACACATACAGCTGCACATCAATAGACCATTATAAACAACACACACACATAAACAGAAGCATTCTCTGACATACACAGAATCACACACACGAATTCCCCCAGCATGTTCATAAATACAGATTATCTCCAGGTCTGAGTGGAAGCCGACAGGCAGAGCAACACGGGGACTGTTTACAGGCTGCCTCTGAGCTCGTACACACCACCAGCCACTTAAAATGGACGAGAAAGCTTGTGGGACAACAGCAGAGGAAAAGCATCACCACCTACAGCTATTGTTCAACCATCTCTACAGGGGCAGTCAGTGTTTCTGAGTGCAGTGGGCATCCAGCTGCACTAATGACAACCAACCAAGCTGACCTCCGCTCACCAAACATACCAACCTGTGAGAATATGAGACTCACTTTGCGGGCACATGTTCAGCGCTCAGTGGAGATCCTGTCTCATGTTGCCGGCCTTCAGAGACACATCCCGGATAAACTTATATACAAATACACTTCAAAATAAATAGATTCCTTTTTCTAAATGCCGTTAAATATTTCCTACTTCCTTTGTACTGGGCCCTTGGTTTCAAATGACACCTGACAGAGCACCGACTGCAGTGAGGGACCTACAGTACAAAGCATTTTGGATGAAACGAAGCCATTTAACTCTCCATCTGTCATTGCTTGGGCACAGCCAAGTGTGTGTGTGTGTGTGTGTGTGTGTGTGTTTAGCCACATATGTTTTAGCTAAATGCTTCTTTAGCGGGTTTGGGGTCTGGGATCCAGTTCTGGTGAAGGATTATAAAATTTGGAAAAAGAAAAAAGAAAAAAAAAAAAAAAAAAAACTGCCTTCAGCAATATGAGTGTGTGATACATACTTGTACTAAAATATGGAAGACACCGAAATCTGTGGTTGTCCTCCTCCTGTTCCTCACTGAGTCCTCCTACAAAGCAGACTCACTCCCTCTGTCAAACACAATCACTGTAATCTTTTCTGTGTCTGTTGCTCTCAATTATTAATCATGTGTCTCTGGTGTTAAGAGAGGCTCGCTGGAGGATGATAAAACCAAATTCAAAAATGATCACTGCATGTGTTCACTTTGTGGAAAAAAAAAAAACAAAAAACAAAAAAAAAACATTACACTTCTGGAGACTGTGCCCAGAAAATATTAGGATGATAAAGCCATATGCAATAACAGTGTAGTGCGCTTGTAAAAGTCAAGTCAATTCTTATTTATATAGCACCAAATCACAACAGAAGATATCTCAAGGCAATTTTCAAATAGAGCAGGTGTAGACGACACTGTTTATAACATTATTTACAGAGACGAACAATTCCACCATGAGCAAGTACTTGGTGACAGTGGCAAGAAAAGATTTCTTTTTAAGAGGCAGAGAGAGAGGGAGAGAGAGAGAGAGAGAGCAGAGGGAAAGACCACCATGATGTACACATCACATAACAGTTAGAGTAAAAATACTATATACTCATATACTATATACTTAGATGTGATGTGAATTTGGATTATTACCGCCTCATTAGATAGTATAAAGATGAGTGCACCATAGAGCCTCGAGCTGCAGTGCACATTAAAACACAAGGATCCAAGAGCCCTTTAAGCATTTATGAAGTGAGTTAAGGTGGTCAATGAAAGGATGGAGGAGTGGGTGGAAGGTTTTCTGTGCAAAAGTGAATACATTGCTATGCGTACCATAACAAAAATAATAAAGAAAAGGCAGACAAGTTAGCTTACATTATTAATTCTTCCCCCTTCCCCCTGTGCTCTGACAGGTGAAGCTCTCCACTCACTCCTGTCTCACAGATCTGACACTACAGCTTGAGCTTTTTGAACAGTGCTGTTTGTGTCAGTGAGAGAGAAGAGAGTCAGGTGAAGAGCCTGTGATGCCATGACACACGGATTTTCCTCTGATTTACTTTTTTTTTCTGACCTTGTGAAGGTTTTATTCTTCTTTGTTTATACTTCAATGGCCTCCGTCCAAGACAAATTCTTGATCTCCAGACTTTCATTGACAAGGTTAAAGAGACATATTTACTGAATGCTAATGGAAGCTGTCTCATAACAATAAATGATTTTATCAGACATTTATAATGGTGCAGCTGCAGCAAGAAAACATGCTCCACAGGATAACATCAGATAAACATCTCAGAGATACTCTGAAATTCTATTAGTGGATAAAGCTGCACTGAATCCATTCATCATTTACTGTAAACGACCATTTACAGTCCATTTATATTATTTTTTACAATCCATTCTTCATTTGCTAAACATGAATGGACTGTAAATGATGATTGGATTCAGTGGAGCTTTTTAAGAGTAATAATCACTTTAAATTAGGTTTTATATTAGAAGACCAACAAAATCAGGCAGGAACTAAATTCTTTCCTGTTCTATGGAAGTGTATGGTGTCTCTCTGCGGGACTGTAGATGTAGATGAGGTACTGCATCTGACCAGCAGAGCAACAGGACTCAGATCTCGCACTGAAGGTGTTGATGCACCCGTGAGGATGAGTAAACTCCCCCAAAATCCAATATTCACCAGAGCTCAAGTGGGAAGGGAACATCAAAGATGTGATGAGTCGAGATCAAAGCAGCCAAGATGGAAAACCTAGAACTCAAATCGAGGACAAGAAGTTAAATAATAATATGTTGAACGCCGGTGTCAAACTGTATGATAACACTTACATATTAAACCAAGATGATCACATGGGATTGAGCACCATCTGTATATCTCAAGCAGGAGTTGTGGTTTTGATATACTACTACAGTACTATACTACTACGTTACAGTTTCACACCATATACATGTATAAACACATATTATCTTTATGTGTTTAATAAATGATTGTGTTGTTCTTTGTTTCTGAAATGGGACCTCAACGTCTAGGACATGCAGAAAGAGGCACGTGCACCTCTGCAGCTTGTTTCCCAGTGTTCCCTGGGGCACCGGAGCCATTACCCATCATCCACCAGAGCCCTGTCACCATCTCCGGACAGGTTTTCCGTCCTGGGACATGCAATCTGCTCCTGTCATTTATCTCACTACACAAGCTGGCACGTGTGTAATGAAACAAATTGAGCAGTAAACACTGTTCCTGTGTGTCGATTCACAGAGACCCCTGTTTAACCTTTATTCATTCAAGGAGGGGGGTTTGTTCGCTTGTTGTGTTTTTGTTGTTTATTTGCGCAGCAGCTGCAGGATAAGACTCGTTTTACTCAACTTCTTCCAGCCTTGTTCAGACATATTGAACGTGGCGGCCATGCTGCTACATATTTATAGTTACACAACTTCACACCTGCAGCTTCAATCATCAACAGTTTACCCACTGAGGAGCGTGCTCTCTCCTGTGTATGTCACTGTCAAGATAACTCAGTGACGGATGGTTTATATCTGTATCCATGCTGAGCTTTGACAAATCACATCTTCTGTCTGACAATTGTTAAGCTTGTTAAAGATTTTATGAGATGCTGCACAGAGGGTGAAGGTACTTATTGATCTTTGTATCTGTCATCACCGAGGGGTTATTGCCATCAAGAAAGAAATAAGCACTTGATATCATGGAGCTGCTAGAGGAACATTTAATTAGCTGCAAAATAAAAAATCTTGTGCAGCAGTGATCCATCTTGTACATTTCTCTTCAACCGTGTTTTACTTCCCCCAAACTAAATAAAATCTTTAACAGAGTCAGATAATCAGTCTGTGCATGAATTTTCAAATCACATATTTCATGTTGTCAGTCACAGACACATGCTGCATACTTTGGTCTGTTTAAAGAAAGAAAAAAAGAAAAGCACTTGACATTTATCCACTGAGAGCTTGACAGAATTTGGCTGTTGAGTCCGAAGTCACTTGAATTAATTAAGATAATCGACCAATTGTATTTAACACTGGAACAAACTTCACTGCCCTTACAGGTGCCATGTTGGTTTGCGTCTCCACAGCTGTGCACCTGGCTGTGTGTGCTGAGAACAAGTGAAACCTTCGTCAGATTTCCAGAGGAGGCGAAATGCTGAGCTGCTGCATGCAGCATGAAGAAAACACTGAGGAGAGAAAGACAAGGTTTTGAAAATAATAACAGAATTTCTTAACAGTTAATGCCCCTTAGCTGTTACCATGTTAAACTGTATTACATTACAGATAATGCAAGTCTTCTCTACAATATTAAATTCTATTCTAAGGGATTTGTAATTTTGTATTGCAAAGAAAGAAAAAAGAATCACTAATACTAATAACTTACTACAGTCTCTAAACTAGAACAGCAGCAGCAAACACCTGAGTAAAGTTAAAAAGGAATAAAAGGAGCTGCTGTACTGTTGTATCACTCCTGAACTTCACCTCTGCTCTATTCCTGTTCAATTAGAGCACTTCTGCCGGCCTCAAAGTGCAGCCCAGAAAGCTTTTGCCACAGTTATTACGTCTTAAAATGTCAACTTCCCACTTTGCACCAGTAAAAAAAAAAAAAAAAAAGTGACAATACCACGTGAGGCAGAAATACAGTGCCTTAATGTGCCCATGTGTTTGTGTGTGTGCTGTATGTGAACGTCACAAATGACACAGCAGATTATTCCAAACACATTTATTACAGTGATGTATCCACACGCCTGCTGTTTTCCCAGCAGGGAGTCACTGTCAGACACCTGACAAAACAAATCTAAATAAAATGTTCACATCTGGATTTACATTCAAATACAACAAATTAAAATGGACTTCATTTTTTACATCTGGATTCAATAAAACATCAATCAAGGCTTTGTTTCCCAACACGCTGGACTTGGGGAGGAATTTTACGTGAGTTATTAGACCAATGTGAAGAAACAGCGCATCACTTCCCATGATGCTCATGTCTTATCCTGGATGGTGTCTGAATGTAGATCAGACAGGATAAATACTAACCTTTTAAATGGTTTGCACAAGAACTGTTTGTGTCTATTTAACTAAGAGCTGGGAGATGTATTGACATATGTTATGAGACCTGACATTACAAAACAGCTTAAATTTTGAATTGTTATGTTTTTAACTGCAAAACAAGCAAAAAATGTTATAAGTTTTAATGCTCTTTATCTATCTTATTGTATTAGACCTACAGAGACTATGTCATCTGCCCCTAGTGAAGCTCAAACGGTCAAAAATGCTGTCATTTTCAAAGTATTCAAATAGCTCACAAACATGGATCATGATGTTTCATTTTTTAAAATACTGCCCACTTTTATTAATCTACATCAGAATGGCAGAGGTGTCAGTCAAAAGCTGCAATATTTTCTACTCTCTGGGAAAAGCTGACACTGGTGGGAATGTGCAATAGAGCCGCATTTGTACTGAAAAAAAACAAAACAAAACAAAACAAAAAACCCCACAAAGAGCAATAAGAAGCATGTGCTGTGAAGAGACTCTCCCAGTGGAGACGCAGCCTTGCCCGCATGCTCTTCTCTCTCTGCCAAGTAAACACAGCCACTGTCCTAATGAGTGGGTGGGAGAGCAAAAGGTGTCTGGGAAAGATGTGTAACTCCCACGGAGGATGTGAGGAGAAGTAAAGGAGCTGTTCCTTACATGCTAATCATGTCCTGCGCTGCCTCACTGGAGCCTGGATTGTAAAAAACATTAGAGATGAGGCTGATGATGAAACCACTGCCAGGTTCAACTCTTACAGCGTAAAATCTTCCCTGATTGCTGCCAGATGATTAGAAAGATCAAAGCCAAAGACATTCATAATAACGACCCTTTCAAAGACAAAAAAACAGGGAAATATAAAAGATCTATTTATATATACGAAGCAAAAGGAAGCACTTAAAGTAGGTGTGGAGGGGAATGTCTAGAAAATAAGTGTGAAAGAATTGATTCTGGCAGTTTCTGGCTGATCTCAGGGGGTCGAGCCAGTAAAATTAAAGATCGAAATTGACGAGAAATTAAAAGAGGGAGAAGGAGTTTAAGTTCACATGAGAACGAGGGCAGTAAAAAGCTGCTTAACTGTCTACTCAAAGTGAATGGGAATAAAAACACTGAACCCTATTTTCTTTATTTTTTTTCTAAATATACCAGTACTCGCTCTGTCACTGCTACCTCTCTCTCTCTCTCTCATACATCAACATCCTGAGATGTCTTTGGTTTTGTTGCGTCGTTGGAAGCGTGTGTCCGCCGGGTCAAAACCTTGCTCCGAGGCTCCAAACTGAGCCCAGTTAGGGGTCTTGGCTATGTAGTCCAAGGCCGAGAAGCTCTGCTGTCCGCCGCTCTCCTCATGAGCCTGCGCCAACTCCTGGAAACGCTCGTAGTCAATCCATGTCCACCACTCACCATCCACCTTGAACTGAAAGCAAAAGGGAGAGTGAGAGAGGCTGTGTACAGATGTGTTTTCTCCTTATCTTAATCATATACTTAAGGAATCACTCAAAGTCAGTTAAACCGTTGTGACCAAAGTAGGGGAAAAAAACTTAATGTACCTCTGACTGTATCATTACTACAACGTGGCTGAGTTTATGGGGATAAATGAACAAATGAACACAAGAAGAGTGTTCCATGACCAGGAGACAACCTTAACGATGGGGGACTGATTTTTCATTACAGGTTTGACCAGCAGTCAGTTCATGATTTGTCCGACCCTCTAGAGTTGGGTCTGTCTACTTCCCGCAGCTTCATGGTTGCTTTATGGTTTTATACCATATGATCTTTCCAGTCAGATACAGTTGAGGTGTTTCATGTCTTTCTGTAGAATCTCTATCACTGCTGCAAATTCCTCAATTTTAAAGAGATGCTAGTTAACACCCTTGAGTAACTCCCTCAGCTGAGGACAAATAAAACCTTAACTGTCATACTTAAGTAGAAATCTTAAGGTGTTTTGTGCAGCCAGCCCCAGCGAGAAACCGAAGAAAATCTTTTTTTTGGTAATGACAAGAAAACCAGCTGCTGGTTTAGTAATGAAACACAAAACAGAAGCTAACATTGCAAGTCAGTGTGTACAAGGCTGCACCCAAGAATCATTTTCAATATTGATTAATCAAGTGACTTATTTTTAATTAATTGATTAGTCATGGTCTATAAAATGTCAAACATCCGCTTGCTGCCATGGCCCATAATGAACAGGAAATAAACCCACTGAACATCAATCTAAGTTTATATACCACTCAGACTGAAACTGTTTCATCTGAGTCATAGGAAAATAAATGTAAATAAATAAATTAAACAAGTTCATTTATACTTTTCATTTGATATAAATCGATTAACATTCACAGATACAGAAAGCAAGAATTAGACCATCACTGACTGAAGTAACATAAAGTAAATATGTGATCAAAAAGACCCTCAGTGATTACAGCACGTCTTGCTCCACATCAGCCAATTTTTTTTTTTTTTTAATGGCTGTGGTTTCCCCAACACCATCTCCTCCCTTCTCCTCACATCTCTTCTTTTATCAATCACTGCTTAGTCCTTCGCCCAACTGGCCATCCATTTTAGTGAGCAGAAAATAAAAGGGAGATAAATGGACAGAAAGATAAAGAAGAGCGGTGTGTGTGTGTGTGTGTGTGTGTGTGTGTGTGTTTGTTTATTTGTGAGAGGCAGACTGGCTACCAGAGAGAGAAAGAAGAGCTTATGTGTGCGACAGTGAGGAAAAAAGCCTCTAACATCAGTCTGCCTCTCTAATCCTGCTTATTTTCCCAAACCAGCGCAGGGTGGGGGTGATGAGCGTGACCTCTCCTTCCCCAGCTCACCACAGTGCTCTCCAGCCGACACACTACCACGTTTCCCTTGTTGTCAGCAAAGGTGGGAAAGACTGAGAGGAACCAGAGAGGAAGCAAAGCAAAGCAAGCTTGTGTTAGGTACGACACAACCTGTCTTCTGAAGATTAGTACTGTTTACGGCGGCATGGAGCAAAGTCTGATCTTTAAACAGCCCTTGTTGACTTGAACTCACTCCTGGGTATTGTTTGGAGGTTTCGAGAAGCTGTAACTGGATGTAAAATGGCACAAAGTTGTCACTGGGGACGGCTGTTGTGCTTTTAGCTCTCAGCATTTAGCATTTAAAAGCTCTTTCAGGTTCATAGCTGCTTTGGACAGACCCCCCTTGTGAGCGCGGGGGCCTGTTTTTTTTTTTTTTTTTTTTTATTCTCAGTCTGATGCCAAACTGCTTCTACTACTGTAATTCACACAACAGGAGGGAAAAAGCTTGTGTTACATCACTGATGTTCTTCGAAAAGACAGCAACTCAATATGATAAAATGCACTCATGAAGGACTAACATTTATATGCCCAGTTAAAGACTTTGCTGCTGGAGATGATGGCCCACTGAGGGAGGAACGGCAGTAAGTGTTTGAGTGTTAGCCTTTAGATGCCTTGCGCCTGCTTCAGCCATTAGAGACACGCTGCCCGCTGCATTGCTAATGAGGCCTGAGAAAGAGAGGGATTAAAGCAGCGTCTATTGTTAATGTTTCTGGTAATGAGAAGGGATGATATTTATGCAGCCGGCATCTCGGCAAAACAATTTCCGCCTCTGAGCAACAAAGCTGCGCTGGGAAGAGAACAAGATGGCCTGCTGTTTCTGCTAACAGCGGCTTTGCTGAGGATCACTGAGGATGCTGAGGACAGCTTCTTCACTGAGCACCACAGGAGGCGCCTTCATGTATGAGCACATGCCAGTGAGCTGTGCGGTACGTTCACACCGATCTCTCATGCTCTGTTCACAGGGAAATAGTCAGTGCTCGAAAGGTTTCGTGATGCACGTCCTTGTCTGTGTGTATAGTTAACAAATCGCTGTTGTTGTCTGTGAACTGCAACCCAGATTATTTTTCAACCCAGTGCCATCTTCATATCTATAAGCAGGGAGACAAACAGTGGCCTCCAAAAGTCTTTCCCATTCATTTTGGACCCTATTGTATTTTGTGTTGCACATTTTCTTGCTGAACCTGTTACCAGACAAACATCATGTTGTACAGATAAGAGGCAGAGTGCTTCTAGTTGTAATCACAAGTGTGTGTGTGTGTGTGTGTGTGTGTGTGTGTGTGTGTGTGTGTGTGTGTGTGCATGTGCAAAGGTTGCCACTTGGTGAAAAAAATACAGAACTTTTAAAAGCTACAGACCTGTCAGCAAAGTGGTGGCAAGATGGCTGCAGAACCATCACAGGCAGCAGTTACAGTTAAATACACTCAAACTTCTACACTAACACAGCCAGCTGAGGAGGAGTAATACACCGTATCTGATTTCATGTGCTAACAAACCCCTGTAACTACTGTGACCTGATGAAAAAACAGCATGCACCTTCCACCCCTCTCTCTCCCTGCTCCGTTGCAATCTGCTTCGCCCTTCACCTCCATCCTTCTGTGTACGCTGTCTCAGCTAATGCTGCCATCAGGAGCGTGTAGTTAATCTGTCAACCACAACAACGTCTTCCAGTGGCTAATGCTATCTCTGTGCAGGTACGCACGTTCACACATTCATCAACAGCCCTGAGCTCCCACCCCTGACTCTGGCTTTGTCTGATTGGCTAGAAGAGCGAGGACCACTCAAAAAGTTTAGAGGGTTATATCTGTGCACTGCTGCGAGGCTGTTAACTAACAAACATTAGGGAAAAAAATGACACACTGCAGCTTTAATTTCCATATCTGGTGTGACTGTCAAAGGCAGTCGTCTTTGGAATAAAGTGTGTGTTTGCTCCGACTTTATAATAACAAGATGTCTTCCTCTTCTTTGTCCCTGTTCTGCTGACATGGTGTGAATACAGGAAAAGTACAGACTGTGTAGTAAGCAATCTTGTTGTGTGAAGAACATGAGCAGCTTCAAACTTTCCTGACAAGTCTCACAATTGGTCCGTTTAGATGCTGAATGCTGCGGTAACAGTTGATGCTCTTGGCCTGTAAACAACAGTTACCTGTCTTTGTTCCATACAGTAATAATAAATATGAATATACTTGACATGATGTTTGACTGCAAAAACAGATGGCTTCACATTAAGACTTTGAAACACAAAAATAACAGGTCTACTGATAGAACTCATCTGTAAGTGAGCAACTCTTTCAGCAAGACCTGGGAGGTTTATGTCTTAACTGTGTCATATCTCTTTTCTCTTTACACTGTCCTGTGAGAGAAAGACCAATGAGATGGATGGAATAGGATGGAAAATAAGTGGGAAAAAAAGATGGGGGAAGGGAAAGAGAGGGAAAAAAAGAGGAGAGATGAAAGAGAGAAACGGCCAAGAGAGCAGAACAAGGAATGAGAGAAGTAAAGATGCAGAGAAAGGGAGAAACGCCTATCAATGGGAGGATCCCAGGAACTGAAAATGAACTAATGATGATAATGTGTCAGTGCAGGACAGATCTATCGCTACACACACACACACACACACACACACACACACACACACACACACACACACACACACACACAGCTCTGATGTCTTTTAAAGGACTACATCAAACAGTGATATCATCTAACTGGAACTCTAAGATCTGAGGTCTGTGAAGTAAGCAAGCATGCACGACTGATGTGCTTCCTTGTGATGTGTTTCAAACCCTGCTGTTACGCAAGTTAACATTAAAACCTGGAGGACCTCATATTCTGGACTCTCTTCCTGCAAAGAGAGACTGTGATGCACATTCAGACATTCAGGACGCTGAACACACTTAACAGAATAACATCAGACTTTCTGTTCACAGGAGGAACTTAAAAATGCCTCCAGTTCCCAAACTCTGCTGGATTATTGATGACCGAACAAAGACAGCAGCGAGCCGGCACACACGCATCTATAAACATTTACATAGGGAGGCACTCATGCTGGAGGATCCATCTTCAGATTAAGCTTTAATTTTCATTTTAATCTCAATTTTCCTTTCTACTTGAGTGTATCCGTGTCTTCGTTTTATACACGATTTAAAAAGTGATGCACCAATTCCAAACGTTCCTTCTCGATACTAACTTTGATATACAAACTTAAATATCGGCTGATAGCGAGCACTGATTTTAAACCTGCACTCAAACACATTTAGAGGAATGATTGTAATCATTACATTACATTTGTGGTGATATTAGGTTTTAAGGCCATGTGACTTCATGATCATAAGTAGAGATGTTCACAACCTGTTCTTTGGGGGTTTTGCACATTTTCATTTCTTGTGGTTTATAAAGTTGTGTTGCTCCAATTCATAAAAGACAGTGACAAAGAAATAGTATTTAATATGGGTCAATCTCATGCAGTAGCAATTCAGTGTGTTACACACTAACAAGAGTTCGGCATTTTTTGGCTGAACCACAACAGCAGGACCAGCCCTATAATCTGGAATGCGACTGACTGACTGATCATATTTCCACCACTGGTCAGGTGAATCAGGTGAATGCCTTGGAGTTTCTGGCACAAACAGGTTGTACCAGGGGGTCTCTACAGGCTGCAACTTAGTGCATTGTTGCTAGATTTAGAGACTTTTTTAATACATGTCTGGGTATAAACCTGGTACATGACTGGACTGTGTATGGATGCTGACTGAGCACTAGGGGCCTAAGCTACACCTCCTGTTACAGGCAGTCTACTGAGATGCTCTGGTTTGCCAGCTTTCATAACATGTATCATTATTACTAAAGGAGGCAGAGGGATAACTGAACATAAGACACACCGAGCAGAGAGAGCAGGAGAGAGGGAGGGAGAGAGAGAAGTCATCAGTAACTGCTAAAGAAACTAGCAGATCTAAATAATATGTAAAGAACATAAAACACAGGATATGAGACAATATGCTTACTGCAGCACAGCAATAAGAGGGCTTTAAATATAACTACGGGCGGAAATTAGCATTTTATTTTGCTATATCCTGGTAGAATGTATATCTCTTTGTTTATACAAGGTTAATGTTTAATTGTGCACTGTCCCTGCATAAAATAAAACAGTGACAGGAGGTGTTGAGTTTGTATTAACACATAATGCAGTAACTTTAACACAACAAATGGGAGCGACTGAAAACAAGGCTTTGCACTAATTTGACCAATTCTTCATATCAAAACAGAGGGAGTCAGAAATAAGAACTGACTCTGATAAAAGTCTATTACATTCTGGGTTTGAGGTAAATGAAGGTTAAACTATTGTGGATCCCAGACATATCTATTATTATATAGATATTCTGTCGCTTCTAACCTTCTCTCCGAATGATCATTTTACAGTAAATGCAGCTGAAATCTCAGCTCAGTCTTCATCTTTATGTGTTTGGTGATTTTGTCAGACAACGTCATGGTTATAAAATCAGGATTTGATAATAGGTCATTCACCCATATACTACGTTTTCACCTCGTCTTGTTCTGTGGACAGTCTGCACTCTCCATGTCACATGTATAGTGAATAGTTTAACTAACAGACTTCACCTGACACTTCATAGTCTTTTATGCTGAAACTTTACAGCTTTGCTTAAGGCATTGAGGGGATTTGTTCTCATTATCTGCACCATTTAACTCACTGTCCTCGACAACCAAATATTTTGATTGTCACTTAAGCTTGTAAACATGAATTAGCGTCACACTGCTTGCATGCTGTTACCAGCCATGCTGATAACCATTCATGACAGAGTGAGCAATTACCATCTCATGAAGATTGACTTATTCAACTTAAGTCACAAACTACAAAATAAAGTCATCAATATTTGTATTAGCCACAAAAGTCAGAATGAACAGAATCTAAAGATAATCCATGGTAAATTTCATTGATTTTTCCATCTGCAGTAATTTTTCATAAAGAGAATTTGTGTAATTTTTTAAAATAATTAAATGTTTCTATGTTTCCATTTTCTTTGAGTTCATGCATATCTCTCTCATGTTATAATTGTTTTATTTTTATTTTTATTTTTATGATAAACCATGATAAACCTGATACACTCTCACCCTGTGTATTTCTCTGTCAGAGTCAGTGAAAACAGAAACACTAAAAGTGCATTCAAGCCCTGTCAAACTTCAGGTGTGCATGCATTTGCATATGGACACAGAGAAACAGACACACACACCGTGGGAAAATAAGCATATAAGAATAATTGGAGGTACAGTGTGTGTGCTCCAACCGATGCTGTTCATTCTTCTCACGGTGGCTCAGCCTTAGCTAAGAGTCAACACACAGACAGATCCTGCTGCAGGGCATCAAGCACTAACACTGCTGTGTCTGTATGACTGATGCAGGAGTGGAGAGAGATGGAGAGAATGTGTGTGTGAGTGAGTATATTAAGAAATACTGACAGTTGTGGGCGAGAAGGTGAAAATAAATTAAGGTGTCTAAAGCAGTTGCACAAATGGCTTTTTAACACCTTTTTTTGTCTCGAGAGTGTGTGTGTGTGTGTGTGTGTGTGTGTGTGTGTGTCTCATCACCAAGAAGGTAATGATAGTGATGATGATAATCTTTGAGTTTATACATGGGTCTGCAGTCAGTTTATCTGTAATAACCAGAACTGGATTTCTAAATTGCACTTCAGAGGAAACACTTCACTGAACATGGGTGCATCATTTTCTACAGTCTGTGAGTCTACAGATGTGTTCAGGAGGTATGATGTATGATGTGATTGGCATATTAGCACGCTGACATTCGCTAATTAGCACAGTACAGCGGCAGCTGATGGGAACGCCATTTGTTCTGCAGGTATTTGGATGACTCACAGACCAACATGGCTGTCCCTAAAACAGATTTATTTGCCTTTTATAGACGTTCATCTCAAGTCCTGCATGTGTAGAGTCTCCAGGAAGAACCAAACCTGCATTCAAATCAAAATATTATCTTTAAACTCATAAAACATGATTAGCTCCATTTTGCGCTACACATTTATAGTTTACATTTACAGTTTCTACATTTTTATTTATTTATATTTTTGGACAGGAGGCAAAAGGCTAAGTGAGTTAGTCAACTTTCCCACTGGAAACATAGCTATTTAATAACCATTAAGCCCCAGATATATTTATTTTTTGTGATAAAAATATTGTTTCATCTTTAGCAGTTCCTCTGTCATGTAGCACTAAGCTAAATGAAAATTCCTGTCAGTTTTCTTAAACAGCTTCCCTCTGTCCCAGCCTTTATGGCTCCTGTAACTTCACTAGATTTGTGCTGCCAGCTTCTTGTTTGAACTGGACCTTGATCTTGACTTGTAGGAACAAGATGCTACTTAACTGTGGTTCCTTGTGATTTCAGAACCAGCGATTTGTAATTAGTGCAGCCCTGTTAAAGAAATGATAAACATCAGGTGCCTTGTTTCTTTCTTGTTTCTTTCTCCCTCCAGAAGAAGCCCAGAGAGAGCCAAGAGAGACCACAGAGGTAAATCAATCTGAAAGCCGTCCCATGAAAACAAAGATCTGGTAAATACAAACAAAGGAGGATTAGGGGTTTGGTGGTTAAATAAATTGTGATATTTCAAAGAGCCCACATTTATGTGTGTTTGTGTTTGTGTGTCTGACTAGAGGGGGTGTGGGTGCCCAGCTGACTGGCTTGAATTTCTATTCTGTCAGAGACAGCCAAGACAGCAATTAATCATCATTCATTAATTATTGACGGACAGTTGCCTTGGCAGAACCCACCACTGACTGATGCTTTCTGGGGTGGTGAGCCTGCCTCCTGCCTGTAAGAGTAAACCACTCTAACTGTTGCATATTTTCAAAGGGGGGCAGACAGGAGAATAAATTACATAAATAATACAACAGGACAAAATCAAAACACCAATTTAAAAACAAGGAACGTGTGGTGAGTTTATGAGCTGTCTGGAAACTGCCTTTGAAAGAAAATGCAGATAAAGGATGTGTGTGTTTGTGTCTGAAAGGAAGAACTACAGAATCTCAACAGATGCAAAGAAGATCATCAGGTACACATTACTCATTATTATGTGTGACAGGATGTTAATGCAGAATCCACTGTCTAGGTCCACTGAAATGCTAATATGCAACAACAGCAGTAGCCAGTAAACTGCACCTGATAAATAACCAGCAGACTGTGGCACCTAATGAGCATGTAAATTATATTAGACCCTAGAACTAGTTCAGCACTAAAATATTTGGGGATTTAGTTTTGCTGATCAAGTAGAGCGTAAAAAGACCACTCACATTATATATTAGCTCAGAAAGAATGGATTTATCCTTCTATAGCCAATGACTTGTTTCCTGAAAATCTATTTCATGTGTCAGAATAAAACAAATGAACTTAACTGATAGCAAGTGCAAAAACAAAATAAACACAGCTAATCACCAAAGAAAGAAAGAAAGAAAGACACACAATCGAAAGAAAACTACGAGCATTATTGAACTTAACACAACCACTGACAGAAATTGCTGCAACTTGCTTTCAAGTATATTATTCATCAACATTAATAACAGCAAATGCTTTGGCTTTGTATAGCAACACTAGTCTGCAACAAAAGAATAATTTCAATATTAGTAGTAGTTCATTTTCTTATCTTATCTTATCTAATCTGAGAAACTGGAACCAATCAATTCTTGTCACTTCTGGAAAAAAAAAAAGTTTGAGCTCTAATACACAGCAGAAAATTCATGCTGGAAAATGCTTGGGAAAAACCACCATCAACCTCCTGTCTAAGCCAGCCTGCACTGATGCTTAAACAACTCAGTTTTCTGCATTTTGTTTTGTACATTTATAAAATGTCCTGGGCTAGAAGACTCTTGTAATTTAATAAACAGATGTTCCATGTCATGGAATATTATATGAAAGATTTAACACGCATGAGAGGAATGTTAAAGTTCATGTGTTTGAACGCTCAGTTTCAGCAGATGCAAGAGTGAAAATGATCATTATATTTAATGGTTCATGCTGCAGATGTGGTATGTGAAGTAGTTATGTGTGACCCTCTCTGAAGCCGACATCTCACCTTGGTGTGAGCGATGAGCAAACAGTTGGAGTGCTCATGCTCGCAGGCGATCTCATACTGAGGCAACATGTCAGCTAGCTGCTGGACGAAGGCGACCACTTCCTGGTGCCAGGGGACGTTAGCCATGGTCAGGCTGCTGGCAGAGCTTTCCCCACAGTATGTCACGCCCTGGAGACACAGGAGAACATGATCAGAAGCAAAGCACAGGAAAGACAGAGCTTCACAATTCAAGGATGAAAATCTATATCACTGCATAACATACACAAGTCTTTGTCTCTGCAAATTGTTCTGGGTTTTTGGAGCCAATAACATATTTTTATGCAAATGAGAACTTCAGTGACCTAAGTTTGTTTATTACACAAATACATGACTACATTTTTTGACTAACGCTTTTTTGACTTGTGATTTGAAGTGAGGCAGGATATTTTTACATATCGGCTCTTAACTTTGAGCATCACACATGACAGAAGCACTAAACATAACAACAGCACATTTGGAACATCAACCCCACAGTAACTGGGAATTGAACTATTAAAAAAATAACCAAAATATTCATCTTTTTTCAAAATAAGAGTAAAATAATCAAACATATAAATGCAGGCTCTCTCATATTTCTTTGTACCTCTGCTAACCCATACACCAATACCAATAATATCTGTGAAAATCCAGTAACGGCCAAATATATGAGCATTTAAGTGTTTTTAAGAATTCAGATGAAGGGTGGGTTCTACAATTCCCACCCGGTATCACAAATAATTTCTGAACACCATCTGATTCTGGGCTGTGATTTAAAGCAGGCATTTTCAACCAGTGGTCTGTGAAGGCACTGCAGGTTGGTCCATGACCATGCATTCAATAATTTAATAATCTTTTTAACACATTTCCATGTATCAATCATTGTTTTTGACTAATAACATTCATGCAAATATAGGATATAAAAATTAAAATTGCTTTTGATTTTATCAGTGAAAAAGCCTATTTGCAAGTTCCAGTGAAAAGTCTGTCTAACAGGTAAGGAAAAAAACCTAATCTCAGAGCGATGGTCTGAGTCACCATCAGTAGAAAAACCCTGATTCATAGGAATCAACTATGCTGTTTTCACTGAGTATCAAAGTTGGGCTCAGGATTTGAAAGGGAAAGCAGGGTCTAGAAGTCTGACAAATAAATTGCTGATTGACGTTACAAATCCTGCTGCGTTTCCTTCTTTCAGCAGCATCAGGAAAATGACTGACAACTGTTAAAAGACATTTTATGCAATGAGCCTTTCAACTCATTTGTCCGGTCACCCAGTTCTCTCAATCTAGCATAAGGTAATGGCCATAAAATATTAGTTGAGCTTAAATTTGGTAGCATCATGACTTGCATTGATACTGAGTCACTTGTGAATTAAATTGTGGTGTTTGTGTAGTTCACAGACACAGTTTTGGCCCCCGACAGCATTAAGTCTTGATTGCGTGTTGGTGCCAGACAAACAGAACTTAATTCAAAACTTTAAAGTTTCTTGGATGACTTTTATTCTGCCTCTGATTATTTAGGCAGCATGCAATCTGACATAACTATTGCAAGTAATTATGGAAGGGCAGAAAGAGGGCAGGAGTTATTGTATTGCAATTAGATGATGATAAATGAGTAACAAATAAGCAGATGAAATGCAAAAATGTGTTAAACTCAATTACTGGATCAGATCAGATTTTGATCTCATGCGACAAAAATAATTCAACTGATTAAATAAAAGCTGCCTTTACTTTTTCAAAGTGTTGTTTTTATTTTGGAGGGTATGGATGACAAAAAGGTTTCATACGTGGCAACAACTGCTGATTATCACCAGTAAACGTGGTAGCTGCCATGTAATTTCCCATTCAACTGTTGAGAGAAATGAGGCAGGAAGTGAAAAACCATCTGGCCTTGGCCACAAAAATCAATGGCAATAGCAGACTGAACACTGGTTGTTTTCTGATCAATACCAGCAAATATGTGCTGTGGTTACAAGTGATGAGGAGGGAGAGGTACGGGGATAAAATTGGTCCCTTTGGCAGAGACAAAGTATTGATGAGTTTGGCTCAGAGCAGAAAGGTGTGAGGGAGCCATGATGGGACTGTGTCTTTGATGCCTGTTTTGTACAAACTGAGGGAATCTGCTGCAGACTCCAAATCAGTGCCCTCTAATGCAAAACCTGCACCAGCAATCAGATTCATCATCAGTTCTTTAAGCTGAGCTTTAATATAGATTCAAGAGAATTTGGACTTTCAGGTTTCAGTCCCTCTCTAATCATATGGGCCACCCAGCTGTCACTGTTTACTGCTCCTGAATTATACAACTAAAATATTGTAGAGGTGGAAGATACAACTGATTTAGTATCTGAAGAAGTTTTATGCATTTCATATTTCACTATTTGTGTTAGTGTCAACATTAAATCAGCCTCTGAGTCTCCTAAACAAGGGGAACATTAAGTCAACATGTACCTTTGATGATCCCAGATGGTTGTGTATGGAACCAGGTAAAACCAAGAATGTACAGTATACCCAGTCTATACCAAGAAATCTCTCCACAGACCAAAGTGTTGGATGATCACATCACTCTGTTACTCTTACACTGATGAAATGTACAGCACCGAACTAACAGTGGAGGAGAACTGAGTTTGTTTATTCATGTATAATTCTTACTGCTTTTTGCAATGTCTACCACTTTGGTGGATGATAGAGTTTGTTCTTTAGGCTGCACAACGCTGCCCAACATAATACTAGTACGGTGTGTGCTTGTAGTCGAGGTAACACTGCCTATTTCAGAGTTTTATGCTACCACACCCCGTTAGTGCAGACATGCTGAATTTTATCATTCAAAGTTCGTTTACTCAATTCAGTATTTCTTTCCAAGTTTCAATCTTTATATATACAAAAGTCCGCGCACTCATGCATGCAAACACATGCAAACACACACACACACACACACACACACACACACACACACACACACACACACACACAGAGAGAGGCCACCTGTGTGGCAGTGTGCTGTAACAGAGCCAAGGCAGCAGCTGTGCCACCTTGATTCTGTTGGCCAGGAACACTGTCTGATCCTCACCCAGGTATCTCACAAGGGAAAACAAGAGTTAGAGAGCATGTTTAATATGAAGTCGAGCTTCTCGCCATTTCCCCCTCTGTCTCCCTGGAAACCGTATACTCTCCCAAAAGAGCGGTGAACAAAGAGTTCAGTGCTGTAAATGTAAAGATACTTGCATAAGCCCATTGTTCCAGTTCCAGTCATCCATAATCAACCCCCACTGTCCAGCTTTACACCCCACACACTGCATCACATTCCTGTGGTGGCCAGCTACTCTCCAAAACTCTGTGTTTGCTTAAAAAAGAATCTGAATGGTCATGACGTTAACAAGTTCCCTTAAGATTTGTTGAAAATCAATAAAAGATTGCACCTTAGGATATAAGCCCCACTAGCCCCACTTACTTGGGTAACCCAAATATTGTGGTCACTGTATGTCCACTACAGGACTGTGCAAACTGGTTATATTAAAATTACACATTATAATTAACATTAAATGGTGCTGAATTATGAAAAACTCAACTGGTTCAAACCATACAAGTTTAAAGGTCCCATATTTGACACTTTTCCAGTGTTTCATTTGAAGTGTTGATTTCCATAAGAAGATATATTTGTAGTTTTAAGAACCAAAAACTCTGGCTCTGAGCCTCTCTTCTGATTGGCTGACTGTTTTCTGAGTGACTGAATAAAAATACAGCACATTTGATGTTAACACTCAGAGAAACCAAATCCTGCAAGGTTGAATGGGCTGGACTTGGGGCATGGCTGATGCAGCTTTCAGACAGAACACAATTTCTCCAGCCGCCAGGTTCAGCGTACTGCTCGGGGCAGTCGCAGAGGACAGAGCAAATGTAGGCAGAGTTTTCCAAACTTCAAGCGGGACACATCACTACAATGCACAAAGCTCCCGCTGTGTACAGAGACTATTGTTGCCTACAACAAAGATGTACCTTCCCAGTGCTAGGAAACAAGCGTTAGCATTAGCCCCGCTAATAAGAAGAAGTGGAGCAGCAGATGCTCTGGGTGCCCTCATGTACAGAGAGCAGTTTGGGGAATTTAGGCTTGCGAAGCAGCTCTCATAGCAACCAATTTCAGGTCTATTTTTCATTTACTTTCCATGCCTGTCTGGATGCCTCGTTTCTATTGGCCGTGTGGGTGTTCGTCACAGCGTGCAGCGGTCAAAAATCAACTAGACTGAACTGCTGCATTTGTGCGAGCTCACCAAGGTGTGGCTGCACTTTGCTCCACTCAGCGACAAACCGCCGTGGCGGGGCGCAAGGAAATAATGGAAATAATGGGTTTCAGAGAGCAGCAGTGCCGTTGCCGTGTTCTGTCTGAAAGTAGCTTGAGGGCAGTGACTGCTTTGTTGTGACATCACAAAGTCACAGAAGTACTGACGGCTTGTTTTAAGGCACAGTTTTTGAATACAGGCTGTGTGCATTTCTCTGTGGACTGTAGAACCTAGACCTGGTTTTTATTTAAAAAAAAGACATGGAAATCTCATTTTACACAATATGGCACCTTTACAAATAAGTTAAATTCTGCTTCATTACTCACTTGTTAGTGTGAATCTCTCATTTGCCTCATTTTGTTCTGTAGTTAGAGGTGATGAAAAGGCCCCTCAGGACATCCCAGAGAACTATTCAGACTGCTGCAGATCATCTCTTTGACTCTGGTCAGTTCAACACTTCTGACCACTGAAAAAATGACATGCCCAGGGTAGATGAAATACCAGGAGCTATTCCCTAAATCCTGTTAGCATGAAATACCCATGAAAAAAGTGTTTTCTCAGGAAAGAGAAAACTCTCCTCCTATGAGGGGGTATTTACTTGCTTTCCTCTGTGGCAGACTACACAAGACATTCTTACAACTGATCTCTGTCTCTCTCCCTGGCTATTTGAAGGCTGCTATTCACATCAATTTGAGCCTGTCCACTCAAGAGCCGTGGGGGATCTCTGACTCCAGTTGTGAACTGCAGCCATTTCTTCAGTAATTTAACCACATACGTCTTGAAGGGTTACTTGCGAATTCACCTCACAAAGAAATCATACCCAACTTTTTACTCTTTAGGGGCTGAGTTTGGAGAGAGAGAAAGGGGGTGCAGGTGGGGCTAAGACAGGGCAGAGATGCTGGACAGAATTTATGAGGGGCCTTGGTGTTATCAGCCTTGCCTGGAGGCCCACTGAATAAAGATCAACTATCCAGGACTCAGTATAAATCACCAGGAATGGGCAAAGCAGGGAGGGGGGAGCAGTAGGAGGAGATGGGAAAAGATCTTTGAGATATACAGAGGGAATGAATGTACTGTATCACCGAGGAAGTTATGAGGGTGTGGGAGAGCTGGAGGTAATGAGGAAGAACCCTTCACCTATTCACGGATAATCTATATCTTTCGCCTTTAATGGAAATCATAAATGCTGATCCTGAAGGCCCCCCCTCGCCGGGCACTACATACAGCTGTGTGCGTCTGACCAAATTTATCTCTACATTCACACCTTTGCCCAATCCTTTCTCCCTCGCTCTCTCTCTTTCAGTAATCCATTTCCTTCCCGGGCAAGTGAGGGACCAGTGGCAGGTAAGTGGTATTGATGCTGCAGTGAGATGATAAATAACACACTGAACAACAATTGGACAGCGGATGGTAAATTGTGCAGGCAGAATGTGTTGCACCACATAAGATGATGGACTAATAATTAATGGGTCAATAACAAAGGTCTTGCTGCTGGCGATGGTGGACACGCGCACAACCATGCAATATATCATTTTTACAGATCCACACTTCATCTTGAACAAATGCATGGACAACACTCGTATGTCTACAGATATATAAAAAGATGGGGAAAACATAACAAATTACAGATGCTCCCATATAAATGAGAAGCATTTTGCTGCCATGGTTTGAGTCCACTTGTCCCCTTAGAGAGAAGGGCCCCAGTTATTCTGAGTGATTATCTTTACACTCCAATGAAACATTTCAAATTGGATAAAAAGGTCTCTTAAAGGATGAGTGTGCCTCTCCATGGGGCAGGAGGGCTCAATGAAGAGTTTGATGAGTGTGAAAATAATGTGAATCGTGCTGTAGCCTTCACCGTCACTAGAGCTCAAGCCAATTAAACACCTATGGGAGTGTTGGAAAGACGCCTCTACCACAGTCATCAAAACGACAAACGAGGGAATATCTTTTGGAAGAATGGTGTTCATCTCTACAACAGAGTTCAGAGACTGTACCAAGGAGCTCTTCTTCTGGTGACTTATGGTGGCCCAATATCTTACCAAGATGCTTAATGTCTGCTTTTCATTTTATTTGTTGCACATCTTAATAATTACTTTAAAAAAATGTATTTGTCCCACTGCTGCATAAATTATCGAGCTGTTATGTCCCTAATCCCCAACCTGTAATCTCTCCCTAGTCCCCAGAGTTACACTAAAGAAAGACCAGAGCTGAAACTGAATTTAAAGCTCAAGACCCAAATATCTGGAGTCATCTAATCTTAAATTATTATTTAAGGATATATTATTTTTAGGATTTTCATTCTATTGCGTCTTTGAAGCACTTTGTGACTCACACAGTAAACTGTAGATATACATATAAACAACTAGGGTCCATCTTGTGATGGGATCTCACCAGACATGAACCCATGGGTACTCAGTAGCCATTAGTACATTATTCCATCCATCTTCAAACTCTGCCTTTATCTTGATCTTAACTACACACCTGTAATGTTTCATGACTGCATCTTGTGCGGTTGTGACATCATTGTGGTGACAAAACCATCTGTCCACAGACACAGACAGACATGTGGACATCAAAGCACTCAAGACTGCATCAGTGGTAGTTCCTGCTACAGTAGGTGTCTCCAGGATCATATTTTGCCATGATGATACACACAGCCACGCTGTCGTAGCTGGTCAAAATAAAAGTAAAGTTACTATAAAAGCCATTTCATAGACCCGGTGCTAATGCCTAGGACCCCCATCAGTCAGCAGTGAGGGCTAATTTGAGAGCTGGTGTAATGAAAGAGCAGCTCGCTCTGTCATACTGTCACCAGTCCATCCTGGGTCCATTACTGGGCTCATGATGCTGAAGTCGATAGCTCGCCCAAAGCTCAGCAGCCAGAGGGGATCATCTGTTGTGCAAAGGACGATATAGTGCTCATGGGCAGGAGGAAGGGAAGCGGGGGCAGAGAGATAAGAAAGAGACAGAGGAGATATTTTATAGTGTTGAGAAAGGGACGGGAAAGCGAGAGAGCGTTCACCCCGACGGTGACCCTTTACCTGTGCCAGGGAGTCACGTCAGAGACTTTATTTAGACTGGTTTACTGTGATTTCCACTGTCCTGAAGATCAAAGTCTGAGAAGGTGAAATACTTAAAGAGATAAATCATCACCTACTGTAGAGCAGCGTATTGGACAAAGGCAGGTATCGAATATGAGTATGAAAAACCACAGTCATAATGACCACTGACTGTGTGTATGAGCGAGGCAGAAACAATGTTGATAATATTATTAATTATTTTTTCAATCACTCTTGAGTAATCAAAATGAGTTTATGAAATGTCAGAAAAATTAGTTTTGTCCAAATCCCAGAGAAATGTTCTTCATAATGATATAGAAATAAGGAAAAGTGTGTGTGTGTGCAGCAGCTTGGGAGTGACTTCTGGTTAACATGTAGTCTTAATGGGCCGTGTTTCAGTCACTATTTCATACTTGTTCCATTGTCTGACAACAGAAACAGAAAAATGTAAATGAGAAGATTTATTGGGAATTGAGCTGTTTTAAAATACTGTACATGCAGGCACGGAGAGGAGGAGAAAAGTGAACAGATCAAGGGCTGAAACCAGCTGACACTGGGCAGAATACAACGCAGTGATGTCATGCATATGACATTTAGCATATTATGTAATCTAGCAGAGCTACTTTTTACTAGGTTTTGACTTGGTCATAACCAGTTTTGGTTTGGGTGGTGTGCTCGTATTTCTGCACCATCAGTAGCACCAGGGGAAAAGACCATATGACGGGAGATGACATGAACAATCTGTTGCTTAACATCATTTTTTTTTCTCCTTCCTTAGAGTTGATGGCATATGTGTGTGTGTGTGTGTGTGTATGTGTGTGTGTACTTGTACTTGCTACATAGTAAGGACCAAAAAAAGTATTTTACTAACAGAGTGAGGACATTTTGGGAAAGTGAGGACATTTCGGTCCTCGCTTTTTGAGACACCTTCAAATCACATTTTGAGGGTTAAGACTTGGTTTTAGAGTTATGGTTAGAATTAGGTTTAGGCTAAGGTTAGGGTCAGGGTTGGGGTTAGGTACTCAGTTGTGATGGTTAAGGTTAGGGTAAGGGGCTAGGGAATGCATTATGTCAATGAGTGTCCTCACAAAGATAGAAGTACAAGTATGTGTGTGTGTGTGTGTGTGTGTGTGTGTGTGTTATCTGATATCCCAAGTCATCATGTTTTGGTTTTGTTCTTTGCAACAAAAAGCACCTACACATGAACAGAGTGGGAAATGTGAGTGTAGCTTAATTAGTTTAACATCTCAGTTCCTGTGTCAAGCACACCGGCCACATTTGATGGGAATCTCTGATTACCTGTCCAGTCCAGTGCTCCCTGCTGTCTTGTTAGCGTTGCACTCTCTCCAGTATAATGAAATGTCATGTAGTGGTGGATCAATACACACTCTCCTACATGAAATGGTTCATAGAAAAACTAGATTCAGAAGTGTGTGTTTTTCACTCAAGCCGAGGTTTGCTTGAAGCAAGTTGCTGATTACTTAAGTAGCAATAAAACACAACATATAAGTAGATAAAAATTAGCTTAATGTAGAGGAAAGACAGAGGAGATGGAGATGGGGATCCTTTAACTGCCACATAGTTGGTCCAATTCAGTTTTACACAGATGGCAAACAAACTTGAGAGAAAGATCAGATTTGAACATAAAGAACAGAATCAGAAGAGAGACAGAGAGAAAACGACAGAAGGATGAAGAAGGAGATGAGCTGAGCATGGCTGTGTTACTGCACAACACTATAAAAATAAAAGCAGTTAGCAGCAGATAAAGCAGTTGATATGCTGATATAAATATTGTATGATTTCTGTGGTCTGTACGCTTGTATCCAGAATAATGACTCAATGAACTGCCCTCTAGCAGTTCTGTAGAAGTAGCTCAAACATATCAAAGGCAGAGTTTGAATTAGCATGTCAGACTGGTGACATTAAGTGTGCTTTACAACACCAAAGTCTTTATCTGTTACAGTAACGGATTTTTAGTTAGTGGTCTCAACAAGCGCGAGATTCATGCCGTTAACCAACCTGCGTGACCCACCCAGCTCCTAACGAGCCTGACAATAACCCCTACATTCGTTTTTTTATTTTCTGCTCATCCCAACCTCAAAAATCACAAAAAGAGAACAGATGTTCAGTCACCAGTGTCCATGTCAGAACCTGACACTTGATCATTTTGTGTGCCCCCCCACTCCCCCCCACAGCAGGAGTTATGCTTCTCCAGGGTGCTTGCAGGCAAACCACCCCTGCGTAGGTTTGCAAAGACATTAACATCTACCTCCCTGTGACAGGTGAACCATGAATGTGTGTAAAGACATTTCAGTGGAGAGACAATGGACGGAAAGTCACAAGACAAAGAGACGAGACAAACATGGTGCACCTCTGTTCAAGAGAAGCACAGGGGATGGATGATAAATAACGATGTGAGCTTGTTAGTTTAGTTAGTTTAAAATGGGAGCATAGTGCCAGGCCAGCAGAGCCAGAAACACTTCATTAGGGGGAAAATGGAAAAGACCTTCACACACACCCAACCAAACACACACTCTTGCTGCCTGTTGGCCCTTCAGAAAGTTTTGTTTGGTTTACCCCCCACCCCCCGCAAATGTTTCCACCCTCTGACTGCAGAAATTTCTCAGCACCGGCTCCCTCATCTCATTATTCTGAACACAAAACTTGTATACTGCTGCAGTTTTCTGACAGTGAAAGTTTAATATTGTTTTTGTGGTAAAAGTTATGCAAATTTTAGTTTGAATGTGGCTGTCAGTCTCTGTCTGCATTGTGATGAACTGGATGATTTGTTTGGTTTGTGTGCTTGTAGGCCAAACCTTTGTTATGAAGTCAGCCAGACAAAGGATGCTTTTTCATTTTCAGTGCAAACCCAGGATGCACAATCCACAATCCTCCATTTTTTGCATTGTGTTATATGTATGTGGAGCTGATTTGCTAATACACAGTGATTGGCAATTATCATAAATGTGCCAGATTTTATTATTCAAGTGAGTGCAAAAAAGCAAAAACAATGATCAATTTTTCAATGTTAAACAATCTACAGGGGAAAAAATTAAAGCAAAACCTACACTCTGGTGCTTTTATACATTTTTTGGCTGCACTACAACTGTGGGGTCAGCCCTACAGACACGAATGTCTGTTGGTGACTGACTGAGTGATGAAGTTGCACCATTCATCAGCTGTCCGAGTGTTGAAGTTTCCCCATTGGCTGTTCTTTCATGATGAATTAGCGTGAACAGTTTCTATTACATCATCAGAAGGCGTTTACAAGCAGTGTTGGCAATTTAGCACCTTTATCTTTACAGACTTTTCAAACCATTTTAGCGAAAAAGGCCCTCACAATAAATCTGTTGACTTCTTGGAGAAACCCTAGCTACTTACATATATACACATATACACATATACATACACACACACACACATATATACACATATATATACACACACACACATATATATATATATATATACACATATACATACATCCACACACACACACACACACACACACACACACACACACACACACACACACACACACACACACACACACACACACACACTTGAAACCAGAAGTTTACATACACTATATAAAAAGGCACATAACCTTTTTTTGTCACTGTCTAACATTAAATCAGATTAAACTTTTCCTGTTTTTGGTCAATTAGGATTACCAAAATTATTTCTATTTGCTAAAAGCCAGAATAATGAGAAAATGATTTTTTTAGACAATTTTTATTACTTTCTTCAAAGTCAGAAGTTTACATACACTAAGATTATTATGCCTTTAAACAATTTGGGAAAGCCCAGATGATGATGTCATGTCTTTGGAAGCCTCTGACAGGTTTATTGACAACATCTGAGTTAACAGGCACACCTGTGGATGTATTTTAAGGCACACCTGAAACACACTGCTTCTTTGTGTAACATCATGGGAAAATCAAAATAAATCAGCCAAGATATCAGGAAGAGAATTGTGGACTTGCAGAAGTCTGGTTCATCCTTGGGTGTAATTTCCAGACGCCTGAAGGTGCCACGTTCATCTGCTCAAACAATTATACACAAGTATAAACACCATGGGAATGTCCAGCCATCATAACGCTCAGGAAGGAGACGGGTTCTATGTCCCAGAGATGGACGTGCTTTGGTCCAAAATGTGCATATCAACCCAAGAGCAAAAGCAAAAGACCTTGTGAAGATGCTGGCTGAAGCTGGTAAGAGTGTGTCATTATCAACAGTGAAACAAGTCCTGTACCGACATGGGCTGAAAGGCCACTCTCCCATGAAGAAGCCATTACTCCAAAAGAAACATAAAAAAGCCAGATTACAGTTTGCAAATTCACACAGGGACAAAGACCTTAATTTTTGGAGACATGTCCTGTGGTCTGGCGAAACTAAAATTGATGGCCATAATGACCATCGTTACATTTGGAGGAAAAAGGGGGAAGTTTGCAAGCCTGAGAACACCATCCCAACTGTGAAATATGGGGGTGGCAGCATCATGTTGTGGGTTTGTTTCGCTGCAGGAGGGACTGGTGCACTTCACAAAATAGATGGCATCATGAGGAAAGAACATTATGTGGAAATACTGAAGCAACATCTCAAGACATCAGCCAGGAAGTTAAAGCTTGGGCGCAAATGGGTTTTCCAAATGGACAATTACCCTTAGCATACTGCCAAACTGGTTACAAAGTGGCTTAAGGATAACAAAGTCAATGTTTTGGAGTGGTCATCACAAAGCCCTGATCTCAATCCTATTGAAAATTTATGGGCAGAGCTGAAAAGGCATGTGCAAGCAAGGCGGCCTACAAACTTGGCTCAGTTACACCAGTTCTGTCAGGAGGAATGGGCCAAAATTCCTGCAAACTATTGTGAGAAGCTTGTGGAAGCATATCCGAAACGTTTGACCCAAGTCATACAGTTTGAAGGCAATGCTACCAAATACTAATGAAATGTATGTAAACTTCTGACTCTCGAGAAAGTAATAAAAAAATGTCTAAAAAATGATCTCTCTCATTATTCTGGCATTTAGCAAATAGAAATAATTTTGGTAATCCTAATTGAGCAAAAACATGTTATGTGCCTTTTTATATAGTGTATGTAAACTATATATATATATATATATATATATATATATATATATATATACATATACATATATACACACACACACACATATACATATATATAAATAAATTTAAAACTTGGGTTGATAAAAATACATTTTTTATTTTTATTTTTATTTATTTATTTATTTTTGAGTTGTGCACTTGCATTATCCCAGATGTTTCTAGCCATTTTCAAACCTAGAGAAATTGTAGTCATGGTCAGAGTCAGTTTCATTTGGTCGCCTGACAATGACATCATATTCCCTAATATCAAGCATCAGTGTTGTGGTCATGTGCCAGTAGCTCAAAATGGATTTTTATCCAATTTTAAGCCACATTTAAGATAAAGTAGAATAATTAAGATAAACTCTTAAGCTCTTAAGTTATCAGAGAAACAAGCCAAGCAAATATTAGGCAGCTCAGCTCCTAGACTCTCTGAGATGTCCTTTGTCTGCCAAAGAGTGTCTGCAAATCACTTATTTGTTTTTCAATTTCTTAATTTGTGCAAAGCAGAAAAATGAGGCTGCTATCACAGTCCGTTTGTTATAGACAAGGGGACAATTCTGTGGATAATTCAACGACTGTTAAAAACTTCCTGAATGCCTGTATCATAAGTTATCAGAAAACAATCGTTGGCAGTAACAAATGTCAGTGACAGTCTCAGCTCCCAGCCCTTCCCTGACGTCTTGTGTCCACCATACAGACTTGGTGAAAGTGATGTGAAACCGTTTTATTCAGTGCTTTAAATGATTATAATCTCAGGTTTGTTCGTTTTTGAGAGGAGGAGACCTCTGTGGTTAATTCAGGTCCTGGTAAAAACCTCCTGAACGACTGACACTAAAGGAATCTAAACCAGGAGAAGCTTACGGCAATAGCGGTGAAGACAACAACTCCCATGATCCCACAATACTTCCCAACGTCACCCAACATCATCTTTTATTGTTTTGATCGAGAGGCTCGTAGCGGCAGAAGTTACAAACTGTACATTTAACTCATGTTTTAACAACTATCACCACAATTAACAACAAATGAAGAATGTCTTTTGTCGTCCATCCTGATGATGTTTTTTCCTTAAACTTAATAAATCCCAGATCTGTGTCTGAGATCAGCTTATGTTGGCTGATAATATCAGCCTCAACCATGTATCTTTTACTGCTCTTCCTCATTACCCACTGTTACAGTGTCCTTGAGTAAAAAGGCACTTGACCCCCACATGCTAACATCTGCTGCTGGCCGATAGATGCGAGTGTGCTCGTACCGGGCAGTTCCCAGGTGTGATTCTGTGTAACTGTGAGTAGGCTGCTGCTGCTGCTGAAAAAAACCATACAGCTCAGTAAACATAGCCTGGATAAATGAAGGTTAAAGAAAGTAATAGCTGCAACAGCCGGGAGCAGTGGAATCCCAGTGGAGTGGTCAGTGGTGGAGCTCTGCTGCCAACTAGTACAGCAGCGAGATGTGCTCTGGATTATGAAGGGGGGGGCACAAACACAGAGGTGTTTCTGCTGAACGTTATGACATCACAGGGAAGTTGACCTTTTTACTGTTTGGATATAAAATGTCATCACTTCATCACTTTGTCCTATTACACATTTGTGTTTACGTATGTGTCATAATTAGTATATAAATTTGTGAGTTAAGGCAAAAAAACATGTTTTGTGAGGTCACAGTGACCTTGACCTTTGACCTCAAAAATCAAATCAGTTCATCCTTGAGTCCAAAATGGATGTTTTTACCAAATGTGAAGAAATTCTTTCAAGGTGTTGCATGATAATGGGATGGGCAGACATCCCGAAAAACATCTTTAAAAGTGCACAATGCAATAATAAAGAACAGGACCTTAAACAAAGGGCTACAAAGTGCTCTAATTTAAAGTCCATATATGACCAGACTAAGCAGCTGCTGTATATATGAAGAAATGCACTGCTGAGTCCCTTAATGCCCACAGCACATTTAGACAAGCTCACTGTAATTGAAAAACCATGTTAGCCCCGTCACAAACAAATTAATAATCATTACATACTGCAGCATGATGAAAGCTGTGACATAGAGTAGATTGAAACAATGAAATCATACTGCAGCAGTCACACCACCCAGAGATGCAAACAGAGGTGCACAAAACAGGTGCTAAAATTAGATTTTCTTGTTTTTACAGAATCTATTTCATGCAACACATGAACTGGCAAATAAGCTGCAGAAACACATGTGTGAGGTGAAAATAAAAATGAAAAGACTGCAGTATGGTGACAGGTCTAAAGCAGTAAGCCTGGGAGCAAAAGTTTGAAGACAGAGATTAGTGCACAAGGCATTTAAAGGATAAAAAAAGGTAATGTCACAACAAACAATTATATATTAAATATAGATTATATAGTCATTCTCCATTTGTGCCACCACTTGTAATGTTAATATAGATACATGCAAAAGAAAGAGATACAATAGGATTGTTACTGTAAAACACAATAATTTAAACTTAAATTTGAAAATGGCTGTAGATGACAGGCTGAGAGAAAGCCTTTTTTTCCATAGAGGAGCTGCCATGGATGAGTTCTGTTTTGCTCTTGATTCCCTTTTGATTCCCTATTTTCATGCTTTATGTCAGTCAAGCCATCAAGAAAACCCCAAAACCTTTTCACCTCTTAAAGAGAAAATAGCTGGTTTTGAACCCTGAGCCTTGGTGTTCGCATGGTTCTACCACCGACAGGCAGGAGAAGCTATTAGCAGCTGCTACTACTACCACTGTTATTACTGGGATCATACCTTGATGTCATACACTAAATAATGAGCACAGTCTCGAGCGATTTTGTCACTATGACAACCACAGCCCAGGCTGGTGCTCCCTCCCCATACTATAAATACCTTCTCCGCCAAATGACCGGAGTAAGTTCAACGTGGTACGCAGCCCGCTGTTCCAGTGAATTATCTCATTTATCTAGTGACATATATATGACACAGATTCTGGTTACATAAAAGCCACATGGTGTTAGAATAACAGCAGTGTTGGTGTTTGACACAGAACAACGATAAATTCAATTCAATTCAATTCAATTTTATTTGTATAGCGCCAAATCATAATATACATTATCTCAAGGCACTTTACAGGGTAAGGTCAAGACCTTAATCCTGTCATTAAGACACCTTCCTGTAGGTGTAGGTTATGGAAGTGTTTGCCTTGTCCTTGAGTGGGGGTACAAACAATTAAGTCAAATACACTCAGTCACTGAAAATCCAACGAGCTCACAGACTCACAAGTGAACTCCCTCACTAATAAATTAAATTCTGTTATAACATAAATTCTGTTGTACATTTATGGCCCTGAAGTTCTTAAACCATAAAAGCTTTAACTAAAACAAAAGAAGTTGTTTTGGCTCTTGATGAGAGGAATCATGGTGTGTGATCCATTTTATTGTGGCTTTTATATTCTAAATAAAACAGAAGTCACATAATGACTAGAAGAAAATAAAGCTTTGAGTATAAATATCAGGTTGTTAATTAGCCTGTTCCCTTGATGTATAAACTGGTGTGAGTGTCCAAAAGACAAGCGAGGAAGATGCTGATTATTTGTTGCTTTGCTGTTGAACTAATTCAAGACAAATGTTTCACATTAAATCATCATTTAATTCTACTTGTTTCCTTTCAACAGGGAGTGCCACAACAATATTTCAGAGGCATTACTGCCCTTGTATAATATCATAACTTCAGGATTTGCAGATAATGTGGACGTGGTATTTGATATCTTCTGCTAAGATTTTCTTTTAAGGTAACAACCAGCCTGGTAGCCAGCGTTACAGGATCATCTGACTTTAGAAAACTCATTAATGAGGAGCAAATGTGACAGGCTTTGATTTTAGGAGGGTTTACTCCAGACACACATCAAGGCTCAGTACAGATAAATAATGGGAAAACAGAGACACAGACAGTGTCAAGTCTGGATAAAGACGATGGGGATTATTACACTGTGACAATGACAGAATCATAAGACATTATCGGAGAACAGAAGGAGAAAACACAAGTCAATAAAATGCACAAGGTGCTGAACCCTACCTTGACCTCAATGAAGTCTGGCTGGCCCAAAGCAATGAGCTCTGAGTAGGCCTGCATCTCCTCCACGTTCCAGGCCTTCACCAGGGTCAGTCTGTACACCGTCCTCTGTCTCTGGATGGACAGACAGGGGTTGGGGATGGAAGAGGTGACAAAGTGAGAGTATGAACATGATATTTATGTGGGAACAATGTGTCGCAGATTTGATGTATAATAGGTCTACATCTTCCTATATTCCTCTACCACATTCAATGAAGACATTTCATACTTATCAATCATTTAAGTGTGATTGCATGAAACCCAATGGAAGTAATATTCAACAGCTTGATACTTCTAAAAAGATTAAGAAACAACAACACTTTTCTGTGACACTTATGTATATATAATAAATATGTAAACCTCTAGCTTAGTAAAAAACAAAAAAACTTCATCTTTGAATTCACACAGTTTCTTGGCCACTGTTATAAACCAGAATTAGATTAGGTGTTATTATAACACTGACTGCTGCCATAAACTAGATGTTTGCTCTTTTGGATGAGGTGGTCCAATCATCATCTCACAAAAATCACACATCTGATTAAAGCTCATACTGCAGTTTTGTAAGGAAATAAAAAGGTCAATTTGGCCTCTTTGACCTTTTTGTTAATGATTCAAATCAGGGAAGACAAACATGTTTCTTTCCCCTGTTACACATTAATTAAAATCAATAGTTGCTGCCTGAGAGAATTTTGCTCACTATGACTATCACAGTTATGTTGTTTATTTAAGTCCAAACTCAAATGTCTCTACTTATGCTCGTCTTTTCAGTGGCCATGGCAGTTTGCTGTTACCAACATCTGTTCTCCACCAGCTACACAACAGCGCACAGTTGTCCTGTCAACCACCTACTTTCTTTGTGAATGATAACAGAGCAGTTTGGGAAAGGTTTGTGTGTTTACTAATGATCTGACAACTGCTGTGTTGCAGCAGAACTGCCTATGTTAAGGATTTCTCAAACCGGTCTAATACCATCTACTACATAACAACTTTTCCAAATCCATCCCCAGTACTTTGTTTACTCCAGGTAAACAAACTGTCAATCCTCCACTGTGCAGCCACAAAACACTGGAGCCCCACAGCAATATAAGTGAGTGACAGTGAGGGAACTGAGGATTGCTCAAAATAAATAAAGAGCAATTGTCAGCCATCATTCAAGTAAGAATGCATAAGTAAATCATGAGAGCAGAACCTGATCGAATTAAAAACATAAACCTACTTTATATAAGAAGCTGTTTTTATGGTTCAAAACGGCATTTGAACTATATTTAAGTTTCTTTCCAAACTACTGTGTCCTTGCTGCAACAATTGATCCACACTGACAAACACATTCTATTCACTCAGTGTAATTTTAACTGTCAGCAGGTTTACGAATTTTAATGTGGGCCTATAAATAAAAAAGATACTCGACTGGACAATGTACTGGAAGATACTTAATAGGTTTGGCTCGAGATCAAAGCCAAGTCTGGACATCTCTCTTTTATGTGCTCAGTTAACTTTTCTTTGGTAAATGAAAGGACCGAAAAAAGTCCCGCTCACAGTTCAGTGGTGTAGATTCAGGCTATTGTTGTTGCTGTGTAGCAGGAGAAAGAGGATTATTGAGAATGTGATGGAGAGGAAGAAAGGCAAGAAAAGACAGAAGAGGGGGAATGGTGAGGACAGAGGACATGAGAAATGAATAACACAAAGAAACTAGTGAATGACATTAGGAGAAGAGAGTGCACTCTTTCCCCATTTTCTCTCTCTCTCTCTCTCTGGAAGGTTATCTATAACACTAAGTCCTTTCAGCCCAGTAGGGTAGGGGATAATTGGCCAGTGGAGGCAGGAAGGTGAGGTATTTCAAGCTGCCTCTATTCCAAATCTGATGGAGAAGCACAACTCTATCAGCGCCACAGTGCTCTGGCACCGAGGCCCGGCTGTCAAAAGGAGAACAGACAGGGATAAGTGCTTAGGAGGATGGAGATAGAGCCCACCATGAAATGGAGACTTAGGAATATAGAGCTGCGAAAGGCAGGAGGGAGGTGGATCAAACAGAGAGTTTATTTTTGGAAACTGGGAAGTTGCACACAGACAAACCATATTGACACAGTGAGGTGTACACATGCATAAAGTCCAACCCGCTGGGACAAGTGTAATCACATGAATGTTTAATGCTCTATCACCATGTATGCTCGTATCCAAAAATGTCTTATGCAAATGTTGCTTTAAGATACAATATTCAAAGTATTTATAAAATATGCTCTCCATTTCATTTTATCTAAGCTTGAATATGTTCAGGGCCAAACCATGTTCTACTATGGATACGACTGTACCTCTGAAGTTATCATCAGTGCTTCAGATTTATCTGCATTCAACAATCAAACCACACCATGCAAATCCAGCACAACTGTGCATTACAGTCACATTTATCATTTTTAAGAGCAAAATACTAAGAGCTCACATTGTGCCAGCTGCAACAATGAGCAACTATCCCACTGACGGATCAAAGGCCGAAGCTGCTATGCAAAATGTGACTCTTCAAAAAATAATATTTTCATGCCAGAAATCAATTCTAGAGAAAAGAAGCTGTATCACAGGTCCATCTAATATTTAATATGATTGTTTTCGCTGACATGTGGGACATACTGAGAATGCTGAACCAGGAAACCCTGATATCATTTCAAACCTTGACATTTTCTGAGACCAAGTTCAAAAGTAATTCAACAGATTGATGGCTCCTCTGACTGTGAGCTGTACTCAAAATAATGAGATTCCAGGTGGTAAGAGGTAAATGTGCCGGTGGGTAAAAGTGTCATTCTGTGGTCCAGCAGGACTTTGCTGTCACTCATTTGCCCTAAACTGGATTAACCCTAAGTCACTTAGAGAATGGGAAACCAGTGATACTACTAACATACCCATCAGTACCAGCATCCTACTGTACAGCAGTTACTTTTCATGGCCACAAGTTGTATTTTTGAAAGTACCTGTAGGTTTTTCATACCCAAGAGATTATGGTCATACCGTTTTCTCTCAGAGTATATCACATACATTAATTATAGTCTAGATCAGAGGTCACTAATAGGCCACCATGGTCCGGATCTGGGCCCAGACGCAGGCCTATCTGGACCTCAATGTATGGCCTATACATTTTTGAGAATTATTATATTTTGACTGAGCGTTTCTATTTTAACCGGTGCAGCTTTTCTAGCCTGTTAAAACTGGATGGAGTTAACTATAAAGAAGAAAAATGGGAAGTCATGCTACACATTTCATTTCATTTTGTAAAATAAAGCACTTTATTAAAATTTTTTCAAAAGTCCTCTGTTGTGTTATTATTACTTATTATTATTATCATTATCATTATTATTATTATTATCATTATTATCTATGAAATGATAAAAGATCATATGGTTATTATTATATTATTATATAGAGAAAGTGGAAGATGGATGAGGCTGTGTGAAGCAAACAGTTCAGGATTTAATGCTGTGATGAACTTGTACTGACTTGAACAATGACCACAGACCTGACAGAGCTGACGGAAATTGAGCATATTTACTTCACAGTGGTTAGTGTTTAGTTCAAGGCTATAAATGAATTAAGATGTTCCTTTTATTTTGCCCACCCCTGCAGCTACCTCACATTGATATTTGCTTGTTGGCGTGTGGTGAAGCTGTGGTGATCTAGATGCAATTAGAGTGCAACGATCCGTCGCCAGTGATTTGCCTGGAGTTGTGCAGTCACCAACACCTCAAGCTGAGTGGTAATGACTTTGTCTGTTGTTTGTTAAAGCATTAAGCAAGAGGAAGCTGACCCATTACAGATGCAACAAAGGCTCCCTTCTGAGAGACTTCACAGCCCACATTTTTCTCAAGGTCATCTGGTGGGTTACCAAAGCACCGCTCTTTTCCTCACTTTGGCTTATTAGGAAACACACAAACAGAAAGAATTGATCTATACCAGTGGAGCAGTGGCTAGATGCAGGCTGTGATAATGCACTTTCCTTCTACTCACAAATGAGGAGAAGGACTGCAAGGGAAGTGGTCTCTCTCTTTTATTGGCAACTTGCTGTACTGGGAACTTGGTGAATACAGAGAACATCTCAATCTGTGATTTCTGAGAAGACTCAATCAAGGCTACAGCTTTCATCAGCTGCTCTGATTTACTAAAAAACTAGAATTACCGCCGTGCAGTTATATGCCTCCGGAACTCACACTAGTTTCAGATTACATCCCTGTTTATCCAGGGTCATATAAATTATTAACCATTTGTGTAAAATTTTGTCATAATTGCTGTGTGAAGTCTTGAGTAATGGCTAAAGTGTTTTATGAGGTCACACCTTGACCTTTGACCACCAAAATGTACTCAGTTTGTCCTTGAGTCCAGGTGGACATTTGTGCCAAGTTTGAAGGGATTTCCCTGAGGAGTTCTCAAGATATTGTTTCACAAGCTCAAAATCATGTTTAGTGAGGTCATCAGGACCTTGAACTTTGACTTTTGACCACCAAAATCTAATCTGTTCATAATGGAGTCCAAGTGAATGTTAGTGCCAAATCTGAAAAAGTTACTTAAAGGCATTAATGAGATATGGCATTCACTAGAACAAAAACATGTTTTGTGAGTTCGTCATGACCTTGACCTTTGACCTTTAGCCACCAAAACTTAATCAGTTTGTGCATGAGTCCGAGTGAAGGTTTTTACCAAACTTGTAAAAAAAACCCTCAAGGTGTTACAGAGATATTGTTTTCACAAGGCCAATACCATGTTTTGTGAGGTCACTGCGACCTTGACCTTTGACCCCTGAAATCTAAGCAGTTCATCCTTGAGTCCAAGTGAACATTTGAAGAAGTTCTGTCGAAACATTACTCAGATAACATGTCCACAAGAATGGGACGGATGGACAGATGGACAAACGGACAGACAACCTGAAAACAATATGCCGGCCCTGGCTGTTGCCAGTGCAGAGGCATAAAAAAAAAGATGTGTCTTCATTGTAGGTAAAAATTGGACACATCCAAGAATCTGTCTGAGAGCTGGAGATAAGAGATCACGTTTGAGGTGACAGAGACAGAGTCAAAGCAGACAGGACTTTAAGGTTCTTTTCTATTCAGAAGCTTAATATTATCAATGACATTCCCCCAAATGAAACAATAATACTGGGGGCCTCAACTTGTACATATGTTGGCCTGATTTTTTTGTTTTTAATCTGTCTTTAATCTTTATATCTCTTAAATATCTCTTAAATAAGATATTGTGGTGGTCAGCAGCATCTCTCATCTGCTTATCAACCACCACACAATCTCTCAATCTCTCAAACGAAGCCAGTGCCCAGTATAGGCCAGAGCATTTCTCTGAGAGCTGAGAGAACAAGAACCCGTGACAAACACAGACCACTGAGTGCAGAAAATCCACAAAATATCAAGATGATGCCTCCCATTTAAGGCCGATACATACAGGCTTTACACATCCGTTCATGATGTAGCAAGATAAACAACACGCACTTCAGGTGAATATAAATGTGGGTGTCAAAACTAGCAGCATATGCAGAGATTTTAAGAAAAGTGAATGATACATCTCATCTCAGACTTTAGAATTTAAAATCTCTTTTAAATAATGCAATCAGACACATTTACTGGATCAATTTTGCATCAATGCATTATGAGGCTTTCCTTTTACAGTTACGGCAGTGCTGAAGATAATCCGGCACAAACAGTGAGGTGATAATAATAGGAAAATACCCAGTTTGACAATGAATTAAAGTAATGAAGCAGGCCAACATTTCCAAGGGAGAATTTGTTTTACTTTTAATTACAGACTCAGAAAATATTCCAAGTATCATCATTCAGTGCAATTTGTGCACGTGTGATGCAGAATTACAAAGGCGAGATAATTAAATTGACTTGATTAAGCTTGAGGTAATAACAAGCTATTCTAAACCGGGAGAACACAACAGTGAGAGCTTTATGGGCAGTGAAACAATTACAGATTTCTTATTTTCAGGGATGCTGAAGTTACTTTAATTACATAGTCTGTAAACCTGGCATAACCTCCATTACTGTTATTGTTAACACAGAGCAAAACTACCAGTTATCATCAAGTGTGTTTAACAGTGAGATACCCAACAAAAAAAAATGTTTAGCAAATTATCACAGAGTGAAACAAATGCTGCATGTTTACATTTTTAATGTGAACTGAGACAACTCTTGGGGCTGGAAAGGGCCTGACTATTTCAACACATGAAAACAAACCCGAAGAGTATATAAACAATGTATTTCAAGAATGTATTTTTAACTCAGTGTGCTCCACAAATACGTTTTTCCAGTCTCTTATTTTGTAGCACCTCACTTCACAGTAGCATACTCTTCAACCTCTTGTTCACAGCTCACTTTTCTAACCTCTTCACTGGAAACTAACCCTGCTCAGGGGACCAGGCTTACCTTTTCTCCCAGGGCCTTGAGGCTGTCCAGGAAGCGTGGCCAGAAGTCCTTGAAGAGGGGCCGGTCAATCTTCTTCAGACTGTCTTTGGTGCTCGCGTCCACACTCACATACAACTGAGTAACTGGCACCAGGCTCCTGGAAATTACAGAGAATATGAAAGGAGAAGAGATGAGGATAGAAATGATCCAGTCTGAGAGAGAAAGAGAGTCTGACAAGAAATGTAGTGCAAACCCTAGAGGTATTTGACAAAAAGAGAAAACATCACTCTGCATAATTTTCTTAAATCACAGTCTCCCTCAATGTCATCAAGCCTTTACATAACATGAATGTGTTTTTGCCAGAAGCAGCAGTTCAATATAAAACATTTCCACTGGATATAGATCAGCTCCACTCATATTATTCAGTAACATAAAGGCAACAACAAGTCAAACACTATATGCTCTTGTGCTAAAAGTAGCAGACTCATTGTAGAGGCAGATGGAAGGAAGGTAACAGGAAGTTGTGAAAAACTAAAGCGTACTTCTCCTCCATTATAAATAAGTAAAGGTATTAACTTATTTGCATGTAGCTGCACTCTAACACAACCTGTGAAAGCAGGAGGACGCACCAGATTAGTAAACACAACCAGAAAACTGTAAAAGATTCATGCAACTGAAACAAGAAGATCCTTTCATGAGTCTTTAGGTTGGAGATAAAAATATCAGTACAAGAGAGGCAATTATGTAAGGATGCAAAAATAACCAATTAGCTAGATGAGACAGAAAGTTGGGAAATTGAGTTCAAAAAGTTCCTCTTTTGAAGGCATCGCTGAGATAGAGACTCAATCAGCTGAAACAGCTCATCGCCAACCAGGTGGCTCTGGCAGACAGGGGGAAAAAAATGACTGATGCCTGCTGTCCTTGCCTGCAACCTGCTCGATGAGTATACGATAAGTCAGCCTGTGACAGGCTAGTTAGCTGATATATCAGATATGTCACTGTATGTCTTGATGACAAGTTGCAAGGCCTCTAGACAGAGACATCTCTGGATATGAGGGGTAAAAGGCACAGAGAGTGACAGACACCAGGTAAACATCTGGACATGAAAACATAATGTTTATATCAAACAGGTCAAGAGACATGTATCATCTTCAGTCTTGGTTGGTGAGAAACTGACAAATGTATTACTGCAATTTCTGCACAAACATCAGAAGTTAATGATAATTTCCAGGTTTATCTGGAGGTTAGGTTCAGTTACTTTATTTGAACTCATAGGTAAATTTGGTTTGCAGTAAAGAGTCACCATTCTTAAACATACATATTTAACACACAAGCTAAATAAAAATAAATAATTTAATTAATTAAACATTGTTTCTATGTAGTGTCACTACAACTTATTCATATGAGTGATGGCTGCTGGAACAAAGCTTTCAACAGTGATATTCACTGTTCAAATGGTGCCAGCAAGTCATCATTTAAAGGTGCTATTTGTAAGTTTTCTCTGTTGCTGAACGTGGTTTCCTGCCAGGAGCAGGTGGTGGTGACCTTTGGCCATTGTTGTTTACAAGACAAGATGTTATAATACAATTCAAAATATGTACATTATACAATATAATATAATTGAGTAAACGGGCTGGGGCTAGCTGTATAGCGTGCTAATTTCAGTAGAAGAAAAGGTGTAGCTGAACTGAACTCGCAACATTTCTTCTAGACTGGTGAGTAAGCATCTGTTAATGCTAACATTGGCTATGTAGCGATAGCACAACTTACAAATAGCTCTTTTAAAACAGAGCCAGCTATCCGCTGTAACTGTCTGGTGTACAGGGACACTAGGTTGAGCTGTGACTCACCAATTAATTTATCAATTTCATTGAGAGAATTCCTACTCTTTAAAGATAGATTTCCAAACCACAGTGCCAGAGAAAAAGATAAAAATCGATTCAACAAAAGCACAGCAGAATGAGGTCATCATGATCCTATCAACGTAGAAAAAGGACAGTCTCCTCAGAAACAACAAACACTGATCCCCCTTCTTGCACATTGAGTTTTGTGTCCCAAGGTATTTGTAAGATTGTACACATTCAATTTATTGAACGACTGGTTCAATAAAATGAAAGAACCTAAAATGTCAGTCTAGTGACTGTGATCTGTTGGAAATAAACAAGTTACTAGAATTATTCATCCCCGAATAAAACCTAAGTGCACAGTAACCCTTGTGTGAACCATGTCATTAATAATACAGTAGATGTCTGTTTTAATGTGCTGTCTAATGCTGTTATTCCAACACTTTATACTGAATAGAGAGAAAAGGTTTGGTTTATTTTTCATGGTATTGGCCTTTATTTTTAAAACAAAGGGATGTCAGAGAGGTTTACAACTACAGTGCTGTTTTGACAGTGTGCTGAGTAGAGGCTGTAGTATTGGAAATAATGACACTCTGAGGTCACTTTAGTACACTTCCTCCTCAGACACAAAACATCTGACGCTCACAAACCTCCTGCATCTAAAGGAAAAAGCAAGGAAAGGCATGTGTGTGTTTGTGAATTGTATATGTGGTGAACTCCCCTGCCAGAGAGAAATGGATGGAGAGAGTGCAGACCTGAACTCTTGTAGCTGGGTTGTGATTTGCAATATTGCATTTAAGAGATGGTATTAAAGGTATTAAATTAAACTCACAGGCAGCAAACAGGGTGTAGCCTCTGTGTCATCACCTACAGGTTGACTATTAAGTCCCTCACAACTTGTGAAAAGAGCATTTTATTTGGAAGCTGGGAGATTTCCAACTCGCTTCATTAGAGTAAGAATATCACTAGTAAGAAAATGCATGTTTCCAAAACCTAGCACAGGCTTAAACAGTTTAAAGGAACAGTTCATCCAAAGTAAAGAGAAAACATCTCACTTGTCTTTAGTGTCATCTGGGGCTGCACGATATGCTAAAGGAATTATTGTGATTATTTTGGCAGATATTGCAATGGCAACATGATATGATTTCAGTTGGAACGATTGTTTCTGCAATTCTTTTTCACTGGAAAAAAAAAAAAAAAAAATGTTAAAATGATGATGATGCAAGTTTTTGTTGGGCCTTTTACCAAACAAGCCTGTTCCCCTACGTCTGGAGAATAAGATTTGCAGGCCAGAGCGTCTCTGCAGCACAACAATGCTTATAGTGCTAACAACACATATCATCATATCATCATGTTGTGACACATCTTACCTTTATCAAAAATTGCAGCTCCTGTGATTTGGATATTGCACTTGGCCAAGTTGCGATTTCGATTATATTCGATTAATTGCACAGCCCTAGTGTCATCTCATGCAAACACTTTTGGTTTGATGTGCCAAATTTTTGACCTGTCCTCCTCTGACATCACCCTAACGCAACTGAAGTTAATGGTATTTTGTTTGTGTTGCTCAAAGCACACAAACTCAACACCACTGTTCTTTATCATTCTTAAAGGACACAGAGCACTTCTACCTGTGGAGATTAAACCTTTGATCCTCCCTGCTAGGCAACAGTGTACCTGCTAAGACACACTCATGCTCTCTACTTTCCAATTCATCCCCCCAGACTTCAAAGAGAAAAGTTTGTGAAGGCAGGAAATGAAAATACACTACAAAAATTCAGCCAAAATGAATTGAACAGAATATATATTTTGAGAGTAAGAAAGAAATAGTAACATCCACAGAAGTAATGTATGCCTGTCTGTTTAGCTCCTACCTGATTTCCTCTGGGAACTGTGCATTGGTGACCAGGAAACTGGAGATCTGTTGGGAGTGGAGGAGGCGGATGAAGGTGTTGATTTCGGGGTACATGATTGGCTCGCCCACCAGGGAGAGTGCACAGTGCTTGACTGCTAAGCCCTCCTCGTACCGCTTGGGCTTCACTCCAGGAACGCCTGCAGGGGGAGAGGTCAGTGGCTGAATAGATGATAGTTTTGAATCCAATTTCACCTTCGACTTAATCTGTGTCCCCCAACAATAAAAAAAAGGGGGTGGGGGGGCTCTCATCCTGAGGTATAAATAAAAGAACTACCATTGCAAAGTTAAAAAAAGGCTGTGGGAAATAAGAGCATGAGGTAAAGCAAGGTCAAACTGAGTAATTACATACAACCAAACAGAGAGAAGAGACGTTTGCTGCTCATGAAAAATAAAGAGGGGAGAGGGAGAGAGAGAAGAGACGAGACAGTATATCAAGTTTAAGCTTGGGGAGTTCGGCCCTGAGCCCAGTTCATCTCTCTTCCTCTTTCTCCTTCCTTCCACTAGGTGGTCTTGGCCTCTCTCACCGTTTGGTGGATCCACCAGCACTAACTACAGGACGCTGTAAAAACGTGCTCAGCATTAGTTCGAATGGGAGGGGTAAGCAGAAGGACAAAGGTATGAGGGATAAATGTCATAAAGTTTAATTGACTATTGCTATTAATATTTAAAATTACTAAATAAAAAAAAAAAGACAACAAGTTATTCTTCATAACAGTTGAATAGATAGGGATTTAGTGTTATATTGCTGGAGCTACAGCAGATGCCATTTAATTTAAGAGCACATGCAGTGAATCTTAATTAAATCACACTTTGGACACTTGCCTTTATATTCTTTATAAAACTGTCTATGAATTATTGATAAGTTTGCAACATTCTCTATGGTTCAACCACAGAAAGCAACTGTGACTGTGCTGCCTTTCAAGGACAAATTACATCTCACAACAGAGGCAAAGACATCAAAAAACAAGCCGTCCCCCAGGAGAACTCCCACTTAACTCTGTTCATAAAAGCCAGCTGAAGAGGACGGTGCGTGTGTGATTCTGTGTGTGTGTGTGTGTGTGTGTGTGTGTGTGTGTGTGTGTGTGTGTGTGTGTGTGTGTGTGTGTTTGTTATGAGTGAAGTATCTGAAATCTCATTAAATGTATGTATCCTATGATTTTGTAATGTGAAATACCATTAATTTCTAACATGCTTCACTCTCTTAAGGGGCAAAGTGGAATCAAGTCAATCCCTCAGATAAAATGAAGTCTATCAGCAAGGATGTGGGACACTATTACAGACTGTATAAAGATGGTTACTGAATTAAAAGCCTCAGAATTGATTCAAGAGATGACAGCTATCATCACAGACCTTCGATTTCTTCTAGATTTGACCTCTACTGTCTTTGGTGTGACACCAACACTCATGGAGGATGGTTAAGAAATCATCATCACCCTCTGGTCTGCAGACTACATCTCCCTGTTTGACTGCTTATTTTCTGTGTGATTTAAGAAACACACACAACACGTCCCAAGTGGAACTGTTTGGTGTCTACTCAATGAATTCAGTCGGTAAAAAGTACATGGGTGCATGAATGAAAGGGTGCAGTGCAGAATTACAGGAGTGAGTCATTTTAAAAATTTAAAGTGCTGTGTTGTTGTAGCTGAGAAAATGACAGAGCAAAAATATTTAATTCATGCTTTGACTTAGCTGTGAAAGTTAAAACATCACCATGCTTCTTCCTGATATGCAAATGTACCGCACAGTGGCATAAAGAAGGCTCACGCAAAATTTATCATAATGCCTAGAGCACACACTCATGCAGGAAAGTTATAGCTAATAGCTAAATGCTAAATGCATGATAAAACAAATTACCAGTAAAAACTCAACAAACAACTACAGAGCTTCTATAAAGGTGCATCCAAGATCCAAGCACCTAAAACCACATTCAGAGACCCACTGAAGCAGTTGTATTTGTTCATAGTTCTAATTGATCCCAAGCTGTGTTAATTCTGCCACAACGTCCTGCTCCAACAGAAACTAAATCACATGAAGGAGGACCATTTCATGGGTTTAGGATAAAGTAACACAGACTAGAGCATTAGTGAACACAGCACTCCACCAAAACCACCCAAGATAATCAGTGGGATCTGGGCTGGACTCCTACAGTCAGGTAGTGGGATTCAGATATTTGTTCCCTCTTTCAGTCATCAAAACCACAGTAAACCCTTTGCAGGGAGATGTGATGACCCTCTCTGCCCTGTGTACCTGTTGCTTCCTTTGTGTGAGGCTGCTTTCTTAACACGTACTTGAAGTGGGTGTGGTAAAGGGTCATCAGTACCTTGGCTCGTCAGCAAAAGTATGTGCCAGTGCTTCTTTTAAAACCGTGTTGAAGCTCTGAAGGAGCCCATTTGGTTTTGGTTGGCGTCTGGTTTGTGTTGCTGCAGCATACAACATTGCACTCACACACTTCTTCACTCATGCACCCACTTACACTGCTGACTACATATGCCATTGTTAGTTTAAGTTCTCGTCTTAGATTTATTGTTTTTTTTAATAACACATTTGTTAATTGCTTGATTGTGTGCGTCTCCTTCTTTTTCCACCGCCGTGCGGCTCGGATTGTGACAGTGAAGAGCCTGACAAACAAAGCTTGCGTGACAACTGGCAGGGTTATAAACTACACTTTTTAACATTTAAAGGGTGACTAATAACTTTTCATTATAAACGGTCGTGTGACATTTAAAACTGCTGTTTGAAGAGACCTTTTAAACAGTAGATTATCAGACGGTCAGAGCAGAAACCAGTCTGTTTGATCACACAGAGACTTCTCAGAGGCACTGTCTGGATAGTTCATTGGGCTGGCTCTTGTAAAATGTATCACAGTCGATGGTAAATGGAGTTGAGGGCCGCCTAATTTGATTTTATAGTGCAACTGGAAAGAAAATTATGGATGATAATGACCATATAGGTCTGCAAAGAACTGCAAAGATTTGCTTTGTTAAAGCATTTGAAAATGCACTTTTCATTATTTTCTGCACATAACATCATAACTGTAATCCCTTTAGTGACAAATGTGTTTTTTCGCTCGAAATAAACTAAAAAGCAGCTCAGTGTCAACATAACCTTATGTGCACTATTGTTCCATTATAATCACATCAGGAAATTACATTTTCAATAATGACATGCATTAGAATACATTATGAATGACTGCTGTGAGAATGATATTAGCTATAAAGTTACCCTTTGAAGAGGATATGTCTCAGAGGTTTTTAACATTTGACATCTATATCATTTCCTGAGTACAATGGCTTTACTGTCTTATAATGGGATCAGCAGTGTCTTTGAGGTTAGAGAGGCAGCCATCTGACTGGAAGATGACAGGATCAAACAATGGAAGAGTGTATTGCTTTTCTCTTTTCTATCACTGTAAATTGAAGATCTTCAAGTTTTGAACTGTCAGACAAAAGACACAATCACCTGAGGTTCTAAGAAACTGTGTTGTCATTATTGTTTGACATGTTATTGATTAAATGATTAATTGATAAAAAAAAAATTACCTATAGGTTCAGCTATAAGAAGTTAAGTTGTAACTGGTGTTAAAGTACAAATTCTAACCAGGTGAAAATCTTGTTTCAGACCTTCAAATCAGCGTGGAATATAAAGAATTTTCCAATCAGCACTAGTTTGCTTTAATAAATGTCTGATAAATGTGTCACCACCTTGTTTTGACAACACTTCTCAAAACCTCTCAAAGAAAATCTGCTTAGGGAATACTCACAGGATGATCACTAAATTCTGTTTTGGGCGTCCAACCAGCCGCCCTCAGCCAACGCTGATAGCAGTCAGAGAAGTAAGTCCCAAATGCCATTTGTGTTAGTACAAGTAGTGCAAATGCAGCCCAAAAATGTGAGTCCAAGCAGAGTTAAATCTCTATTACAAACCATTACATAGTGTAACTCCAGTTTATCTGGCAATCTGTGGAAGCCTCAGTGAAGAGAGTGAAGTTGTGACAAATAAGATGCTGTCAATGCGCCAGATGGGGAAATTAAAAAATGTGTGTGTGTGTGTGTTTGTGTGCGTGTGTGTTGAGAAGTGATTGATGAGATACTATAGAAAGGGTGTGACAAAACAGCATTTTGATCTTCACTCTGCTTCATTACTCAAAGGGTTACCTGAGGTCATTATTAGTAGGCTGAAGCAGACAGTGGGCATGACAAAGATGTTGTGTTGTGTGTGCTGTTGTCCATGTTTATCTCCACAGGAAGAATTAAAATCTATAATGTGTACTCAACAGGATGACTGATGAATAGATAAACAAATAGCCAGACAGAGTGCTGGAGAAACAAGAGTAATACACAGAGGTGAAACAGGAGTGAACACGCATGTGTCACCAACCTCTGAACTGTCGAATCATGTTCTGGTGCTTCTCTACGGCGTCCTGCAGGATTTTCTCTGCAGGGTCCATCTTCCAGCGCCACTCTGTGCCCACAGGGTTGGTGTGATGTCTGTCGGTGGGACAGACAGGGAAGCAGATAAGGAATAATACCAGACATTCAGGAATGCTATTATACCACTTCTTCACTGCCTGCTGGAGCACTAAGGATCAACTGACAGCAGTACGGCTCCTCCAAGGCAGTACTCTGATTGAGACAGAGTTAGGCCATTCGACTGAGGTCGTTTAACGTTCCTCTCCAGACTCTCTAAAGACCCCCTCCGATGAAGTTGTGTCTCTCTGATGTTTCCTCTTACACTTACCATGTTGATACTGCTTTTTCACTGGTCATCAAAATGTTGTCAGTCCAGGGAGTGAGAGTTTGCACTAGCACAGTCACTAACACTGTGTCAGCTACTGCCAGTTACAAGCTAATAAACAACATAAACAATTAACTCTGGGTATGACTGAGGCTGAAACATGTGACTGAGTCTCTGATGTTTCCTCTGCTAATCACCTTGATACTCTCTGCTCTTTCACCTGTCAACCCAGCATAAGCAGGGGTGGTGGGCTGAGTCTCTGACTCATCCAAATTTTTCAATGAGGAAACATGTCAGGAGTGGAACTTTAAAATATGTAAAGATAGTAGTTAGTTTAACATGGTTTTCCCATATAAGTGAAAAAATGGAAAACTGGTGAAAAAGGTTTTGGGTTAATTTCGCCCACCCCATGTCCCCGCAAATAGACAGGATTGGTTCCTTAGGTCAGATGACATATGTCATATAATTAGTTCACTGCAATTCCAAAGTCGAAATACACACTCTGCTTATTTAGCTCATGATAGGTCTTGTATGTATATAAAAAAACAAACAAAAAAATGTTAACAAGGTTAAAAACATGATTTTCATCAGAAGGGGGTCTTTAAAACAAATAACAGTTAAACACATATTTCACTAGATCAAGAGGAGCATCCTTCTAACAAGGTAAGAAACATCAAGTTCATAGAAGTTTACTCACAAGCTGAAAGTGAATATGTGGATCATGTATATTCTCACCCTATAAAAACATATAAAGTGAAAGAATGTGTCCTACTGTAAAAACTGTCCCTCCTGTAGGCGTTAATAACACCTTCTCACTGTCTATGTGTGATGTCTAGGTGCAACAACAAATCCTGAGGCATCACAGTCTGTTGCATCAGACAGGCTGTTGCATGCATATGCACACACTCACACCACACATACAGGCTTTGCCCATCAAACCTAATTCCACCTGTTGCTACAGAGAGGTGGATGGCGAGGGCAGCTGCAACAATACATCTGTGGCCTGAAATTGCTTACTTCCTGTCATCCCACATAGCTGCCTTAAGTAGAGACTGGCATATCTGCGGTGACAGGGAAGCAGTTCACCACAGCAGCACATTCTGACAGCGACCTTTCAGTGCTCAACACAGTCGCCTTTTCAAATGGAAGTGGAGGGGAGCAGAAGGCCCAGTCTCTCGCCAATGTCATCATGAATCAGTGTCCACCTTTAGGCCTCGCAGTTATGCTGGCCGTGAGTCATCTGTACATAAATCATTAACTTGTATGCGAGAGAAAGATAGTTGCTCAGTGACAGGGAGGGGTCTTGACTAATGAGGTAAACAAGTTAGTTTTAGACGAGGAGAAAGCGAAAGGTTGCAGGAAATAATCCCCAAATGTTATAAAAATAGATTCCCTGCATGGTATACTGTGGTATATTCAAGTGTTTTGTAGAAAGGCATTTAGGAGCTGAACTGCGCAGCGGCTTTATTTGTCAGGTACATACCTCCAGCAGAAGACACACTTGTTAGCACAGGCGAGGCTGGGGGTAGTTTCCATGCACCGGTGGGACTCAATACCATAGAAGGTGTGCTTGTAACAGCCTCCTCTCCCCCGCAACATAGACTAACCAACACAAACAACACCTTTTAATGTGATTCACGCACTCAGTTCGACAAAGAATCTAATGCTCTATTAAGAAGGGTAAATTCGATTACCTTGGTCCATCGACAAAGCTTCACTCCTGAGTGACTTCCAATTAGTTTGTACCCTGCACAGAAAAGATAAAGAACATGTGAGAAGAATACGGCTCTTGTTCAGTAAACACCTCTTCCACCCACAGCCACACAGGCCAAACTCAGCAGACACTTAATACACAGAAGAGTGGAGATTTTATTTTCTTTGAGTGGTACATCAATGCACAGTCATATTCATTCACAGGCCTCTGCTAAAGGCTGCTGGACATCTTCTGTAAAGTGACTAGTGACTGCTTGAGGACACGTCAATGGTAGGAAGGAGGGGATAGCATTTCCAATTCTTTTTCTGCATGAAAGGAGGAAAAAAATGTTTCAAATTCACTTTTCTTTACAAGTCCACCTCTCCATCATACCACCAGATACAAACTGCGTAAGTCCCTGCAGGCTTTACACATCCTTCTCTGTGATGTCTGTCAAAGGAAACACTTCATACTACATACTATCTGCATCACTTCATCTGTTCAAGAAATGCCAGAAGATGATATTTAGCTTGCTTCTAGAGGAATCAAGAATGGCTCATTTGTAAAATCTCACCATTTAACAACACTTTATACTGACGCCATAGAGCAGCAGAAGAGTCTGATGTAGAACTCAGGTATTAAGTTTTTATTTTGAGACATTTTATGTGTTTGAGCTGCTTTAAAACCCTTGTGCGTGAAATATCTAATTAAAACACAGCAGGAAATTTGTGTCAGGGTGGATATGAGCTGCTTCAACAGATCTCAGGTTTGATGATAGATGAGTCAAATATAATTATTTTTCATCAAGCCTATTTATGCGTATATTTGTAGAAAAGGCAGAGTGGTGGAAATACTCATTTTTGATTCACCACCTGAATGAAACAGCCACTGATATGTTCTTTTAAAAAGCAGAAAAATACCCCTACTTACAAATACACACACACAGAATTCAATTTCTTTTTTTTTTCCTCAGACACCTAATGTTTACTGTGGTTTCCTCACTGGGCAAAAACACACTGACCAGCATCAAATTGTTTTTCCACCCTAAAAATACCTTTAGAGCGCATGTCCTCCTCTAACCTCACTCCCAGCAACTGCAAGACTTATAAAAATATATAGTCACAGGCCTAGAAGACCTGGACCTGAGCCTTCTGACAGTTTATTTAACTATTATTAATCTTAATGTGAGCAAAGTTTCCCCTCTTGTGTTTGTTCGGGAAATGGATGTCAAATGCTGCCGTGTCCTTTAATGTGTCATTGGAGAAGATGTGAGCAGGAAGATGGAGAGAAGATCTCAGTTATCTCTGAGCAACGGTAGCTGCTGAAAAAAGTACAAAATGTGTTATGAATAATCATACTCAGGCATCAGTAGTTGAGACAAATGGAAAATGACCCAAAGCTTCGCCAGGAGGCATCAACAACAACTATAAGTTTACGCACAGATATTAATCAAAATGTGCGTGTGCGTGTGTGTGTAATGCCTGAGAGGGAAAAAAAGTAATGAACCTATTCTGGCAGGAAATTTAAAAATTAAACTAAATTAAAATTAAAACCTAAAATCAACAGACTGAAGCTTGTTACTCAAACATCTGTCTCCATGATTACATTAGTGACCACCTGCTTCTCAAGCATCTCTTTAAAGAGGACTTAAATTTGCCACCAGAGCTAATGAACTGAAGTCCTTACCCATAAGGCTTTTAATCTGTATATAGCACAAAAAAACAACATAAAAAATCTGTGATAGTCTCTCTAGTGAGAAACTGAGGGCTTAAATAGCATGAAATAAAAGCTGTTTGGCTAAAACATTATTGACAACTCTGCAAACAATTTATACTTTGATCTGTAATACTCCACTCTGGGGGAAATAAAACAAGAAGGGAGGGGACTTGTTTAATCAAAGAGTTGGAAAAAATCCATCTCATTTGTTTGGAGGGGTTTGCAGCTTCTTTTTCAGGATCTTGTCTGTGCTCTCTTGTGAAAAGATATTACCTTAAATATCACTTCATTTAAATCCCCGCACCCATGACAGAGATCGCTTAGATAATGTGTAAAACTGCTACAACACAACTTTGGCCAGCAATACAAATTTGTTGTTCTGTTCATCTGTTGTGTCACCTTCACCTTCACCTCCAGTTCTTGCCGCTGATTACAGCTGAGGAGATAGATGTACCCTAACACTACTCTTTTCATAAAGAATCTGATTATAGGTGCAGGTATACACAGCTGAGTCCATTTGAAAGGTCTACTCTCATTGCTGATGGCGCATGATTTGCTTAAATATGGAGCTCTGTGTTGAAACTTTCTTGGACTTTATGCAAGAGTTTCAATGGTGTGTGACTTTTGCATCCATGTCATGCCAGGAAAAGACTATAGAGGAAACGCAGCTTTCCAAGACCCAGTATCATTAAAACAAAGCCAAGACTTTCATCCTTCGTTCTTTTATTACAAATGAAACAAAGTGTCCACCAGGACCGACTGTTGCCAACATAAACACTACGAAATAGGTCAACATTTGGTCAAATGAAGTGAAGTCTTGCTCACAGAGTCCTATTTATAGAGTATTGTGTAAGCTAACAGTGGGGGGGTCATTGCCTGAAAATGACTGGCCTGCGTTAACACCAGTGAATGAACTAAATAGTAGAATAGTAAAACGTTTCAGACCTAATGAGCCAACAACCAAGACTGTGTGGCTTTATTTAACACCAGTGTACCAAAGCACAGAGGGAAATATCATAACATATTGAACTTTACTTCATTTTAAGCATTCAGACAGAGCTCCACTTCAGACAACTGTGACATAAATTGCAATCTTTCACACAGGCTGCACTATTCTTGGAAAATAAACCAACTAGATAATTTCACACTGTCTTGATCCAATTCAAATCTAATACCCAATTTTAAAAACAGTGAAGTGAAAGTGATATTGCCTGTGCATTTGAGTTAATGTCTGAGATGAGCACAGTTTTTCCACATGAAATAAGCTAAAAACATATCATCTGGTAAACTTGGACCAACACAATGGGGCCGTATATAAGATGAACTTCATGGTCAGGTCATTGAATTAAGAGCTGTGAGGGGACTGTCATGTTGACACCAGCTCGGAGGAGTTTTGTTGAGGTTTCAGGGTGGAGACGACTTTAGGCTGCACAATGAGGACAGGAGGAGATACAGAGGGTAATTGAACTGCATTGCATCATTCAACACACTCGTCAGCTCAATGCCTCTCCTTATGGAGCACCAATGACCAGCTTTAACGAACCAATTTCTCTATCAGGACTTGTGAAAAAAGATTTCAGCAGCTAATTAACTTTAACATAATCCAAACTGAGGTTCCAACGTATTACTTCTTTCTGCGACGTACGCTAAAGTAATTAAAGTGAGTCTGAGAACATCGACACCTCTGTCAGTGACTTTGATCGTGGTTGAACACATTTCAGCAAAAGAAAAAAAAACTAACTTGACTTTTCTGCTGGCAATTTGTGTATGTTTGTTAGATCTACTGCTGAAATTTAAAAAATGACATGACTCATAATTTAGGCTCTGAGGTGAATTACGACTGTGTTGCCCTTGTGGAATCAGCAAGGTTAAGGAGATGCTGACAAGCAGCTGGTGTGCTAGTTCTGTAAAGTGATTTTTATTGCCAAGCAATGCAGCTAGATAATACGAATACATTATACACCATCACCAGTGACACATGGCAGATGTTCTTTTGGAATTGACTGTTCATTTTACACTTTTTTTTGTATGTATAACTTGTCCAAATGCTGATTTTCCTCACCTTGCTTTGTCAGTGCTTCTCTAAGGGCAGGGGTGATCATCTCTCGTCTTTCCTCTTCATCCTCAATTTTCTTCATGCCATTCAACTTGGAGAGCTTCACCGTCTGGCCATCTCCTCGACGCTCCTCTTTGCTCTGTGGTTGAAATTTCAGAGTCAGTTATTGTCTGTGGCATCTTTAAATATCAGGCTCTGTTGGTGTGTTGTGACTGAAATCAACAGAATATACATTTTATGTTTCTTGAAAAAATAAACTCTAAAAACCAAAATCTTTAATACAACCATAAATACAAAATCACAGGCCAACCAGACGACAATAATCTAAAAAGACAAGAAACTAACATCACTTCATGAGGACAACACTTAAAGACATAATTTTAGGGCCTTTTCTCACACTCTCACACTGACTTGTCCCAATGAAGACAGCCTGGTTTTAGTTTCAGTTAATCCATGAGATCTGATCTCTAAATCTGCTAGATGCATTTAGTTACTTGCAATTAGGGTTTTAGGAATTATATATTGTCAATCACCTTCTTGACATAGCGGTTAGCTAGTTAGCTGTGTGTGCTGGTGTTAGCTGACTTCAGTTTTACACCACATAGTAGCAGCACATTTCTCTCTCAAGAACAATTATTATGCATCATTAGATTCTATAACTTTAGTTTTAGATAACAGAAAACAGTGCATTTTATATCTTACAGTCCTAAACTGCCCCCCAATGAAAGTAGTCTCGAAACAGGCCTGATGTTTGAGATTACATCAATTCATTTACATGCCTTCATATTTATTATCTTTCCATACTTGGTGTCAGAAATACATTTTAGGGTCAATTGTGCATCAGTATGCTTTCACAACTGCACATAAAACTAAGGTATAATAGAGTATAATAGAGAAAACACCGTCATCACCTGTAACTACACTGACACTTGTTAGGAGTCAAAGCTTTCTAGGAAATTGCTCTGCAACATACTCATTAATCATTGCAATAAACGTGGAGTTCTGGATTTCCACTACAGATTAATGATAATTAACCTGTAATAATAATTATTACAGATTCACTGCAGCATCCGAGATCCAGGTTCTGAAACGTTAGAACTGCAACAGAGAAGATCAAGGAGTTCAACAGAAACTGCACTTTACAATAATGGTTTTGGGTTTTGTTTTGTTTTTTTAAACCAGACTCTGACTCAGAGCCAGAGATTATGAAGCTGTACTGAATATGTGGAAGCTGCTTGCTGCAGATTTGATGGTAACTACTTTAAAGAACGAAGTTAAAAGCAAGAAATTCCAAAGAGCTCCTCTAAAGTGTATGAAGTTGTGCAGGACTGAAGATCAGAGCTTGTGATTCTGCATTAAGTGCGTAAGTTTGTGAGTGACATAACCATTTAGCACTGCATGGCATCATCCTGTCCAGATAGTGCAGCTGGTTGAAGGCCCTTCAGGGGCCCAGTGAAATGCAATAAAAGGTCTCCATCTTAGTAAGACAACTGACTTTATAGCACATCAGCTTCTTTGATGCTAAAGCAGCCGCAGCCTATTTGTCTTAAAGATTAAAAACCTCCTTCAGGCTAGGATTACACTATTGCAGTGTACAGCATTTGTATGTAAATCAAAATATATTAGAGATATGTTGTTTACATATACAACTGAAGATTGATGAAGTCCTGCTAGAAAAGTTGCCCAGGGCATGGGAACAGGTATTACTTTTTCAGAGAGGCGTGATAGACGAGCTGCCTTTGAAATTAACCACGTTAAGTGACAGCTCCACCCAATTACTGTACTGCTGCCACTTTCTGGCTTGTCTATAGGGATCTATATGTCCCCTCCTCAGCACAGCTGCACTCAAGAGAGGCTGATACGCTGTCAGCAAACACTGGAGAACGTTAGTATGTGTGGATTCCTGAAGAACCGAAGGCATTTCACTGGTTCCTCCTGTGCAGTTCACTTTAGGGCACTACACTTGTTCATTGATGTTATAGACATGAGTCTTAATAATGGCTCTGACAACAGTGGACAAATAAGCTCTATGTACTTCAGCCAAGCCAGTCTGATCACTCACTTTAAAGTAGTGTGAACATCATCCATATTTACTTTATCGATAACTACCTGTGGATCTGTGTGTTTGGAGTCAGTTATCTCCAGAGCGCACTGAGGTTCTGTTGCATAGAAAGTCACCGGTACTGATTACTGTGCCCACTTAGGGGCAGCAGGAGCAGGCTGTGAACGCAACATTCACATGCCTTCATCTTTTCATTTCATATGGTGAATTTATTAACAGTTGCTTCCAACATTACAATTTATTTGGTGTCTTGTTTCTGGCCACACAATGGAGGCAGGTCCAATATTCACCTTCCTTTTACTCCCGACTCCGACCAACTCCTGAGGGAAATATTTGGTTCAGCTAGTGGCTAACTGTGCCTGTCTGCTGTTCAGTGCTGAGCAGTTGGGATAGAGTGAGTATTTTGTTAAAAAATGCCTCCTGCTGAGGACAAAAATGAAAGTCTGAAAGCAGTGAGAATGAACCACAACTGTAAAGTTGCAGTCAGACAGTCAAACAATGAGCTGAAACTCACTATAAAGCTCTGGACAGCCGAGAGAAGCTGCAGATTCATCACTACAAGAGACTCCCTTCACACTGTTTTCACATTGCCATGCGACACATTGTTACTATAATCACAAAAACATATTGATTATAGCCACTATAATATAAGTCATTAGATTGAAAAGACTTTTTTGGAGAGTGACAGATGTTTGTTGTTTTTCTAACATTGTTATTGTTATATTGTCTCTAATACTTCACAACCATTACTGTGGGAAAAAAGGAACTCTGGAACCTCTGGAACATCACAATGAGCATTTTTCACTGTTTTCTCACAATTCACAGACAAAATTTCAAACCAAATGATTGAGAAAAAGGTCATATTAACGGATAATGAAAATAATCATTCCTCACAGCCCTAATCCGTGTGGACTTGTGTAGCTGCAACATACTACTGCTCCACTTGATCAAAGTATCTTATGTGAAAAACTAAAAATACAATGAAGACACTACATTGTAAATGTATACTTTATCTGATTTTGGAATTCAACAAACTCAATAATAAGGGACACTGAACACCATCTAATAACAGACCAAACTCTAACATGAGCTGTGTAATAAATACACACCCCATGCACTGTGCATCTGAGCACGACCTCAGGTGTTTAGAGTCCATATTTTTTGCTGACAAACCTGACAATGGTGTCCTTCCACCTTGAAAAATCTAAGCCCATGTAGCTATATATCTGCTCTATCAGCTCTGTGCAGCTGAGGCTATGTCTGTCTGCCTTTTACAGGCCCAAAGTAGAGTAGAGATGCCACCTCCTGACAGCAGCAGCTGACCCTCAGATGAGCAGGTCCTCTGTCGACAGGTGATGCTGTGAATGAGCAAGCCACCATGCTGTGTCTGAATCCTCCTACTTCTGTTGTCAGGTGGAAAAGGATTAGGTTTTGTGCTGGATGACAGTCTGAAACTTAATTTGTCTCTCTGCAAATTATGTGCTGCTTTTCCTTAGATAGTTTAAAGGATGCGCTAAGTCATGCTCTATTCCAGTTATTAGTGCAGGTGGTAACTCACACAGTCAGTCAGGCACAGCATCTGCCAACCTGTCAGCTGCCTGTTTCACCAGGTATCTAAACCAGAGACAGAAATTCTGTAACCTGCAATTTAAACCTCAGAATGGGAGACGACTAGTTTACCACTCTCACCGAGCACAAACATCCACTTCCACATACTGCATCCTTGACATGAAGAAATTCTGAAAGCACACACAACATGTTGCCAACAGTGCAACAATCTGTCCCTGTGGTGTTTGCGTGCAGCCCTAGCAATTCATCTGGCCCCGGTCTCTGGTTCCCACTGCTCAGCTTTCACCCTCGCTCGAGAGCTTACAGACATCCAGTCATGCCCGGGTCTGTCTGGATGACCAGAACTGGGACATCTCACAGCATCGTGTTGTGCTCTGGAACCATGACACAACGTGGGGCTGATGCAGACGGACAGTGCAGCAATAACACGCAGAGCAAGCAGGAAAACACAAAGGTTCATGAGGGAGCGGAGGCACAAAGAGAGAGGGATGGAGTAGTAAAAGAGGAAGAAAACCTGGGAACTAAATAAATAAATATTAAAATCCAAGACTATACTAAATAAATACAAGTTGTGTATTTGCAAGACTTAACCTTCGGAGATAAATTTGTTTAATGCTGTAGAAAGAAACTACATTAACCAGTGTCCCAGTGCAGCATAATTGTTATCATACTAATTAAAGTTATATAGTAGACTAATTATGCACATGTTTATGTTTCAGTGGACACAAATGACAGTAAATTAATCATGTATGTTTAAAAATGCAAAAGTACTGAATTGTTTGCAACACAGCCATCATGTGCACTTAGTGTATGGCTAATTAGAGACTTGACACTACACTGTAAAGCAATATAATACAACAGCCCAGTAATAAGTTCGACGTTTGTCAGTGTTTTTTATTGCTGTTGATATGTTGACATATAATGGAAACTAATACATTAGCACCAAATGAACACACTATAAAATTCACTCAAAGTAGTGCCTCAATAGAGACATTTTACATTTTAATTACGAGCCTATTTGTTGAAGGGCTGTTGTTTTACATTCTTGTGTAGAAGATATGTTGGACAGGACGTAACATCACTGACAAACTCCCCTAAATGGCACATATTTAAAATACAAAGGACTGGATCAGCCTCTGCAGTTTTCAACACACTCCTGCCATTTTAAACTACACCAACATGTTTGTGAGGTCATACAAAAGCTCTGTAAGTCATTGTGCATCTTCTCCTCTGCTTCTTTCCTCTGGACAATGAGCTGAAAACATTAAAACTCAGCCCAGAAAGCCAGGCAGCCGCTCAGGTTAATGATCCCGTCCACTCACTCCTATCTGGCAACAGTCCCACTGCATGAAGTGGACCACTGGCAGAAACTGAAGCCCCTCAGGACAAAGTTGAGAAGCAAACACAAAAGGTGCAAATTCAATCAGAGCAACAATGGAAATGAAGCTTACTGGCACTTGGCAGAATACAAACAGAGCTACAGCCAAAGACTGATAGAGACTAAAACTGGGCAATATGAGCTCTGCAATCTGGCAGCCAATCACAGCCTGCCCGCACGCCTGCCTGCCAGTCCATCATCGAGTACATTTGAAGAAAAACAGTTGTGGGGAAGATGTACTCATCATCAAGTTCAGCAGTGGTCCAGTCATCCTCAACCACTCACATCAACAGACAAATCCGTCTGCACCATATTTAGCTCAACAGCATTCTGTTGCATATGGGCTGATCTCCACCAACCAACAGGCTTATCTAAGTGAGAGATGAGTCGTGAAGGAAATGGGCAGTTTATTTCAGTAACCATAACATAAGACACTTATTTGAGTGTGATGGGTGTGAGAGCATGAAATGCCACAACCACTGAAAATCATTAGTGAGAGAAAACAGCCCTCATCTTAGTACTGTTTATAAAAGCTATTTTCTTCGGTGAAAGAAATGTGTGTCCTTAGTCTGGGAAAATCATCTCTCTCTAAATCATTTCTTTTTAATAATTTAATGACATGTCAACAATAATTGCTATACTATCTCTTGGACACCTTTTTGGATTGAATTTTAAAGCAAATCAAGTTAAGTAAAGATCCATAAAAAGAGGATCAAGATTGAAAGTGCTTTGAGATATTGAACAGACTGATACAGTTTTCTTGAGATCATATCAATATTTGAATTTAAAAAATAAAACATATAAATGAAATAACATTATAAACGACAAATTGGCTGATATTTTCTTTACACAACCTTTAACATAAATACATGTCTGATATGGTTCCCTTAAAATGTTTTTTTTAACAGTTGGAATCAAGAAATGTACTGAACAACTCAAAAATAAACTTCAGTTCAATTTTTTTTTATTTGTATAGTGCCAAATCCCAACATACATTATCTCAAGGCACTTTACAGGGTAAGGTCAGGACTGTGCGATATTATGGAGAGAAACCCAACAGTTCCCACAGTTAGCAGCACCTGGCAACAGTGGAGAGGAAAAACTCCCTTTTACCAGGAAGAAACCTCCATCAGAACCAGACTCAGAGCAGGCAGCCGTCTCCACTTCTCTGATGGACAAACCATAGAGATGACAACGTTTCCAAAAATATCTTCTTGTCATTTAATGGCTGACATATACACTTACACCATTATATCTGCAGTGAGCTGATAACTGCGTATATATACTGGCCTGGCCGATTTACTAATCTGGCTCTGATACAAATATATTTATTATACCTCTGATTTGAAATGTGCTTAAGTTTACTGCCAGGTCACATTTTGTGCATTCCTAGGGGGGTTACATAATTGTTTAATCAATATTAATAAAACATAAAAGATATGATCGCATCTTTCCATGATCAGTGAGACACTGTGAAAACTGACCAGGTTTGACCAAGTTACCAACATAAACATGACAGGTTTTCTTTGACCAATGTGAGCAGATCACCTGGTTATAATCCTGAGCAATTCACTTAAAAACATTTCCCATCACTGACTCAGCGCTTGAATACAGCCTCAGATAGTCAGTACAGTTGAGTTTCAGTTTGGTTGCACAAAGACTGGAAATGTAATAAAAATCTGTGTCTGTCTTGCTGATGTGCCAAGAGAGTCCATGCAAATAGCTCTGGAAGTGAAATAACAGTATGGTGTTCAATATCAGATGTTGCAGCTCTGCCAAAGACCAATGGTTCACTCAGAGATTTGAAAGAGTCTCTGCCATCACCTAGTGGCCAAACAAGTGAGTTTCCACCTGTGGTTACACTGAGGGGAATATCAAGCAGATTAAAACCAGGTTAGTTACATGGTTGATCTCCAGCTCTGTTTTTAACACAGCAACAGAAAGTAAATCTATTCAGCCTTTATAATCTAAGACTTAAAGTTTAAAAGGTCCGACAACACCTTCAGCAGCTTATTAATGGGGAGGTCATAAAAAAAAGATATTAAACCTCTGGATCTCATCTGACTCTACGTTGTAAATTAGCCAACTGACATATTCCAGTTAGGAGAGTCTCCTTGTTCACACTCATTTTGTGGCTTTGCTAAATACTGTCTCACGGCAATAGAAAATGTTTAACGTAAAAACCTAATTACATCTTGCACTGCCTGCTCCGTGTGACCAAATTATGCAAAAACAACACTAATTTGTCACAGACAGCAAATCAGCTAAGTGTGATGATATGAGTCACTGCAGCAAACTAATATAATTATACCTCAATGTTACGAGACAAGTTAGACTAAAAAACATTAAAATACATTTGCAGCTAAATTAAATTCTTAAAACAATTAAATCATTAATTTAATGTCTCTTTAACATCCCCAGCTGTGATGTACAAACACATTCATGTAGGGGTCAGTCCAAACTTCCCACAGCTTACACACAATACACTAATATTAATGTTACAAAGGAAGGAACAAGCCTGGGAGAATGTGCTGTTGGAGTCGTGTTCCTCGTCTGTGTGAGACACGGACACTTGTTCTGGTCTCCAGCAACGTTAGCACAACTTTAACTTTGTTGTGAAAATAAAATTTAGGAACCAGAACGGCTCCTGTCAACTGCAGTCAAACCAGATGTATTGTCTTTGGTGTTCCCTTGAGTTACTGAACAACAGATCAAAATAATTTCACACCTTTCGAAAGAGAAGAGAAGAGAAAATATTCACTTGCTCGTTTATCTGGAGAAAAGAATGGCACCGCCTCCTCAAAAGTTTGAATTAATTCGTCAAAAGCTGTTCGTGTTTTTTTTGCAGCCACAATGAAACATCATTTTGTGAGCATCCTATTGTTATGACCTAACATTTAGAGTTGAGTCAAGAGTTTGGAGTTGGACATAATGCAGAGACTGATTATTTAAAAGCAGCAAATGGTGTAAAGTAATGGGACAGTCAAGCATATCCTTCAGGGACACAGACATGAGCAGGTAAGACTTAATGTTCAACATTCAAGCACGTTACTGCTGTGGACAATCCAACCTACATTTCTATTGTACTTGGTGTACACACCATATATCTTCACTGTTTATATTCCCATTCCTAATTCATCTCTACTTCATCTCTATTATTATTATTATTATTATTATTATTAATTATATTTTATCTTATTTTCTTACTTCTATTGGTATCTGTTTATTTTGAATGTAAACTGCTGGGACACTGATTAAAGTCTTGTCTTATCTTTGTCTTTGAGTTCCACCTTTGTTACTGCAACATGAGTCTAGTGAGCAGAATTTGTAGTTTCACTCTGATTCAAAATACAAGAGGACTTTTCCCAATCAAGTGCCACTCAAAAGAACAGGTACATGACAAGGTTGGATACGTACATTTCCCTCACTCTCTGTGCTCACCTCTTTCCTCGGGTCCTTCTACAACGGCCTATAAAAGGGGACTTTATAATCCCTCTTCCTTCATGGTTTTTCTGCTTTTCTTGAATCACTCGTTCCTCTCAAGTCTGTGAAGTGGGCGTCCTCGCTATTACGCAAGCCTCCGCTTCTCGCCTGCCGGGGTCTGGTGTCTATCAACCCATCTGCCATTTCTCCTTCACTGACACCACTTTTTCCCTTCACTCAACACACTTACTGTAGATTGGTCTAAGGTGATGGAAGCTTAATGACACCATGGTGCCCATTTGTAGACCTTGAAGCGGAAACGCTGAAAATAAACCTGCTATGATGAGACTAGAACTCCAGATTCAACAACCACCCAACTGTAACAGTGTGAAGCAGGCAGCTAAGTACTGTTTCTCTATGTACAGTACATCTATGAATGCACAGTTGTATAAGGGTTCCTGTGACTCCTTCAGTCACAGGACTGTGGTTTTCTGAGGCTAAGGGAAGGTGGTATGAAGATTGTCAGCTAACTTACCTGTAAAGAAACAAGGTGACTTGGGTAATGTGTAATTAGAAATAAGCATGTGCATTATTAGAAGCGTGGATAGAGTCTGACCTTGGCTTTCTTGGCGTTGTTCATTAAGTTGCCCAGATCCTCCATGTCCACCACTGAACCAGATTTCTTCTCATCTTGCAGACCAGACTCATCTTCATCACTGCTGGATTCTATCAGAGCTTCCTGAAACAAGAAAGAGGAGAATAAAACCCACAAAAGATGGTTAGAAAAAGAGCGATTTAAAAACAATTGAATGGAAAAAAAAAAGATTATGCAGAGTACAGAGATTCACATATGTTGCGATCCATAACCAATTACAAACTTGTCCATGATTGAGCCCATATGGAAAGCATTTATTGTACATCATTATATCCTCTCAGGCTGCCTGATTAAATAAGAAAACCATGCATGTTTATGGCGAGGATTTATCACAATGTGTGCCCAGTGTCGAAGCTTCTGCCCACGTGTGCGGCAGCAGGATAAATGCATGAGCGGTACAGCGGGTCGATAAATCACGATGATGGTCCCCTCGCCACAGTCCTCAGCTGCTCTTGGTTCCGGTTGAATGTCACCTCTGCTGAGTGCACTGAGTGCTGCAGACAGAGGGGACGAAGTCTCAGCTAGAGTTGGCTCTGAGGTGCCCGCTACCATGACAACTGGTCATCTGTGTGTGCTGTGATGCGTATGAAAGCTGTTAGTGTGTGAGAGTGTATATATTATATATCTGTGTTTGTACTTGCTGTCTTGAGAAATCCGTAATTTCAGTGATTAATTAAAAATAACGAAGCTGTTTTCATAATTGGCCCTGACTGACAGTGCTGGCAGAGAGGACAGATTGCATGTAAGTCATAAAGAACATTTTCCTAAGACAATGTTATCCTTGGAAATGTCTAACATCTGTGCCACTAAATATGGACTTGATAAACTGAGAGTAACACTTCTCTTCCTGAGGCATTTAGAGTCCTTATCTGATTTTGATCACATTGCTGGGAGGACAACATGAGGCCATTAGCCCAGCCAGTCCACGTCCTGTGATAAGAGCTGCTCGGATATCTAAAGTGCCCCTCTGATTTTAAGAGGCATCATCATAAGACAGAGGACATTTTCCTAATTTGATATAAGCTTCACACTGTCTCAGACTTTCTTCTTCCTGTATTCACAAGGGATACGAGCCCATAGTTTATATCTAACAGTGCACCGGGCTGAAGTAAGCAGTAGTATCACATCCTTCAGGAACAGGGCTATGGATTCTCGTGACGGTGCACAGTGAATTCATTAAAGAATTAATTTTGTTCAAATCCTGATGATCATAGCTTTGTTTTGTGCTTTACTGCTGTTGAGAAGCTACTCAGTCCTTTCTATTATAACAGCAGTTTTAATGTATTTAATTTACACATACATATTACATTTTAGAATCTAACGGTAAAAAATTGTTACAACTTAAGAGAGAAGTCATGAGAACATTTTAGGTTGTCTGTCCAACAACAACATGGACACACAACTCACTGATGTCTGTTGTTGTCTACCCAAAAACAGGAAAAACGAGAAACCAATTCTAGGAGCATCCATGGACAGTACTATCTATGCTGACCTCTGACCTTCTATCATTCATTTGTCTGTCCTTGAACACACACACAGTAGACTTCAATGATACATGCAGCTCTTAGGTCAGTCAGTGACAAAACATATAACTGATTCAGATTTCATCAGATGTGTGATGTAGCAGTTGTTTATTTTACAGTTTTAAATTTTGATATTTGCTCTTTGAGTCTGTTAAGTTGATCAGAACAAAAAAGTTGTTTTTAAACTAGATCAGCAATATTCATCAGCTGATGTATGATGTATGATTAGCAACGCGCAGATGGCCAGATCAGTAGGCCTCATCATGAAAAAAATCATCATCATCAACAAAAGCCAGAAAACTCATCCAGGTGCTAGAAGGCTTTCAACTTGTTGCTCAAGGACACTTCAGCAGAGCACACACTTGCCAACAAAGAGGCTGAATATTAATTATTCAACTTGGAGGAGTCTTTTTAACCAACAGGTCAACTTGCTGCCCCATAAAGATGTTTATAGCTCACCATGTAAAAGGAATAATGATCTAAATTCAGTTCCTCTGCCATTACCTCAGAGCTGGCATTCTGCGGAGCTTCCTTCTCCTCCTCCTCCACCTGTCCGTCTTTCCTCTTGTTCTTACAGGAGCCTCCAGTTTTACAGTTCCCGCTGCAGCGCTTCTTCTCACCCTTGGCCAGGGCCTGCAGGCGCTTCAGGAACTTGACCTTCCAGGCCTGGAAATCTGCCTGGATGCTGCCATTACGGCTCTTCACCACGTTACAGTCGCCCTCTGCCCTGGTCATGACTCGCACGGCACTCAGCATCCAGAGCCACTTGTCCACATTTTTACCCACCTGGAGAGGGAAAAAGAAAAATGTGGTTGAATAGGGTTCAAACAAATGAAGTCTGGTCATGCTTGGCTTTTGTTACTGAATGCTGACCAGCTGACATTTTCATGAGCTGCATGTGAAATCAGACTTGTGGTTGTGTATATTCTTCAACTGATTTTAAAAGCAGTATTATTATTCTGACAGAACTTAATACGGAAACTATTTCTCACCGTGTTATAGTGGCCAACATAGACAGAGTTTCCGAGACCAAACACTGCGTATCTGAGGCCTTTGAGGTAAGTCTTCCCATATCTGAAATCAGTTGACGCCTCTTCCAGCCACTTACAGAACCACTCAGCGTTCTCTGTGGGTTGTCCGTCAGTGTATGTGGCCACAAGAAACACACAGACTGACTTACTGGTACACTGAATGAAGAAATGAAAACAATGGAAGACAGTGAAACAGTGAAGTAAGAGCATCTGAGTGAAGGTTACATTTGTACATGTACAAATGATGAACTATTGAACACCAACATTAATTTGGACATGATTCGACTTGATTTTTGATTTTTTGAGCAGAACAAAGACACCAAAACGGACTTGCCTACTGCCTCCTTTAAGGCATAGCTGAAGAAAGACAAATCATGCAAAGCAGTAGAGCACCATAAACAAGCTGCTCCAGGAAAGACGACTTGCCATTTTTCAGCCATTATTACTTGTAGAAGCTAAGTGATGAATAATTAAACAAAATGATTTCTGCTGACTGGTCCCCAAGACTACCATTTAATGCAAAAGGACAGCAAGAAATCAATCTAGACTGAATTTAAAGTAGGTACACAGTGTTTCTTTGGTCCTGTGTAAATAAAATTCAGGAGTAAGACAGCTGCCTTGTCTCATGTCAAACAGGGTGTAAGCTGCCAAACAACTAGAGGCTTCTTGACTGACGGCTAGTCGGTAAGAGTCAGGGCACTGAGGAACAATTGCAACAAGGGAGCCACTGGAGCCTGTGGTCATTTCTCTTCCATCACTGAAGACTGTATCACTTTCCTGTTGAATAAATAGCTATTTTCCCTCCTGTTGTGTATCAGACACCCAATCTCCTATTCATCTCTCAATGCACTACACAGCGCCTGTGCCCACAAAATAAAAAGGGAACACTGATGAAAATAATCCATCTTCCTACAGCTGAGAAGGATTAGTGGAACACATTTGTCCTCTGTGCCAGCCGTCTGAAGAATCGAATCAGTGAAAAGTGAAGGAAAATGCTGAGCTGCAACAGAACTTGCGGATTACTGTACTTTTTATTGTCAAGCTTTCAATAAATAACAGTTATGATTTATGATACTTTGATTAATTCTGTTCCAATTAAGCCTTGCAATGTACACATTGCAAAGTCTTATGGGCTTTAAGTTACATTTCAGAGATTTAAGTAACAACCCAGAGAAGCTTCTGAGCACAGTATATACAGCACACTTGCTGCAATAATTAAATGATGCATGAATTAGTCACTTAATTTAAAGGAGCAGCTCTAAAGTTTGCAATGGTGCAGTTCCTGCTCGTGAAGCAATACATCTCTACACACTGCTGTATTTTTCCTCATCTTTCTGCCCTTTGGACTTGTCTTACCTCATCAGCAAGTTGATCATCTGGATCGTAGTCTTTCATGTCAGTCACTTCAGCTGGTATCCCCAGATTCTTCACCTCTTCTGACAGTTCTACTGCAAAGCCCTGAATAAGTGAAGAGTCTCAGTTGATGCTTATCAGACAGTGGTAAAATTACTACGTGTCAGCTGCCAGTCTTGAACTAATCAACCATGACTGTCATTTAACTCTCATATGATGTGTGAAATTTTGGATTACAAAGCTTTACACACGGTCATGGTTTACAATGTGCACCTGTACTAAATTAAAGCCTGCCTTTGTGAAACTTACACTGGCTATATTCTGTGGTCGTTTTACAGACTCATTCAGTGGTGGTGTTACACTTAACTGTAATACTTTGAACACTGTGCATGATATTTGTCTTCACCTGTCTACAAAAATGAGTGTAAAATATCATCAACACTATAAATCTGTATCCCTTGATTTTACATCAAACTATAGCATGATATTATCACGATATTCAGTGGACAACATCTGCACCTTTGCTGTTCCAGTTTGTGAGCCATAGAAGATTTTAACTCCCGACACATGAACCACAGTGTCTTTGTCAGAGTGCTCATTGTTCTTCACAGCTTTGTAGACCAAGGGGCCAATATCCTTTGGGAAGCTTTTCTAAAAGGCATACAGAGGAAGACAAGCAAGCAAAGTCTTACATTTTGGAAACATGAGCACCGTCTTAAAACAGTTGAAAACCAGCAGCTCCTTACAAAACTGTTCCACAAAAATCTGCACTTATAGTCAGACAGGCAAAGCAATATGTCAAAGAGACCACATGTGAGTAAAGGAGGATATCAGCAAGAGACGACTCACCTTCTTCAGTGCCATCTTCAGTGAGAACCAGATCCCGAAGACAAGAGCAGCAGCGGAGTACAGATACAGCCTGTTGTGCCATATCGACATGAAATAGCTCCCAGTGGTGCTGTGTCCATTCTGAGAGGCTGAAGAGAGACAGGTCATCAGACTGAGTCCTCTGTTTTCAGAGGAGTTAGGAATAATAAAGGTTAGCTAACACTGCTAAGTGTACAAATTCAGCGCAGCAATGGTTTTATCAGACAGTGGCTAATCATAAAGCTGCAACAACAGGGTTAAACCCCAGACTCAGGTCACCTGCAGCAGGCGAAAGGCGGGTGACTGGCTAGCAATACATGCTAGCTAGCAGTGTTCATAACGTTACCTAAAACACAAGGTAAACTTAGTTTGAAGTTACGTTCAAAATCAAAAAGACTCACCTTTAGTTTCCGAGGTAGACACTTGTCTAAAGAAAAGCAAAATAATTAGGAAGAAATTCAGCATCGTTGTAAATATTATCCACTGTCCTCAGTATTTAGTGTTGTGTGCAACCATGTTGTTTGGCCACTGAGCATGCTGGGAAGCGTAGTTCTTTGTACTGTCGATGTAGTAGCAGTCTACGCGACTATCAAAGCAGACCTATCGTGGCAAAAAAAATAAATAAAAATACATCAAGTTTTTTTCCTGTTCATGTTAAAAATTCCCGCAGCCACACGTAGTTCCACTTCTACCTAATTCGAAGTTTTATTTTGAATTACTCTGCCGGAAGTATTGCTTCTTCAATAGGTCTGCACTGATGTTTGCAAAGTTTTTGTCAGTGTTCGTAGATAGCTGATAATGTGACAGTCTTTGTTCATTGTGAAGCTGATTGTTGTGAGAGGACACATACAAATATAACTGTACAGCAACACTGAAATAAAATACTGTACTTAGCTATTGTGATGTCAATAATGCAAGTCTGAATGTGTAAGCATACAGTATACACAGCTTAACTACACCCTTGTCTATTGTACTTTACTTTTGAAAGCTTTAGCCAACAGGATCTTGATATAGTGGAGTGCGATTGTAGTTCCTCTCTGCGGCCACATGAGGGCAGTAATGTCCCATGATTCCTACAAAGCTCCAGTTGTGTTCAGCAAAAGAAATTGCCAGGATAGTTTTGAAAGCTAGTTTTAGGATTGTATTATATACAATGAAAATGTAATTACCACTGGTGCCGACGCTTGTTAGCACTTGTTCAAGCTCAGGTATGTTGTTAGCAGCTGTTAGCATCCTTTCCTGCCCTCCTGTGGTTACGGGAGGAACTGCACCATTAAGGCCGTTAATCGCATGCTAATGTTTTGCGACTGTTCAGAGCTTAGCAGCCAGAACCAGTAGCAGGACCGGTATGTTTTAAAATTTTGCTGATTACTTTTAATGCTCCTCATTGCATTTCTCCCAGTTACATTTATGACCGTCCTATTTTTTTGTTCAACTTTTTATTTTTTATCTTACGATTTTGGGTTTATTTTTCTGCTCTGTGTGAAACACTTTGTAACTTAATGGTTTTCTGGTTGTTACAGTTAGAAACTACAGCACAGTGAGAATAACACTATATTGATATTAAAATTGTTTAGAACACTGGTTCTCAAACCTTTTCACACCAAGGACCTCTAAACTGAGACAAACTAGTGAACAGACCCCCATTTGATAGGAATTTGTCCCAGAGTCACTCTGATTTTCACTTTAAGATGTTTTATTACAGAAAGTGTTTGAAACCCATGACTGAAATGGTCATGAATTCTGTCATTGTGCTACTTATGGATGCCAGTATAGTGAAAATAAATTATTCCACTTTGTGCTGGGGACCCCAGGACCCCCCTTATGGACCCCTATGGACCCCTATGGGATTCCAGACCCTACTTTGAGAACCACTGGTTTAGAAGTCATAATCATATTTGTACAATGTTAATTTTCTTCAGTGCTAAACAACACATTTTAATGCCTTTGTGAACATTTTACATTTAGGCCCACACTGGTATTTATACTCGTGAGTATTTCTGGGGTAGAAATACTTTTGGTCACAGTAACTACAATTAACTCCACTACCATGAAATCACAATACAATATCAGAGTTTCCGGTAAAAACCTTCAAAATAAACTTTTACACTCGACCGATCCATAATTATGTTCACAGTCATGATTATTATCTCAACTACCAGCCCTACAAAGTGTGAAGATCATTGACACATCAGTAATAAACACTAAAACCTTCCGATGAGAACTTTTAAAATAAAACCCTGTAGTTGTAGTTCCTTACAATCATGAGTATAAGTTTAGGACAGTTATTTCGGAAGTATTAGATATTATTTCTTTAGTATTGTTTTACGAAAATGAAATGGTTTATAAATCATTTCGACAATTTTTATTAATCACCACTTACTAGCGGAACCGTTGTTTAACTTGGCTGTTTCACGGGGGACATTAATTTAGAGCGCACTTGGGTATTTCTTGACAGCAGCAGCTTGGGCAGAGTTTTCTGTCTTGTTAACCAGAAATATGTCTATATTCACGCCAACAAATCAAATACGGCTGACAAATGTGGCGGTGGTGAGGATGAAAAAAGGAGGGAAGCGGTTTGAAATCGCCTGCTACAAGAATAAAGTTATGAGCTGGAGATCAGGAGCGTGAGTTACGTTACATGTCAACACCCGAAAGGTTCAAATGATTTGACAGGATAGATTTACTAATGATCTTTACTGGAGGGTTACTAAAAGGGCTTATTTATTATCTGTTAGGTTAAACGGACATTCGCTGTTTTGTTTTATAAATGTCCAATTCAATTCGGTCAGGTCAGTTTAATGTCTGTCGATGCTCCGTTTAGCTAAAGATGCTAAAAACCAGCCAGAGCACAGATGTCTGAACTTCCTGACGGTGTCTTTTCTTCCAGAGAGAAAGACCTGGATGAGGTTTTGCAGACACACTCAGTTTTCGTGAATGTGTCCAAAGGTCAGGTGGCAAAGAAGGATGATTTGACCAAAGCTTTTGGGACAGATGATCAGACCGAAATCTGTAAACAGGTGAGAAACTGCTCCCGAAAAAAGTTTCCCTGTCTACCTCTTATTGCCATCAGAGTCCTGTGCAATATTCATTGTCATTCACTGACCCTTTATCTGCTATTTTTCACTTTATTTATTTATTTATTACTTACTTACTTACTTACTTACTCACTGGACAGATCCTGGCCAAAGGAGAGCTCCAAGTGTCAGACAAGGAGAGGCAGACTCAGCTGGAGACGATGTTCAGAGACATTGCAACTACTGTGGCAGAGAAGTGTGTCAACCCTGAGACCAAGAGGCCCTACACAGTCAGTCTCATTGAGCGGGCGATGAAGGATATCCACTACTCTATCAAGACCAATAAGAGCACTAAACAGCAGGTGAGGAGACACATGGGGCTTTGGTTTCTCTTTCTTGTGATTATAAACAACACATCTGCAGAATTTAATCAAACAACCGGCACACACAGATTTAGCCTGTAGATGTATTTTTAAAAGTTTTTATGTGTTACCATATTTATTATATGTTGTCTGTAAAGTACGTCTGCCCTCAAATATACCAACTGCTTGAGATGGTGCATTTATGTGCAAGTTTGTAGCATAGAGCAATGATTTCTTACTAAATTAGCTTGTGAATGTAATGATGTTGTCCACTGCAAATACCACTGCTTTGACCTCTAGAGCTGTTTCCATAAATAAATAAATACAGTATAACATTTTTCTAGTTATTTAGCTTTGAAGATACTAGTTGTAGCTCACCCAAGCCAATTGGATCCTATTGGAATTTGATTTTGGAGGCTCAAAGCACAAAAATATATCTACTAAAATTCAAAATCAGCATCTCTTCCCAAATATGATGGTTTTAATTAATTAAATGTGACAGGGTGCTTCTTGTTGTGTCTAAACCTGGATGCTTGCTGTTGTAATTACAGACAGCAGTGATGTCTTTGATACAACACGCTTGAGACTGGTTTTATTGTTGGCATGCATCAAATGCTGCTCACAGCTCTACAGTGAAATAAGGTTTTAGCCATTTTAAATAGTAAAATATTATTGGTTCAGTATGAAACTGTGGTGGGACTAGTCAGACTGTGGCTGAGGACGGAGAATAGAGTAGGCAGCCCTTTGATGTGGCTTCAGATGCATTTGCGTTCATATGGCTAAAGGAATGTGGCCACATGTGGCCTGGACCATCTCCTAATGTGGTCTGAGTAATCGGATCTTAGCTGCGTCCTGAATGCATCTTGGTTGCTTTCACATCTGAACCTAGAGCCATCCACTTGTGATCAGATCACCTGAGAGTGAACAGGGCCGTTGTCAGGTTTTGGCTCTGCAGGAGAAATCAAACTGTGACAGTCTGTGATATTTTTTCCTTCACTTTATTCAGGCCCTCATTGCATCCAAACATGATCCTTTTGTACTTTTGTCCTGTTCCCAGGCTCTGGAAGTGATCCGGCAGCTGAAGGAGACCATGGAGATCCAGAGAGCCCACATGAGGCTGCGGTTGGTGCTGCCAGCCAAAGAGGCCAAGAGGCTGAAGGAGAAGCTGAAGCCGCTCCTGCAGGTCGTGGAGAGTGAGGATTTTGATGACAATCTGGAAATGGTGAGGAACAAGCAGGATTTTAAAATTGCAGTGTGTTTGTGAGTGATACTGAGTAATCTCTACAGTCACTGAATAATATAAATACGAGACTGTGGATCTCTGCAGTGGGACTTACAATCAGATGTCTGCTAAATTTAAATAATAATTTAAATTTAAAAATTTAAATGGATTTAAATTTAATTTTTTTAAATTTCTGCTAAATTTAAATAATAATAATAATAATAATAAAATTAATAATAAAGGTCTTGTAAATTTAAAGGTCCCATATTTTACACTTTTCAGGTGTTTTACTTGAAGTGTTGATATTCATGAGAAGATATATTTGTGGTTTTAAGAACCAGAAACCCTTTCAATTTTGTTTCACATCTCCTCTCTCAGGCTTCTCTCTGGAGCTCTAGTAACAACATGTCAGTCAGCTAATCAGAGCCTCTCTTCTGATTGGCTGACCGAATAGAAGTATAGCAGATTTCAGGTAAACACTCAGAGAAACCAAATCCTGCAAGGTTAGATGGTGGGTCCAGGTGGGCTGTGTTTGGGGCATGGATGAGAGCAGCGACTGCTTTGTTGTGTCATCACAAAGTTACAGAAGTCCTGACGGCTGGTTTTAAGGCTCACTTCCTGAATACAGGCTGTGTGCATTTCTCTGTGGACTGAGGCTTTGATACTTTCACAACTGATGCTTTTGTTTCTCCTCTGTGCCTCCTTCCTTCTCCTCCCCCTCAGGTGTGTCTGGTGGATCCCGGCTGCTTCAGGGAGATCGATGAGCTGATCCGCTGTGAGACTAAAGGCCGAGGCTCTCTGGAGGTGCTCAGTCTGAAGGACGTGGAGGAGGGAGATGAGAAACTATAGTAACCCAACCAGTCAGGACTCTGCACCTTATCCCCACTAACATGCTTCACTGCAGCACACAAACTGCAAACTCATTTAAGAGACTGTATTTATGCTAATTTCAGGCATACCTTTTTTCCCAGCTTCTCTATGTTTAAAGGATTTATTTGACTATATAGAATTTAGTTCCATTTATATTCTGGGTGGAATGTATTTTGAAAATATGTTTGAACACTTATACCTAAACTTGTAGGTCAGTACAAAGATCTGATGGCCTGCACTGACTTATTTATTCAAAGTTTTTATGCTAGTACCTCGACTATTCGCAGTATTTGTGGACGAGGTTGTTTCAGCTTCCCATCAGAAATTGTGTGCCATGCAGCCATGTTCTATATCACAATTTTATTGATAATTTCTTCAACCTAACAATACATATTTTGTCCTAATGAATGAGTTTGCTCTGTAGCAAGTAAATATATAACAAAATCTTTCCTTTTTTGATTTCCTGATAAGCACACAGCTGTTTTGAAAACAGTTTTGCAGAACACAATGACCAAACATGTCGCAGCTTTAAAAACATGAAGGCATAATGACGGGACCAGGCACATTTAAAGCATCTCCATTTCATATAATGCAAAAAAGTTTTAACTTTGACTTCCACTGTAAAACTGGGGGGGGCACGGTGGTGCGGTGGTTAGCACTCTCGCCTCAGTAAGAAGGTTCTGGATTCGAACCCTGGGCCTGGGGCTTTCCTGTGTGGAGTTTGCATGTTCTCCCTGTGTCTGCTCCGGGTTCTCCAGCTTCCTCCCACAGTCCAAAGACATGATGTTAGGTTAATTTGTGACTCTAAATTACCCGTAGGTGTGAATGTGAGTGTGACTGGTTGTTTGTCTCTATGTGTCAGCCCTGTGATAGACTGGTGACCTGTTCAGGGTGTACCCCAACCTCGCACAATGTCGGCTGGGATTGGCCCCATCCCCCCGTGACCCTGTAAGGATAAGCAGTATAGATGATGGATGGATGGACAAAGTGAAAATGCTCTCTCTGTATGCTGTGTTCTTCGTTCTGAAAAGTGTATCATACTCTCTCGCCTATGAAATACCTGCTGGACATTGTTGTGAATCCGTAAGGAAGTCTGAAAAGTCAAGCTTCAGATGTGAAAGAAAAATACTCAGAAGGAACAGTATATGTCACAATTACTGATCACCTTATTACCTCCTCAAGTGCTCTGTGGCATAACAGGTTAAAGCGCTACAATGCACAACTAAAGTCAAATAACTTCTAAACAAATATACCTGAATCATTTTCAAAGTTTTATTGCACGTACTCATCAGTCTTATCTCAGATGTAAACATTTCTGCTGCCCAACAAACCAGACAAATAGAAAACTGCATGGCTCTAATCTCTAATGTAGCGCAACACAGGAACAGTGTTTAGTTTTAGTGTCAGTATTAACTTAGTCACATTTAAGGCATTACAATGTATTAGAAGTATCGAGGGCAGTAATGTCTTCAGTCTCAGACGGTATGATGGCAATCAGTTCAGTATCAATAACTGCATCAAGCAAAACAAACTCATGTATCACATTGCAGTGATCTTGAATTGGGGAAATGAGGATTGAATGTAAAGCAATGCTATGCAGTATAAACAGTGTGTTAGCTTCAACGGAAATGAAAAAAAAAAAACACACTTCAAATTTCAAACTCCTACCCACACCTCTATCAATACAACTAGTTAAATAACACACTGCTGTGCTTTCTAGTGTTAAACCAGTGTATCATTACTCAATATCTGCACCCAGAATTTCCTCTGCAGTTAAATCTGTCTATAGTCATTTCACACATTAATGATATTCCAGTTTACTCTCTCTCACTCAGTTGTATATTTACAACACAGTCCCGATCAGATGGGCTCTGATCTGCGTTCATACTGGCTGTGTGTGAACGTAGTCCTGTTGATCCTGCTCAGTGGGTGGTTAGCCTCCTCCTCTAGATCCGGGTACCCGCTACCGTCACGCTGCTGTGCCTGCCTCTCACTGGTGGGGCATCTGGTGGTGAGAAACACCCCTCCGACCAGCATCAAACCAAAGGAGATCCAGCCCAGGTACAGAGCAGGTCCCCAGTCTCTTCTCAGCAGCACAGCCCCCTCCAGTGGCTGACTGCTGTGATGGCACGTCCAGGCTGTGGGAACCAGCAGCAGGATCGCAGAGAAAACAAAGAGAGCCCCACAAAACACTTTGATCTGACTGCGCCTGGGGAACCACACTGCCCCCGTCGCACCGATCACCACAGCAAAAGCCCCAGCTCCAATGGCAGCCATGATGAGGGCTCTCCACGTCCGGAAACTTCCAGAAAGAGACAATAGAGATTGATAGAAGGAGCAGTGCAGGCTGCCATCGTGGGCCAAGTCCCAGTGATCCCATTCCAGCCACACCCCATCCCAGTAGGCAGGCAGAGTAGCCGTGGTGTTGTCCAGGGTGCCGCTCACCTTCCACAGGGCCAGGCAGCGCGTCAGAATGGCACAAAGCCACCCTGTGAAGGCCAGACCGAGGGCAGCGAGCTCCAGCTGCCGCTCCATGACTCCGGCCGGCCTGCCTGCTCCTCCTCTTCACTGCAGGCCCGACTGCCTAACCAGACACAGCTGGCAGCAGAGTGCACTGGGGTGGGGTGTTATTTTAACGTGTGTGTGCATGAGTGAGGCAGAGACAATTTGCGTGTCTGTCTGTGTGTGTGTTTGTGTGCGTTTGTGTGCCTGCCTGTTTTGCATGTGTGTTCAGAAAGAACAAACCAGTTCTTTGGTATTCATGAAAAGGAAGAAGGCACAGCGTAGCTGTAGCTGGGTGGAGGAGGGAAGTCCCCGTTTGCTCTGCCATGGTTTCAAAACAATCCCTTTCTCCCGGAGAAAAAAACAAAGGGTCCACTGTGGTCTGACTTTTCACCACTGAGAGAAAATTTGATTTAAAGAGCCTGAAGTTCTTACGGATCTAAATATTCTCACAGGAGAAGTGTAGATGACTCCCTCTGTGGAGCTGCTGGAGCTCTCAATGCAGAATAATCATTTAATTGGCACATGTTTATTCTACAGCTTTTATTTTGAAATACAAGCTGCAAATCATAAGCGCACGAGAGCAGCAAATTTAAATGTTGACTGTTGATAATTTCACTAAAACAAGATTAATGTAGTTTTCTATTCAACTGAAATGCATGCATAGTCAGCTACAAATCTTTTCACTAGTTTTCTTTGTGAAAGAAAATAAATGCAGACTTTGTGAGACCAGGAAAAACCATCTGATGATTCACAGACTGCAGCTATTTCAGAAGTTGCCATTTAGTCATAGCTGTATCAGACATACAGTGGAATATATTTCCCCTTTATCAGTGGATCTAATAATTCAACTGCACATGTCACAACAACATTTTCAACATCTTCAAAAGGCTGGTATCAACACCACTGTGGACAGAATTAATGTAACTGTTGATAATGTTCGTCAAACCCATGTGTCCCACCTCGCAGGAAAATGAAAACCTGTCGGACTGTAGATAGATAGATGAATGATGACTTTATTCATCCCCGAAGGGAAATTAGGTTGTCATAGCAGTCCGGTGTATTTGAATACAAAAAATACAATAGAATAAAATACTGGGGTAGAAAAAATAGAAATAAAAATACAGAATGGAACAAGGACACTTAAGAAACACAAGATAAGTAAGTAGATAATGTGCAGCGGCAAGATGATGGTAATAATACTGATGGTAAGAGGGTTATGTTACTGTTAATAACAGTATATAGTAATATATATATATAATATATAGTAATAGTAACAGTATGTGATGATAATAATAGTAGAATAACAGTATAATAATAACAGTATATAATAACATGATATAGTACTAAAGGTAGCAGCAACAGTATATAATAATAATAATAATAATAATAATAATAATATGTACACAGAAATGTGTCATATATTTAGCCTGTGCAAGGTGTGCATACACACATAACTGCAACATATAATATGTACACATGTATAAATATATATATATATATATATATATGTATATATATATATATATATATATATATATATATATATATATATATATATATATATATATATATATATATATATGTATGTATATATATATATATATGTACACACAAGATATGATATATGATATATATGGGATATATAGTGTAGGTATAGGTATAATATATGCATGATAAATACTTGACTAAACAAGATATAAATACCATAAATAATATACTATGAATATGCATATGTAAATAGAAAGAGCAAAAGGATACAAATATTGTATAAATATGATATATAATATCAATACGGTTAGTATTAACACATATCACATAATAAGATGGTGCTCGCCACAACAGACTGACAGAACACATGCAGCATCTTGTTGCAGACATGAAAAGACCTGAGCCTCCTCAAGAAGTAAAGCCGTCTCTGACCCTTCTTGTAGATGGCCTCTGTATTGGTGGACCAGTCCAGTTTATTGTCCAGTGTTACACCCAGGTACTTGAATGAGGCCTAAATCCACATCTGTCCCACTGATGCAGACAGGAGAGGGCAGGGGCTTGTTCCTCCTGAAGTCCACCACCATCTCCCTCGTCTTCGCCACGTTCAGCTGCAGGTGGTTCTCCCCACACCACTTTGCAAAGTGCTCGACCAGGTCCCTGTACTCAGCCTCCCTCCCTCCCTCCACACACCCCACAATGGCCGTGTCCTCAGAGAATTTCTGCAGATGACACGACTCAGTGCAGTACTGAAAGTCTGACCCATTAACCCAAGTGACGAGGGGAGCACCCACCTGCATGTTCTCCAGTTTGGCCTTCAGCAGTCTGGGCTGGATGGTGTTAAAGGCGCTGGAGAAGTCGAAGAATATGATGCGGACTGAGGTGTTGAGTATGTCCAGGGAGGAGTAAGCCTTCTGCAGCAGGTAGATGATTGCATCATCAACCCCAACATGGGGCTGGTATGCGAACTGCAGGGGGTCTTGCGATGGGCACACCAGCGGTCTGAGGTGTGTGTATTGTAAAGCAAACATTTGCAGTCTTTTTTTTATGTATCAAAATGTCTGTATATATGGATCCTCACTTCACACATAGATCTTGATGGCATAGCTGCTGTGTGTGGGGACCCTGGCCCTCTGTGGGGGGCAGCTTGTGCACAGAACGGCTCCCCCACAGAACTATATATATGGCTGCTCCAAGCTCTCTCTTCTGCACCTCGGGCACGCGTGGGTTGTGGAAGTCGCTGATGATGGAGTTGGCCGTCCAGGAAACAGCAACTACAGTGGTGAGGGATGCCAGGCAGAAGATGGCCCCGCAGCTCAGCACCACGTGAGCCTTAACACCGGGGTGGCTCAGGCAGTTGGTGCAGCGGGCTCCCAGGAGGAAGATGAGGAATCCCAAACATCCCAGAACCAGGCTGATGCAGATGAGGCTGCGGGCTGCCTGCAGGTCTGGGGACCCCCCCCCCCTTCAAAAAAATGCATCTAGAGCCCACATTACACAGTTCAGTATCTACTAAAAGTCTAATTTCAAAATAAAAGTGCATACTTTAAAGTGATCTTTTATTGTGACAAGCCCAGGGCCACACCTGTGCAATAATCGCGCTGTGGAATCAGCATCTTGATATGCCACACCTGTCACCTTGATAACAGAGAAATGCTCACTAACATGGATTTAAATTCATTTGTGACGCAAATCTGAGAGAAAGAAAAATGGGAGCAAAACCAAAAGTGTTGCAACAAGTGATTATGGGAGGGAAAATACAGAGAGGTTGCTTCCTGTAACTGTCTTAAGATAGAATCTAGGGATTTTTTATGGAGGCAGAGGCCCAAGGACCCGAGGCAAATTGTTCAAATGGTGCCTTTTTATACTGTGTTTCGGCTAATGACCTTGGGAGACTTCATTCACAGGGATCCACTGCCTGCTCACATATTAACACACTCTTCTTTTCCTATAATTATACACACACATCCTCACACCCCTATATACATATTCATTTCTTCCACTACCAACGAAACTAAACCCCAATAAACCACATTACATTTACCACAGTAAAATACACATATCTAATCCACCCCACACCAATTTAGACTTAGTTACCCCTGGAACTATAAAACATGGGGTCCATTGTCTGGGGAAGCCTTTTGCCCGAACACCCTGAAGACAAAGAGACCGGTGAGTAGTTAACACACTTTATAATCTCCCTTCTTGCACCTTCATACACCTATAGAACATACTACACATTGCATCAACCATTACATTTCTTTTGGCTTAACTCTGAGCTCATTGTTTTATCCATTAAAACATGGCTGCACATTTACTCCCATGTCCCTCTCTTTCAGGTGGAGCTGCGTGGCCTACACAGCACCTGCCAGCCAATCAAGATTAAAAAGGACAATAAATATGGAGACAAATATTCCACCAATCAATAGTGCAAAGTATAGCCATACAAATATGCAAAATGCAATGTGATCAAATTTATTGTGCAAATCGTCAATAAAGTGCTGTTGCTCCTATTAAAGTGCTTGTGCAATTATTGAAGCGCATGTGTTTCCATACCCTAACAGTCAAAAGTGCATAGTGCCATATTTACAAAGCCAGGTGACGAAGCGCTCTGTCACAGTATCATTACTCAATATGTGCAGCCATCATTTCCTCTGCAGTTAAATCTGTCCACAGCCATTTCACACATTAATGATATTCCAGTTTACTCTCTCTCACTCAGTTCCATATTTACAACACAGTCCCAATCAGATGGGCTCTGATCTGCATTCATACTGGCTGTGCGTGAACGTAGTGAACGTTGATTCTGCTCAGTGGGTGGTTAGCCTCCTCCTCTAGATCCGGGTACCCGCTCCCTTCACGTGCCTGCCTCTCACTGGTGGGGCATCTGGTGGTGAGAAGCACCCCTCCGACCAGCATCAAAACAAAGGAGATCCAGCCCAGGTACAGAGCAGGTCCCCAGTCTCTTCTCAGCAGCACAGCCCCCTCCAGTGGCTGACTGCTGTGATGGCACGTCCAGGCTGTGAGAACCAGCAGCAGGATCGCAGAGAAAACAAAGAGAGCCCCACAAAACACTTTGATCTGGCCACACCTGGGGAACCACACTGCCCCCGTCGCACCGATCACCACAGCAAAAGCCCCAACTCCAATGGCAGCCACGATGAGGTCCCTCCATGTCTGGAAACTTCCAGAAAGAGACATGAGAGATTGATAGAAGGAACAGTGCAGGCTGCCATCATGGGCCAAGTCCCAGTGATCCCATTCCAGCCACACCCCATCCCAGTAGGCAAACAGAGTAGCCGTGGTGTTGTCCAGGGTGCCACTCACCTTCCACAGGGCCAGGCAGCGCATCACAATGGCACAAAGCCACCCTGTGAAGGCCAGACCGAGGGCAGCAAGCTCCAGCTGCCGCTCCATGACTCCGGCCGGCCTGCCTGCTCCTCCTCTTCACTGCAGGCCCGACTGCCTAACCAGACACAGCTGGCAGCAGAGTGCACTGGGGTGGGGTGTTATTTTAACGTGTGCGTGAATGAGTGAGGCAGAGACAATTTGCGTGTCTGTCTGTGTGTGTGTTTGTGTGCGTCTTTTTCATGTATGTTCAAAAAGGACAAACCAGTTCTTTGGTATTCATGAAGAGGAAGAAGGCACAGTGTAGCTGTAGCTGGGTGGAGGAGGGAAGTCCCCGTTTGCTCTGCCATGGTTTCAAAACAATTCCTTTCTCCGGGAGAAAAAAACAAAGGGTCCACTGTGGTCTGACTTTTCACCACTGAGAGAAAATTTGATTTAAAGAGCCTCAATTTCTTACTGATCTAAATATTCTCACAGGAGAAGTGTAGATGACTCCCTCTGTGGAGCTGCTGGAGTTCTCAATGCAGAAAAATCATTTAATTGGCACATGTTTATTCTACAGCTTTTATTTTGAAATACAAGATGCAAATCATAAGCACATGAGAGCAGCAAATTTAAATGTTGACTGTTAATAATTTCACTAAAACAAGATTAATGTAGTTTTCTATTCAACTGAAATACATGCACAGTCAGCTACAAATCTTTTCACTAGTTTTCTTTGTGAAAGAAATTAAATGCAGACTTTAGTCATAGCTGTATCAGACATACAGTGGAATATATTTCCCCTTTATCAGTGGATCTAATAATTCAACTGCACATGTCACAACAACATTTTCAACATCTTCAAAAGGCTGGTATCAACACCACTGTGGACAGAATTAATGTAACTGTTGATAATGTTCGCCAAACCCATGTGTCCCACCTCGCAGGAAAATGAAAACCTGTTGGACTGTATTGTAAAGCAAACATTTGCAGTCTTTTTTGTGTGTATCAAAATGTCTATATACTATATGGATCCTCACTTTACACATAGTTCTTGAAGGCATAGCTGCTGTGTGTGGGGACCCTGGCCCGTGTGTACCTGCTGGAGGGGAACCTGGCCCTCTGTGGGGGGCAGCTTGTGCACAGAACGGCTCCCCCACAGAACAGCAGCCCAGAGGTCACAAAGCCTATATATATGGCTGCTCCAAGCTCTCTCTTCAGCACCTCGGGCACGCGTGGGTTGTGGAAGTCACTGATGATGGAGTTGGCCGTCCAGGAAACAGCAACTACGGTGGTGAGGGATGCCAGGCAGAAGATGGCCCCGGAGCTCAGCACCACGTGAGCCTTAATACCGGGGTGGCTCAGGCAGTTGGTGCAGCGGGCTCCCAGGAGGAAGATGAGGAATCCCAAACATCCCAGAACCAGGCTGATGCAGATGAGGCCGCGGGCTGCCTGCAGGTCTGGGGACAGGTCCAACAGGGCGTCGTAAAGCTTGCACTGCAGCTGACCTGTGTACTCACTGACACAGGTCATCCACAGGCCTTCCCAGAACACCTGCATGACCACCAGGTGGGTGCCGATGAATGCTGTCACCTTCCACATGGGCAGAGCGCAGATCAGGATGGTCCCAGCAACACCTACCATGGAGAGGCTGATGCCCAGCTCCTGCAGAGCCATGGGACAGTGGGCAGACTCTCTTACACCCTGGAACAAAACAGAGCGCTTTTATTCAGAATGGTTGGCTGCAATCTCACCTTTTATCACATCCTGACACTTTGCTGGTGGAAGTGATCAGTTAACAGGACTCAGTATTTTTGTTCTGTGATCTGTTTCATTCTTTAATATACTGAACAAAAATATAAATGCAACACTTTTGTCTTTGCTCCTATTATGAAATTAAAGAGCTAACCCTTTTTCTATAGACACAAAAGATGCAGGCACAGCTAGTGACAAGATCGTGAGGCCCATGGTCGTGCCATTCATCTGCTGCCATGGCCTAATGTTGCAGCATGATTTGCACAATTCCCAGAAGCTTAAAACATCCCAGTTCTTGCATGGCCTGCGAAGACACTAGATGTGTCACCCATTGATTATGTTTGGGATGCTCTGGATCTGTGTGTATGACAGCATGTTCCAGTTCCTGACAATATCCAGCAACTCTGCACAGAACATTGGTGAGGAGCAGTACGAAGTTCCCCAGAACACAAATGACAACCTGACCAACTCTGTGCAGCGGAGATGTGCTGCACTGCATGAGGCAAAGGGTGGTCACACCAGATACTGACTCGTTTTCTGAGCCACAACCCCACCCCCAAAAACAATGCATCTATAGCCCACATTACACAGTTCAGTATCTACTAAAAGTCTAATTTCAAAATAAAAGTGCATACTTTAAAGTGATCTTTTATTGTGACAAGACCAGGGCCACACCTGTGCAATAATCGCGCTGTGGAATCAGCATCTTGATATGCCACACCTGTCACCTTGATAACAGAGAAATGCTCACTAACATGGATTTAAATTCATTTGTGACGCAAATCTGAGAGAAAGAAAAATGGGAGCAAAACCAAAAGTGTTGCAACGAGTGATTGTGGGAGGGAAAATACAGAGAGGTTGCTTCCTGTAACTGTCTTAAGATAGAATCTAAGGATTTTCTATGGAGGCAGAGGCCCACTAGGTAGCAGTATGTCACAAAAGACCAAAACAGTGATGAGGTGTCATTTGCTCACAATTACAAGGAGCCTTCATAAGAAAGTTGGGTCATAAATTGTTGATGACTGGAGATAAAGTGAAGAATCTGGGACAACTTGTCATCTTCTGTTACAGAATTACAGCTGAATTGTTTAGACCGACACTCCCAAATAAATCTAGGTGTTGAGTTGCCGTCAACTTTTTTTTAAATAGTTTTTGTGGTGTTGCAGATTTTATATTATTTTGAAAGGATACATCGTCCTTTTCGATTTTTACAGGGAATTTGAACGGGAAATTTCAAAGAATTTCACTATTCACTAGCACAACATAAAGGTGGGACTGATGTCTGACCTCCACATCCAAGCCAGGCAGAAGTTAAACACTGAAAACATTCATGTAACATTAATATCAACACCTGGAGGGGGTCTTGTGGTACATGTTTAATTTCTCTTGAAGTTAGTGGTTGGAAGAATCAGTTTAGGCTTTGCAGATACTCATCAATGTCCCTCTTTATTCCTTTGCTGTGCTCACAGTACAGACAGTAATTGCTGTGAAAATGAAACCAGTGAGAAAGCAGGAATGCTTAGTGGAGAGAATATGTTGTTTTGAACATTCGTCGCTCTTCAGACTCTTCCTGTGACATCTGAGTAATGTGACCTCTTCCTCTTGTCTCTGATCTGCAGCCTGATAACATGAGAAAACAAAACAGTCCTGTGTGGTTGGTGGCTTTTGACATCTTTCAAAAACAATTCAAAGCCAACTCTTCAATGTGAGATTCTTTTTTAACATTCATGCACTCTATGGAAAACCCTCCTTTTAATTCATTCATCTATTTCCTTCCTGTAAACCAGAATATTTGTGTAGCAGTGTTGGATGACAAAAAAGGATGTCACACTTTACTAAACACATCAGGCAGCAGTGCTCCAAGTACCTGAGTCACCCTGTTTGTTCCCTGAATAGTAATCTGTGGTAAGTACCTGACAAACAGGTTCTCTCAGGGTTGGGATTAAATAACCACGGGTGCATTTTTTTGAAGTGTATATAAACAACAAGCATGAGAGAAAAAAAAGGTCTTTTATTGTGAAAAAATAGAATCACAAATATCTATAATAAAATATATGATTTTTTTTAGCTGAAACAAATAATTTGTAAAACACAGTTTGATAGATATAGCTAGACATAGTTCATCACCAAGGCTAACACTGAGATTAAAGCAGTCTTCATACAGCCAAAGTTTGATTCCTTCATGAGGACAATGTGCATATTTCCTTCATTGTGAGTTTTCTGTGTGTCTTTCTTTGTACTTCATGGAGACAAAATCAGACCATCAACATCAAATCATCAACCAGACTCCATTTGCCGCTTTAGGGAACTCAAATATATGTTTTTGGTGGTGTAGATGTTCTCAGTGAGCCCTCTTTGCTCTGTCCTCCAAACCTGTTTAGCAGGTACTTCTCAGGGGGCTTCTCATCTTCCTTGGAGGGACAGGTGGCACACAGAAGCGCCCCTCCCAAGACGAGCAGTGCCCCAGCCCCCCAGCCAATGTAAAGAGAGGCCCCGAGCTCTCTCTTCTGGGCGTCCACCAGCAGAGGGTTGTAGAAGTCCCTTATGATAACGCTGGCAGTCCAGGAAACAGGGATAAGACACAGGAATCCACTGATGATCAGCACTGCGCCTGCTGCCACTGAAGCCCTCGCCTTGGCCTTCTTCTCTCGAATGAAGTTGGTGCACTTTCCACCAGCGAAAGCTATGAGGAGCCCCACAATGCCTGTGATGATGGAAACCACCATCAGAGCGCGGGCCCCCTGGATGTCTGTCCCCAGAGCCAGCATGGAGTCATACACCTTACACTGCATCTGGCCTGTGCTCTGCACCACACAGCTCATCCAGATCCCCTCCCATATGATCTGCGATGTCACTATGCTGGCCCCAATGAATGCAGAGACCCGCCACATGGGTGCGATGCAGACAACGATCACCCCGATCCAGCCCACCAGGGCCAGAACGCAGCCTGCCATCTGCATCCCCATGGAAGCCATCGTCTTCTCTCTCTGAGCGTCTCTGAGAGAATATTAAGAGCTGATCAAGTGCTTATGTGCATCTGAAGCAGAATGAGAATGAAGAATGGGAGGTGTGAAAACCAAGCTGTTAAGGACATATTAAAGGCCCTGCCAAAGAATACCAGCCATGCAGGATTCTTTGTGCGTAAGGACAATGGAGGTTGGGGTTTTAATTATTCTTCTGGATGGATATGAGGATTGTATTTCACAAGGTTTTGTTGGTACTCTCAATAAGGAAAAAGACGTATGTGACAGAAGACACCAATTTGCACATGTAGGCAGTTTGAATGCAGAGTGGAGCACAGAGAGTGTTTGACAGACGTATACGAAGGCCACAAGTCTGCAGACTGTGAGAATTAAATGAATCCATCCAGGCGTTCGCCACACGGTCTCAAGACAAACAGTGATCTGTCTCTGTGTGTTCACACGAAACTGTGTGCACAATGATGAGAGTGACTGGGAATAAATCACTCGTGGTGAATCATACGAATCTGACAAATCTAACCATATCCACATATATAGTCATTAATTATTAGATGCTCCATATGTGTGTGTGTGTATGCATGCATGTGTCTATGCATGTGTAAGTTTGTCATTGGATGTGGTGGGTACTTGACGTGGAGGCTACAGTAACAACACCCCCCCAGACCAAAGGCACAAGCACCCAGAAACTAGGCCACCGAGGCCCCCAGCTGCCCCCAGGGCCCAAGTCCTGGAGGCAGCATGCCCCCACGACAGCCACGTGCCCGACCCAAAGGGAAGCCCGTGAGGGAGTACAGAGGCGACAGCCCCCAGTGCAAGGAGGCCCGGATTACTTAAGTATAAGTGCTAATACACACTGTGAAAAAATATTCAATAAAGTGCTGCATTCAAAAACCTACTTATTAGTAAGTTTCACTTTATTTATCTTGAGAAGTAAGTGAAAACATGACCTTGACCTTTATCACAAAAGTTCACATTTAAAATGACCAAATCTGGAGGATGAAGGACATGAAAGGGTGCAAAAAAAAAAAACTGCAATGGAAGTACTTAAGAAAAGTAAAAACTACAATGGAAATACTCAAGAGATGTAGCTCGTACTAAAGTAAAAGTACGTTGAATTTGTACTTAAGTACAGTCCTTGAGTAAATGTACTTAGTTACATTCCACATTCACATTTCAAAGCATTTTGCTTTCATTTTATCTTAGTGTCATTGTTAAGTTTCTAGATTTTTGAACTAAAAATATTGTATTAACAAGTTTCCTTGTAAATATATCCTTAAAGATGTTTTCAGCTGCATTTGTCTGTATGCATGCAGGGATTAAAGCTTTTAAAATAAAGTGTTACATATCAAACATTGTGATCTGGCACAACTTACTTATTTCATACACCCTGAAAGTAGAAAAATACTTTTATATGATTCATTTACCGAAACCAGTTTTTCAGTCTTCGCTTGGTTTGTGGCACAGTGATGAATTAGTTCCATCACCTATTCTGACAACAGTGAGTAGACTCTCTCTCTAATGCAGGGAGCATCTTAGGAATGTGATACCAGGTCAAAAGTAGAAACAGAACAGGGTGTGTTCGCCATAGTGAAACAACCTGTAATGCTGGGCTGACATCATGTTGTGATTCAGGGCGTAGGGAAAATGCAGAGGTCATTTCCTAGATGAGAAACTGTCTGGATCAAAAGTGTTTGTAAACAGCTCTTCCAAAGTACAGGATAAAAACCATTAGGTGCAGCTTCCTGTTTTTGAACAACAGAAGCTTTTTCTGAAGCTTTCCAACCTCTCCGACCGTTTCAAAACGCTGTTGAAAAAAAAACAATTTTAAGATGTCACAATGTTCTGGTTAAGGTTTGGTTAGTTTTAGGCCATAAACACAACTTTGAGTTGAAATAACAGCTTCATTAAGTTTAGAGGACCTTCGTCATCATGGGTGGATAAGGTTTGCTAAAGTCACCTTCCTTCTTTGTTCCCAGTGGACAAGCATCACGATCACGATGGCCACTAAAGAGAGCTTTGTTGCTTGTAACTTAGACCTGTGTCATTCTGTCGTTCAGGGCTGATGCTGTTGTTTTCTTTGGAGGACAGTCTCATTTAGACAGTTATACTTTCTCTGTGTAATTTTTTTTAACATTGGAACTGACATGAAACTGTCTCGTTGAGTGTTGACATGGAAAGAACAAAACTAACAATGATTTGTTTCCCTTTAAAACGTTCTGTGTGTGTGTCCAGAGCTGATGCCTGTATATGTTGTTCCTCTGAGCTCCATCGTTTCCAGAAACTATTAAAAGCACATCAGTGAGCCACACTGCTGCCCTGGCTGACATGTTCCTTCATTATGATGAATGTGGATACCATAGATTATATTACATGACCTGCTGCCTTAAATGCTCACTAACCACCAACTAGGTATTAATCCACCACTGAAAATAGTCCCCCAGATTCATGTTTGAGTAAATCTGCTAGAAACTATAGCACCCAACTAAACAAACCTTCAGCCTCTTTAAAAAAAAGATACAGCATACTGTACATTTGTGACCCATAATTAAAGATGTATGTCATCAGTAAGAACTAAGGTGTTTGGGCCTGAGAGCCAGAGACAGAGACAGGAAGTCACAAAGTGTTACAAGGTGGAGTAACATAACAGAAATGTGGAATAACACCATCCTTATCCATCAAAACTGAAACTAGTCACTATTGAATTTCAGCACCAATGTGCTGGAGCACAGAGCGACAACACACTCACACACACACACACACATTCAGCATCAAACAATGACTATAGAAATTGCATTCCTATAGGCTACAACTCACCTGTAACAGCAAATATGTTTGGCAGGAAACATAATGTTTTCTATACATCTAATGAGAATGTGTTGTTGATTTACCAATTTGGTGAGTCCCAAATAAGCTGATACTGAACATCTCACTAAAACTTCTGAGACAATGTATTTGTTTTCTGCCAAAATATCAGATCTTGTGGAACAATATCCTCCTGTAGTGATTGCTGCATTATTAAACTTTTTCATGGTTCTGTTTAGACTCTATCCACTATCACAACTCACCACTATCCACCCCAACCACCTCCTGTGAACAATACAAATAAATGTAACTCTTCAATCATTCAAAAAGATTGCTGCCTTGGAACATAATCCAATTACCAGTTGCGTTTGCTTCAAAGCATACAGTATTTGCTGTTGGAGGTCATTGATTAGAAACATCATTTCTAGGAGACAGGATTGCAATGGGAGGCCCAAATGTTGCACAGTAATACAATATGTTTATTACCACTAGTTAGCAACTACAGGGACTATCTGATTATCTTTTCTACAGTTTTGCCGTGTTTCATTAATTTAGTCTTTTCTTGATGCAAATAGCACTTTTTTTTTTATTCAGGTTGTTTAACTGCTGGTGTTGTCTGTAGAGCTCCTCTCAGTATTTGTTGAAGCTCACACTGTTGCCAGTTGTGTGAAAGAGCTGTGATGGGCACGCCACTCTGTACGACTGGTTGAACCAGTTCAACGTCTGCATGACGAGATCAAATAAGCTGGAAGATTTTTAAATACACTTTGTTTTTACACTGTAACTTTGTTAATAATAAGGTCAACCAATCAGAAACATACAGCTCAGTTTGATTTCTGACAGTGAGCATCAGGAGCTGAGTCATGTTTCGACAAGAAAAAGTTGAAACTTATAGTTTCATTCAAACATTTGAATTTGAAACAAGGATCATTGTTGGCTCATTGTATTCAGTGCATTATTTTAAATAGGCAATGCTTACAATCACGTCTTATATAAGATAACAAATATGAAATATACTATACTATTAATTTCTTTTATTTTAAGTTGTCTTTTCCCTGGACTTATTGACACATAATCATTGTATTAAAGAAATATGTCCTCATACCTCTCATGAATTTCTTTGAATTATTTGTTGCTTATATGTTGCTGACCCATTTTATTCTACTGTTGCATTCATTTTGAGTTGATCTTGTGAATAGAAACAACAGAAACCAATAGCCCAACACCTTTTTGAGCTGTTCAACTCTCGATCAACTAAAAAGACACTTGAATATCGGTTAGGTAAATGTTTTATTAAAAATCTGTGATTTTGATGAACAAAAGCAGTCTTTTGACATTGCTATGGAACAAAGATATTTGTAATATATTTTATACAATAAATTCACAATATTTTAGTAGTACTGTACAATTTTTCTTAGCTCTTGCTCACCATTAACCTTCTAGCACAGCTGAGATTTACCAAACATTCAGAGGAAAATGAGGTTTGTTACAAGGTTAATATAGAATAACTCTCATTCAGTCCAGTCATCACACTGTTGGAAGACTTTCTTGCCACTACTGTAGTTTCACACCACCTCTCTGTGACGTGTTTCTCATTCTTTAAGAAACACTCTCTCTTGCCTCCTGAGTTTCTCAGAAAATCAGTTCTCACTCTGTCACTTTTTTCTTTAAAAAAAGAAAGTAAGACATAACTGTTGGCGCTTTCACAAACTCACAGTAAAGGAGGGTTACTCAAGAAAAGTAAAACAGTTTACAGTCTTTCTCAAGAGAATGGAGCTCTCAGACGTAGGCTCGGCTGGTGGCTGCGGACCTGGCACCGGAGTACTTTACTGGATACTCTGGGCTTTCCTTGGGTGGGCAGGAGCTGCAGAGGAGGGCACCACCAAGGATGAGAATCGCAGCCGTGCCCCAGCCGATGTACAGCGCAGCCCCCAGCTCTCTCCTCTGGGCGTTGATTATGACGGGGTTGTAGAAATCCCTGATGATGGTGTTGGCAGACCAGCAGACAGGGATGAGGACAAGGATACCGGCACAAATGAAGACAATTCCAGCAGCAATGGCCACCTTGGCTTTGGCTGCTTTGTCCTCCACAAAGTTGGTGCACTTTCCCCCAGCAATGCCCAGGAGGATCCCTAAGGCTGAGACGATGATGGCGATGACCACAAGAGCTCTGGCAGCCTGAAGGTCCTGAGGCAGAGCCAACAGAGAATCATAGATCTTACACTGCATCTGGCCTGTGCTCTGCATTACACAGTTCATCCATAAGCCTTCCCAGATGACCTGCGCTGTCACAATGTTGGCTCCAATAAAGGCCGTGACCTTCCACATGGGAAGGGCACACACAATGATGGTCCCCAGGAAGCCAATGATGGCCAGGGCAAAGCCCAGCATCTGTCGTCCCATTGACACCATGATGAGGTCTTGTTTGAGTCACTTGGAGATTTCAGGAGAAGATCAGCTTAGCTCAGGTTGTAAGGTTGAATAAAGACTGTAGCTCACCTTCTTCAGCTATAAGGACGTCGCTCTTGAAGGTGGAGTCAGAGGGTTGAGGATGTCCTGCAGACCTGAAACCAGGGTGTTGATGGACTACCCGTCAAACCAGATTCCTTACCTTATCCGTATGTGACAGGGAGTAGTATCGATGAGATGAACATCAGTCTTGACTTTATGTAAATGAGGCTCAACATTCCTCATTCAAACAATTCTCTGGACTTTTGATTGGGCAGATTACTGGAAGATCAGGTCCAGCCACTTGTTTCAGGTGCCAAAACAGCACCAACAAGGGTAGTGGAGTATCACCGGATGTCAGACGTTGACAGAAGGGGCCTTTTTGGATTTTCTCATTACTTCCGTTTAATCATCACCATATATTTGCGAAGCTATTGTAGGAAATTATTTGGGTTTTTTTTCCAGTCAGAGTGAAAATAATTACACTGATCAATGTTGCAGTAGATTGATTACTACAAAAAAAAAAAAAAAAACGCTTTTAGAGCTATTTATGGTTCACAGCTGAGGCCATAATTATGATTGAATAAAAGATTGTTTTTGGAAATCCTTTTTTATATATTAGAAAATAAATTTCTCCTTCCCATTCACCAACACATCGAAAGGCTCTGCCTTTCCTGAGCTCATCTTCACAGAGAGCATTTCACAATATTGCATAAAATACGTTGATATATGTGACAATGACTCCACAAACAGACCAGTGAATATACTACAAACATTTTATTGAAAGTATTTTGAGCAATCTAAAAAATAAAGTGGCATCTACAGAAAAAAACACATCACAAATCATCACTATTTACAAAATGTGCTCTGTATGACAAGGAAATAAATATAACAACAGATACTTCCTTATGAAAAGCAATGCAGCCTACAATACACACAGCTAAGAGGACACAATGTCAAGACTTAAATCAATAATCAATCAAAAGATAGTGTAACATTTTATGAATGGTTCACGACAATCAAAGATCACAGTGATTGTCTGAGTGAATTGATTTTACATTCCAGCAATGTATTGGAATACATACCATCCTCTATGAATACAATGTGCATTTTCGTGCAATTTTGCTTTCTAGTGACATGACAAGTTGCTGAAGCCATGCTGGCAGAAATCTCAGTCTTTGTCCTCTGTTTGTTCCCTCAGTTTCTATAGGTACTGTGCAGGAGAATATGTGGTTGGTACTGCATACGGTTTGTTGGGTACATATGTCCCTGTCCCCGTCCCTGTGTAAGGTTGGCCGGATGGGGGAGCATACACAGGGCCATACGTTGCTGGGTTCGTCACTGGGCCTGCATATGGGTACATTGGTGCTGGTGGGTAGCCTGGGTATCCATATATGGGTTTTTGAGGAGGACACGACGTGGTCAGGATGATCCCGCCGATCAGAAGAATTGCAGCAGAGGCCCAGCCAATGTAGATGGACGCTCCAAGTTCCCTCTTCTGCGTCTCAATTGTCAAGGGGCTCTGAAAGTCTGTGATGGTGAGGGCTGCAGACCAGCAGACAGGGATCAGGACCAGGACAGCAGCAAGAATAATGAGACAGCCACCTATGATCACCACTTTGGCCATTGATGAATCTTTCTTCAGGCAGCTGGTGCACTTGGCTCCAATGCAGGTGATCATAAAGCCGATGAAGCCGAAGACGAGGGAGATGATGACCAGGGCTCGGGCGGCTTGCAGATCCGGGGACAGCTTCAACACAGACTCATTCAGCCTGCACTGCATCTGTCCTGTGCTCTGCATCACACAGTTCATCCACAGACCATCCCACACTATCTGGCCAGTCACGATGTTGGCTCCGATGAAGGAGGTCACTCTCCACATGGGGATACCGCAGGTCACTGCCACCCCGACCAGGCCTATGAAGCTGATGACCTGACCTGCCACTTCCTTGCCAATCCTCCCCATCGTGAAGAGGCTTCGTCTGCGGCAGGAGAGAGTTGAGTGTTTCAACGCAGAGGTCTGTTTTTCTTTCACAGTGACACAGCTCTCTCACTCACTCTGTTTGTCAGGGAACATACAGGAGGTGGGCTGGCCAATCGTCAGGTGAGTTCTTCTGGACAAACAAGATTCCTCAGGAGCCAGAGGAGTGGCGCTCGTTTTCACACAATGTCTGCCCTTTGTTCTTGAAAAACAAACCTTCATATGCATTTTCTCTGCAGGAAGGATTGGTACCACCTCAGAGTGGCAAAAGAGTTGTTGTTTCAACAAACAGGCTCTTTGTTGTGCTAATCTGAAATGAGAGTAGTGGTGGTGCACAGCTGATGAGCAAGTTCTACCCTGTGAAGTTTACACTGTTATTCTAAAAGGAACAGGACTGGAGATTGTAGGCCTCCCTTTTCTTTACGTCTCTTTAGATTAAATATTTTCCTGATCATTATGTTGAACTAAAGCTGTCAACCACAGTGTCTATAATACAATCGGAGCAGAGGCTTTTTACCCTTGCCAAGTTAGATTTTTTTTAAAGGTCCCATATTGTATAAAGTGAGATTTCCATGTCCATCCATTCAAGCCCAGTCCCCCTCAACCCACTTTCCGACATTGCAGGATTTGGTTTCTCTGAGTGTTTACCTGAAATTTGAACAGTCAACCAATCAGAGAAGAGGCTCTGAGCCTCTCTTCTCTGATTGGCTCACTGACATGTTGTTACTAGAGCTCCAGAGAGAAGCCTGAGAGAGGAGATGTAAAACTACACTGAGATGGTTTTTGATTCTTAAAACCACAAATATATCTTTTTAGGGATATAAAAACCTAAAATAAAACACAAAAAAGTATAAAACATGTGATCTTTAAAGAGCAAGAGAAAAACAGAGAAGACACAAGACACACAGAGTTAACCTGATACTGCGCCAACAATCACTTTCACTATAGGATCCAGTGAGGAAAGTTTGTTTTGTGACAGCTGATGATGACATGGACAAAACCCATGATGGACACTTGTTTAAACACTATACAAACTAACAAGTCTTAAATTTAAACCAATTTGTCTCTGAATAATGAAGTTATTCACCTGCTTTGCTAAAATACCATTTTTACCGACAGTTTCCATCAGAGCTTTAAAGAGCAGATAGTTGAAAGCTTAAAGTAAATTTTCATGGAATTGTCATTGGCGACCGGTCCAGGGTGTACCCCGCCCTCGCACAATGTCAGCTGGGATTGGCTCCAGCCCCCCCACCCCTTGTTACCCTGTATGGATAAGTGGTATTGATAATGGTTGGATATATTCAACATACATGCATATGTGTCCTGCTGAAACTATTGCAGTGATGGCTCATTTAACCTTCTCCTTGTGTTGAACAAAATAATGTGAAGCAAACAGTAACCATCCATTAAAAATATGCTTTATTTACAGTGATAGAAAATGACAACCTTCACAAGCAAACACAGAAATATAAAGCATTCAGAGGTTCATAGACCTAAATATTGAATTTGCAAAAGGACAATAAATAAAAATGCACATATTATGCTAAACACAGTGTTTTACAGAAGAGAGAAATTACTTATATCCTCTTTTCTTATCCAGGCAGATGTAACCACTGCAAATCTTGCTCAAGTACAAGTTACACATAAGGGAAGCTGCATTCATTCTGCCTCTGTTAAGACGTTACCATGTTAATGACAACCACAATAATTACACTGTGCAGTCCTTGCAACAATCTGAATGAGTATTTACACAGATTAATTATAATCAAGATACATATCCTTGGTATTTATCAAGTAGCCACAAGCACAATGTGAATGCAAGATTTCAAAAGGCTATTTCATCTTTACATTTAAGCATTTAAAATAAAATATAATCAAAAGCAGAGTTCCTGTTTTGGGGTTTAAGTAGGAAGCAGGAAAAGCACAGTGGTGACATTGATGATGATGTTGTTCCATTTAGGTGTAACAACCAGTGTGCACGGTCCCACAGCCCGCTGGCACAACTAAATAGAATGCAGCCATTGCTCATGCTGTTAGTTACTGTTGCTTTAAAGGCCAAAATGTGAGAAGGGTCAACTTGACAAATAGGCTACACTGACTGCAATAGAACCTTGTGGATCAGCTTGTAGAAATCCTGCCATATTTACATTTACAAGTTCTGAAGCAAAGTATCATTTCCCTCTGTTGCTGTTCCTGTGACCTTGAGGGTCCACGTAGGAAGGGCAAACCACCTTATACGTATTCTCGTGATGTGGAGGCTGACTTCACAGGTGTGAATTTGGGTATGTAGTGGGGGTGTTCATGTTTTGGCGGGCAGTTCCAGCACAGTAGTCCCCCTCCCATCAGCAGCAGTGCAGCAGCTGCCCAGCCGATATACAGCGCCGCTCCTAGCTCATACTTCTGGGCCTGGATCATCAGCGGGTTGTAGAAGTTGTTGATGATGGTGTTGGCGGACCAGGAGACTGGAATGAGACAGAGCAACCCTGAGACGATGAACAAAACTCCAGCCAGGATGCAGGCCTTTGCCTTGGATCGCTCCTCCTCGATGCAGTTAGTGCATTTCCCACCAGCGATTGACAAGACCACTCCAAAGATTCCAGTCAGGATGGAGATGATGATCATGGCTCGAGCGGCCTGCAGGTCCTGAGGCAGAGCCAGCATGGAGTCATACACCTTGCACTGCATCTGGCCTGTGCTCTGCACCACACAGTTCATCCACATGCCCTGCCAGATGGTCTGAGCCGTGATGATGTTGGCTCCAACGAAGGCAGTGACCTTCCACATGGGCAAGGCGCACACCACGACGACCATGAACCAGCCAATCACAGCCATCGATATGCCAATGATCTGAATCCCCTGAGAAACCATCTCGCCAGTTTTGTTCCTCACACGTTAGAATCCAGAAAGAAAGACAAGTGGAAAGATGTGAGCTTGTATTTATAGGATGTTGTGTGAGAAGAGGGCACAGAGACATGAGGGTATGTGAAACCACTGTCCTCAGCTCCTATTGGCTGGAAGGAGTTTACACACAAACAGAGACCCAGTGACCTTTAGTTGTGCTGACCTGCCAGAAATCCAAAGCTTCAAGGTCAGATACAAAAAAATACTGGCTCCTTATCATTAACCTTTTATTCTCTCATTTGTTCAGTCATATGACGGATAAGAAAATAACCCACTTTTTCCCCCCAAAAAAACATTTGTCCATTAACACTGAGCAGTAAATGAGGTGAATATTCAACTTGTTCAAGAGGAAAATTGGATAAAACTAATGTAACATGGATTCAGGTTTAATTATGGTTTGATTGTAGTTTAATTCTATTCACAAGACAGTTAAACTCAATTTAAAAACAATGACTGCTACTGACATGGGAGTGTGTGAAAGAAACGACAGGATGTGTGTGTGTTTGTGTGTGTGTGTGGTGTGTGGTGTGTGTGTGTGTATGTGTGTGTGTGTGTGTGTGTGTATGTGTGTGTGTGTGTGTGTGTGTGTGTGTGTGTGTGTGTGTGTTTTCACTGCCCCCTAACAGCAGGGGGCAGTGTTGGACAAACAATGACTGAGTCAGGAAGCACATCACTACATTGGTCACACCACCAAACTTTAAAAGTTCCTATATTGGAGCTAACAGGAAGTACTTTTTCAAGTATCTCCTTAGTTTCGAGCACTTTGGGAAAACGTTGTTATTCCCCTAAAAAAAAAAAAAAAAAAAGAGACAGCCCAACAACACTGTAATATTGTAGTGTATTATAATGAGTGTATTTTGTTGCTTTTTCTATTATTATTTCATTTCATACTTTAATTGTTAATATAAAGTCTCAGTTATCTTTTTGACACTTTTTGCCTGTTTACACCCATAACATAAAAAAATAGAAATTATTCTGAACTGATGATGTATGATTATAATAAAGATGATGATAATGATAATATTAGCTTTATTTTGTGTCCAGTTGATATGTAAAACTTTCTGTTACTACTTTCAACAGTATTAAAATATTGTTTATATTAGAGCCAAACCTCATATCTTCTTTCTGAAGGCTTAATTGTAGTTTAAGATTAAGCAGTTTTAATAATATATAATAATGTCAAAGACACACAAACACACAACATGATAATTCACAGTTGATAAAAAAAAAAAGATTTATTTACAGTTTCAGACAATCAAGTATAAAACATTTTTTAAAATGATATGTAAAAGGGCACGAAAGGATGACAACGAAGGAAAATAAAACTCATCAAAGTAACATGTTAAATGCTGATGTTTTCTAACTCGGCCCACAGAGGCAGTTGTCTGGGTGTGGTGCACATCTCTTTATCTTGGCACTGATGAAACAAATCCAGAAGTGACTCAACATGAAAGTATCAAACCAAACTGTGAGCACGATAACATCAGTGTGAAATTCAAATCATACTTAATGTGGCAATATGGATCAATTTCAGGGACTACAAAGCCTTTGACAAAGTCTTTTTTTCAGTCTCTTGGCTTTCTCATTTGGCTTCTTTCTCTTCAGACGTAGTCCTTGGGTGCAGATGAACGGGGAGCTATGTACTTGGCAGAGTAGCTATCCTTGGGAGGACAGTTGGCACAGAGGAGCGCACCGCCCATGATGAGGAGGGCTGCGGCCCCCCAGCCGATGAAGAGTGAAACTCCCAGCTCCTTCTTCTGAGACTGGGGCACTAGTGGGTTGTAGAAGTCACTTATGGTTTGGTGTGCTGTCCAGGACACTGGGATGACGCACAAAACACCAGCAATAATGAAGATCACACCAGATGCTATGCCAATTTTGAGCTTGGCGCCCTCGTCCTCCACGCAGTTGGTGCACTTGCCCCCTGCGATGGACAGGAGGATGCCAACGATGCCAATCAGGACAGAGATGATGATGAGGGCACGGGCAGCCTGGAGGTCCTGGGAAAGAGCCAGCATCGAGTCATAAACCTTGCACTGCATCTGGCCTGTGCTCTGAATCACGCAGTTCATCCAGATGCCCTCCCAAGTAGTTTGAGCAGTGACAATGCTCTGGCCAATGAAGGCTGTCACTTTCCACTGGGGCAGAACACAGGCAACGATGACCCCAATCCAGCCAATAATGCACAGGGCAATGCCCAACATCTGACAGCTGGCTGACACCATGTCTCCTCAGAAAGATTCTTGCTCAGACGTCCAACAAAAAGTCCAAAAGTTGTGTCTCTAAAATCTTGCTTGAGTGATCCCCAAGAGTAAATGTTTAGGAAAAATTGGAGCAGGTCTTTTATACACTTACCTCGGGAGGGGCTTGAGATACACACACACTCTGTCATACACAGTTGTGACGTGATGACTGCCCTCACCACCCCCCGCTCCCAGGCCCGGGCATGTGTCATCATGTCAGTTTTTGTCTTGGACAGGTAATCATTGCAGGTGGATCAGCCTCACTGTGACTAACAGGTACTCAGATTTTCAAAAATACCATCAGCCACACCCTCAAAATGATGGTGTTTGCCATTCTGGAACTTTTTTGTTCCTGTTTTTTTTTTATTTTTAAAAAATGTTTTTTGTTATGCACAGTGGTAACAGTGACATTGTTTGCGTGTCAGATGAAAATCACAGACATGTTGAATGTCAGCTTTTCTGGAACTATGAAAACCATTTGCTTTAAAAATGGATATTTTGCATTTTTCAGTTCCTTCAACTACAGTTCCTGCAGTTCCTACTAAACTAAAATTAGCGCCACAGAGTATCAGAGTTCTCGTCAAACATCGACTTGTTTGACATCAACTTATTTCATCTTATCTGTCATTTCCATTACTTTCATACTTGTGTTCATAAAACACAGAGAAGTCTCAAGTTTTGATTTATTTTGGAGACAAAAAAAGTTCTTGTTAGGATTTCGCTGCTGATGACATTTGACCTTTGGTCTCTGATCTTTTCAGTTCAGGGAGTTTCAGGTTGAAACAAAAGAACACACATACAGTACTTCACCCAATTTACACACTGAAAATTATATAAGTGAAAACAAGTGTATAGGTGAAAAGTGTTTAGTACATATCCATCCAAAGGTGTTTTTAAATTTATAACAATATATTTGTCTCTCTTATTGCACTGTTTCTTGGTTTTAGAATTAAATAACTGAATCAGACTCAGTGTTATGAAAGAGTAGACAAGAAAGGAAAAGAGCGGTCGAACCTAAATTCTTGGCTTCTATTGCAAATATTTTAAAATGGTCATGAGTGTCCATGTCAGCTCACACACACAGTGTATTGTTTAAGTTTTCATATTGTCCTCAATAAATAAGTGACTTTAGTAAACTATGAAGTAGAAAACTGCAGCTTGTTGGAGACCTGTGTTGTGTGCATTTATTGCACAACTAATGAAGTATATTTTCATCCTGCATGGACTGCACTGATTTGGAGCCTGGGAAAATATTTTTATAAGTAGATAACAAAATTTTCCCCTCTCAAGACGCTCAATGACGCTATTAAAATGGAAAACAACAATAATATGAGCTGTCGTTTTCATATAAACCCTGTTTATCAGTCAATCACAAAGAATTCTACTTAAAAAGATGAAGTGTAGAAGAAAAAAACAGAGAAAACTAAACTGACCTTTCGGTGTTGTCAGTCCTTCAAGGCTGATGGCTTTGCAGCCTTCTCCTATAGGTTGTGTTTGGAGAGCGGTGTGCAATCTGCAGCCCAGGTCCCACTTGAATTATCAACAGTTTTCCACAGCAGTGAGAAGACATCAGGAGGGAGCTGCTGGAGAAAAGGCAAACACCATGCCAAGTGATTCCATTTGACAAACTGATGCAAAAAGAGGGAATGGTGAGAGGGGGCAAAGAGAGGTAGAGAGAGAATCAGATTGTTTCACAAATGAATAGAGGCAGTGTTTAAGAGCCAAAACTGCCGTTAGGACTATAATGCCTCTATTTTGTCCAAGGTAAGATCATTAAAGCTACTGTGGCCTGGCCATGGAGATTGGGTTCCACAAACAAGGAAGCAGGGAGGAATTTCCACAATTAAGACTCTGAGGAGAGATGGTTTCAGGGTGAGATTAGTGATGTGAAGGTCCAGGCACATACAGAAACATTCACATACAGTAAAGAAGGTGCTCATACACATGCAACAACCTCTGTACCCCTACATGGTACTGTGTCAGATACTGATTAATTTTGTCGTCTTAATCAGACTGATGAAGTAAAACAAAACAAAATAAAAAATCATGCTGAATGTAGGTGACCGTCTGAGACTGCATTTTTGAAAGTGAATGATAGTGTCAAAGTGTTTAGCTGATGCTGCATACGTTCCTCACTGAGACAATTCTGCAAAAGGGAACAGTACAGATTTCACAGCAACAGGAAGAAGACTTCACTCCTGCCGTGAGAAAATGCCAGTGGGAGCTGAAGTGACAAGTGTCAGCAGGTAGATTGAGGCAAGCCCAGGCTTCACAGTAACGGCTGGCTCTGGCTTTTGTTCAGCTGTCCAACCCTTCAGTTAAACTGGCTGGGTCATTATAAATCATGCATATTAATGCAGAAAGTTAAGAATACATAATCAGCCTGATGGGTGTTTATTAAGCTTCCAGAGGTCAAATTAACATAAAGTTAATCAACAGGTATAAATGAAATATGTGTATATATACTGTACATACATACAGAAACATTTCAGTCATTCTGAATGTTCAGGGTGAGAAACCACAAAGTTTACAAAGAATAATGTTTTGTTAATTAATTTATGAAAGACAGCAGTTATAAGAACATCCTGTTTTGAAACATAAGGGATGGGCCTCCTGCTCTCTATGAAAATAATAATATTTTGTGATGTAATGAAAATTGTCCTTACATTGTTCGGTTTTTTCAAGAGATAAAAAAAAAACCAGTAGTTTCATGCATCAGATTGGGAAGTGTGTGTGTGTGTGTGTGTGTGTGTGTGTGTGTGTGTGTGTGTGTGTGATGTCATCACTGCAAGCCCTGAGGCCATTGTTCAGGTACAGTCACAGTTTCAGTGGGTAATTTAGGCACAGTAGATGTCTCTGTGGGATGCTCAGTGAGTCATGCGTGTCTGGGCCTGGCACATTATCACATGACATAAACAGGAACCTGAACCTGAGTCTGCAGAAGTGATCAAAGAGAGTTTTAAAGACCTTTTAAAGAAGTATATCATCAATGCTTTAAAATATCTCCACATATTCAACAACATGTTGTTATTTTTTTAAATCTATTTTGTTCTTTTTTTTTACTCTCAGAACATGATGGCTCACACTCCTGTTTTTTTGTTATTTTGGTGATGTACGACTCTTCAGCTGTAAATCTCACCTGGATGTTTTTCTAAATGAGAGTGTCAGATAAATCTATGAGAGTCAAGTGGTCTAATTGTCATGAGGGCTCATGTAAGCCATCCACAACAGCTGCCATTACAAGTCAGGATATAAACCATTTTGGTTGTGAAATAGGGAGTGACTGAGGGTTCGTTTTTTGGTCGGTGGAAACTTTCAGCTTCATCTGTGTGCACTGCAAAGAGTAGGGACTGGATCTTTGTTGTTAACAAAACACAGAAGCAACTTTTCCTTCCTTATTTTTGTTAATTGTTTGTTTGACATCCTAACACATCTTGTTATTGTCATTCACTGGACTTCCCTCCACAGGGTTTAATAATTTGTTCTTGTCCTTAACATTAAGATACATCAATGTTGAAATAACCACAACATCAAAATCTAAAGAAAGAAAGGTTTGAATTAAATATAGATCAAAATGATCAAACAAATGATCTCTCTTCTGAAATGACAGAAACAGAACAACCTACGGAAGACACCTGTGCCTCAAGGAAACCAGTCAGACTCGTTCCCGTTCCCAAGTCAATATTTAGCAAGGTGCTCTGCAAGTGGCTACATGTATATTGGCAGGTAAAAGTCACAGGTGCACCTGCTGAAAGTGTGGTGAACTTCCTCAGTAATGCCCATGCTTGGTGTGGATAAGAACATCACATTCAAAGCCTGTTATTCAGAGACAAGGACCTTTGCAGCTCCACTGTGTGAATCTGTTGTATCCAGCAAACAGCACACACAGTTTGTGCATACGGTGACAGAGTGTAAGGATTCCTGACTCACAGTAAACATAGTCTGGCATTCAGTGGACTGACACTAATGGTCAGTTGTTTCTTCATGATGCTTAAATGTCAGTCTCATACGTGTTTTTATTTTTAATGAAATGTTTCTACTTCACATTGAATCATGAGAAAGTCTATACAAAATGTAATTTAAAGTTAATGTAACAACACCTTCATACAGAACAAGCTATATATTGAAGCCAATGATGAGGTAATAAAAAAAGTCAAATCTTACAGCCACTCACGATGTAAAACTAATCCAGGTGTAATATTTTAAATGTTTGTGTTACAAGTGTAATGGTGTGGTGTGTGTGGACAGATTTCTTTGGAGGCTGAGTGAAAAAAATGTAAAAGTCCACAACAAGATAAAACTAAAAGTGAATCACCTTGTTCGTGTCAGATTGAGATATCATTTGAGCTTCATTAAAAAGGCAGCGTTGGTGTGAGGTTATCAGTGTGTTTTTGTCCTTATCAACATCCAAACCTCTGACATCAGAGAATCTGTCAATCTGTGTTGCACAAGTGCTGTTCTGCAGATATTACAAAGTAACTACACATCACTTGTTATACAAGTAGTACATTTGTTTTATATGTTTCATAATGGTGAGCAGTTTAAATATGGTAATAATACAGCCAGAATTGGGAGGTTTACTCCCACTGCTGCCGGCTTCATTTAAAATGCATCACTGATTTAGGGGTCAGTTATGGTATTGTATTTATTGCTTTACATGTCTTACCACTTATAGCAGGATATTTGCATTCTTGTTTTTTGCATTCTTGTGTTTACAAACATTGTGGAAATCACGTTATGAGGGTGTGAAAAGTGCATGACCGATTAACTGCTGCTGCATAAAGGTTTAAAAAAAAACAGAGCTTGCTTGTAGAGACATCAAATGTGAATGGTTTTCAAATGCATTAGCCGATCAAGTGAGGGGATTCAAGATGTATCTGTTTTTTTCTGACTTCATCCGATAATCCACAGAGTTGCACTGTGCTCCACCGGTCAGGCTTCCAAATATTTTTCCTTGGAACTCCCTAACACCACTCCTTGCACTCCTTGCACAGGGACGGCTGCCATGGTGCACATCAACAGCAAAGGAAGAGAACAACATTTGATTAATTTCACAAATAGCTGAGGAATAAAATAAACTGTGGAAATGTGCCATGTGTGAAATGAAATCATGTCCCTTAAAGTATCACTTCAACTAGTAATGTTTTAATTATCATACCATAATACTGTTACTGACTGAGTAAACAGTAAAACGTTCAGATATCAGACATGTACACATGCAAATCAACAATAACTGATGCAGATACAACAACAATCCTAATGCAGGGCGTTTCCTGCAAATCCAGACAAACTGGATCAATACAACAAAGCCATAATGCAATAGTGGCTCCCCCTGCCTGTAAAAACATACATTTACATTATGATGCACATAAACAGTAGCAATCCTATGAAATGATTGTGAAAAGTCTATCCCACAGTGTTTTAATCTTCTGCTTCTACTTCTTCACCTTAGCTCTTCACAATAAAAAGTACTTCTCAAAAGTGGTTCCTGGATTTTTTTTTCTTGGTTAAACATGACTTGGGATTGCTGTTCAAGGCAATCTTTATGTTGGGCAAATCTACTAAACATATATGAACATTAAGTGTGGTCTTTATTCTGCAGCATATGTAATGATGTCAAAGCCTGTAGAAATGCCTTTTACCAGAAATGTGACACTAAGTCACTAAGGCTGAAGCTTTAAAAAGCCACATTTTCTGAACTGAGGGAAAATATTCAAACTGGTGGAAGAAAAGAGCAGATGTTTTTGCTAAGCCTAAAATTCTTCTTACTGATGTACACTGATACAAAATTACCATAATAATAATCCAGATGTCAAAGTTCCTGTCAGGTGTGTGTGTGTGTCTACATTTGTGTGGGAGGATGGGTAGGGTGTGTGTGTGTGTACATGTGTGTCTGTTAAGGAGGCTGACCACAAGATAGCAGGGATGCTCACTCTGACCGCTGACCCCAGGTGACCCCTGTTGATTAGAGAAAAGCCTGTAATGACAGAGCTCACCTCAACAGTCCTGTTGTCTAACAAAGAACTTTTCTCGATACTTTAGGAGATATTCCCACCTGCTGCTGAGACAGCTCATATATTTTTGATAAGGCCCATTTTCATTTTTCTGGGGTCTTTTGCACCTTCTTGTAGTTCTTCTTCTTCTTTTGTGGTTAAATTTTTACTGGAGTATTTTAATTGACCCTCTCAGAAAGAAGAGTTTTAGCCTAAAACTAAATGTGCTCTCTGTCCTTTGAGGTTCCTCAATAAATGATCACACACAAAGGGGATATTTACGGAGGTGATTAGTTCCACACGTGACGCACCATTAAGTACCAGGTATGTATTTATGGTTTTAAGATTGCCACAGTGAGTCCTATGGAGGTTCAAAAGGGTTTTATCTGCTTATGCCAGATCATAGATATTCTCAGTGCATAGTTTTTTTGAATATATAAACATATACTCCCAGTTTTAAGCAGAACACCTCAAGAATGTAGACTGATAATGAGCCCTGGTAACTTATACCCAGAGTTTTTTGGTTTTTTTTATCTTCTTCGAGGTAGGGTTATGTAGCTGACCAACAATAACAAGGCCTGTCATTGTTGCCTTTTTCTTGCATGGAGATCTCATTCAGATGGTGATTCAGCATTTTTCTTCAAGGTTGTCACATGTCAGAGATGCACAGATACTTACTCTCTCTCACATTCAAAGGACGAAGGAATGATGGTAAATTAGCATCTAAGTATAATCAGAAGTGAGTACAGTAGTGATTCTTGTGAGCATGTCATCTCTGTTACTGTGGTTTGGATTTAAGACAACCTCCAGAAAACAGATTTATTTAGTATTTGTACTGTTATCGAAGACTCCACAGGTACTTGAAAAAGCATTTTCAGCAAGAAAATAGATTTTCAGGGTTTTTCCATTTGACTCAATTTCATTTTAATGCAACTTTACACAAAGAAAAAAAATTAAAGTACCCCCTATGCAAGTGTAGTTTGAAAGTAAACATGATGCCACCCTAAGCTGACTCCACCTTCAGTCATCTAAGCTCTATAAAGAAGGTAGAATCTGTTTCTCCCTCTCTCTTTCTCTCTCACTAAAAGTCTTAAGCAGGACTTTGAGTAAATGAGATCCGATATCGCCTTCATCTCAGGAGGGTTGAGCCTGCGGACACAGAAGGCCTTCTATCCTCAGAGCCCTGGAAGAGAGTCTTGTTCAGCTCCTTCTCCATCCCCAGCTCCAAGTATGTACTCTGCAGGCGTGGAGATCCTCGGGATGATCCTGGCTGTGGCCGGGTGGCTGGGGGTGATGGTGGCCTGTGGCCTGCCCATGTGGCGGGTGGCTGCCTACATCGGTCAGAACATCGTCATCTCCCAGGTGATCTGGGAAGGCTTGTGGATGAACTGTTCGGTGCAGAGCACAGGCCAGATGCACTGCAAGGTGCACGACTCCATGCTGGGGCTACCAGTGGACCTGCAGGTGGCTCGTGCCTTGGTCATTGTCTCCATGGTGCTGTGCATTGTGGGCATCGGTCTGTCAGTGGCTGGTGCGAAGTGCACCAACTGTAGCCGGGATGTGAGCAGTAAACCACGGCTCGTGGTGGCAGCTGGAGTGACTTTCGTGGTGGCTGGACTGCTGCTGCTGGTGGCTGTGTCCTGGACAGCCCATGCCATCGTCCTGGGCTTCTACGACCCGCTCCTGGAGGAGACGGGGAAGAGAGAGTTTGGTAACGCGCTGTACTTTGGCTGGGCTGCCTCCTGCCTGCTGATTCTAGGGGGTGTCCTGCTCTGTTGCTCCTGCCCCTCCAAATCATCTACAGCACCGAGTGTTGGTGGCTCTGTCCCTCCTCGGGCAAACTACTCAGCTGTCAAAACCATGTCAGTCAATGGATACACCAGAAGAGACTATGTATAAACATGTGACATGTGAGTGCAGATGAAGATACAGTGACCAGTGTTAATAAATTTGTAGTCAGTGGATGGATGCTTAATGGCATGGATCTTAATACAACATATTGGACTTGTATATATATATGCATGCTTTATAATGTGTTCTTATTATGACTGTTTTCCTGTAGTGTTGGGCATCTTATGTTGCTTTCAATATGTCCTTTCAAATGTTAGTACATTTTACTCGTAGATTTTGGCTTTTTTTTTTAATTAAGATGTGTTTGATTTTCAGAAATTCAATCATTGTTGATGCAGATGATTCCAGACTAAAGCAGTTTTTACAAGTTTATAAATAAAAGACAAACTTTTGAGCCTTCTTAATAGTGGAACTGCAGTTTGTAACTCGGCACTTTAACGCCACAGAGTCAGAAAAACTGATGCTTTAATTAAGTGTAACATAACCACCATTTCTGCACAAGCTCTTTGGTATGCAGAAGCAGGGGCATACACCAGCTGTAGGGCTCAGCAGGGTCTCAGCAACAAGAGCTGTGCTGGTGCACACCGAAATTAGGTATTTTATTTCAATGCAAATGGAAGAAAGGAACAATGAGGGGCTTGTTTTGGAGGAGCACCTTATGCTTCCCCACCATTGTAGCCTGTCCTCCATTGGTGAGAGTGAAACTGAGTCAGAGATAAAAGACTCTATCTGCAAGGCGATGTAACCCGGACTGTAACTGAGCCCAAACTAAGCCACAAAGACCCTGTTTATCAGCTGGTTTGCAACTGTTTACTTTGCTTCCCGAATGGTATTCACTAGAATAAATGTGTATCTAAATCCTCAGAGTTACTCAAGTATCTAAACAAGAGCCTGTATTATAGGGAAAAAATGCCTCTTAACTTGTTGTAAACAGTTGGTAAGCTTTCAACAGCAGGTAGACAGTGAGTCTTCTGCATTAGGGCCAACAGAGTGATGCGATTGAAAGTCTTAATTTGATATCATACTGTACAACATTTTTCCATGTCAATCTGCTGGATCTTTTTTAACAACTTGAGTAATGCAGTATTGAAGGTGAAACCAAAAGGGGATTGTTTCCTTTGAAGACGTCTCAAAATCTTGTTCAGGTATGGTTTTATAACACATTCTACTTACAGCTCGTAATACTAAAAAAATGAAGAAACAAAGACACTTAGATCACTTTGGCTTGAGGTTAATGATACAAATAACTGGCTTCTAAATATACTGAAAACTCACTTTGAGTGACCGTGGATCCTCCTTGCAGCATGATATAACTGAGCCCTAGTGCAACAGCCCTGTCAGGAGGGAAGAAAACCACAAGATCTAGTGGAAGAGCATAATTCATCTGAGACAGTTCATCTTGTACGCTGGATAATGTGTCTTTTGCTTTTCCTAGGACCACTTTCATATTCTCATAATTGTATAAAGATACTCACTGGTTGATAGCACAATGACATGAAAAAGAAACCGCTGCAGCAGTGGAGCTAGTCCCCAGGATTTTACACAGATTTTATTTCAAGTCATTTAAGTGAGTTGAACTCTTAGCTGTGTGTGATAGTGTTGATGTTGTGTGTATGGCTTCCCACAGTTTCCCTGCCCAACCAAAGAGCATTTAAACAATGTTCCTGCACAACACAACAGCAGCTAGCTTCTCTGTTTGGTTGGCTGGCAAACAAGGTAGCTAACTGTTGTAGTTAGCTTGCAAACTATTAAACTGTTAACTTAACTAACAAGTAGCTACTGATGTTACTTCTTTACTATTGTCAGCTGCTCTGTATGTCAGTGGGTAATTGCTGATGTAAGGCTTCTTCTTCTGATGTCTATGGATCGCAGGCTTCATTGTCAATTAATGAAAAGATTTTACCCCAAATAGTAGACATCATGACTATAGTTTATCTTGACTGGTCAAATGATCTTTGCTCCAAAAGAACTATAGCTACAAATAAAACTTAGGCTTCATTATCGTACAAGTAAGATGTGTACAAATATGAGCTCATCATCTCATTATAGCAAAGCCAGTCAGTGTAATAAACAAAATGTTACAGTCTTTGGGGTTAATAGTATTTAACTCCTTAAAGGTTCATGTTTCCTTCATGATTTCAAGTAACTATCGAAAAACTTTTGAAATAATGTTGTTGTTTGTTGCACAATCATCAAATAAAGGTAGTGTTTAATGGAAAGTAGAGTTTATTTTGATTACAGTGACCACATGATGCTGGTAAAGCAGCCTCTCTTTCTTTTCAGTGTCTTTCTTTTTTGTAAGCTGATATATGAATTGATGAAGATACTGTGGAGGAAAGTATGTTTAGGGATCCTGGTAAAACTACTGGAGGTCAGAGTGTGTATTTAGGAGGATCTTTGGCACGTGCAGCAGTTAAACTAAGGTTGAACCCCCTGATGCACTATGTGACCTTGAGAACAAGGACACTGATAAGACCCCCGACCCATACATGTGCACATGCACACTATTGTCTCAGCTTCCAACACTCTGGCCCAACCTCTCTTTGTATGGTTGGAAACACCATGAGACCTTTATCTATTTCCTGAAAGACATACGCGTTATCAGCCCTGTGTACCGTCCACATATTTAGAGGGGGCTTGTGCTGTTTGCATTGGAGTTCCCGCATGTGGTCTCAGTTATAAACCTCCCACAGTAACCGGTGAGACAGATTAATACTGTCAAGGCAGCTAAGAAAAGCTCATCAGAGGTCAGCACACACCCCAACATTATGACATAATATTTAATCGTCTGCATTGTTCAGAGATCTGCAGATCTGTTTTGTGTGGAGAGAAAAAAAACAGGCCAATATGCAATAACGAAAAAGAAAAAATCAAAAGTCAAATAAAATTATCATCATCCAAACTGTCTTAGTGGGAACCACTTCTTTTTATAGGCAGTGTGTCAGAACAGTCAGATGCAAAAGAATGAGGTCAAGAATTGTTGCTGGAGTCACTGTGGACATGAGGTGTCTGAGAGAACGTTTCTATAACTCCTCACCCACTCACTGCAATAGTTGAAGTCTTTTAGGTCAATATTTCTAACACAGTATTGATAAACTCTCTAGATTGAGGTCCTGTTTATATTCTCTGCTGATAAAACCTGAAGGCTTGAAATTTCCCCTGCTCCTCCTATTCTCTCTTAAGCCGTTATAAGATGACAGCTACAGTAAATGGAAACGTTCAGGCCAAGTTTTATCGAATTCACTGGAAGGATACAGAGCCTCACACAGGACAGATACAAATACATCCTTTAAATAATCCCAGAACTCCCACTCGTTTCCAAAGAACTACCACCTTTTCAGCACTTCCACCAGGCTCCTCCTGTCCTCTGCCTCAGCCTCAGTGAAGATAGTTTATTTATAAGATATAATTAAAGCAAAATATGATACAACTCTGAATCCTAAATATCTGACTCATCTGTCGGGCACAAGCGCAGTGAGAAACCTGCAGAAGTTCCACTTTCAATCATTCATTTGCAGCTCTTTACATTGTCTGTTATCCTTTAACTACTCCAGACCTAAGATACAGGCCCTCTGTTTACTCTCCCCTCACCCAAACATGTGGGAGCGCTACCGGGGCCAAGCAAGTTGAATGATTAAGCCGAGGCCGTTTACATGCCAAGGCTGGCTTTTTGGTCATTCAAACTAGGTGGGACAGAAGATGATTTGAACCCTTCCCTAGCCAATACCCAAGTAACTCCACCTTCTGCTCTGGAGAAAGGTGCTGTTTATATGAGCATCAGCTCTCCAGAGCACACTCACTCAATCAGCTTCTCTCTAGAAAGGACATCTGTGCACTTTGGCTCATACACAGTTCAGACATGCCTTCAGTGGGACTGGAGATACTTGGAGTGACCCTGGCTGTCCTGGGATGGATCTCAGCCATCGCATCCTGCGCCTTGCCCATGTGGAGAGTGTCAGCTTTCATCGGGGTGAACATAGTCACAGCACAGACCATCTGGGAGGGCATTTGGATGAACTGCGTGGTCCAGAGCACGGGTCAGATGCAGTGTAAAATCCATGACTCCATGTTGGCTCTAAGCGCCGACCTTCAGGCAGCCCGTGCCCTCACTGTCATGTCCATCGTGTTGGGCATTGTGGGGCTCCTGGTGGCCATCATGGGGGCAAAGTGCACCAACTGCGTGGATGAAGAGACAGCTAAGGCTCGGGTGATGATAGCTGCTGGGGTGGCCTTCATCTTGGCTTCGCTGACCCAGCTGATCCCTGTGTCATGGTCTGCCCATACTATCATCATGGAGTTCTACAATCCAGTCATACCTGAGGCACAGAAGAGGGAGATCGGTGCCGCTCTGTACCTGGGCTGGGCTGCAGCTTCATTTCTGCTTATTGGAGGGGGCATCCTCTGCTCCAGTTGCCCCCCAGAACCTGAGAAAAGGTACGGGCCTCCGTCAAAGATGATGTACTCGCAAACCAGGTCAGTCGCCCCAAGTGGCTACGACAGGAAAAACTATGTGTGAACTTGCACCTGCTCTTTTCTCACACCCTTTGCCATCACGGAAAAGACTGCTCAAAGAAAAGTGGAGAGGACGGTCATTTTATAATAACTTATACACACACCTGTCTTCATGTTGAGATGGAGAAAAAGCCCACGTCAAACTTGTTTTATTGTGTGCAACTTTGTCACTGTTGTGAGCCCTGAGGCGAACAATTGAATGTTAGTGATGTGCTCTGACCTTTATTTTATACCTTTCATTGTATACTTTGTTACACAAACTTAGAGAACAGGTGGTTGTAGTTTTTTTGTATTTGTTTCATAAACAACCTTCAGATTTGATTAAGACGTTTGAAGCCACATGATGCATTTCTGTTATCTATACATTTTGTAAATCAGTTCATTTGAAATGTTTTAATGTTTGACATGTCTTTTTTCATTAAAGGCCCTGATTTTTGACTTGTCTGATTCTTTATCATTTAAGACTGAGAGGTTGAAAGATCCCGTATTTGAAAGTTTGAGGAAAATCATATGAATTATCAGCATCTCACTTTTTCACATCTATTTTTTAAAATATTTTTATGCCCTGAATTCTCCTCAGACCTCCTCAGGTAGCTTGAGCACCCAAATTCAGAACCACTGCTCTATCACACAGTAAATACTGTAAAACTGGAAACTGGAACAAAACAACAAAAAACACATCCAGGTTTGATCTTTATATCCACAGGTGCAAAGAAAAATGTCTGATTCTGTGCACCCTGCATACCCAGCCTTTAGTCCGACAACTGGAGCACCTATTCACCTGGCTGTCTCCCATATGTCTGTTGGGTCTATGATAACAAGAACCACTGCTTTGTCAGCTTCCCCACACTCAACTATCTGGACTGCACTCCCAAACAATGGACCCATTTCATGTCAGAGGGGGAGATTGTTGGGGGGGTGGGGGGGTTGTCAACACTGGGCCACAAAGTGGAGGTGGGGGCATTTCTAGGGAGACAGTCCCAAGCCTCAAAGAATTTCAAGGGCATTCTGGAGACAGACAGACAGTCATTAGGGCCCATCATAACATAACGGGTCAGGTGTCTGGTGAGGACCTCATAACTCCAAGTTATCATACTTTGACTGGAGGAGTTTGTATTCCTGTAAAGTTAAAGAAACCTTCCCAAAACCTCTGTCAATGTGAAAGTGAGATGTGTTTTGGAGATGCAAAGTTTGCACCACACAGCACTGACAAAAAGGTTAGGAGGCTGTTTAGACATTCTTCATTTATTAGTCATTAAAAAAAAAAGAAGAAAAGAAACATCACTGGAGCTGCAGAAAGAAGCCAGAGCTCATTGTGAGGAAGTGATCTACGACTTCCTTTAGGCTGAACCAGAGTTTTTCAGCGATTCATATATTCTGGTTCTATGAGGAGATTCTACTTAAAACCTGTTTTATTAGCATAAAAAAGAAAACAGTTTATCTGACAACAAAGATAAATCGTTTTGCAGTGAGGTGTGCACAAATATGAACACAGCATTATTAACTAAAATGAAAAACCCTTGTTTTCAGTCATACGAGAGAATTGTTGCTTTTGATAAAACAACACATGCAAAGCTCGGTGCCCTTTCAGCTGTGAAGGGCCTCTTTGTGGCCAGGCCCATTGTGAAGCCGGACATGTAAGCTGATAGCACAGACTTCGGTGAGTGTTCAGGTCCTTCCTCCCCCTTTGGTGATGTCAGCTCCTTCAAGGACTCCACCCCCATACCTGATCTGCCTTATAAAGGATACTGGTGAAGTCCAGGCAACAGATCATCACACACTCACAGATGCGAAGCCTGAAATTAACTTAATTACTAGTTGGGATTACTGGTCCCTGGTTGACTCTTCCCCTCAGCAGATTGTTTTTCTGTGACCTCCTCACAGGTGTGACACACGTTCAGCAGCAGAAGAAGAGGAAGACGTTTCAGTATGTCTATAGGGCTGGAGTTGATAGGCATCTCTCTGTGCATTTTGGGATGGATTATTGCCATTGTGGCGTGCGCCCTCCCCATGTGGAGGGTGACGGCCTTCATCGGCAGCAACATTGTGACAGCTCAGATCATCTGGGAGGGCCTGTGGATGACCTGCGTGGTCCAGAGCACGGGCCAGATGCAGTGTAAGGTCTACGACTCCATGCTCGCCCTCTCCCAAGACCTCCAAGCTGCCCGCGCCCTCACCGTCATCTCCATCCTGCTCGCCATTCTTGCCGTGCTCATTGCCATCGCCGGGGCCAAGTGCACCAACTGCATTGATGACGAGGCATCCAAGGCCAAGGTGATGATCATCTCTGGGGTCTTCTTCATTGTATCCGGGGTCATGCAGCTCATTCCTGTCTCCTGGTCGGCCAACACCATAATCAGGGACTTCTACAACCCTTTACTTACTGATGCTCAGCGACGGGAGCTGGGGGCTGCGCTGTACATCGGCTGGGCAGCTGCTGCCCTCCTGGTTCTTGGCGGTGGACTCCTCTGCTGCTCCTGTCCGCCACGTGAGACCAGATACAACCCCTCAAGAATGGCTTACTCTGCCCCACGGTCCACAGGCGGCCCAGGGTTAGAAAGGAAAGACTACGTTTGAATGAAGGTCAGAGAGGAAAAGACATTACTGAATCTCAAACCTGCTCTCCACACCAAACTGAGGGTGTACTGAGGAAAAGCGCTCAAGGGAAAAAGGAGACTCCACGATGAAGGATGTGTTTGAATTTGTCTTTATAATGTTAAGTATCTCTGAATTAGGCTCCTTGTTTTTCAGAGGCTGAAAACGTATGCAAAGGACCTTTGACATTTGAGTTGAATTTTTTTGTTCGTTTCAAAACAAAAAAGAAAAAAAAAAAAACGTCCTCAGTGCTCTGTCTTTTTTTTTTAAGTTAACACATACACAAAAATTTTTTATACAGTCCTGGCTTCTCAATGTTTACGACTGAATAGTTTTTATAGAAACCGCCATCACCGCTTCATAATAAGGCACTTCTGTGGACAAAATAGAAGAATTTAATGTGTTAAATGGAACAACAGCATCACCAGCAGGATTATGTGTTGTAAATACTGTAGTATGAATATCATTGATCACCTGTAACAATCATAACAGACAATAACTGTATCCAATCCAGCTTTCAGTGCAGTGTGCTGGGGGTGGGGGGGTGGGGTGGCAGTGTGCACTGAGGCAGCACAAACACCACAACAATGATTATCTTTGTGTCTTATATACTACTGCTGTACATGTATCTCACAACTACTTTTTTTGTAATAAACATGGCTTTTTTAAGATACTGCTTGTCTTATCATCTGTAAATTGCCCTTTAATTTGCTTATGCTTTAGGATAATGATCCGTTTAAGGTTTTGTAACATTGTGTTACAAAACACACCACAGCATGAGTCAGTAAGCCTGTAACGAAAATGACGGAGTGCGTCCTACGCAGGTGTCTTTGTAAGAGAACCCTGACATTCAATCCTGAGGGCTACGTTACCTCCAACCAGCAATTTAACCATACACACGCTGAACAATTAGCCACAGGATCAGTTCACGGGCAGAGGTGAGAAGTGTGAGCACAGAAGAGTGGAAGTCATGCCAGACAGGTTACATGATTTATTCTTCTTCTTACCCTTTAGACTTTAGTTATCACTGGATGCTTGGCTGACCCTTGCATGCGTCTTTATAACACCCTGCCACATATTTATACAATTACACATGTTCATTTGTAGGAGCTGCCCTCTATCACCACACACATCTACCGTTGACTGAACAGGATGTACTCATAAAATCAGAGGGTGCCCTCCAAAAGCACAGTATTTTTCACTGAAAGGTTTCTATCTTCCTATATTGCAGTTATATTGAAGCCTCCTGGCAGATTCCCAGATGCATCTAACTTCCCTCCACATTTCCACTGTCCTGTTTTACAGGTTTTTTCAAATGAGGAGATGCAGCAAAGCAGCACATAGTTATAAACTGAAAAGACCTGATGATGAGCTAGTGTTTCCATGATGGACGTCAGTCAAGCCTTTCAGTCTTGTTTCAAAAACACATGCAGTCACACCTGACAAAGGCAGCAACTTAAAAAATTCATGAACATCTCATAGTAAATATGGGAGAGGTCCCAGCTGTGTCACATTACTTTCCAACTGTTGTCTCTTACTCCAATATCAGTGTCGCCTCTCACAGGGGACAAGGAACTGCTTGACATCTGGTCACGATCACACTAACTAACTACAGAGCAGAGCTCAACTTGTAATGAGCATTCAAGAAGTTTATATTTGTGGGTTTTTTTTAATAGATACTACTTCCCAGAGAAAACCCTAATCAGTCAATTATGGCTTGGTGCATTGGTCAGGAATGACTTGACAGAACAAACCAGTTGGATGAAATATCTGACTTTTGTGTAACAAAACATCATCTAGTAGTAATGTCATCAGTAAAAAAAGATTTCCTGTTGCTGAGATTTTCAGGATTCAGAAAGACATTTTAAGACCAAATCAGAAATGAGGAAATATCTTTCAGTTTGTACATTTGACAAAACAAGTTAATTTTTGACCTGTGTTCAGGTGAAGTCAGATTGTCTAAAGCTGTAATGTAGGTCATCAAATTAAAAGAAAAACATCTTCCTCTTATTTACTCTGAAATAAGTTGAAAATAAGTTAAATTAAACAAATGTTCCATGTTTTCATATTTCTACTGTTTAATAAACTGGGTTTGTGGGTTTTCTGGTGTTTTTTAAGTGACAAAAGCTGAAATTTTTCATGTTTGGAAAAGAAACTCAAAAACTGTCAATCATGTACAGACCTAGAAAGCAACCTTGTAAACCAGTCCCTGAAGCTACAATGAAACTGAATCTCATTAAATACCTAAACCTGGGTGACTGAGGAAAAAGGCTTTCTGTGAGTCTCTGTGGTCATGCTCTACTGACTCTGGCCAAACTCTGGTCACATGACCGATACTGGGGAATGTGAAGGGCAGAGGTTGCCTGGCACCTGAAGTCAGACAGAAAAAGACCCCACTCACCTTCCACCGCCCCCACCTGCCTGAAAATAACACAGGCTCACTGTGTCCACTCAGTGGGAACTGAGGTTTCTTACCTGTGACGGCAAGAAACCTGAATCCAAATCTGAACAGAAAGACAAAGGAACTGATCCAACAAATTCAACACCAGCACTTCTACAACCATGATATTTACTGTTTCACACACAAACACACACACACACACACACACACACACATACACACACACACACACAGTTCCTATTTAAATCTCTCTGCCATGTTTACTCCAGGTTCCTTTCATGGGAAAAAAGCTTCGCCTCTTTGTTTCTCTCTGCTGTCTCTCTCTTTGTGCCCTTAATATTTTGATATAAGTTGTTTTGCAGTGCTGATGCCTTGCAAGTTGTTTGTGAGTGAGGGTTAATCTACTGATGCTGACAACATGTTCATAACATGAGAACATTAAATGTAAGGTCTGTTGGTTTATAACAGCCACAAAACCAGAAAACTGTCTAATCTTGAAATGTGATCTGCGACTCTGCTGTCTCAAAGGAAATACTGTAGGTGCAATAACAGGACAACACGACAGCCCCACAACAAAGACTGATGAGAGAGCGTTAGACAGAGTAGCTGTCTTTATTCCACGGTGAGACTGTATTTTGTAGTATTGCTATTAGATTGAATTACATCCTGTTGTTAATCCTATTTTATCCAATCACTGTCATTCAATCATTCTGACACATTAAAACACTCTTGATATTGTCAGTGTAGTTCTTTACGTCTTTAGCTGGGAAATGCAAATCTTAAATGCTGTTAGAATAACCCATTGTTTTTTTTTCTTATCTCTAAGAATGCATTGCATTAAAGTTATTTAATGGAATACATTTAATTAATTATGCATTCTACATTAACTTTAATGAATACAATTAAAAGTACAACAGCCAGAATAACCAGATTTTAAATCTGGTATTTTTATTTCACTTGATTTAAGGCAAAGAAGCTGTAACACTGAAAATTAAGATTTGTTTTTTCTATAAATGCACAACATCATCTGTTCAAGAGGAAGAAGTTCAGGATGGAGCAGCTGATTGGGGTCAAGGCTGAAGCCCCATTAAATCTCTGTGGTGACCATAGTTAGTTTTTACCAAAATACTGTCAGGGAGTTAAGGGAGGATGGCTGTCCAGAAAGGTATGTGCCACAGTCTTACTGAGATCAAGTTGTACTGGCAAAATCCCTGAGTGTGTGTGTGTGTGTGTCATCCTATTAGCTCATTGGTGAGGCAGAAATGAGTAAAAGTACCTGCTAATAAATCCAGATCCCTCCCTTACATTCCAGCAGAGTGTTTGTCCAGCTGTGCAGAGATAAGAAGCGCTCACTCTCACCACTGCTCAGGTTCGTTCTAGGACAATAAAGCTCGTTCGGTGAGACGGTAGCCTAATTAGAGAAGAGCATAGGTTCAAAAAGCAACACCACCACCACAAACTGTGACTGAGATTATTATGAGTAACATTCTCCACTCACTGAACTGCTACACAGGCCGAGAGAAGCTGAGTGAGGCACCTGAAAATGAAATGAATGTCAGGCCTTCACATCAGAAGATAAAACCTAGTGAAACATCAGACACTTTGACATATGAAGGTCAATCAAAAAACTCCTCCTCAGTCAGTTTTGAAGGACTCAGTGTTACAGTTCGAAGGAATATCCATTTCTTTTTTTATATTCTTCCTATTTCTAAAATGAATCTATCAAAAGAGGAGTGTGCACTAAGACCTACCTGTCACAATAAAAGGCACAATGAGAGGGATTTGCTCAAACAAACAATAAGAGAAAAATATTCTGCTTCCCTCTGGTGGTTGTACTAAAAACCTGCAGCAGCGTAGTGGTTGTTTTAGGAGGATGTTAGATGCAGTGTTGTGGAATAAGTGACATTACCAAAGATTTGGTGCCTTTTGTTGTTTCTCAACAAAGACTTGACAAATGAGTATTACATGAGAATGAAGCTTTCTTTCTGGCTGCGGAGAACTTTTCTTCTAAGGTGACATCTCGACCTTGAGGTGCTCAACTGGCTTTGAATTGAAATTAAAATTTTGAGATCAAAATCAACTATCAAAGAATATGAAAAGCTTCTCTTTTTTTTTTTGAAAGACATAACGTAGTAGATTAAGTCAATAATATAACTGAATTAATCAGTATATAGTACTGTTAGTTATTGTAAGTTTCTTTTACCAAAAAACTGTGCTCCACAGACTGTACAGTATGAACATTACATAATAAAGTCTTCATTGCACACAAATCTGACAGCTTTGTAGGCATGAGCAAATCTTAAATGGATTTAAGGTATAATATGTAACTTTTCCATATTCAAATGTCTTCAAATGTCCCAAATGTTTACAGCATTTTTCAATCATAGAGACATATGTGATTTTAATCATGGTATTAGTTTCATTCACTCACCTGTCAGTAGTGTCATGGCATTGTGCAGCGTACGTTGGCTGGCAAAATCCAATCAAGGGTCTCACTCACTCACAAGTGTCAATATAACTTATCTCATTATGTTATTAAGCACTTCCTAAACCCTGAACTAACCACCAGGACCAGCTGAGAGCCACACAGCTGAAGACCTGCTCATAGACAGGACAGAGGAGGAGGCAAGAAAGAGGAGAAATCATGTGAAAGCTACTGAGAGGATTCAAAGTGATGATTGTAGAATTAGTCGGAAAATGTTTTAGAGAGACTCTTGGACTGCTGACCAAGCTAAAGGGCTGTAGTCACTTCACATTAAGACGAGGGAATTTAAATGTTATATTAAACTGTATTTTCAATCAAATTATGGATGTTTACTCCACTAATCTTTTATCATCTCTTTAACTGAAAACGTACGTAAGTTAATGTTACTGTCTTAACCATATTTAAGTTACATAAATATCTTATTAACCCAACCATTCACCACATCCTGATGGACAGTTCAGTGACTTATATTATTGCAGTGCATTACACTAATGCAGTTCACTTAAACTGGGTCACATTGTAATTGGGCACCCCATGTTTACATCTAATACAGTTAGCAAACGCCACGCTTAACTGTGATATTAACAGGAATGCTAATTTTGGCTAATTAAAAACAGGCTTAAAACAAAATGTACTTACTGGAAAACTGAAGTTGTCTCCTTTAGTTGTCTCCTTTACACTGTGTAACAACTAACTTTAATGAACTGAAAACAGTGACATGTCAAAGCTCCCCTGGTCGCTGTATGTGGTACAGTCTGTCAATCATATGGTAGCCCCGCCCCATTGCATAACCTGCTTTGTCGTCTATTTTCCTCTAAATGGGACCATAATTTTAAAAAATAACATGATGTTGTATTGAAGAAGACTTGAAACTAGCGACTGAGACCATAAACTTATTGGGAAAACATTTACTGAGGTAATAAATCAAGTAACAAGTAGGGTCATTTTCTCATAGACTTCAATACAATCTGATTTCCTTTTACCAGTGGAGTCACCCCCTGGTGGTCATTAGGTAGCATACAGGTTTAAGGCACTTCAGCATTGGCCTCACTTTTCAGGCCCAGGGTCCATTTTTACATACAGTCTGGTTTCCTCACAGTTGTTCCTCACAGGTTTCAATTTAGGAAGTCTTTTGTTAAATGCTGATCTATCCCTTTTAATGTGTGGGATATCTTCCCCTGTAATCCAGAGGAGAGATATGATCATATCTACTGCCACCCAGTGGAGAGAGGGAGAGCACACCATCAGAAGGAAATCACCTGATGTATAAAACCAACACAAGAAGCATGTTTAATAATCTGGATAATTTTGCTGAGTAAAGTCCAGAGCAAACTCAGTTCTTGAAAATGGAGCCGAGTGAAATTATATGTTCTGGTTTTGTCCTCTTAGCCATCCTTACTTCCTTAGTCATAAGTTTTTAGTCAACTACATTTCATGGAATGAAAAAATACTGACTTTGTAGAAAAAAAGACTGATCTTTATTATTACTACCGAAAAATTAATTGGTCTTTTTCATGTTTGAGTTCACCTTAAGGCTGAAACTGGGGCTAATTGTACCAGTATGCAGATTGCATCAATGCTGAATTACCTGACAAATCCTTCAGCATGCAGTAAACCTATTTTAGGTGCAATGAGCTGAACCAACAGCTGTGTTTAAATCAGCTCCAAACTGTTGCTGGTGAATCATAAACATGCTCAGTGTTACCTGGAAATACAACTGAACTTCTGCGAACCAAACTTGCAACCGGTATTTACCTTCATAGAACAGGATGTGGACATTTTTCTGATTTATTTGCTTTATTCCATCCTGCTACTTAAGGACAATATGTCAAAACTGTCAGTCATAATTACATCAGACTCTTTCTCATATTCCTGTACCTTGTTGTTTAATCTTTGGTTCCTTTAATAAGAGTATAGATCTATAGCAACTAAAGAAATGAAGCACAAACCGAAATGAATGCAGCTGTTTTTTTTATTTGATATGTACATTATCACAAACAAAAAATACTAATAAGTCAAACATAAACTGGTTGAAGGAGGGGTGGGGTAGAGGCAAAACCCTTATAAAACACATTCAACATTGTCCCATATTACTCATCCATATTTGTGCAAAGCTCACAACAGATTCAACACGACACTGCCACATGTCATACACAGAGCTCATTTTACTACAAGAAAACTTAAAAAACTAACAAAACACACAATTAGGTAGCATTTTGTTCTCGATAGCGTTAGCCGTGTCACTTGATTTTTGGCACGATGGGCGGCAGACAGACACACAGATGGGATGTTCACAGTCAGTTGGGCCTCACAGCTTTTCCTCTGCGTCGGTCAGTGGAGTGTACAAGTACGCAGCATCGTCCTCCTCATAGATGATGGTCACGGTCTCACCAGCATCCGACACTGCTGCACTGGTCTGTATGTAGGCCTGAGGGAAGGGGAGACAACAAGAAGTGAGGGCACTGTTTGACCTTTTCACACACCAAAATATGAAAAATATTAAAACTCTGCTACAGCTGTAGGAAACTGGAGAATAACAATCAGAAGTTTTATTTTGAAATAACTCAGGGCTTGATTCATGTCAGTACCCTCTCGAGCAGCTGCAGTCGCTCTTCATTCAGCAGGTTGCTTTGTCTCAGCTGGCTAACCGTGTTCTCCAGACCGAGAAGTTTCTCCAGGTGTCGGCGGTGTCGCTGCTGCAGCACTTTCACCTTTTTCTGCAGCTCAGCCACGATCGCCTCCAGCTGCTCCTTACTCAGGCTGTTCTTATGGTAGCTGTTCATGTAAAAAAAAAAAAAAAAAAAAAAAACGCAAAGAGGCTGTAAAGACTGAAATACACTGAGAGAATACAGGACAGAAAAGCATGAATAGTCGAACTGCTCTTCAGCAATAAATTAAAGGGTTTTACGTAGAGATTTTGTTTTGACTCTACAACTTCACCCTAAATCTTTATGAATCGTTATGAATTTCTCCCTGAATGAAAACACAGACTTGTCCTTGAAACTAAGAGTCAGTGCTCACCAGTGCTCCTCCAGCTGGTGGTCCTGCCGCTCTAAGCTATCGTCCTCTGACCTGCCATCATCTCCCTCTCCCTCGTCTGTGTCCAGTCTTTCCAAAGTGAGAACCAGGGACGTGGGCGAAGGTGGCACGTGTTTGGACACTATAGGCAGTGTAGATGTGATGGGCTTGGAGCTCAGAGCGGATGACAGCACTGTATCCGGGGAGAAGGTGAACTGGGTGGAGGTTTCACTGGGGAAAACGTTTGGTATTGTCTCGAAGTAGGCGATGACTTGAGTTTCATGGCTCTCTTGGACATCTAAGAACTCCTCTGTGGTACAGGTCACATCTCCGACACTGAGAGAGGCCACAGCCTCATCTGTGCAGCCCAGTGTGGAGCTCTTTGTGACCAGCCCGTGGCCCTGAGTTAATATGGCAGCAGCGATTTCATTCACTAGCTCATCTTGCCCTTCACCAGCAGTGCATTCAGACATCACTACCACCTCCGTATTCTCTCCACTTGTACTTAGGTCATCTACCGTCTGGAATAAAGTTAAAGGGAAATTTGCCCCCGTTTCAAATCCGTCCACTGATGCCAGCATGTTCAGGTCTGTCCTGAGAGAAGAATCAGATTCTCCAACATCACCTGACTCCACCAGGCTGGCTTCGCCCTGCTGCGATGGATCGACAGTGATCTCGTACAAATGCACCGTGTGCAATGTACTTTCCATCTCGACAGCGTCAACAGCCACAGTCCTGTCATCTGACACCATCACGCTTTGATTACTGTTAAGGCGAAGGCGTTTTGGCTTCTTCTCGCTTTGATCCGTGGCTTTCCGTTTCTAGAAAGAAGGAGAGGTGTGTGTTTATCAGAAGCAACATGAGAGTGTTAAGATTATAACTTGGAGAAACTGCAAGCACAACACTTTCCTACCAACTTCAGAAATGTCACCAGAAATCAAATGATCTATTCAATAAATACATGTAAATATCAATTTAAGTGCTGAGTAATAAAAACCTGACAACAGGTGGTGTACATTTTTTAACCCCTTTCTGCCTGCTCTGGTATAAGAGCTGCACATTTCACCAAATGAAGAAAGAATGGGGGAACTACAGTGCTTCAACTTCCATGCTGCATAAAGCTACGATCAGAGAGGTGGTGGCTGAAGACCTAAAAACACAATTGTGTGTTTTCTGGCCAATAAATGAAATTCAACATTGTAGAGAAAAAATAAATACAGATGGTACAAATGTTAAAGAACAAATTCAACTTCCAGCTAATGTCGATATAATTACTTGCCAATATTGTGCAGCCCTGAAATTTGTGGGAGGGAAGACTGTGGGAGGTTTCTTTGTTTTACCTCGGCCTCCTGGAAGACTGTAGGCACAGCATCGCTCTCCAGGTAACGGATCCCCCATCGCACCCTGAAGCACGAAGGTGCAAAGTGTTCATGGCAAATGTACTGATGTCGAGAGGGAGTCCAGTTCTCACGCCCCATGTTCCTCAGCCACTGCTGCAGCCGGACCGGGTCCTGTAGAGGGAACCTAGAATATGACAAAGACTACAAATGTGAGATGCTGGTCCCACCTGAGCTCCTTTAAGTGAAATACAGTCAAATGTTTGGAAATCTGAGCATCAGAAGTGATCGGGTGACTGACTGAGTCTGTGGACTCATCGTATTTTAGCTTGTGACAGGACAGAGTGTAATTCAATACAACTCCGGTTGATTTTGAGGCAGCAGTTTTGGGGGGTTTTTTGGTGATGTTGTATGATTACATGTACATTGAGAAATGTTTCTAGTATTTTGTGTGAGGTAGACAGAATCATAGAAATACTTTTTGAGATGATACTGTCAAATACAACAAAGCCACAGTGCTCATAGTTCCTGCAGAGCTTAGCTACTGCAATGCTTTTTATTTTATTGAATCTATTTAACCTAGTATGTACAGTATAGTCCATGTTGTCCTTGTGATGAGATCACTGTAAACTTTCTGATGACGACTGCATCTCCCCAACCCTTTTTTTTTTTTATTCCCTCTCTCCCCTAGCTGTCAGTTCCTCCTTCCAGATGTTTTGGATCTGGATCTTCATTTTCCGAGACTCCACCTTGTTTCTCCTTCTCCTACACGTGAATGATGTGCTTTGTTACGCCTCCTGTGTGTTTGTGTAGTCTGTCCTGTGTCTCTCCAGGTGTTCATGGTTAAGAGGAGGTCATGTGGTTCAGGCTCTACCTGTTGGCAGCACCTGGGGTCTGCTTGATGTTCTCCCTGATCGTATTCTTCATTAATGATTACAGTCTATAATGCTGTCATCCTGATTGTCCATCTGTAAATCTACTTTGTTGTTCTATTTTGTGCACATGATATCTATTGCATCTACTGCATATGTGTGTGTCCTGGGAGAGGGATTCCTCCTCTGTTGCTCTTGAGGTTTCTTTCTTTTTTTTTTTTCTTTTTTTTGGGGGGGAGCGGGGTCTGACAGCTGTACAAATTATCAATCTTTAGGCAAATTTGTGATTTGTGGTTAGGGTTTAAATTTAAATTAAATTTGACCAGACTTTACTTGCCTGTTGTATACAGGTTTCTATTCTTCTGGTCACTCTGAATGCAGTCTTAAAAAGGGCTTCCAGTTGATTAAATTTCCAATAAAATCATTTTTGTTGTTCTGTCCCAGATGTTCCAGCTGCAGGATTAAGATGATGACATCACTACAATCTGGCCCGCTGATCAACAGACCATGACTCAAATCCACAAAATGAAACTAACATTTCCAGTTGGCAGTTTATTGCGTACACCTGGCTCAAACTACTGCAGTGTGATTCCACAGTCCCGCAACAAATCCTCCTTCATGAAGGTTATAACAGTCAGTGTGCGTTGAAGCTGTTCTAGAGAGGTGCTGATTCATCTGTGTGATTATGTCAGACAATGAAGACGGTGGTGCTGTTGCACTGCATCGCATCTTTCAGCCTATCCTCACTGGTATAAACCGGGTGGACAAAATTTAAAAAAAAAAAAAAAAAAAAAAAAAAAAACTTTAGTGTCACAAACTGCAGCCTACAAAATGACGAAGTTGAAACACCTCTCTAAAGCAAGTTCAGTAAAAAGGTGGTGATTACCGTTGTACCTAATAAACTGCTGACTGGCACACAGTATATCTTCAGGTGAAGCTGCCCGTCAATAAAACGGAGCCTTCAGACCGTGATTCAATCAACTCTCTCAAAGATCAAAAGACACACACTTGATAACTAAATCATCGCAAAGCGGCGGAAAAGGTGCGAATTGCCTATGAATACACCGATTAATTTCTCCGTTTTACTCGACGAAAATATAGTAAAAACCGACGCTGTGAAGAGTATTCCCATAAGTTTGATGACGCGTCCAGCAGCAGCAGCAGCAGCAGCAGCACCTGAGCGGGGAAGTTAGCTCGCTACAACACTTTCAGAAAACAAAAACCTTACTTGTAGAAGCTCTTCCTGTCGCTGCCGGTCCCGGAGTCATTCTTACAGTTTGGGACCGAGCAATATTTCGGCATCTCCGGTCGGTGTCGTGTCTCTGGCTCCTCCGCGTCCAGCTGGGTTCACAACAAGGTGAAACTCGTGCTGACTGTTGTCAACTTGTGGCGCATGGTTGACGACTGACGATCAGCTGTTCAGACTCGTGACGTCAAATAAATGCGACTAAAAGACACGCAGCTCGTGCAATGTAAATTATGTGTAATAAAATAACATTAAGGGTTTTTTTTTGTTTGTTTGTTTTATACGAGCGTCTTCATAGGCAGTAGAAGATGAAAACCCTCGTCCACAAAGGACAATATGTTAGAAAAAAGACAATATGACATAAATAAAGATACCAGCTTATTTCTAAAATCACAGGACTTGTTTTTTTTTAATTCAATAATTTTCTCCAAACATTACACGGAATCTTTAAATGATACAGTATATATACATACACATCAGTGTATTTCTTTATCTAAAAAGTTGAGGGCCGTTGAACAATGCAGCTGTGCGTTTCAAGACAGGATTGCATTTTGGACGTTTGTGTACTGAAGACATCCACATAAGGGGGTAATAAGTCACCAGTAATCGAGTGCCATCAGTGTTTGCCTTACACCAAAGCTAGTTTGGAGAGTAGACTGTGCGGGAGCTGCCGGGTAAGTGGCACAATGACTGTCAAGGATGAAAACATGGAGAGCAGCAGTATCTTCCTCGACAGGAAGCAGTGCAGCAGTGCAAAATAAATGTTACCAGCTACATGAATGAACCAGCTAAATACACCACTAATGGCAAACAGCACCTTTCAGAGTGTACCCAGAGAGAATCTGTCTCCTTTTTTTGACTGGGATCATAACATGTAATCATATTTTGTATTCCTGCAAAATTTAAAAAAAAAAATCGACTGACATACTGTAGGATGGTTTGAGAAACACTGATAGACATGCTGCTCTTCACCCAGTTTACAATGCTCTAAGCTGTGTACACAGGCCAACAGTACAATGCTAGGTTTCAGAGTCACAAGATGCAACTTGTAAAAACTGAACAATCATTTTCATCACAGATCTTTGGTACATACCATCTGCTGAGTATAACAAATATTTAAAAACCAAGCAGCTCCAAGGAGACTCATCTGAAATTCTCAGGGTTGGTTTCTCTACCCAGTGATGGAACACATGAGCGGGCAAAAGGACAATAGAAATGGGGGTTTTCCAGTTTCAACTGATAACATGGAACAATGTGTGCAGTTTTGGACTGGGCTGGTCTGGTCTAAGTGATCTCTTCCCATTTGAACTACACCACGCATTTTCTGCATACAACTAGTGGAAGTTTGTCGGGGATAGGGATCCCTTAGGCTAAGCATGAATGAGAGCATGTCCGAGCACTGGAGGGAGTGTGGTGGCTGGGATGGTTCGGGTCAGATGGGAGGTCATCAGTGTCACAGACAGATTTGCGTGGCCTCTACATCATCCCCAACTGCATTAGCGTGTTGGCGTATGCCATGGGCTTGACATTCGGATGAGGCTGTAAAGGAGAAGAAGGGGAAGAGAAACATTAAATCACATTTAAACATGCTTTTTAAAAGATTTACTCCCTGACCCCATGTTTCAAATCTGTACAATGCTAATGCTAAATCTGACAAAAATGATGAAAACAAGACAGATCTCTGTAGAAAAATATTTAAATTAGAACACCCTTTTCCCAAACGTGGTTAATAAATATTGCACTTAAGAGTGCAGCATACTGACCACAGCAGTGAACTGGTGAAATTCTGGCTTGAGGTCTGATGCCCTGAGGTGAATATACGCTCCTTTGTTTCCCATCTGATCACTGTGGGAAGGCAGAATACAACACACAACAGTTCAAGCAAACAGCCACAGTAACAGCTGACTCAACACTTTCAATTTAGCCAGCATGACCACGTACCAGTAGTTGGGTGCTGAGAACACGGTGATGCACTTCCCTGAGTGAGTGACCTCGTAGCCCTCAGCTTTGACCTCATGACTACGCACGATGAAGTCCAGCTTGTTCTGTTCCAGGAAGCGCTCTGTCACATCTGGCCCAAACTGACAACTCACACCCCGCTTGCTGATCGACCGGCCATTCTGCAAGAAGGAGAGGGAGAGAGAGAAGTGGTCAACCTAATTGTTAATCCAAGACAGAGGTGGACTTGATGTTGCGCTGACATAAACTATTGGATACTCTCAATTGAATCAAATAGATCAAATGAGGTATTGGGTGGGTGGGAACTGACCTGAGGCTGTGGATCTGACCAGAGGAGGTCACACATGGGACCTGTGAAAAAGTGGAGGAAGGTGTTAAAAGTTGTTTTGCTTTCTAAAGATGATTTTTTTTAAAGCCAGTTTTTTCCTGATGGTGCATTCAGAGTCTGACCCCACCTGAGTCTGGAGGCTGTCTGTTCCTCTCAATCTTCCTGAGATCCTCCAATGTGACGCCATCTTCACTGAACAGCCCCCCATGCATAACCTGACATGGAGAATTTCATTAGGACAAACTATCAAACCATTGCAGATTGCAAAAATAAAATAACAGCAGCAGTCGTCAGTAGGAATCAGGTGAATTATGGCTGTTTGTCCATTATACAAAAAATAGCAGACACTGTCCTCAGTAGCAGTCATGATATTTAAAGACACAGTGATTGTAAATGAAAATAATAGTCTAACATCTTTACTACACCAAACCACTTTTCAAGTACAAAGACTGAACTTGAGGTTGTACTTTATTCTAAAGTCGTTTCTGAAAAATATCAAAGCCCAGCTGCAACAACAGCAGCTGGAAGAATCCTGAATAAAGCTAAAATCCTGGATAAAGTTATCTAGTGGTCAACAAATGTTTCCACACTCCACATCACTGTTACATCAGATATTACCAATGTCTGAAGCTCTTCACAATAAACACACAAGACATTTTTAAGCGACAATCTGAAAATGAAACCTTTCTAAAATCTCAAAGTGACTTCTGCGATTGACAAATTCCCATTTCAGCATAAAATGAAATGCCTTATGCTCTGGCTCCATTTGTCTTTTACAGTACAGAATTCTTTTACATGAGTTTATGTCTTTCTGCACACAGTATTTCAAAACCTGGATTGATTCTCTTTTAGTGTACAAACTTTTATTTTGATTTATATTTTATCGTGTTTAAGTTTAGGTAATTAATTAACAGGTAAAGATCACAATGACTTCTCAATGACCTGCAAGTTCTCATGTAATTATATCAACACTCATACAACTGAAACCAGTTTGTATTTGAAAATAATATCCCCTGTGGGATTCACCCTAAAACTCTTTTTCAGGATCCAGATAACAGTCAATAAAATAAAAATTTTTGCAGGTTTGGGCTCAAGAACTTGTTGCCATACCAACAGACAAATTTGAAGCCATCTTCAAAGAATCAAAATCCATCCGTCATCTCACACTGCCACTGCTTACCAGTACTTTGTTATTGATACACTGTGCGAGAGGCAGCCACTGGAAGACCTCGCTGAACAGCTGGAACATCTGGGCTGTGTACTTGGCCTTGACCTCCCCTTCAAATCCGTACATCTGGTTCATGTTGTCTGTCTCATGGTTGCCTGTAGGTGGAAGCTTGGTTATTGTATATTGTACAATCCTGTTGAAACTACTTTGTATGTTAACACAGCATCAGTAATTCAACAGCAGAAACTAAATGAGCACACAAAAATAACTAACCCATGAATTTCAGTATTGTGCTCTGAACTTGACGACCACACACGCGCATTAAGTGTGACACATTATTATGATAGCAACATCTGCAGATACTACACATGCGTTCACAGACTCATAGACAAGCACACAATGAGTGTTCTCACCCCGAAGCAAGTGGAAGTTTTCGGGGTAGAGCAGTTTGAAGCCAAAGAGGGTAAGAATGACCTCAAGAGAGAATGAGCCGCGGTCCACAAAGTCACCATTGAAGAGCTGAATTCTGTGGTTAAGCACTATGATGCACAAGTTCTGGATTTGAGGTTTTCAGCTGTTGTTGTCGTATGAGACACAGAATAGTACAAACATGTTGGATAACCGCATTCAACACAAATTTAAAACCTGATGTGTGACTGTCTGCGAAAAGAAAGGATACATAAGGGTTGGTCTCTGAGGGTAAGCCGTTCAACTTGAAGATGTTGAGGAGATCGTAGTATTGCCCATGGGTGTCACCGCAAATTGTTATTTTTTCTGTCTGTGGCAAAGAGAAACAGAAGAGGTTAAAATATGTCCAATAGATGATTACCATCCCAGGAATCTTTTGTTTTATTTACTGCTGTACTGTAGTGATATTACAGGCTGAACAATTAGTAATCAAACAGTGAAATTCTACTCTAGTGTTGCACTCAATGAACTAATGTAAACTTTCAATCACTAGCGATTAAGTCCTCACCTCTTTTAATGTGATTTCAACGAGACTTGGTAGTTTCGATAGAACATCTTTAACTTGCACCAAAATCTGAAATAGGACAAAAAAGTTTAGTCACAGATACAAACAAGTTTCCCTCAGTGAGTGTTCACTGTACTTCATATGAACAGATGTTTACCTGATAAGCACACTTTCTGTGCAGCTTCTTCTGGTCTTTGAACCAATCCATCATCTCCTTCATGAACTTCAACGTGACTTTCCCATCTTCAAGTTTGGGGCCTACATAGTCATCCTCAATCGCTGCAAAACAAGATCGGTACAGTAAAGAATCAAATGGTTCACATCAGTGCATTTTCCGATCTTAAGCTCCTGTTTTAGATGAGACACCATATTTATGATAACAGATATCATATTTTTTAATTATATATTTGTCCATTAATAAATGAAACTTACTCATGTTTTCAATGTCTAGTGAGTCAACAACAGACTTTTTTGTCTCATCGCTGGCAATGGCTCTCTCAAAAGCCTTCTGTTTCACAATCTTGTTACATTCCTGGTACTTCATCCTTGCATCCTTGTCATTTGGTCGAACCCTTACTACCTGTCATTAGAACAGAGAAAAGACATAAATTAAAACACACTGGTTCATCATGAACAGGTATCAAGGCAGACACAAGGACATTCACTCCATGCAGAGAACCAAAGGTCAATGGTAATAAAAGTAGATCAAGCGTCTAATTTCTTAATTATTGTGGATGAAAAATAATTTGCTCTGCATGCCACCATAAATGTACAACATTTAAGCTATTCAGTCACACACTGTTCTTCCCTATACATTTAAGAATGTGTAGACAATCTATACAGTATTTATAGTTTCAGTAACTGTCTATAAATATATATAAATCTAGCTCCAACCTCTCACAGCTTCATGATGATTAACTCTGTTGTCATGGCGCTTGGTCTAGTTTGTGCAATAAATTGCTGTCACTATGGCTGAGCTTTAGAGGTCTTCGTTGTCACAGCCCTGGTATATTTACACTGCTTGTTATGAGAACAGCACGAACAACAATAGACACCAAATTAGCTGTGTTATGAGCGTCTTTACACTGGATCTAATTGGCATCATGACTGGATTAAAGGATAATCCCTATTTTGGGCTGTTAAGGCAACATGAAGAGCCTAACTCATGGTGACAGATCAACAGATGGAACTGGAGAGCTCTTTCTTTTGAGAAAATCAGGGGGGAAAAAATGGTTATACTGTGAACATTGCTCACGTCCTGTATGTTCTCAGTTCAGACTGCATGGCAGCTGAAAGTCTGCTGCTACTAATAGCCAAAGAAGCTATATTTCTTACCGTCTCATAGTCCTTAAGTGCAGCCTTAAACTTGCCCAGTGCCATGTTGGAGGTGGCACGCCGATAATATCCCTTAATGTAGTTTTTGTCTATCTCCAGGGCCTTCGTAGCATCCGCCAGGGCATAGCCATAGCACTCTGTGCGTAGGTATGCCAGGCTTCGGTTGCTGTAGTAGATGGCATTGGATGGATTGAGCTCCAAGGCCTCTGTGTAGTACTTGATAGCATTTTCATAGTCTTTCTCTGAAAAACAAATGTTACATCTTCACTGGAGTTTGTGGGTCTATAAAGCTCCTGTCAAAATGTCAAACATACTGCAAACAGTACAGGTTTTTTATCCATTTACTACTGGGGTGATTCTAGCGCTGAGCAATAATGGCAAAATTAGTGCTGATTAGTTCAATTAATTTGATTATCCACAGACAATTAATACATAAAAGTCTGATTATCAAATAACTATTAATCATGTTTCAAGTGAAAGCACAAAACATTTCCTGGTATCTGTTTTGTCTTTCTAATTTCATCACTGGAATTGGTGTTTTTGACATTGAGACAAAACAACCCTTTATTAATCCAAAGATTTTCTACATTGAAAGACAATGATGAAGATGAACCTGACTTTCAGCTCTAAACGAAATAAACATGTGGTGGTTATAGTGAATATGTAATCGACAGTATGTGTGGGTGATATAGCCTGTGAAAAGAGTTATTAGTAATGTAGACATTGTTCATTTCACTCTGCTGGTGAAAAGAAGAAAAGAAAAAAAGTCCATCAGTAAATCCAGGAACAACATTTTAGCCATATCCCAATGATACAATAATCAAAATCACAGATATCATTTGGTCCCAAGTTACCATATCAATAGTTTTGATACACAGTGTTATAGCTCCAGGCCAAACACACTAACATCAGGGTATGGACAATTCTGCCCACTTTGCTGTGGGGAAAGGGACGTTATGAGACACAGTGAAAATCATCCTTTAATCCCATTAGTGAGCACACTGTTAGGAGGTAGCTACACCACTGCTAACCCAGTGCACTTGTGCTAAACAGCCAGTCTGTTCTGTGTGACCTGCTGTATGTGATGGAAAAACTGCAATAGCTTAGTAGTGCTAAATATAACAATTGATAGTGTACAAAACTCACAATGTAATTTTAGACACTTCCTGGATCAAGAGGCCATTAGTAATTTCCCCACACAGCTAATATGACAGTGTACTTATGTCAAATGAAGTGTTAATGTCTGAAATGGATTTACAATGCTTGTTTCTACCCACCAGGGTGTACTTGACTGTACTCGTTGATCTAATTCTGTTACAATAACTTGTACAGGTCATATAATTGCCTTGACCATTAGACAACAAACTAAATCAGGTTTTTCAGTTTATGTAATAGTTGAAAATAAGCAAGCAACACATAACTGGCACAATATTCTAGTCTGACATGATTATCTGAGAATATAGGTTTTATACTGGGAGAGGTGACTCCTACTGGGAGTCAAACTGCAATTGATCCTCGTGATCAGGACTAAATATCTAACCTTGTCCTGTTTATTATTTTATGCAGTAGACAGAAAACAATAACCCTGCCCATCCTACAACAGACAGCCCCTCCATTACATCTGCTCTGACTCATCACGGTGTCAGCCCTGGTAATGCCCAGGCCTCCATACACCCCAAACTTCACCCTACAGGAAGCATGTCAAAAAGGGACACTCTATAACATAAAACTAGCAAAAGTCTCCAGGATTTTTGCTTTAGGGGGGAAAGACGGGTTAAATACGTCTAAATTAAGTTACAGGGCGCCGACGGCAGAGAAGTTGACTTTCGTTATCGATGCTCCTCCTCACTCTAAGTCTTGGACCAAAATGGGAGTCAACCATGACTATTAGCATTTAATTACCCCTTACAAATGGACTACCGTCTAGTATAAAGGGGCACACCAATGTTAAGATGTTCTGCTTTGAGATCTTAGCTAAAATGTATTACAACACTGATCATTCAGAGCCTCGCTGCTGCTGCTGCTGCTCACATGCGTCGCTGGCGGGCAGAAATTTCTAGTTGTTGTATCTGAACCTCCCATAAAACTACACAATAACCTTCTAACACGACTGAATAAAAGCGAAAGTGTCACTGCTGAACACACCAGATTAAATATGAGCAAGTACGCATATACAAGACACGGGTGACGGCATGAGTTAACATCGATGCTTTAGCGCTAGCTGAACCAGCTAATCCAATGAATGAGGTTTACAGCTAGCATGCTTTCCAAGCGATGTTAGCTTAGCTCAACGTTAGCCACCGGCTCCGGTTGGAGCGTGTTGCAACATTATCCTGTCCTCCTGTGATTAGTGGTGACATCATTATCTGTTACAAACCACTGACAACAGCCGCTGACTTGACAGGTCTGCAAAATTACCTTTGAAGTACTTATTCGCCTTCTCCTTGAGTAGCTCTGCATCATTACCTCCCTCCGCCATCTTCTTCTCACTGCCGTTTTCTGATTCGTGCGCCATTGACTGGACAGTCGCAAAAGGTCGCAAAGTCTTTTTTTAAGTTAACTTAAAAGGATGAAAATGTCACTGCAGGAGGAAAACTACGTCTAAATATATGGGAGACACAAAAAAGTGTTTTTCAGCTTTAAGAAGATCGTAATTAAATGTAGCTGTTTGAGCGGTAAGTATTGTTAAAATGTTTATTACTTGAAAAATACAACTTATACTGTAGTAAAGACAAAGAAACTTAATGCAAATGAAAAAAACAAAAATAACATAGTTCAGACTTTCTTACTTAATACGCCTAATGCAAAACTGCGATTATAATACACAGGTTAAATTGTATGTTTTGAGGGGCTGTAATTTTATTTCCAAATTGACTGCTGCCACATTCTGTGTTCCTCTGTCCAGTAATTATTTTTCTTTGGTCCCATTAGTTGAAATAAAAGTGTGTATGTGATAGACACTGGCAATGTCATTTGAAATCTAAGGGTGGAAAATATCAGGTAGGAATATTTCCATTTTAGTTTTTGTGGGTTATAAACCAGCAGGGGTCAGTATAGGCCTTCACTGAAATACCTATGGAATACTCATGAAACAGGGCGGCATAACCAGCTGGATATGAAGGCAACAATAAGGCCGCTGATAGAAGGAACTACACTCATATGAGGTTAACCAGAAAAATGTGCAGATGATGAGTAATGGGTTACAACTGATTCATTAGTTACAGATTAGATAAGTTCCCTGGTTAATCTGGAAATACCCTGTCTTCAAGTCTCTACCTCTCTGCCTGGGCAGCAATACATTTCCAACAAATTAAAATGTAGGCTCGTGTGACAGAAAACTTCAGCCCTTGTTATGATTCCTTTTGGTCCTCTTCCAGATGCCTCCAGGCAAGTTTCCTGCCATCTGAACACAGCAATGTCGGCCTCCGGAAAACCTCAGCTCCAGCAGTGAGGGGACAAATATGGCACAGGTGCACATCTCCACAACTTTACTCACTCACACATGCCATCTGACGCACCCTGGCCTCACATAAGTGGTTTGCAAAAACATCACGCAACCTCAAGCGAAAACATCCAAGCTGAAACACCTTTCCTTTACAAGAGCCTCTACACTGTCTCTGGTCAAAAAGTGCTATGGGGCAGTGAAGTCAGAGGAGGGACATTTGTCTTGTGTACCAGAAAGGAAAAGTCAAGCCTTTGAGAAATTGGTTTGTGGTTTGGTCTGTTTGGGTTTTAGATGGTTAGGGTTAGAAGTTCAACTGAATAAGAGACGTTTAAGAGAAGCTTGTGACACGGAGGATACAGCCCAGTCCAGTCTGCTACCCTGACTCACAAGCAACATCCCGCAGTGAAGAGTAAGAGGCCAAACAGCCGGGTGACTCACTGTGACCCCTGTCGATCGCTTACTAACCCCAGAGTGTGAGTTCACTTTCTCTTAGTAAGATTATCTACGTATGACTCGTCTCTTTGTCTGAGCTTTAACATGTCTACTTCTGATGGTTTTAGTAGTGCTTAAGAGAGGGAAAAAAAAAAACACAATGAGATTGACTGAGAACGAGCTGACGTTACAGCCTCAGCCCCACATGAGAGTAAACGCAGACAGTGAGTGGGAGAGACAGTGTAGGCGGGAGAGAGGCAGAGAAAATCTGGCTCGCCAGGAGGACGGAGCAGGGAAATTGCTGTCCTCTTGGGTGTACGATGCATGAGCTTGGGCTTTGGAGGGGTCCTGAGAAAGTTAAAACAAACACAAATGGAGGAGCGCAGAGATATACGAGCAACTGGAGAAAGAGACAGATGAAGGTCAGGGAGAATGTGAGTGACATTCCAGGGCCGCGAGCCAACGAATGATGAGGCCTCAGCGTGAGTGGAGTATATGTTACATAGGCCCGATCCAGACCTTCTTACTATTTATTATCCTGTAGCATGTAAGACCATTGCATAGTGTTTTGAACATCCCCTTTTAGTCTTTCCCTCCACCCCTTTCACCATCGTGCCAGTGTTTTGTAGAAGCTGAAATTGCAACAGAGTCTTGTTCCCCCTCCTCTGCTCCACTCTGTCCAAATAATTCACTAATGAGAGCTTGACTTCAGGGGGTCTGTGGGGGGTCGCGCTTATTTGAACCACATGTTTTTCTAGTGGGCAGGGCAAAGGACTTCAAGCAAAATTTAAGATAAATTGAGAAAAAAAAAAACTCATCCTCTCGAGCTCCACCCTTCCTCCTTGTTCTTATTTCCCTCTATCTCGCCTGTGCTTGATATTTGCCACAGCCGTAAGCTGGCATGTTTTTTTGCTGATGGTGTCTGAGTCATCCACAAATCGCAGGGATTGCTCACATTTATACGACAGCATTACAAAGCCTCTCCTCCGTGTGCCAGTGGAACCTCCTGTATAGCCATCTGCCAGTGTGTAAAGCAACATCCTGAAATGACACATCACATGTTCACTGAAGTTGTTTGCGTTACAGGGGAGTGAGGAGTTGGAAATTTCAGGCAAGTGGAAAAAGAACCGTGATGCATACCTGCCTAAAAAGTCTGCTGCTGGCTTTACCTTTCCACATTAAAACCCCTTCTGTTCTCTCCTGTGTTTTTTGGACTTGTAACCGGGGCGGTTGTGGGTGCGGACTGGAGGAGGGTATAGAAAGCAATTGTGTTTATATTTTGTTGAGCGTCTGTTTACATTTCTTGTAAGGCTGTTTTAAGTTGAGAGTAAGGTACCTTCAGTGCTTGCAGTGAAAGTCCTCATGAGCAGATATGGTTTTATAAGAATCTGAATCCAGATGAACAAAATGTTTGCTTGTTAAAATTCTTCTCTAACTTTTCCATTTAAACACACAACGCAGTCAGACAACTATGAAGTTTTTCAATACAATCCCAGTTAAAAGGGAGAGATTGATGCTCTTTACTGAACTTAGAATTACCAAAGTATAACAAATACATAAACTAAATAATAAAAACTAAATAATAACTCAATAACCTGGCCCCACATTAAACAAGAAGACTCTTTATCTGTGAGCGCTGATGCTCTGTTTGTTCTGTTTAGATAGCAATGACTGTGCACCTGATATATTGTTGGAGAATTTGTGGAGTTGTGCATGCTGCCACTGAGGTGGACAAACATGCGTCTGGTCAAATATTACTCCAATACAAGTGAAAATTGTTCAGTCATTTTTTTAAGTTTACTTACTGGAGTACTTGCTTTTAAAAATACTTAAGTATTCAAAAGTTTGGCCGTAGTAAACACAGCAAGCTTTCTTCATTTCTAAAACATCAGACCTGGACTTCAGTTCAGGCCGTGGTGCTCTGGTGAAGAATATTCTGCCTCATCTTTACCTAACGTAGCCATCATTAGGACACAGCCAAGTTCAAAATGAGCTGTTCAAAAATACAGCAACACAACATGACTGGCAGTGGAGGAGCTGGCTGGTGATTGGTTCTCCTCCTGTGAAGAACACATGGTATGGTATATATAATTTTAAAACATAATAGAAAATTCATCCCACTGACTAAAAGTACTTCATAGAAATGTAGTGGAGTCAAAAGTTTCCATAAAAATAATACTCAAGTAAAGTACAGATGCTCGAAAAATAAACTTAAGTACAATATTCAAGTAAATGTACTTTGTTACTGTCAATCCTGGCTAAATCCTGATAGTTCAGTTATTTTCTATGCTTGAATATAATACTGGTTTCACTGGTATTTGTCCATAGTTTGATAAGATGGTGACTGCTGCAGAGGGGTTGTTTCTGCTGTAAAAACAGGAAAAAGTGATTTCCTTCTTTCCATAAAGAAAATCATGGTTGTTTATTCCATTCATAAAATTTTTTGGCGTTTAACAATAGAACAAATTGGTACTTTAAAATTATAGGTCATAAATGATTCTCCCATCCCTTACAATTTATATTACTTAGAATTTCATCACTGTAACTTCGATAACCAAAAGTGTGTCATATTTGCTGGAAGAGCAGACTGTGAGTATCCACTGGCATGTGGCTTATTTTTAGAAGATTTTCCAATCAAATAGGCAGCTTTGACTCATGAACTAATACAATAAGAATAGTTGCATTAGCCACTGAAACCACGACTCCATACCTGAGTATGAGCCCACACACAGCCTGAGTGGAGTCAATTCTTGATGGTGGAAATGTGAGGCAAATTATGAGAGTTTTTTTTTTTTATGGCACATACCATGCAGCCCCCTCCTGATCGACTGGCACCACGGCCTTGTTAAAGGAAATTTAGAAAATGACTGACTAAACAGATAATTAGAATAAATAAAAACAAATTGCTATGGGAAGTGCGAACAGCCCAGATTACTTAAAAATTAGATTAGGAGGAAAAACGATCTTGCAGTATGAACTCAGCGCTTGGCACGAGTCTGGCCTTATTTGGCCATATCTGTGGACATTATTATAATTAACCACTTTGTATTTCCTACTTCTTTTTCCTTTAGTTTTCACTGTGTCATCAGTCAGGATTTTCCCCTCCACTGTCCTCACATGCTCAGCCTGATTCTCTCCACACACACACACACACACCCCTCTCCCATTCACATCTACTTTTGCCATCATTTATATGCTTTCTGTGCATCCTCCTGTCTGTGTCTATTTCTCATTTTGAGCAGCGTGAGTGTTTGATGTGTGCTGGGCACAAGAACAAGGGATCGGATACACACCCCAAACAGGAAATGAGAAATTCAAGCAAATAGACCCATGTCTGTGTGCCTTGGAGAGAAAGAGAGAAACTCGCAGGGAGGAATGCAGATAGATAGAGCAGAGCAGACGGCAGAGGATGTGAAATAGACACAGTGAATCAAGAGGCTGTAAACGTTCAAGGTGAAAAGGTTGTTACATACTGTATGTGAGCATGAGGAAAGAGAGAGGAGGAACACCCAGGGTATGATATTCATAGGCACTGACCACCCCAAACACTGCCCTACATCGCCCTATGACATCAACCATCCTACTGAACCACCAAGAGTGACAAAGACTCCCATTTAACTGTACATGTGGTCTCGTCCACACCTTTTCACTGCTCATTTCAGGCCGTGGAAGACACCAACAGCTCACTTTGAGTCACACAGAGCAGTATTTGTTTGCTCATTTCACCTTGAAGCAACACCAGCTTTGTGACAGACAGACTCTGCATCACAGCCAGTGTGAGAGACAGCAGCCAAGAAGAGCAAGAAGAAGCCCCTGGGAGTATCTACTAAAGCGAGAGTGGTGTGCAAGCAGAGCAGTTGTGTGACCCTCGGCAGCCCTTTCATCTGGCAGTGCGGTTGTTGTTTTCACGCTAGTTAACGGTAGCGACGACATGTTGTGGCGGCTAGTTTATTTTACATCACAGGCTCTGCTCCTACTGTTTACGAGCAATGAGCGATCGAGCACAGCACACATGGTCAAGATTTCCCACAGAAAGGAATCCGCATCATAAGTGACTCAGGATGTCTGGGTGCACACACTCTGACCATTAGATGACTATAGGACTTAAAAGGGGGAGGCAGACTTAAATAGGACTCTGCAAACAAGGTGGACAGAGAGACGGGTTGTTGAGGAAATCAGCCCAGCCTCTCTCTCCTAACGGGACTGGACTGTCTCAAGTGAGATCTGATGTGGTGAGACAACAATAACAAACAAGCAAGGCAGCAGACAGACAACCATGTCACAAGTGTTCAAGACAAAGTGTAAATATCTGTCACTGTTACGACATTACTTTCCCAACCACTGCATAATATTGGATACACGCAAGCTGGAACACAGATGCTTTTTAAAGCTACTAATGAGACACTAAAACTTTTGCCATGTCAGTACCAGCTGTGAAGCACAAATACAGACTCGGATACCCTGCACAGTGTCTGAAAATATCCAGTCACATATAGGCAGTTCATCCAGGATGTTGTGGGGGAGAGTTTCCTCTTCCTGTTGCTCTTAGTGTTGGACTTTCCTGTCAGTTAGCATGAACTACTGACAGACCTTTGGGTGCCTTCCAGACTCATCCCCGAGTCTTTTTTTTTTTTTATCTCTAGGGAGTAAAATTCCTTACTGTAAAGTATTAGTTCACATCCTGTAAACTTGGGTGGCCAGACAGGAGAGGCAGTGTCAGATCTAGGTACTATGAGGAGCAGCCAGCCTCTTTGCACCTCTTCGCAGTGCAGAGACCAGGGGGTATGTTGAAGAGAAAATGAGGACCACACTCTGCAGCGCAGTCACATGTGTTCTTCAGGTGGTGTGAACCAAAAATCAGCCGCAGATACCAATCTCCAAACTCTCACTGGACCTCAATGAAAGGCTTAGACGCTCTGATCTCCCGCTTTATCACCACTATGGTCAAAAGGTTAATCATGAAAATTAATTTGGGATTGCTCAGATGCCACTAGGGAAAGTAGTTGCGTGTGGAGCTTTCAGCTGTTCCAGTGTACTGATCTTCAGCCTTTGTGATTCAGCAGTGCCAGCGGGCCAGACTGTGGTACCGATGCTAAGATAGACCGACTTGAATAGCTGCCCAGTTTTGAAGTCTGAATTCTGCACATACTACCATGTGTTAGTGTGTGTATGTGTGAGCATGTTCGCCGAAGCTGCTGTCAAGTCTAATTTATTTATTTGGTGCCTTGAAATGGAGAAGGCAGGGGGCGCAGGAAGAGGAGCAAAGACATGAGGATCAAAAGCAGTGGTGGAAAAAGTATTTAGAGGCTTTACTTAAATGAAAGTAAAGCAAACCCACAATGTGAGAATACTCCATTATATCCCTTACCTGCTCATATTTTTGTTATATTTAAATATCTAATTGTACATATTATATCACTGTATTATCCATCTTTTCATAATATTTGATGCTGACATTTTAAGGTTTTCTTTTCTTTGTACTGTTCACTTTGCTGCTGTAATACTGCAAATTTCCCCACTGTGGGACTAATATAGTATTATCTTATCTTATAATAATATAATAATCATAATAATAATAATCAAAAGTAAAAATAGTTATTATTACATTTGTCATACTGTGTTATGTCTGGTGTTGGATTATCATTAACAGTTTTACTGGTGCATTAATTAGGAAACAGCATTTTGATGTAGCTGTTTAAGAGGAGATAATTTTACCTACTTTATATACTACACATTTATATATACTATCTATTAAACTATACAACTAAAGTTTAATATATAGGTAAAATCTGCAAAGTTTAGTTATATATTACACAAATAATTGAATGAAAGGACTGTCTTGCTGTGTGAAATGTAGTGGAGTAGAACTCTAATGAGGCTTATTGTGATTAAAAGTAAAGTAAAGTGCAGGTACATCAACATTATACAATACTTTATAATATGAAAGAACATATTGGATGTGCCGTAAAAGTAGTGAGTAATAGTCAAGTTTAAAAATACACTGAAAGTCAATATTCTCTCTTAGTATAGATGTGGCAAAAGCAATGTAATGTATGCGACTGCTAATGTAGGTATGAGTTCATGTATATGCATGAGCATGTGTGTGCATGTATAAACCGACCATTTATGCATGAGTGTGTACATGTATAATGTGATTGCGTGTGAGAGTACACTGAATGGGAGGAGAAACAAGGAAGCATTGCATAAACCAAAGACATAATTTCACCATGCTGCCCACTCCCAAAGTGCCCCGATCACAGGAAATGGGTGTAAAGGAATGACTCAACTGGCTTTGACCTCCACCACCCCCCCGGCTCCCTAACACCCCCGCCCTCTCCTTCAGGGCTGCTTTAATTAGAAAAGCAACTCGTTTGTTTTTCTTTGTCTCAGCACCAAGTCTAGCCCCTCTCAATCGCTGCCTTTTAAAATGAGCGCATCCCGAGTTTGCTGATGACTCATAGCTTTCTCCTCCACCCATCGCTCTCATGCAGTCTCTGTGTAATTCGATTGGCCTAGATTCTGCCTTCGGTGCAGTGATGTACAAAACAGCTGTCACACAGATGTATGGCCTTATCATACCTGTTCAGGTGCGTCCGATCCCAAGAGTCCTCACAACACACTCCAACTTTGATAGCGTCATGCTGAAACGTTTATGTATTCACCAAGGCTCAGTTGCTCAAGGCTAATACATACACACACACATTTGTGCACCCGTGCACATACACGTACACAAACTCTCACCATGCTGCTTCAAAGGATGGCGTGTCATAAACAGAGGGACTGGGGAGGAGGAATGTGTTGTTCACTGGGGAATTCAGAGCCAGTAGGGAGTGAGAGGAGGGGTGGGGGCATGCTGACCTAATGTCCCTCTCTAGTGGAGGCAATGAAGGATCTGGCTGCCGAGCCTCTCTCTCTCTGCTGTCATAACCCTTGTACGGCCATCAATACAGCTGAAAACCCCACTGACACAGGAGGCCACAGATCACGGCTGACTAATCTGAAACAGACCCAGTACCAAGCTTCCCTTGAAAATTTAACACCTCCCAAACCTCCCATTTATCCAAGAAGAAGAGTCAGGTTACCATATTATACAGTGTGTGTGTGTGTGTGTGTGTGTGTGTGTGTGTGTGCGCGCGCGCATTTGGAATGGGAAGATGATATTTCTTTCTGTCCAATGTGTCAGTTTAACACCGGTGTGTGTGTGATTTGTGACTTTAGTCACATCTCTCTTAATTGGAGTCAGCAGCCTTGCCCCTGCTTTTCACTGTGTGCATGTCTGTGTGTGTGTGTGTGTGTGTGTGTGTGTATGTGTGTGGGTGGACATAGGTGGCAGTGGGATGAGTAATAGAGTGTGATTGGAGTTAAAATTCAGTTCAGTTCAGCCAAGCTCACTAAGGGGTTTATAGAGAGCTGAAGCCCCGCCCCCTCTCCTTGCATGCCTCATGTGGTTCCTGTAACTGTGTCCAGAATATGTCTGGACACAAGGTCGTATATGATCAGTGGTAATGACAAATAATTTATTTCCACTGATCAACATATTTTTAATATTTACAACAGATCATGCAATATAACTTAAAACAGATCATGATAACATGCAACTAATCATCATTAATCAGTCACACAGTGGTGCAGTGGTTAGCGCTGTCTCCACACAGCAAGAAGGTAGCTAACGTCAAAGTTTGCATGTTCTCCTTGTGCCGGCTTCCTCCCATAGTCCAAAGACATGCAGGCTATAAGTGGCGATCTAAATCTAAATTAGCCGTAAGTGTGAATGTAAGTGTGAATGGTTGTTTGTCTCTATGTGATAGACTGGTGACCTGTCCACCGTCGGCTAGGATTGGCTCCAGCCCCAGCAACCCTAAGAGGATAAGTGGTATGGTGAGTAAATTAATTACCTACATTCACTTTACTGTCACATAAAGCAAAGAAAAGCAGCAAATCCGCACAAATGGGAGACTGGAATTGGTTTAAAATCGTTATGATAATTTTTCTTGACATCTGTATATTTGTTGTTGCTTACCTAATCAATTAATTGGCCATTCATTTAGACTCTGATCTCATATGAAAAGGGTTTCGTCACAGTTACAAACCCACCCAGAATGCGCTGAGGCTGTACACAGCCCTTTAGCCTGTTTGCTGTCATCGTTTTGGTTTTGCTAAACCTGTGTTCAGCAGCAGCAGAGAGATGTTTTTAGCAAACTAACTCTGTGTAATCTACCTGACCAGCAGAAAAAGTAAACATAAGTCAAACATGTAGCTAAACAGTGGGATATTTATCTCAGCAACTGGTGGAGAGCTTACAGGATAGTGAATGTTAGACTCGCCCATGGTTAGGGATAAAGACTTTTAGGATGACTCTGTACCCAAGTGATCAAAGTAAAAAAACAAACTAAACACATTTAAAATTGTTGTTGTCTGGTTTAAATTGTTAATTGTATAATAATAGATGGAGATTTAGTTTTTAATATGGACAAAAAGACTCTTGAAAGAAACCCTCACTGAGTTGTAGATGCTTATGTAACACATACTAGCAAGGGGCTGTATAGGGCAATCATGAGACCCTCTAACCTCAACTCCTACCAATTCTCCCCCCTCCCACCATCACCATCACCCGCAGGGGCATGTTCCTGTGAGATTACACTGCTATTTAGGGACTGATGCTCCTCTGGGTTTTGAGCCTATGGATGTTGTTGTCTTTTCAGACCCCAGAGTATGATCTATTGCTCTGTTTATTACCCAGGGAGATAGTAGCTGTTTATAGGGGTAGATTTGTCCCTCTTCATCCAGAGACAGAGAGAGACAGAGAGAGAGAGAGTCTGAGAAGGAAGGAAACGGAGGGGCGGTACCATGAGAAGGAGCCAGTCAAGAGATGTAATTGGTACCTTTCCTTTTTTAGAAAACATTTCTTACTGAGGTCCAGCAAATGAGTCAGGGCGCAGCATGCTTTATAGCCGCACTCAGACACTCTCACATGGTTTATCATACTTTCCCTTTGTACTTTTCACTTTGAAGAGGGTTTGAGTTTCTTCTCTGTCTTTGATCCTCCATGTATTAAGCTATGATGTTAGCTACTGGTTATGTGCATGACAATAGAGCACATCTGGTGAACAGGAAAAGAACAAGTCTCATTTTTAAATATGTTTCCCAAGTTCATTTTTTATTTTGCAGACATTAGTGGTGAAACATTTTAGCTGAATGCCTACCAAGCAGAGGTGTGTGGTCTTCTATTCTTCCCTCATTCATTCATTCATGCACATCAGTTTTCTTCCCCTATCACATGCCTTGTTGTTTAGTTCAGGTGATAACTCAAGACGGCCTGGGAGTCTTCAAAGAGCTGACAGGGGTTAACAAAAAGATGAGAGAGGAAAGGAGAGAAAAGAGGCTGAGTCAGACGGTGATAACCATCTTGGCTTGAACTGCAGGTGTGAAGTTTAGAGGGAGGGCAGTAAAGACAGGACAGGTGGAGAGGGGAAAAACCTGTCAACTCACCACCTTGTGTATTCAGCAGAGCTGCCTTTCTGAAAACATTTCAGCTCTCTGTTTATCTGTAGTTCTGTGAATTCCTCTGACCTTCAGAGGAAGGAAAATGTGTGAGTGAAGAGCTCTTTGCAAATGTGTAAGAGACCACTGCTGATTTTACTCTTCAGTATGGTTGTAATATGGCTTCCAGACTAGCTAAAACACATTCAAATGTAATTTAGTAAGATAAGATAAATCTAAATAAATAAATAAAAGAGCTATTTGTAAGTTTTGCTATTGCTATATAGCTAATGTTAGCATTAACAACTGTTTACTTACTGTCTTGCCAAGAGTTTCAGCCATTGTTGCATTTACAAGACAAGAAGTTCTAATACACACTTTGAGCAGCTACTTCTTCAGGGCAGCCTGGACGCTACAGTGACTCGGTATCGGAAAGTGAAGAGGCCGTGTGACCAGGCCGAGGCTAGCTAATTAGCATGCTAACTTCAGTAGAAGAAAAGAAGTGATAGGAATGGAGGCAATACAAGAGGGTTGCTCTCCACCACTGGAGACAGCTCTTGATGAACTCTCTTGCAACATTTCTTCTAGACTGATATCAAAACAGCTGTTAATGCTAACCCTGGCTATGTAGCAATAGCAAAACTTACCAATAGCTCTTTTAAAGAAAAAAAAACAAACAAATATCATGTTCAAAATCCAGGATAGAGAAAGATAAAGATGGGGAAAATGGTAAAGCATTTAAATGTATTCAGCCAGATCACTTATATCAATAGGTGTACTTCCCAATAATAAAAAGTTTACAATGAACATATATTATGGCAATGTAAAATAGTGAAATGTTATTTTTAAGAAATGCCACTAATTATGTAATAATCGGAGTCTTTAAATAAAGTGAAATGGCAGCCGTTAATCAAAATTTGAAATAAAATGAAAACATTTATAATTGGGAATAGGAAGGCATGTTTGTTGATGTGTGTGTATTTTTGTGTGTGTGTGCACACAGATTCAGCACCTGGAGCAACAATGGCTTTGAGCAGCTGTGTGTTTGTGAAACAGAGCTGAGCAGCAGCAGGAGACCAGGGTGTTATTAAGGTCATAGTCAGCTCCGTCTGAGTCCACAGGAATTACACCAGGCCGCTTTGCTGCTCCACTTCTAATGACCAGTTGTGGCAAAAGATCAGTGGACGTATAATTGCAAATCTCATAGATGTTGTAATAAGACAGAACCCGAAATAGCATTTCTAGACCGTCGTCGTGGCAAATCAGCTTACATTCAGCACTATCAGGTTTCACTGTGAACTTATATAAGTGCCACAGAGAGAAAATGTTTCAGGCAGCCTTTCCTTTTTGCAGATAAAAGAAAATGAAACACGGCACATGGTTGCAATTAAAGGGCCAATTATGTTAAAACTGAATGACTTATTTGCGCTGATAAAGTGCAACAACAGAACAATTTTCTGGTTACTCATGCAGTCGTATAAACTCGGCACGTGGATTGCATTGGTGGACACCTGCTTGACCTGGAAATGCTGCAGGCATCCATCTTCACGCTTTTCTCTTGTATAACACTCATACATGAATTCAAGTGTCCCCTTTTTTTTCTCTGTGGATGGAGCATATCTGGGATGTGCTTCAGTCCGTGGCAGGAGGTGTCAGCAGTTTGTTTCAGCCCCATAAAAAGCCCGAGGGCTCGAGAGGAAGCAGCTGCTGAGAAATGAACATTGGTTAGAGGGACAAGCCTACTTGAGTTTGACTTCCCTCTGGGACTGTTTCATTAACACTATGATAGATTTATGGGCCTCTTGACGTTCATACCCTTTCTTTGGTCATTACAGGGAAAGTAAAACAGGTGGAAGTGCTGGCATTTTTAGAAACTAATTTTAATGATCTTGTCTCCTCCAACAAACCTCATGTTTCACTTGTTTAGGTTTGGTAATGGTCCTGTTTTCTTGGAGGCAAAAAACCTTTTAACATTCCAATTACATTTGCTCTGCCAAGATAACACAGTACATATTGTGCCTGAGCACCATTAAAAATCAAGACCTGGCAAGCGATCTGTCTAAATCATTTTAGAGGTGAGACAAAGGGGGATTTAATTATGCTGATCATGTTTCTTTTTACTTTGTTTATCTGCCTTTCATGAGCACTTTCCAAACAAGCACTCTCTGTGTTGGCTCGCAGGAGAAAAATTCCTGCACTTTCCAGAGGAATCCTGGGTAACTCGACCAGCTTTGGAACAAGACAGTACAGATCGCTGTCACCTTGTTAGCAGCACAAGCATCCCCTACACCACTCTCTTGCACAAAGCTTATGTAAGGCATTTGACATTGATGTGCGAGCCGTGGCTGTGTGTCAGTGGGTTCAGTGTTTTCATGTGCATGTGTACAGTATGTGTGTTTGATTTTCCATGTAGTCACTGCCCTTAAGTCTGGGACTTACCAACGGGCCTGGACCTGCTCTCCTCATTCCCAATTCAGCCTCATGGGCTGCCAGTAATCCCTTGTGTACTGAGGTAGAGGGGTGGGGCTGGCAGAGTTGGGGTGGGGATGGATGAGGTGCATGGAGATAATAAAAACATGTTGGTATGGTGTGCATCCCTTCAGGTGAAGGCAGTGCAAAGAACGCGGCTGTGCATCTGGGATTCCTGGTGTTGCTGTAGCCAACCGCTTAGCCCAGCAGGGCTTGTCATTCATCTTCAGTCAGTCTACAGTCGTCCAGTGTAAACAGGCATCCAGTGGTTGCCCAGAAATAGACCACACACACCTGGCGTATGCCACACTTTTCCACTGGTAGGTCTCTCTTCTGATGTTGGACAGTCAATGCTCAATGGCACAACCTGGTTTGTAAAATTTGCTGAGAGAAGCATCATGTGTGCTCTGTGCATGCTGAAAGAGGTAATGAGAGACATTTAAGTGGAAGATTGACCTTGAACTGAAAAAGTGGAGGAGGTGTGTGCAGGTGGGGGCCCTGTACATCAGTATTGAACTGCAGCCCTGAACTACTTTGGCCTAGTCTCAGTTTTAAACTCAAGTCCCTGTTTTATACAGAAAGTTACGTTTTCAGCAAAGGGTTTTTACCCAAGCTCACCATAAACCAGCTGCAGTTACCGTTCACAGACCAAAACATGCCTAAAACTAATAAAGAGAAAATCTCACATTCAAATTTTTGTGTGTGTGCTCATTTTGTAAAATGTTCTCTCCTCTTACTGTAATTAAAAACACACACATACACATGCATGCACTGACAAGTGCAACGCACACACACCTACACAACACAGCCCTCTGACAAGTGGAAACATTGCATGTGGTTTTATTTTGCTCACAAAATCTTCCACTCTGACGTGATAATTTAACATCAATGTTTATTTCAGATTTTTTTTTTATATTTACAGTTACAAATTTCAAATGGTAAGTGCACTATAAAATATCGTAAACTGAAAAAATGGGTTGGTTTTATTGCTTAAAAAAATCATAGAAGCTGAATTAAGTTGTTGTGCAAAAAAACCTCACACTTCAGATTAAAGTAAAAACTTGTCCTGAAATAAAAGGCAATAAATTGCCCCTAATTTACTAAGGATAAAAAAACAGCAAACGTGTAAAACCAACACCACAACCACATCCCCTGACCCTCACCATCTAAAGGCTGGCTGTAAATCCCAAGAAGGAGAATAACATGGTGTCATCACTCTTACAACCACTGATATTACTCATGGCTTTAACAGCCCGAGGACAAGCTGACATTCAATTATGAACACAAACACAGTGACAAAAAGGCATTGTAAAAAAAAAAAATCACGTGGGTTGAACAAACAAAAACACAGCAAGTGAAACTGATGGACGGTTCCTGTGAAACGGTGCCCAGTTGGCTGACAGTTTCAGCTTCCAGTCGGGAGGGGTGGGAGGGGGGCGGGGGGTTTCCCCAGGTCGGACTGTCCCTGTGATTGTCTGCTGTCCTTTACGCTGGAGCTTTCTCCAAAAACACCTGCAGCATCCAGGAAAACCCCACCAGCCACTGTTTTCCATACCTGGGATTTAGCACCGTTGACTATGACCTCGCTGGGAAGATGATGTGGCAAACAGAAATGTCCCAGAAAGTCATCTGTGAAAACACAAATGTTCTTCCATCGAGGTCATTTTGGTCTTCATGTCCTTTTGGCATCCTTTATCCAACTGTTTTAATCCTTTTCCATGTCAAACTGACACACTTTTACATGTTTCACTTCTTTAGAAATCTGTCCATCCAACAAATAAATTAATTCATTTCAAGACAGATATTTTTATTACTGCAAGGAAAAAGTATATACACATAAAAAATATTATCTATCCCTATCTATATAAAGAGGTCCATGGTTCGATGTGCCGCCTCCAACATGATAATGGCAGAGCTCACAGCTTGACCACAAAGATAACTGAATATTTTGTTCCCCTTGTCCACATTATTGTCATCCTCTTTATCTCTCTGTGGTGGCAAATATGACTTCTCCGATCTCTGCACATGTTTTAGGGGATGCAGAGCAGTGTGCCGTGTTGTATTTTTAGCTACACTTGCAGGACTTCACAATCATATTGGACAGCTGCTCCACCTGAAAGTAAAAATCAGCAGTAATGTGATAAATCATCTGTAAGTGTTGCTTTCAATAAAATGTTCAGCAAACATTTCACCTCACAACAAAGGTTACTTGGCTGCAGTATCGGTACCTTGTGTTGCCTGCCCACGTAGTAGAGGATTGGCAGTGGCTCCAGTGCCTGGGGGACACAGCAGGGCTGGGCAGAGGCTCCTGGATTGTGATGCTTATACAGGGCTAAAATCTGTAAATCGTTAATATGACAGAAATACAAGAAAACAAAGAGCTTAGCTCAGAATTTCATCACCGACCTCACATGTGGCAGAGGAACTGTTGACAAGGGCGTTTAACATATTTGATGAGTCATGACTTAATTATTGACTGATGAATACAGTTTACCAGAGTTTCCTTTACAGTTGAATAGGTGCAGTAAATAGTTTTGCTGAGTGATATTTTAGAGGCTACTCCACTGTAAAAAGAATAAAGACCCAAGATAAAGTATGCCAGTAAATTTTGTGAATACTTGTCAGATTTTCAGACACACACTACTGACACAAGATGTTATTCATGTGTGACTTCAACTGAACAAGCCTAAGGTTTTACACTAGTGGCTCTGTGAGGCTGTGCAAGCACACAGCAGTGCTTTGAGCTAAATGCCATGTCCATGCTAAGATCCTTGTGTTTAGCAGGCATAATGTTTACCATGTTTATGATGTAAGTGAATTTGTTAACGAGCTAACTGTTGTTGGCTATTGCTCATTATCACTAAACACGATGCGATCAGCTGAGGCTGCTGGGAATTTCATTAGTTGTGCAGGTTTTTGGTCATAAACCAAAGTAATAGACAACTTAACATTATTAACATTGTAATGGTAATCCATTCAATAGAGATATTATAGTGTGGACCAAAGCAGTGGACCATCCCTGGAGCCATACCTCTAGCGTGGCTAAAAATTTGAACTAGGCCTGCAACTAATGATAACTATCTTTAATACTTAGTATGCCATTATTATGTTATTTTTCTGATTAATCCATTCATTGTTTAGTCTATAAAGTTACAGGAAATTGTGAAAAATTCAAACCTCAATTTCCCAGGATGATGTTCTCCAGTAGTGGCCAATTTACTGATTATCGTTTCAGCGCTAACTCAAACCTTTCCAACAAGCCTTCATTCTCTCACACGACAGACCTCACCACTTGATGTGTTCCAGCTACTGGAGAGTGACTGGCTCAAAACAGTCAGTTCAGTAACCAGAGAACCAGAGAAAATCAAGCTGTGAGAAATCTTTTGGTCTGAGCTGCCAAACCACTCCACCTTATTCAACCATGTAATCGGATGTGGATGAGGTGTTGCACTTTACCTGAGAATATTTGTTTTCAGCATTCCAGATGTAGGTGCAGGACCCCATGCAGTAGTTGGCATGGTAGCCTGTGGGCTTGTGTATCCACTTCCAACCCAGATCTTTCCTGAAGTCGATGTACAAGCTCCTCGCACAGCAGGTCTCCGTCTGGCTGCATAAGAGAGAACAGGAAAACGTTTTGTGAAATGAGGCGTGTCACGAGATGCCATGCAGATGTTCAAAGCCTATTCGCTGTAGCAAAATCAGTCTGCAATGGGGATGGTTTTCAAATTCACTCATCCCACCGGTGTACAAATTACAGCTGTACTGGAGAAGTCTTCCCATCCTAAACAAGGCCACTAAGAATTACAGTATTTTAAATGAAAGTCTGGTGTCTGATATAACAGCCACTTCCCTGCCCGAGTGTGGCTGTGGCTTCTCCTGTCCACACATTTGAGTGTCCTTGAACAAGTTGATGACCAGGCCATCTGCCTTGCATTGCAGCTTTACCTTTAGCTGGTGTGTGGTTGCTTGAGAGGCACATTGTGAAGTGCTTCATCCCACTGAGGGTGAAAAACTGTACAAATGCAGTCCATTTACTATGCAGCTATTAAAATGACTGCGGACGTGTAAGGTGGATAAACCTGTTGCCTGGTACAGCTTTAAAAATATCAGTGACATGAAGTACAACAGAACAATGTGGTATGTATAGGATCGCTTACGCCGCACACGTGTCCCTCGTGTCCGTGGAGCGTTTTTTGCGTGAGGTGAGGTGGGTGCTGACGTTCTGAGGGATGGACATGGTCAGGATGTAGGGTAGTTGCTGGGCCAGAGTCTGCATCTTTGCTTGGTCTCCTCTAATTTTCTCGGTCCCAGAGATGTCAAAATTGAAGCTACTGCTAGCACTTGGCTCGTTCTCGCTGCATCCACAGAATAGCCGCAGTTGGAAACTCTGCTCATCCTCTGGTGGGACAGAAATTTATGACGTATCTGGTTGGTTACTTTATCAGTGAAGGTAAACAGCATCAGGACTGTACATGGGCTGAAGTAAACAGTTGGACAGGTCATTAGCACTAGATCACTAGATAAACTGCACTTGTTTACAGTAACTCACCAGTCTCCTCGAGCCACTTCTGCAGGGTCTCAGTGACATCGAAGGACAACCACTTGTCTTTCAACTGGTTCGTGACAAAGCGGGAAGCAAGGTAGCGGGCCGAGGTCCCCTTAACCCGGTACAGCTCCACCCGCTGCTCAGAAGCTATTGTGGTTCTCCTGATGAGCATTCGCAGCTCCGCACTGGTCAGCAGGCGGTAATCCCCCACTCTTTTCCGTATCTCAGAGATGTTGAAGAACATCGGGATGATTTTGTCCTTGACTGTGTCAGTTTTGTCTGTGCAAGTTAAAACAATTATTTCAGACAAGCAAGTTGTATAAATGTGTATCAGAGAGATTCATGGAAAACAGAAATGTTCTATGAGCTGATCTGCTTGCTATTAATATATTATGACCAATCAATTTCTGATCCTTTGTGTATTTTATACCAGCTGCCATATTTCTAGTGTCTCAATCCAATCTTGAACCACTTTGGAGGGGAATTGTAAGTCAAATGTTTAATTGTGGACATTTTGGTCTGTGTTTTTAAGAGCCAGCTATGATATTTTTTCAGTCTTTCAGAATTTGTTCCTTTGTTCAGAGCTGTAGAAAGACAAAACCACTGAGCTCTGTCCAGCTATGTTATGTCAGACAATATAACCTGAATTAAGACTCTGTCAGCAGATACTACATATTCCACACACCAAAAAAACTCTCTTTAATACCTGTGTTGTTTCTCTCCCCTCCTCTCTAGTTGTCTGATAAAAAAAAAACACTATCAGAGGGAGAGGAGAACAGCACTGAAAGTTTTTATGGTCATGGTGGGGTGGTGGAGCTCTTGTGAGCTTGTGATCATGGAGCTCTGGTTTGTTGGGATAGTTGGAAAACCACAATTATGGTCTATACTGTAAAGTTTACACAAAACACTAAAAACACACTGTAATATCTCTTGGCAAAAGAAAATATGACTTTTTGACTGATGGAAAATGCCAAATGGGGAACAGTTAATGGACATGAGGGCCAAAGAATTAGGTCTTTAAATGGACCAGTTAAGATTCTTTTAGCTATTTTTTTCTGTATTAGACTACATTCAAAATTATTTTTGTATTTACTAGTATTCACTATATTTTATCTGTACACCTGGTACATACAGCACTGTAATTTACTACATAAAGTCATACTGAGATATTTATTACTCAGTTTTTCATAAGTGAACTCCATGAAAAGTTCTTTCAGACATGATTTTCATAATTCTACATACGCATGAATGAAACAGAACTAGCCAAGTTCACAGGGTTACTCAACAATCTTAACTGCAGCCAAACATTCATCTATTCCAGCTGCTGTAAAGTTGACCATAGAGAGTGTTTTGTTTTCTTACAGTATTGCTGCCCATATTTGCAACTTTTATTCCTGTCCTGAGCCTGCCCATATCATGAGAGCAGGAACACTCCCCACGCAGAGCTTGACAGAAAACAGAGCCAAACTACTGAAGGCTTTAACACCATAAATCTAGCAGCGTTACATTATGAAGGATTAAGTCAGGCGGAGACGTGCAAAGATAAACGCAGGAAGGCAGATGATCGAGAGTGAAACACTGCGTAGAAAGAGACACTGAGAGGAGGTGTTGGGGGGGGGGGGGGGGGGGGGATGCAAAGAAAAAAGCAAAGTGAAGAATGCACTCATGTGGATATAACTCACAGTTGTGTGAGGTGGAAGTGGAAGGGGTGGTGTGAGCAGGGGTGCAGAGAAATTGGAGATGTGTATCAATAGAGCCTGGGGTAGACCGTCCACTGTGCCTGAGCCTGCCAAAGCACAACTCTCAAGTCCAGGAATTACTCTTTGACAGCAGCTACAACCCAGCCTCGCATACTTGTGCTGCATTGTGGATCCAGGCTGTGTCAGGATCCTCCATGTCACGGCTGCTTGTGTATCATTTACCACTGTGACCATCTGCGTTGCTGCTTAGGTAGTGTTTCACCCCTTGTACTGAAGCCAAACTGAAACTGAAAAGAGCTGGTGTGGAGTGCAAAGGGAAATGAGATGACATTTTACTGGTCCCACCCAGAGCAGAGTCAAATGTTTGGTTGTAAGGACATGAATGGAAACACAGAGTGTCACAACCGTGTACGGTACGTGGGGAGCAGTGAGCTGGCCATCATGTATCAAGCAGCACTGAGCATGGAAAGTCACCGTCTCCAGCTAGTTCAAGTAAACTGAGATAAATGTGTGAAGGGTTAGAGAAGTGTTTACGAAACAGGAAATTAAGTCACTTCCCCCAAGAAGCATATTGGCTGCAGCACCACAATTACGGTGAAGCTTTATCCTCACTTCTACTTTCCAATTAACACAGCTTGTATCGCCTCTGGCGTATTATCACTGCACTGTTCATGTGATAAAATTACAACACTTTGAGGTTAGTAAGTGTAAAGATTTCCTTTCAAGAAGATAAGATGAGGCCCCGCTCTTCCAGACAGGGGTAAAGATAGCGCCCGAGTTGGCATACTAACATGGGTGTGGGGGGGATTTGTGTGTTGTATCAGAGCCTATCCGCAGGTAAGCTGGGGACAGCTGTTGTGACAGGTAGAGAAACAGCCCTGTAATTACCAGTGGGAGGAACCAGATTCCAGCAACAGGCTAAATACCTGCCTCCTTCATATGCTCGGCTCCACCTTCCAACATCCCACTCGTCAATGTCTTGTTTCCCCACCCCACCTGGTTTGTACACATGGTGTCTAACCCCTGTTGCTACTCCTCTCCATTGTAGGATGGTAGCCACTCTATTTACTCTTAAATAATAATTACTCTGGAGCAGTGAACTCATTTCAATCCTGGTTTCCAACTAAGAAAGAGTTCCCTCCAGATAATGAGCGGAGTCACATCTGGACCAGTACCATGTTACATGCAAGAGGTGAATTTGTGTGGGCTCCAAGGGAAGGATGTTACTGCAAACCGGCTGAAGGAATTTAGCCTATTGCTCCACACAATTACCATGATGGAGACTACAACTATTAAGCTCTAAAATGCTCTGCACGCAAATATGCATCCCTGTAGGCTGTTTTGGAAAATCAGGAAAGTGAGATTCGTGCAGTAAAAGGAACCACAAATGGAAATGACGAATAACATTGTTAATGAATATTAAAAAAAAATCTTGTTCTCCCATGTGATTACATTTGAATTATTTTGTTTAAATACAGAGCAGAAGTTGGATTGTCTGACACGCACCCTTAAGTGTTTTTTTTTTTTGTTTTTTTTTTTATAATAATTGCAAAAGATGTCTTGCTAAGCCTACACATGCACACTGATACACTTGACATTGGCCCTTTCCAAGTGTGTGGAGGTCGGCTCTGTTTTAAGGAGCCACGCTGAGGGTTCAGACAGTGGATGGGTGTTCTCTGGCATTCCACAGAGGTAGGAAACACATGCTCCCCATGGGCACTGCTTGCACCGGACCTGAGTCACTCAAGATCTCAGTGGCCATCAGCCTGCCTTCCTTCCTGCCAAGCTGCCCTGTCACAAACACGCTGCAAACACACTGATAATAGGCTCAGGAAACCCAGCAGAGAGAAGCAAGAGAGGAGGAGAGAGAGGCAGAAAGAGAGAGAGATGGGTAATCAAGGGCAGAGAGCCATGGAAATTAAATGGAAAATGGTCAGAACGAAATAGAAAGAGATATGATGGAGAACAGGTGACAGGATAAGCAAGGGAGAACCCAGTGCTCAAGTTACAGGAAACCCCCAGTCTCTGAGGGACAAAGAGAGAGAGCGACAAGGGAAAAGAGAAAATGAAAGAGAGATGGCAACAGGGTGAAGGTGAAGGAGGACATGTCATGTCTTCCCTAATCTCATTTTTCTATTTTTCCTCCAGTTCTTTGGTTTTCATCTGAGCAGAACAAAATCATGCCCTTCATTCTGAAAGTTCTTTTGTTCTCTCTGTGCCGTGCACACTCCTGAGCAGGGTTCATCCACTCAAGTCTTTCTTTGAAGTGCTGGATAAAAGAGGGATAGTGTGGATGCCTGCCTGATGGGGTGAGGAGTATAAGCATATAGAGAACAATGGAGTAAAAAAACAAAACCAAAAAAATATGTTTATCATAATAGTTTGAGAGTCATTGTGCAATGAGAGCCAAAAACCATTTGGCTGAACAAACAGCATACGCAGGCTAGCCAAACAAACAGCGCTAATAAAGCAGTAAAAATGCCGTAGATACCACGAAAGCAGCGCAGAGCATCAGACCAGATGCCGGTGCTGCTAACTTGTAACGCCTGTGATCTCTGAACTGCTCAAGCTGCCTGAAGATGTTGGGTGGAGATCAGAAGAGGTACACATGTTGAGTGAATTTATGGATGAGATTGGAATTGACACCAGCTATTGGGCAAACAATGATTCATTTAGACTGTGGCAGCTAAGTTTGTCAGTCAGCAACTATTGTAAGGCTAATTTATGCTGAGACTTGGGCCAATGGCATGACATTGTTAAAAAAATTGATTAAAACAACACAATGCCTCAGATCTTTGGTTTTTGATATATTTATATGCTGTCGTTCTCATTCAAAAAGGACACCAGTTTATTTCCCTTTGCCGTCAGCAACCGTTAACGTCAGATCTGAAGAACGACCTTTGGTGCGTGTGTCTGTGTGTTTCTTGAGCAGAGTGCCTTACATGCCTGTAAATGTAGGAGCATAAATCAGTCATACTATTATTTGACATTGTTAGTGCTGTAGTCAGCAACTGCCTCCATTCTTGACACTGGGTGTTCATGTGTGCACAGTACATGACTTATTGCTGCTCTGAGTTATCTGGTACTTACTGATCATGCTGAACTTGTGCAGCACCTTGGCAAAGTACTCCTCCTCCTCCTGCTCTGTGGAGATGTCCGTCTGGACCTCAGTATGCTCCTTCAGCATCTCCTTGGTGCTGTTGTAGAGGGATATCAGAGTGGACGGGATCTCCTCCTCGTCTCCAGCCTGGTCAGGTTCAGGCTCTCTGGGCAAACGCAGTTTGCTGAGGATCTGGCTCCTGATGGCCTCAATGCGCTTTTTCCTCACCATCTCCAGGTCCACCGTCTTACATGTAGACATACCACTTACATTGCCCACCATGTACACAACCATGAGCATGAGCAGTGCCAGCTTCATGGTACCAACCTGACTGTAACCACTTATGTGCTCTGGTTCTTCTTCTTAAATCCTCCCTCACTTTTTCTTTCGCTGCCTGTCTCGGTCCAAGGATGGTCAGGGAATAGTGAATCACCCCGGGAAGAGTTGTGACTGATGCAAGGTGTTTACACACCGGCAGAACAATTAAAGCAGTGTGGAGAGTCCTGAAAGTTCAGGACTATCTGTGCCACCGCTGTCGCTACTGCTGTGGAAACCACTTAGCACTTGTGACTTCTTTGCATAGAAGCAGGTGGAGAGAATCCCAGTGGACAGACAGACAACGAGTGATGAGCCAGCCTCTGACTCAGCCACACAGGTAACACAATGACGTTGCAGCCACTGAAGTGAGTCCAGAGCGGAGCTGTCAAATTCTCATCCAAACGTGCACACAGACAGCGCCCCCAAGACTCAGAAGACCTCCACAGCACCCATCAGTCCACAACAAGCAACAACACTCACAGACCAACTTCAGATTTAAATTTTCAAGTTTTGAATCTTTATCTTCTTATCTTTTGAATCTTAATGTAATCTTTATGCAAGTACACCTCCACGTATCAGCTCAGTGCCGTACTGGTCACCAGGCAGTCTCTCTTTACATGTCCCAGGAGACAAGCAAATCTGAAAGGAGCCGTACAACACTCAGCAAAATGAATGAGCGGTGTTGGCAGAGCCCCGCTTACTTACGTCTGAGACTAAGGTTTCGCAATGGACACAGCTTCCTGTCCTCTCTGACCCAAAGATTTCCTTAAAGATCATTCAGGGCTATTCTGTAGATAGCTGTAATGTCTAATACCCTTTTTAATGTCCCTCAGGAAAAGAGGACAGCGATGATACGTCCTGTGCTGAACGTGTAGAAAAGGCCTTCCTATTTCTGTGTTTTTGAAGTTTGATCAAATGACCTCTGGCTTCCTTCACAGCCCAGATAAAACTCTCAGGGGCTTTGAGTCAACCCAGCGCTGATCAAGTATTCACAGTGAAGGGAAAGAAAGTACAATGTAGTATTTCAAGATCTCACTTCAATTAACTTTCTACAGCAGTCACAAACCTATAGAAAAAAAACATTTGACAACCTTGTAACAATCTCTCTCCACTCTGACTACCTCTTTTTAGCACTAACAGCATGTGATCCGTGTACAGCTGCAGCTTACCAGAAATTGCTTTCAACGCCTCCGACTCATGCCTACTTCACAGAGAGAGCAGCTGTCTCTCAGTCTGTGTCTTCATTCTCAAACACAATAATTTGATAAGTGTGTGCTCTCAGGTCCGAGATGAAGGCAGTTATCAAAGGGTAAAACCCAGCAAAACTCTCCCTCTGTCAGAGAAAAACTGTCCTGCTGTAACAACAAATTAAGTTTGACAAACCTTCTCTTTAAACGAGTGTACCATCCAGACACAGCAGCAGTAACGACAGCAGTAGCAAGAGTAACAGTCCCTCTGAGCTCACGCTGTTTTGGGAATCAGATTGCTGTCTCGTCTGAGTCCTCTCTTCCCTCTATCCATCCATCGGTATCACCTCGTTTATGCCCTCTACAGCTCCTTCACACCTCCCCTCTTGAGCCTCCTCTGACACAACTCCCTATTCACACCTTTGTCTAACTCCCTGCCTTTCTCCTTGTGCGCTCCCTCTTTCCTAGTGCTTGTCAGAGCTTGCTGGTGACAAAGTGATTTGTGGCAGCTCTGCACTCAGCTAACTTTTCTCTTGCACTCCCTCGCTCTGCCTCTCTCTCTCTCTCTCTCTCTCTCCCTCTAACTCTTCTTTTTTTTCTGGTTCCTGTTACTCGTCTAATAGAGCGAGGAGCTCTCCGCCCAGGAAATGAGGGTAACGGCCGCAGTGTAAAACATCTGCTGTTTAACAGAGTTGTGCTTGCTGCCTGCCTCCTGTCCACATCAGGAAGCCAAGAGCTGAACACGCTGAATTACTGACTTTAGAGGCACCAGCTCTCTCACACTCTCCGGCCTGTCTGAGATTCAGGCAATGATGACTGACAATGTCAACAAGCCCTGCATGGCACTAGTGTCTCGCCAACTGACCGCCACATTTACCTGGTAGCTGTGAAGGGGAATGCCTGCCAGCCCAAAGAACTTAGGCACTTATGGGACAAGCCGGTCTAAAAGTAGAATGGTGAATTTCAAGGGATGGAAAGCCAACAGGGCAGGACCGTGTGGTGCGCTGCCCTGGGTCTGTGTGCTTTTTAGAGGTTGGATTGTGTATTTTCAAAAGGAAGGCCAGACTAAAACAAACCGGTGATGATTTCAATCATTTTGTTTCTGTCTGAAGGATGATTCAATGGGGAGAAATAAAGATAGTAAATTGCCATTGTAGTCTATAGTCTTGTACTTTTTTAGGTTTTGCCCAAATGTGTTTCCCAAGGGTGCCTATTGTCAATTCACGCAACCAGTTATAAAGAATGAGCTATTTATCTTGCACTGGCAATAAATGGTGACATTTAACACAAGGAAACTCAAGGCAAAAATCCCCTAAAACACCAGCTAGAACAGAAAACACTGTACTATCCTACAGTGAGAAGTGCACTATATCTCTGATTGCCATTATGATAAGATGTTGAGAGTAAAATGAGGGTAGCTATCAAATGTCAACAGCTACTACTGTAACTTGTCCTGTTGTGTGGGTCTGTGGGAGCTTTGATGGGTGAGCACTGCCACCTGATGGTCAAAGATGCTACACCAGTTTGGGGATTTTCCTCTTGTGGTTGACATCTATCATCAACCTCTAGAATCATGTCTGAATATTCTGTTTATTTTTTCTTTCGTGTTTGTATCTAATCTTTTTTTTCTTTCTTTTTTACATAAAATAAACATGCAGTATGAATGTATGCTGTCATTATAACAGTAGCTCAGATGGGGTAGAGGATGGTCACACAAAACAGATGTAACTACAGATCTTGTATCATATTGTCTAAGAGATAGAATAACATCAGTAACATCAGCTAAATTAGAAAAGAAAAACCTTGCTCACACCTGGGGGTTTTCCTTTAATTAGTCAACAATGGAGCATTTCTTTCGCTCTTTTCACCAGTGATGTATTCTGAGACAGAAAATAAGGGCTGAGTGCTACTAGACAAAGAAAATATTGTATTAGCCTAACAGAGGGAACAAGTGAACAGACGTGCAAAATTTTGCTGTAACAACACATCCCAAGTATATATTCTGACCTATTTTCTCTACTCTCCACTGGTTTGTTAACATTGGCCTTTGAACATAAGAACCTCCATGCCTTGCTGACTCCGTACAACCAACACGTCTCGCCAATCTGCCATGGGGCATTTCATACCCTTCGCCACAAGGCCTTGATGCCAGCACCTCAAGGTGTCTGTGTGTCTCCAAGCACAGGAGTGCAACAAGGTCTGCTTTCCCATCATTCACTGTGGAGTCCTAAATGATTCTCTGTGTGATTCTGCAGAGGATCCCATAGAGCTGTGGCAAACCCCAAAGTCTTTGAGGCAGACGAGCCGAGGGAGGATGCTGGGAGAAGAAATATTCACAGTCAACAGAGAGAACAGATCATGTCACCGCATCAGAGCTGCTCCTGCATATATTTCACATCTGTGGCAAAGTAATATGAACTCATGTTCATACAAGTGGAAGGGGAAAGAAGCACTCACACCTTTAAGTAAAAGTAGTAGAAAGTAGTACACCAATGCAAAAATACTCCACTACAAGTAGGCCTACAAGTCCTGCATTCAAAAGCTTACTTAAGTAAAAATACAGAGTTTTTATCAGCAGAATGTAAAGTTATGCAGCTGAATTAATGTCTCTGTTACATTAATATATAGTCTTTGATTACTATTGCATAAACATACACTTTCGTTATAGCTTCTTTACCTAGGAAACTCCACATTATAGATTGTTGGGTTTATTAAAATAGATTATATTCTAGAAGATGATCATGTGTTTTGGATTTAAAATCTCAATCTTCAAAGTAATAGCTGTAAAAATGTATTTAGATATAGTGCTTGAATTAATGTAGAGGAGCTGGGGATGGTTGTAACTTTTATGACATTTCTGTCTGTATCTTGGAGCTCTTTTAAGCCAGTGCCTTCAAAATGTAATCCAAACAAGTTAAATGTGTCCGCTATCAAATGGTGAATGTGTTATCTCTGCAAACAAGCAGAAAATGCAGGTTTCATCTCAAACACAAGGAGTGAAATGTGACAAGTCACCCCATAGCCCGGATTAGCTGTTACATATGTAAGATCATGATATAAGGATTATGACAAAAACTTGAGGATTTTTGGAGCGAAGAGGAGAGAAAGATGTCAGTTTAATGGCATAGCGGGACTTTCAGCAAGTCATGCCAGCATCATGCCTTCCTTCCCGGACCCCTGTTCAAATACGTCTTGTGTATGAACATGGAACATGCCTACCTCGGTTAAACAGAAGGCCATAGGTTTGTATGAGATTATAGTGCATAGCCTAATGATTGTAATCTGCTGAGATTTGAAAATCAGAAACTGTACTAAGTCATGCTGTCTTCATAAACGCATGTGCATCCAGAGGTAAAAACAGGTTTTCTTTATTTCAAGTAGGCTATCGGAGTGTTATAAATGAATGAGCGCATTTCCTTTTACATGTGAACACATGGCCTCACAGGGCGAAAAAGAGCGATTGTCGTATGATTCAGAATATTTAAAAAATAAATAAAGAAAGAAAATAAATAAGTAAAATAAAACAAAAATAAATATCAAATACAATAAATAATAAAATACATTTTAAAAAAAGAGAAAAATCTCTTAGTGCACAGGTGTGCGTCAGTAAATGTCATGGAAACAGAACGATGACCCATCCGAGGCTATATAAGCTCTGCAGACTGGCCCCATCTCTCTCTTTGCACCTGGACACTGACCTGAGTTGACCTGCTGCAAACACAAACTCTGAAGCTAACTCTCGGAAAGCTAACTCTTGGAAAGCTAACCCTTGGATAATTCAAGCTGCTGGAAGACAACTACTTGGACACCGGATCTTGTTGGCAAAAATAACATCTGGATCAACGCACCACCGAGGAAAACCCACCACCCTGAACATGGCCTTCAGCAGGCCGCTGCTCGCCAGGGGACATCTCCTGACTGGAGTCGCCCATGAGCTTGACGACCACCGGGCAGGTAGGACAAAAAACAAAGTTTTCTTTATTACAAATTTAATAATTTATCTTCCTAAAAGCATTTAAAGCTCCAATAGTAAAAAAAAGTATGTGTAATTTTTTACATTTAAAGGTGGCCAGTTGACACCATGTTAGTGGTCTTGTTGGAAAAACACAGATTTAGTGAAAACAGACTTTTACTCGACGATTTCTCTGTGTAAATTGGTTGTTTTGTGTATAGAATGCATTAAATATTGCGGGAGAGCTGCGGAATGTATTAACAATTGTGTTTTAATTTGAAAGCACTGTTATTTTGGTTTGAGGGCATCAAATTTTAAAAAATTGCATCCAAATTATTGGAAAAAAGATGGCGACTGGGCCAAAATTCATAAAATGCCCAAATATGCTTTTCTTATGCACCATGGAGACGATGGAACCTTTACGGGCAAACGTCAGAACGTGGGGACGCACAGGTGTGTCCGCACCATCAGGGGCCCAGTTCATTTGTTTTGACGGTCGGAGCTTGAATTAAAATGTATCCGAAGCTGGAGTATTGAGTCGTTTTCAGTACAAAGTTTCTCACATGTTAACTCTTCAAATATTCCCCATAGTGCACAGACAGACCTATGTTAATGAGAGTGAAGGAGAAAGGTGTGTCTGGATGTTGGCCTGACCTTACACAGAGCTCTTGCGTTCAGTCATCTCACTTTGGCTTTGTGGTAACATGGTATTTCGCACACTGAAATGCGCTTTTACTCTGTCATTTAGTGGTTTATTTGTGAGGGAGAGGACAGTGATTTGTCTTGTGAGTTGTCACTGGGCTATATGTGGTCCTGGATGTCACCGGCTCCTCCACGCACCAAGATTTGCTCATAAACAGTGAAAACCGGTAATAAACGTGCTGTGCGCAGAAACGCAGACGTTTCTTTTGGAGAAGATTTGTTGTTCCGGACGTATAATTTAGTACCAGTGGTTCATCTTGTGTGAAGACGCACGCAGTTCAACGTTTATAGCATAGGTCTACTTGCGCGTCTCATTTGAAAACCGTGGTCTGTGGTTTAAGCAATAAGCACAGATGTTCCTATGCTGCTCAGTTGGTGCAAAAGAGAGGCCATGGATGTCGGATTTTCCTGTTTTCCTGTCTAGAGAAAGCATTGGAACATAACGGAAAGTGAAAAGAGCTGTGCGTAAAAGTGCGAGGCGCTCCGAGTCCTCAAGTTATAAAAGTTATAAAGCGTTATTTATGTGCGCCTTATACTAAAGAAACATTATTATTATCACTATTATTACTATTATTATTATTATCTGTTTTTAAAGAAATCCAGTGCAAAACCTGGCCTTTAAAAGATTAATGGAAAAGCATTCAAAATTCAAAACTTTGCTAACTTTTTCTATTCAGAAATTTTCAGATCCACATGAGTTTTGATATTTCCACTGATCTTTTTTCATGATCATCAAGTTGATCTGAATACACTCTCAACATTATGATAAAAGTAGTGAGTTCGCTGGTGATGCTACGCAGCCCTCATTTTGTTTACTCACTCACATCCTACAAAGAGGTTGTGAGGTTATAGAGGGGATTGCTGCTGTAAAAGGTTTGTTTACATCAGTGTGTTAATGTGTGTATTATATAATAATATATAATAATATATAATTATGTGACCATCAGTTTCTCATGTGAGTGCAGTATAAAATCATTCTCACGCCCTCCTCTGTTCAAAATGACAGTGACAGAACTCTCTAAAGGGGGCAGCTCCTTTTGTGTTGTTTGTGGAGCTTGTAATACATGTAGTGTTACTCTCTCCCAAAGAGCTGATGTTACGATATTATGAGAAACTGTTCATCTGTGAAATCGAGGTTTCATTTGCTTGAGCTTTTTCTCCTCAGGTGGCTCCTCTCAGGCCGTCGTTCAACGTCCCAAAGAAGATGGCCCTCCTGAAGTCATCTGGATTATGGACGACGACGATCTCCCAGTCTACATCTCTTCAGATGAGGAAGAGGACCATGAGGTTGTTCTCGTGGAGGCTGAAGATGAAGACCACTTCACGGACAGTGAGGAGGAGGAGGAGGAGGAGGATGACGATGACGATGACGAGGACGAGGACGATGACGATGACGAGGACGATGACGATGACGAGGACGATGACGATGACGATGACGAGGACGATGACGATGACGAGGACCTTGACGATGACGAGGACGATGACGACAACGACGACGACGACGACGACGACCGTGACCGTGACGAGGACGAACACGACGACGACGACGACCGTGACCGTGACGACGACGATGACGAGGACCATGACGAGGACGACAACCGTGACAAGGACCATGACGAGGACGAACACCACGACGACGACCGTGACCGTGACGAGGACGAGGACGAACACGATGACGAGGACCATGACCATGACCATGACCATGACCATGACGAGGACGAGGACGATGACGATGACGATGACGATGACGATGACGATGACGAGGATCTTGACGATGACGACGACGATGACGATGACGATGACGATGACGACGACGACGACGACGACGACGACGACGACCGTGACGAGGACGATGACGACGACGAACACGACGACGACCGTGACCGTGACGACGACGACGACGATGACGATGACGAGGACGATGAAGATGACGATGACGAGGACGATGATGATGAGGGACTAGAAGACTGGACCAGTGAGGATTCCAGTTACGACACCATATCTGAGGATGAAGAAGAAGACAACGATGAAGACATCGGACATCGCTCACCTCTCGTCCAAGAATTCCCCCCCGAGTTCTGGCTTGGCTGGCGACCAGAGTTTCCTTCTCTTCCTGCTGGTTTTCCACACCTCGAGGTCCCTGAGGAGCGACTGCCCCTAGTGTTTCCTCTTGCTGGTCCCTGTAGCTCTGTTGCAGAACCCTCAAGACCCTCTGAAGACCCTGCTGCCTCAACATCAGGCCACAGCTCCTCGACAAAGAGGAGCAGGGAGGAGAGTCACTGCGAGCAGGTAAGTGTGAAGAGGCACAGATGGGACTTCGAGGGAAGCCTTCAGGACTCAGCTCCTTCAACCTCAGACCTCAGCTTCTCCACAACCAGAAGACCCTGGCTTCGTCGTGCTGACTGGCCACTGTGGCTTGACGACAGCGACTCCAATTAGGGATGTCCCCCTGGAATGCTGCATGAAGCAGGATTAAAACCTGGACACTCTTTGCAAGTGGTAGGGCTAACAATGCCCCAGGTAGCCCTTGTGTCTGGCAGGGCTGTGAGTGCCCTGTGAAGCATCTTGCACCAGGGCCTCTTTGTATATGTGAATAGGAATAAGTTTAAGTATAAGATTATGGATAAGAATAAGTTAAAGTATAAGTATAAATAAAAGAATAAGTATAAGAAAAAGTAAAACTATAAGTATAGTATAAGACTAAGTATTAGGATAAGATTTAAATAAGATAAGAAAATAATAAGTGATAAGTAATAGGTAAGAATAGGTCAAGTATAAATGCCTGCAGCACAGGTAAGTTGTTTATTAATGACAATATTAACAGAAATGTCCTTAATTTCACAGGTTTAATTATTCAAAGATTATTTATTGACTCTGTTATATTGAATCTATTTTTCTCTTTAAGGTGAATATGGCTACACCAGACAAAGGTAAGTTAATGACAATATTATTATCACTTAGATTATTCATTTTACTTACTTTGTTGTATTTTTGAATTTATTTTTTCACAGGCATAGATGAACCAGATCAACATCCCCGCAGTCCAGTTCCAACCCTGATCCCAAGAACCACTGCCTCACTACCAACTGTGGTAAGAATGATAAGTCATCAGTTATTCATTGACTGTGGTCTGTTTTTGTACTCTTGAAGCCATCATTGCACTTCAGTGACCGTCAAAGATGATGTTTTCTTTCATTGTCACAGGTGGAGCCATGGAGGCTGGAGCACTTCCCCTGGTTAGCTGCAGTCAGCAGAGAGAATGGCCTTGCCCAGCCTCTAGGATACAGTACAAGCTCTGCCTCAACCTTCAAAAAGCGACTGCATGGAAGACCAGAGGCCGAGACCCAACCACCAGACCAGACAGAAGGATGGATGACCACAGAACCAGCTGGTGAAGAGTGGTCACCTGCGTGTCAGTGGGCTCAGTAAGTAATCCCCTCAGTGAGACTAGACAGTTAACAACAGTCACATAAAATGGTGATGAGCTAAAGTTAACCATATATATGTTGATATTTCTTGTAGCACCAAAGGGGTCCACTGAACCTTTGTCAGCACTGTACCCACTGCCAGTCAACAAACAGTATCTGAAGAGGCAGTGAGTAAAGAACCAAGCCCCCAGCCTTCACCCACCACTCTCTTCAGCCACCAGTCCAGAGGGTGAGGAGCGTCCTGCCTTCCTGCCCAGAGGAAGTTTTCACTTTCTGCTTCTTCTGTGTTGGTGGATTTGGACAGCTCCTCACACAGACACACCCACTGACACACAGGAAATTCGTCATCTGCCTCCAGCTGTGTACAGAAATCAAGACAGTCAATAGAGAGACACCAACAGCTCAAGCTAAATGAGAAAAAAATATTTTTAATCATTACACACATGGAAATGTGTAATTAAGTATTAATGCTTTGTCACATTTTATATATCACATGTATGTGAACAGGTTGTCTTCTGAATAGTGCAATGTAATTAATGTACAACAAATGTTTTCCAACGATTGTATAATCTTTCATATAAAATGCAGAAATAAATATTGTGAATATTATAATTTATTTTGTATTGCTTTTCATTTCAAATGAAGGCATGAGTGTTACATTTCTACTGTGGTATTTTGAACACTTTGGCAAAAAAAAAAAAAAATATGTAATGCCATCAAAATAATATTGCAATACTCATCAGGATGTTAATTCTGTCACTCACATTTATTTTCTAGTCATTGATGTTAATAAGCAGTGTTTGATATACTTTCCATTGTGTGCATGTACTTTAGGGCAGTGCATTATCTTTATATAGGTCATACATACACACATACAGTATATGCACCTAGCCTGTTATTCACTGATTTTTTACTTTTTATTAAGTGGGGAAAAAAAATCACATTTGTAGATGGTACAATGTTCCTACAACTATGTGTGTCACCACCGGCCTGTTTCAGTAACCTGGTAAACTGAGCACATCACAAGAGGCCACAGAGTACAGTAGAAATCTTCTTTTAGTACATCACTGCTGAAAAGGCACAATAAGTTATTTATCTATTGTTTCTGTTGATGGTGTGTAAATCGTACATGGAATACCACTGAAGATAATTCAGCATAACTTCTTCAAACACACACACACATTGTGCACTTTCTTTAAAGAGGTATGAAGCCTCTGCTGTTGAGCAGCGTGAAATGCATTGGTGTCTCTTTTTAATCCCAAAACATTGTCTTTGTATTGAAACCTGACTTGGGTTTCATCCAGGACCACTAAAAAAACCCTATATCATCCAACAACAGCAAATGACAGCAGGAGGATTATAAAAAAAATTATGCTGAGTCACTGCACCACCGATTATCGACAATATAATAAGGCAGACTATTACACAAATATGATAAAACTACAATTTTACGCACACAATAGTGCGCCAGTGACATTATAACAGAATGTGAGGACAAACGGTCTGCTGCTTCAACCATTTCACCTGTCGGCCACCTGTCTCCATGGATACAACGCACCTGTATTCACATGCGTGTTTTAACTTACGTAGCCAGCTCTGTGAATTGGTATCCTGTGCTGCGTCGGGTCATTGTTGCTCTTTCCTGCGCAGTTTCTAAGGGGTAAGTTAAACACCGAAATGAGCGGCACATTATCTCTGTGTTTGTCAATGTAGGAGACAGAGTTTCAGCACGAAAATGGAACAGACATGAAGACTTAGTCTGAGTTAGTGCACTGAGCTGAAGGGAAACAGTGAGCAGACGGGGCCACCGAGGGAGTGACGACGCGCAGGACGAGGAGACAGCGGAGAGAGTGAGTAATAACAGTATCAGAGAGAGAGGGTGAGAGACCTCTGTAAAAATAAGCCCTACTGAAGTTACTGAAGGCTGCGCACACATATGTAGCTTTGCGGACTTTTGCCCCCCCCCCCCCCCCCCCCCCCGTCTGACCCTGTCAGACTGTGGACAGGTGAGTGAGCCTCTCAGCCTCTAGGTTGTGTTCATGCCGGTGGTGAGACTAACTTAAACTACACGAGTAGGTTTTGTGTAGAAACAACGCACATCTTCTTCACTGTGGAATCTCTGGTTTCGAAAAATAACAATAATGCTTTTGTCAGTTTTGTAAGGCGACTGTGTCCCAGTGGAAATACCATAGACACGCATATATTGATGTTATTCTACTTAAGTAACGATGAAATGCAACGTTATTGCTTTTGAATGGAGTGGTGAGTTTGAGAAAACCTTGACCTTTTGACAGGTGACAACTGCTGACTGCCCAATGGAGAAATATGAAAAGCTGGCCAAAATTGGTGAGGGTTCCTATGGTGTGGTGTTCAAGTGCAGACACAGAGATACTGGCCAGATAGTAGCCATCAAGAAGTTTGTGGAATCGGAAGATGACCCGGTCATCAAGAAGATAGCATTGAGAGAAATACGCATGCTGAAGGTGAGAAGAGATTAGTATCACCCACTAGTATCAAGTTTGTTCACACCTAACACTGCAGGTGGATATGTGCAGGCACACAGGCACACATACACTCATTATATTATATGACTTTTACTATTATAACTATTATTATCTGAGGCAATTCTGATATAAAAATGAAAATAAATGCATACAATCAAAATAAAAGCCCTAAACACAACATGAACTGTAAAGTGCTGACACAGTGTCCATATTCTCTGTTGGCCCTGCAGCAGCTGAAACACGTGAATCTGGTCAACCTGCTGGAGGTCTTCAGGAGGAAAAGACGGCTCCACTTGGTGTTTGAGTTCTGTGAACAGACCGTCCTCAATGAGCTAGACAGACACCCTCGAGGGTAGGTCAGGGGGCAACACTGTGGACTAGACGTGCAACATCCGCTGACATGTGGTCTGTTGAAGCGTCGTTGAGTAAGACCTGAACTGAATTAGAGTTAGTTGATACTGAACGGCCACATGCAACATAAATTGAATAAATTCATTCACTTTTCATGCTCAGAGGTCTTTCATGTAACTTCTCTTAGAATCCATGACCAAATTGCAGAGGTCAAAGGTTACTAAGCACATTTCCTCAAGTTCTGTACTTCAGTATAATTTTGAGGTACTTATACTTTAGTTGAGTACTATAATTTTATGCTACTTTATACTTCTATTTTGCTACATCTCAGTTTTTTAGTAACAGTTACAGGTATTAGTTACTTTGCAGATAAGATTTTTTCATGTAAAAACCTATAAAATATGATGATTACATAAGATTAAACTAGCTCAAATGTATATATTTGCTCCCTCTACAGTGTTAAAATGCTGCTTATATGTTAAAACAGAACACTGTCATAACGCTGCCTGTCTGCAGCCTTTCTGCTGCATAGATAGTATTTTTACTTTTGATACTTAATTTATATTTTGCTGATAATCCTTCCGCATCTTTACGGAAGTACAGTTTTAATTCAGGACCTTTAGCTGTAATGGAGTATTTTTACATAGTTGTATTGTTACTTTTGCTTACAAACTCAAAGATCTACATACTTCCACTCCTGCACAAGAGCAGCTCTCTTTTAAGGCGTCATCTGTTTATCTTGCAGTTTAGCATATAACTCACTGTGTGTACATTTATTTACTTAGAGCGCTGCTTATGAAAGCGGCAGCAGTAAGGAGAGGGCTCAATTACAAAGAGCAATTGAAGACTGTTGCCAAGAGATCTCAAAGATGTGGAAATGCCAGCAGCAGAGTTAGGGAGGAGTAGCTGAGTCTAAAGCAAAAGATTAAAGTATTTAGGGGAAATGGGTCTTGTCTTCTCTTTGCTCCATGCTCTCCTCCTGCAATCTATGGTCACAAGATAAGATTTTTTTTTTTTTTACCATGTGAAGTCACAAGCCTAAGTCTGACCATTTTTCCTTTTCCCGCAAGGCTGTGCAGCAGAAACTCTAGCTGCTCCTGAAAACAAAGGCGCTGTTGCCGTTAGAGACAGGCCTAAGGTTACCCCGGTGACAGGAGGGCTGTGTAAAGCACCACTTCTTTTTTTAAAATTGCGGGATAATAGATGAGGAAAACTTGTGTTTTGTTTCTCTTACAACAATCAGTATTCCTTTGTCTGTTGTTCTCTGCAGGGTACCTGAGGCTCAGCTGAAGAGTATAGTGTGGCAGACCCTGCAGGCTGTTAACTTCTGCCACAAGCACAATGTCAGTATATTTTTAATCTGGTATTTAATTTAATATTCTCTGGGATTGTCATGTATTAATCATTTGAGTTTCTCCCACAGTGGATTAGGTTGAGGGTTTTCAGGACTAGACTGGAATAATACTTTCATCCCATAAATACAGTACATTGAAGTTACTGGTCTCTGTAATCATTTCCTCCTCTCCATACTGACCATGAGGTTGTGACTACACTGTAAAAGATATGGGACTGTCCACAGCTTCATATTATCTTAAGTATATGTTAAAATGAATTTTTGTACAGAACAAGGACTGTGCATTTTGTCCAACATATTTTACAGAGTAGTTGAAAAAGACAAATGGTCACAGCAACAAATACATCTCTACCTCTGGCATCTGATAATTATTTTATGATACAATCTAACCACATTAGCACTTTTTAGCAGAATCAATCAATATTTATTATATAATATAAATACTTGTGTTTGCAAGAACAATCTTATTTTAGTGTTGTTAACTTGTTTAATGTGGTTGCTCACAGCATTGCTTTACAATTTTTTTTCCTGTGATAATATTTTACCAAATTCCAGGCCAATGCTCATCATATCTGACAGGTTCAGTTTTAAATACAACATATTAGCATTGGAAAACTTGACTGAAGCTGTCCATCAGGAGCCCATAGGGTTCAATATTAAAATGTGTATAGGTTCCTGATCTCTTGTTATTGTTCCTCCACATTTATTCCTATTCTAGTCTTAATATAAGCCTCTGTGCCATAAAGAGTCTGTGTATCATGTTGCCTAAATCCCTGATCCCTGAGCGTTTATGTTGCAGTGCATCCACCGTGATGTAAAGCCAGAGAACATCCTCCTGACCAAAACTGGAGTCATCAAGCTCTGCGACTTTGGCTTCGCCCGCATTCTGAGTAGGTCATCCAGAGAGCCAGTGCTTTTATGTGCATTTAGTGTTAACGTACCTCTAATGACTTATTCAGCACGGAAGCTTTATCATTTCCGGCTGATGTGCTCCTCACTTTCAGTGTTTCAATAAATGCGTTGCAAAGGAGGACCATCCTGCCAGTTAGTGTGTCTCTGTGTAGTGTGTCTCTGTTTACCCTTCCTGCCTTAGGTTTCAGTGTTATGTTACCATACATTAACATGCAGTCAATCAGTATGCCTTGTAATCCCTTCCTCTACAATGTACGTGTTATTTAGTGTTCATTATTCAGTATCTTAAGTGTGTGTCTGTCCATACAAGTAATCTACATCTGTGTGTGTGTTGCTATACTCAGCAGGACCAGAGGATGACTACACAGACTATGTAGCAACCCGCTGGTACCGGGCCCCTGAGCTGCTGGTTGGGGATACTCAGTATGGGCCTCCTGTGGACGTGTGGGCTCTGGGCTGTGTCTTTGCTGAGCTGCTCCATGGGAATCCCCTCTGGCCTGGGAAGTCTGACGTTGACCAGCTGTACCTCATCCGAAAAACTCTAGGTACACTGATAAGGGGCCATGGTAATGGGTGCTTAAAGGAAATAATCTACCTATGGATGCACTTGGACAAACTTACTTGCGTAACTATGAAGATCATTACACAGATTATATATGACATTACTTTCTTCACAGATCCCAAGATCAGCAGATGGATTTACACAGATTGTAAAATCATGATAAAATCACATAACTTCTGTTTCCAGACAACAGCAGTTAGCTTGAAAGCAGATCTGCCTTTTCAAGCAGTCTTGGTGCCGTTGTTTAGTCGCCTAACAGCTTTCATTTTATAACTAAACTAAATGTGAAAATGCAGCAGAGTTTGTTTGAACTGGCGAAGTTAGGTAAGGAGAGTTAGGTTAGGTGTGAAGGCACCTTTAAAAAACAAAAACCTGACACATACTAGGAATGTTTTAGACCTTAGCTCAACATTTACTTTTGCACTGGATGAAGATTTTGATTATCTTGTTTCTGACCTCAGGTGACCTGATCCCTCGTCACCAGCAGGTCTTCCGCTCTAACGTTTTCTTCAGTGGAGTCAGTATTCCTGAGCCAGACACAACGGTACGAACCCACCGATACCACTGGGAATATATATGTTCTATATATATATACATATATATGTTGTCAATGGGGAGGTGATGAAGTGTGGTGAAGGTGTAGTTATTCCCCATTTATTTGTGCTCTTAGGAACCCTTGGAAAAGCGCTTCCATGGAGTATCCCCTCATGCCCTCCAGGTTATGAAGGTATCTTATGTTTATGTTTAACAAATATGAACCCACTGTCACCACTGGGAACGACTGATATACCAATACATATTAGCATGCTGTGTATTTTAGCACATGAATAACAAGAAGTTTAGAAAAGCTAAACTACTACATTTTTGAGGTAGTTTATAAGCTGTGTTGCCATTACATACTGTCAGCCACAATTCTTTTTTGAACAATATTTAAGTCATATTCTTAGGTCAATAAATCAGAATCTGGATATTGTATCTGCCAATGCTTCATGCTAACTCTGTACCACTTTGTGTGAGCAGTCATGCCTGGTGATGGACCCCTCTCTCCGGCTGTCCTGTGAAGAGCTGCTGGAGCTGCCCTATTTCCAGGAAGAAGGAGGAACCAACTGGGGCCGCGAGTGTGAGCGCCCAGGAAGACGACATGACAAAGGCACCCGACGCAGACAGGCAGGGGTAAGAGTCAAACACAGTGGCTTAGGTTTAACCCTGGAAGAAATCATTCCCATGACCCCAAACTTTCAGACTGTGCTGTCCTGCTTTAAACATGGGTTATCCAGCTACACTCCACCCCAAAACTTTTACTGATTATAAAAGATTCACCTCTGTTAGTCTCAAAAAATGCTGCAAAGAGTTGGTCAAGTAAAGTTAAGTCAATTTTATTTATATAGCGCCATCACAACAGAAGTTATCTCAAGGCACTTTTCAAATAGAGGAGGTCTAGCCCCTCTCTTTACAGTATTATTTATAGACCCAACAATTCCCACCAAGAGCAAGCAAGCAGTTGGTGTCTGCACCACTATGCTTATTATGGTCCATACAGTTAAAATGTGATACACAGGTTACATTTGTCAGTCACTTCAGCTGCCTCCAACAAGCTGCTTCTTTACTATTGCCATAGATTGTAACTTTTATAAGTTCAAACTGACCACAGTTGCTGATCCCAGAGAAAAAACTAGCAGCTTTAAGCAGCCACAAGGACAAGGACATTCCCTCTAAGTGGTATTTTCACCACTAGTCAGCCTGTCAAAGCGTTATCTTAATATTAAAAAATGTTCACGATTTGCACAGCAGATAGTTCAAGTGGTTTACTCACAGGATCTCTCTCTCTCTCTCTCTCTCTCTCTCTCTCTCTCTCTCTCTAGGCACAGTACTTGCCTCAGTTACCAAACAGCAACATCTCACCAGCACCTGATGTCAAGAAACAGGTGAAGCATAAATATCACCTGCCCAACATCTAACAGAGGAACAGGCTGGACTACAAGTTTGTGGCTGAACTCAAAAACATGGACTTGTGCAATCATCTGAATACAGTTAAATTTGAATACACTTATATTCTTGGTGTGAGTGAGGAGTATTTTTAATTTTATGATCATGTTCACTTGTCCACAGACATTATCACTTAATATTCTTATACAATAGTTAGGGCATTTGCAGTTGCAGGTTAGGCAACACACTTACAGTAATATTACCAAAGACTGCACACTCATGTGGTCATCGCTGAAGACACAATGGCCACTGCATTTTAACACCTCTATAAAATATCTTCTTAGAATCACCAGTGTGCCATCATCACTTGGACATAAGCACCAGAGTTTTCTTGTTTTCTGGCACAGTCAGTGGCAGCAACTGATCCCAATGCAGGTTCATACTGGCTATCAACTGTGTTCCACATATAGGATTCATCTATTTAACAAGTGAGTCAATTAAACTGTATTTATGTTCTGATATATTTTATTATAAGGTTTAATAAGGTTTAATAAAAGTTGCCATGACAGTCATTTGATGGGTTCTTAACATATTGCAGCTTTAGTCTTTGACAACGTCTGACATGGACATTCCCTCTGTTGCTCAGACACAAGACCGTGGTACACTGGAACATCCATCAACACACTGACAGCCTGACACACTGCTTGACAGATTGCCTGACCTTGAACTTATCAAATTACTCACGCAACTCCTTGTTACTCCTTACTGTGCTGAGGCCTGTAGACAAGCAGATAAGGGGCCCTACAGCTGGTCACAAGATAACTGATGGAATTTGAGTAAAACATTAAGTATTTCTTGTTTATCAATAAATTAAAACAGTATACAGTTTGATTCATCCAGTTTTCTTCAAAAGCAAACTACCCCAGAAAAAGTACATTTATGTACAGGCAAGTGTAAAAACACTGTAAATTACACTGGGTGCATAATTTAAATTACACACAACAGGTGAGAAAAAAGAGAAATGCCATTACGACATACAGGATTAAGGGAGGTATTAATTAAGAGAACTTTTTAAAATCTTTGGTAAAGCTTTTTAACATTCGGCAAAAGTGAATAGTGTGTAATATACTGTAGTTAAAATAAGGCGCTGACACATGAAGAATGTGGTCAAAGACCATTTTGGTGAAGTTGAGGCAAACGTCAAAGTTACAGGCACAGGAGAAAGAAGTTTGTGCTTGATCTCCGCTGGGATGAAATTAAGTCCTTTGATATCAAATGATCCCCTCTTCAGAGGTTGAAGGCCAGATGAAAGGTTGAAAACACAGGACTGTTCTGTCACCGAGGCGTAGCAATGATCTCGTACCTGCGAGGCAGATTGGCAAAGCTGCTGCACTCAGGGCTGAGGTCTACGCTGTCAGGTCCTCCAGGGCAGGAGAAGGTGAAACGCTGCAGAAGTGACACCATGAAGAGGAAAATCTCCATGCGAGCGAGGGACTCTCCGACGCAAGATCTCTTTCCTGAGAAAACCACAAAGAATGAAAGATGTACCTGAGATAAATTACTATTTATTGCAGGGACTGGGTTTATAATTGGCCTCTTAAACATATCGCAGGTCAGAAAGGAGCATGACAACACTAAAATTTGTTTAGCAAGCAGGTTGAATATTCAGCCACATTTTCTGAGCGAAATCAAAGGAAATTAACTTGATCATTTACCTGCAGAAAACGGCAGGAATGCAGGATTTCTCTTAAAATTGCCATTTTGGTCCAGGAAGTGCTGGGGGTTGAAGGAAAAAGGGGTTTCCCACTGTTTTTCCTCTTTCAGCACAGAGTGCAACAAGGGAATAATCACAGTATCCTGTTGAGACAAGACATTATATAATATGGAACATTTTGTGCTTTCTGTATCAATAACACTTCATGTAATGAAAACAGAATACCTTGGGAATTGTGTAACTCCTGAAAGAGATGTCCTCGAGGGAGTAGTGAGGGACGCTCAAGGGAGTAACATCCATGACACGCTGAACTTCATGGAGAACTGCATCTGTAAAGGGGAGGGACTTCCTGTCCTCCATAAAAGGACAACGCTCCTGTCCAATCACAGCGTCAATCTCCTGTTGCATGTTCTCTTCAGAATGAGGAAAATACAGACATGTAACTGGTGCAGAAACACTTACCCAATTCATCAATTAGTAAATCAGTTCTGGTTAATCATTTAAGGGATTCATATAACAAAAAAACATTTGCTGGTTCCAGCTTGTCAGTTCTGAGGGTGTGCTGCTTTTACATTTTACACATGCTTGATATTCAACGCTAGAGTGAAGTACAATGAATGTTCAGCACAATGTTAGAGTTGTAAATCTCAAAATGCTAATCGGCATTCATCAACATTATACGCAACCAATGACAAGGTGCCAGGCCAAGAGCTATAGTCCTGAGTCTATTAAACACGTTTGAACCTACAATGTATAATCGAGATGTGTTTAAAAGAAAGAAGGTTAAAAAAAATCAATTCAAGATTAGCTTCTCTTTTAACCTGGTGCCACTGGTTGTTACCTACCCTGTATTTTAGGGTGTTTGATCAGTACATTTAGTGCAAATCTAATGGTGGAGCTGGTGGTTTCTGTTCCTGCCAGGAACAGATTTAACACTGTTGACACCAAGTTGTCGAGGTGGAACTCAGTTGTGGGGGTGTGCTTTTCCTTAAAGAACAAGATGAGAACCATTTTACGGTTAGGACAATACAACCTGCAGGATCAAAATTCAAGATGTTAAAACACACTTCAGTGAGTTCACCTGTGCACCTATCAACAGGTGTGCAGATGGTGGTATTTGCAGAACTCCATTATATTATACTTTATATGAGTAAGAGTAGAGTAAAGGAAACAAAGATGACTTGTAGTTCACTTTCAGTCAATGATCCCATACCTGACTGAGTCTCATGAGGAAGCAGTCGATGTAATCTCTGGGTGAGCTGGGGTCCAGTGTGTCCTCATGTTCCCGGATTTTTTTCATGGTAAACTCTCTCAACTCTTCAGTCCTGGCAAAAATTTTGTGATGTCGACCTGGCACCCATTCCATCAGCCGAGGGAAGATATTATACATCTGTGATGGGGGGCGGAAAGGACTCATTGAAAAATATGTTAGCTGAGTAAAAAGTACCTGCCAACCTTTGGCATTCGAGGTGTTACATAGATAAAAATGCGCCGACGCTCACTGCATACAAACCTCAAATCATTCCCGAAGGGACCAACTGAGAATACATCATCACCATAAAGACAGAATAGTCTCTGAACCCTGGCAACTGTACTTCAAATTTAACAATGGGTTAAAGAAAACACAAATGAAGCAAACGTCTTCTCTGCCTTAACTGGGCATCACATTTAGAAAAAAAAGACTGAAAGTAAATGAACATAAATAAATTAAACAAAGTTGCTGCGAGTCAGACTCAGAAAATTAAAGAAAGAATTTAGCAAAAACGTTGTGCTAGGTGTAACATCTGAATCACTGGTCAATGTGTTTCTCAGTTTGCTTGTGCATTGTGTAGTTACAACTTTTATTAGCAGTTTTTTATTTCTTTGAGCTTCATCCATTTGCATGTTTTCTTCAACTGCAGCAACTTTCTCAACAACAATAGAGGAGTGACCAGCGCATAAGCACAAACATAGATCTCATTGAGTCCTGATATAGACAATAATGAGGGGAAACACTGTGAAGAACATTATGGTAAAGATGGTTCCTTAGTGTAGTGTTGGGAGTCATATCATAACATCTTGTCATGGATCATCTCATTCTAATCAACTAGATTAGTTATTATTATATATATTAATTTACAGAGCACAAAAGCCTAAAGCTGAGCGATGTCTCTCACTAAACACCAGCCCACCTCCTCCTCTCACCTGGCCCAGGGAGTGCTGAGAAATTTCAGGACTTCTGAGATTGTCTGCAGAAGGTATAGGAAGTGGTCATCATCATAGCTGAAGCGCTGACCGAACACCAAGCAGCAGATCACATTGGACACACTGCAGCTCAAGAAGTAGGTTGGGTCAAAAGGTGTAGCTGGGGGGGAGAAGTGCTCATTAAATTATCAGTGTGACCTGAGGCTTTGCCAAACAATTAGAAAAGAGAGCATAATCTCAATCACTTTACTGCTTGGGAATAAATCTTAAAATCAATAATATATCATTTTGGAGATGCTCTGACCCAGTGGTCTAGAAATCACAATGTGGCCCTTGTCAAAGTCACTCGAATCCTTACGCTTGCCCATTTTTTCTGCTTTCAACACATCAGCTTTAAGGACAAAATATTCACTTGCTGCCTAATATATCCCACCCGCTGCCAGGTGCCACTGTAACGAGAGAATCAATGTTATTCACTTCACCTCTCAGTGGTCATGATGTTATGGCTGATCGGTGTATATCAGATCAGAAAAATACAAAAACAGAGCAAACACACCAGGCATGCACAGTCACTCTCTCTCACACACACACACACACACACACACACACACACACACCTTTGGTACTGTCTATGCGGGCCACCAGATGCTTGCTCTCTTCCTGGATCCACTTTTCCATCCCCTTGCGTCCCATTCCAAAGTCTCTTAGGGTTGTGAGGGTGAAACATCGCAACTGCCTCCAGCGCTCTCCATTACTGATCGCTAAACCTTTGAAAAGTGTAGAAACAGCAGCGAAAAGAAACTAATGATAAATGTGGCCTCCTCCTACAAGAGAGACAAGCAACTTGTTGCTACCAATTAAAGCTTCTGAAGTGCAAGAAAACAGCGTGATAGACAAGTGCAGGAAAAACCTCAAATAATTTCACAGAAGCAATTGGGAAATTTTCAACAGTTGAAGCCACTGTCTGCAGTGATATAGAGGTGATAACATCGGCCATAAGAAATCAGATCAAAGATTTGCAGCCTGGTGTTAAGGACAGAGAATGCCTGTCTCAAACATGTTGACCTGGTGCACATGGCATCACAAAAATCCCATATTACCACAGCCCTTAGTGAGTCTGATCACGAAAGGAAGAGGCACTCTGCCAGAGAAGTCATCTGCCTGGTCCACCAGTGCCTCCTTCACAGCATCGTGCCCCACCAGAACCACAGTGCGCTGACGGCCCAGGTACACAGTCATCACAGGGCCACAGCTTTCACTGAGCTGGAGATTAAACACAGCCACAAACATGGACTGGATTCTTGACCTGGCGTGCAAGGAACACCACAGAGCAGACACACCCACTGCTGCAGCACTGCAGCAAGCAAAACAGTCTCAGCAAACACAAAATCACTGACACACAGCTCACAAACATAAAGCTACAACTGAGACTGAAACATACAGGAAGTACACTTAAAGCATGGCAAATCTGTATTTCTCTGAGGTTGGCAAAACTTTTCAAGATTTCACTGCTGAACAGCAAAGTAATTCAGATATTCAAGGGACAGGGCTCAGAGTGTGTTTACATACAGTGGCCAGAACCAACGCACAAAAGGTTACAAACACAATACACTGAAGTCAGACCAAGGGCAGTAGAGCTAAAGAAAAGTGCAGGCAAGTCGGTGCAAGAACATGATAGATTTTCATCACAAACTACAAAACAAAGTAGTCTATCTCTGTCACCTGCAGCAGAGATTTGAACGGAGCTCTTTTGTCCAGCTGTGGCAGATTTCCTATGACAGGCAGGCCTGAGGGTCCTGGAGGTAAACGAAGCCGTCCGCGGCTCTTCAGGCTCAACAGCCACAGCAACACAGCGATCAGCCCCGCCGCAGCCAGCGCGCTGTACGCCGCCATCGTGCTCCACGGCAGCGCCGGGCGTCTGCTCACAGCGGGGACCGGGGAGGGGACGGCAGCGCCGGGCGTCTGCTCACAGCGGGGACCGGGGAGGGGAGGTGCGGCTCCGCCGGCAGCGTAACTGCTGTTCGTCTGTCTGCCGTCAAACCTTTAGCCTCGATCCCATGCTGCTTTAAGGTTAGAGCTGTTTTTTTTTTTTTTTAGATAATTTTATTAACACAATGGAAGTTACAACAGCGTTATCGTCCCATCAGTAGTAACTGTGTGCTCGGGGTTATGCACAGATCATAATACACGAAATATATTTTAAAAGCAAGAGATAGAAATAAAATAAATAAATAAAGTTAAATAAGATAAAATAAAAATCAAATTCGTTACAGCGGTAGTTTGTGCAGGATTTTAAGTGTGTTCAAACATGATTTTAACATTTGCACCCGTTTTCATTAAGTTTCCTCAACTCAAATTTTAAAAGCTTCCAATATTTCCCATCGGCCCTTTCACTTTCAGCCATTATATACGCCATAGACTGAATATAAAAAAGATGCACACTCATTTATTGTTAAGGTTTCTGGTGGTGGCAGCACAGGCAGGTTCAGTGAAGGAACTTGATCAGACTGAATGATGAGGACCAGCAGGCTTACAGTCAGCAGGGAGGGAGACACAGAGACACACTCAGTGCTGGCGTAGGCACTGGCTGGGATAGGGAGAAACTGGGAACAGGTGCATGAGCAGGGAAGTTCAGGAGATTAAAAAACAGAAAACAGGTGAGCAAGTGAATATGGACACAAGAAGAGAGTCTGGAGACATCTGGTGGGTGGGTGCAGTATGACAGGTGACTGTGCTGGAGGGAAACAGGGTAGGGGGACATGGCAGGCCCAGAGGAGGGAGGAAGAGGGCCCAGGGACAAACCATAACATTATCCTATCATTAATAATTATGTTTAGAGGTTCATCAAGTAAGAGTGAATTATTGACCCAATTTGATTACATATTCTTTATTTCAGTAGAATTTATGGCTTTATGGTCTGTCAGAGGTGTCAGAGTAATTTCAACTTTACACTGTAAGTATGAGTCAGAGATTAACCAGAAATCTACTCCACAACCAGGCATGTTTTTTCAGGTAAACTCTTTATATATCCATTAAGCTTCTCCCATTCATAAAATCAGTCACAAGAGTTTTTTAATGTCTCTAAAATAGCATCTAATTAGTGTTTAAAGTTTCAAACAACTCCTTGTTTTCCTTCGCATTATTATAGACATAAACACTGGCAATTAGAAAAATCTAGATATTGTAAGACAAAATTCATAAGAACGCAGTGGCCATATGGGATTATCTTCCCACTTGTGTGAGTGTTCCTGCTTAGGGCTGATTTCCATACATCATCCACAAACGCTTCCAACACTGTGATTTCCAAGAGTTATAGTTTTCATCAACAGAATGAGTTTCATTTTTGCATAAAAAATAATGCACTTCACTAAAGCTCAAGCATTAAGTGAAAAGAACTTAATAAGAGAAATTATAAAACAGGACAACAGTGACTGTCGTGCTTTCAGGTTATCCTGCTATAGCTGAATCAATGAACGTATCTCCCTGTTAGCTGCTAAGACTCTCCCTACGACAAGGTAATCTTCTTCTCCTGACAGCCTTTCTGGATACTGGCCACAGTAGGTTCATTTTTTTCACAATCTCCTAAACTACCCTCCTTGAAGCAGAGATTTCTTTGTTTCAGGTATTCGTTGTTTGGACATCTTCCAGACCATGCCAGAAAAATGTCTCTCAGAGAAGGATGAAATCGTGGACTTGTGCTTTGGCTGAGTGTTTTCTGCCAAACCTGTGAACAGGATCAATCACTTCCAGAAACCTCTCTTTATAGCCCAGAGCTACATTTGGACATACATCAGCCACCTTTATTCTCACCTCCTCCTCTTCTTCACGCAGACCACATACATGCACAGATCCCACCTTCTTTTGTAGCACTCCAACTCCAAAACTTTGTTTTCCAAAGACTTGATCTTTTCTTTGTCTTTGCTGACTCGATCTACCATGTGTTGTGTTGTACCTTTTATGTCTTGCATATCAGCAGAGAGAAAGTTCATGGAAGATTTGAGCTCAACACACTATCCAGTCGAAGAGCCTTGCTCCTGATAGCTAGCTTGAGTGGCGCTACGATGTCGTCTGCCGTTTCTTGTCCCATTTTCCCTTTTTTTCAGAAAGGCAATTTTGTAGGAGGAACAGGTGGGCCCCTCATATTTGCATTTAGCTGAGCTATGTGGTGTTAATACAGTTCAGCAGATGCTGCTTCTTTGAGTAAGAAGGCTTCAACCTTCTCGTTACCCAGAGTGACTCTAGCTCTATGAGTACTGAGTACATGCACAGCCTTCAAACAGTTTTTGCTGCAGATTTATTCCCAGGCTTTAGTAAGAGATCAATGCATTTAACCAGCCTGGTGGTCGAATGCCCTGGAACATGAATGAACTGATATCATTGTCACTGGAGTGGAGTGGAACATGCAGGTATGTCTGTTATTCCTGTTCGCTCTCCTCCAGAGAACTTTGCTCCAACTTTGCTGCAATGTTTACTTTCCCAGTGGTTGACACCGATGTCAAGATTTAGGTACATGGCTATAGGCCAAGTCACTTCTTATTTATTTTTATCCACACACTACTGCACAAATGTTTTGGCACTAAATGTTTATTTTGAGGGCCTGTGGGAGTGCGCGTACTCCTCACTGTTTAATTGCTCCTCTTCCAAGCAAAGTTTATGTTGAATTATACAATATGTAGTACAAACGGATGTATACACAATTCCTCCTCCGCTGGACGAATGATGTATATGGTGATATTGACATTTGTATAAAAATAACACAAGTAGTCATAATGATAACAATACATTTGTATAGAAGTAATATGTTTATTTTTGTTATGTACAAACAATTAATGTAACAATTAATACAGACACCAAGAACTGATCGACATATATACATATACATATAAAAAGACTTCATCTTAAACACTCAAAATTCGGCTTGGGGAGAAGCTGTTTCTTAAATTCAAAGTCCAAAGGGCTGTCCGCTATAGCACAGAAGTAACAGCAAACAGTAACTGCACAACAAACATTACAGCATCACAATAAAGCCAAGTATGTCGTACAGAGATTCCTGTGTGTGACTCAGAGTGCTTTAAGCGATGACAGACTGTCTGAGTGGAGCTCCTCTTTTCACCGTGGTGTGGCGATGATCTGGTACCTGCGAGGCACATTGGCAAAGCTGCTGTACTCTGGAATGAGGTTCATACTGTCCGGGCCCCCAGTGCAGGATATGGTGAAATGCTGCAGCAGTGACACTATGAAGATAAAAAGCTCCATACGAGCCAGAGACTCGCCGACACAGGCTCTCTTCCCTGTGAAGAGACACAGTCACAAACAAAGTGCTGTATGATGCAAAATGATTTCTTGTGACTGTGAAGGGGCAGAGAGTGGGATACTGTATATAGCACAAGATAACTGGCATCCATCAAGGACAAACCATAGATTCACATGAGGTTGTGAACATGCTTGACCAGCAACCTAACTGGTGATTATCAACTAACTGTTGACTGTGATTTACCTGCAGCAAACGGCATAAATGCAGGATTTTTCTTGAAGTTGCCATTCCGGTCCAGGAAGTGCTGGGGGTTAAAGGACCAGGGAGTTGCCCATTGCTTCTCCTCTTTCAGCACAGAGTGCAACAAGGGAAGGATCACTGTGTCCTGTAGAGACAAGATATCATGTCAGTGTGATAAAGCGTATTTTTTAACATCATGTTAATCCATGCAATGTTGCAGGGCATAGACTCTAATCTATATATCTTACAATCAAACGTACCTTGGGAATGGTGTAACCCCTGAAAGAGATGTCGTTGAGGGTGTAGTGAGGGAGGCTGAAGGGGACAATGTCCAGAAAACGCTGCACCTCATGGATGACAGCATCTGTGAAGGGGAGGGACTTCCTGTTCTCCATGTTGGGGCAACGGTCTTTTCCAATCACATTGTCAATCTCCTGCTGCATTTTCTCTGGACAAGGCAAAGCATAATTTTACTCTGAATGCTATTAGACAGGCTTATCCAGATCTTGACCACAATGTATTTACAACTGGTGAAATAAGACAATGTGTCCTCTGTTAGGGACCTACCCTGTATGTTTGGGTATTTGATCAGCACGCTGAGAGCATATCTGATGGTGGAGCTGGTGGTTTCCGTTCCCGCCAGGAACAGATTCATCACTGTAGACACCAAGTTTTCGTAGTGGAACTCGGTTGTGGGAATGTGCTTCTCCTGAGAGGACAAAGTGGTAATAATGCAGTTTAGGTAGCAGGTGACAAATGTTGCCTTGGGTTTTTGTTTTCTTTAAATTGGATGGTTTGAATAATTAAACAGTAAAATCTGTCACAACTGCACCAAGAAAACAATTCTTAGTACCCAAGATAATATCAAGGGATTATTTAATGCATGGGTTTAATGGATCCAGAAGTGTTTTGTGGTGAAACCCTTAAGAAGAAAGGGATATTACTCACTGGTGTCTCATGTTCCCTAAATACAACAAATGACCCTGACGTTCTTTCCAACCTGATTCATTCGGATGAGGAAGCAGTCGATGAAGTCTCGCGGGGAGCTGGGGTCCAGTGTTTCTTTGTGCTCTTGGATCTTCATCTTGATAAACTCCCTCACCTCCTCCACCTGGGCAAAAACAGTGTGCTGCTGGCCAGGCAGGCGCTCCATCAGCCAGGGAAAGACATTGTACATCTGTGGGAGGGAAGCCCACAGCACACTGCAGTTTTGTTTGTTGAAATTGTGTAAATATATTTAGGAAAGTATCACAGAGTACTCTCTCTTAATAGCTTGAGAACAGAATAAAAACATTGTATTTGGAGGACCATCAGCCTCTGACTGTCTCGATCCCACCTCCACTTACCTGACCCAGAGGGCTACTGCCAAACTTTAAAATCTCAGATATGATGTTGAGGAGGTGCAGAAACTGCTTGTCTTCATAACTAAAGCGTTGGCCAAACACCAGGCAGCAGATCACATTGGAGACAGTGCGGCTCAACAAGAAGGTTGGGTCAAACGGTGAGGCTGAGGAGGGGGAAGAGGAGAACAAAGTTGGCCCTGTCTGTTAACGGTACTAATCAGAACAAAAAAGTGATATTGAAGAGTTTACAAAATTCACTGAGAACATGGTTTTGCCTACCATGTATAAGTTTTCAAATGCCAAAGCCATTATTTTTTGTTTATTACAACTTGGGTTCGGCCATGTCAGTGTTTCTGAAATAACAGTTTCAGAAACACTGAAATTAGCAGGGATTTAACTTGAAAGCACAACCTTGTACTGCAAATTTAGAGACATCAAGCATCTGATACATAGGTAACTCTGTGGCAGCTTCTCAATTTTTAATCATTTCAATGAGTAATTAACCTTTATTGATCAATGTAAAATCATCAGTGACAGTAATGTGTCAATCCACCTGCAGTGAGACAATTCACCACACATGTTATTTCTTCAGTAAAATGCAGTTTAAAATGCCCTGTTGTTGTCGTTGTCTTTGTAAATCAAGGCTTTGACTGAAGCTTCAGTGTTTCAGCTGGTTATGTAACACATTCAGTGCCTGCTTTGCACAAACCGCTTTCAGACAGAGATAAGGATTAAAGTCTGTGGAGAGAATAATACACAGAGCAACACAACAAAGCTTCCAGGTTCTCCTTCCAGTTGTTGACCAATCATTTCATGCATCATCTACTTATTTTGTGTCTGTTCTACTCTATTTTGTGTACTATTTTGTTAAGGCTCAATTTTGCTGTCGGTTTTCAAACCTATGTATTGTGCAGCCATACATTTTTTTTTTCTTTTGTTAAAAGTGTTTATGATGAAACTTTTGTGTCAATTAGTCACCGGGTATGACAGTTAGGGCTGAACAAGGTAAACTGTGCTTGACAGGTTATGCAGTAATGCTCTTTCCCTGTGTCGAACACGTGTTTTACAACAACAGCACAACACACACCTTTGAATGTTTCTATGCGAGCCGTCAGGTGCTTGCTCTCTTCCTGGATCCACTCCTCCATGCCTTTGCGTCCCATCCCAAAATCTCTTAGGGTTGTCAGCGTGAAACGTCGCAGCTGGCGCCAACGCTCCCCATTACTAATCCCCAAACCTGACGAAAGGAAATGTGTGCTTGTTGTTGACCAACTGGAGCCAGGCAAGATAAACTGTGTTGATACAGAGACAAACCACTGATAAATCCCTGGACAGAGATGACAGATTTGAGGTGTCTTGTGTTACCGTAGCCCTTGGTAGCTTTGAGCAGGAACGGCAGTGGCCCTCTGCCTGTGAAGTCATCTGCCTGGTCCACCAGAGCCTCCTTCACTGAATCATACCCCACCAGTACAACCGTCCTCTGCCAGCCCAGGTACAGTGTCATCACAGGACCATAGGTTTCACTGAACTACAAAAAAACATGATTTGTTAGGGTAATAAACTCTGATGCAACTGTAATTATTTTCCCACAAGTCAGCTGCAGTCAAAAGTCAGAATCAGTACAAGTGAATAACAATGCAGCATCTGCCTTTTTTTTCAATGTGAACAATGTAAAAAAAAAGTCCCTGAACTCACCTTGAGAAAGCTTTTAAAAGGTGCATTTTTGTCCAGTTGTGGCAGGTTTCCTATGAGAGGAAGTGCAAATGGTCCTGGAGGCAAACGATACTTTCTACTGTTTTTTACACTAATAACCCACAGCAGAGCTAAGATTAGCCCTGCCAATATCACTGTTGAAGTAAAGTCCATTATGGTCTACTCTTGTCTCTTCACCTGTCACTCTGTGACTGTCTCCTGGATCCTGAATGTTTGCCTTTATACTTGACGGGGCGCTGGCAGGAGTGCTGCAGTAGGCCACAGGTGAACCATGTGACTCTCCTGTGTACCTTAGTACACTTTCACCTGATTATTGTTTTTCATTGGCTCAAAGCCAGTGTGAACTAAGGCTGATGAAGCACATTGTTTCAACATTTGACTTGAATTTAATTTAATTACTTGAATTACCCAGAAACATTAAGCATGTCGGCCATCCTAGAGGAAGGGAAAATCCAAAAATAAGATCTCTTCTTTGTCTAGTCTATTTCTCCGAGACAATTGAGCTCAATCTAAGCTCAATATAAGATTTTGACAAGACCTTAAAGAAAACTTGATTGGCTTATAAATGAGTATACACAACACCTGGAATTGTGGTTGTGCTCAAATGAAGGCCTGTAAGCACAGCATAAGATCTCCTGCTTTTCTTGTGTTTCTCCTGTTATTCTCAAATTGAAAAGAATTGATTTCTCGGATCTTGATCTCTTCTTTTGCTCCTTTTTTCTCCTAAGGAGGGTTTAGGAGAAACATGTCAGAATGCAGTGATCTCCAAATAAGATCTTATTTATTTCTGTGAGACAAAGAAAAGACGTCAAAATCTTCCTCTGGGTGGTTTCAACATTTGATTTGAATTGAATTTGATTACTTGAATTACCCAGAAACGTTAAGCATGTTGGCCATTGTTCCACCAATGACCAACCTGCATCTTAAAGTCAGCTGGATTCACATTACATGTGCTGTAACTAATCAGCCACTGTTAAAGGGTGTTAACAAATTGGTGTCGATATTTCTGAGTCAGATTGATATTTTGTGCCACTCTTTACTGAAACAGACTCCTGACCCACTGCAGTGATGGTCTGGTAGTGGTGCTAAATGCTACCAGCTAAATACTGAATAGCGTTATTCTTACCAGTTGTTGAATCACACTGAGGGTCAGGTCAGAAGAAGGAAGTTTCTTTAAATTTATGCTGCAGTCTGTCACATCAGTCAGAGTGGCAATCATCTACAATACACACGGGATGACTGCTAGATAGATTGAATTTATTTGATGACTAAACAAAATAAAGCTTAGTGGTTTATTGTCATATCCAACAACACAACACAGAGTCATAGCAGCAGTATAATACATATATTACAGCAGCAAAGTGTAGATACTCATTACAGCAATAGACTCCACCTTTTTTGAGCCAAGGTTATAAATGAATAAACAGATAATCACCATTTTGACAATTTGCCATTTATAATGTATGTTATTTCTCAGTAAATTGAGTCTGTTAGTGGTAAAGCTGGGGTACGCAGTAATCTTTTGGCGTCAATAGGCAAAAATTCCTTTCAACAAATTGTATTTGAAGTGGTCTGAGCAAAAACCAGTTGTCTGCACCTCCTGTTCTCTCTGTTTTACGACTTCCAGTCTGTGATGGGAGACTTTGGCCAATCACAGACTGCTCCGGCTGTATTTTCAATTTCTGTAGTTTTCTTCTGTTTTTTAGATTTCTGCCTACCCCAGCTTTAAACAGTTATGTAACCTAGTGTTTATGTTTATTTTGCAGGTACTGCTATTAGAAAGACATAAGGATTAACAAGTGTGGTTGAGGAGAGAGGGATAAATGTAGTCTGCAATCCAACAAAGCTTTCAAACCCTCTTCTTAGAGGTAGGCAGCAGACCCATTGCTTTTGCGTCATCAGATCTGTTTGAAATATATGGATTTACAACAGCTGAAAACATACCTTTGAATGTGTTTATGTGGTCCATAATGTGTTTGCTCTGGACCAGGACATGATTTGTCAGACTGCAGGTTATTATGCAACCATTTGTTAATTAATTTTTTTTAATACACAAGAGTGTTAAAGTGGTTGTGAGTGACAGTGGATTATTATTCCCCCCTTATCCCCTGTGGAGAACATAGTTCAGCCATTGACAGCCAAACTCAAACCTCCAGAGAGTCACCCTCTGGCTTTCATTCAGAACACCAGCTACGAAGCTAAGATGAGCCCTGTTAACATCACTGTTACTTGAAGAAAATCCTATAACACTTTCCTGTTGTCATCTCATTAGTTTCACTCATATCGAATTACTTCATGTGTCTCTAGTCTTGTATTTTAGTTATTTTTTGCTTATACTGAACAGGACGTAAGGGTTTTACCAGTGGTGAACTGAGGTGTGAAATAGCAAATGTTATAAAAACAGCATGTTTGTTTGTTTTGTTTTTTTTAAGCAATTGAAGCTACATTTCTTAGGTTTGAAAGTTAGAGCTGCAACACATTTGCCCTTGTAGCTGATCTTGTGCTCTAGTAGTGCATTTATATCAACATATAAGTGAATTATAAACTAACACAACTTGCATCTTTCAGGGACAGGGCACCAGAGGAGCTGACTGTTTATCCTGGTTGGCCGTCATGCCAATATTGAGCAACATGGCTTTGAAGTATTATGTAATAGGAATGATATGAAAAACATAATTACTGTTTGTGGTTAAAAAAAAAAGATGATCAAAGATTATGGGGCTTTTAAGCAGAGAGATTCATATTCGCAAGAGAAACCTCCAGGATGTCAATGATTTATTTTCATCAGAGTGAAAAACAACAATCTCACTTCAATTACAGCTTCATGACCATGGCCAGTTGAGTCCTTCTTATATGTGACAAAGGAAAACAGCAAGGAAGCATATGCACTTGTTCTATAAGGTTTTCCGGTGCTGGATGTTGATCTCAGCACATACAGCCCATCCTGGTGCAAAAACTGAGTGTGCACACACAGACACATACACAAGTCCACATCCAGCTCATGAGCTTATTTTTGCTGTGACACAAAATCTCAGATAAATACCCATGGCCATTCAGACTGTGCAAATCTGCTCCTTCATCCCTCCTCTGCCAACCTTGGCCTGCTGCTGTCTGCACTGCCGCTCCGTGCCAGCCAACAAACAGCAGATGGATCCGGAGAGAAAGACGCACGGTCATGGTGACAGCAGGATTTATTTTAGAGTTCACCTTTGGACTGCTTTTCACGTATGATGCTGGTACGTGCAGATGGTAGGTGAGGGGGCGATTTCTGAAAGCGGGGCAAAAGGAAATCAAGCAAAGTGGCAGTGACATGGAGAGAATGTGGATGAGGAGAAAATATTCACAGAGGTCAAGGTTTTAAAAAAGTATTAAAAAATGAACGCAGAGATGAGCCAACCAGTGGAGAAACACTATTTCTTATAATTCTTAGACAAAACTGTCCTCATAAATGTCTGCATGGCTGTGTGCAATCATTATACTGCTCACCCAGCCATCTGTGGCATGGAAAGAGTGATACAACAAGACGGTGTGTTCAGAGGAGTCAGGATCATGAATGATTTACCTGAGGAGCATGGGCATAAAGCCAGGAAGAACACCTTCATTAATTAATAAATTAGACGTATAGATAGCCCAACGAGTGATTAATTAATAACAATGCCTTTATATTATAAAGGAATACCAACACAGGGATCTTGATGAGAATAAAACATCTTTGCAACAGTTTCTAGTCACAACTAAAAAGCAAATCCCCCACAGTCAAACGCATCAAAGTCAGAGTCTCCTTCAAAGTCGAAGCTGTTGAAGTGTGGGGAGTCGACGTCCTGGCTGCAGGCGTGGAAGGAGCCTCCTGCAGGAAGCTCGGAGAAGCCTCCTGTGCCGTGGCCGATCTCTGGGGCTCTGCCGGCAAGAGGAGAGGAAGGGGAGCAGGAGCTGAGGTAGCCCAGAGCGGAGGAGGCCGCTGCCCCTCCCATCAGCAGGCACACCGCCCTCACGGCCCGTGCATCGCTGCTGTTGCCGTGGCGAAGACAATCTGACATACGATGAGGGGGGGCCACTGAAACACTGTGCAGAGGCCGCCGTGGTCCACTGGCTGCAGGTAATTTGAAAAACAATATAAACAACATGCAACGATACAGGATAAACTAATAAATACTAAATGAGGAAAGAGTTGGCTTGTTGTCACATTCCCTGGTTAATGTGGGTATGTTTTAGAGAGTCTTTTTGCTCTTTATTGAGCCAGTCAGTCATTGAGCTGATTCCAAAGTCCTCCAGGATTACTGGATGTGAGTGGGTTGAAGTAGCAGCAACTTATCTTTTATGAAATGGCACTTGGCACAGTATAAATACCAATATCAGCCATTTGTATTTAGTAGCTCATCAACCACTTATGAACCAGTTTCCTGCTTAAAACTTAAAACATTTTTGATAATAACATTGAACAGTTTGCTGTTTAACTCCCACTCTGCAGTCTTTCTGCTCCCTGTTTGGACTTGTCCTCACTCAAAGCAACAGAGAGTGAAACTAAAAAAAAGAGTGGCTGGTGAGGAGTGGCAGGCGTTTTCCTTTCAGATATTTATCACAGCTGTTGGTCTGCTGGATGTTTAAGCAGAAAACTGCATGCTAACATGTTAGCCATAATAACTTGGCATTGCCAAATTTCTATTCAGTTGTGTGTCTGTGGCTTTGTTTTTGAGTCTTTATGCCATCACCTCACTACACTGAAGCTTTATGAAAACACAAACAGGATTAACTGTGCTGTGGTGCCTGCAGATGTTACTGTGATCTGCACATCACTAATTGGGACACAGCGCTGCACAACAGCTTGAAAATTGTGCCAAATTTCCTCTAAGCCAATTCTCACCACTGTACTTATTTCTGATTAAATCTTCAGATTTCCCATGCCACCTTTAGTCCATACTGTGCCACCTCGTTTTAAAAAAATCACCCATTGTATTATTTTCCCTAATGTAGTTCAACTTGTGATTTGCCACCTCTGTCAAGTAAGAACGAATGACCTGATAGCAGACCTTGGTTTTGGCCTCTGTCTCTGAAGGAGCCTCCCCTCTCAGTGACTCGAGACAAAGGGGGAGTGCCCTCACCGATCCTGGGTGACCCGGGGTCTTTGTCACTGGGGGAGTCAGGCAGGGGGTCTCTGTCGGTGATGCAGGGAGTGATGCTGCGCTGTCTCTGAAGGGTCATGGGTGACATAACACCCTAGACAATGACACAAACACATCACCCAGTTAAACTATGTAACAGTAACACAGTAAAATATTCTGAGGGCACACAAAGAACTCATTTTGTTGCATATTATATTATTATTATTATTATCATTATACATGTATACAGTATATAAACCAGAAATGAGAGGTGAGGTTTTGAGATTTTAACATGAAAGCAGAGCTGAATGAAGCCACAGCACAACCAGACTGAAGTCAAAACTGCTGACTCACCTCTCTCACTTTTCTGATCAACTTCAGCCAAAGACTGTGAAAGATAAACATGATAAGGCATTACATTTGACTCACATACAGACTGCCTACAACAACACAGAAGAAAGCACAGCTCACCATTTACTATAAACAGATTAGATAGTATGTAGGGCAAAAGAGACCTAAATTCACCATGTGCAGCTGACGTCTGATAGTGAGTGGGGCAAAGGACATTTGAAATCCAGTGCATGCATGTGTGTGTGAGAGAGAGAGAGAGAGAGGAACACACTTGCAGTCATCCGGATTGTCTGTGAGTAACAGCAAGAACTTGTTCTGCGGCAGGATGAGGGCAAAGCAGCAGTCCCTCCTGCCCCCTGGGGGCAACTTGGGTAGGTCAAGGATCTCTCTCCCCTCTACAATCGACTCGCAGTTGGTTTGCAGCGCTACCACCTGATCTGGAGGGGATTCTGCATCGCGGCACACCAGCAGGCTTCCCTCCATGGTCAGCACAAGGTACTTCTCCTTCCACTGTTTAAACATGAAGCCCCCTGCAGCCACACAAGGAACAGACAACAGCATGTAGGTGGAGTGATGGTAAAAACTAGGGGCATTTTTTTTTTATATAACCAATGATGTTGCCGATTTTACAGCTGCCTGAACTCTGTCAGTATAATGGAAAGTTTGTGACTGACTCCCCTTCACTTGTAGCCATTCGCTGTCATTCATTTTTGCTCAGCATGAAAAACAGCTGTCATTTGTGAGATATTTTCCTGGGCCAGACTGCCTGTCACAGTAAACATTAAGCTGGTCACCCTTTCTGTTATGTTAATATTTAATTCCACTTTGTAGTTCCCCATTAATTATTACACTGGGTGACCAAAAAAAAAAAAAAAAAAAAACACCTAAAATGTTCAGTCCTCCTTTAGATGTTTGCCTTTGCACTGCACTCTACTGAAAGCTGTTTTTAATTCAGTATTGTGTCCAACTCATTCATAAAATTGAATGAATATTATGATAAAATATTAATAAAAATAAACCAAGATTTGCCTTGGAGATGATTAATCATGTCTCTGCCAACAATTAAAAACATACACTTTGCAGGTACAGTATTATACATTAGTAACACAGCAGTTGTATTGAATGTTCTGCACAAGAGGAAATTCTCTGCAAGCAAATAATAATGTTTCTTGAAATGTCAAATGTCAGATCTGTTCACAAGAGACACCATCATTTAAATCTTAAGTAATAGCTTTTTTATGATCTTCAAAAATTAAACACAGTGACACAAAAATGACACAATGACAACGAGGACAAGCAAACGGGAAAAAATGCAACTGCATGTGACCTGAATTATAAAATAACAGCAGAAACATAAACTAGACAGTGGCGACAGCTCTCAGCAACATCAATGTGTAAAAGTTACATGCAAATAATTTTAACATGTAACTCTCCCTGCACCACTGTTAGTCTGTCAACTATCATTACCTCCACCTCTTAAAGGGAACATTTAAAAGCATCTGTTTTTGGAACAAACTGAGTTTTCAGGACAGGACACACATGATAGCACTAGACTGTAAGTGTCCCAGACACCCATCCATTGTGTAATAATGATAATAGATGCAGAGCACATGTTGATGGATCGGGAAGACTTGCTCTATTTCTCCATACAGAGGATTAACAAGATGAACAGGTGGATTTTGAAAAGAGAGAGAGAGCGAGAGAGAGAGAGAGAGGTATAGGAGTTTAAATGGACTCCCTGTTCATGATGTGCTCACAGTTTTATAGATATGACCCTTTGAAGCATTGTTGTTAAGGTATTTTACTATTACTAGTTCACACAGTCGAGAGAGAAAGAAAAGAAAAAATGAATGTGATCTGCTGACATTGCTAATATAAACAGTATCCTCTGCCTCAGTCCCCTGAGCCAGCGTGACTCCACTATCGGATGAAATCCAGGGAGATATAAAACAGATGTAACATAAGCACAAAGACATGAAACATTGGCTGAGTCCTGACTTGGACCATGACTTGGCGTTGAAAGTGAACATCTCATCACTCTGTAAAAACACATCTGGCAGCAATTATACCGCACAGAGTGACTCTCAGACTGATATCACTCATCTTAGAGTTGGGAATGCTGATCTGAGACAGTTTTCTTCTGCAGCCCTATGAGCTCTACTGTTCTTCAGAGAATTAATATCAGGACTTGATTACACTTTGCAGGCAAATTTCACAAGCAAAAGCTCATCACATGGTAAAATAGGTCTAAATTTTAAGACAAGTCTGTAAGTGTCTCATTTTGTCAACTAAAGCAGTGGGGATTTCAAAATACAACAACTTGTTTTAATTCTGGTTGTCAATCTTTTTCAAAATATTTTTGCTTTTCCTGAACAATTTGAATGGTCAAAATTCTCCACATGGACTAAAGAATGACATCAACTCTACTCATCAGATTGTTGTACAGTATAAAATACAGACTGCAGTCAAACGCAGGTGGATAGGGAGAAAGAACTGTACAGTAACCTCGAGCAGCCTACATTTGATGCAAAGAAACCAACATAATGCACTGACATGAAATGTGACCTTGGCCTCTGATTTATTCAGACAAATGGATCAACATCAGACATTTCTGCATGTGATGGAAGAGAAGTGCAGAGGGATGAGGGAATGAAAGCAGGCCTACCATATTTCCTGAGGAAGCCTCGATGAATGCCTGCTGTGCTCATGCCTGTGGTCATCGCAGCAACACGGACTGAAATGATAGGCAGAGCCTCTGATGCTGAAAAATAGGGTGAGAGAGAGAGAGGGAGGGAGGGAGGGAGACAGAGAGAGAGAGAGAGAGAGAGAGAGAGAGAGAGAATAATCCTCACTATTTAGGCCTTCCTTCCTTAAACCAGTGCTTTTGTGAGTGGAATTGGAGCCGTCCTTGCGTATGTACACAGAAACATCATATGAGCGTATGAGGCCTTAATAATCATAACAGTGATGGATAAATCCCACCAGAAAGATCCTGTGATTTTCAGCGTGGCATACTGCTCCTCTCTCTCGAGAACATGCACAGATTTAAGCTTCTATATGCAGCCTTGCACACAACATATGGGCGATTCATAATAGCTTATCATTAACTCTGACATCAAACCTGTTTCTCTGTGTATCTCTGTGCCCTTGGATGGCCTCCGAGCCAGGGCTTGGATCACCTCCCGCTCAGGCAGATTAAAGCAGAGGGATTATTATTCTTGCACAGCTGGAAGCCTGTTGGTGCAGCGCTGTGGATAGGCCCAACCAAGATTTCAATCTGCCCAGACCCCCCTTCTCAAAGCAACAACCTCCAAGATATTATCTGCTTTTCAATGTCATATATCCATGCAGGATTAAATACCAGTCATTGTCCCACCAGAGCTCGCTTATCACAATTAGAATAACATTATATAACAGGATAGATCTAAGAAAGAGACAGCCGTGCCACAGCCAAACAAATCCTATATACAGTACATGGACAGACGGCTTGTGAGATGGTATTTAGAGATCAACAGAGGTAAAAGGCAAAAAAATACACACATTGATATACAGTATATATATATATATATATATATATATAAGTATATATATAAGCAATCAACCATTCTGTTTTATTGTTAAACTGTAAAACAATAAAACAGAATGTAGACATATTTTTTGTAGTTGAAGGTCATACCTCAAGCTAGAATCAGGTAACAACAAGTTGAACCCCTGCCGCTGTGGTAAGGACTGAGCATAATGCCATGTGCTCCACCAGGTGGAGGTGCTCCATTACTACTTATGTGTTGTATTGGTGCAGGTGCGCTGCGCAAATGTTCATGTTTTAGAGCGCAGGACATGACAACAGCAGCGGAGAGGCAAAGAGGGGGCACACTTAGTTGTGTTCACAACAACGGGACATGATTACAGACTGTGATACTCTTAAATAAGTCCAACATAGAAGAAAGTAACTGAAACTGGCATCGATCCTATATTATGCTAGATTCGAGCTTCCAAAATGAGATGTAGTGTCAGTAGTATCAATGTTTTGGTACTGATTAGCCCACCCCTACAATCTCATTTTGGTTCAGCCTTCGTGCCACCCCTTCGTAGACGACCCCGGAATTGGGATATAGCAATAGATTACTGCAGGAATGTGTCCTAAAACACAGAAATCTGCATTTTAGCACCTCTGGTTCCCCTGTTTTGAAGTCTATGGGTTTTTTAAATGAGTTTTTGTTTAGATGACTGAAATAAGGTCTGTGAAGCTCAAGATATTTCCACGTTGTACTCTAAGACATAAAATACGTAACAGAATACCCCAGTTGTGATTTCTTTAGGCTTTCTGTCTGGTTGCTAACAAGTGGCTAAATGTTAAACATCATCACAAAACAAGAAAAGCTGTCTACTCACCAGTCCACCTTTACAGCCCATTGTGTTTATATTTGTACTCTTACAAACTTATATTAATTTTGTCAGAGGAAATTTTCTTTTGTAGAAGAAAATCAAACTACAAGTTGGAAGTTTAGTAGTCATGTGACTACTGACTAGTCATGGTGACCACAGCCATGGTCACTGTGGTGTAGTTCGTTTTTAGCCTAACAGTAGCTTTTTACTTCTGGTGATTGTACTTAGGCTTCAAAAATAATAAAAGTGGTTTTCATTTGTGAAGAATATCCTGCTGAGCAAAATGTTTCAGTCTCACAAAGTTTTGTTTGTTGGAGAGCTTAGGACATGGATAATACCCAGCTTTGGGGAGTAGTGAATTACATGTAATTAAACTGGCAGTTAAACTACATTTTGCAGTAGCTTGCTGGTAGTTCAGCCACATTAATGTGTGCATAATGATCCAAGTAGTTAAATTATTTATTGGCCATTTTGTGTAGTTAACCTCTGAAACATCAAACAATTTCATGCCATAAAAAAAAAAAGGAATGATATTTAATTTTTATTTTACCATTGCTTCTCTCTCTCTCATCCTGACTGAAGGCATCCCCAGGCAATGCATTTGTCAGGCAGCCACCACCACACACTTGACCGTTGTGTAGCACATGTACAAAAGCCAAGGACAGGTGTTGCTCAGTGCTCACACATGGATAAACCTCCTGAATCTCAGTCTGAGAGAGAATCACTAAAAACCAAAGCTGACATCCTTTGCACTTCCCCATGAATAATTGGGTATTTTATGTTTTGGTTTATGTATTGCTTGTGGAAAAAAGGCACTTTTTGCAATTAAATGGCTTGTGACTTTTTGTGTTATATTTTCTTATGAATTCATATCACATATACATTGTCAATTTAATAATTTCTTTTTAAAAAGTCGTTTGAACTACTTTTTCTAATTGGTTTTACTTAACTAGATTTCTTCTAGTGTAAAGTAATTTGTAGTTGGTTTGCAAAGTTATGCTTTCAAAGTAGGCTCCCCAACACTGAATATACATGTGTTGTCTGAGATTGCTGGCTGTGTAGACAAGGCTTCCAGGTTCATTGTGCCAGACGAGTCACAATCTCCAGTATGTGTTATAACATATACAATACATAACAATGAGTTAGTCCTAACTAATTCAGATATTGGAAGAGGAACAGAGGTTTTGAAAAACATGCTGACATCCTATGATAAGCCCCTGTGCTCTGCACTCTCTCACAGCATTTTCAAACAGGTCATCTGTTTGCCAGAATGGTTTGGTGACAGTGTGGGATATCTTAACAGGAGAGGCCAACATGCAGTTTAAGGTCACTCCAGATCAGCATGTTGGGCTCTCTGCCTTGTCATTTGATGGAACGCAGCACAGTTTCCCAGGATGGGAAAGTGAGACTGAGGAACTTGTGGAGCAGAGCTTGCTGTTCTTCTTGTGCCTGTGCCAAGGGAGGTGCCAGGTTTTGTCTGCATAAACATAGGATGTTTGTGTCAGGAAGGAAATCTAAGAACATTTTTAACCCAGGTATGGAGGTATATGAGTGGGGCTGGGATGAAAAAATAAATTCACTGATTCAACTAGATCTTCAGTTGAATAATTCGATATTGATCATAAAATCCCAAGATTGATTTTTTAAAATATAAGCCTTTTACAGTTTCCAGTGGATGTTTGAAGCTGTAACGTGGATAGTTTTGTGTGACCAGGCTTCTTGTACAACAAGATCTGGTCATGGGAAAGACAAAAACATGGCAGACACAGCTTCACTGATGGTGGCAGCAGTCTAAAGGCAGATGTATGTTTGCATTTTGGATTTAAAAACTATGAAGATAGCGAAAAGCTGGACAAAAGCCAAGCCATGTGGAAGATGTGCAAAAGGAAGGTAACTGAAGAAGAAGCCGTCTGTACCTCTTCATACACCGGGGCACGCATTATTACCAGCCCACTATGTCTTGAGATGTGTGTTTAAACTATTAGTCATGTTAAATAAAAAGTGTATTAATGTAACTGCTTTGGAGTCCATTCATATTTTCAATGACGCACCAGGTTAGAAGTTCTATGCTACTTTCCAATTATCATTTTTGCTACAATCCGCCATGTTTACATTGTATATACAGGTGCTGGTCATATAATTAGAATATCATGAAAAACTTGATTTATTTCAGTAATTCCATTCAAAATGTGAAACTTGTATAATGAATACATTCATTCCACACAGACTGACATATTTCAAGTGTTTATTTCTTTTAATTTTGATGATTATAACTGACAACTAATGAAAACCATAAATTCAGTATCTCAGAAAATTAGAATATTGTGAAAAGGTTCAATATTGAAGACACCTGGTCCCACACTCTGATCAGCTAATTAACTCAAGACACCTGCAAAGGCCTTTAAATGGTCTCTCAGTCTAGTTCTGTAGCTACACAATCATGGGGAAGACTGCTGACCTGACAGTTGTCCAAAAGACAACCATCGACACCTTGCACAAGGAGGGCAAGACACAAAAGGTCATTGCTAAAGAGGCTGGCTGTTCACAGGGCTCTGTGTCCAAGCACATTACTAGAGAGGCGAAGGGAAGGAAAAGATGTGGTAGAAAAAAGTGTACAAGCAATAGGGATAACCGCACCCTGGAGAGGATTGTGAAACAAAACCCATTCAAAAATGTGGGGGAGATTCACAAAGAGTGGACTGCAGCTGGAGTCAGTGCTTCAAGAACCACCACGCACAGACGTATGCAAGACATGGGTTTCAGCTGTCGCATTCCTTGTGTCAAGCCACTCTTGAACAAGAGACAGCGTCAGAAGCGTCTCGCCTGGGCTAAAGACAAAAAGGACTGGACTGCTGCTGAGTGGTCCAAAGTTATGTTCTCTAATGAAAGTACATTTTGCATTTCCTTTGGAAATCAAGGTCCCAGAGTCTGGAGGAACAGAGGAGAGGCACAGAATCCATGTTGCTTGAGGTCCAGTGTAAAGTTCCCACAGTCAGTGATGGTTTTGGTGCCATGTCATCTGCTGGTGTTGGTCCACTGTGTTTTCTGAGGTCCAAGGTCAACGCAGCCGTCTACCAAGAAGTTTTAGAGCACTTCATGCTTCCTGCTGCTGACCAACTTTATGGAGATGCAGATTTCATTTTCCAACAGGACTTGGCACCTGCACACAGTGCCAAAGCTACCAGTACCTGGTTTAAGGACCATGGTATCCCTGTTCTTAATTGGCCAGCAAACTCGCCTGACCTTAACCCCATAGAAAATCTATGGGGTATTGTGAAGAGGAAGATGCGAAATGCCAGACCCAACAATGCAGGAAGGCCACTATCAGAGCAACCTGGGCTCTCATAACACCTGAGCAGTGCCGGATCTGAGACTGATCGACTCCATGCCACGCCGCATTGCTGCAGTAATTCAGGCAAAAGGAGCCCCAACTAAGTATTGAGTGCTGTACATGCTCATACTTTTCATGTTCATACTTTTCAGTTGGCCAACATTTCTAAAAATCCTCTTTTTGTACTGGTCTTAAGTAATATTCTAATTTTCTGAGATACTGAATTTGTGGTTTTCATTAGTTGTCAGTTATAATCATCAAAATTAAAAGAAATAAACATTTGAAATATATCAGTCTGTGTGTAATGAATGAATACAATATACAAGTTTCACTTTTTGAATGGAATTACTGAAATAAATCAACTTTTTCATGATATTCTAATTATATGACCAGCACTTGTATGCTAATGTTCATTAACATGCATTGTCCCTATCAAACAAGCAAATAAATAAAGTAAAATAAATAATTATACAGCATTAGTTCTCTCTTTGAATCTCAGTCATATTAAAGCGAAATTGGTATTGAAACTGAAATATCTCTGACTGAATCAATATTGAATCAAATCAGGAGTTGCATCGAATTAGGACCTTGTGAATGGGAATTTAATTGATTGGGAAGCCACTGACTACACTCAGCCCTAGATACTGTATGAGAACACTTTTCCTCCATGGATATACATGAAAGCACATTGGTTCCCACCTCCAGCAATGGAGATAGTGTTATCAGGGATGCCAACAGTACTGAAGTTCTCTACTGGCTTAATGCCAGTGAGAGCCCTTGAACAAACCTGGCAGATACTCATGGCAGGACTAAGAAGCCAAAATGTGACAGTGACACTGGGAATATTCCTCCACATGACAGAGAAAAAGAAAAGGTGAATATCAGTCCTCTTATTATATGTCTGAGGACCTCGGTGGTCACTGTTCACACAGCCACACTGCTGATCTCTGCAGATGGCTACACCTGTACCTGCTCTGTTACTAGCAAGAGAGGTTTGTTAGCAAAGTTCTGGGCTGTGAATGATGAAGATGCAAACATCACTGATGTCAATGTGGATTTCGTGCACCGTGGCTTAACAGATTGACCATCTAGTGATCTGGTGCAGGCAGAACAATTTGGAGCTCAATGCTCTAAAGACAGTGGGGAGGATTGTGTTCATCAGGAAGAGCCCAGTCCCACCAACACTGTGGATTGTAGCTAACAGTGAATCCCAAAAATAACTTTAACTCCTTCACTGAAATAAACAAAAAGGAATTTAATACATTTACGTGATCAATCATTAAGCGGTAGGATTTTACTATCAAAGGCTGAAGGGCTATCTAGATAAACACATGCTACCCTGTCTTTGCATGTTGCATGTTTGCATCACACATGTAAAAACAAAATTTAATTTGATTTGTGTTGAAAAACTGCTCTCTTTATATCACACATTAAATCTGACCTCCAAAATAAATTGGACGTACCGATACCTCAAGTGTCTGACCTCTTCATTGGTTTTATTCTCCATCATTTAAGGCAAATAGTTATCACCATGTGTTTGTTGACAGACCTGAAATAAGTGTTGGGAACAATTGTGTTTTATTGAATAGTAAGAATGAAAATAAAGCAATTCAGCAACTTTTTCAACAAGAAGTCATACAGTACACCCTCTTCCTTATCATTTTGGTCCACTCTTGTTGGAGATATTTGTTGGGATACACTGACTTTTGCCACAGAAGTTCTGTATGACTAACAGTTAAAGAGATGTCTTTTAAACACTTCGCAGGTTTTAACCAACTAATCACTGCCTACAGAAACGTAAGGAAGACACTGACACTGTAAATTATACCTTCTGTGAGGAGCACAGACAAATGCTGGTACATTTATTCTGGTATCACTTTATCCATCAGTGGCTGTTCAATAAAGTTGAGGTAAGAAAAATAGCACCTCCATTTCACGTTCGTTCTGTTATGGCGGCTCTAGAGCCTTGGTTTTGTGTGCTGTGTGTGTCTTTCAAGTCTCTTTCAGATCAACCCATTTTCTCATTTAAGAAATTGTTTGGTTTTTATGATACCTTATGCCTGTTGAATTTTATCATGTATTTTATACCCAAATATCCAATATGTTATCCAAAAATTTAACAAGAAAAATACATTCAAGATTTTTTTTTTTTTTTAATTTCATTTTAACTGCACATTTTTGTGCTCTGAGGGAGAAACCGGAGCACCCGGAGAAAACCCACACGGAGACATAAACCCCAAACTGTCAGTCAAACCTTCTGACTTTGTCAGTCAGAGGGTTGCACTGACAAAGTCAGAAGGTTTGACTGTGCAGTGCTAACCACTGCACCTCCGTGCTGCCCTTAGGTGTTAAAACGTTCCTGTTGTCTGACCAGGAAGTGACTAAGTATTCTCTTCAACAGATCAGGGGTCCTGGATGAGAGAGGCAAGTGTGAAGTTTACCTCTGACAGTGGGATAATGTACTTCTATGTAAAGTGCACATAAGCATTTAGCTTATGTGCATTTAGCTTATGTGCACTTTACATAGAAGTACATTATCCCACTGTCATAGGCTATATGTCAGTTCATCTGCTTTCTGGCATGACTAAACTTTGATGGTGACGTGATCTTCAAATGGGATCAAACCTGACCCAAAGAGCCCAGCGTTTGTGTTTAAGCCTCTGTGACAAATCTGTATCTTTGTATTGTCTTTTTATCCAAGGGAATTTCTATTTTCTACTCTCACACTCAATTCTGCCAAAACCCCAGAGATTTCTGTTGAGGTGAAAGTCCTCCCAGGGTCTTTAAGGGCTGTTAAAGCAATGGTGCAAATTCTGGTGTTGTTGTCTGTGGGGTCCAGGATGCAGAGGGAAGGTGTGCTAATGTCTCCTGTACAGCGTTAAGGTTTAGTGCAATCTGTACTGGGGAATTCATCCTGCTGGTATTACGTGTAGGCCTATTTGAAAACGTCTGTCTGTACGTTTGCTGGGGGTTACTGGACAAATATCTTCTTGGTTTGTGGTCTGCCACTTTGTCAGAGTGCACCCTAACACAAGGCACTCCTGCAGTGTTCAAAACAGCTGCAGGCTCCGGATGAGCAGTTCTCCTTGGACTGGCCTCTGCCACTAAGGTGATAATAAGTGGATCTTCCACTTCTGTGGAAACTGAAGCGCTTTCTTCATCTCCGTCTTCTCCACTCGGTACAGGTGGATAGTTGTACCCAGCAAGTCTCCTAATTCTTTTAGTGACTAACGCTCCCAAAAACCAACCCAGGGCTAGCATGTTTCTGCTCGTTTGCTTGCTTTGTTAGAACTTGTCTGACTCGGAAAAAAAACCCGTTGCTCTTTTGAGGGATTGTACAGATAAACAATCACAGTTCAAATAGGTGAAAGAAGTCAGTCAGGTGGTCTGTTCATTTAAGGGATATTAGCCAAATTCGCCCGTGACGTATCAAAGGACTGTACGGAGCCCTATGACGCAGCCATTTAGTGGCGTCACAGTGACGCCATCCATCTACGGAGCCCGGGAAGGTACGTGGAGGTAAAAAAAAAAAAAAAAAAAGTCGAAGGTATTTGTCAGCTGTGATTGTTTTCTGTCACTTTATGGCTTGATATATGGTTATACCCCAGGTTTTTCAATTTGAAAACTTTTCTCCGAAGGACATTGTTTATGGACTTGTCATGGACAAAACAGAAAACGACGTTCATTACGCCATTCTCACCCTTGGGAAACTTCACCATATTAACACTATAATACAAACGTAAGCATACTAACGCCAAATTTAAACTTACCTCTGAATCTCTGGGCTTCAACTTCGGTCACCTCGTCGCCTGCTTCACTTATATTTTTAAGATATGGACGAGAAACATTTTTATGACCGAATGTTGCTCATAAAAAAACAGCTCCAATATCTATTTCAGTGTGAATCAGTCATCTACTGAGGATTCAACTTGCCACCCGTGTGTGTGTGTGTGTGTGTGTTGTTTTACATTTACTTACAGTCAATATTATATCATGATTAAAATACTGATTGGATAATTGTTAGCATTTTATTTATTTATTTATTTAATTCCAAGGCTACTCAACAGCCCACTACAAAAATCCTTTAATGTACATCCTTAATTGTAAAATGTGTAAAATTTTAATAAAACATGGGGTGAACTTTCTTGAAACTGAATATTAGCCGTTTCTGGCCCACACACATTGAGCCAAACTCTCAACCTAAAACCAGCATTCCAGTAACATTATATGTGGACCGTAAATAAAACAGTTTGAGTACCCCGAGCCCAAGAGCATCTATAACCTTAAATCATTGTTTTAACTGTCTGCTGTTGACACTGGAGGTTGCCCACAGTTAACCCAAATGGCCAAAACTCAAATACACACAAATACATACTACACAAATACTTAGATGTTTTTATAAAAGCAGTTTGTGTTTAGTGTAATTGTCTTTGCACACAGATGCATAGTTAAATCTTTAAGTTTGGCAAAATCTGTAAAATCTGTTTATTCACATTCTTCATCAGGAAATAATATAGATGTGAATATTAATGTGTATTTGGCCTGAATGTTATGATAAATTAAGATATTTGAAAACCTGCTGTCTTTGTTGTGAGCTATACAAACTGTAAAAACTATGACAACATGCTGATGATTTCACATTATATTACAGTAGGCCTACATGCTGTTTGAATGTGTCACAAATTACCCCCCAAAAAAGTCTATCGAGTGCAAATAAAGAATACATAAATTTATGAATATCTGGTAGATAATTATGTAAACTCTGAATTTAAAAAATGATCATGCGTGGGAGGAAGGATTGTTGTTGGTAGATAACATCAATGTTAATTCTTTGAACTCTGACGTTGAATTTTTGCTCCCTTAATCCAGATGAATATTGGAAAATATTTTCAAAGACTCAAATGGCTCAACAACCAATTCCAGTTGCCCTCGATTCAACTTTTCCCCGAGAGGGGCTCGTCATGATGAAGCACACAGACAGACTGGACCAGAGGTATTTGCAAAACAGAGTAACTAGAAACACACACACATGGGAACGCTGAACAGTCCAACCAGTTTGATTATCCAAGTGCTATCCAAGTAATTTGTTTTGAATATTTCCAGGTTACTGCCAGTGCTGCTGTGGCATCTGAAGCAGCAAGAGAGTCGGGAAGGAAAAGCATGCAGCTAATGAAGAGAGAGATGTAGGAGAGGAGGAGGAGGAGGAGGAGGAGGGCAGCAGCCAAAATGCTGCTCTGGGAGAGCCAGCAAGGGCAGAAACAACAGGTGAGATTGACAGCAAACACAGAGATAAATATGTATATTTTTCTAACAAAATACTTTTAATGTATTTGCAGTAACCCCCCTAATATATGGTGTTATTTCACTATTACCACATATGTAAAGGATGATAGTGGTGCTGAGTGGTTTTGCCCTCCTATCCTAATTTACTAATGGCTGGCCTGAGGACCCATACACATATTTACATGCATTTACTACAACTTCTACACAAAGCAAAGGTTTATTGGTTTTAGTGTCTTACATCTCACCCTGCAACAAGGAGTCCTTGGTCCCATGAGCAGAATGAGGGCTGTGCATTTGTCACCAGCAGAGGGCAGTAGAGCCTCTGAAAAGTTCAAGCAGTCACGCGTAATTACCGTCCCTGTGATATATCATCAGTTTGGGGGAAGCACTTTATTTTTGGCTGCATTCAGGCTGCAGAAAGAGGATGAAGAAGAAGAAGAAAAGGCTAGGTCATTATTAGCATTAGGAAGGTGTTTCCTAGGTCCCGCAGCCAATAAGCAGTCTGCTTTGAAACTAACAGGTTGTCATGTTTAGCAGGAAGAGGAGCCCAACAAGGATACTGGTACTGTGTCCTGTGTAGGTACTGTACTGCGTCTGCCTTTGTGACATAATAACTAGCATCCATGTAACTTAGTTTGCTAGTACAAGTGGATTTAAAACTGGAAGCATGTGCCTTCACCCCTGTTAATCCACTTTAGCTTCAACTAAAAATCCCTAAATCTTAAAATCTTGGTGTTGGGTGAATCAGGTTTGCAGGATTTTGGTGTGGCTTAAACCTAAACATTGAGTCCTGAAACTGATGCCCACCCCCTCAGAAACAAAACATTCACTCCTTCCAGGTCCATCAAGCCCCCAAATCTTGTGTTTTTGAGCAGAACACCCCTCTTTCTTGTACAGGACCCCCTCAGTGACCCTCTACCCTCCCTCTCTGCCTCTCTCTCTTTGCTTCTATCTGGGAGCAGTGAGAGCACCATTGCTCAAGCTCCTATTGAAAAGAGAGCATATACAATGGGGTCTTTCTCAATCCCCCTCTGTCTCCATTAAAGACCCTGGGAACACAACACTATCCACAGAGCCACTCTTAAAGGGCCAGTGGGACTCAGGTCTTCACGACCTGAGTCCTAGTACCTCAAATTGTTTTCATGGGAAAAGAAAAAAAAAAGAAATCTACACAGCAAATCAATTATTCATGAATGGTATGTGAACTCTGCAGGGCTTTGTCCCAGGCAGAGAGCACCAGCATCACCTCTGTGCAAACACAGACTTCACCTCAGACAATGCAGTCTGCAACAACACAACAAACCGCGCTCTGAAGCTCCCCTATACATCTGATGGGAATCAGGGACAGCAGCATTTGTTTAGACTGCAGCTGATGATGCTTCAGTCTGTTTTGGCTGAAACTGTATTTTCAAACAAATTCCCAGACATTCTTATGACATAACTCTGGTTATGTGGAGTAGCAACAGATACAAACACAGTAGTCTGAATATTATTATAATTGCTTTGAAACATGGTTATTTTCTTGGCTGTCTGTCAGTGTAAATAAGACATTGCGTGGTTATAAATAAAGATTGAAACATTTTGCAGCAAGCTATTGAAGTTCACATTGTAATGTGACCAATAATGAAATTCATTAGAAAGCCTTTGAAGAAGTCAAGGAAAAATTTGATTTTTTTTTTTTTACATAAGCAATGTAAATGAATTAACTATGGAGTTAATGGGGCTGTGTTATTGGCAACAAAAGTACAAATGCAGAGAAAATCATGCAAAATATTTATGAGTATCAAGACAAAAAGATGAAACATAGACCTACAGACAGTTACAAGTATGAAAGCAGGCAGTTTGCCAGCCATGCAAGCATTACACCAGCTGCAGATATGGAGAGCAAGTAACAACAACATTAATGTCTCAAATGTGGGAATTAATTTACTAATCAAGCAAAGCGAAGCAAGTTACTGCTCTACTCTCTTGATACAGTGATAAAAGCTTTTTAACTCAATGTGACTCAATTATCTGTGAGTAACCAGACTGATTTATTCTCAGCCTGGACAAAGTGCCACAGACTGATATATACTCTGTTTCAAGCGGGAAACGGATAATTTACTGGGCTATTTACAACTTCTGGGGATCCGTGTGTAATTAAAAAGCGAATGGGGGATTGTGTTAAGACAATCAGCTTGCCGCAGGGTTTCTCACATCCTCTGAGAAAAGGGGGGAGACTCAGGAGGAGGGTGGAGGGTGGAAAGAACTTGAGTTGAGGAATTTGAATCCTGTTTGAAGGGGGGAGAGAGAGAGAAGAAAAAGCCAGGGGAATGTCTGAGTGAGTCTGAGGGAACCGGTGGGCAGGAGAGAGACTTTGGACGACAGGCTGCAGGAAACACTAGTTTAAAAATACCCCCTCTGTTTCTAGAAATAGCCTCGGCTTTGGACAACTTAATCAGCTGCTGAGGAGCGCGGAGCGACTTTCGCTGCGCGCTTTTCGGGCGACTGAAAGTTTGGCGGACAGTTCTCCGTGTTGGGATCAACCAAAACAACAGCGCAAGGGGGAAAGCGACGAGACTTTTGAGCGGCGCGGAGATTTTTTTTTTTCTGTCTTCTTAAAAAGGGAACTGAAACGACCGGATTCACTTTACTTCGGTCCCATCTGCGGATAATCACATTTTCAGTGTCTACCGGAGTCAAAGCAAAACTTTTTTTTTCTTTTTTTTCCAGCGCACAACTTTGGATGATTGAGCTGCTGAGATGCGGTGATGGAGTCCGGTGATGTTTCCAAGATGACTGCTCTTCTCATGAAGCTCATTTCCAGAGGTGATCTCATTTCAAGACGAACCATGAGTGGGTTTAAATGGTCACTTTTGCTCCTCGCCGTCATTTTATCTGCTTGGAGGCCAGTAACCGCCGGTACACTGACAGGTAAGTTTGACTGGCACCGAGCAGCAGCTGCTTTTTCAAAAAAAAAAATCCAATCTCACTGTTGTTTGCCAACTTCACTGCGATGAAAACATCGTAATGAGCAATTAGCTCAGTCAGCTTTCTGCTTCTATCTCATTAAATCAATTTGCTCTGGAGTGGAGGGTGCAACCACAGCTGCAAGTGCCTCCCAACATCTGGCCAGCATGAAGGAATTCATTATACTCATAAAAAGGCCTTTTAAAGCAAGGTTATCAAACAAAAACAAATAAAAGATCCCTTTTATTGGTTCAGTCAGGCTGTGGATTTTAGTACTCAGGATTTAAATTCTGCTGATGTAGAGTCAGTGACAGCAGGTAGGTGCTGTTTTCCTTCACTGCATCCAGAGCTAGTTAGGAAGGATCATGTTTGGAGATCAGGTGCAGCAACCAGGATTACCACCAGTCACGGTATTGTCAGAAAACTGTGAGATGTTAGAGTTGTACTCCAGGCAGGGAAAGAGTGAGGGCTTAAATAAATCCTGCTGGGAGGTGACAGAAAATCATGAAAAGCATGTATAGAAGAGCAGAAGAGAAATCTTCCAGAGGTCCTTATCTGTTTGAAAAATCAACTGTTAACATTTTAGACTCCATTAGCTACTGCAGCCAGTGGATGAAAACAAGGAGTCCCTACAGGGGCCTCCACCTGTCAGCTCATGTGTTTTGACCATTATAGTCACGCTGTCTCTCTGGGAGCTGTACCTCTGGCCTCAGTAGATGTATGACCAGGAGGGACAGAGATTACGAGACACTGCTGTGATTTATAAGCTCAGACTGATGGTTTCAAAGGAGATTTTTTCCCGATGTCTCAGTTCCTATTTGGATGTAGGTATGGCTGGGGCCCAGGAGTGAGTGGATGTGAGGGATGAGGAGGGGGTTCACAGAGGCCGAATGCTTTGGTTTGTGAGTCAGAGCTGGTCTGACTCAGACTCAAGCAGTGAAATGATGGATGGGATAAGGGGGCAAAAGTGGAGGAGAAAGAGTTGGGAGGGGAGGTGGCAAAATGTGTAGCGATGAATCCGAAGAATGGCATGAAAAGGAGGCTAAATGAGAGAGGGGCAAGGGCGCAGCAGTGAGTGGAGGGGCTGAATTATGTAGTGTTAAAAAAGCCAGAAAGATAAAGGAGAGAGTGAGAGGAGAATAAATGCTGGGACTGTGTTGGGTATTTTTGGTATGTGCTTGTCCACTGACATTTAACATCTGAGCATTTTCCATGAGAGAGAGAGAGACAGAGAGTAGGAGTAGGGGTAGGAGTAAAGATGGTGGGTGGAAAGAGACAGATAATGAAAAGCAAAAAAGTGTGGAACCTCGAGCGAATTTAGGGGACAAAAGGGAGGAGATAGGCACAAATGAATCAGTGGAGACAGGCCACACACACACACATACACTCACACACACACACACATTTTGACCGTGGCCTGCTCTCTCTGTCTACCTCTGCATTCTCATAAAAGGTTTACGAGCTTATTATTTTATGAATGCAGCACAAAGGGACAGAGAAAGAAAGTAGGGCTGTTTTTGTTCAATGTGGCACTGAAAAAAAAACAAGTCAAGGCCATGCAGATTGTTGAAAAGGCTCAGCCAAGCTTAAAAATAAAAGGAGGAATGACTTTTAACGCCAAAAAGCACACAGAGACAGAGAGGCGGTGAAGCAGAGACTCAGCGGGCCCCTTCATTTATTGCACACTCCCAGAACAAGCATCTTGAATGCTGTTTTGTGTACGTGCTTGTGTGTGTGTGTTTTGATCACATGTACATTTAAAGAATCAAGAGCATGTTCTCCACACAAGTAAAAAAAGTGCTGCTGGTATGTGCTTCTTACTTTACAGATCGGTTTTCAGTGGCTGAATGATGTGTGTTTGTGTGAGGTTCGCAGTGGAGTCCTCTGGGGTCGCAGTGAAGGGGTCAAAGGTTGAAGGTTTGCCATGAAGTAGACTAGGAGGGCGGGTTGACAAGCTTGAGAAAATCTTCACAGGCATCACTCAGTGAAACAAGTGTGATTTATTCTTGTCCTGAAAGTCAAGATAAGTTGGAAGGTTGTCAAATTGTTTCATCTTTTATCTATTTTGTCAAGTGCAGGTTCGCATTAGCTTCATGGATGCTTAGCATTTTTATTTGATGCCTAAGGAGAAAGAAAAGGAATCCATTTGCCCATCGCATGTATGTGTCCTTGCCAACTTTGTGTTTTAACAAAGCTCAAGGGTGTGACTGTTCTTTTATCTTTCACACAGCATGCATGCCTTACCCTCAGCATCATCAGGAAGGCCTCTCACGTCTGTTGAATGTCTCCAAAGTAAGAGAAGCCAGAAACAAGTCAGAGAAGTTTATAATGATCGTATTTATGATGATTCTCCCCACGTCATTTTTTTGGATGTTGACCAGATTCACAGACATCTTGGCAGACAACCTGCACGCCTATCGTTGCTGTTTGAGAGAAACCCTGAATATGTTTAGTGTTGGTTTTGAGCTCTCTGTGCTCTGTCAGAGCAGCCGTCCTCTAACAAGGACCCTTTTGTCCCAGTATCAGCTCTGTCCTTCTCAGGTCAACCCCTCTATCAGTGAGGGACACGAGATAACCAGACTCACTGAAAAACCGGTGTAGTGGTGGAGAAACTCTGGCTTTACCTGGTGTTATCATTTCTCATCGATGGCAAAATCAAAATGACCATATTTATCAGAGTGAGCACACAGCCTAGTGAAGCTTTTAGTGGTGAAAAGATTAGTTGATTAATTGATATGTCAACAGCATTCAACTGAATAAGCATGTAAGTCATTAAACCAAACATTGCTACTTGCAGCTTCTCAAATGTCAGGATTTGATGCTTTTCTGTGTTTTGTAGCAGTATCAGTTGAGTATCTTTTGGTTTTGGGTTCTTGTTTATTATTCAATAATAAATTCATTAGTTAATTAGTAGTTAATCATAATAATATTGTAGTTTCATTTATTAACTTTTATGTAATTATGCTTTTAAGTGGGGCCCAGTTTAAAAAGGTTCTTTGTCCTCTTGTTCTTAATTATGGAAAAATAACCGTTTAAGAAAATAATTTGTTGTTGTTTTTAAAAGGAAATAAGGAATCATGCATTTCTGTTGTTAGTCACCTTGACCCATTTAAACTATTGAAGAGTTTTGTGTTCTTGATTTCCTATGCCATATTCCATTTCTATATTATATGAACGTACCACAGCCTCAGACTGGGGCTGCACAATTAATCGAAATATAATAAGTGTAATATCCAAAAAAAATTTTATGAAGGTAAATTGCGCCACAACATTGTTGTCCATTGTTAGCACCATAAGTGTTGTGGTGCTACAGAGATGCCCCGTCCTTCAAATCCTTCTCCAGACATAAAAGAACATGCTTCTTTGGTACAAGCCTAAACAAAAATCACATCACATTTTTTTTTTCAGTGGCCATGTAATGCAAAAATGATATTTCCAACTGAAATTGTGACTCAATCACAATCGCAATATCTGCCAAAAATAATCGCAGTATAATTTTTTTGGCATATCATTCAGCCCTAGACCGAGCATCATAGCAACTTTACAGAGGGTAAGAGCAGGAGAGCTTGTTGTTGTAGGAGAAGGCTTCAGTGTTTTGAATGAAAAATGAATGAAAAACTTTACTGTGTTTAAATGTGTTCTGTATGTGAGGTGCGACAGAAACACTAAATCCTCTTCCTTTTTCTTAATCAAAGATTTGGAGTTTGAGCGGAGTCCCGCTACTATCATCTCCTCCCTGGGCAAACCTGTTACGATGCACTGTTCCCTGAAGGGCACAGGGGGCGAGGAAGAGGACCCCCCTGACGTGCTCTGGCTGAGAGACAGCTTGCCACTTCTGTACGCAGACACCAACCAATTCCAAGTTCACACTGGCAGCAACAGTTGGACGATCATGAGCACACTGAGGTAAGCAGCAGTTTTGCCTGCTGCTGCACTTGTAAGTTGCTTTTGTCAAGTCGATGCATGATTTGATAATAAATGTTCATCTGTTGTGAGGCAGCCACACCCCTCCTAAAAATGCCGTGATTGTGTTTATTTCCTGTTCATCCACCTTTCACCTAGCTTAACCAGTTCTGTTGCTGTATTACATCACCATGCTGACTTCCAGCCTCTGTGGAGCACTTTGAAATTAAGTCTGAAATAAATGATATAACCCAAGAAAAATCCCATGTGCCTCTCCTGCTGTAGCTAAATGTGTTTAATGCCAGTATGACTGGATGGTAAACCTGGTAATCAGGGTCTGTCTTTCTGCCTCTATCTCCCACTTTTGCCAGTTTGGTTTGTCATTGCTTTATAAAACCAAACCATTTTTTTGCACAACAGTATCGAGAAGGTCCAGCTTCCTGACATGGGCTCCTATCGCTGTGCTGTTCTCTCAGAAAGCCACCAGATTTTGTCTGAGGAGGGGAGCATTCAGCTGGAGGGTGAGTCCATCTCCAGCTCCCTGACATACAAAGACAAGCACACTTCATCTGAGTGCTACAGTCTGTCTCATTTAAATTGTGTAAAGAGTGGAGGGTCTGATTCAGCTGATTCTCTCTCAGGCCTGCCTCATTTCTCCGTGGAGCCCCATCACATGTCTGTAGTGGCCAACGTATCCCTGAGCCTGAGCTGTGTGGCCCACGGCCCTCCGGAGCCAGTCAGGGTCATCTGGCTGCAGGATGGCGTGCCTCTCAACACCCTGGCGGACCGGGTGGCCCTGTCACCCTCAACACTCAATCTCACAGGTATCATCCATCACTCTATCGCCTCAGCACTCAACAGCAACATTTGCACAGCTTAGCTAGACTAATTATAACATAGTCAGCTTTGCACTGATACAGCCCTATACTCAGTGATCAATAAATAAGTGTGGGAAGCAACTGTTAAAGATTGAGTCTGTAAAATGTGAAGAAAGCTGAAGACAGAAGAACTGAGGGTGATGTCCTCAAATAGTTGTATTCCAACCAATGGTCCAAAACACAGAGATATTGAGCTTACAACATGATAAACACAACATAACCAGGTCACAACCTAGTTTATAGCTGGACCACATATGGTCAAGATACTGTTGTGGAACCGCTGTGACATCATTGTGTCCACTCAGGCCAGTATCAGCTGGTTTCAGCTCTTTATCTGTTTGCTTCTCTCCTACTCTCTGTGCTCACATATGCTGTGTTTCAATAGAGCCAAATTCCCAATAAAGCTGATGTCATTTACATGTTTTTCTGTTTCTATTGTCAGACAACAGAACAAGTAAGATTTACTGTAAAATGATCACTCAGAGAGAAAGTTAGAGGCAACAGAATATCTTTCTTCTTCAGCCTCTGTCTGGGTAACAAACTGCTGCTCCGCCTCTCTGCCACTCACTGAACAGAGCAGACGTGAGAGAGGGCAGCACTGGCGACTCTCGTCTAGCCAAGTAGCCAAGGTTTGTCCAAAGAATTTGTTGCTAGATTTGTCGCTAGGTGTTTTTTTTGTTTTTTTTTTATAAAGTCTCTAAATCTAGTGACAAATGCGGTATGTTGGCAACACTGAAGGCTGTAAACATCCCCTGAATAGAAACTGTTTGCGCCAATTCATTCTGGAAGAGCAACAGCCAATGGTGAAACTCCAACCCAGTCGGCTGACCAATGGTGGAAATGTGATCAGTCAACTCTATCACTCAGTCACTCACTCAGTCAGTCACTCAGTCAGTCATTCAGTCAGTCAGTCACGGACATAGGGCTGGCAATGCTGTTGCAGTCCAGCCAAAAAACAGCAACTCCTCACATTTGTAAAGCTGGAACCAGGAAATGTTGGCGTTGCTGACCAACTAATAGATTAATCGACTTTCAGAACTACATTAGTGGAGGAAGAAGTTGCTTTCAGTTTGTGACCCAAGTAGCAAAGTTTGAAATTACTGTAAACAAGACAATTTAAAAATCCTTGGTTTTCATTTAATCCATTTAGGTTGATTATAGTGTACTCCTTCAAAAGCTACACAGCAACCATCTTCTATAGTTTCAAAGACTTCTAAATCCCCCCTCCTGTCATGGCTTAAACAAAACTACCAAATAACCACCCTCCCCCAAGAGAGCAGGCTGGCTGGCACAGTGCCAGGGGATCCATTGAGGATGTACTGTCTCTTGTGGTTGTGTGGTTGATGGGTAAAGGCAGAGCAGCATGCACAAGATGGACTACTGGGAGATGGAAAATAAATGGGCAGAGGGCATAGAGAGATAAAAGGAAGAAATATAAAAAGGAGGAGGGGTCTGTTACCGCCTGAATGCAAACCACAGCTGCGTGCCAGATAGTTGGCCTCTATTAAGTCCAGTAGTAGGAGGATAGGCAGAGCAGGCTGAGTCAGACTGAAGGAGGGAGAGGCAGGCGGCAGTGGTTTGTTGAAGGATCTGGTTTGAATCATCAGAGCAGACTCCCTGGTGCTGTCCAGCACCCGCTTAACGGTAACCTACATTCACATCTCTGGAATGGACAGCTGCTCTGCCGGACCACAGGTCCAAACCAATGCAAACACAAATAATCTTTCAATAGGCCCATAAAGAGAAAAGGCATGAACCAGTAAGGAATCAAGGACAACACACGTCTATGTAACTCTAACAAGTTTGAGATAGTTTCCATCCATATCTGATGGACAGTGAAGGACCCACACCACTTTAATTGCATAAAGCAACTAAACAAGTGAACATAACCATAAAGAAAGTCTCATATACAGTTTCATATTCTCGCTCTAAAATCACTAAAATCCAGTTTGACTGCATGTTTAGGATCACTGTCCTCCTAAGTCAGCACTCTGAACCTCATAGTTTCATTTCAGGTCTAATAAGTGCAGAAATATTTACGTCATTTATCAAGCAAGAATGCAGAAACATTCACTGGCTCCTGCTTCCCCTCTTATCTGGGGATTTCTCTGTCTTATGTGTGTGCAAATCGAATATCTTGGCATTTTGGATTGTTGGAGATAAAATAAGTTTTTGGAAACACAACCTCTTAGAATTTGTGATGGATATTTTCTCTACTCTGTAACATTTACAGGCTAAATGTTTATTAATTTTTATCAAGAAACGATTATTTTAATCAGCAGTGAAAATAATACTTGAGCTGGGGACACATAGACAGAATTATAAAAAGTGCAGTAAGTTACCATCCAAATAGCTTCTGACTGGTTGATGCCAAGGAAAGAAAGCACCAGGACTGTATTGTGTCATTCCCTGCTGACATCAACAATGTTGGTCAGCGCTGCGATGAGCATGAGCTCAGGAGTTCTTCCTGTCGACCCACATTTTCATCTGGTCGGGGGATGCTGTGTTGCAGTTTGCTGATGGGGAAGGAAAGAGACAGAAGTGCGAGTGGCGCAATCTCGAGATGGCTTGAAGAGCAGTTCATTCACCCACACAGCCAGTGAACATCCCTCCCTCCCTCATCCCTCCCTCCTTTTCCTATCTCACAACCCCCTGCTTTACCCAGCGAGGATTGTACCCCCTGTTCTTTTTCCGGCCGCAGCACAATGGAGGCATGGTGCCGTCAGTCCAGGGCAACACACTGCATGACTCTGTGTTTGTGGCTGATGGACAATGTTGGGGTGTTAGATAACAGTGATAAAACTTGAATGTCACATGTTTCAGAGAGAGAGAGAGAGAGAGTGTGTGTGTGTGTGTGTGTGTGTGTGTGTGTGTGTGTGTGTGTGTAATCCCGTGTTGTCTTGTCTTGTGGAAAGACTTGAGTGTGTGAGCACACTGTGAGTCACTGTTGAATGTCAGTATGTGTCACAGTGTTGTGCCTCCTTCACAAGTGCCCGAGCCTCTGGAAGGCAGCAGCTCAGCCTTTTACACCTGGAACTCAGCAGAGCCGCTCTCTTTGTTCTCAAAGCTACACTGCGCAGGAAGTGTTCAGCTGCAACATGCAATCCTGCAGTCCTGCAGTACTGTAGGTGGGTTAGAGACTCTCAGGTTAAACAATGAGTCCAGGGTGGCTGACACGTTTTAACTCTAACTAGTATAAAAATGCAGTCTCCACCCTGTCAGTGATTTGCAGGTCTAAATATGAGTAGGCCCAAATTTAGTTTTTTTTTAAACATCAGGTTACAAATAACAATGTTTCCACAGTATTTCAATGACTATATATCAGTATGAACCAGGTCCCTACTCTAAACTTTTTCCAGTTTTGACATAGATTTCTTTTCTTTTGAAATCACCAATTCATTCATCGCTATAAATACATGTATTGATTATTTTCAGTAAGATTTTTCTTCTACGCACACACACACACACACACACACACACACACACACATATATGTATGGTTTTATTTCGACACAATCAGATTATATGCATGTTACATACACAATATTCAAAGGTTTTAAATCAAATATGATTAGTCTGACACACTGGAAGCAATTTTAACAAGATGAGTATGTGTTGGATGGCGGGGTCGCTAAACTTTGCCCTTATATGGCCACAGCTGCTGGTGTGATTTAGATGAAATGTGGTGGAAAGATGCTTGACGCTGATTGTTGTGAGGCTCTGGTATCATTTCTGCAGCACCTTTTATAAAAATGAAGATTGTAACAGTTTGAGCTGGATCTTTAGTGATGATTTTCATTCTTTCACATCAACGAGCACACACTAACCACAGAACTAATCATGATATGTTGACAGAGCGATCACGTTACCTTACGGAAACTATTACGCTTGCAGTGTTCTCACTTCAGTTTGAACTTTCAGAACATTTCTCACATCAACATTATATCTAAGTCAGCATGCTGAGCAAAGGTTCTTGGTTTCAAAAGACCTCAAAAGTTCCTGCTTCACACGTGCATGTTGTGTCATTTGTCTGTCCAGGTTTAAACAGGACCAGCACCTTCTCTTGTGAGGCTCATAACCGCAAAGGTGTGGCCACGTCCGGATCTGGTACCATCACAGGTGGGTATCACGTTTTTGAAGCATAAACCCTTCTGACAGCCCTCTTCATTCTGTTAATATACGCTATTCCTGCTTAAAATTGTTAATTACATAATACCTTGTTGTTATATCTTTATTCATCTTCTCTTTTTTGTGTCTTTAGTTCTCCCATCACAGCCTCAGAATCTGAGAGCCATAGAGATCACTCAGACCAGCCTCCGTTTATCATGGCAGTCTGGTTTCGGGGGGGATTACCCCATAATCCGTTGCTCTGTTCAGGTGAGACAACGTGAGACACGTGTGAGAGGAGAATACCACAGCTAGCTGAGAAAACTAGCCTGGAAAAATCAGTGCAACTGTTTGGCCTGCATGTTAAACAAACTTGCCACTCACTCTCTATTTGTGGGACTGTGCAGACCAGAGTCTTACCTTTCCAAAGCCTGATTTTAAAGAAAAGAGAGCTTGCTTTTCTTTTCTTCTCTTAACTCATCTTCTACCCCTCCCTGCTTTATTCGTGTACCAGTGGATCAGGTTTCACTCTGGGAAAGTGGCCTCCTGGACCAATCTTATGTAGCACCACTCCCTCTCTCTCTCTTTCTGTCAGTGTCTCTCTACCACTACCCCGCTCTGTGGCCGTTACAGCTCTTAGCTGAGAGGAGGAACATTTTCTCCTGGAGAAGGGAGCAGTGCAGCACCACCCCTAAACGTCTGGTTCTAATAAAGCTGCCCCTCATACCTCTTGCTGTTCTTGCCCCCACCCCTCCCTTCACCCCCTCACCCTCGCTGGGGAACAAGACGAGGGGCCGGCTTCAGCAGAATAGGGCAAAAATCTGAATTTAATGGTTCATTTGTGTAGCGAAGAGAAACATGAACAAGGCTACAGTGTAGAGAGAAGAAAGATACTACTGAAAGAAAGAAAGAAAGAAAGAAAGAAAGAAAGAAAAGGAAAGAAATACAGCAGAGAGTCAGTTAAAGAAAACAGGAAGAGGCAGTGACAGCAGGTATTGTGGGTCTGAGCCATGCAAGGAGAATGCAGGCTGAAGTGTGACTCAGGGCTGAGTTGTACAATTAGATTAAACACACTTGTTTACAGGCTGGACAGTGATTCATCGAGTCAGGACTGACTCACTCTCCCTCTCTCTCTCTCTGACACACACAAGCATTCATACACTTCTCATTCATACAAGTTAATATTCCTTGAAATCAAAACACCAACTCGTACCATGAGGAAAAATTACCCACCCAGCTTCTTATATGAAGCTCATTATCGAGGCAGCGCATAACAGTGCCTGCACAAACACACAAACCTAATCTGTTTAGATGCTCATCTAATTTTTTGTGTCATTATTTATACATTTTCATCTGTAAAGCTCGCCCTATGAAATGCAGCTTGATAATGAGCAATGCAGCAGAGAACAATGGTCCAGACCAGACCAGCAACTTTAATGTGGTTTTAAAATTGCTGCAATGAAGGATTTTTCTGCCTTGTGTTCCTCTTTAAATGTGTTTACCACAGAGGGTTTGCAGAGACAGCAGGTTTCTGCCTGTGATTTTTGGTTAATGAGTTCTGCTTTCACTGCACCTTGCTGAGTCTGGGTCACATTCAAAACAACAGTGAAGCAGATTTTAAACCATTTTTGACAATTAACACTTAATGATCAACCCCCCACCACCATGACACACATACCCCCAACCTCCTGTCTTTTCGTCCACAATACCTCATAACCAATGCTGTCAGTTACTGTGCTGTACTGTACTGTGACAAATAATACCACAAAAACAAATTAAGAAGGTGTTTTTGATCGAAGAAACATCATGAATGATCAAACTCTACTGTATAAACTGAAATAAGTTTTATCTAGAAGCTGTAACAAATTATTACAAAAAATCACTCAAAGTAACACAAACCTAGTTAAATATGCCAAATTCAAACTCTCTTAGCTAATAAGACCAATTGTTGTTGTTAACCCTTTATTGTAAGATAATGATAATAAATAAGAATGCATTTAGGTGGTATTAATAATGTTTATTAAAAAGACATTTCCTGTTTAAATCCAGTTGCTTTTGATCACAGTGTAGTTGTTCATTATCGTCGCTCTGTATTTGTGAGTGTTTTTGGCTTTATTTAAAATGATAAGATGGAAGCTATAGTTTTTCAGTTCTTCATCTGTATACAGTACCATTGATAAAAACCTTTGACTTTAGCTCCATTTGCACTGAAAGAAGAGTGTCCTCTTCCTGCCATAAAGCAATAAAACACATTGCCCACCAGATCTGACCAGACAATCTAAAATACACTGTAAAAGCATGTTGAGGATGCAGCAGATTTAAGTTTGGTATCTCAATGTTTCAGGCCAAACATTCGGGACAGTCCATCACAGCTGGCCCAGATAAGATGATCCACAACCAGAATGTGAACATCCCACCAGCCAGCCACCTCATCGGGGGCCTGGAGCCTCACAGCCTCTACACTGTCAGGGTGGCCTGTCACAGCAGTCAGGGCCCATCGGAGTGGTCGCCCTGGGTGGAGCTGCGCACCAAAGAAGGAGGTGAGAGACTTCAGAGTGAGGAGATGTTTGTTTTCACCGTGTCTTGTGTGTGGGATCGTTACCCCTGAAGTGAGTCAAGGTCAGGGCTGTGTTATCTGGCTACTGACTGAGGTTCAAGTCCAAGTCTCCTCCCATTCCTGCTGTGTGCTGTAGCTGTACATAACAAATGCTACACAACAGTTAGCAGCCACAACTGAGCCGCTGTTTAAGGTACTAAGGATTATTTTATAGAACTGTGAAGTAATACATTTGCACATAAATGCTCAGTTTATAACACGAGAATTTAGCTGTATTTTTTTACTGCTAGGAAAACGAGGCCTTACAGAGATGTATTTATTAAGGGTAAAGTCCTAGTCAAGTCTGAGGTGACGTGTCAAATAACCAAATCATGTCAAAAGTCGTCACGTGCCACTTTTTTCAGCTGCCTGAATGCTGATAGTTGGAATAATGCAGCATTTGAAGATGTGTTAGTTTTTTGGGGGTTTTTTTATGTGGCTGTGATTTGATATTAACAGTTTGGAGTAAAAATAGTTGGCTTTGTGTGTGTGTGTATATGTGTGAGAGTTGTGCTGTGATTTTCTCAGAGGGGCCAAAGGGGGAAAGTGGTCACGTTCATTTCATTAAGCTGTGGAATAGACAGCTTAATGGAAGATGGTGAAATGCCTTAAGGGATACTTTAAATTATCAGGGCACTTAGTCTCTCTCTAAAAGCCCCAGACACATATTTTGAGCTTGTGTTTAGCTCAATTTAAAAGTCTGATTGTGTTGACTGCTTTTCTGTCTTATGCTGAGTGAGTCAAGACTGGGAACATACTGTATGATAACAAGGAGGAGGAGAATCAAGTTACTGTGCACTGTTAGTCATAATATTCCTTCCTGTGCCCCTTTAACTTAGTCTGTGTTTATGAAGAACACCAGACACGAGGCCCTGTACCTCTGTGAACCCTGCTGCAAATGTAAACTCTCGAGGTAGAAGGCAGACTGGTATTGAAGGGACACAGTAGGTGGAGACGGTGGAAAGGGAGGGAGGCTGGACGTTAAATTCTCCTGAAAGGCTTCAGTTAGGATTGCAATGATCTGTCCAAACTGTAATGCTAGGCTGCTGTGTGTGTTTGAGTTTAAACTGAGGTGGGATTTTCCATGCCAGCTCATGCTCTCTCTATCCCTGCATGAATAGGAATGGAAATAGCGTATACTAAGAGGAGAGATATGCCACAGGAGGGATGAGGGGGGCTTTCCATGATGGAAGCTTCTCATAATCTGAAAACTCTTCAACGCAGCGTTTCTCATGAACAGAAAAAGGAAGAAGTAGCACTCTTTGAAATGTCACTGTAATGGAGAAGGGTGAAAAGTGGTTTTACAGAATTATTAAGTTTCATTTCTTCATTTAACAAAATTATAGCAGTCTTTGTTTCGTTTCAGTGGAAAAATCCTATGTTTTGCCAAATTATATAATTTCACTTTGGCCAACATCGTCTTATTCTTCCTAATGAGTCAGAGTATGACAAAAAACAGAAGATAAGATCCAGCTGGCTGTCAAATATAGTTCAGGAGGCAACGAAGGTTAAAGGAAAAGAGTGAATGAAGGGGAGAGGTAGACTGCTCTCAGCTCAGCCATATTTTCCACAGCTTTTCTCTGTAGTTTCAGCACCAAAAACTGTGGCACTATAAAGCTTTTGTTGTTGTTGAGTCTTTTTTGAATCTCTTTCTGTTTCATTTGTTTCTCATTATTAAATTGTGCAAATACAGTGTGTGCTGCACTCTCATCTCATGTGTCATCCTGGCACTCATTTCCCCATTTGCTGCTCGTCTGTCTTCTCCTTAATTCTGACATTTTTCAATTCATTACAGATTCTCCTCCTTCTCCTGCCAGCTCATTTCCCTCATTCTCATTTTGTTGCAATTCTCTTTTCCTTCCTCAAATCTTACAAACACTGCTGAGGAATTTATTTCCTGCTTCTCCAAACAAGCTGAGCAAGTTTTTTTTGTCTGAATCCAGTCTTTCAACTTTACTCCTTCATCTCTCATTTCCCCCCTTTTCTTGACCTCAGGTGACCTGTGAGTTCTCTTTCCAGAGCACACAGCTAGGCACTGTGGGAAAAAACAAAAAAATAGAGGGTTGATGATGGGAGTAAGCAAGGGAAGGATGGAAGAGCAGGGAAACGGGGGAAGGGGGCGCTTTGAGAAAACACTCATTTTGCTATTTTCCCAAAGCCCGCTATTTTCCCCGGAGAATGAGAGGACAGAACGAGAGGGGGGAGGGGACTGGCCGGTGGGAGAGGAAGCGAGACGACCCATGTCACCCTCCTAATCCTAAAGCTGCAATGAGATTATGTTTTACACATCCATTCTGTAAAGGCATTTTCCCTTTGCTTCCTGGAATAGCTCCAGACACGCATCTTTCCAAAGCACAAAAAGTGAATGAACTAAGGCTGGATGTAACATTGTGGTTACAAGATACCTACAAGACCAGTATCATTGTGTGGTTACACCATTAACGTAGTGTGGTGAACAAAAAAGGCAACTAAGAGGCTTCCCTCTATATTTGTGAGTCTCTAGTGAGTCCAGAATTAATCCAGGTTTACGGGACACCCAAACTGATGGAAGTGAGTTTTGATGACGTCACACAATAAACACAGGTACATCACATTAAATTCTGTTTCATACTACCGTCAGCAAAAATACAACAGCAGTCACTAAATGTCCCATATTTTAAATTTTTCTGGTGTATTCTTTGAACTGTTGATTTCCGAAAGAAGATATATTTGTGGTTTTAAGAATCAAAAACCATCTCAGTGTAGTTTTACATCTCCTCTCTCAAGCTTCTCTCTGGAGCTCTAGTAACAACAGGTCAGTGAACCAATCAGAAGAGAGACACTGAGCCTCTCTTCTGATTGGCTTTCAGGTAAACGCTCAGAGAAACCAAATCCTGCAAGGTTGTATGGTGGATCCAGGTGGGCCAGGCTGAGGACATAGCTAATGACTGCTTAGTTGTGACATCACAAAGTTACAGAGATCCTGATGGTTCATTTTAGGGCTCAGACTTTGAATATGGGCTGTGTGCATTTTGTCTATTGATTGCACACTTTGATGCTCAGTACTGACATAGAACCTAGTCCTGATTTGTAATCAAAAAAAGACGTGGATGTCACTTTGTACAATATGGGACCTTTAAACGACTCCATGTGTTAAAGACAGACAAGGCGGATGTCCGTAACAGTTGTGACATTTTTGGTGACACCAGCATTTGTGCTCCGAATGATCTGGGAAACATGTTTCCTGTGTAGTTTGTTTTCATTTATGGAGAACAAACCCCAGATCCCAGGGTAATGAGTCAGCTTTTGGCTAAAAGACCCTTTTCCATCCATGTGTTGACCCACGTGGAGGCTAAGCAGGTTGAGAGGACAACATGTAGCGGAGTAACAGCCGTGCCTCCAAACAGTGTTTATTTATCTGACACTGTTTCTCCAATGGCAGCACACAGCAGAACGTGAAACAGTAGTCTGCCATGGATGCAGATGTTAACCTTTGCTGTTGTGAACTAATTGTGGCTCAGAAGTGTTTGTTTCTCAGCCTACTGCCAAGCCAGGGTTGCTTTCATGTGGAAAACAAAGGAACAACATGAAGCATTTCTTCCCTGTCGTTTCTGCATTTCAGAAAACAAAACCAGCACACATCTGCTTTTTTTTTCTTCCTTTAGAAACTTCCCAAATCTTGCAACTGGAGCTTTTTATTTTTTCTCAAGTCAGACTGTTTTTTTTTCCCTCCACAAAGTTTTACGTCAACAATTAACATCACTGTTCACTTGAACTAAAAAAAAAAGAGAGAAGCATTACCACAGAGAGGGCAGCGAGGGCGAGGAAAACTTGGAAAGAAGGAGATGGAATCATGTTGGACGGGAGACAAGGAGAGAGAAAGAGATGAAGAGGGGAGGAGGATGAGAGAAAAAGATGAGTGGGAAGGCAACAAAGAGGTGGAGAGGGAGGCAGGGAGCGACCGACAGATGACGGAGCATAGGTGGAGACGAAGCTGCTGGAACGAACTTGACTTGGAGGTTGTTTTTGTTGCCGCTGGAAGGCAGAACAGGGACCACATGTGGAAACAATCATCCGCCAAACGCTTCCTGATAACATCATCCATAGGCTGGGCCATGTTTCCCAAACTCACACTGACTTGGTGTGTACGTGTGTGTGCGCTAGCGTGGGTGTGTGTGGGTGTCCAGCCAGTTTGTGTGACTTTGTGAGCCTGTAGACCCAGTGAGAAACAAAGACAAAGAGAGCTTTAACTCAACAAAGAAAACAAAGAAAATGTCGCCTCCTTGCGAGAAGGTTCTTCGATTTCTGTGCAATCCAGAGCATCGATCACACGCACACACACACACACACGCACACACACAAATTCCTCACACTATTTCTAGCATGTTATTCAGCTAGGTCTTCTCTCCACTGGGTATTCCTTTTTCGTTCGAGAGCCAGGAAAGGAAAGGGCAGGCGAGAGAGAACAAAAGCAGAAGTAGGGATGGAGTCGGGACAGCATGAGGGAGGGAGACACAGGCCTCAGCATGTGTCCAAGTTCGTCCAGCCGTGCAGACACAGAGAGAGTGCACTGGCTTCTGAACTCAGCTAATCACCCCTGTCCTTGGTGCCCTCAGCCTCTTTTGTCCTAATAAAGCTGAATTCTCCACATTCTCTGACATCTTCTCCTTCCAGCTGTTGTAGTTATCCACACCCTAGAGGCTCCAGGCTGTCAAAACAACACACGCCTGGCTAACCCCCAGCCCACTGGCCCCTGGCCACTGAGCCCACAGTTGCAACACTGCCGACTCCTCATTCATACCCCAAATCTTTAGACACACACACAACTGCACCCTGAGCTAAATGCTCTACAGCCCCACAAATAAAACTGTAACTGTGTGAGAGTGAAAATGGGTCTTCATGTCCTGTTTTTTGTCTGTGTATCAGTGCCAGAAAGCCCACCTGTGAACATGACCGCTGTGCTCAACGGGACAGAGGTGCTGATGACGTGGGAGGGGCCTCCTGGGAAGCTGAATGGAGACCTGCAGGGCTACGTGGTGGAGTACAGCACCCCCACCACCCAGCAGGTCAGTCGGGGACACATACTGTACGTTGTCAGATATAAAGAAAATCTGCTTGATACTGACAGCCTCCCTCTTTTCTTTTGCTGACAGCTGGTTGTGGACACTGGGTTGGACACTGAGCTTTCAATCAATCTGTCTGTCCCTCTGTCCAACGTGTCTTTCCGAGTGTGTGCTTATACAGCAGCAGGGCAGGGACCCTGGACCCCCATACAGACCCTGACACTTATCACTCCTGGTGAGTGAAAACTCATAGCTACTAACATATATTACTACTAAAATCTTTCTTTAAGGTTTAAAGCCTAAACATCTAGTTTGACACAAGAACTATAAGAGAAATAGATTCTTTAATTTCCCTTCAAAACTGCTGTCTTCTTGTAAGCAATAGTTGTCTTTAGGAGAATTTCATAATAATCCCAAACAACTTTTCTTTAAGCAGAAGCATGTGTTATTTTAGGTTTTACAAAACAAAAGATGTTTTTCTCCTGAAAGCCAAAATATTGACTTAGGCTCTGCTTTTTTTTTTCGTTCCCACAGAAATGGAGGAATTTCGAGGTGAGTAATGACTGGCTTCGCACACGCAAACCTATCAGCACACTCCTCTGTGACCTCTCGGAGTGGCACGTAGTGACACAGTGACAGTAGAAGTGAGCTCATGGTGTTTGTTCTGCCACAGGACTTCTCTTTCTCATTCTCTGTCACTGGGTTCCTTCATGACAGTTCCTTCCTGTGAATTTCAGAAAAAAAAAAGGAAGGAAGAGAAAAAAGGAGAAGAGAGGACCTCAGAGGGATGGGAAAGGGGAAGAGGGGAGTGGGGAGGGGGGTGAATGGGGAGACGCATCATAAATATTTATAACATGCAGGAACAGTGCAGCATCTCTGTTTGCTTAGTCTAATAGAGCCAGACAGACAATTCAAACAACAAGAATGGCAGATAAAGAAGAAAGAAAAGAGGCAGGGAAAGTCGGGGGAGGATGAGTGTGAATGGGAGGAAAAGTTGAAAACAGTGGGTGGAGGTTGTGAGTGTTTAGCAGTAGCCTGCAGGGGTGGCTGGGAGTGAATCTAGTGTGAGAAATGAGACAGAAAGGCAGAAAGACCTCATCTATTTCGTAAGAGAACAAATATTTGGATTTAGCTCAACAAATATGGAGGGCAGGACTGAGTCTGACCAGTTGAAACATATTTTTACCCCATAATAATGCTGCATATGCATGTAACAAGTATACACTCTGTTTTTACAAGGGTGTAAGAGCTGTTTAGATTAGTGTGTGACCCTAATTTCAAGCACATACCTGTTGAGCACTTCCACAATTAAGAACAATGGAAAAAAGAAAAGGAATTGAACAGTGTAATTGTATTGTGTGTATTTACTATTCACACACACAGCATCTAGAATAGATCCTGAAGTGACAACATACATCAATAGATAATAGAACCTTAAACTGAATCACTTTAAGGGCTCCATTATGCTGAATGCTCAATTCACCTTAGACTTAAATTACTAAACTCTCAACTGTCTCTGTCCACACCCCTTCCCTCAGGTCCCTCGAAGCCCCCGGCCTTTTCCTGGCACTGGTGGTATGTGGTGATGGCCATTGCCGGTGCCGTGTCCATAGCTGTGCTCATGGCTGTTTACGTGGCCAAGCTGCGGCGCAAGGAGACGCGCTTTGGGTGCGTAGGCTGTTAGTGCTCCTCGAGGGTAGAAGGGAGGGACTCGGTAGCTGTGCCAAACCAAAAAGTTTTTTTTTTTTCTCTCTTTCTTGGCCTGGTTGAGTCACTTGTGCATGCATTCTGAAGCATTTGGACAGAGTAGAAGACATCTGTTTTTAAAAAACACCAGTCATTCTGGTGAATTATGGAGCAATGCCACACATTCAGCTGTGTTCACGTATCTACTGCACTGACCTCATTTTGTTTTGCTCTGTGATGTGTGTATGCATATACAGAGAGGCGTTTGAACCCATGATGGAGAGCGGGGAGCTGGTGGTCAGGTACCGTGCCCGCCGCACCTACAGCCGCAGGACTACAGAAGCAACATGTGAGTTCCTCTCTCTGCCCCAGCATGCTCCTCAGAAAGATGACACTGTACATTTGCACCTGCCTTTACGCTGCATCTATAGCAGCAAGAGATACTGCAAATAGCATGCCCAAGCCTGCCTCTGTCCTCAGGATAGATAACAATACCAAAAAGTAGCATAATAGCATCTTCTCTCATGCCCTGGGACTGGGTCCAAAACAAAAAGAAAAGAAATCCTCTCATTGGGTGTCATGACAGCCATTCTGCACCATTTCAAGACAGGAATCACATCCCCGGTTTGTTTGGTTGATAAAAGGCAGGACATCGAACAAGGAAGGGTTAATTCAGTTCCCACAGCTGTGAAAACAGCTCAGGAGAGTTCAGTCAGCTGACATAGCCCACAACAACACTGTGACCCTTATACTATATAATGCAATCTTTTTATAATCATATTTGATTAGATGTGCAGTAAATCCATCCATGAAGTCATCCCCCGTGCAATCAAGCGTAAACAGCAGAATGAAGCTTACTTCATTTCAGGCACTTTGCTGAAGAAGCAAAGGAAGGAGGGGAAAGGAGGGCGAAACTTCAAAATAACAGCGTATTGGAGAAGTGGAAGATGTAGGAAAGGGGATTCAGTTACATCAGGAAATGAGTGACTTGATGTAGCTCTGCAATGACTTAAGAGTTCAAGCTTAAGCAGCCTGTAACAACAGATGAGGTGTCACACAACTGCTCTTACTGGAGTGAGGAGGTCATTTCACCTTTGGGGAGTAAAGCAGGTTTTTCAAGTCTCATCCAGGTGGAGTGACAATGACGTACTGGTGGAACACAGAGCAGTGATAGGTATGCTATCAATAGCAGCCCCTGTGAGTGCTTGTGATTACAGACAGAGATACGTACCTGTAAACACAGCGTACAGACTCACATTTCTCACAGCTGTCTCACATTCAAACCCTTACATTGTCCCTGGCGTACGCACAATATTTGTATAGACCTTATATACAAGTCTCAGCTTGCACAGCCACAAAGGGGCCAGGGGAAAACTGCAGAGGAAAAAAAGCCCAAAAAATGGATTCATTGAGTAAAATGAGAGGAGCCAAGAGAAAGAGATGTGGAGATAATGCACTCTGAGTGAATGGTGGAAAGCATTCTGGGAATAAAGGAAGGGGTCAGACTGGAGGGATTTGCTGATCGCTGGTGTTGGCTAGTAATTTTGGCCAGTTCTCAGGACAACGTCAAACCCTGGGGCTGCGGTTATTGCATGCATCGGCTAATGGCTGGTCACAGCAACATGTGTTGGAACATGCCTGTGGACTGAGCACATTGTTGTCTGTCGGAGACAGCAGATTGATAGTGTAGCAGCAGCTGGAGGGGGATCTCTGAGCATGTTGTAACCTTGTCATATCCTGGCCCAGATGTGAAAGCGGAGCTAAAGTCTGCGGCACAGTCGCCTCGCAGTGACAGCCAGCTGGTCTGAGGGGACTCAGCAATGTTAAAACCAGCTTAAATCATCTGACCTCATCTTCTCACCCTAACCTGACCCCTGCAGGGTCACATGGTCGTGTGTCCCGCACCTGAAGAAATGGTCTGAGAGGACAGGGAGGCTCCACATCAGATACTGTCTGCAGACTGGAATGCAATTTATTCTAGTTATCCTTTTGTTTTAAATAACTATTCTTTTTGTAGAGTTTTTGATTCTTATTCTGCACTGCTAATTTTTTTTAAATTGTAAATGCCATGTTTTAAGATATTATGATAGACACGGGAAACAATGGTTTGGAGTATTTTAGAAACAGTGTTTTGTGTATAAAAAGATCTCAAATGTTACATGAATACAACTTTTAATAATGTAGTGCTAGGACCACTTAGAATTGATTCCTTTTGGATTAATGAAGAGATTTTATGCACTTATTTGTGAGTTTTACACGTAGACAGGATTGTTTTAGTTCAGTTAAGTCTGGCAGCGTTTATTAACACTTTGTCTTTGGCTTAGTGTTTTGCATTGTGGTTTCGAAAAAGCAAGGGAGGCTGCTCTATACAATCTGGCTGTTTTTCTCCCTTTTCTGTGCTGCTTATTAAAAAGCTTTGAGCTCCAAACACCATTAAAATGCCTCATTTTTTCTCCTCCTCAGTGAACAGCCTGGGCATAAGCGACGAGCTGAAGCAGAAGCTCCAAGACGTGATGGTGGACAGACATAAACTGACCCTGGGAAAAACCCTGGGAGAAGGTACTGCTCTGTTTTGTTTCGTGAAAGCCTCAATTCCAGGACAGCCTGGTGTTAATAGATACAGTATTGGTACAGGGAGTGCCTGACAAACAACAGGGTGAAAAGGGCATTCGCAAACACTTTGATTTCAGGGTTGGTGCACAGTACAAAGACAGGACTTATCTTCCATAGCACCTCTGCCGACCACTTATCTCCAGTCATTTCCGTTGACACTAATACATTTTGACCCTGAGTATAGTGTATCAGTTCGCAATGTGATATCCTGACAGCCCTGTTCACTGCACACTCAGAAAAGTAACCACACTCCACTGCTGAATAAGACTTTTAATGTTGCATGCATCTGAACTGGGCGTTTGTTTGTGTTTTAATTTCTTTCTTCAGGGGAGTTTGGCTCGGTGATGGAGGGGCTGCTGACTCAGGAGGAGTCTGTTCTCAAAGTTGCTGTCAAGACTATGAAGAGTGAGTAGACAGTAAAAGTACTCAGCAATCACCACAATGAATCCCTTCATGTTGGGAACACAGGCCATTTGACAGACAGTCCCCCTGGGTCAAAAATTTGTGTTGGGGGCAAAAATCTCAGTTTTTGATCAGAAAATGGACAAAGACACAACTTGTAAAAAATATTGGCAGAAGAAAATGTTGACCCCACAGAGACTGCAGTGCCAAAGTAAAGACAATTGTATAAAAGCTCCAAAGCTGGAGGGAAAAGATGGGGAAAACAGCACCACCCTCTTCATTCAGATTCCTCCACAGTTTCAAACTGTGGCGAAGACGTTAAAACAAACTTGGTGGTAGAAACTGCCACCATGTATGAATTCATAGTTTCATAAATCCAGGAGCCAAAACATCTTCTTACCCTGTAAACCTGGCAGAGTCAGCGCTATGTGTTTCCCACTTAGCTACACAAAACCACTTTGTCTCACCTCTGTCCCGTCTCCTCTCCAGTTGCCATCTGTACCCGCTCAGAGATGGAAGATTTTCTCCGTGAGGCTGCCTGCATGAAGGAGTTTGACCACCCCAATGTAATGAGGCTTCTAGGTGAGTCAGGATTTACACTGCTTGGCACATGAGGGGTCGACTGGTTCAACTTATAAAAAGATATGTTTCTCACTTGGGTGTCTTTGCCCAAGTTTAGAGATTTATTAAGATTTAACAGCACTATCCAAGTATCTCAGGATAGCACTCAAAGCAGTTTTCAGTGGAACTACTTTCTACCAAAGAAACAGTTCCTGCATTGTCTGTTGATTATTGAGCACAATAAGATTAGATGTTTTTGAAGTGGAGGTAGAAGTCTTCAAAACTAATATCTCAAATCAAATGAACCATTTATATTTTTATGGCTAAAATCCACTAATAGTAAGTGAAAAAACATGTTTTATAATGTGGGGGACCTGCCACTTTAAAATACCTTCTGCTGGCTAATTCATCACTGAGCTGATTGGAGATAATGATGTTCAGTGCATTTCTGAGTGCATGCACGTGTATAATACTGAGCCGACATGTTTTTACAGGTGTGTGTCTGCAGACTGTGGAGAGTGAAGGTTACCCCTCCCCTGTGGTCATCCTGCCCTATATGAAACATGGGGATCTGCACAGCTATCTGCTGTACTCCAGGCTGGGAGACTGTCCGGTGGTTAGTCTGATTACACACAATGAAAGCAGGCACACACACACATGCGCCCACACGCATATACATCCATGCACTCCCACACAATTTAACGGCTTAATGGGTTCAGGGTTTATAAGTTCACATGAGTGTCTGTCAGCAAAATGGGATCCAAAGTTCAGCATAGATGCAAAGAAACGGAGTCTCCACCCAGACTGTACTGGCAGCATGTACGTTCTGAGATCATGAAAACACAAGATAAGAGTCTATCATTGCTCTCTGCAGTTTTATTTATTAATGGATGAAGTGTTTTTTGGATTCGATAACTGTAATACGCAATAAGTCCCTGAAGAGAATCATGAACCTAATCAAAACAAGATTTCCACAGAATGTTGAAACATCCATGAGTTCGGCAAACATTCAGAAAACAGTGGTGCTGAACCCTTTTCTCCCCGGGGGAGGAGGTTGTCAGTATCTGGAGCAGGGAGCATTCAGTTCACACTGATTGCAAGTCCTCAGAGAGACAAGCTCTGCTGCCCTCTACTGTGCCGAAAATAAACATCAGCTGTGGTGGATGTGCGAGTAAAACCAGTTTTCCCCTCTGTGATGTCCTGCAGTACCTCCCGTCTCAAATGCTGGTGAAGTTCATGACTGACATTGCCAGAGGGATGGAGTACCTCAGCAGCAAGAACTTCATCCACAGAGACCTCGCTGCTCGCAACTGCATGTAAGCACAGTCTCTGCTTCTGTTTTTCACTCTCTCAGTTCCTGTATGTGTCCTCATGTGGTCTTTCTCTTTCCTTTTTTACCCTGCGGGCATTGCTGAAGAAAATCTTTAAAAAGAATTTAAGAGTAGACTAAGAGACGGTGCTCAAAGCAGCATTCAGGAGAGGGGAAGCGAAATGAATAAAAGGCTAATGTGATGCAGGCAAATAGAGAAACTAACACACGCTGCATCATATTCTACAAGATTATGTTTGTTTTGTTTTGTTTGTAAAATCTTAATCTGTAATGTAGCTGTAGCTGTCAAATGAATGTAATAGAATAGAAATATAAAGTATCATAATAACAAAATACCTAAGTTTCATAAAAGGACCTCAGGATTGAACTTATCTGCAGCACTTGAGTAAAAGTATTTCTCACACAGCGCGGAAACACTGTGTCTCTGTCCCTCAGGCTCAATGAGAACATGAACGTATGTGTGGCCGACTTCGGCCTCTCCAAGAAGATCTACAACGGAGACTACTACAGGCAGGGGCGGATCTCAAAGATGCCCGTCAAATGGATCGCCATCGAAAGCTTGGCTGACCGCGTCTACACCACAAAGAGTGATGTGGTGAGTTTACCTGCTGTGTCTCTGTGTTTTGTGTGTGCTTGTGTTAATTCCAGTGTGGCGCACAAATCCGTTCAGCTTTGTGTGGACCCCCCTCCTATTTGGGAACAAAACAGTGGTCCGCAGAAGGGTGAGACTGTATTTTAAGGTTAAGACTTAGAATGACACTATGGGCAAAGAGATACACCTCCCAAAATCTGTCTTTTAGATGTCAAAACAGAATCAGAAACTTCTTACAGCACGCCTGCCATGTGATCCACTTCTCTACTGACTGACTGATAATGTAGACTGACAGTGGAGAAGGAAACAATGCGGCAGGAATGTTTTATTAATATTTTTTTTAAATATTTTTACAGCTGTCAAAACAGGTATTTATCGGAATAGTTCTCTGCCAAGGAAGTATTGTAAAAACCTTTTGCAGCCACCTGTGGATAAGCAATAATGGATTATGGGTTACTATTTCTTTAAGGTTACAGTAATGTGAAAGGGAAGGGAGGGTCCAGAGGACAGCAGAAGAATTTTCGTCTAATTTTTGTTTTACTCAGTTTTCTGTCCTCTGTCTTTCTGATGAATAGACCCATCAACATAGAGTTTAAATGTCTTCCATTAAAGTAGCAAATACAGTTTGTCATTACCAATATCTGTGACAGACATTAACAGTAACTGTAGCTGTAGCTGGTAACATCGCTGCCTGTACTGGATGTTTTTAGGGGCCCTAGTCGTACAGTGTAGGCATTAAAATGATGTGTATCTTTAGTAACTTGTGCATGAAGCTGGATGTCCGGAAAGTCTGGACAAACATGTCTGTGTTCCTTTCACAGCCAGTGTTTGACCAGAGCAGATTCATGTTTGAGCAGCAAGGTGTGTGAGACCTAAAGGAATTCACAACTTAACCCTGTAACCCTTCCCCTCTCTCTCTCTCTCTCTCTCTCTCTCTCTCTCTCTCTCTCTCTCTCTCTCTCTCTCTCTCTCTCTCTCAGTGGTCATTTGGAGTCACCATGTGGGAGATCGCCACGCGGGGCCAGACTCCGTACCCTGGGGTCGAAAACAGTGAGATTTATGATTACTTGAGGCAGGGAAACCGTCTCAAACAGCCTCCAGACTGTCTGGACAGCATGTGAGTGTCGGCTCCTTCACTGCACATTCCTCACAAAGCACCCTAAGCTGATGATGAAGTGCCTTTGAAATCATTTCCGTCCTGATTACAAATGCACTTTTTTCCCACAAAGCAATCAAGGCTAGAAGATAAAAACAGTTCCAGTCTATCAGCTTCTCAAGAGGAGCAGCTGATGCTTTGAATTCCTTCCATGTTTCTAAAAGATCCTTCGATAAACACACTATTACTGATATTACTGAAACATTTTGTTCCAAGATTTACAGTAAATATTCCCAATTTGGAAATCTGGCATTTCTTTCTTACATTCTTTATTACATTGTGAAATGTATTTCAAAGCATTTTAAAAAGCAGCTTCTCACTTGGTCTGCTATATCTGATCTGGCTCTATAGGCCCAGAACGTCTTAATAACGTCTGTCCTATGTGATTCCAGAGAAAGGAGTATGTAGGCCTGTAAATACGTACAAAATGAGACCTGTAGAATGAATGTGCGTTAACAACATTAAATATACAATGAACATTTCTTTGTCCTCTCCAGCTACTCCCTGATGTTCTCCTGCTGGCTGCTGAGCCCGAAGGATCGTCCATCTTTCGAGTCCCTGTGCTGCGAGCTGGAAAAAGCCCTTGAGGACCTGCCAGACCCCCAGGACCCAGACGAGATCCTGTACGTCAACATGGACGAGTCCTCCATGGAGCTCGGGGCCGTCGGTGGTCGTGACCCCATTGGGGGGCCATCCCCTCTCTGCCTGAAGGGCCTGGACTCTGTGACCACAGTGGAAGTCCATCACCCCAACCGCTACGTCCTGTGTCCCCAACACGAAACTAACCGAGCCCTCTCTGAGTCCCTGGAGAGCCTGGACATGCCGGTGTCATCCTCCACAGCCACGTTGCCTCTACAACCGTCCTGCCACTCCACTCCCAACCCCACCCCAGCTCCAACGCCAACTGTGGAGCTTCTGGAGGACAGGGAAGGGTCCAGGAAAATGCCCTGGCAGTGATAGCTTCACTCTAAAAAAAATGACATGACTAGTCACTGCCATCGTGTGCCATCCTTTCACTCCAGTCCAAGAACAAGATCCAGCCTCTTGCTACTGACTCTAAGAAACCTTATGTGCCCCCACAGACATGTTTTGCACAAATACACTTGTACACACACACAGCCAAAGGCATTCCAAGGAAGTGAAGGACTGGGATTTTTTCCTTTGGTAACTCCCCTCTCTTCTAAAGTGAGCACAATTCCAAGTGAGTGTAAACATATAAGTGTGATCGCCGTAGTAGGAGGACCACTGTTACCAACAGTAAGCAGTGGGCAAACTAGTTTAGAGCACATGTTGTTGCCCGCACACACTGCAGCACAATCAGAGAAATTCATTTCCACACAATATAGCAATAAAATACCAGATCTGCATAACTACCTGTACACAGCCGAGTGATCTCATCCACGCGATTAAGCTACAAAATCAAGCGTCTCCGTGAAAACCAGCTCAGACACTGCCAGACTGAACCTACAACCAGACAAACTCAGGAGCTTCAACTTTCCAGTGAGCAAGCGCTAACATGGAGGACTCGCACCACCCGGGAAAAGTGTTCCTCTGAGGGAGAAACCTCACCCATTCCTGCCTCTGTGGGCAAAAATAACCCGAGGGTTGGTGGGGAAGAAAAGGGAGCAGCAGAGTCTCTTTCTTTTTGCTGAAGACAGCTGCCTGCTGTTAGGTTATACTGAAGGACAGACAAAACATTTTTAGGTTCAAATCATTGTTTGCTAACGTTGTGGGGCGAAACTCTTTTCGACGGGAGTCACAGCTTCACGTGTCATAGCTTCAAGTTCACATCACCTGAAGACTTTTACCCAACAGAAAACATGATGAAATATGAATTTTAGAAAGAAAAAGAAAAAGAAAATGAAATTCCTCCTCTGAGACTTGTATGTGAAGCTGTTTTGATCGAGGAACCTCCATCCTATATGTCAAAAAACCTACAGTAGTTTGTATAACAGCCTAATGTAGCGCTCTAACAAACCCCTGCGTCTTCTTCACAGGGTTTTACTGCTAGTTGTGGATTCAGCATCGCGAGCCGTTTCTAGTTCACACTCTATCCTCCCTGACAAGGCCTGATTCTACTAGTCTATACATCTTTGTCGTAACTCAGGAACCTGAGACTTTGCTCGACAGAGACAGGCGTACAAGTCAAATCAAAAGGGTACAGATGTTAAAAGGAAGGCAGGCGGACTGAGGGTAGGTACGGATGTGATGGAGTTACCCAAGGCAAATGGCAGGGTAAGCTCCTCACCTTTGCTTTTTTTGGCGCAAGCACAGTGTTATTACACGTTTTGTAATTTGTTTTGATGCTGATCTTTGTTTTTCTACAACTTTGCACTAATGTTTTTATATCAGTGTATGTTTATAATTTGTATATCTTTAAGCTTTTTTTTTTTTTTTTTTTTAATTTTAATTACTTTTTGTATATTCAGTCATTCTGTAGACACTTCTCATCAAATCTCTTCACATATAACTACTTGCATGTTCATAAAGGCAGAGAACAAGGCCTGTGAAAGCATTACCGTGCTGAACTCCATTCGAAGGAGTTGTTTTCTGTAAGAGAGCACAGACTGGGAGACATGACTAACCTCGTTGTCTGACATCATCGTGCCACCTCTTTTATTCGGGGGTATTTTGGTTTCTTGAGGTTTAGCGCTGTAAATAGAAGCCTGTTACCAGCAAGAGTTGAGGAAGAGGAAGAGACAGAAAGCAGCAGCTGAGAACTGAACTGAAGTGAAGATCATCCGCACCTCTGCTTTGAGGACGTTCAGCTGCAACTTGGCGTCATGCATGCACTTATTTTTATATGCTTTAGTTCATTACTCTGTCAGTGGAACAGACTCAACCATGTTCCAACACACGTTTTGGGAGAACTGTTTGTTTAAATGAGGCGCCGTGTTTCTCATTTGTATACATCAAAGGTACTTATATATGGGACAGTGTACAGTGGTATGTTATATCTGTAGCATTACTGAATTTCTTGTACATTTCTTGCAATACCTTTGGTACTGTATACTGAGCGAGCAATAGTCCTACATAGTTTGTGAACCACAGAAGGTAGTGCCGAGACTGAGGCACTGGTCTGATTAGGTCTGTATGAATAATCACCAGTTTTAATGCAGGTACACCTACTGTTTTATACCAACCAGGGTCTTTAAAATGGTCTGTGAACAAAAAGAAAAACTCCTTCTTCTTGATCACACTCACAACTTTACCAAGTGCCTTCAGAGAGCCAGTATTTTGCATTACAGTAGATGTGTGTGTGGATTGTGACTCTCCTGGTGTGTCGAACTGGGAGAAGACTGTAATTGCCTTTATACTGTCACTGTCATGATTTGTATACAGTTTTTATACAGTACATACAGTATTTTGTATAAGAAATAAATGTGTCCATGTATGAATGAGCTCTCTTCCTGAGCTTTTATGTTGTCTGTATCAAACTCATTCACATCAGATGTGTTAGTGACATGTTTATTAATTCAGTTAACCAGATATGAACAGTACAGCAGGTGAGGAAGTGACTTTTCGTCTTATTAAGATGGATGGTCGTACAGCAGGAATATTAAGATGTGGAGATGAACAGCACAGTGGCCGACATATCCATGTCCATACGTGTGTGGTCTCAGAAGTGGATGTAGGAGATCTGCACGTCACCTTCGATCTCCAGCATGTCAATCTCATTGAAGGACTGCAGGCGGTGGAAGAAGTCAAACAAGTGCTGCCCATTCACAAACACCTTAAACCTCTGGTTCCCACAGCGAATCGACATCTGAGGAACACGGAGAGAAAAATCAGCACACCCACAGCCCGTCAAAATCATGTAGAGCACAACTAAATCACATAGGACTAAATATACAGAATGAACAATAGACACTACTTACATCAAAGTACTGTCCCTCCATGAAGGGGTTCAAGCTCAGCTCTCTGTCCTCCGTGCCCCAGTTACCTCCAATCATGCTGTTTCTCACCACGATCCCCTCCCTCACCCTGGGGTTCATGTGGAAAGGGATGTCCCGAGATCTGCTCACCACGAAGTTGATGCTAATTCTGCATCACACAGACCCAGGACTAGAGTTAGTACCTGTTAGCACTCACATACTACACTGTAGTGATGTATTTACTGTCTGCACGCTCTCGAACACACACCTGTCTGCTCCATAGGGCACCATGCCTCTGATGATGATGGTCCTCTTAGGGAACATCCCTCCTGGGATCATGTTGGAGTAGGGCACAGGCTTAAAACACACAGCAAACAAAACAAAAAATTAAAAGACAGGTAACATGATGATATTAAAACTCTACAACATCATGAGGCAGAAGTGTTTATTACACACAGAAAACAAACTGGACAAACGACTTTGATAATCATGAGGGCGGACAGGAGACTCCTGGGACCACTATGATGTGCAAGGAAGGGGCTGCATGTGACAGAGAATTTATCAGTAACCTTGCTGGCTAGGCCACTGGAGGCCAGTGACCTCTGAAGGTCAATTATCATCATCATTAATGTTAGCTCTTCTCTTGCTGTTAGTATTGTATCATGTTTGAATAGATGTTAATTTGACTCATTTAATGTGTTGTTGTGTCTCTTTGTGACCACTGGTTGGCAGTAGACACACAGTCATGTCAACAGTCAGGTCCACCCAAAGTAGATACAGTATGATAAATAAATACAAACCAAACAATTGAAAAAGAAGCAGACCATGGGAATAATGATGTTATGCTCAAAGTGACAGACCAGGCCTCTCACTGATGTGTGTGCGTGTGATGCATATGAGTGTGAAACAAACTTTACTTACAGGGTTGTACACTGGCTGCCCACCCATACCCTGCAATCAGATCAACAGATACAGGAACTAAGTGGAATTAAGTGGAATAAATAAATCCAATAAAGTGCAATAAATCCACCTTTTTTAAAGAAAATAAAGGTTAAACTGTTCAGTTTGTTTGACAGTTGTTGATTCATCTGTGATAACATTAGAGGACACCGTTTGTGGTCCTGTTAAATCTGCATTATACAGAAGTGTTTATTTAGCCGACCCTCATTTATATTAATGACTGGACAAAATGAGAACACCTGTAATACAATTTTCAACAGCAACAGAAAACTGCAGCCTCACATGACCGTAACGTTGAATCAGCACCTCAAACAGTTTTAACAAACTGAACATAACCTTCATGAATGTAAGATTTATTGCAGGACTTCTATTAGACTGCATTAGTTTTAGTCAGGTGTACCTAATAAACTGCCAAATACACAGAAGCAAGGTGACTAGTCTTACAAGTTGTATGTTAAATCTTATTTGCATTTCTGCACAAATATGTATACATAAGAAAAGCGAAAACTATTTAATAAAAAAATCTGCATTTCTATAGGTTGCGGATACACGTCCTATGATTTAGTAAAAGTCAGTAAAACAACTAATACTTGAAGAGTAGTGAAATGGAATGAAATGGATACCAATTCCACAAAATTACCAAAAGTAAGAATATATATTATATGAATAAAGTACATGTTAACTTTATTGTGCAATATTCTTACCGGCAGCTGTGATCCTGGGTATCCTCCCTGGCAGAAGAGAAAATAAAGCAGCTTTTACACACTTCACTAAACGCAGTCTACTGATGCAAACTGTTGTTTACACACGTTAGTTAGTTTAGTATAACACAATAAAATGTGAAAATAACATAAAAAGAAAATAGAATATGTCATAATATGATAGTTTCATACCCCCATACCACCTCCCATGCCTCCTGGATATCCACCCTGCATAAAAGCACATGATTCTGTTCTGTGATTTACTGTGTTTGTGACATGTTTATGGCAGATGAACAGGCTGATGAAGATTTAAGTATTGATTAAGTTTTTATTCACCCCCATGCCACCTCCTGGGTATCCTCCCTGTTGAAAAGTGGAGAGCATGTTAAATACTGTTCAATACTGTTTTTAGTTTAATTTTGACACTTAAAAAGGCCTCATAAGTATACTTACTCCCATTCCTCCACCCATGCCTCCACCCATGCCTCCTGGGTATCCTCCCTGGATTTCAGTAAGAAGAAGCAAGGGTTAGTGAAAATCTGTTCAGTATTTTACTATATATACATATATATATATGTATGTATATTCATAGATATTTTCCTAAGAACAATAACATACCCCCATGTCACATCCTGGATATCCTCCCTGTTGAGCAGTGAACATGTTAAATACTGTGCATTGTTGTGTTTAATTAATTTATTTTTTTATACTTTACTAGTGACCAGGCACTCACTCCCATTCCTCCTCCCATTCCTCCTCCCATTCCTCCACCCATTCCTCCCTAGAAGAACAAACAAAGTGTAAAACTGAACAGGCAACAAAAAACAGTTTAACATAAAGTGCGCAGAGAGAGTTGTGTTAAAGACACCAGTGGTTTAACACAGCAGCTTTGTTACTTACATACTCCCATATAAACAGGTATAAAGCTACAAGTGTTCTACTACTGGTGCTACTACTGTATTTTTGGTAACACATTATATTAGGCCTTGTAATAACAATGTCGAAATAGGGTACTGCTGTGTAATAACGTAGGAACTGTGAGGTAATACAGCAGTGATAACAGGACATTTCTTAGTAATAATCAGAATATTAAGGCAGATAAAAAACTTATCACTAAAGGTGTCATCTTTTATTCATTTTTTTATTTTTTTCACTGCTGGAGTTTTGTGTACTGAAAACTCTACTTAAACCAATTTAAATGCAACAAAGCAAGAGCAAGCGTTTTCTTTATTTTATATTTTTCTTTATAACATTTACTGCTTTACTCACTCCCATTCCTCCAGGATACCTATTCATTCCACCTCGAGCGCCCTGACACAGAAGCAGACAGCATTAGCAAGCAAATGATTGATTATTGAAAATTTGGTATAATTTCATCTGAATTTCTTTGCCCCAGCAAAGCCCAAAGCTCGACGCTGAAAGCTTCAGGGACTGGAGGTCTCACCCCTATGACATTAATCGTCTGGATGGAAACGTCTCCTGCAATCTGCATTGCACAAACCCTCTCCACAGGGACACGGTGTTCGAAGGTGTAGAAGTCATTCCCATTGACTTTGATCTGCAACAGGAAAATGTGCCACATCATATACATCCAGTAATAAATGTAAAAATAGTGTGTTGAAAAGGCTTTCACAACATGAGGAACTACACACAAAGCAGATATGAGGGTTTATTAATGCATTTGTCATCAACTGTTACCCCTCCTGTTGGCACCAGTAAGTGAAGGCTGGTGTATAAACAAATGATAAATGACAATATAGTAACACACATTTGTTTTGATATAAAATATGTCTTCATGGGAGAATTTATAATTGTTGACAAATGTTGCACATTAATAAACTGTCTATTAAATGTTTATGTAGTGGTTGTTTTTTCTAAAGTATGTGTGAACTTCTACACGCTAACTTCTGGTGTTTGGTCGAACCTGGTAGCCTTGTGACGTGACCATGATGACCATTTCAAAGGTCTGGCCCTTGCTGAAGGGCATACTGCGAATCTTCTCCTCTGACTCCCAGGATCCATTCTGACAAGTGTTGAAGACCACTTTGTCCCAGCCGTCAAACCGAGGGTTGAAGTGGAGGGCAATGTCGCTGGACTCAGACTCTCCACAAAGCAGGTTGATAAAGAATCTGCCAAAAGCAGCAGCAGAGAAACCTGAGACATTATATCACTGAGTCCTGAAGTGACTGTTCAGTTAGTTTAGTGTTAGAAACAAGAGGAAATGCAAACACTGCAGGTGGGGCAGAGTGCAGAAAAACCTGAGGATCCCTCCCCACAAAGGAGCTACAGGTGACATGACACAGTCAGGTATGTGCAGTGTTTACTCTGTCTGCTAATGGCCTGTAAAGGTACTTTTGACAAGTCAGATATTACTATTTTGAAAAGGGGAGGGACAAATGATAAAAGTGGAGTTTTACAAATCTGTATTGATATCCAACAAAGAAACCTGCTCCACCCAGACTGAGATTACACAAGCTGCTCCCTCAGTTTTAGTTAGAGATTAAAAAACTGTCACAGTGGATATAACACAGTCACCTACTTGGAAACTTGAAATACAGCATGGACTCATCACACCTCCAAGTATTTAACTCAAAATGAGACACTGAGTAAAGATTTTTTTTTTTCAAACTATTTTTTAAGATCAAAAATGAATTTTCTACTTGTTAAAGTACAACCTGATGTTTCAGATTTATGCTTTCTAAACCCACCTGGTAATGTCCTCAGGAATGGTCCCCTGGAGGTAGATGGACACTCCTTCCCTCAGGCCTCCATAGATGGGCCCCAGGTAGGGGATTCTCTGTACAGTGCAGAAAAACACTCAGCTTCATTGTAGAAAGGAAACAAGCCTGCAAGTCACATCTTCAAATATCAGTCACGTCATAAACAGTCATTCACCAAATGTGGTTCCCGTGTGGCAGTGCAGCGCTGGTTTGGTTTCACTGTTTATTGTCCTTGAATGCAGAGATGGAAAGTATTGTGTGTAAGTGTCACTTATACTTTAACTGAGTATTTAATACTACATTTTGTACTTCTGCTTTTCTACATGTATTTGACAAGTATAGTTACCAGTTATTTTTCAGATTAAGAACTCACCTGAAAAACATTTGATAAAATAAAATGCATTGTTACATATTAAACTAATAGTAAACTTGTGACAAACAGGCAGTGTGTAGTTGGCTTGTCATGTTTCAGATGTTTACTGTTATAATTTCCAACCTCTAAACTTCTCAGGTGGGTTTATTTAAATAACTGTTTGCACAACTGCACAACTGTTTGGTACAATATTTCACAATAAAGCAAAAAATAAATAATACAAATGTTTAGCAGAACTTTAGCCGCTGAACTAATATTTCAGGCATAGGGGACAGTTTTCTACAGAATAAGTCCTTGTCCTTTTCATACTTTTTCATACTTTTTTTCATATAGATTTAACTGATAATTAAATTTAAATGTCATATTTTTGGCTGTAATGGATTATTTTTAGCTTTAAGTAAAGGATCTGAGCTCTTCTTCCCTCACTGGTTGGATGTTATTATGTTATACTAACGAAAAGCTCTTTTCAGAACCTTTTCTTCAATGGTACATATCGTAATATACTGTCCTAACATCATGTTCAATCTCTTACAGGTGGAAAAAAATATGAGAAAAAAAACATTTTGCAATTTCCAACAAATAAATTCACTGTATCCCATAATGGCAGTGATACTATAAATAGCCACAGTAACACAACCAACCAGATTTTATTCAACCAATGACCCCACAATCAAGTCCAAAACCTTTAAATACACATAAAAAAATATCATGATATAGACTTAAGTTTACACTGTAGCCCAGTCTGTAATATAATATAGTTGAGAAACATTTCTTTTTTTGTCTGAACTATGTCACACTAACATATGCCATGCTAAAGGCTGGCTCCACTGCTTATTAAATACTAATCCACTTGTAATTAGTACAATACATAACCCGCCCAGGGAAACACACAGGCACAGTCGTTCCTTAAAACTTCAGCCAGTGCAGATACTCACAGGACCGTAGATTGGCTGATAGCCAGGAGGAGCAACGAAAGCCATGGCAGCGGTCAGTGAGGAGGACAGACAGATGGAAACAGGAGGGCTTTGTCAGAAAGTGATCTCTGCTGGAAGCCTGGTTTTATACAAGTGATGAGGGAGGGGCAGAGCAGGGTACCAAACCCAGGCCTGCATCACCATGTTGACTTTGGAGGCACAAGATGCACATTAACCTCTGACCCAGCAGAGGAGTGGCACAATACAAGAAAAGACAGAGAGTGTGTGTTAAAGTGAGTGTGTGGCACATGGAAGGAAAAAGCAATATAACTAAAAACTGTAGAGTATCACTTCTTACACAGCAGAGGAGGGAAGGGTTCAGATTCTTTACTCAAGTACAAAGCAGCAAATACTGCAAAATAAAAATACTCCGTTAAAAGTAAAAGTCCTGCAAGGAAACTGTCACTTCAGTGGCACCAGTGAGTGTTTCACTGTTTTAACATATGATTATTATTCCTGATGCATTTAAGTGTAAGAAGCATTTTACTGCTGTAGCTGGTCTGGTGCAGCTGATTTTAACATTTTTATATAATATAAGAGAATCTATAGCGGTATATTATATTTCATAAGGTCACATGTTGTATGTATGATCTGAATCTGTGAAGCAACCAGTTATTCAATTAGTCAAATAAATGTGGGGAAATAAAAGCCACAGTTTCCTCTGAGTTGTGGTGGAGCAGAATCTCAGATTTGTATATTACACTATATTTGAGTACATATATTTAATATGATGCACCACTGAGTCTGCATTATTTCTACAACATTATTATGGCTTTAAAAGTCTTAAATAGTAAATAAAACTGGCATAATACAACAAGAAAATCACAACTAAGTGAATATTTCTTCCTTTTTGGTGGTGGAAAAGACAACAAACTTCCCAGAATCAAAATCTGAGTAGGACATGTGACCTCTGTTCAGCACATAACAGTATTTATTTAAGTGTTATAGCCTTGAGATAAAAAGAAATGAGGGTGTGTGTGTGTGTGATTCATAAAATCTTCAGATCAGCCTGTCTACCAAAGGCAAACAGAAACACAAGAAACCCTTATCTACCACTCAGGTCGCAGTTCTACATACATAGGGGCAGTAGGTTTTTACAGCAAACGCTTCACAAAGTAAACATGCAAACTGGTCATATACACACACATTATCACACACAGACACACAATCTTTCAGGGAACAAAAGCTGTCATGGTGATACATGGGTGTTTCCAGAAAAGTCTAAAGCACAACAGTGATATTTTTGATATCTGATCTGAAATCTGCCATGAAACTCCGCCTGAGAGGGAACATTTAATTTCATAAACTATAAAGTAAACAGCAGGCATCTTAATAATGTCATTTCAAGAAGAGTGTCAGGATCAGTGCACAACCTGCAAAATATGAAGGCTGTAAAAGCCCAGTAATTAACTAAAGGTATTATAATGATCATTTTATTACAGGGATTATATGACAAAAGAAGGGAATTTTCTTGTATAAACAGGAAACTATTTAGAGTAAAATTATCATATAAAGTGCTTCATCTATTTAATACAATTTTCATACAGTATCAGCATTGCACATATTATTGTGTTAACATGTGTGCATACTGCTGCACATTTGTGGACATACTGAGGATCAGGTCAGTCAGAAAATAATGAAGATACGATCCTGAATACATGAACCAGAGAGCTGACAAATATCTTTCACAGATCTCATCATATAAACACAGTTAGTCAATTAAAATGTATTTAAATATATGTATTATGCGCAAAGTAAGGTTGTTGTCCATATAATTTGATTGCGACAACATTTACAATAATTTAGGGATGTATGCTTAAACACACACAAATACTTGCACATCTGTACTTGTGAGGACCCATAAGGTATCATCTGACCTGTAACATTAGCCTGAACCTATTTCTAACCTGAAAACTACGTCCCAGTTTTCAACAAGAGCCACTTGGATTGTCGGATATCGCACCATGAGCTCCATGACAAAAGATGTTCACAGTGCTGCTAGGTGAAAGATGTTTGGCACTCCTCCACATGGGTACCTGTGGTTGTGTTCCCAGGTCACAGACACCAGAAAGACAACGTAATGTTAAGCATACCAATATCCTCACACTGAAGGTCCTCATATAAAAACTGGTCCTCACAGAGACAGAAAAGCAGCTCACACACACACACACACAGACACAGACACAGACTCACACTCACATACATTAAGCAGATTGCATGTACTGTAAATGAGGACACATGATCCAGTTCTCCTTAAAATAATCTGTTTATTCTGTATTGAAACACAGGGTTCAGTCAGAGGACACTCAGTCCGGTGGAAAGTAGTGATCTCTGTTCAGCTCCGTACCATCAGCTGCCTCAGTGAGGACCACGGCAGCAAACGCACACCTCAGAGTCGTCAGCAAACAAAACACTGCTCTGTCTCTGACAAAGTGAGTCACAACATTGAACACAAGATGGAGAGTTTGTGAGTTTGTAAGTGTTTGTTCTGAATGAGGCATAGTGATACAGAACTGTCTGAGATCAACGCATCACACATGACTTTGTTGATTGAGAGAAATAACTGATATGCTGGATTCCTAAAAATATCTATCATAAAAACCTAACTAGCAAAAACAAAAGCTCATTTTCTCTTCTGACTGCAAACTGGGTATTTACTTCAGTGTGAGACCAAGTCTCTTCACCATTGTGGATTTCACCAACAGGACGCGTGACATGTTCATGTCCCACAAAGTAGCATGGATCGTTGAAATTCTTCAAAGCCCTAAAGAAAAATAAATATATGTATCTATGATGTATGTAAAATATGTCTTTTCATCAAAAGGCCTCTAAGCAGCCTAGTCATTACTCAGTTATACAGACGACACTTTGGCCAAAATGTATACATTAAATACATTCATTACTTATTTTAATGCACTGACAAAAACTCATTTGTGCATAAAGTGTCATAAAACAGACTGTTGGCCAGAAATACAGACGGGCTAAAACGGTCGTCTTCAGGAGATCTGATCTGCATATAAACAATAAATAAATAACCTTGGCATCCTCCTATATCGTATGTGTGTGTACATCATCACTACCTTATATGGCACAGAGACACCAGTGGAGATAGGGGAACACATACATCCAGGGACGCGTTTATAAGACTTCAGAGTGCAAACTGGGTTTGTGTATACAGCTGATTCACACTGGCATATGTCACATACGCAGATGATATTATCTCCGTTTATTATCTTGAAAAGTCAGTCCAACAGGAGTTTCCGTACATGATCGCTTGTTTGTAAGTCTTGAGAGAGGAAGAAAAGGAGTGAGGTGGGGCCTAAAAGGTTCACAGCTCCCTCAAGGACCTCGGGGGTTACGACTGTGAGCTGCTGAATCATTTCTGTCCAAACGCTCTCTCACTGAAACACCAGAAATCGGAAATGAAATACTAGATGGCCTTACAAACCTTACAAACAATATAAATAAAACATATACACTCTAAGTGTTAAAGCTAAAAATCTAAACTATTTGATCGCTAAAGCAGTGGCATTGGTATAGGCACTGTAATGTTTACAGCAGTAGCGACTGAAACAGCCCGTTGTGTATATTTCACACAAAAAAAGGCCATGTAGTGTATTCATAGCGGAATAAAAAGGCCCCTGGCTTCTTGTGTCTTTTTATGCCTCTCTGATATTATTATTCTGCTCTTCACAAATCTAATCCATCAACATTCTGCAGGTGGTACAATAGTGCAGTCAAAGTGTGCATAGCTTCAACGGAGGAGAGAAATGTGCAGATAAAGGACAAAACTAAGACGTAGACGTGTTCGATCTCTCTAATCTTTCCTCACTCTGAATTTCCCTCCCCTCCCCTCTCCTCTTTCTCTCCTTCAGACATGCATTCACAATGCGGGAGGTTATCCGAGCTGATCCTCATACTGCTTCCTGAAGCAGTCACCAGCAGGGAAGAAGTCCCAGCATCGCTCTTGGTACATCTTCCACACGTATGACTCCTGACGGACAGAAGAGAAAATGACATAAGACGTAAATGAGGGCTGCACCTGGATTTTATGTACGTTTTTTTTTTTTTTTTATCTTAAATTAATCTATTTATATATTGAGCCAAAACACAAAGACCAGCTACTACTGACCTGTCCCGTGTGTTCTGTTTCATCTTTATTGATGAGATACATCAGGAAGAACCTGAAAGAGAAAAGGGGATTAGAGGGAAAATACTGACAAAATAAAGCAACATAATAACAGGGAAGCTTGTTTGGGGAAATTCAGTAATTTGCAACAGTATTTAAGGGGGTAAGAGAAGACATTTTTCCCATTTATGCTTCTCAGAGGCCACATTCATCAGCACAAGCTGGAAACATAATCTACTTAAAATGCAAATATCTGGGATGAGAGAGGTGAGACAAAGTGAATGATTTATCAACAATAAGCTTAAATCAACACATATTGTATTTAAGGGAATGTAACTGTCACATCGGGGCTCTAACATGTAACTCACATGTAGTTGGCTAAGTTATGTTCTTCTAAGGTGTGTGTCTCGAAGCCATGCGGCGTCGTGTCAAAGTAGTCACTTCCTATTCCACAGATGAAGCACTTTGTCTGGAGGGAGAGAGGACAGATCCGGTTAAACATGTTACTGTCTGAAGGAGAACTGAAGGTGGATTACATAAAGTGACCACTTCATTCTCTCAGAAACTCATTATCTTACCTCCATGTCCTCTCTGACCTGCTCCTGCTGGTCTCTCAGCTCTCCAAAGGCATCAATGATCAAACCTGACACACAGGCACAGCATTATTTCTCACTAGACTGAAGTTCTGAGCGATTCACAACAGATTTATTGTTTGTTGATGGAGGTGAAGGTGATTTTTTTTGACAGGTTTTCCCAGCTGGTATAGAACTCAAAACTGCAAGCTTTTTCTTTCCTGACCTTTCTACTCTCTAAATTTCCCTTTTATCCTTAAAGCTTTGACCAGTCTTGTTTACTCAGGAGGCTTGCCTATCTTCATCACAACTTTTCCAATTACATGCTACTTATTATTTGCATTTTATAGAAAAACTACCATTTTAAATTATGAGAAGTTTGTAATGGTTTGATGCAGGCAAGTGTCTAATTATCTGCAGACAACACAATGCACTTTTGTTTAAAGGTCCCATATTTTACACTTTAACAGTGTTTTATTTGTAAGTGTTGATATCCATAAGAAGATATATTTGTGATTTTAAGTACTGGGACGACCCCTGGGGACCTCTGAGGGGTTTGGGGTCCTGATCTGTCTGCCTGCATCTGATTAGTATATCTGGAACACCTGGGGCAGGTGTTGCAAGGTATATAAGTCCTGGCTGCCAACTGATCTCTCTCTGCTCCTCTCCACAGGCACACCTTAGTCTGAGTTTGGTTATGTTGTCTTGGTTTAAGCCTTATCTTTAGTTCTGCACTATACACTTCTTCACCCATGCACACTGATGTTACTGATTTCCACACCTCATACTTAGAAGATTTAATTTAGCATCTTAATTTAGTTTAATAAAAATATTCTTCATTGATCTTAAACATGGTGTTTCTCCCCTTTGTTGTGGCCACTTGAGCCACGGTCATAACAGAACCATACCCATCTCAGTGTAGTTTAAAAAAATAAATAAATAAATAAAAGACAGGACTGTTCATACCCTGGATGATAGCCAACAGGATGACAATGACAAAGAAGAAGAAGGTAATGTCAAAGACCACTCGGTAGAGCTCATATTCATCCCCGGCCGGGTCCTCGATTTCATCTCCTATACCACCACCAGCACGCACGCCGACATACATGTGGAACAGGTAACACTGCAGGAGCGAGTGAGCACAGAGGTCAGATTAGGAAAGTATGTTTTATAACACATCAGACAAATCAATCCAAACTAAAGTTTTCCTCTCCTAAATCATGCTCCATAACTCTACTGATTGGTTGGTAATTGTCCTCCACTCACAGTCATCATGTCATCACACTTCATATCTGGTTCGTCCTCATCCTCACTCTTGTTGTAGAACTTGCGGAAGAAGTTGAAGGCCACCACAGTGTACAGGTACACCACTACAGCCAGCAAACCCACTGTCATCACCAACTGCAAGGAACAGATAGATGGGTCATTGGTACAGTTTCCTAATGGGGAAACAGGTGAGCAGAAAGTCTCGTGATGCATCATTCTAGTGGAAATGTGCAGACCTGTTTGCCGTTGTGAGTGACGGAGGACAGGATGGTGCGCAGGGTTTTGACACCCATGGCAATGTCCAGAAGATGAGCGGCAAAGAAGAAGTTGTTGTAGTGTCCGAGCAGAGACATTAACATGTACCAAACCAGGTAGAGGAAGGTCTAGAAGATGAAACAGGGCTGTCAGTAACACCGACAGATTCTCTTATTGTCTCAATTATACCACAAACTGCTTCCTTAACTCACGTTGTCAGTGAACACAACACCAAACTTCCAGATCTGGTACTTGATGTCAATAGATGTTATCCTATAGAGAGAAGGACAGGTTTGTTCTGCAGTATTTTGCACAATATAACTCTAAATTAAATTGCTTCTATAAAGAATGAAGACTACATACCAGCTGAACATTGAGGTGTCTGGTTCAGGCTTCTTTTCATGTGTCATGGCACTGACATCTAGAGAAGCCAAGTCCATACCGAGCAACTCTGCAATCCTCTCTCTGCCATAGATGTCACCGTATTTATCCAGCACCTGGATATCACACACACATGTCATTTTATGTAATGGCATGTCCCCACAAGAACATAGCTGACATTTTGCACCAAAGCTGTCTGAATAACTCACCTTTCTTTTCACAAACTTGTCCCAGTAATTGTTGGGGAAAGTGCTAGATTTAAAGAGAAACACGATTAAAATTTCACCAATGGTTATTCTCAATTTCTAATGCTCTAATGCTCTATTAGTATGATTTGCAAGTCCAAGCTCATTCTCATATGAATACTCAGGGTGTGGGTCAGGTTAAGGCCAAACATTAAATATTTAATTAATATCAATATTAAAATGATAATTTAAATTATGAATATGGATGATTTTGTCCTTGAGTTGGTCATCACGCATGTACCACTCTGACACACATGCAATAGGATTAATGCCGGGTAGCATTAGTTAATCATTCTGCTGTGTTGGATGGAAAATGTTAAAGGAGCTGTATTGCTACATGGCTAACATTAGCATTAACAGCTGTTTAATTACCAGTCTAAAAGAAACAAAGTGAGTTCACCGTCATTCCTATACCAATGTTGACTCCTGTTTTGCTTCTATAGCTTTTCTTCTGATGAAGTTAGCATGCTAACACAGCTAGCTCTGGCCTGGTTGGAACATCTCATCTTCTGCTGATACCACGTCCCTGTGGCATTCGGGTTCAGAGGGCGTATTACCAACTCTTGTATTGTAAACACAAGCTCTTGGCAAGACTGGTAAGTGAACAGCAGTTAACCTTATTGTTGACCATGAAACAATAGCAAAACTTACAAACAGCTCCTTTAAGAGTGAAGAACCTGGCCACCGGGTTCTGGAGGGTCTGTTTCTTGTTTATTTAGTGGATTTGTGAAAACTTGGAAACTTTTGCGAAATTGTTTTCAGTAATAATGTTTTTACATCAAGGAAGAAAACCTAGTCAGTTTCATCAAGCCACTGTACAATATGTTTATCATTCTCAATGTCTCCGGAAGGGGTTTTGATGATAAATCACTGGCTGCAGGCTTGGAGCTGGATACAAGCTCAGAATATTGTCAGCTTTTGAGCCTGGGCCAGGTTCAGGTTCTGTTCAATATCCATCCATCTATCTGATAATGCAACAGGGGTCTTACGGAGTGTTGAGCACCAGTCTGTCCCATTGACCCTTGATGTCATCGTCCTCTGGCTGCTCAGTGACATAGAGTCCATCAAACTCCAGCTTTCTGGCCAGCTCCTTCTCCCTCTTGAAGATAACCAGAGGGACCTGAAAGGACAGGAGCAACAGCCAAAGACATTGGTTTCCGAAGATAAATTGCACGAACCCTCAGTGCAAACACAAAAACACAGGCTAATATTTGTGGAGCTAAGCACAGCTGACACCCCATACCTTGAGGCAGTTGTAACCAATGATGCAAAGGAAGGAGATGATGGTGTGGACGATACCGAAGAAAGCCATGGCTGGTTCCATGTATCCCGTGCTCTCTTCTAAGAAGTAGTACATGGGACCTTCTTCATCATCATCTTCTCCTCCTTCATCAAATCCAGACCCATCTTCCTCAGCACCAGAGCCTTCAAATAAGCCAGAGCCCTCAAACAGACCAGAACCCTCAAACTCCTCCTCACCTGGAGGACTGTCGGACACCTGGAAACATCAGACACAAAATAAGTTCTGTGAGTCTTTTGTGTTTATTTTATCTGTATGGCATTAAACCATTAAAATTTCAAAACACTGCTGCAAAGTTAGTTTTGTATTTATACATTAAAGTACTAGCCAGCTATTTGATGTGTATAATTTGCCATCAGATTTTGCAGGATTGCTCAGAGTTTCTACTTTATGTGTATGTTTAATCTAAGATTACAGATGCACAAACCTTGTAGAAGAGTAGAATGAAATTGAGAGCGAAGGCGATGAACAGGGCCAAGAACCGAAGGTTGTAGAAGTTTCGAGAAAGGTAATTCTGGTAGGTGGGAAATACAGAAATCAGTAAAACTTCACCCCAGCAAAGCACAAAAGCCACATTTTACTACCTGATTCCTCTGAAATAGATTAGCTAAGCAATAACACTGTATTAGGAAAGTGCTGATTAGTTAGATGTCATGTAGCTGCCAAGTATCCTCCATTGATTGCTAAACAGGGAAGTATGCTGAGATAAGGCTATTGAAACAGATGATTTGACAAAGACCATTGTTCTGTGTACCAAACACTACCCCCAACTAACTGAAACTGTAACAGAGAACTGCTCACCATGAATTTAATCCTCTGAACTTCCAGCTCATTCCACAGCTCAAAGCCCTCTTCAGCAGGTTTCTTGTCCTTCTTTGCCTTGGTCTTCACTGTCTTTTCCTCTACTTCCTCCGGCTCCTCCTTCACCTCAGGTTCAGGTTCTGTTTTCTCTGCCTTTTCTGCCTTCTCTCCATTCTCGGTGCTGGAAAAGACAGACAAGGAGAGAAACATGCTTTTTCTTTCGCTTTTTCTTTGTTAATATAGAAACATTCTCTGGGCTTCAGATCACCACTATAATGAACACTGAAATGTCTGGACCCATTTGAGCTGCCTAAGCTGAGTAAAGCTGAGTAAGGCCATACTTGCAAATAATTGTTTATCTTGTATATATTACCTGGGAAAAAGATTTTTTGTTATCCTGAGATATTATCCCATATCCTTGCAATAGCGGAGTTTTGTATGTTGAGATAATGGAATCATTATCCCATTATCTCCCCAAAACAAAAAATCGTTTTCTCCTGATAATGTCTCGTTATCTCAGATAATGGGGTAAAAAAATATGTGTGTATGGCCTTTCTCAGCTCCCATACATTTCTGTATAAAAAGTATCCATTTTACATCCGATAAAGTCAGCAAATGATAATGAATAATAATTTATTTTCTCTGTCATTTTAAGAAATGTGTAAACTACAAATTTGTAATTGTAAATTTGATTAAAATTAAGCTGTGGCTCTTACGACTTGAAAGTGGTTCAGTATTAAGACTGGGGACACATTATATTCAACAGAAGCTGCTTTGATGTTGATCCCCAACATGTAGACGACTTACTCTGCTTTCTCAGTCTCCTGAGGAGCCTCTTCTTCAGGTTCAGCGGTTTCTTCCTCGCCTTGTCCTCCCACTGCAGCAGCCAACTGTTTCAATGACAATTTGCGGTTAACTAACTTATTATTGGAGAACATGCACATTACACAGCAGTAAACCTCTCTGAGACAGAACACCTCACCAATTTCCTCTTCAGCAGCGGCGTGCCCTCTGGAGTTGGAGGCTCTTCAGGTGTCGTCTCACCAAAGTCTCCAAGTCCCCCAGGAGTATTGAAACCAGGCAGGCGTCCACCTTCCCTCTCCTCGCCATCCTCCTCTTCCTCCTCTCCTCCTACAGCATCTAAGAGTTCTGCTGCTCCATCTGCATCTTGGACCTCTCGAGCTCCTGGTTCAGGTGGTAGGTCCCCGTGAACTTCATCCTGTGTTGGATCTGGCATACTCGCTAGGATCTCTGTCACCGTCATCTTCTTGGCGCCCTCCACTAAGCCTCCGCCGAACAGCACCTTCCATATGAATGTGAAGAAGCCCTTGCATATACTATAGACAAACATCAGGATACCCATCAGGACCGTGTATATAAATGTAGCCAGGCCGACCACCATCTCCTTCACTGTCATTTTTCTTAGTTTCCGGTAGCGACGCCGCAGGTTACGGAAAGTGAACATGTTGAAGAAGTTAACCACACTTTTCAGAAAGTCTGCAAAGGCTGAGGCTGACTCTGGAGCTTCTCCTTCTCCATTGCCTTCATCACCTTCTCCAGACTCTCCTTCATCTCCTCCACCCTCCTCTTCTTCCTCATCATCTTCCTCTTCCGCACCATCTCCCTCAGGCTCAGAGATAGATGCAGCAATGTTCATCTCAAAGATGGTGTCCTCGCAGAAGTTCACGAATAACTCCATTTTCTCACTCTCGCCGCCCTCATTGACCACATCAAAGATGAACTGCCGTTTGGACTCTCTGACTTGTGGCATTTCCCACTGATTGCGGTTTGCCTCACTGATTTCAAAGTAAATGCGCTCGATCTTCCGGCTCGCTCCCATGATCTCAATGCGGCCGAGGAAAGGACGGAAGTAGTTGAGCACGCTCTCGGCCTGCTCCAGGAAGTTCTGTAGGCGAGTATCATGAGGTACGTGCTCTGACAGGTTTGTGAGCAGAACAGCGATATTGAAACCGATGTCTTTGGCTGGCTCCTGGAAACGATCAGCGAATTCCTCAAAGTTGATCATCTCATTCTCATCAGCCTCTGAGCAGGACAGGAGGAACTGGATTTCTGAGGGAGAGTATTGCTTCTGGCTGTCCATGGCCTTGGAGAAGTCCTTCTTGGAGATAAGCCCACGGGGGTCAGTCACATAGTCCCGGAAGGCATCCGATGCCACTATGTCCTTGAGCTTGAGGAACATGTCAAAGAACTTGAGGATCATCTCCACGTTGCTGGAGGACTCCACCAGCATGTCAACCATCTGCCTGGCAATGGTGCCATTCACCACATTGCCTAGAGAAGTGCAAGGTGATAGGGGTGAGGAAACTATAGAAAGTGTGTGACAGAAAGAGCTGGACATTACCAGGCTGGGATGGATGTCATACCTTCAAGCAGAGACAGAAGCATCACTACCATGTCTTTCTGCAAATCCAACAGTTCCTTCAACAGTCCAATTTGACTGGAGTCCTGCAACACGGCCAAACACAGCAAAACACAAACACAGTAGAAAAAACAATATTCTTAAGATGTGTACTGACTGAAAATTCAATTTTAATATATTACAGTTTAATTTGAGAGGATATGTGCTCTGTTCTTTCTGATACATAAAACACAGGGGACGCTACCTCAGAGTGTGCTCTACTCCAAAAATGATCCTGGGTTTGCATTTTTAAATAAAGAATATGCATTTTTAACATCAGAAATAATACACTCAATGAGATGGAAAGCAAGACAGACACTGGAAGACAGGTATAAGAGTAGCACCGCCTTTCCCCTTTATCTGAAAAAGTGGCTGCAGCATAGGAGCAAGGGAAGACATAAACGTATTTGGAGACGCTGATCTTAGCACTCCTGAAGACCTGCACCAGCAGATAACAAGAGCCACAAATATTTCAGACAGTCTAAAGTGGTTGTCAGGCTGGTGAAGATCGAGAGGAAAAGGGTGTCAGGACAGGCAAGCATCAACCACCAGTGAAATCACAGTGGTACCTTCTAACGCCTCGACAACCGAGACAACACAATATATACAAAACAACAAAATACAACTAAATGAACAAAAGCAAAGCAAGGTGTTAAGATGCTTTAGGGAACAACATGAAACAAATCGCTCAATTATTTTTTGTGTCTTAATAATCTAAGCCAAGAGCAATTCAAGGTCTAGCAGTTCAACTACATTAAATTTTCAGATACATGTTCACGGCTGACATCTTATTTATCTGATGTGAAATAACTGTCTAAAAAGTTTCTATTTCTCTGTAAAAAAAATTGAGTTCTTCACTTTTAATAATGGAATAACTTTCTCAAATTCTCTCTGTAATTTCGTTCTTGGCTCATCATTTCCTTCAGCATTTAGTCAAACTCTCAGAATTGACAGGCAGTGTCTGTAACGTGCTATACACCTTCCTTGTATTCAAGGACAATGTATAACTGAGGTGATGGCTTGTTAGAAAAACTCAACAAGAAAAAAAAAAGCTGGTAAAACTGGTAAACGCAAAGGAAAAACATAAACTGCTGCAGATGGAAAACACAAAGATGGAAATGATGTGCGCTGTTAAGCTGCGTAATAAAAAAATGTGGGGAAGCATGAGATCTTTAAAAAAGCATGAAGGGCTAGAACATGAGATGGCATTCGCAGAGAGACACAGATTCTTACGCCATTTCGTTGTCCAGGATCGGGGTGCATCTAACAGGGTTACACATGGAAATAAAAATGTTATCCATCAACATTTTTACTTCATTTTTGTATTTGTTTTGTATTTTAGGTAAATACTACTTTGATAATTCAATTCTAAGCTACAGCTCTTGCGTCCGACCAGCATCTATTTTAAAACCCTTTTTTAAAGCTTTCTGGATTTCAGAGTTGGTAAATTTGCACAGATGTTTTATCATCCAGTAAAAAAATATGAGATATGACAGATAGATGATATATTGTCAGAGTTAAAGTAAATTCTTTGGTGTAAACACAGGGTTTCTGGAAGCCTAAAAATGACCACAAATCATCTGTAAGTACTGTAGCAAAATTTATTCTGCTTTCCTTAGTTTTAAAAACAAACCCTAATAACCTGACATCAAAAAGATTAAGATATAAAAATACAAAAATGCACTTTAAACAGCAGCGTCAGTAGCAATCAACACGAACACCGTCACACAGAATTAGGCTGGGTAGGAAACACTGCAGCTCCTTGTTAGGTCAAAGCAGACACACATTACTCAAAGCAAACACACACTTTTCTAAAGCACAATCAAACCCTAAGCACTGGTCAGTATGAAATGAAGAGATACTTAAATTAGATGAGGTGGATTAACTGTATTATACAGAATCAGAAAATGTAAAGTGGGAGAAAATCAAAGAAAGACAAAGAGTAACTGTTTTTCCTCAAATTATTTCTGCCACATTTACTTGAGTTCATGTTGAAAATCTGAAGCAGGTGAACTGATCGGTCAGTTTGAGACATTGTAACGGACAACAGTTCATTGGTAAATTGATACAATTAGCTTTCTATGCTAATGAAGTAACCAGGTGTAGTAGTAAACACTGCAGGTTTCAGAAAGCCAATATTTTTAAGACCTTTCTGAATCTGGAAATCTGAAATCTAAAAAGTCAAAACAGATAATTTCAAATCAAATATAATCGTGAAATAAGTAATAGTAATAGTAAGAACAACAAAGCCACTTGGAAAATTAAATGAATGATATTGTATAAATGTTAATTTCTGTTTAAAACTATAAATTAGTCTGTTGATACCAATAATAAATTATATAACTGTATAACTTTATTATTGTTATTACTATTATACTATATTATTTATTAATGTAATTGCAATGAAATGTACCTGAATCTAAATGTGAATTACAAAGGAAGATAAGCCATAGACATCTTGTGTTATTTCTAATTCTGTTTAGGTTGGAGCCCAACTACAACATGACAAATACATGTTATATTAAACTCTATATTGTACATGATAATATATTTTACAGTATGTTTAAGAGAGGTCTCTTAACCATACTGTAAAATGTCTCAGTAAAGAGGCAGAAACAACCTGACAATGAAAAGAGGGGGAAAGCTGGTTAAAATTTAAGAACAGTTTAATAAACAAGAGAATAATCAAATAAATACATACTTTACTCTGCAGGAACCATGAGAGAGACAGTTCACAAAATTAGTATACTCAAAGTGGACACATGAATTCAAATACACTAAATTTATTTTTGGTTCTATGGTACACTTAATTCAAAATTTAAAATTGCTTTGCTTCATCTTTTGGTAAACTGGAAAAACACTGAGAAATTATTTTATCATTCAAAATCAATCAAGTTCTCTACAGAAATTATCCCTGACATTAAGTTGAAAATAAATGCATTTATTAGGATGTCTCTTACCTGAGCAAGTTTCATCATCATATGTGCAAAGACATGCAGGAAGCCCACAACAGCGTCCCACAACCTGCTGTGGGCCAGAGACTGCTGGTTACCAGTACAGGGACCCTGACGGAGACATGAAGTAGAAAATTATAAAAACAGCCCAGTGCTCTCATCACTTTGGGAGATAAATTTGTATTTGTATGTGCTTCAAAGCAAATGATCTGGAACAAAATCTGTGGATGTATTAGTAATTATATCCAGTGGGGGGGGGGACTCAAACATTAAGCCACAGCAGTTTAAAATCCATCTTTATTGTGAGTTTCATTTTGTTTACTTTAGGTTTGTCTGTTCATTAGCTAGGCAGGCTTATGATTTGTTACACACATCCCCTAACATTAAAATGTATATGGAGAACTAGGCTCTATAGTTGCAATTTTGGAAGATAAAAATTTGCCTTTTTCTTTCCCAATCTCAAAACACTGACCTGAGACGGTGTAGCATTCACAGTGTTCAGGGTAAGGCCTTAGAGATTCCACCCTTCAAACAGTGGGTTTTCTTTTATTGCAGTGACAAGCACATGATCCCTCACTGGCTTCCCACCCTGCACAACCTGAGGCGTCCCCTTGAAATCATGTCTTGTATTTTGATTCAACTTTCATACAAAAGTTTTCTTACCTGGATGTATTCAGTCAAGCTGTTGAAAACCTGCTTGGCCACAGTCATTGCTTTGGAGAAATTCCTCTTCCCTGGCTCATCAATGATGTCTTTTCCTGAGTAGTACCAGTAAAAGTCACTGATCGACTCCTGCAAACAGAAAGGAGGAGAAACAGTACATGATGTTACCTCTAATATCCACATTTTTTGTATGGAATTCAAGTATATTTGCATGTATATGTTTTGTTCTTCTTCATGTACTTTCAAACACAGTTTCAGTATGTACTTTAGTATGTTTAACTAAGTATACTCAGTTTTCTGAAAGAATTCTGTATTTGCTGCTTGACTAAGCTAAATATAATTTACAAATCTCTTTCAAAAATAACAAACAACAAATCCTCCAGCAAAGGAAAAAGCCTCTAAAATGTGCAGCATGACATGTACAATTTTCTGATGTATTTGTCTGAAGAATATTTTTACTTTAACTGACTTGCAAGTTTTTTACAGTCATACCCTAAACAAAATTGTTTTTTGCTAGATCTAAACATTTACAAAGAAGGCTAGGGTCTGGAGTCTGAGGGTCTAAGCTCAGAGTAACAGTATCAGTATATCAGAGTGACCTGTAGTCGAAGCAGGTAGTCCACAGTGCAGATGATGATATTGATGGTAGTGGTGCTGCCTGTCTGAGTTCTCAGGTAGTTCTGAAAATCTGAACACAGAAAACAAAAACAAGATGCATTTTAAATGTAGTTTTCAACAAAGGAAATACCACAAATTCTTAAAATCTCAAATAATAACAGAGCCTCCCAAAAAGAGTCTAAGTCTACCTTTTAGAAATACAGGTAGAGGATAATGCATCAGGTGCATGTACAGGAGAACTGTACCGTGCTAGTTTGTGTATTTATAGTACAAGCACTGAGCTGACATTATTACACACAGTTTAATAATAGTGAAGACAAAGTGGTTGATTGCCTCCAGCAGAACGTTGTAAGGAGGTGAACGAGCACTTTAAACCACCGTGATGTTTGGAGAAGAGACAGTTCTGTTCTTCAGTGACTCACCGTTATTGTGGCCCTCACAAAGAAGCTGCAGGAAGCGGAAGAGGTCACATGTAAATTCATCGTCTGCCATCACTTTCTCATCTGGGCAGAAGAACAAAAGAAATGCAAATTAATCTGTGCAAAAGAAACTTGCAACAGTCCCAGCGCACAGTATATGTGAACTCTGTCATTTTCCTGTGTCACTCTATTAGAATACAGAGTTAAAACTAAAATTTGCACAAGGGATTAGATATATTAAAAGAAAATACCAGCGTATTTTTAACATAACTCCTAATTCCACTGCATTTAATGTTTTTATTTTCACTTGTATCACTGTGCTCACAAATGTGAGCATCTTCTTATCATGTAAGATACCTCTCCCATTACCTTGCAGAAAAAAGTAAAAAGTTCATAGATTTTTTTATAGGTATATTCAGCTATTGCTAAAATGAACAAAAAAATTATACACTGGTAACAATTTTCATCTTAACAAGTCATTTAATCTTTTTTAGGTCTTCAATCAGATTTTTGGACAAGCAGTGACAGTATCTTTTCTGAAATTCCAGCAGTGACCTGATTTACTCGTTATGAAAATATGGACTGTCATTCCTAAAAATAAATTAAAAAATGGAAGCAACACTGGGCTGGAAGTGGAATCACTCCATAGTTTTCTCTTCTTCTCAGAAAAATAAGTCTAAATCCGAAAACAATGACTTGTTAAGAAAGACTGTTTGAGCAAACTACACAGTATTCAGATTAGATTTTTAGACCAATCATCAAGTGTATTAATGAAGAATTGAGACTGGTGAAATGGTGATTATCATAATCTAACTTTACATTACACATATACTGACACACATGAAACTGCAAAACGCTCCAGTGCAGAGCCAGATTTAGTAGTAAATATTAATGAAAATAGCGTAGATAAAACTGAAGCACAGTGTGTGTGTGTGTGTGTGTGTGTGTGTGTGTGTGTGTGTGTGTGATGACACTGAGGGACAATGATTAGCATGCTTGTATTGTACATATGCCATATGCCTGTTTGTATGCGTGTTGTTTGTGATTGTGTCTAAGTGTGAACACGTGTCTGGTGCAAAAACAGTAAAATTGTTAGTACAGTCACCTCATACCACTCAGAGCATGTTAGTGAAAATCACAATCACCTCTGAGTCCCTGTCCATCTGACAGCAGGACAGGGAGGCTGAGGCTTTCACACTGACTCCACTTTTTTTCAAACTTTACCTCTGCTTAGTTCTTCAAACACTTTTCACAGAGAACAGGTATTCAACAAAAACTCAAATGGACAGCAGGTCACATCACATTCAAATGGGTATGAACCACATAGATAAATGAAAACAGGAAACCAACGACAGCAACAACAGATACATACACATACAACTGAGGAAACACACAAATGTGATGGTGAACACAGAAATAAATGGACAACTTCACAACACGCCGTCATGCAGGACAGATCTACTGAACTCTGCAAACTCCAATAAACTATGAGTATGGAAGTTGGGGGGGGGGAAACACTCAGTCCACATTAATGTCTGTCTAATGTTGGAAAGTGCAGAATTGGCAAGTTAGTCCCTGTGTTTTTCAGGATGGAAGTAAACAACGACAGCTAATCTTCTCACAGGAAGCTTCTTTCACATTTTAAATCCCATCCATTACAAAATACACAGTTTAGAAATCTCTATTAGCATTCTGTCTTTCTCAAAAATGCACAGACATGCTCAGATTTAATCATGACCGTACATAAACAAAATCATTTAAAAAAAAAAGACAAAACTGTGGAGGTGATGCCGGGTTTCATATTATCCAATGACAAACAGGAACACGGTGCCAGGGGTGAAACTGTAACCATAGTGACTACTGTTAAATAATCCCATATCTGTAACAAGCAAAGGGACCACATACAACAGAGTCGACGGGTTATGAGTACAAAATACATAATTACAGTGTCGGTGATTCAGCATCAGATAGTGCCGGACCTTTTACCGAAGCCTTGTGATGTCATTACACTAGAACAGTTTATACTACCAGGTCTTACATTATGAAAATTATGTGAAGTTAGGGAACATAGTACAGAATGCAAGGATTTATATGCAGTGGCTTTACACAGATGGTCTGGGTGTGTGGTTCATCTCTGGACATATTACCCCAGAAGAGGTGAACCACTTTCATTTGAATGCTTTTGGAAAATCAAAGAGATTCAGGGCTTAGAAAGCTCCTACTACTGCTGCAATTCATTTCAGAGTTTCTGGGACACTGGGTCGGCGCAGTTCTCTATGATCTACTTGAGAAAACTAAGTGGGAGGAAGACTGAGGTTATTGCCTTTCCTTCCCATTAATCAGTCACAAGACCGAGCTGTCAGAGTTACAGTAGATCTGTGGCAAAACACTCAAGGATTAGAATTCAACTTTACAATCACTTCAAGAGGAAAGGTCAGAGACACAGTGCATGAGTATTGCTACAGCAGCATGTGTATCATTGAGAGCTTTCCATTATAACGTGAGCAAGTGACTGTAAAGCCTGATTTCACTGATTCCTTGAGTGTGAAATGAAATGCATATTAAGTTCACAGCAAGGAAGAGACTAGTCAAGTGATTCTAAGCTAAAAAAAAAGAAAAAAGATAGAGGACAGAAAGGATGGAAAGAAAGAAAGAAAATGTATGACAGCAAAGTTTCATTTACCACGTTCTAGCTTCATATCTGAGAACCGCAAGAGCAGCAAATTGATGAGTGGGAAAGACATGGGCATGAGGGGTAAAGGGTAGGAACGGGCAAAGTGAACGTGATGTGGGGGAGAGAGAGACAAAGAGAGACGCAGTGAGTCCAAAAACCTTGTGGCTGTCAGTGGATGAAAAACAGTTTCATACATCAACAGTCAAAATGCTCATGTCATGGATCTTAACATTCTCAACACACTTACGTACATGAAAACATACCTGCAACCAGGCATCCATGAACAGACGCACTCAGACACACACAGATGCACACAAAAACAGACTACACACAACATCTGCAAAAGTGTCTATTACATCACAAACCAATGCAAAAACAAGTAGAATGTGTGAGACGTGTGTGTAAATGTAAATGTCTGTATGACAGTGAGTCCAGATGCTATGTGATACTCACTGGTGCCTTCCTCTGAAACCATCCCAAGTCCTTCTGCCTTGTTCTGTCTCTCAAAAGCATTCAGATCCAAAACGCTGTCAACATCAAACACTCAGTCAGCTTAACAACATCCAGCCCAACACACCTTCTACTTTGACTTTCTCTAAATAATGTTTATAGTACAAGAGAGAGAGTTGAACAGCAAAAATGTCGCATATGAACTGAAGTCATCACAGACCTGCAGGTCTGCATCAGAGCCTGAACGCTAAGGAAGAATCCCACATCCTTTTTATCCTTCAGATAGTCCAGCATCCTCTGCACACAGACACAAAGACAGAGAAACAAAACTTTTCTTGTCAACAGAAAACTGCTGAAAAGATTTTCGTTAGACTGAGAAATAGAAAATTTTGTTTCGCTCTATTCCTGCTAAATCTAATTTTATTTAGTTGTGTTCTGTTTACCTGCTGTACATCACTGTTGCCTCCGTTGAGGATGGAGATTCCCAGTTTGAGTGTGGAAGAAACCATGGCTCCTGGTTCGCCTGTAACAAGCAAAGACATCAGAGGTGTGCAAACACTTCGGACTCATCAATGAGATCGGAGTAGAGCTGGATCATCTCTGGCATCACAATAAATATTTCAAACACCACCAATTTGATTTTGACTGAATTTGAGAAAGTGATTCATGTCACATTTGCATCCTCCCATTTAATGTTGCATTAACTGGCCTGGGTATAATTAATGGGTGATGACATTATTAATGTTCTCTTAGGTTAAAACTGTCACACCACAGTGAAGTTGGGTTTTTTTGTCCTGTCTCCATGTCTTGTCTTGTCATTTCCCGTTTTATTTTGAAAAGTAACTTTCCTCTCGTTTCAGGTCACTTGCCCTCCCTCGTGTGTCTTGGTCTGATTGCCTGAGTGTTTCCACCTGTCCCTTGTTACCCTGTGTTTAAGAGTCTGCGTCTCTCCTTGTCTTGTGCCAGTGTGTTTGTCTATGTCGATATCTGTATGCGACCATCCTAGCCTTCCACAGTCTTGTATCAGGTCCGTACCCTGTACCATTTTGTTTTCGTTCCTCCTCGTCGAGTGATTTTCTGTTATAAGTTTCTAAGTGTAGTTCCTCCAGCTTTCAGGAGAGTTTTTTGTTTGTTAGATTTCTCTTGTTATTTCTTTCGCCTGTTTCAGTTACTCGGTCTCGAAGGAGTCGAGTCTGATTTAGTAATTAAGACTTTTTTTGAGAAAACTATCCTGCATCTGCGTCCTGAGTCCTAGCCCGGTTGTGACAAAAACATGGTTATATAGAGTTCTGCTCTGGTTACAGTTATACTAAAGGTTGCAGTTAGGCAGTTACAGCCCTTAAAGAACTAATCTAAATAATAATTTAAATATCCTTACATGTGACAAAAATATATATATGTGTGTGTATGTGTGTGTGTCTGTGTGTGTTAGGGTTAGCTGCTACCTTTACAGGCACTGATCATCTGCAGCACCATCTCTGCAGCCCCTCGGTCGTGCAGACGGGACTGCTGGTACAGAAGCCTCTGTTTCTCCATCTCCTTTTCCTGTGGAGTAGAGCAGGAGGGACACAGCTGTAACCCTGCCAACAGGGACTGCACTGCCCCCCTCTCTCTCTCTCTCTCTCTCTCTCTCTCTCTCTCTCTCTCTCTCTCTCTCTCTCTCTCTCTCTCTCTCTCTCTCTCTCTCTCTCTCTCTCTCTCTCTCTCTCTCTCTCTCTCTCTCTCTCTCTCTCTCTCTCTCTCTCTCTCTCTCTCTCTCTCTCTCTCTCTCTCATAATTTTATCCTAATGACCACACAGACTGCACAAAGTCTCATGACATTTCTAAAGAAGCTAAAGATGATGACATAAAAGACATCTCAGTTTGCTATGGTTTTAATTAACAGCATTATTCATGTATTTCTTTTCATTACAGTCCAATTTTCTGGGATGTGTTAGCTTAGCTTAGCAGAAAGACTAAAAACAAAAACAGGCAGCTAGCTCAGTTAGCAATACATGATGATTTTTAAGAGCAGTTGAATGTATGAAGTTATTTTTTGGGGTGGGGTCGCCAGGACTGGTACTCTGACATCTCCTCGCAACACAAACTGTTGGTGCTGATGTTGAACAGAGGTGTGGGGTGAACAAAAACATGAAAGTTCATGAAGAAATACCCCCAACCACTTTCCAGCTCAGAGCATATGCACCCATGTGGTATGCAGCCCAGGCACTTGGCTGTTGCGTTACCCTACAATGTCTCATTTTTATGCTTTTAATTCCACACAATAAAGAAAATAATATGTAAATAACAGAGCTTTTTAGATGCACATTTTTCACTTACAAGAGAGTTAGGTTTGCTGCATCTGGTCTTTCTGCTAAGCTAAGTTAAAGTGTCCTGATTCTCAGACTGTGGCCAAGATGAGGCCAAGAAGGAGAACTGTATGTGGCCAGATGTTAAACTTTAATTTTCAGGGGCTGAAATGAATCTGATGTTTAAAAAAAATAAATTCATGGTGATGGAAATAAATCATCAAGATTATGGTTCAGATGCTGGCTACAGCATGAAAAGCACAATCTAAAAAACAAAATCATATTCATTCTCACACAACACACACATGCATGTGCACACATGCGTGCACACTCACTCACACACACACACACACACACACACACACACACACACACACACACACACACACACAGACGCACACACACACACAGACGCACACACATTCTCTTCCATGGGAACACAGTGTATATTAGTGATGGTAATTATTCCAGCTGTTGACGGCTTCCAGACAGCAAACACTTGATGGCAGCAAACATTTCGTCCCAGAGCATAACACACACTTCACACACTCCTTTAAGGAAGCAACAGTAGTTGTCTGAGTAACGCTTATAGCATGCAACCCCCTACTTCCAGTACAACAGTACAACTTAGTGTTGTCCTATCTTCGGCCTGAAGTGCTGCAGTTATTCTACCTGCAGCATCATGTATCTGCTTCTCAGTTACACTGTAGGTCACTCTTTCAAACTGAGGGGAAGGCATTTACTTTACGAAGTGACCATAAGTATTCTTTAGTTATTTAACACTGGACTCTTGTGAAGTCACAAGTGCCACTGTAAGATAATAAATATACAACTAACTGATTTAGAGATTAAATTGCAAGACATAATTAACTTTATTTGAACTAAACAGAATAATTTTACTTAATGTGTTTAAATATGTCAGATGTTGTTTACTGCTTGTTCATATAACATATAATATGACAACCTGTTGTGTAAAATTACATTTATACAGTACTGTGCAATATTACACTGTACGGTGCAATATTATGTTATACCTCTTTAATGCTGCTACATAATACAATCCTCTAATACTGCTATGCAGCTGTGCTGTACTTTACTGTCCTACATTATAGTGCAGTACATTATTCCTTCTGTTACAAATGACACAGTAAAGCTGCTATGAACAACCACCCTGTTGACAAAAGAGGTTAAATTTGACCCACCCACTGCACACCATGCATAAATCCCCACCCAAACTGAATCTACCCCTCCCTCCGCCCCCCTCCCTCGTAAGCCTGACTGTGTTTTAAAAAGTTAAAAAAGCAACTTTCCTCTTGTTTCAGAGGCTCTGCTCATCTTTTGAGCAAAATGCGTGCCTTTGTGATAAGTGAAGAAAGATTGTGTGTGATTATGAGAGTGTGTGTGCGTGTGTGTGTGTGTGTGTGTGTGCGCACGTGGATGTGTGTCTGTGTGTGTATGCTTGCATGAGTGTGTGTCTAGGTTTGGGACAGTGTATGTACGGCTGACTGTGCAGGCTTTTACTGTAGTCCTTGATGAGCACAGAGAGGGAGACTTGTTTACGTTGTCCAATTCAAGGTAAAGACAAACAAAATCAGTTACTTGTCAGTTGTTAGATCTCGAACGAGAGTTATCAGGTGAGTCCATAAGGGTGAACACAGCCCAATTAGCAGGTGAGTACTGGAGGGTGTAAGTCAGGAAAGGGTGGTGCAGGTCTGGGAGAGACTGACCACAGACACACACGATCAGCACAAGAGAGCTGGCTCTACTCTTACGAAACCTGCTGCATGGTTTGGTTCGATATCTGTCATCAAAGTTTCCAAGAATAGCTGCTCAATTCAGTCTTGAATGGCAGCATCACGTTGCCGTGCAAATACCACGTACCGAAAAAGGAAGAGAAATGATGTTCCACTGATGAAAATAACCTGAGGTAAAAATCTACTTTGAAGGCATTCTTACAGTACATTAAGGAACAGATGGGTGTAATGCTACCCTCCAGGGAAAGCCACGAGTCTCTAGAGCTGCAACACTACAGTCTCCAAAACTGGCCTTTGAGGCCAAAGAAATCATTGAGATATTCAGTCAAATTGTCACTCATGCTAAGGAGTTGATTTATTAATGATATATTGTTTTAGGTGCTGACAAAGTGATAGTTAAGTGACACTGCTAAAAATTGCCTGTTTGGGTGAATTTCACAGGATATGTTTACAGCAGCATTTTGGCAAAATAAATGATACAAATGTGTATTTCATTTTTTATACCTGCACATATGAACCAGCATATATGCATTTATTTAACTGCTGCTGTACCTATACAGATAAGTATTTAGTAGATATGTTAAACCATGCTGGTAACTTTCAGTAGACTTAGTCAATCAACCCCTAAAAATTCAGAAGCACATCAGACTTGGAAATTGTGATTCTGAAATACATCGCTGGCAAAAACTCAGAGTTTCATTTTGTTGTCTTTAGCTGCACCATCTCTCTGCACTCAAGTCATGCAACTTGGGACATAAAACAAATTGAGTCTGCAACATCGAGACGACTGGTGGGCAGAGTCCAGCAAAGGCATGCACAGGTCAGTCCACCACAGCAGGAAATAGACAAGTGGTGTGAGTGAACGAGAGAAACGCAAGGAAGAGAAAAAACGAGAAATGTTGTAGCAAGGGTGGGGTGGGGGGGTGTGCCGAGTGTGATGGCGTGGTGTGGTCACTCAGTGCGTGGGGAGCTGCTTCTCCGCTGACTCCCCTGTCTCCCTTCCCCTGGTCCCCCCATACCATCTCTGTCTGTCGCACCTCAAAGGATGGCTCCTCCCCCTCCTGTTCTCCCCCTTCGTCCTCCTCACCAATGTGGCAGCTCTGGAGGGAGATGACAGCAAGTCAGCAACTGAGTACAAGATCATATTAGATTTAGAAAAATCTTACTCCAGATTCCACCACAGCCTCACAAAGCTTTGTGGAATAAGCTGGAAAACAAATGCATGTTGTGCATAAGGTTTACACTTTGTTCCCAAATGATGGGTCCAACAACAGATTGAAGTGTAGTTGCTATTTCATGGGGCTCTTATGCACAAAGGTTAGTTCCCATAAAGGTTAAGGAATGTAAATGATTTCAGTCAGAGATGGGAAATTTGATGATGCTGATCAGCGACCATCCAGAAATCTTACCTTTGCCATAATATCAGCATATGACATATAGAGATGGTCAACGTCAAGTTTACTGTAATGAGGAAACATACATCAGGAATCAGTCAGTCACACTGAAGGTCAGGTCACAAAGCTGAGTCACACAAGGAGTGAGAGGCTCTTACGTCTTTTCTGTGAGAGCTGTGCGGCTGAAATGAAGAATCAGCTGGTGAAGGGGGTCAGGCTTCGTCTCGGTCTCCTCTTCCTCTTCCTCCTCTTCCTCCATGGCTTTCTAATTATTGTAGATAAAATGCATCATGACAAAAGACACTGTGGGCAACATGCCATTAATAACCAACTGTACGTCTCAGAAACAAGGGGAGGATGACTTACTGACAAGTCGTCAATCATCTTGTCCTCAAACGAGTAACCCTCTGTCTCTAACCAGTTGCGCTTGTATGCATCCAAGAACATGTTGGTTGCCCTGTGCCTGTGAGGCGAGATGTCATTGAGACCTAATTAGGGAGGTTTGCAATGTCTCATGCAAACGGTTCTGATTTTACTATAGATCTTTTTCAGAGAGTATGAAGGAACTTATTACGCGGGGATGTTGTAGAGGGGTGTCATCCTGAAGCAGGCCACCACTGCCCTGCGACGCTGCTTGGACAGCAGCTTGTGCCACACCATTTTCTTTGACTTGAAGGGATGCTCAGTCTGAAGGAAGGAAATAATGTCTAACATTAGGCTGCTACTCACAACCAACAACCAGCCTACACCCTGAATGTGCATGTCACATGTGTTTGTTATAGAGCACTTGAGTTTGTTTCTATACTCACCACCTCAATGTGGTAAAGGACAGCAGACACCTCTTGTACCCTTTTAACCACTTTCTCAGGGTCCTCAGCATCTTCCGCCTTTCCAGACATCTCCTTATAAAGAGACATCTGCCAGCGCATAGCTGGGTCTTCCACCTGAAACCAAGGGTCAAATATGTGTAGCCCATGTAAAGATATTCATGACATTTATGAGGTATTAATATATTATTATATATAATACATTAAAAAGTCCACTCACCTTGCCTTGAAGATGCAGATTGTTGTGCAAGAACTCCCTCACCTCTTCATCTGTGTCTTTCTATGGGGGAAGACACCAACACAGGAGATTCAAAATGTTTTCTTTAATTCAAGACAATCAAAATATCCTACAGTTTACTAATGAGCAGTGTACTGACATGTATGTCATCTTAACAAACCACTAATAGAAAAAGAAGCTGAACTCCATTGGACAAATATAACTTTATAGTAGATAATTCTATATGAAATAAAGATTTTAAAAATGCATTATTTCATATGAGCCAGTTATTCCACGCTCAGACACAACATAGTCTGTCAGTTGGCTTCAAACACATCAAAGTACCAGTGAGTATCTGATCTTGGCAAGATTGATGAGCTCCTGGTCTGCAGGAGAGCACATATTGAGGCCGATGGGAAGCATCTTCTTTAATGCTGCTACGATAAGGGAGGTCTGCACTGAGTAGCGATCCCCCCGCCTCTTCTTCTTGGTGCGCTCCTGCTCTGAGCCTCCAGACTAAAGAGACAAAGAAAAGTTCAGACCAATCCATCACTGTCTGGGTTAAAAGCCTCTTCAAGTCACACACCAAAAATGTCCTACTCAGACAATATTCTATGACATCAGGCTTTTGGGAATATTTAACATAAAAAGTGATGAAGAGAAACAAATAATATAAAAAGGGATTTATATTATTAAAGGAAACAATGAGATGTCAAGACCCACCTGCCAGTAACATTTTACACAATAACATGCCGATATAGTGAATCAACAACAAAGTGAAACTGATTATACCTCAGCTGAAGACAAACCAACAATTATTTTTTCCTGTGAACATCCACCTCTGGTGAGGTTTCAGGTGCTTCACTGCTGCATCAGCTACAGTCGTCACACACAATGCAGCCTCACTGTTAGTAGTGCAGTGGCCAGACAGGACATATCCTGTCCATCGGACAGCACACAGAACAGCACAAGTCTATGGGACCAGCTCCATCGCCCTGGAGCTCTTCTCACACACTCCTGTCCTGGGGCTGCCAATGCTCATTACTGACTGTTGTCTGGCCTCACAGCACCCTCTCTGCCCGCAGTGTGCATGGTGGGTGGGTTAAAACTCTGGGCAGAGAGAGGCGCCGTGACGATCAGCTAACAGAAGCTCACTTCAGTAATGCCCATCTGATAGCCAAGGAGAGGAGGTTTTCTTATTTATCTTACAGCGACCATGTAAAACATCAATGAAACATTCATTAGATATGTAATGCTTTAACAATTTAATGGTGTCAATGAATTAGACATGGAGTGACAAGTCCAGTTAGTAAATATGATGGCAGCTATCTGGTGATGTCGAGCTAGCTGCAGTATCCCCGACAACCACAGCTAGCTACGTATGCTACGGATGGACCAAGCAAATGTAATGCTAACAGCAAGGGCTAGAATGGCTTTTTGGTGTAAACAAGGTAGTGAACACAAAGCCAATGATAATATTGAAAAGAGAAGAGTCCCCCGGCACAGGAATCTTTACCACAAAAGCTGAAAGAAATCCAAGCGTCAATAATAACATTTCAACATCACAGATGGTACGGTAGCACGGGCTCCACAACTTGTCTCCAACAGGGACGATATAAAGGCAAACTGTTTATTAATCAAACAAAACCAGAGTGATGGTGCTCGGCTGCAGGAGTGCACCCTCCAAATGAGATGCACAACTGCTCAGCCGAGCGCCATGAAACCCCTCAGGCCACTACGATCTACTGCAAAGACCTTTCATCAAGCCGCTCCAGACCCCTACTCACACATGTAGAAACACACATAAAAACAGAAGGACATCACTAACACTAACACTAGCACACACACACACACACACACACACACGCTCACACACACTCAATATTACTCAAATATAATTGCAAATATGTCCCATTCACAGAAAACATTCTTAACATAAGCAGTTTCAGCTAAATCTCCATTATACAGTGTATCCTTACACCATTGATATGCATTATTATAACACTGATATTACTAACTCTGTGCTTTATAACCCTCTGTGAGTATATGTGTGTGTGTGAATATTTGGGGTCTGTGTGTAAGAAGTGTGGTAGTCCGTGGGTGAGCTTGATGAAACGCCTCCCCAAAACTCAGGGTGCCATGCGATCAGCACAGCGCTCGTGCACAAACACAGTCTAACCTCTCCATCTCCGGCCTAGTGGCCCAGCGTCCAACCCCCGACACAGGATACAAGGAGAAAACACAGTTAGCGACACTCCTACTGCTGCCTAAACGCTACATACTGTCACTGACATTGTCCTGGAAAAGGATGTTATTAGTTTTGTAATAGCCTCTAACATTTATTTAAACAAATCTTATTATTTACAGAATAATGATTTACCTGACATTCTTATCTTAAGGGAAAGAAAATTAATTACAGCTGAGAATAGATCAAAATGGGTTAACTCTTTCCCTGTTTGAAATGGGTGGTGTTAGTGAAATATTAATTATTAGAGTTTAGTTTCTGAATGAGTTACAGCTCAAGATATGTAGTAAATGAATAAAACATCTTATTAAGTAACAGACTTGGCCATTCATCTGCTTGCCCACTCTCACCTTGCTCATCTTGCTCTTACTGTCAGCGGTCAGGAAGGACATGTTGTTGATCTCATTCATCACCACAAAGTTCTGCTCCTCCCTTTTAAAATTCTGTAATAAATAACACAAGAAAAGGGTGAAATGGTAAAGGACAGAGAGGAATCACAGAATAGCAAAAAACTAATCCAGAGAAAACCACAGACATCAGAAAACTCACATGGGATTTGGACCAGAAGATGAAGACCTCCCCCACCATCCTGAACAGTTCTTCTGCATCTGGATCTGGGCAGGTCAGCCACCTCGCCCTGCAGACAAAGACAGCAGTGACAGAAATAGATTAACTCAAAGTATCAAATAGGCACCACAAGCTGCAGTACAAATACTTTATGTTATCTTCTTTTTTAACTGTCATAGGTACTCATGCTTGATAAGGTTGTTGTTGTCATCCTCTCTTTTATTTGATACTGAATATTGAAACTTGGTTAGAAATTCTCTTGAGCGTTTCCACTCAGGGCCAGGTGATGTCAGTTTGAGCACTGGACACTGACACATCATCTACACCAAAAGATGTTGTAATCTAATCTCCACATCAAACACAGTAATCGTGTGTCCATTAAACTGTTCTTGAAGAAGAAGCATGCTTCTAAGTTACCCAGGAGAACAGTATCAACTAAATCTCACACTAAATTTGAGTACAGCTACCTGTTATTGTCCACGTAGCGGATGAGCAACGGGTAGAGAGCATACAGGTCCCGACACAGCACAGCAAACTCATCTCGGATGGTCCCGTTTTCACTATCCACCTCGGTCTTGCCCTCCATACGCAGGTGATCCTCCTCGGCCACCACTTTTCCTGAGCGCTTCTTCAGCTTTTCCATGGTGGGGATGAAGTGGGATTTAAGCATCTCTGGTTTGGCTCTGCTAACAATCGGCTGGGCGAACACTGGACAAGGGGTACACAGGAAACAACAGTCGTCAGTGGTTATAATATTAAGCCTAGTTTTCTCCAAATATTAGATGTACAAAATGTGGAAATGGAGTTGTCTGTACAATATAATACTATGAAGGCATATTTTAGGAGTTTGCAGACCCAGCACTGCAACATTTGGGATTCACAATATAATAATGGAGCATAAGGATCACATAACTATGAAAACTGGACTCCAATTTAGACTTGGTTACTTCACAAATCGCCACTTATTGTGAAACCTCTGCTCACTCACCTGCCAATCTCTTCATCCAGGAGGCCTCATCTATACCCAGGTTGTTAACCACAATCTTCATGATGCTACCCAGCAGCTGGTTGAGATGCTCGGAGGTGACAGACGTGCACAACTGGCCCTCCTGCTCGGGGAAATTCTCTGGGCCCCTCTCCCACCAGCGTGGGAGATAGTTACACAACATGGGCAGGGTGATCTCAATCACATGGGGCATTTCTGTGTAGCGAGCCCCAGACTCAGCCAGGTCATGGATTTCCTTCATCAGGATCTCCAGCTCTGGGATGTCAGGGCACAGCTCCTCAACTTGGTTGGGAAGACCCAAAACTGAAGAGATGATGGATAAAAAAAGATCAAGAAACAATTGATTAAACATGTTCTAATAATTCATTGCATGTAAAATAAAATGTGATTTGCTTGTGTGGAAAACCCACTGGATCTCTCTCTAGGAGTCTTCGTGGTGTAAACAGAGAATGAGTTGAACTCATTCAGCACTGGCTCAAGGAAGGCTACTGGCATTGCAGCTGCTAAGTGAGCCAAACACTCGCCAAGAGCTGGTCGCTGCCTGCACAGGAGAAAAATACCACAAAATCTTAACAGAAAACCAAGTAAAAGTCAAGGCATAATAAATCTTTGAAAGCATACATGTACCATATTGTCCTCTGAATCAAGGATCTAAGGATAGAGGGTGTTCTATGTTGTACAAACTACTGATTTTGGGCTACAAAAACTGAATTGATTTTACTTGAAATACCATATAAATGCAATAAAATGGTGAAGGAAACAACTTGTTTTCAGACTTCCATAGATCCACAGAGGATCTACTCACTTCTCTGCATGTGGTGTCTTCACAGTGCCCAAAGAGTAGATACTGCACATTAAGCGATAGCAGGATATTTGCAAGTCGTCCACTGAGAAAGCAGAGAAGAGAGGTATTCAATCAGCTTTGGGTCAGTCCTTTGAAGGGAAAATGATGAACAAGCAATTAAATGGAGAGAAGCGCTTCACTCACTCATGACATCATCTCCAAACTGGTGCTGGGCAATATGGTCAAACAGTGACGTGAGGACTGGCAGCAGGGCATTGGTGGTATAGTTAATGTTCTGGGACACACCTTTAACCTGCAGGAGCACACACACATACATACATAAAGATATCAGCTCATCAGATAAATGAGTGTAAAAACAGTGGCGTACGGTGCTGCCTCTGACCTGGTTTCGACTGGACACTTTGCCCAGTTTTAGATTCTCAACCATCTTCTCAATGTCATCTGCAGCACTCTCAAAGAACTGACGCAGGCCAGCCTTCACAATCTCAGGGCCTGATTTCATGACAGTCCTTGAAAAGGTGAACACAAAAGAATAGCCAAAAAGACAGAGAATGTCAGATGGTTTGTTTCTATATTCTCTCTGCCTGGGGAAGTGATGGGATGTGATATGAATAGCTCGTGATTTACCTGGCATCCAGTGATCGTGAGAGGATGTGCAGACAGTTCACCACTGCACCTGCATCTGTTCCTGATAACAGCAAAACAAAGATGTGCTGTCAGGGCTTTCTTTCTGTGCAAATCCATTTTCAAGAGCTCAATTTGCTGTAAAGGTTAGATTTATTTTAAGAGTAATAATTCGTACAAGCTCTGTATTAAAAACAGAAAACAGAGCAAACAGTTACAGTAAAGCGTGTTAGAAAACATTGACAAAAAATTACATTAAAACTATTACTTCTAACCAATCACAGACACTGTACATTACACAGCGGAGACAACTTAAACAGGTAATTATGGAACACTTGAACCATGTGCTGATTTCCTGAGTGCAATACCACCATTTTGCTGTTTGACATGGATACTTTTCAAGCGCTAGCTCAGTTACAATGGTGCACTTTGACTCTCATGTACCATGTGGTACTAGTGAGCCAAGCTAAAGGGCACAGGCTCAGTGTGAAGAGCTTGTCTGTGTCTAGTGACCACTGGATACATAAGAGTGACTGACTATTAAAGACACGTGGTGGTGAAAGGAGAGGAGAATGAAGATAAAGCATATAGTGTCTTGTTTAAGCCAGGCTGAGAACACATCACAGAGCTGCAGTACAATACCATCTGTGGGCACCTGACACCACTACAGACATTCATGCTCAAATCACTCTCTGTGTGTGAGTACCAGTCTGAGTCTAGGCCTTAAATGCAACAAGGACAACTTCAAAAACACCAGATTGCAGAAAACACCAAAGCCAAGCAGAAGCTGAGCTAAGAAGAGAAGCATTAGACGAGGAGATCCAGTAAGGAGAGCAGAGAGAAGAATAAAGCGTGGAAGGACAGACTAAATCTGTGATACAAAGCTGATTAGTATGTAAATGAGAAGGGAGGAAGGAAGAGGAAGCAAATAAAGATTCAGAAAAAAATAAAAAGAAATGATACAGGAAAACAGATACGGAGGGACAGAGATGGTGACAGGGCATAACGCCACCATGCAGATTCCTTACCAAAAAGAGATACTCTGTGCCTCACCAAAGCAGCCAACTTACAGAAGATACTGAGGTAGGAGGAGAAAAGAGGAAAGGGAGGGGAAGGGAGGGAGTACGGTAAGGGGGAACAGGGAAGGAAAGATGTTTGAAGTGACACAGAAAGCAAAAGGGAGGTCACGGAAATAAAGGATATTGCACAATAGGAGAGAGATGAAGAGACACGGAGAAGGAGAGGACAGACACTATCACACGAAAGTACTGCAGTTAAGGAAAGGTACATGGTAAAGTCACATAATCAGGGAAGAAACCAGTCCTTTGAATAAGCTTTTACTGCACACACCTTGCTATCATCTCCTTCTCCTTATTGGAGGAATGCCCTCCACTACCCAAGACTTTTGCAGGAGTGGAGAGGAAGTACAGGCAGTGGTTCTTGAAGTACTGATTTACCAGTGGCAAGAGAATCTGGAAAAAAAAAAAAAAACCCAAGATGAAATATTAATTTAGCGCCTTAGTTTAAGAAACACACTATCTTGCCATTGGACAGGTCCATCTGCATGTGTTGGAAAACTGTTCCACAAACAACCAATTTTAGTTTCAATTCAATGTGTTGAGATATAATGTGCCTTCTCTGAGCTGAGCTTCTGTCACAGTCCATGACTCGCCTGTTGAAGACAAGCAGGAAGAGGACCCAAAAGAAGTATCAAGTAACTCACCTTGGCGAAGAATTTGATCTCTTGTTCATGTGGTGACTTCTCCACTCTACCACTGCTGACCACAGCCTCTGTTAACAAACAAAGGGAAAAAAAGGTCAGGCCCTAATCAACATGTATAGCTTTGCACTGGAATATGGCAACGAGAAGTCTTTGTCTCTGAAATCACAGTACCAAGATGAGCAATGAACTCCTGGGCGATGTCCATCCATTTAAGAAGCTTCTGGAGGAAGCCATAGGCAAAACGCTTCTCAATAGAGGAAATGTCCTGCTCCATGTCCTTCAGACCCCTGAGCGTGGAGAGGAGAGGGAGTAAAAATAAAAGAAACAGAGAGAGAGAGAGAGAGAGAGAGAGAGAGAGAGAGAGAGAGATATGAACAGAACTAGGCTGGTTTATGGTCTCTCAGAACCAACCAACCAGAACATCTGCTGTCTGCGCACGTCAGAGATCAACAGTGTTTGTAGTTGTTCTGACTGGCCACTGCGGATGGTGAAGTGAAAAGCCGACCATCATAAAGAGGTGAGAGATGTGGTACAGTATAAAAACAGGGATAATGATGTAACATTTTCATAGTGTACACATGAAAAGTGGCACAAATACTTAAGGAACAAATGAAAAAAGATAGCTAGAAAAAGAGATACGACACCTGCTGAAGTGGGTGTCAATATCAGTTTGTCATTTTTGTGAAGTTACAGGAATGGTTGGACACAGACTCCACAAATCTTATACTGGAAAGGTGAGGGAGGAGGGGTCTTCGACACTATCCGACCATCTGACATGGAGTTCAGAAGGAATATAAATCTGCTTAATCCTAAACTGGAATGGTGAAATGTCCTGTCTACCTCGTCACAGCGTATCCATTGAGCTGGAGGAACTTGAGCAGGTCCTGGGCCTTCTCCCTGTCCCTGGCCTTCTCCTTAGCCGTCAGGGTGTCATAAGGAACGAGCAGTGGATGGGTGCCACCACCTAACAGGAACACAAATCACTTTGGAAATCAAAAGAATGCAGACTTTTAAAGGTATATTTAAAGGTATGTAATAGAAATCCCTCTTACCTTTGGCCTGTAGCTCCAACTTCTTCTTCCTGCCCCAGGTGTTGTGGTAGTTTTCAGCCAGCTGCTCAGCCATAGACTGTATGAAGAGGGTAAGAAAAACAATCTGTCAAGTTCCTAACAAATGTATGGCAAAAAATACAAGACCTACCAGTGCTGTAAAAGAGCACTGATACATGAGAGAGAAATACATACCTGCAACTCTCTGGACAGGGCCATCCCTGTGATGTCTATTGGCTGAGGGCTGTAGCCATGACTGGGATCATAAGTGGCCTGAAAATAGAAAACACAGTAGAACAGTGGCTCTCATTGTGAGGTTTGGAGACCTCTAAAGATTCCAGGATTTTCCCAGAAATAGTGGACAGCTTTAATTTTAACATTGTTCCACCTATTTAATTAAGGGAGAGAATGTATAATGAATGTACAAGAACGCTGCTATCAATCGAATGGTGAGTCACTTTAGACCAGTGAGAGATCCAAGATGGCATCAAACTTTCTCCACGATAGTAGATGTTTTTTTTCCACCCCTCTCTTGTACCTGAGCAGTTTGGGAGATCTTGCGGGTGGTGGTGGTGGTGGCCTTCTTCTCAGCTTCTCCCTCCCCGTCCCTGGCTTTCTCCAAGGTCCACTCCCAAGCCAGCATGGCTTTGATGGATTCTTTGATGGGCCAACGATAGATCTCCTTGTCCTGGGAGACGGATTTAAAAATTAATAATAAACAATACATTCAGACTGTGACAATCTACAAACACGTGAAATTAGAGATGAAAACGGTTCAGGAATATTAGTTTAGCAGTACTGGCTTCCTCAGATCTGAAAGCACACAGGGCTAATGAAAAAGTTTACCGGTAGTCACAATTTAGCACCTGCACGCACATTATCAGGTGTCAGACTGGTCAGAAGGTGACAGATGATTACCTTTTCAGAGAACGTTTTGTATGGTCGGAGCATTGGGTGAGTCTTAGCATTCTCATCTAACACCTCTCCATAGGTCCAGTTGTTCTGAATCTGAAAATTGATTTAACCATTGACACAATCATTACAAAGTACTGACATTTTCAAATTAGAAACAGGGAATTTGTAATTTATATCTGACGAGTTTCAGTTTTCATAACTGACCTTTTCAAAGGCCCATTTGTCATGAGTGTGCTCTGCATACTTGTTGATGAAAGCATCCAGCCTCTCTGGGATGATGGTACTGTCAATAAATGAACTCATATTCAGTACTGCCTGAGTTATGAATACCATTCAATGTTAACTAAACTTACATTTTGAATGCCTTTATTAGCTCGTACTATCTTGTGAATTTACCTCTAGAAAATAGTAATAATTATTCTCTGTAGGTGCTTCGGTTATATAAACTGTACTTTACAGTCAATGTTTTTTCAGTTAAAAATGAGAAACTAAAGCAGATTCATATATCAGATATTTAGACTGTACTGTTATGTGTGTATAGCTTTGTTCTGTAGGTCACTGTGAACTACTGCTGGACTTTTATTTTCCACTATGTGCTCACTTGGTGGTCTCCACTGGTTTGGGATCAAAGTTGCCTTCAGCATCCACAGAGGCCTTTTTCTCAGTGTGGGAGGAGTAGCTGGCATCCACATAGTCAGGAGGGATGGCTCCTGCTATAGCACAGAGGCAGGGCATGGCGATCTTGAAGAGTTCTGCATCAAATTTCTAAAGTGTGGATAAGATGAGAAAAGTCGTGTTAACAATTGCATAAGCTTTAACCCTGTAACACTGTAGGAGGACACCGAGAGATTCATCTCGTACCTTGTGTGCCAAAGATTCAAAGATTCCCCAAAACAGTTTACGAGAAAGATGCAGCTCTTCCTCTGAAGTCACTCCGAAATTAGCCCATCCGTTAGGCAAGCAGTAATATTTCCAGCAGCGCTCATAGTGATTGGTCAACAGCTGTACCAATTACAAAGGTAAATCAAATGAAGGACAATAGCCAGAGATAATCAATAATATCTGTATTTAACAACTATTAGTGAATAGAGTAATCACTGTAATTTAATAAATGCTTTTGTAAGGAATAATCTTTTCCCACCTTCACTACACAAAATCTACTCAATCAGCGTTTAAACTGAGAACAGTGTGTGTGTGTGTGTGTGTATATGTTATCTTTATTTTTTTTGCCTACATTCTGTTCTATTCTGCTTCATTTTCCAGTCTTATAAAATAAAATAAAATAAAAATAAAAAAAACACAATAAAATTAAAAGGCAGACAAACCTTAAGAGGCATCTTTGCATATTCGTTGAGGATGGGAACATCAAATACCAGACGTCTAAGCAGATGCTGCAGCATGGAGGGTCGAAGGTACCTATGAATGTCATCAAAATGCTTCATCAGGACTGTAATTGTTTCAAATAAGCAATGATATTGTTTTTTTTTTCAGGTCTTTTGGGTCCAACTTTGTATGTTGTTTCCATGTGAATGTGTGAACTGTCATGGTAGCTGTTTTGCCATTCTTGTTTGATCTCTCTTGTAAAAGAGACAATGTATCTCAAGAGACCGGTTGGGTTTGAGCACTGACTTGCAGAGCGACATGAGGCACTCCTCAATGACATCCCTCTGAGCCTTGGTAAGGGCTCGGCCACGGGACAGACGATAGATGGTGTGGAGCATGGAGTCGATCATGATGGCCCGGTGGTCTGTCCCGGCAAACAACGGCGCACACTTAGTGAGCAGAGGCAGAACAGCCGAACAGAGGTAGCGGTTCAGTGCCAGGGCCATTTCAGTTGTACTGAATGCCACCTACAGTCAGAAGACAGAAAAATTATTTATACTGAGTCCAATACTTTGGAGACAAAAGATTAGTAAATCACATCAACATGTAGATTTCTGGAGCTGACAAAAGTGACATTTCTCTTGATGTTTTACTTGTCGTCTGTGTCCTTCCCTACTCACCGTGTCCAGAGAGGCTGCAGCTCTCATGTCAGGCAGGAAGCCAACCTCCAGCACGTGAAGCAAGAACTCCTGGTTATCTATACCATAGACTCTGTCAAGGAACAGGACCATGGAGGCCTTGTGGTCTGGCACAAAACTGGCTGACATCTTGGGCTCAACAATCTGACCATCTGAGGTTTGGACAGAAGAAATCATATTTATATATATATATATATATATATAGGAAGATGTTGTTGTGTTAAAATGACACTATGTTTATACACAATTCCAACTTTGTATCTAACCTTTGCCGTGGGAAGGAATCTGCACAGGCAAGCTGATGACTCCCACCAGGTCCTCTATGGGCACCAGAGACCTCAGGATGGCCCTGATTCTTAGAGCTTCACCTTTGCCTGCTTGGATCAGCTGTAGACAGAAACATTTAAGGCATAATGTATGAAACTAACTCCTGCTCATCAACCACCTGCTTCATCGCTGTTCCTGGAGGCTCAAGAGAAATGAAATGGTGTGAAAAGCCATGCTACTCACATGCATCTCAGGGGCACAGCGACCCAGCAGATCAATAAGGGCTGAGTAGAAGGACATGATGGCATTTCCCAGATGCACACGGTTCTCCTCCTGCTGCTCCTCACCACCAAACCTGCCAATCAAGAAAACAGCTTTTTCTCTATCTGTTTGTGCCTGGCAATTATGAAGCAATATAATTCACAACAGGATTGATTAGTTCAATTGTCTTAGATGTTATTTATTTAGTCAAACAGTGAAGCTTGATCAAATTTTGCCTTTACAGACTATGTAAGTGTCATACCTACTGCGCCATCACTTACATGAAGCGTCTGTCTTTTTTGACAGTGGGACCATCCCTTGCTGGATCCTCTGAGATCTTGATGGCCTCCTCCATGGCGGCCAGCAGACCATTCCCGCCCTCTCCTCTCAGGGCCGGGCCAAAGCACTCGGGTCGACGGATGAGCAGACGGACCACAACGTTGGCGTTCTCCTCCACGCTCTCTCCTGTGAGGAGTAAGTGTGCAAATGTTGGTGAAAGATACCCACAACTCAAAACTACAAATGCCATCATTATATGAGGAGGCTGACCGTTAACAAAGACAGCAAAGCGGAGGAAATCCAGATATCGCTCTCCTCCACAGGGGTTCCAGCCAATGTCAGGGTAGCCCTTAGACAGGAGCATTGGGCACATCTGCAGTCCGCAGCCCGCCAAGTATGTCACCACCTACATCACCAAGAGAGATTATAAGATAAAAAAATCCACTCTACCCTTTTATGTGTTTTTCTTTCATGTCATTTCTTATTTTCTCAAACCATTTCCAGGTCCTGCTCTTGCAAGGCCAAGGCCAGCTCATTGTTGTCGATGCAGGAAGCAGCAGCCACATCCAGAGGTGTGGACCCACGCATTCCTGCAAATGTAAAATAAACACAGTGAGTCCATGTTTGTTTGGTCTTTGACTAATATGCAAGTTAATTATTCTAGATTTTTCAAAAGGAAAAGGTTTAAACAAATTTATCTAAATTAGTTTTGATTGTTGTCATGGCAATAATGTCACAGCAGTTTGCAGTGAACAGGGCCTCTGATACCTTTACATCTTTTGAATATTCAAAATGAACATGGGTAAATCTACTTATTTCTAAATGAAAAATTAAAAAGTTTGTACAGCAGACTGTACACAGGTGGCTGACACTGACCCAAGCCAATGCCGCTGTTCTGAAGCAGGTAGCTCAGATGGTCAAACATGGAGCGCTGGTTCTGTCGGCTGATGCGACAGAAGTAACACAGGAAACGACAGCAGTTGGTCACCATTTGAGGGAATCGAATCTCCTGGAGAGAAAAAGGACAAAGATACATTGTGTCTACTGTGGTATGTACTGTGTAAGTCAAGTGTTCAACAAGGAACTCAATAATCAGAATGATTATGATAAATTAACTAGACAAACAAAAATCCTCACAGTTACCTTTGAGTCTCCTCCTCCACCCAACACATTGACCATCACCTCCATGACAGTCTCATGCATACCGAGAGCTCTCATCAGATTGGGGTGTTGGTAGAACACCTTGTTGTTCATGATGTTTCTGAATTTAAAAAAAAACACAGATAACACATTAGAAAAAAAATTACAGATGAAATTAAATAGACCCTGATCAATAAAAACTAATTTCTGTTCATATTTCATGAATTACAGCAGTGTAGTCAAATTAACAAACTAACCCAATGCTCTGGATCATGAGCCGCTCTTCTTCTGGGCCCATCTGGACAATAAGCAGTGAACGGATCTGTCCTAAACACTCAAGCAGGTCCATCGTGTCCTGAACAGACACGCCATTGATGGCGTAGGCTTTGGGCAGCGCTCGGATCAGCTCGCCCAGGCCATCGTACTGCCTGTGGAGCAGGCTGAACATCAGACGCACCAGCTCAGGGTTCTGGATGAAGGACTCCTGGGCCCAGTGGATCATGGTGTGGGAGATGAGTTCCTGAAGGGTGCCTTGGTGAAGTGGATAAATTATCATCAAATTATATTCAACTGTTATGACTTTTTAAAGGCTGAGTTTGATGTTTTTGTACTGAAGCAGATGATGGTCCACCTTCTGCACAGTCAGTGAATTTCTTTTGATATGAATATTTCCATTTTCCAAATTACTCTAAATCAGTTGCCCTGTTATTTTAGGGTGTTAAAGACTCTCCAACAGCATTTACACCATGTGATACTAAAACTCCAGTGAAAACTATGATGATGAAATTGTGTGTATAATACAGAGTGAGAGCACTGGCCTTTAACTTTGACCTGATATGAAATTAATGAAAGTCAACTATTTAAGAACAAAGGTAATTTGTGAAAAATGACAATCAAATCCTCAGATATTTCATGGGTAATTCGGCTGTTCATCTTACTGGGCTTTGGCTCCTCCTCAACCTCTGGTTTCTCCTCCTCTTCCTTTTTGCGCAAACTCTTGACTTTGTCCACCAGACTAAGAAGTCTGCCCCTGAGGGAGGTGTCCACCTCCTCCTCTTCTGCCTCCTCTTCAACATGTATACCTAAAATGGAGATACTGTATTAAACTCCCAGACATAAAAAAAAACTTGAACAACTGCATTTGCAGAGTAAAAAATAGGACACTCATTAAAGAACGTCTCACCGCAGTGAAGCAGGATGTCATTGTGGAACTCTCCCAGAGTATCTCGCACCTCCTCAGGTACCGGACACTCCTCATCCTCTGGACCGTGCTTAAAGTTGGTCAGCAAAAGAACCTTGAAGAGGAGCACAGTAAGACAACCCATCAGCATCTTTTGTCTATTTTTCTATTCTTCTCCTGGCCTGGGCTTTTTTTTTGTAAAAGAAATTAGGGGTCGACATATAACTTGTGGGAGGAATATTATCCAAATCAATCTAAAACCCCAGACCCCATAACACATATCTGGTAAGGCTGAGGAGGGCTCCTGGTTAATATAATTAGTACCTGGTCTTGTGGTGGTGAACGGAACTCGCGGGTCTTGCGTGCAGTCTCAGCAGCCGTCATGGTGAAGGCTCTCATTAACAGGTTGTAACGAACACGCTGATTGCTCTGAATACCGTGGACAAACTCGTCTGAAAAGGCCACAATGGCTTCGACTCTGTGTCGCAGCTCACAATCGCAAAAGTACTGCAGGAGTGTGCACATCTGAGAGACGGAGGTAAGACAGAAACAAGAGTTTAAAATGTTTAATTAGCAAAAATATAGAAGATATTTTAAGGATATGAATTCTGTAATATAAATATTAACATAAATTCTACAGATGGATAGTGATCAGTGTGTAAATGTCAGACTGACCTGCAGTTTCACAGACTCTGGTAGCTTCATCTGGAGTAATCCTTCCTCCAGACCCTCCTCCTCATCTCTTGCTTCTGCCTCCACTGCCTCTGCCTCCTTCTCCTCCTCTGCTTTCTCTCCATCCACTTTTTCTACTTTGGCCTCTCCCTCCTTCTCCCCCTCTTCTCCTTCCTCCTTAGGTTCAGCCTCTCCCTCCTCATCCTCTCCTTTCGCCACATCTTTCAGCTCCTCCTCTTCCTCGTCACCGACCCCTTCATCCTCAAGCTCAGCCTCAGATGCCTCCTCTGCTTCCTCCTCCTTTGCATCCTCGCTTTCTCCCTCAGCAGCTCCGCCCTCCTCAGCTTTCTCGCCTTCCTCCTCCTCTTCTTCCTTCCCACTGAAAACATTGGGGTCGATCATCTTGAGGATGTGCTTGGTGTCCTCATCGTTGAAGATGCCCATAATGAGCAATGTGCTAATAAGTTTCAGGATTGGGACAAAGTGGAACTCCACACTGCCTCCTACTGGATCTCGCATGGCCTGGCTACCATCCAGCACAGCTTCTGTTAACATGCTAATCGCCCTGGTCTTCAGCTCCTGTGGAGAAAAGATAAAAATAAGCAAAAGAGAAACAAAATTTTACTGCATTATTGCACCAATGTAATCTCTTGTTTCTTACTTGCAGAGGGAAGGTAGGACTAAGGGTGTACAGATCAGGGTTGGTGCCGACAAAGTTGATAGGTGAAAAATGCAGCTTGGGCCGTAAGCAGGTGGTGAGGCCAACACCAGGGAGAGAATGGGCTTTCTTTGCATCAGGATAGAGATGGATGCTGAGAGTCTCTTCAGTCATGGGGACAATAAACTCCCTGTTGGTGCCCAGGCGTGCCCGTTTGGCAGACTCCAGGTGTATGCTGATGAGCAGATCATAGTAGCCGCTGCGGAGGGGTCCAGGCAGGTAGGTGTTCTCAATGGCATAGAAAAGCTGGGATTCATCCACATGGCTGCACAGGGCATGGGCCACTCTGTTGTTGCCGAGGGCACACACAGCGCAGTACAGCATGAGGGTGTGGTAGTGGAACTTCATCAGATCCTGACGCTCTGACAGCTCCAGGATGTCAATACACCTGAGAAAAAAAAAAAAAACTCAAAGATCAATACTTATTAGTAAATGGCAAATATCATAATCATGATAAATATTTATATAAATATATATATAATGTAATTTATCTCCCCTACAAACTCATGTTCAATTTTTTAGCAGCAAGAACACATTTGATAATCAGACAGAAAAAGAATTCAGAGCCAAAATATCACTGTGATTATTAGTCCTGAATAAAATTAAAAGATCAGTGAATCTGCTGCCAACCTGCAAATTCTTGACCAAACCGAACTACCTGCAATGCCCCATAGGAAATCTTGGGACAGCCTGCTGTTTCTGTTCTCTACCTGTTCTCCTCTGGGATGTGCAGGGCCATCATGATGAGAGGTTCAGTGCACTCCACCATCCAGCCCAGCCTCTCACTCACTCTGCCCACCTCCGGGTTGAGGAAGTGATTGGGCATACGACTCCAGATGACTGGGGTCAGCATCTGGACATCCAGCCTGGGAGGGCACTGAGGGACTGGATTCTTACGCTCACTGCGGAACATGGCAGCCGATATGGGCATGATGTTCTGACATGAGAGAGAGAGACAGAGGAGAGGAGGTTTAGACAATCACAGAGAGAAGAAGAAGACAACTGGATTTGAAAAAGGAGAAAGCAATGGATGGTGGGGCTAACATGAAAACAAGACAATCAGGCAAACACAAGAAATAAAAGCAAGAGGCTGACGTGCCTATCATTCACTGTCACTGTTGACAGAGAGTCCAGTAAGCACTTATGTTCCATACACTTAACAGATAAATCGTAAAGTTACACAGAATTACACGCAGAGGCACAGATCAACATAAATATGTCTGATTTTTTTTTTTTTTTTTTACATCAGGTTCCAAAAATTATTTCATTAGAAATTGATGAAAATGTGGGAAATGCTCCATATCACAATGTTATGGAAGAAAAAAAAGAAATCTTGTATCCGGCCCTTGAACTGAATCAGCACTAAAGTTTAATTGGTTCCTCCCTGGCCTATGACCCATCCTTCCACTGATTTGGTGCAAATCAGTTCAGTACTTTTTGTGTAATCCTGCTGACAAACAAAGAAACATAGAAAAACCAACAGACATGGGTGAAAACATAACCTCCTTGGTGAAGGTAATTACCAAAATTAAGTCTTAGTTTCACTTCTCTAGTAATGTCCACACCCTAATTTTCTCTTACTTGCCCACGTGTGCCCTTTCTACTGTATTTTTCTCTCTCTCTCTGTCCCATTTGGTATTGTGTCTTTTTCTCTCTCTGTCTCTCTTAAGGAGGTATGGGTTGAATGATGTCTAAACATCAATGCCACTGAATTAATTTTATCCGAACAGACACCGAGTCACCATCGAGCCGGGAAACGTCTGACCCACTTTCAAAACAAGGGAGGAGGAGATTCGTGACCAGGGGTACAGTATGAGTTTGAAGTGGAGAGGAAGGAAGTGAGGAAGGAATGGAAGGAAGGAAGGAAGGAAGGAAGGTAGCTGGAGAAACATATGAGCAAAAGAAGTTTCTGACCTTGAGTTTGCCCAGCTCCAGCTGCACCATGTTCTGATTGGTGGGCTGAACGAACACGGCAGGGAACAGCTTGGTGTTGGGCTCCACCTGCAATGAAACATCTCTGGCTTTACGGCTCACAGTAACATAACTCATCCAAACTTGTTCGAAATCAAGTCTGAAAAACACATACAAATATACACACAACCTAAACTGTGACTACACTTACCTGGTAGAAGGTGTTTATCTCCTTTCCATTGGCTGTAAAGGTCATGAGACCCGTTGCCAGGTCGACCAGACAGCCAACCACCATGTCCTCCTGGCTGAAGCGGGTCTGCTGATTGCTGACCAGATCCCCTCCCCACACCATGTAACAGTTACTGTGCTTCATGCTGCAGAGAAACACCAAACACACTTTACTTCTCAACTCATGTTTTTAATATGGCAGTTAAAACACTATGCAGCCGATCCAAACTGATTTACATCACAGAGAGACAATAACACAACAAAGAAGCACACAGACAACTAACTCTTACTAACTTATAAGTATTCTTGAGAGTTAAAAGGATTTCATGTCCTGGTTTTTTATAGTTTTGTTGTTGTCGTTCCATTTTTGGATAATGTGGCATAGTGGAAGCATATAAATGGTGACAACAATGGGACGAAGTATTGTCCTTACTCCTTCATTTCTTCTTCTTTATTTCTTTAGTGACAACCTGTTTCTAATGTAATGTCATGAAAAAAACTTTTCCTCCCCTGCAGAAAACACCTCTGAGATGCTGTTACAACTCAGTTTTCCATCTGTATTATCCCATATTTACAAGTTAGAACAATATATCTTTGTCATCTCTCTGTTGTTTGCCCTTGCCACCAGTGTATGAAAAAAACAACTGGCCTAAATCACATTATTTAAATTTTAAACCAAGAGAAGAAGGATAAATAATAAATATATCAGCTTGTAATACTTGGCATTGTGCTGGTATATAAAATACTAACCTGTCGTGTATGTTGCCTTTGTCATCTCCCACAGTAACAGTGACACTGCGGACTTTGGAGAGGTCAAAGGTGGGATCATACTGGTGGTAGTCAGGAGTGACCCAGCCAATCCACACACCTGACGGCTCCTGCCCAGCAAAGATCCTCACAGAGTAGTAATACTGGAAATAGAAAAAGATCAGGAATAACATGAGAGTACTTCAAGAAGAAAATATCTGAGTGAAACACCTAAAGGCAGCACAGGGTTACAGATACTAACATAACTTCAGCAGTATGACACAAACTAATGCTAACACCCAACAGGCCCACTCAGCAAATCATGCGAGACTCATCCCTGGATTTTTGCTACATTGGAGGGATCATTTTGACAAGTGCTATAAATCTAGCAGTAGCAGAGGATAATGTTTAGCTCACAGTGGTGGTATTTTGGATGATCTCAGGGTCATCTCTGTCATCAGGGACCACGTCTTCCACCAAACGTGGCACCGTTGGAGGTGCAGGAGGAGGGGCCAGAGGTGTCATGGCAGCCTTCTTAGCCTTGAAGAAAAATCTAGAAGAACATAACAGATATTTGGTGTTTGGAGAGACAGTTAAATCTAAAGCACTAGCCAACTTTGCTCACCCTGAGGTAATATTGAGGTAATTTCTGAAGCGCTGAAACCACGTTGAACGTCATTGAACTGCATGTACCACAAGCTTTTTTCACAAAAAGAAAGAAAAAGAAAACAAAGGAACAAAAGAGAAACTAGAATTACCGCCTCGCAGCTGTATGCCTCCGCCACTCCAACTAGTTTCAGATCACATCCCTGTTTATCCTGAGTCATGTAAAATGTTAACCATTTGTGTGAAATTGTGTCATAATTGAGTAATGCTAAAAAGTGTTTTGTGAGGTCAACATGACCTTTGACCTTTCACTTTTAACCACCAAAATCTAATCATTTCATCCTTGAGTGCAAGTGGACATTTGTGCCAAATGTGAAGAAGTTCCTTTGAGGTGTTACTGAGATTTTGTCTGTCCGTACGTGGACAGCCTCTGGCTCTGGCTGTCGCTGCAGAGGCATAATAAACTGTCTGTTGATGAGTTGAGTCTTGCTGTTGCTGGATGGAAGACTCATGCGATGCTGTCAGGATACAGTTAATTGAATATCAAGTTTTAAATTATCACTCCCTGCAGGCTGAAAAATAATCATAACTGACAGCAAATTGAGCAACTCCACTGGGTCTCAGTTAGCAAGAGCCTGGATGCTCGATGTTTTGCTTCACTGACTGATGTTTTGCTTCGCACTGAGACGATGGATTAATTATTTACATAATAATCTGCACCTTTAGCCCTCTGCAGGCTCCTTCCTCTCCTCTAAACACTAAACCTGCCACACTTACCCTTTTTTCTTTCCCTTTTCTGACACTGTGTCCTTCTCATTTTCCACAGAGATCTCCTTAGGCACAGATGGCTCCTTCTTTTCCTCCTCCTGCTCCTTGCGGCTGGCAGACTTCTTCAGAACTTCAAACTCTGAGTCGGGCTCCACCACTACCACTTCCTCCTCTGGGATGGTGAGGACACGGGTGAGAGGGGTGGTGCCTGCTGGGATCTTGAAGGTCTCGTGGAACTGGACAGGCATGCTGAGTCTGAGGAACATCATATCGGTATTGGCGTTCTGTGAACCAAAGGTCTTATGGGTCAGCTTCAGACACGGGGCGCTGTCCACAGTCCCATCCACACGGGAGACCTGAGAGACAACACGTTTAAAGATAAATAAATTACCTAGTTTTAAAGTTTTAGCTTCATTAAACATTAAAGGTGTCACTGAGTAGTTACCTCAATATGATTGTGATCAGTGGGCACAGGCCCGAACTGCGGCAAACTTTTACTGAACCACATGGTGATGTCTCGCTTCATATTGATGGCAAATGGTTCAAATCCTTCCTGCAGGCCACAGATGGCAAAGTAACGCAGGCTGCTGACATTCTGACCAAGATTAATCCTCCCGACCTGAGACAAGCCCAGGGCACACACTGGGATAAAACCTGAGGGGTAAAACCACAGGAAAGTTGTCTGTAAAAATATTTTCAAACTGCTGTAAAGTAGTCCTGCTATTTAATCTATAATATATTTATTATATTTATTATATTTATGTCAAAAAAGTTTTTTTTTAATACGTTACTGCTACTTAAGCTGATCTAATAAGGTAAAATGATGGTGAACCCCTACCTTCTCCAATTTCAATGTCTTTGAAAGCCATCTCTGAGCCTGAGTCACTGATCAGCATTTCTCCGTTGAGTGTGAACATGATGTTCATCTCAGTGAGGTCAATCATACAACCGACCACATCACCAGACTGCCACTGGCGACCGAATGGTTCATTGCCAATATGCCATCTTTGAGCCTGGAAAGGGTTTCATCAACATTTATTAAACAAAAGACAACTTCAAATTCAATACATTATCTTTAAAATACTGCTTTAAATTCAATACATTATCTTTAAAATACAGCTTTAAATTTCGTTTCAAAAAATAATTTCAGTCTGACTGAAGTGTACTCTCGTAATCTTCTCTGACTTGGCTTGGATTTATGCTTTTTTCAGACTCTTCAGATTTGACTGAACTGAATGTTGGCTTGACTTTTTTCTAGCTATCTAAAAACGAAGTTTTGTTTATTTCATAAATCATTTCATGAATCCATCATCTGTTCATACTCAAAAAGTTTGGAAAAGAAATCTACATGGCATATTGATAAGCACTTGATTAAACTAGACTGGTGCTGCTTTATCTAGGATGAAGCTAAAAGATGAGGACTGACCTTATTGCCATTAAAGACGTAGGCCAGTTCATCTGCTCCCAGTTCAGTGTCAGAGCGGACATTAGGACGTGCCCAGCCCACTCTCATCTCCCCCGTGGTCACTGCCTCAAACTCAAAGTACCACTTCCCTTGGGTGATAGCGTACGACCTCTCTGCCCTGAAGATTCGTACCTTGTCCCCACGGGTGTTCTCCAGGCCATGGCCAGCTGCAGGGAAAGAGGAAAAAGGTGAAAGATAAGATTAAGAACGCTGGAGGTACTGACGATGCCCTGGGCTAGAAGTTTGACTTTGCATGATGTTCTACATTCAACACATTAGCAGGAGGTAAGGTGACTTACTGCTCTCCTGATCTGGAGGCTCAATGTTGTAGCCATAGCCAATGAGGGTGCGGACAGCATTGTTAACACTGTCTCGGTTGGTTTTCTTAGTTCTCTCATCCAGCAGGTTGTAAGGTACCAGACGAGGGTTTCGCTTATTTAAGATGTCCTGAGAAGGGTAACAGAATACAAGGTGATTAAAAAATTCTGCCAAAAAAATAATTAAAGCATAGGCAGCACGGCTTAGCCCCAGATGTATAATCAGAATCAGAATCAGTTTTATTGCCAAGTATGTTTTCACATACATGGAATTTTTTCTGGTCATTGGTGCAATTGAGGATCAGGGGGATCAGCAACAGTGGGGCTCTCTAGCCTTGTTGATAAGGCTGATAGCAGATGGGAAGAAGCTATTTTTGTGGCGAGAGGTTTTGGTCCTGAAGGACCGCAGCCTCCTGCCAGAGGGGAGTGTCACAAAAAGTTTGTGTCCAGGGTGGGAGGAGTCAGCTACAATCTTCCTTGCACGCCTCAAAGTCCTTGAGGTGTACAGGTCCTGGAGGGATGGAAGATTGCAGCCAATCACCTTCTCCGCAGAGTGGATGATACGCTGCAGTCTGTTATTGTCCCTCTCCGTGGCAGCAGCGTACCAGATGGTGATGGAGGAGGTGAAGATGGACTCAATGATGGAGGTGTAGAAGTTCACCATCATGGTCCTTGGCAGGTTGAACTTCTTCAATTGCCTCAGGAAATACATCCTCTGCTGAGCTTTCTTGATGAGGGAGCTGATGTTCAGCTCCCATTTGAGATCCTCTGTGATGGTGGTTCCCAAGAAGCGAAAATGCTCCACGGTAGCCACGAGGGAGTCACACAGGGTGATGGGGATGGGTGGGGCTGGGCTCTTCCTGAAGTCCACTATCATTTCCACTGTCTTCAGAGCGTTTAGCTCTAGGTTGTTCTGCCTGCACCAGGTCACCAGACGGTCAGTTTCCCACCTGTAGGCAGACTCATCGCCATCAGAGATGAGTCCAATGAGAGTGGTGTCATCTGCAAACTTCAGGAGCTTGACAGACTGATGGCTGGAGGTGCAGGTGTTGGTGTACAGGGAGAAGAGCAGAGGAGAAAGAACACAGCCTTGCGGGGATCCAGTGCTGATGGTCTGGGAGTCAGACACATGCTTTCCTAGCTTCACATGCTGCCTCCTGTCAGACAGGAAGTCGGTGATCCACCTGCAGGTGGAGTCAGGCACGCTCAGCTGGGAGAGCTTGTCCTGCAGCAGAGCCAGGATGATGGTGTTGAAGGCAGAGCTGAAGTCCACAAACAGGATCCTGGCATAGGTCCCTGAGGAGTCCAGGTGCTGGAGGATGAAGTGGAGAGCCATGTTGACGGCGTCGTCTACAGACCTGTTGGCTCTGTAGGCGAACTGCAGGGGGTCCAGGAGTGGGTCAGTGATGGATTTGAGATGGGACAGGACAAGGTGCTCAAATGATTTCATGACCCAGAGGTCAGGGCAATGGGTCTGTAGTCATTTAGACCTGTGGGCCTTGATTTTTTGGGGACAGGGATGATGGTGGAGGATTTGAAGCAGGCTGGCACGTGGCAGGTCTCCAGTGAGGTGTTGAAGATGTCCGTGAACACCGGAGACAGCTGATCAGCACAGTGCTTCAGGGATGATGGAGAGACAGAGTCAGGACCGGCTGCTTTGCGGGGGTTCTGCTTCTTAAAAAGCCTGTTGACATCTCTCTCCAGGATAGAGAGAGACGTTCCTTTGGTAGGGGAGGAGGAGGGGGGTTCTGATGTGGCTCTGATGTGGAGGTTAGTGTCAGGCTTGTCCCATTGTCTTTCAAAGCGGCAGTAGAACTCATTCAGATCGTTGGCCAGACGGAAGTCGTTAATGGAGTGGGGGGGTTTAGGTTTGTAGTTAGTGATCTGTCTGAGCCCTTTCCAGACAGAAGCAGAGTCATTGGCTGAGAACTGGAGCTGAAGTTTCTCAGAGTACAGTCGTTTAGCTTCTCTCACCGCCTTGCTAAACCTGTGCTTGGACTCTTTAAACCTGTCCCTGTCCCCACTCCTGAAAGCTTCCTCCTTTTGCCTCCTGAGCTGACTGAGCTTAGCTGTGAACCAGGGTTTGTCATTGTTATAACTCACCCTGGTGCGTGATGGGATACAGCAGTCCTCACAGAAGCTGATGTATGACGTCATAGCCTCTGTGAACTCATCCAGACTGTTGGAAGCAGTCCTGAACACCTCTCAGTCAGTGCAGTCCAAACATGCCGCAGATCCTCTATGGCTTCACTGCTCCACTGCTTCGATGTCCTCACAACAGGTTTACACAGTTTTAGTTTCTGCCTGTATGTGGGAATCAGGTGGACCATGACATGGTCAGAGCGGCCCAGTGCAGCCCGGGGGACGGCGTGATAAGCACCACTGATTGTGGTGTAACAGTGGTCCAGAGTGTTCCCCTCTCTGGTCGGGCAATTAACAAACTGTCTGTATTTGGGCAGTTCATGACTGAGGTCACCTTTGTTAAAGTCACCAAGGACAATAACTAAGGAGTCCGGGTTGGTCCACTCCACACAGTATCTGCTGTGGCCTGTGGTGGGATGTAAACACCGACCAGGATGAATGAGGTGAACTCACGGGGGGAGTAGAAGGGCCTGCAGTTTATGATGAAAGTCTCCAGGTCAGGAGAACAGTGCTGCAGGATCACTGTCACGTCTTTGCACCAGCCACTGTTTGCATAAAAGCAGATTCCTCCACCTTTCGTTTTGCCGGACAGCTCTGTGTCGCGATCCGCTCTGAAGAGTTGGAAGCCGGTCAGCTCCAGCGCAGAGTCCGGATCGATCCACACAGCCACGTCTCCGTGAAGCACAGGACGGCAGATGAAGAAAAGTCTCTGTTCTTCTGCACCAGTAGCTGAAGTTCATCCAGCTGGTTGGGCAGTGAACGCACCTTGGAGAGAAAGATACCTGGGAGCGGTGTGCGGAGTCCGCGCCGGCGGAGACGCGCAAGCGCACCGGCACGTTTTCCTCTCCTCCGGCGTTTCACTGCGAGAGTAACGGTCAGTGACCTCTGACCAAAATGTCCAATAATTCCACAGGAGAGTCGAGAAAGGTGGAAAAAGATCCACTGGAGTTGTTTCTCTGATGTTAATGAGCTCTTCTCTGGTGAAAGAGCTCCGGAAACCAAAGCAGAAAACTGGATTTACAAAGAAAATAAGGCAAAAAAGTGCGCACCAACACACCGAGGCAGCCATCCGCGGCGCCATGGCACATTATACATAGTTATTTGGTTAATATATTAATACAAATGAATTCAGTCAACTCAAAAATTCTCCCCAAAAAAAACCAAAACAATAAAATAAAATTTTTTAAAAAGGATTTATTAAGGATTGGAAAAGGATTGGATGATTACCTGCACAATACTGTAGGTCCATCCTTGCCGTACCCGGTCCCTTGCCCAAACATTATGCCCATTTTCTGCCAGTTTTTCTACGAGCTGGTTCTGGTTTGGTGTCAGTTTTACATGGTTGAGGTCAAGGGGGGCAGGCTTGTAACCATTGGTCATCACATAGCTAGATGAAGAGAAAAAAGACCATATTTAGATAGACATAAAAGATGATGCCGAAAGAAGAAGACAATAGATAAGAAATATCTTGGTCATCATACGTCTTGGGTAGCTTGATCTTCTTGAGATTCTCTTCTGCTTTCTCGTCACCCATACCAACATGGCAACCCAGCGCCAGTAGAGTCCTGTGGGATAACAAAGATACAGCCATTGTGTCCAGGGAAATAAAATTCCTCCTCTGACTCTCAGACCTCTCAAACTGAAACCTCTTCCAACTCACTTCAGAGTCTCAGCAGACATCTGCAGGTTGTAATTCCTCTCTGGTTCAGGGAGATTCTGGAAGTCCACCAGGCAAGGATGGAGTTTCTTGTTGTCATCCCTGAACTGCAGAGAAAGGTGATGGTAGGTAATCACTAGTAAAAAAGAACTCACTAATTCATTTATGCTTTGTTTTCATTCAAATATCACTTTCCAAAAATGTTTCACAGTGAATGTAATTATGTATAGAAACATACTGACTACATACACACTTCTGTCACCTTGATTTAAACAGGGGGCGAGTTTAGCCTCCACTACATCAGTTACATACTGGGCCCCTACATTAAATAATGAACTACAGACTGATTTTTATTACAAAATTAATAAATAGCATTTTTGAAATATTTCTGACACGACTCAGGAGCTACAAATCATTTAAATGTGAGGTTGTCAAATCGATATTTCCATACTGTTGCTTCTGTATTGCAGTGCTGACTCCATACTCACAGTCCCATAGGTCCAGCCCTGCTCAATACGAGTGACGGCCCAGAGTTCGTGAATGTTCTCTGCCAGCTTCTCTCGGATACGCTCCAAGTGGGGGGGCAACACAATCTATACAGCAAAGGAAAGTCAGCAAACAAGAGGAAACTAATACAGCACATATTTTTATGACATGTTCAAGGTTTAGCTTTTACCTGAACAGTGTCCACAGGGCATGGGGTGAACGAGGTGTGGGTGAGGGACTGGGTGGGACCCAGCAGGTTGCGGACGCCGCTGAAGTCATGCTTGTACTCCTTGATGGGTTCGATGCGCATCCTCTCTCTAGGCAGCAGAGCCTCGTAGCATGGGGCATAGCCAGGCGGGGGCATGAACTTGAAGTCCCCATGGCGACCACCAAGGAGGAACCGGGCCCTGAGGTGACAGGGATGGAGTCAGTCTCTCAGTTCCTTTATCTCTCTGACAGAGAAATCTTTATATACCACTGAAGCACTTTATGGATACAGCATCTTGATCTTTATAAGACTCATAATAAAAAGAACATTGATTTAATTTCTGTGACAATCCCTGAGGCTGTGTTTCCCTCCCTGCTCACAGCAGTCACCATAAGCCCCATACCAGCACTGTCAGGGATGATTACACACAGTAGCTGTGAAATCACAAGACAAGACAGTAGGTTTTAGAGGGATTATTTGGAGGATAATTTAAAGGGTTTCCTATGCACTTATAGAATTAAAATTGAAAGTTATTAATATTCATGTAATACACAGATGTGTTCCAAGCATACAGTAATTATTCATCTGAAATATTCTGCCAGTTTTAATTCTTTTTTTTATTTTGCCATACTGGATTTGTATTTCTACATTCTTAGGATGCAAATTGAACTAAATTACATGATTTTAAAAACGAACAACCTTGTGAGCGGCAGATAAATCTCCTCTGTCCCCTGCATCATTTCATTGCATTAATACTCATTACATTAAGTTACTGTAGTATTAGTTAAATACAGAAATTAACATGCGAGAAAACAGAACAGAAAAAGATAAAAAATACAGGAACAGATTTTATTTATATTTTGCACTTACTTGACTCCAGCAGAGAAGCTGATGACAGGGAAGAAGAGGCCGTCCACATTGAAGTTTTCAAACATGCCCTGAACTGGGTGGCCGTTGATACGGAAGGAGATACTGGGCACGCTCAGATCCAGACAGCAGCTGACGACATCATCAGCAGCCAGGGTGTGCGCACTGGGCGAAGCCACCTGGCGGGCTACAGTCCCTGAAAGGCAGAGCAGAGAGCACATAAGTAGCCATAAAACAAGAGATAGAGCATGACGGTAAATTATATAGGAAACAAGTTCGAGGAATCATCTTACCTGACCATAGATGAAGTCCATCAAAGCCGTAAGAGTAGAGGTCATCTCCCACGCCATTCCCTCCCCAGCCTTCTCCTCCTCCAGGGTAGGGGCTGTAGCCCTCGGTCATAGCCCAGCCCACACGCAGGTGGGTCGCCTGTGCTGTCACAAAGGGTTCCACATGGTCCACCATCATCTCATAGTACCACTTCTTATACTGAGTGGATCCCTCACATGTGCCCAGGAAGATATTGGGTCTTACACTGAAGACAGAGGAGACGAGAAATCAAAATTGACTTTTTCAGAGAACAGCAATTCGACAGAGTGATTAATGACTTTTATATTAAAAAACAGAAAATACACCGGCATCCACCAGTCTCTACCTTCTGCACAGGAGAACGACTTAACAGCAGTTTAAGTACCTGGTGACATAGTTTACAATGTTAGTCTGCAGCAAGAGCTCACGACCCGGAAGCAGGTTTTCAGTGATGAGGTTTTGGTTGGACCTCACAGCTACACCATTACACACACAGAGAGAGCGCAAGACATCCAGGACCTAAAGGCAGGAGCGAGACAGACGTTATAATCATCTTCATGTTTGAATGTTGCAGAGCAGACAATTCACACTTTCATCCACTGGCTGTGATCACTGATGGAATTACAAAACAAAATGTTTTCATTAAGCAAACATGATTTCAGTGTGCTACAACATTCAAAATCACCACCTGCAAAAGTGTCTGGTAGAGCAGGAGAAACTTTCAGCTGAAGCCAATTAATTTGCTGCCAGCTAATGTTACCTTCCCACCCTGTTCCTGGCAATGAGAAAAGACAAACCTTGTGGTTCCTTCCATGCTTGTCCAGAAGAGAGATGATAGATTTAATGTGGTTCTCCTGGATGATGTTCAGAACCTCAGGGCTTTCAATTAGCACACAGTACAGCACCTCAAGAATACCTAAATGTATAGAGGAGGAACATGACAAAACCTTAGCATTTTTAAGCATAGATAAGCAAAAATGTAATGATATGGGTAATTAATAAGAATATGGTTCAAAAGAAAAACACTGCCAATTAAAATGAGTGTGAAAAGGTTCACCTTATGAGCTGTTTTTCAAATCGTGTTTGGTCTGCAGCCTAGACACTGACTTACACAGATTTGTGCCTGAGAATCCCATAAGCTCACACGAGCACAGACATTTAAGCTGCATCTAATACCATCACTAGATCCAGTCAACCCTTAATAGCAATTAGTCAGTTCTAAAGAGCAACTCTAATTTGTGGCTACATGTGGATGTATCAGTGAATGAGTGTGGCACATCTGATACCGGAGGAGGCCTCCAGACGGTCCAGCTTGCTGACCAGCCAGTCCAGGTTGTCACAGAACAACGCGCAATTAGAGCGGTTCCCCCTGATTAGAGAAGCTGTTCAGTGGAGACACAGAGAGTGAAACAATGTTACTTCAGTCAGTAAACACGACATTTAATTGTACTGTGTTGTATCCACAGAGTTTATAGTAATTCTTCTACCCAGCAGCTCATAAAGAAGGTTGACAATCTCCTTCCAGGACTCTGCAGCTTCCTCCCCAGCAAATTCAGAAAAGTGAGCAGCAGTGTTGTACACATTCAGGCGGTCGATGCACTCCAGTACAATGGTGATCATTCCCTGAGAATAAAAACAGAGACACAGGGACCAGAAAGGTTATGTGCACATTATTATTCTGTTATTTGTGTTTTTTGTTGCTGAGTCAAGAGTTGATCTGCGATGGTTCAGGTTAGAGTTAAAAGTCTGGCTTTCTGTCAGTCACACAAATACAGCAATGAAATGTGTGCATGATATATTCACTTGAGTAATCAAGAGCATGTTGATTGAAGAACTATTTGGGCAGAGAAAGGGTTAACACTTGAGTTTTGGTAGGTTTAGGTTTAGCTTGGCAGGAAAGGGCAGCCTGCAGTGGAAATTATGGTAATCCTCCAGGGAATAAGCACAAGTGATAAAAAGAAGTACGTGTTTTATTTGCGTTTATGTGCGTGAGATGTGTGTGTGAGGTCATAAAAGTCCTCAGCGGTGCCAAAAGTGCAAGTTCCCCTTTGCATAGTGAATTTATTTTAGTAACAGCAACAGACAGTAAAAATCAATAGATACAGAAAGTCTGAGGGTGTGTGAGGTTGTGCAGGCAGCATGCAGATCACCTCCTCTTGGAAGAGGTTCTGCCGGTTGCGGAGGGAGCGGAGCTTGGTCTGTTTCTCCTCGTGCTCCAGTTCCTCCTCGGGTGGACGAAAGTAGAAGATGAGATCCTGAAGAGAGAGGATGACCCCCTCCAGAGGGAGCGACATGGGCCCTGGTGACTTGCTCTTCCCACTCAGAGAGTCCAATCCCCTGGAAGAGCACGAGCAAATTTATCATTCTCTTTTAACCCTTTTCATAGTTCCAGATAAAAATATGGTCACATTACAATGTTGTACCATAAACAAGTGAGATCATAGTGAAAATGACAGGTAACTTCTGGTTCATGCCCATCGTACTCATTTAAGATTTTTTTTTTAAATATAAAAATCAATGCATCCTGTCATAAAGAGAGATTTTCTTCTCACCTCCTCACATCTGAAAATATACTTACTTGATGAACTGCCTGAAGAGGCCTGTAGTGCTGTAAATCATCCGAGCAGCCTGAGACTCCTCAGTCTGGGAGCGGGACACAGTTAGGGCATCGTCCATATGACCCTCCTGGTGCAGAATGGCCTGGAAACACAGACACATAATTATATTACAGATGATATCCACCAGTTCTCTCTGTCCTTCTCCTTTTCTCCTCATGTAACATCTATACAAGTTTGTCTATCTTGTCCATAAGGTTTTTAAGAAACTTTAAGTGTCTGGTAGTGACAACTAAAACACCATTTTAGGAATAATCCACACTAACTCAACTTTTATTGCTCAGTATTTATCCCATTATTTGTTACCTTTCTCTTCATCATTCCCAAACGAGCAGCTTTGGCATCCAGGGCCGCATATGTGAGCCACAGGCCTGTGGACACATGCTGGACGAAGCACATGGACTCTCCATACTTTATCTCTGGAATGCCCATGCCCTCAACATCACGCTTCTGTGCCACCTCCGACTTCTCCTGCTCAGGGGAACCGGGAGGAACAAAGGGGTGGGAGGAAATCATAAAGAGTTCAATGAGTGAGGAAATCAATGCATAATAAAAGATGGACAAGATCAAAAAGGCAAGAGTCCAGAGAAACTTAATCTGTTAGTTGTGACCTTTGAAGCACGGAAGCAGAAAGCGGATAGTTTGGTGTTGGCCCTCTCTGGATCGACCACCAACAGGCCCTTTTCTTCATCCAGACACAGGTACTGGCCTGTGGTGATATGGCGAATACGGAAAGATTGCCCCCATTTCATGTGGCTACCGCTCCAGCTGGTGGCAGAAGGCAGAAAAAACATTTTAAAAAAACATTAAAAGGCCAAAGACTTTTAATTTCTACTATACAATAATATAAATAATAACTGTCCAATGATTGTTGTTAAAAACCTTTTGGCAATTCTTCTACTAGGATTTAAAAAGTGTGTGAACAGGTAAACAAACAGACACTGTTAGCACACAGCACAAAAACACATTTAAGACACTAAAACTGTCAACAAGCATATGAGTCACCAATTTTATATTTATTATGTAAACGCCTTAAGGGGACAATCACCTGATTCTGAGAGGCTCCAACCTCCACAGGGATCGAGCCTGGCTGCAAACAGTACCGCCCTCATAGTGAGCCATCCTGTAGCAGAGTCAGGGAAGACACACACACACACAGTCATATGGTATCAGATTCACAAGATATTTTATATCATCTTTATATAGCTCTTTATATCTTTTTCTTCTCACCTGCGTTTTTCCTCTCCTTCCTCTGGTGTGGAGATGGCCAAACACTCATCCATGTGCCCGTGGAAGAGCCTCAGAACATGACCTCCTGTCAGAAACCCTAAGAGGAGGAACACACATGACAATAAGTGCGTATACTGTCTGGATGTGTGTGTATGAGTCTGTGAGTAAATTACTCTCATGTAGCAAAGTATACGTGAAACACAGACTGCCAGATTTCAGATAGTGTATTATCCCCAATATCTTCTGTATTTTGTATGCTCACGGTTGATATTTTGAAATACAACTACAAAATGTGTAGATCATCTATGTATAAGTGTGTGTGTGTGTGCGTGTGTGTTTCTACATATGTGCGTGTATATGAACTGTGTGTTTCCAAGGTTTAAAAAGCAGGGTTGTACCTTCAGCTAGTTCACACCCTGAACTGATTGGGTTCATGTTCCACAGAGTCTGCATGAAGGAGGCATCCACCATCAGATCCCCACTGGCATAGGACAGGTGCTGAGGACAGGGGGCAAGAAAAAGATTGGAAAAGATTTAGTGTAGGAGAGCTTACATCATGTCTAAATCCTCTATTGTGTAACAGAGAAGAGTGTGATGACTCTTACCAAGTATCTCTCAGAGGACACACTGACAAGGATGAGGTCGTCACCCACCCTGACCTTTTCACCTTCTGACCTCTGCTTAGAGGCTGGATGAATGGTCCACCAACATGCCTCGCCTGCAAGAAGAACAAGAACAAACAACAACCTAAAATTCACCGTGGAGGTAGACAGTATGTTCACTCAAAGTAACCTGAAGCAAAAACTGTTCACTTACAACACAGTAAAGTCAAATTACAAAGATATGCACTGCTAACTCAAGTCATGTTAATATCTTAGTGAAGGCCAACTTGGCACAATTCAAAAATTGTATTAAATTCACAAAAACAATCTAACAATGCTACCAGAGACTCTACATATCTCTGGTATAATATCTTTAAACTGTTTGGCTCTACCAGTGGAATCTTCTTGTAAGCCCACGTCGAAGGCCAGCTTGTCGGTGAGTGAGCGAGATGTAGTCAAACAGCTCAGGTACTGGGGAGAAAGTTTGTATTCAGGACGTGACCAAAACTTTGGCAAAATGTAAAATTACATCTTTTAACTACAGTAAACAAACAGGTAATCGGCAGTCTTACCATGCCTGAGTGGTGGTGCCTCAGAAGGATGGCATGTCCATACAGTAGGGTACGATGACCTCCACCTTGGGACGACTGGAGTGGGAGAAGACAGGAAAATATTTAACACACCAGCCTGATATGACTGACTACAGACTTCAGACATATCTCAATCATAAAGGGAAGAAAACAGGGATATATTTTTGAAGGTCCAGGGGTCAGAAGATGACATTAAGAGTTCAAACTGTAAGTGTAAATGGCCACAACAAATCATCACCCACTTCTGTTGACACTTTTGTGTTTGTTGAGACTGTGCTTCATAATTCTGCATTGTATATAACACTGTGTGTTGAAATGAACATTGCTGAATGTTAATATTACTGTATAAGTTGCATATGATGTGTAAGCATAGACTGTCAAACTCCAAGTATATCCTTTATCTATTCTCTCAAACAGGCTAAGTGTATGTGATGAAAATAATTATCCAATAATAATTGACAGGTTCACAACACTTCCCAAAACAGATACTATACACAACATGTTGGGTCCATTCTTATACACATAGAAGGAGAAAACACAAAAAGAACCACATCATTAACAAAGCAGGGATGAATCAATACTTGGGTGTAAATCACAATTTAAGAGACAGTATAACAATGATGTGACTGAAGCAGTCTGACACAACGCACAACAAACTTAAAACTTTGAATCTAGTCATCACAAATTACAATCCCACACAAAGGCAAACACATTAAACCATCCTACCTTTTCTCAACATCCAGCAAGGATGCAACAAGAAAACACAATTACTAATGGCAGGTGTAGATAGATTAACCAAAACAACCATCTAGTTCAGCCAACAGGAAGATTAGCCTTCATGTAGAGTTAAGCACCCATAATCCACTGGGACATGCTAGGGGCAGGTATGTCAAGGAGTAGCATCATACTATTAGCCCTGGTCCATATTAGCACTTGGCTTGGTTAGGACAGGTGGCGGTGGTGTGTGTGTCTGTGTCTATGTCTGCCTCTGTTTAATGAGTTAAACAGGCCTGTCCAGAGTTCTGGGGGTGTCTGGTTTCCCCATCCACCCTTGACAGTGGTGGGTGCAACCCTCCGCTGGGCTGGACGCCATGCTGTTCTCATCCTCCTGCTCCATTAGAAAGGTCTGGCTCATGCACATCTTCCATCTCCTGTAAGCACAGGAGCTGGCCATACTAGCCACAATAATGCAGCTAATAAAATGCTGCAACTAGAGAGCCTCTCTTAAAGCCAGCTTTAGTTCCACTAAGCTCAGCCAAATGAGGTTTCATTCATCTGTCTTTTGAAAAACTGAAAGAGGTTACTGATATTTTCTTTCCTTATTCTTCACTACTACTCCATGTGCCAACAAGGTACTAAAATTTAACTGTCTAGTAAACTTGTACACAAAGTTAACTTTGAATTTTTCCATTAAAGAAACAGACTATTGAAGTTATATAGTTTTTCAATTTGTGATTTCCAAATTATCCCAGAATGTCAATTCAATGACAACCCAAGATGATGGGCATCAATGTTTTGCTATCAACTATGTAGAGGGTGGAGAGGGCAGTAGGTGTAACTTAATAAAGGCAAGCGGGTCTTAGAAAAGTGAGTTACACTAAAAATAGAGTAAGTCTTGTGGCCGGCTTACATTCTGGTTGGTTGAGGGTGCTGCAGGTTGGTAAACTGATAAATATGTAGAAATGTATTTCTCCAACATGGATTTGGGACTATATGATTGTTGAATGTTTATGGGAAAATTGAGAGTCGACAAAAGCTCGGCAGTTGACTCAGAGGGACTCACATCTTAAGCCTAGATTGTTAGATGGCTGCAAATATGTCAGAATTATATGATATGATGTGTGTTCAGCTCGTTATCCACTGGAAAAGAAAAAATACTCTACAAAACAACAAGTTTTATCCAGGTTAAACATTTATGTATATAGTGTGGGTTTTCCATGTCTGAGCCAAACTAGATGAGGCTTGTAAGATAACAAGCCTCATCTAACTTGGCTTATGAAAAGACATTTTGTCTAAAAAGGGGAACAGAACTTGACGTCATCAAAGACCAACAAAGAACAATGTGTTGAAACAATAGGAACAACATCAAGCAAGATAGGGTCATATTTATGACCAGAGCATAAGGGATGTGATATTTCTGCATGAAATGCAAATGAATGATGCATTGTGACGCACGGCTAGGTCTGACAGTCTAGGGTAGCTAATATAATCCTAACAGATACAGCTGTAACTATTTGGAAAAAAAATACATAAATGTATAAAATACTGCTCACTACAACATTGGCAAATTAGTCAATTAATCAAAAAAAGACAAATTAGTCAAATTAATCACAAATGTTTCAATAAAGTTCCTTTTTTAATCTTAAGAGTAACTATTCCATTTTGGGTTGATAAAGACCAGCTCAGCATAAACTGTAAAAACTACTTGTTTACTTGGACCACAGCAGTTACTGTCACTAAAGATTAATAACACGTGTACAGAGCAATCGCCACCTTGAGGTGAGGGCTTAACACATGAATCAAAACTTTTGAACTATACGGCTCTATTTCATTCAGTAGGACATCCAGTGGGCAACAGGACAGGAACGAGGACAGTTGCCAGGTTGGTTGGGACACAAGTTACAGGAAATAAGACATGTTAACAGACATACCCATTTGTCCAAATCGACTGTCTGCTTGGCAGCGAGTAAGAAGGGAAGGGGAGGGGGGGGGGTGTCAGATAGCAAGTACAAAAATCATAATAAAATAAAAACAAATAAAGAAAAGTCCAACTATGGTGCTCACATGGACTGAAGGATCATGATGCACTATATTCTGTATACTTGATATTTAATGTCTATAGACCAAATCTGTGATCCACATGTAAACAAAGAAGTAGCCCCACCAAAAAAAGTCAGGACTGTAACCTGATATCAGACAAATCTTTTAATACATGGGCCAGTGCTAGACAGGCAATTCATATTTTGGTGGTCAGCAGTGTTAGTAAATATAACTCTAATAACAAGCATATACCTTCAATTATAAACAGTTAGGAAAGACACAGAATACTTATTTATCATCTGTAAAGCATCATCTTCAATTATAATAATGAAGAAATAAGAAATGAGTTACATAGCTATATGAGCTGTATTGCTGGGGTAAGCAGATTCAAGCTGCTAAAAAAATAAACATTATCTTTTAGGAAATATGCTTAGTTTCCCTCTTACCAACAGTCACATGAGAGGATCAACAGCTAATGTATATATCTTTGCCCAAAACAGTGCAAGAGCCAGTGCCTGTTTAGCCCAGTCTGGATTCAGAGGAAAACTGCCTCTGAAATTATATGTCTTCAAATAATTCCAAACAGGTATAATATATGAATGAGGAGAGGACGTCTGCTTCTGACATGCAGCTGCAGTTCTCGGGGATTAGCTCCAAAGTGTCGGCTAAATGTGTTGAATGCTATTTCAACATGTCTTAAATACTGCACATAAAAAAGACAGCTGTGAAAATTTTGGAAGGCACCTCTGCTGACCCTTTTAGGCCAAACACCTCTTTGTAAAACACTAGACACAAAGATTAAATTGGTGTTAATCTTCTTATGTACTCTGAGTAAGACAGCAAACAGACATATTTCCAAAAACGTTGCAGTGTTCCTCTCAGTAGAAGGTATTGAGGAATACTTAACAAAAAGATAATTGTATGCCTCAACAAAACCAGATTACATATCTCAAATCTACATCAGCAATCCCAACTGAAAATGAAGACTTCTATCCTTTGACAGTGAAACCATAAGACAGGAACAGTAGGATACATCATAAAAAGAACAGATACATTTTTTATCAGTCAGAAAGGATGGGAAATATCTCCCTACCAGAGTCTACCATTTGCCATTCATAAGTCATAGTTCTCTAAAGTACCCCCTCCATCTCTCACATCTCTGCCTTTCCATAGATTCCTCCATTGCATTTCTTTATGTCTGTTTTTGACTCCTACCTCGGTCATCTCCACCGTGTTGGCCAGCATCTCCTGCAGAGCACGAACTGACAGGGACTGCTCCAGGATGAAGGTACATATGGCCAGGTCTGGGGGCACATTCTGCAAATGCATACACATCACAGAGGTAAAACAAAGTTACTAAAAATAAGACGACATGCGGAACAAACAGAAGGGAGGAAGGGTAGCAGCATCTTACCTGAGCGTTGGATGTGGTTTCCAGGAAGCAGAGACGGTTCCCGAAGCCCTCACAGGACAGACATAGCTTAATCTGCTGCTCCTTCAGGATGGAGGCAGTGCACTGCAGAACGACCTGGTCATCCTGCACCCGATACATAAACACAGAGTTAAGAACACATTTATTCACTGGCCTTTCACTTACACATTATTTCATGCTCACACTACAAATTTAGGCTTTTAACCAGCCTTGGATCTGATTTTTTTATGCTGTCTCATCCTGCTACACCTGCTTTTTCATATGTTAGTAAAAAGTTTTAAAGCATCGAATAAAACTGACTTGACATTTGGTGCAGGCATTGTTATGTACAAAACTAACCTTTTATTGACGAAACTGACACATTTTGTAAGTGCAAAAGAAGAAAACTTTCCTACAGCACATTTTATAAAGGACACTTGCCGCATAGTACCCAGTGACTAAACTATTGTGTTTATGCACAAACAAGACACATCACTCTTATAGAACTGCACCAATGAGTATGCACGTTTTATCCCTTTTACTATAAAACATTAATACGTTGCATTGCTGCTGACGATGGTTTCTTGTGAATTACGATAGACTATTTTGAAAACATATTCTTACTTTTCAGGTAGCAATTGGCTTTCATTCATTTCTGTAATCGACAAACATCAGTCAGCAAATTCTGCTTTAATCCATCAGTGATCATTAACATCTGCATTGACAGCTATCAGAGTTATGTCAAAGCACTGTCATACAATAAGACATTGTGTTCAATGTGATGAATTACACAACTAAAGCAAGAGCGTCATTGATATTCATACTATTTATAAATGAATAAGAACCAATGGTATTGAAAAATATGAATACTCATAAATAATTCTAATATTGGCCACAGTAGATATATATATATATATATATATGTGTGTGTGTGTGTGTGTGTGTGTAGACATATATAGCAAAAACTGGCAAAACCACTGATACAGTCTCTGAAATAACCAGCTCAGAAGGCTGCAAACAGCTACTCTAAGAAAGGGGTGGCACAATAGATACACGTAACTCCATTCTACAAGCAGAATACTGACAGACAGTAATTTGGTGCTCCTCGTCAATGCCTGGACCCTCCAGAGACCGGTGTAAATACAGCAATAAACACCCCCTCCCCTGTGAAACCCACACCTGACACTCTACATTCTCAGCTGCTCCTTCTACTCAGTCATTACGCAAGTGAACCCATCACTTAACCTGACTGATATTCCTCTCTACAGTTCTGGGCAGATTCCTGACTTTTCTATTCTGTTGTCTAACAACTAATGAATCACTCTGTCTTCTCATTCTTGACCCGCTCGCTGTCTTGCCCCGGTGATTCTGCACCACCGATGTATCAGGACTTAGTGTTTATGATAATAGGCAGGCACTTTAAAGAGAGGCAGAGGGCAGCGCAGGAATTTGCATGTCTATGTTTATGACACATTGCAGGAATATAGAAAGTGATGCAGATCAGTGACCTCATAACATCTACTCCTCTATTCCACCCACAGGCCTCTAGTGTTTCTTTGGCTGAAGAGTGTCCCCTCTTCGTTTGGCTAGGCTATCATCTATCTCTCCTCAGCCTAGAAATGTCTCCTCTGTCCTGTCCTCGTGTTCCCTGCTTTGCACTCCAAAAAGTGGAGCAATGTGCCCTCTCTCCTTCACTGCAGACATGAGCAACTCCACTCAATATGAAACTCAAGTGTTATTAAAACTGTGTTGGATCATGAAAACATGACCTTTTAGCAAAATAAGAGAATCTCAGAGGTTTCACAAAATAGAAAATAGTTCTAAATCATGTTAAAATAATATATGGGATATCTTTTTTTCCACCTCTTTTGTACAAAAACAATACTTTCAACTCACACCACTTCATAGCTATATGCACTGTACGTGGATCTTTGTTTATCAGTGCTGACTATAGATTACAACTGTTCTGAATCACAGCATCACTGCAGAGAAGTCATAAGGTCACAGAAAAAGCTATGATGAAATGGGATAAGTGAGGGTAAAATGGGCTAAACTGGCTATGTTTTGAGGACAGTGCATACAGTCTCAGACCGCAGTCCCCATTAAGGCAAAAGGGCTGAGCTTGTGTGTGTCTAAAAGCAGACTGAAGGGACCTAGTGACTCATTGCTGCGAGACAAGATGTGCGATCGGATGACAACCGTAGACGATATATGCCCCAACATTATACAGCAGTCCTACCCAGTGGCTTCCATACATTTCTATAGTCACAAGTCTTACATAGCAGACTTACTGCGCTTATATCACACTATCTCTACGGGCAAGATCAAAAAGACAGAGGAGCCACAGGAGGTCTGAGAGAGCTCAAAGATTCAGGCACTAAACAGGCAACTCATGCCTCGTTGCCTTTGTCTTTATTAGTTTTGTGTGTGTTAAAGTAAGTCAAATGTAAAGCATTTTGCAAACACATTCTTGAAACTGCTACAAAAATGAATACTATCATTAGCGTTAATAATAATAATCTATAATAATAAATTGTGAATTTCCCTACTGTGGGACTAATAAAGGCTATCTTATCTTAATAATGACAATAATGATAATAATATTATGCAGTCATACGGATTTTGATAAACTGAACTGCAAATTGCAAATCCTCTGTGGGAAGCTATAAACATAGTGAAACAGGGCATTTTATGACTCAGTAGACAACATACAGAAATTGTTATTGTTGAAGTAAGGAGGGCAGGAAACCTCAGTTTGGTCTTAAACCCATAGAATTGATTCTGAAACTTACCAGGTATTTTAGAGTTTTAACTCACGCATGATATGACTGGTTACCTGCGAAACTGATGGGTGGAGCAGACAAAACACAAAAGCCTGAGCCAGCATGTTGCTGGTACATGGTTGGACCTGTTGTTCCACCCTGAATGTTAGGGCACTCTGACTTATAATAGCAGTCTATCAAGTGCATTAGCAACTACAGAGCTGTGTCCTTCTGAGAGTCACACTGTGAATCCCGTCCAATCCGACCATGTGAAAAGCTGATTTAGAGACCACACAAACCCCTGGGCTTAACTCACCCTTTTATTAATAGAGGCAGCTTTTAGGATTTGAAGGATGTGCAACTGACGCTTTATTGTAAGCTAACCACAACGCCTGATTATTTGTTAATCTCACATGGCCATATCTGATGGAGCCACAGCAGGTGGGCAGCATTGAGTCAAATCCAGGAAGTGCTGCTTATCACCCACCTGACCCACTGAACTTATACCTGTGCTGTGGGCAAAGATGTGCGGATGAAACTCATTTGATGCTCCATCAACATGGTGGGTGTAGAGTTACAGCCAAACCATGTTTGGACTTGGCGGCTGAAGCATCTGAGTTATGTGGACGCTCGGGGTCAGAGGGAGAAGTAGAGACAATTGGATGTAAACTGACAGACAGTCACACAAACATACACACCAGTGTGCACAAATAGAGGTGTGTAATGTAGCCGAGATTTACAGCCAGAGGCATAGATGGCGCATGAAAGCAGAAACCTTTGTATATTCTCTGGGGCCATCTGATTGGTGCACTTGCAGACAGAGGGTAGCCAGGGTTCCCCAGACAAGCAGGCATGGTGCCCGCCCGACACAGGAAGCAAACAAGGAAACAGATGCAGAATGGTGAGAGATATGTGCTCCCTACGATCCCCCCGTGCTCTCCTAAACTAAGGGGAAGGACAGGATGGGCAACAAGGTGTTGTTCTATAACCATGAACATAGCTGGTACAGTTCTTGCTGTGAACAGAGAGTGTGTTAAACTGTTCAGTTTATCTGATCTGTTGTACACTACATTTTTGTACACTGTCTCAGCTGATGCTATGATGGAATTTAACACCAGCATCCAGATGAATGCTGATGATGTTTGTCTTCTCCACCAGCAGGTTATCAGCATGTATGACAGGAAAACTGTGAAACTGGGTCTGGTGCCCTTATAATCCATTAGTCACTGGAGCAGTGTCCGAAAAGTTAATTTGCTATCCTGACCTTCAACTGCATGCTGGTACAATAAACAAACATTTTTAGATATATTAAGGGTTAATTATTTTTATTCATCACCAAGAAAACACAAATGACCTGTGACCAGTTGACACAAACATGAAAAGACATGTAATCATCTGGTTTTAGTTTTCATGACAAATGGCTATGGTTATTTGAGTCTATAGTTTCTGTATATATATATATATATATATAGCAGCATTATGTTGATAATGTCAGTATCCAAAATGACATGGTGAATTTATATTTATCCCACCAAGTCAAATCCTTTGAATCAAAAGCCCTTAATATCTTGTTTATATTTACTTTGTTTTAGGGTTGAACAATTTATCAAATTATTATTGAAATCACTATATGGCCAAGAGCAATATCTTAATTGTGGGAGCTGCAATGTTTTTGATAAAGGTCACAACGTACCACAAACGAACCACTGTTGTGCTACAGAGATGCCCCCAGCCCACAAATCATATTCTCCGGACGTAAAGGAACATGCTTGTTTGGTACAAGCCCCAACAAAAATCACATCATCATTTTTTATTTTTTATTCAGTGAAAATGAAATTTAAAAATTCAAAAAAAATTTTGCATTCTAACTGAAACTGCACTTGCAATATCTGAAAAAAATCTGAAATGAATCTTTATTTCAGTTCATGATTTTTGAATATTTTCATCTCAGTATTGGTTTTACTATCTCAGCCTTTCATGCCACACTCTCAGATTGTGAATTGACAAAGAGCCACGTCCATGCCACTGAAAAGCTGCTCAGTAATCAAATCACTCTCATCAAAATAATAACACATCCATTCTTTCTTTACAGTTCCAGATTTCTGCCCAATTCTCTGATCAAAGTGTGCTGATGCAGGCCAGCCCCGGACATTGATTATATTTCTGCAGACATAAAAAGAGTGAGGGACAGCACATTGCACAGCATGTGGGTGGAGGAGAGGAACAGCTCAGTAAGGTAGAGCAGAGACTGGTGACGGGGTTTCCCATTAAAAACTAGAAAAGGCCGTACAGGTGCACTATCAGCATCCTCCATCACAGATTGTTGTGGGTGGGGGGTGGGGTGGGGGGTCCTGTGGCACCGTCACCCTCCTAAGTCATCCACCACTCTCGCTCATGTTTTCTCCTCTGCCGGCTAAAGAGTCAAATCTGTGAAACAACTTTCCTCCTTTCTCCCTGACCCATTTTTTCCCCTTCTTGTATCATCATTATCTTCAAGATTGTAAAGGCTAGTTTTGCTAAATTTTTATGACGTCATTTTTTCAGACTCAATGTCTCTGAAGCATTTTAACCTCAGGCTCTTTTCATCATTAACATCCACCCGTTCACCTGACACTGTAGATTGAGGGTTTTTGGGTCTGTGCTACCTGAGGATAGTCACGTGTGAATATAAAGGTCTGGCAAAACATTTATGCAGGTCACTCCATCTCGTACATATCACCTCTTAAATAGTCAAACCATCTCAGTGTCAACAGATACAGATTTAGCACTGGACAAGTCACAGGTTTTCTTGCAGATAACTGCTGCTGCCATTCCAGGAGGCTGAGGAAACAGGCTTTACCATCTTTACAGACATTTCCCATTAAACAGTCCACAAAAGAACATTGTAATGGAGGTTTATGTTATATGAGCTTTATGAGGTGAATATACAGTTTTAGAGAAACAACTCAGCCAAAGCCTTGAGAAATCTCCTCTCTTCCCTCATCTCTTCTCTCACGCTGTCTCTCCTACAGCTTATCTCTAACAACACAGAAATTTCCTAACTTAATTCAGTGACTCATATAATATTGTGGTGGTAGCATTCCCCAAGTCCACTGTGCAACTTGCAAATTTTCTATTTCTTCTTAGCTCACTACAGTTAAGGGTTGACAGGTTCACTGATGGCCTGACAGAGTGTGCTAACCGCACAGCTCATTAAATCTACTCAGACCTTTATAATGATGATTACAAACAAATGATTTTACAACGATCAGAGACAGTGACACACACTTTTAAACTAACATGGGGCAACATGTTCAGTTTACAAAAGCGTGTGCTCTGCTGCATCAAAGGCGAAGCTTCTTTTCCTCTTTGTCATCACAATACAACATAATGAATTAAATCCTACTCAGGTACAGTGTAAATCCCAAACTTTTAAGTTTCCATCTTACTGGCAAAAGTGGTTATGAATTTTATCCAGCCTCAAACTTCAGGCTGCAACATTAGAGAAAAAGCCCCTGTACACTGGGTGTATTTGTGTATGTGTACATGTGCTCTGAGTTATATGTCTAATGTGACGTGGCAGATAAGTTCTGATGCACAAAAGTTATAGGTAGCTTGAGACGAGAAATCTTTTGCTGCTGTCTCTCTGTCTCTTTATCAGGCTCTCACACTCTCATTCCACTGTTTCCTTTGCTGTACTCTTCGCTCCCTCATTTCCTCTCTGCACTCTTATTATTTCATTGCCGTCCTCTTTTCTCTCCCTTTTTCCATTACCTCCACCACTCTGCTCTGGGCCTTCCCCCTCCACTCCTCTCCTATTTTAGGTGGCTGCACCTGTCACTATCACATTCCCTCCTTCTGCTGACCAGCAGATACTTAGAGGTCTCACTTGGAGAGTGAGCCAACAGAGGCTCTTGCTCTCAGGAAAGGCATTGAGCATGGGGAAACTGGTTGATAACTTCTACTCAGAAAATCAAAATAAGTTCAATCAACCAATCACCAACCCAAAAAGCATATTACATCTGAGTTACTGAAGTAGGAAAATTAAAGAACCACTCAGAAGTCTTTTAAAGCTCAGTGGGTTATATTGTAGTTATAGAGCAGCACTGGTAACACTGGGTTAAATTCATTCAGTTGTAGTTGCATAAAAAAATGTAGGTTAATGAGAGAAAAATCAACTAAATAGCACAAACATCATATCTTATCTCATCTTATGATTTCCACTCACAACTAAACTTCTGGGTACTCTGGACCTGAGCAGTGATGATTCACAATTCAGATTCTGAGAAACACTACAGTCGAATTTCATTGACACACTGTGTTTTTGACATCCTGCACACACTGTCTTCATTCCCTCCTGGCTCAGCTAAACTGCTACAAACTACCAGACATCAAACATTAAACAGCCTGTGCCCTTTGAAAGACGATAAGTCTGGCAGACAGCAGCAATTCAAAGGAAAATACTGTTATAAATAAGTTATTTTAGCTGGCCTAAATCCAAAATCCATTCCTCTAAAAAACTCTATTTGCCTTAAGAGTAAGCAAAGTACTTTCCTGGTCAGCAGGCCTGCATAAAACCATGTGTAATCCAAAAAATGAATATAGGAGCGAGTTAAGGCACGGAGAGAGATTTATTGTGGAAGACAAGCACCATCCCATGGTCCAAATGAAAATATAGCCTCTGAGCCTGAGAATATAGAGTTGAAAACACTGAAATGTGAAATATCATTGCCAAATACAATGAAAAAACATCAAGTTTATCCAAGAAACCATCCAACTTACATTCTTACCTATGGACAGTTAAAAGAAAGAGTTAAACATTAAAGTACAAATATCCTCGACCTCCCTCCATGTTCTCAAAGCACATGAAGTTAATCTTCACAGTTTTATCTTAACTCTCTTATTTAGTTAATAAGACTACAGGCTCTGAAAAAAATATTGTCAGTTTTCCCCAGACAGCTTTTGCAGCATAATCCAAGTGCCTCAAGCCAAATGTCTGCACAGTGGTCCAGAACAGTCCAATATTTACCTCATCATCTCCAATAGTTTCCTCTCTGATGAAACTCCGGCTGTACACACATTCTGGAAGATTTTGGCTTCTTGAAACAAAGCATTGTCTGTGAGAAATGCGGAAGTAAACATCGGGCATCCGGACTTGTTTAGTTACAAAACATTTTATGCTGCACACGCCTCTAAAGCCTGTAAAGGACCCGACTGGTTGTTTTGCATGTTTTAGACTATTTACAACAAATTACATCGACTTTTCATCACTGCCAGCCACTTTGAAGATTATGCTGCTTTGTTTCAGAAAGTTGTTTTCCAATAATTTCTGTATGATATGTAAATGTATTATTAGTATACTTAATTATTATTAAATACTAGAACCTTGCCTTAATGTAATATATCACAATGACCACCAAACCCCCATCATGTTTGCCAAAGTTACATTATGGTGAGAAGTAAAGCAGTGCAGACTTTTACCAAGTACTAAACAATGATAATGTGATGCACAAATTAATGTGGATCTGATGTTCAGTGTGCTGGATTACTCAATAATGATAAAGTATCAATAGTCTGCTGATTGATTTACATACCATCTCATTCCATTAATGGAAACCAATGGTGCCTAAATCAGTTAGATGAATATATCCAAAAATCTAAAACTGTGTTACATGTATTAAAAAACCATGAGTAAACATGTCAAGTATCCATGATTTAGTATCCCTAGTCTATGATATACATATCCCCACACGAACGAAGCTGGCCACTGACGTCATTAGATGTTGGTATTTGGTTGAAGGTAGTCTGAGTGACCAAAATTCAATGTCGGCAAAACGTCTACTGCCAATGATAATCTGATGTAGAACACTGACGACAGCTGACGTTGATATTTTGTTAGTTTTAAGTTGTGATGTAATTCCTACGTCTTCCAGATGTCTCGTGTCAAGGTAATGTTGATACAAAAATATCAACATTCAAGTCAAAGAGCAAAATCCAACCTCTACTGAACATCAGCTAAACATCACAATGTCAGTTAGCGAATGTTGGGTTCTGACGTCAACCTAGTTTTCATTTCCAACCAAAACTTAACGTTGGTCTGACGTTAGAGTTGTTAGAGTCAAACGTCTTTCTGACGCTATATTAACATCCGGTGCCAGGAGAGATGGTACAGTATGTTGTTATGTGTGTGGTTCAAACATGACTTGGTCGTTTGTGAGATGGTGAGAAGACACACTTAATGAGTTTGATCCTAACGCCAACTTTAATGAGAGTTTGACTGACTTACTGAAAAATATTCCTTTGGACTGCAGACCACAGAAAAGATCCTCTTAGTTGTACGAGCTAATCATTGAGCTTCTGAGTGCATGCATGCACATGCACATGCACACACACACAGAGCAGTTTGCATAACAGTTGTGTCACTTTGCAACACTTAGCTTGTGCAGGATCTGTCTCTCTCCCTCTCTCTGTTTCTGTCTCGTGCCCGACCACCCAGACCACCTGTTTATTGTGTAAACTGCCGTGACCAAAGCAGGCAGACTAACAGGTGCTGTATATGTGTGTGTGTGTGTATGTGTCTGTGGATGTGTGTGTTTTGTTGTGCCGCTGTGGATGTGTTCATCTCCATGGCTCAGCACTTCTAAAGCCCTGCTTTGCTCACACCCTCCCCACCTCCCTCACCCTCACCCATCATCTGCTGCCGTCCCAAAATCTGCTGCTACTGTAGCTCACTGATGTACACAGTCTGTGTGTGTGTGTGTGTGTGTGTGTGTGTGTAAAAGATAGCAACAGAGAGAGGGGGGGCAAGGACAACTGGGATGAAAAATGGGGAGAGACTCTGTACAAATAAATAGCAGTGCAACAATAAAAAATGTATCATAGCTTTGGGTTTCCATGGTCAGTGTCATTTCAACTGCTGAAATGTAAATCAAAAAGCCAGGCTGACCTCACAGGAGAAACAATAAGGAGTCCAGGCACAGTGTGCTATAGAAAAACAGTAATAAAATTACAAGAAAAAAGAAAGAGTGAGAAGTAGAGAGCAAAACAAAGAGGAAAAGTGATGTTATTGTTTTTGCAGAATTTAGTTGGTATTTCCTGTAGTTGCAGAAATGTGAAAGCACCTCACCTCATCTAAATCCAGTGTTCAATTTGCTTTTTGATACAAAATCCTTTCAAATACTAAATCAATTTAAGTTTAACTTTCACCAAATTTAAGTAATGAAATTGATAAATAAATAAATAAGCCCCTAATACTGCAAACAAATGTGTGTATTATAGCAACTTGGAACTGAATCCAAACTAGACCTAGCTGTCACAGCCAGCTCCGGCAAAAGGTCACTAGCACGGTGTCCAATAACTGAGTGGTTAAGACGTATACCGTATACCCACAACATTCCCAATCCAGCCAGGAAGCTTTGCTGCATGTCACCCCCCTTGTTCCCTCCCTGCATCTTTTCTGTATCTCAAATAAAGGCAAAACACAGTCACTGGCAACATCAGACTTACACACAGACACACAACACAGACACAATGTGAAATCCCTTCAAATCTTCAACTCCTGGACAGGCCACCCAAACACCAGTATCCACCCAGTACACAGTGAGTTGTTCATTTGCAGGTCAAGATGTCTGCATCACAGCTGAGGTGAATTTTGCTGGAAAACTGAAAGCCATCTTGTTTGCAAATAACCAATGTTCCCACTGCATTTCAGCGACTTTATTTCAATGTGTGGCAGAACCTCTCTGACATTGAAATATAGTTGTTTTTAGCCTGATTTTAACCAGGGCATCAGTCATCATTTAACCCATAAATCACCAACTCAACAGTGCTTCCTGCATGATTGAGTTTCAGCAAAAGTTACCATGGAGGCCACACCACAAATGTCACAGTTGACTGTGACAACAATGAGCAAGATCTCTGTTCATTTGACACACACACACACACACACACAGACATACATTCACATCTACACATACACACACATCATGTCTCCCAAAGGATGCTGGCAAGTAGGACACTGAATCCTCTGGTTTGTCCCCCCAGAGTGTGTGCACTTATAGTGGCACACTATAAAAAGAAACTGCTGTTATAGACTGGAACTCAAACACCCCTTCGAACTCACTCGCCTGTGTGATTCACACCACAAATGTGGCATCGTGAAACAGTGACACAGCTTTTACCGTCGCCGGTAGAGAAACAGCACCATTGTATGAACTCTCTGTTACCTAATGTACACTCTTGTGTGTTTGTAGTGCAGTGAGACATTTGAGCAGGTTTTTAAAGAGAGAAGGGGAGACTGCCGGCTATTGGAAGCTAAGTCGATCTCTGGACAGCAAATGTGGGGGCTGAATGCTTGCAGGGTTTTTTTGGTGGGAGGTGGTTGAGTACTAGACGCCAGTAGTTCAACAGAGGGCATCCACTTTGTTTGAGTGGAGAGAGAATTTAACTAACCTGCTACTGTACAGCAGGTGGGATGGCTAAGCCCCACTAGCGAGTGTAGACTGTACAACTACTCAAGCCATACAGTGATCACTCAGTGCTGCATGAGTCACAGGCCTGGACCGTATTACAACAACACAATAAAACCTAGAATAGAAGAGAGCAGCACTGCTGAGTAATCTGTGTGTGGCCTCTTGCGATGTGAAAATGATCACTGGAGATATGCTGAAGATGCCCAAAATGCATAACATTTTCTTGCGTTCCCATCTGTCACACTGAACAGCATTCGGCATTTAAAGGATTTTATCTCCTCTTCCTTTGCTCCTATTATTAAGCAAAACCCCCAATCTGGAAAAAAAAGACACTAAAAGCAGCAGCACAGTATTGCCTTATTCCCAAACTCACACCCCCACAGCTTTTCTTCATATTTGGTTGAGTCCCAGCAGGGGTGAAACACAAGTATAGAGCAACAGAGAAAATAATAAAAGTGAAGGGACTATCTTCTTTTTTCAGCCCCGTCCTCAAATAGACAACAATAGGCTTCTCAGTTTGCAGGAGCACCTACATACCCAGAGTTACTTTCACAAGGGAGGAGGGCAGCCTGAATAACATACTGTGGTGTTTGTCTGTTGCATGTATGTGTCATCATCACACTAAAGATCCTTGTGATGGACATGAGAGGATCTCATTTTATCTTTTTTTTATATATATAAATTAAAAGAAATTCTAAATATTAGTGTTATGTTTATTATTGATTCCTCAGCTCTCAACCACGACATGTTTATCTGTGTACGATCATGTAAGACAGCAAAGCAAGATATATAGAGCAGCCGGCATGATGATTCAACAAAATATAAGTTGATACTAAACCCAAACTATTAAATTAAACCCAAAAGGTCACAAGGTTTTTTATGGGACATTTCAGTCACAAAGACATCTCTAGTTAATTCCTATGAAGGAAATTTATCTCGTCAGCAGCATCCACGTGTCAGCCCTGCTGTGACCAACACTTGCAACTCTCCCCATTGGTCTTGTATCATGCAAGATGCCGGTCAGAGTCCAAACCTATACAACTGCAGTTAAAAAGCAAGTTTGCACATACAAAGGCACAAAGCTAGTGCGTTGGGAGCAGACAAATCTTAAACGTCATCCAGATTCCATCAGCACCTATTGTTAATGCAAGTTAGAACGAACTTAAATGTTAGTCATCCTAAACTAGACACTGCGATGTGATGAAAATGGCATTTATTTTATCCTCAAAAGCAAACTTTGCTCACATATATTCTCATGATTTCATTAAACATTAAACTTTACATGTAGCACACCTCCCACCTCCAATATAACCCAGGGAAAACCCCAGCTGAGAGAAACAGCTGACTCACACAATGCCTCCCATCACTAGCCTCTAATTAAAAGAGAAAAGACCATTTGGTGGATGCTTAAATCCAAAGAGCCTAATAGCTCCATGAGTACTTACATTTTTAGCCCTGTATCCCGCATGGGGATTGAACCCCTGACCCCGACGGTGTTGGTGTCAAAGAGAAAACCATTGAAGTACACAAGACATTAATAATTCACATAGAGCCGCAATGTTTTTTCCTTTTGAAGTGTTGGTGTTTAATAGTATCCCCCTAACTGAGCCTCTAGGACCAAAGGACATACCCACTGAAGGCATCCGAAGTGCTTTGCATTTGTCTTTCACAAATCGTTCACCAGTTTCTGAAGAGAACTTTTTTAAAAACACTGTTTATAGCTGTGTAATAGAAGCAACAGCTGTGTTGCTCTGTAATGCTGGCTCGTGGTTATTGTGAGTTGACACCACAAGCTTGACAGGAATCCTGTCCATCATTGTAAATTGCTTGAAGTCTTTTTGTAAGCCGCTGTCTGCGCTCTTTTGTACTTTAACTGTTATTTCACAGTTAAATAAACATCGCAGTGACGGTAGTGGTAGAGCTGTGCTTTAACAGAGACAAATTTCACTGTCTGCTGTGTGGGGATTTGGTCGGTTTGTCAAAGACAAACTAAGTGAGCAGGGATGAGTCTCTTGTTTGAGAATGTTTCAACATCTCACATAATCGTTCATGGAAACAAAGGCTGGCAAAAATTCAATATTAGTGTTCATTGACTTTCATTGGAATTGTACCATGTTATTGCTTAACAACAGTTTTATGTCAAAATGTATGAATTATTATTTTTATCTAAAAAAACAGAACAATTAATATGCTTATACTGATTTCATATCAATATCTCCATATCAACACTCCTTTGGTATTGATTTTAACCATATTGCTCTAGATGGAAACACTGACATCTGCAGGAACTGAACCTGTGATCCTCCAGGTGTACAATGGGGCAATAATTAAGCTTCTCAAGATTTGTCCTGATGAACTTTTTAGGTGCAAAAGTTGGTTGATTTTAGGTTCATATGCATGGAAACAGTCTGGATTAAATTAATTAATTCATATTTTCCTCATATACTGCATGCTTCACGCTCTCTCTATCTAGCTTTGGAAACCATTTCAGGAACTTAGCCGATTTAGGTTAATTTCAGGGTCTTCTCCCACTGTGTTTGCGACGGTGAGGTGGATATCTCTACACTCTGTGTGTTAGCTTCTCCGAGGGAGACATGCAGACTTTGGCCAGCTGTCCCCTGCAGGCTCTGGGTTGCTCGTTGCTCTGCCTCCTCACCCCACAGTGACAGGCTCTACTTTCCTCAGATATAAATAGATAACGATGCTAACAGATGCACCAGCCCCTGTCTATCTATCTGTGCTCACGCACACACATATGCACACATACACCGATACCCACCTATTCTTAAGCCCAGAACACTCTGGAAGTAATTTAAAAGAGACGACAATGCAGTGCATTCTGAAAAGAGCAAAATATGATCATGTAATGTAGGTTAACGACCCCAGATTTGTGCGCTCACAAGAGATTAAAGAAATCAATTAGTACGTTTAAAGAGAGCAACTAATAAGCAGGTCATGGCACATTCAGGACGCTGCAAAAATAGTCAACTATATACAGAAGCGGGCCTTGGCTCTGCCAACTGCAACTTCAGATTTGATTTAAATATCCAACGCCAGGAAAGCAAAAGTGACCGGAGGACACTGAGGGAGTAATAAAGTAGATGCTGGTAGATCATGAGTCAGTTGTAGGTCAAGAGTAAAGAGTATTAATTAATTGCTGCTCTAATTATCTCATTTCCTTTCTCAGTGTTTCAATAAGAACTCCACCATCTCCTTCTACAGCCCCAAACCTCCCAAACTCCTCTCCAGCAGCCAGTGCAGGTTAGCCCTCCCGTAAAGGAAAGTAAGCAGGACTCACCGTTCGCAGGAACTGAATCTCCTCCTCTCCCTCTCCCCCTTCTGCCATCCTTCACCGAGGGTTATTCGCAGCTCCTCGGGAAAAAAGAGAAAATCCTCCTGATTTCTCTCTTCAGGATTTGGATTTTTTTAATCTCCTTTGCTATGTCCCTCCCTCTCTCCCCGTCCTTTCTTGTTTCTGTACCCCTCTCTCTCTCTCTCTCTCTCTCTCACGCTCTCTCAGTGTCTCTCGTTCTCAGTGCTAGTGTGTGTGGGTGTGCTGGAGGACAGCATGAGTCCTGTGGCTCTCACGCTGTTGAGAGAGAGAGTGACGGGAGGCGAGGCTCTCCCTGGCTCCTCTCTCCTCTCGCCTTGCATCCCCCAACCGCCGATGAGAGAGGGAGGGATGGTGGACGGGTGAGGGAGGGGCAGGCACCTTGTTACACATTTACATCGCTCCCATCCCACTGTGCCACCATGTTTGTAGAAGTGGGCCACTCCTTCACACAGGCGCCCCCCCCCCTCTCCAACACACACACACACAGACCTCCTTCCCCTCCTTCCACATGTCTGAGGCTATAAAAGGAAAGGGGGGTGAGGACTAGCCTTTAGGGAGTATGCAGTAGGAACACATGCACCCACACAAACACAAACCTGAACTCCTCAAAGTGAATAAGTCAGCCACACTGTACCTTAAAACCTTCAGAATCAGGGCAGTAGCACGGTATTAGCTGCTCTGCCCTCAGAGGGCGGTTTGGAAAAACAAGATGTCTGTATCACCTGACAGTCAGCTGATGAGGATGTACGATATCACACCTGTGTGAGAACAACAACTAAGTTCACTTAGGGTTGATTATATATTTTATTATTGATAATTGCCAGATTGGTCAATGCATGGAAGTGCTTGACATCACCTATTACCCAACACAGCCCCACTTTAAACTTAATGTAAACCACTGAGAGAAAACATTAATATAAGAATCTCTAACTTACTGTCAAGTAACACTGTGTTCATTAATGCATCACTTTTAGTAAGTAGCTGATGAGAAAATAAGATAACAGGGTCTTTAATCGATTCGTTTTCAGAAAATATGGTTAATGTTTTCAGAGCCCTACTTCATGTCCTCAGACTTCTTACAATGTCTGAACAACAGTTTAAAAAACCCAAGGGGATAGATTTGGGCATTTTGCTTGATAGAGGACTTAAAAGCCAAAGTGAATATTGTAATTGTTCTTGATTAAATTCCTGTTGGGTATGAGAAATTAAGTGCATAATAATTTCATCTTAGCTTACAATTACCTAAAATGTAAATGTTGTAAATGTAAGAGTTCATGTTCAGGTAATCTTAACTTCAAAACTGCCTGTATCCTGAAGTAATTCAAAATCTGTTTGACCAGAGCAAAGTTCAATTTACATCTCTGCACATTAAGTGCAGTGGATGCTACTGATGCTTTCTTACAGTCCTACAACCTTGAGTCTAATCAATAACATGGGGAGAGGCTTTGCACAGACATTATGTCAGGCTTTAATTAGCTCTGTGCACTTTCACACTTTCCCATAAATTTTTTAAAACCAATTTTATGCTTCGGTATTAGCAAAGGTCTTAGTTGCACTAAGAACAGTAATTAATTACCAGCCTATTATTTGCAACACCCTAATCATGTAAGTGTAGTAATATCGCTGTTCACAGCCCCCATGTGTGACAAAAAATCTTTGTTGTGATTTAAAAAGGATGAACCTGTCAAGTGTCTTAATGACTGGACATGAATCCAAAAAGATCATTAAACTGGTATAATTGATTGTGTAAATCACAACCAGCAAATCAAATTTGCTGGTTTCATCTTCTCAAATATAGATTTTATGTGTTTTATATAATTGTAAATTGAATATCTTTGTTGTGCAGACATAAACAATTTGTAGATGCCCCCTTGGCGATGGGTATGTTATCTTATTTACATTTAGTTTATTATTACGTTTATTATTACTGAATATTAAAAGGTTTCCATCCAGCTTCCCTGTCAAAGAGTCCTGAGTCCTGAACAGCCTGACTACAATTCCCGTCTTCTTTTAGCTGGGAAAAGACAGATTACACCTTGACACAAGATGGCCAGTTGATTATGAATAAACGATATATCAGAAATTAATATTTTGCAGACTAATAACGCGCCTGATGACAGACCTATATTGCTATCTTCTGTCAGTATCAACAGCGGTGTCCGGACAGCCCGATGCATCCGTGAAGGAGAGCCGTGGATCTGCATGAGTGTCAGGGGCACACCCGTCCTGGCCATACCAGGCAGCGGGGATGCACCAGACAGAAAAACTGGAAGTCTGAGCGGAAAAAAGCGCATCACACACTCACACAGAAACTGTGTCCAGCCCTCACACGGTGTGCACATACACACATCCTTACCTCCCCAGTCTCCATCTGGCATCCTTCGGCATGCTCTCCCCCTCGCCCATCTCCCACTGCAGCGGCAGCTGGCAGCTGATTAAGCTGTTTTGGGACGCCGCTCGCCGGGATACAACTCTGTCCAGTGGGGAAAACAGAGAGGAAGAGATGAGGCGGTGACACGCCACTGAAGCAGAACTACCATGAATTCTGGGAGTGCGAGTCCTGATTCAGAAGCGACCTGCTGCTGCCTGCCTTTTTTTTCTGCCAACTCATGAACCCGCCTCCGTCTACCTGCAGTCGCGGCTCCGCGCCTGAGGGCGGCGACATCGTACCGAGAATTGAACTGAGACTCTGTCCAATGACCTCCGACTCCGAAGTGACCCAGAATCACCGACAGCTGTAAATCAGTCGCCGTCGAACAAAGGTACTTGACTGATGGTCTAATGTAGTTTATAATCCTGGTCCCTTCAAAATCAAATAAACCGATATATATATATATATATAATTATTATTTTAAATCTATAGATATATGATAGCTCCAAAATACCGTAACGTAACGCGAACGTTACGCCAGTTACGTTACTTTACTAACAAACAGTTAACGAACCTGACACATAATAAAAGAAGTCAAATTCCTTGTAAACATATGAAGTATCCTGTTTAGACGTACTGTATCCAGTGTCGTCCTAATTTTACACAAAATGTATGAACTTCGTGACTTAGCGTTACTATTACCTTTCGTTATCACCAAACTACGTCAATATGAGACTTCCGTTTTAACAACAAATAACAAAATAAAAGCCTGAAATAATGCAAAAAACTGAATACGTTAGTCACAAACCACACATGGTGGTCCGTAAAACTTACAGTGCCAATGCAACAGGTAAAATTTTATTTCGATGTTGGGTAATAATAATAAATGGAGGTCATTAGCGCTTCCATTTCCTCAGCCTTTGTCAAATCTGTCTGTCTGTAGATTTACCAGCTGAGTTGATTGCAGCTCTTCCTGTTTTAAAGAACTATTGCTTAAGATTACGGTAAGATTACCACATTACTTGTTTTCTCCTCTGACATTTCCATAAACCCTGTTTAAGTCCTTCAGTGATCTACTTTCTTATGCAAATCTAAATGCATTTTAGGTGTTTTGGACTTAGCATGCAAGGACTGCGGGAACCCTGCTCTGTGAATCTTTCCCTGCTTTTGAATGCCATATCACCCACTCCCTCTGCCAGCCAGTCAGCTTCCTGCAGAAAAGAAGCCACCTCTGCAGACTTAGGGACATTAATGTCCCCTGTTTGATCGCCTCTTCCTCTTGGTGTGTTAAAACAAGGATGCCTTTGAGTCGCCCTGTCCAGCTGCACAGCCACATTCACAAGCACAAACACTACCTCCCTGTGTAATCACTTGCTACCCTGAGAAATGACAGAGTGGGTTAAAAAAAAGAAGAAAAGGAAGAAATCAGGATGATAAACGTGATTTGGGGGACCCTGGGGACTCTGGATGAACAAATCTAGTAGGGAGATGCGTGCCATGATTCAACAATGTTATCAGACATCTAATTCTTTCTTTTCAGGAACTGATTTTTTTGCCAAGTTCAGGCAATGCCCCAGAAAACTGTATCAAAATGTGACATTTAGGTGTGGCGCATTTCTTTCTATGTTGATGCTCTGAAAAAGAGCCGCAGATGTCGCTTCCTGGAGTACACTGATGGTGCTCAGATGATTGCTCATCACTATCTCTCTCTAACTCTAGCTCTCTCTCTCTCTCTGTCTATGTCTCTCTCTCGCTCTCTCGCTCTCTCTCTCTCTCTCTCGCTCTCTTCTCCCCTCCCCCTTGTGCACACGCACACACACCACATACACACATATGCACGCACACAGAAACTAATGTGAGTTCCCCTATCTGTCAGAGCCAGTTCCTCCATTTAAGATGCTGACTTGTTTATGTTGAAGGGACAAGTGAATGACTTTTGTTAGCTGTTGAACTCTACTTTGAAGCTTGTTCGAGGCTTTTTCTTTCTTAACATGTCTGCTTTGATGCAGACACAGGGAGCATGACGTCTATTTGGATGCTGATTTGTGGTTGATAGATATCTTCAGATAGCGGAGAGAGGGAGGTTGACTGACACACTGAGTGGTGCGATAAGCAGGGCTTAGGCGTAGAGTTTAGTCTAGTCGATGACTGGTAGGTGAGCAGCCCTCACCCCCAGCAGCTCTCTGCCCTGAGCCCGCTCTTGCTGTCCTGGGCACATAAACACATAGAGGACACAGAGGAGGAGGAGGAGGAGGAGGAGCAGGGTCAACCATGGAGCTGTAGGGACACGCTCAGATGCCCGTGTGGATCACCAGTGGAGGAGGAGTGCTGCCGAGGAGAAGAGCTCTACAATGAACAAGACCAAGAGGTAATTTAAAAAAAAAAAAAAAAAAAAGAAAGAAGAGGGTGCATCAAAACTGAGAGTCTGGTGCACTAAGACCCACTTGCAGCTCAGTTTCTTAGCAAGTGTAAGTCTGAGTATGTGTCAGCAGCATGTGTTTCATGTGCAGCGGAGATGTGTGAACCTTGAGGTTATATCTGAGATGCAATGTGGTTTGTGCAAAAGCTCTTGACAAGTTGAGGAGAAAGGAGGGCATTTACTTTTATTTTCCATTTGGAGTGTGTGTGTGTGTGTGTGTGTGTGTGTGTGCGTGCGTGCGTGCGTGCGTGCGTGTGTGCGTGTGTGCATGTTTACTGCCATTTATTTGAATCTGACAATGTGCACTGGAGAGAAACAGAGGCTTTGTGTGAAAAGAAAAGTTGCAGACACATATCACACATACACAGTTGCAGCTAATGTCTGTGACCTGAATATCAGCGAAGACAACCCTCAACTTCTCAAATTATTTGTGTGTACTGCACACAAGCAAGCCCTGACATTCAACAGTTGTGCGTGCCTGTTGAGTGCTGTCTGTACACCTTTCCATGGAAATGCGTTCTGCTGTTTCTTTTCTGTCCAGCGAATCTCCATTTACATGTCAGCTCAGGGATGGGTTTTTTTGTTTGTTTTTTTTTTTGCATTTGATCCATACAGCTGAGAAACATGTTTTGTAAGTTGTGTTTTCAGTGGTACTTTTTTACTGCTGTAGTTGTGACCGCAGCTCTTATCAGATTGCCTGGAATGAAAGGCTTGTGTGTTGAATGTTAAGGTAGTCAGACGTGTATTATGTGTAATTAAGCTACCTGAGTTTAAGGTGGACTGATGGAGTGGCCACGTTACTGGGGTTTCCCATCAGTGACAAGGTTATCATAAATCAGTATTTAGAATTAACCCTTAATGCCAAGATTAGGTTTTGTTAAGATGCACAAATGATTAAAAATGTGAGAAAATTAAGAATACATTCTCTTTGAATGAGACTTAAAAACCTTAAAATATATATATATGTTTCAAAAAGTTGTTCTTGTAATATCAGTCAAAAACAAGAAAAAAGACGAAGATGACAAACTAAATCAACATGAAATAGAATCTTGATGAATAAAAGAAGGGAAATAAGTTGAAGTGGAAATACTGATGTAGTGTGTGTGTCTGTGTGTGTGTGTGTGTGTGTGTGTGTGTCTGTGTGTGTGTGTGTGTCTGTGTGATAGAACAAAGTTGTGTGTAGTTGCACAGGTATGATTTCATAGTCTGACAGATTTCGTGGCTGCAGTCTCAAACACTTGATACTTCCTTTTCCTCACAGAACAGGTGAAAAGGTTTATGGATATTTGCTCTAGATTTTCTGGCGTTAACTACAGTGGTTGGTACAGTAGCTATAAGTTGGGCCTATTGATTGAATTACTCATCGCAGTAGATGTATCCATCTGATACGGAGGGAACAAGGAAGCAGGTTGTGAGAGAGAAGAGCAAGAGAAAAAGAGCAGCTCACAAACAAGGCCTTCAAAGGGCCCTGGCTTCAATTAATCAATTAAGGAAAGAAAGAGAGGAATTTGCATATCCCCCCGCCAGTGTGAGAGCGAGAGAGGGGAAAAAGAGGAAGGGGGGGGGGGGGGGGGGGGGGGGGGGCTGGATCTGTGGCCAGGAGTCCTGACACGGATAGGAAGGGGAGTGAGAGGGGTATTTCCAAAGAAAAAAGGAGAAGCTGTTTCCTGAATGGCTTGAATAGAGCAAGGATGAAGGAAGAGGAAAAAAGTGAAGGAGGAGCTGAGGAGGAAAAGGAGGTGTGAGAGGTCTTCTGAAAACAAAATCAGTAATATGATAGACCCAGACCCAAGTTCATAATGACTACTTGGGATTTTTTTTTTTTTTTTTTTTTGTCATTGTCACGCACACAAATATTTTCTGTTTCACCATCAAGTTTAGGCGGTCTTATGTTTCCATGGATACATTGTTAAATAAAGAAGGGTAATCATTATATTGACCCAAGCTGTGTGTTTCACTCTTAGGAAAAAGTAAATGCAAATGCCCACACAGTAACTGTAATTGTGCTCAGATTTGCATGGGAGCTCACCACTCGCTAACTCTATTTACCAACAGCCCTCGGTCTCTTCAGCTGGCCAGGCTCGTTACACAGGGGAGAGATCACTGACTGCTGTGCTGTGCGCTACCTGCTCAGCACTCTGTGGGAAATTCCCCAACTAACGTCATGACATCAATAACATTTCCCCATCAGCACTTCTGTTTGTAGTAGCAATCGTGTCTCCTCATAGGTGTGACTGCCATGACACACAGAGCTGGATTCACTCTGAGTCAAAGAGAGCGATGACAAGTCGTAAAGGGCACTGAGATAAGCAAACCATCGATCAGAAGTCAGAAAATTATTTGCCAGATGTATGCTAATGTTTTTTTTTTAGTTTATTTACTATTGTCTTTTACATATAATAAAATATGAAAATCTAAAAGACACATCTAGACACAATGAAGAAGTGAAAATGGGAAAAGTCCTTCATCAAGCAAAAATGCAAAGCACACACTTGCTCTAGCTCAAATTAGACTATGTTGTTTTTTCATTCCTGTAAAACACTACACACTTATGGATTTTAGACATAAAAAAAACTACTTACAACATGAAACTTCACCCTTGAATTCTGGGAACATACGATAGGCAGGTTCACAATTTATTGATATTTTTAATATAAAAAACATTATAGATTACTTTACAATTGAAATAATAATTAGCTGAAGACCTACAGTGGTATATTAAATTGTATGAAAGCCAATTAAAAGCAGATAGGTGTGGCCCAGAGCCCTAATGGATAAGGCATCAGTTTCCAGAGCTGGGGATTGTTGGTTCAAGTCCCACCTGAGTTTTTATGTCAAATGTATAGTTGACAGATCATTTCCCTCTTGAAGTACAGGAAAGTGTAAAGTAAATTATATAAATAATAATAAATAAATAATAAATAGAATTATAAGGAATCTGCTAAATGTCACAGGATTGTTGTCAGATTAAAATATTTTTCCTAAAAATGTCTTTTTGACATTGTTTAATTGTTTCTGAAATAGTTATCTGAGTGTAAAGGTTGTCTAGTATTCTCAGCAAACAGGGAAGTCAGGTTGAGTCAGTGTTATTTATACAGTCCAAAATTACTAATTTGCTGCAAAAGCCTTAATAGTCTGTACAGCACACATCTGTGACAACGGTCTCAGGATAGTTAGAGAGACAAATGTGAGCTTTCAGTTTTTCTCAAAGCAAGGACATCACAGATTACAAGATGAGATGCCAGGTCTTCACTGCAATACACTGCAGAGGTGTATTAGGTGGCTGAGTTATAAAATGAACCCAGGGACCTTGATTGTGTCTTTGTTGCTCTCTCCCACTAATGTCTCCATGTGTTGTGGGGCTTACCTATCCTTAATGTAAAACAGTTCGCTGTGTACATGCTGTGCTGTTTAGTGTTAGTGTTTTGAGTTCAGTACCCAGCTGGTGTAATGAGGCGAAGAGGAGGAGGAGGAGGAGGAGGAGGGGTGGGGTTTTGTTGCTTAGCAGGTTTCCAAACCAGCCGTCTGGAGCTGGACTACCCGAATGCAGAGAGCTGGGGTCATCACTGACATCCCTCCATCAGGTTTTCTGAATCTGGGCATGTCTGAGGGGGGAAATGTGTGGTGTGATAACTGTGACGAATTGAATGGAACAGCACGTACAGGGAGGAGAGCAGCTTGTGGTATAAATAGATTAGTGAATGTCACCCCATATGCCTGTATGAAATTGTGCATCCATGAGTGTCCGTTCATGTGTTGTACATAAAGAAATCCTGACGCTGTTATGTGACTGGAGCGTGGATCCATGTGCATGTTGAGTAATGCATTGTGTGTGTGCGTGTTTTTTTTTTTTTTTTGTTTGTTTTTTGAGAGTGTGAGTGGGCTGGGGAAATGAACTGCTCACACAAACAGAGGTTAAGAGAAGGGGATGTAAGTCTGGTCATTCAGGGAACTTGTCGCCAGTTCTCTGAACTCACAGTGTTTCCTGGTAATGTCATCACATTAGCTGCAGTATAGAGACCGCCAGTTTCACCATGTTACATGGTGCACAATATTTGTTCAGATACATGAGAACAAAATCTGAAACACCCAAGGACAGGATTTACAGTTGTGGCTCATTTTCAACACACACACACACACACACACACACACACACACACACACACACACACACACGATTAGGTTTCATTCAAACTTTGGTTTCAGTTCAAATTCGGCAGGAGGACTGTCGTCAAAAACCTTTTGCAGAACAGAAGCAAAGATACAAGTATAAAATGTAAAAAAGCATAGGAAGAATCAGTTACTGGTTATTGTGAAATACAGTCAGACATTGCTAAACTGAGCCCCTGATCTGAAGAGGAAGCATTAATCGCATCATGAAACATAGGAATCTCATTTGTCTTTTCAGCAGCATTTGAAAAGCTCTTAAAGCGTAACTCCATGTCAACACTCCAAGAAATAAGTGCTGCTCATTAGTCTTCTCCGGTGAGAAGTTCTTTTGCACTTCTGACCACACTCAACATCAGTGCAGCCTCACTCAAGGGTGTGGTCAAAGGTGTGATCTGTATGCTGCCTCTAACCAAGGCCATGTTACCAGCTACCACAGAAAACCAAGCCAGCCACAGTTAGCATCAACACTGTCCTACATCAATGGTTCCCAACCTGTTGGAATCTTGATCCTTAAAACAAAGGGATCTTTTAACCCCTTCTCACTGGTTGCACAGTGTGTATCTATGAGTTGTGAGGAGTGAAATTTCCTTCTTACATAGATTGTTTATAGATACCTAAGCACATTAAATTAATCAGTATTTCAAAAGAAGTAAAGATAGTAGATGGGATTTATTTATTTACTTCCCTGTTGCGTTTCTCAGAAACATTGACACGGAGTGACTATTCTGTATGTAGATAGCATTCATGCATTTATTATTTATTTTATTTGCAACTGTAAATGTTGTTTAGTGAGCTCAAAAAAGCCTGAAAAAATGTTCTGTTTTTACTGCACACGTTTGACTTTCTGTGGCTGAGGAGTGCCTGTGAACACACATCAGGTGTTTTCTGAAGAAATGCTGAAGAATTACAATGATTTGAAAATTAGTATTGCTGTACAGACCTCATCCACATGTGATGTAATATTGTATTTCTTCAGCCTGACCTTCAGATTTTCAGGTTATACTGTAGCTACCCTTTATAGGCAGGTATTAATACTGCAAAGGTAAGGGCCGAGTATTAGCAACTTACACCAGAAATTTTGTTGCTCTCAAAATAGTGACTTGTATTTAAAAACCACTACATTGCAATGTTTTTGAAACTTATGCAAGAAGTGACAGTAGTCACCTCATGAACTTAAAGCATGTTCGTCCTGTGTCCATATTTTAAAAGAGGATGGGCTGTTAGCGTGTATGACCAAAGTCAAAAACAAATGTGTATCAAAACTCCTCAATAAAAAGCTTCTGAAAGCACAGAGCAAGTAAAAATATGCCACACCTGTCTGTAACTAGACCAATACTTTCCATCAAAACCTGTGATTGTGACATTTATAACTGGACAAAATGTCAGTATGAACACCCCCCCTCCCCCTTTAGTAATTTAAGTCTGTGACCTATTTGACAAATACTGAACATTTACTGGACTTTTCCACCATTATCTGGCTCTGCGGTGGCTTCAAGTAGAGACACACATTCAGCTGTGTAGCTGTTTGCCTGTGCATGATGGTTCAGGCAGCTGCAGTGCTGTAGCACAGCTTATCAGATGTGGGGAGCTGCATTTCCTCAGATGCTGACCTGCACTACCTCACCACACTCTGCTCTACTTATTTCTATGCTACTTATACACCCTCTCTGTATGTGTGTGTGTGTGTGTGTGTGTGTGTGTGTGTGTGTGTGTGTGTGTCTCTCTTTCCCTCTCTCTCTCTCTCTCTCTCTCTGTGTCTCTCTCTCTCTCTCCCTCAGGAAAACCAGTGAGAGCCCTGGTGTGCTGAAGAGCAGGAAGCTGGTCCCACGGAGAAGGAATACATGTCCCAGTCCTCAGGACATCAGCCGGGCCCTGCAGAGCCCCAGCTCTGCTCCCAGTGCCAGTGCTGCCAGCCTGGATGAGCTCATACAGCGCTGCCTAAACTGCTTCGGTCAGTCTCTGTCTCTATGTGTTTGCATGCGTTCCCAAGGTTTGTCATTTGTCTTTACTCTTTACCACAACCAGGTTATATAAATGAGGGATGAGAGAGAGTGAGGGGGGGGATCCAGGGTGAGAGAGACTGACGGGGAGGGAGGGAGGGATGGAGGGAAACAAAGGGCAGTCTCATACAATCAAGCTTTGTTCTGTTGGGCTGCAGAGGCCAGCGAGCTATTCCCATGCACTCCAATGCAACTCTCTCTCCTCTCTCCCTCTCTTTCAGTGGTCTCACACTTCTTTGGTCAGTTCTCCCAAATCACAAAAACATGTCTATAGTATCCTACCATGCCTATTGGTGTCAAGCATAAAGATAGTTTGTACTTTGGAGATGTCCACTGTTGGGAGTCCTGCTGCCACCATGGTTATGGTGAATAGAATTAACAAAAGACTCAGCAGTGACATGTCTAAACAGAAGTAATGTCCTGGGTTATCAGGTTTTTCCAGGGAACCTTTTTCATCATAGGTTAAATGATAATGGATGTCAAACATGAACAAAAGGAAATAAACAAATAAGCCCATAACATCTAAATATCCAGGTATCAGTAGGAGGAAGTGGAATGTGTTTGTTTGTATAAGAGGGTGGAGGTTTGGTTGTACACTCTAAATCTATCCTTAAATATGAATGGCTTTTATATCCAAACCTAACATAAAGTAGGAATTAAAAAAAATAAAAAAAAACCTGTGTGATTTACTTAGACTTCAAATAACACTAAGTAATAAATATTTTACAGTGAGTAGTTGTGACTGACAACTTCTGTGATCTACTGTGATCCACTAGTTCAAGCAGATCACATGCATCCACGTGTTCCATTAAACAGAGAGAGCTGCTGCAGGCAAACACATGCAATAAAGTTGTTGTTGTTTTTTTTTTCTATATGGGGGTATGACAAGGATCAAGAGCTGGTATTGCAAAATCTCTAGTGTTGCGTGTTTGATTTGGTTGATTTGTTAAGAGTGAAATGTAGTGAATCCCACATCCACATGTCAGTCACTCTTATTTTTGGCCTTTGTCTCCTTTTACCAGCAACCTTAAATAACCCTGTGAAACACAGTGACTGTTTGATGGCGCTCTTCATGTCCCATGGCTGCTGCACCGTGGTTCATGGCTGACCACTGAGGCACGGTGCAGCTTTTGTTGTTGTTTTTAACCACATTAAGCCTTGTTGAGTGAAATGTGCTGCTGTGGTTTGGCTGCAGATTCAGAGGGGAAGCTCTCCAGCCCTAGAGGGTCCCAGCTCGTCCACATGACCCTGATGATGCACAGTTGGGTCGTGCCATCGCAGACGTTCGCCCAGAAACTTCTCACCCTATATCCTCCACTGTTGCTCAGTGCAGTACCCTGGTCCCACCGGTGCAATGCTCCCAATCACATGTCCACGGTCATTAATCAGATCAGGAAACAGACATGGCTTTGTTTTACACTCCTTGTCGACAAAGCAGATTTGAAGTACACAGTATGTCTGTGCCGGTGTTTTGAAATGGTGTGCAGAATCTGCACAGTGTGTTCACAGGATCCTTGACTCTTTCTCTCACTTACAACGACTGTCCATCGGACAAGAGGGGGCTGAGGCGGGCGCAGATCTGTCACCTTGTCAGGTGAGTAAGGGCACCAGGCACTTGAGCGTATTGTTTGACAGAACTGGTTATACCGCTCTATTTGCGGGTAGTAAACATATTTTCTGCCCTGCTTCGTGGCAAGGCAGTGGATCGGCCAGTTTCCGGCAGTGTTCGAGCCAGACCCCCTCCTCGAGCAGACCATGGGGGACCTGTGGGCACTGGTTCGGTCAGACGGAGAGGAGACGCACTCGCAGCCCATCGACACCTCCTGCTTGTGAGTTATGTTTTGATTTGGTTTCACCGTTACGCCCTGGATGAACTGTAGTTTGCTTATTTGGTCACAACTCAAACACCTTTTTCTATAAATAGAAAATATACTGTTTCTATAAATAGACAAACTGTCTATTTTTGTCCTGTTGCTTGGCTTCCTTTTCCTAGAAGCCCTCATGTGAACATATCCCAGGCACCCTCACCCTCTGTGAAGAAGAGGAAGGTGTCTCTGATCTTCGACCACATGGAGCCAGATGAAATGGCCGAGCATCTCAGCTACCTGGAATTCAAGAACTTTTGTAACATTTCAGTGAGTTCAGTGAACAACTTGTCGCTATTCACAGTTCTTCCTTTGCTTAATGAGGCCTCGTCGCGTTGCAGAGATGTTGCTGCTTCCCAAGGCAAACACCATGAAGACTTTATGACACGTTTAACTGACCACACGCCAATTATATCATTTGGCTATAAGCAATCACCTCGTAAAGACAGATATGATACTGTAGCAACAATTTATAGTGAAAAACAAACTTTTAACGCAATTAAAGAAAATTAAAAATACACTGGCAATTTTGTATAAGTAAGGATGTGGTACAAGACGGAGACAGTTGTAAAGGGACTTCAGGGGCCACACCACTGACATAAGTCTTATTGTATTTTTGGTATCAGTAAGAATCTATTTGTAAGAAGAACTTTGGGGTCGCAAGACTGTAAGAAATTGCTTTGACTGGTGTACAATATCTCCTGAATCAGCAGTTATGATCTGCTGACGATCTGCTATTGCAATCAACAGCTGCCAGCACAACTATCTGGTTGGTGAAACTGGTGAAAGTGGTTGGGTTAAATTTCTTTCTTCATTGCTGACCTCTTGGCCAAGTTGTCTCCTGCCTGACCACCTGACTGTCTGATTGGCCAGTTCCTGGACTACCGCAGCTACGTGGTGCGAAGTTCGGTGAGGTACAGCCCTGCTTTGGAGCGGTCGGTCATGATGTGTAATGGAGTCTCCCAGTGGGTGCAGCTGATGATCCTCAGCAGACACACAGCCCAGCAGAGAGCCCAGGTCTTCACCAAGTTCATTCATGTGGCTCAGGTAAACTGGCTGGCATCACAAAACCTGGCAAAGAGGCTCAGAGGGATTTTTGTTTAGCTTCCAAGAAACCAGCTTGGATTATGATTTTTTTTTTTTTTTTTTTTTTTTTTGTGGAGGACTCTCTGTGCTGCTTTGTTCCCTGCAGACATTCACTCTGCTCTTTTTCTCTGTAGAAGCTTCGGGCTCTGCAAAACTTTAACACTCTAATGGCAGTAACTGGAGGCCTCTGTCACAGCTCTATCTCCCGCCTCAAAGACACCTCTAACCTGCTGCCTCCTGACATCACTAAGGTATTTTAGATATTACACATAACCATGAGACAGTCTCTTGATGACTTCCTCACCACAAGCCTGAACTGATTAAATGTTCCTGTCATGAATCAGTCTCTTCCCTGAACTTCTCTTTTCACTTATTAACCAAGTTTTGTTTTGCCTATTTGTTGTCGGTATTTTTCTGTCAGGAATGATCAGAGTTCGGTGAGATTTGGTGGCATGTGAAGACTGAATTTCATTTTTAGCCTTAACTATGAAACTAGGGGACTTACTGGTATCTGTATCTATAAGCGAGAGGAATGATGCGTTCGGGTGTAACAGCAACTTGGAGAATTATTTGAGTATTATTATTATTATTAGTTGTTTTCAACGTTTTCAACTCCCCTTTTGAGGTTTCTTTTTCTTATCTTGATATGAATTCTGTCCTTTTTGTTGTTTAGTTCTGTTAAATTGGAAAAAAGAAATGATTCACATCATAACAGAAATAATTATTCAAATTAATTCATTGCTGTTATCTGTTTACAAACACCTGATGCTACGCTTAAGATCACTGGAGAATAACGTTTACTGCACATACAGGATGCCATACAGGGATGGCCTGTACAGCGATGTCCTTAAACTCATACGCTTTGTGTAGAAATTTCTCAAGTGTTTCAAATTCACTGTTTACAGGCTGGAACAAGAGCCTAGCCAAGCCTGAAAATGTCGAAACAAAGCCTAAATAAATAACTACAGAAACATGACAGGCTCATTTTATCGTTCATTTCTTGATCTTTTCCCTCATCCAGGCCCTGAGTGAGATGACAGAGCTGCTCTCCTCGCGCAGCAACTACAGCAACTACCGGCGGGTTTACAGCGAGTGCAGCGGCTTCAAGGTGCCCATCCTGGGCGTCCACCTGAAGGATCTGATCTCGTTGAATGAGGCCCTGCCAAACTACATCGACGATGACAAGATCAACCTGAGCAAGCTGCAGCACCTGTACAGCAACATAAACGACCTGCTGGCCATTCACAGCAGCACGCCGCCCTTTGAGGCCAACAAGGACCTTCTGCATCTGCTCACGGTATGAGACAGACACGAGGAGGTGACTTTTAACAATCCCGATAAAAAGATTTCAGGAAGAGCGTCTTAAATTATGTTCTTTTAATGCTTCAGCTCTCTCTAGATTTATACTACACCGAGGATCAGATATATGAACTTTCATACACCAAGGAACCCAAGAACCCCAAGATCCAGGTCAGTGGAGCTACATACTCGTCTTTGAAGTTGAGTTTAATCTAACACCATCAGGCTAACGCTTGCTTTAACCTCTTTTCACAAGAGGAGGGACATTTGTGTACTTTCTGTGGGTGTAACATCTTCTTCAAAACAAAAGCACAGACTCCGTGCTGAAATACATCAAAGTCAGCCACATCAAAGCACAATACGTTAGGGAAGCATGTTATGTGGTGGGTGTGCTTTTTTTTTTTTGTCTTGTTTTCTTGTATGCAGTCCTCCGTGTCTCATCACTGCATCTGTCGGTCCACAGCCTGTAACTCCAGTTAAACCACCAGTAGTGGCAGAGTGGGGATCAGGAGTCACCCCGAGGCTCGACCCTGACACCATATCTAAACACGTCAAACAGATGGTGGATGTGAGTATGTGACTCTGCAGCAACCTCCTGTCTTTCACTTCCTTATTACTTGGGAGGATTAAGCAGAACTTAACCAACTGCTTTCAAGCGCAACTGAATATTTGGTCGCTCTGTCGCCCCCTGCAGTCCATAATGAAAAACTACGACCAGAACCAAGATGACTACATTTCACTGGAGGACTTTGAGAAAATAGCAGCCAACTTCCCCTTCTCCTTCAGCACTCACGAAACTGACAGGTGAGGAAGCTGCAACACACACAGAGGCCTCTCACCATGACGTGGCTGCACAGCAGAGAGAACATGAAACATCATGAGTTGTTGAATGGATTGTAAAAAACCTTGACTCACTTAACTCACTTTTGTGTTGCACTTTGGAAAATTTTCTGCCCAGGGAGGGACAAATCAGCCGTGAAGAAATCACCTCTTACTTCATGAGGGGAATGTCTGTATGTGCCAAGTTGGGCTACAACTTCAAAGACGCGCATAACTTCCATGAAACCACATACAAACGGCTAAGGTTCTGTGACACATGTGGAGGCATTGTTAGTATCCATTGTTTTTTATGTTTGTGGTTTTATGTTTTGTTTTTTGGGGGTTGTTTTCGGTCGATCAAACAGTAATATGACATGTCATGCCTGCCCTCTTGTAGCTGTGGGGAGTCATCAAAGACGGCTACCGTTGTAAAGGTAAGATCATGGAGACAAAAATTCACTTCTAAAATGACAACCCATGTCATGTCATCATTCAGCAAAAACTAATCAGCTTCATCAGGGCAAGATTTTGCCTAATATATGTTAAAATAAGTTTAAGGTTCAGGTTCTAAGGAACATTTTCCCACCAACCCCCAGTTGCGTCATGCCAAAAGATTTTGGTCCAGGTTTTGAGATTGTGAAAGTAAAGTGGAAGTAAATTGGCTTGCGGCACTCCGAGGATTGAATGCACAGACTTTTTGTAATTTAGGTGAACTGATCCTTTAAATAGAGGTGCTTCTGTTTAATTCTTAACATTTTCTCTGTCTCTCAGACTGTGGGATAAACTGTCACAGGCACTGTCGAGATCTGGTGGGAATGGAGTGCTTGAAGAAACACAAAAGCACATCAGGGTCCTGTCCGTGCACGCCCGCCCCTGACTTGAGAGCCAAGGGCAACAGCTGGAGTGCGTCCTCTCTCCATCATATACACTGCACAAAACAAACACACACGAAATTCCCTCCCTGTAAAATGACCTTAAACGCAATGCACTAATGTGTATTGTTCCCTGCCAGGTTCAGAGGAGGAGACCTTTGTTTTCCCCCAAAGTAACGAGACAGAACACAACAAGGGCACTTTGGTCTGGAAAAACGACACCAGTGATTCAACGCTGTCAGACCGCTCCACGCAGACAGACCCTGGAGTGTGGACACCTGAAAAGAAGGACAAGAAGCAAAACAACCACAACTCTCTTGTATATGCGTCTCCAGATCGACAGGTGAGACAGGACGCGAACCCCTGCAAAGTGATCCTGCAGGAGGGCAGGATCTCTTCACCGTCTCTGGCCTTTTATCTTATTTGTATGTCACAAATGGACGCTCAACTGAATATCATTTAAAGCCTCTACGTGCAGAATCTTTGTGTGATATCAGCGTCTTTCAGATGATTTCCATAGCCAACGTTTAGTCTGTAGAAATATTTCAAAGTGACAACATTTCTGCCAAACTCAGAACATTTTAAATTCTACACTATGAGGCTATAATTTTGTTTTGCACCTCTCTTCCCTCCTAACTTGTTACCACACATCCTCATTTTTGTGCACAGGCTGAAAAACAATGTACCCAAAATAAAAAGGTTACTGTTCTTCATGCTTATTGATTACAGTTATCACACTGGTCACCGTTGCTAGGCAACTCAACACATTTTACAACCAAAAAGTCAGAATGAGCGTAAGAGACACTGAACCAGAATTTCAAACACAAAGTAGAAAAGTGATGTAAAAAAGTGTATATAAGACCTGTAATACAACCTTTAGTGTTTTCTTAGCCACATGTCTGAACCAATTCTGTATCAGCAGCTTTGCAGTGATATCAGGAAAATGATATGATACCAAAATGCTTTGTACAGATAGAATCAGGAGACATACAATTCAAATAAAGTATGATTTGTTGATTCTGTGTGAAGACTGAGTCTTGCTGCCAGGGCCAAAGCATCTGACGGGCGGGACAGTGTATTTTAAAAGGTTAAAAATCCTACAGAAGTGTTTTCACTCAGGGTGGCTTATTAGACCTTTAGTCTGTCCCTAACACAACACAGCCAAATTAGATCCATAAATAAGCTTTCTCATGTCCACGTTGTCCTTTCCGAAAGTCAATTTGTTTCATTTACAATAGAGAACTGAGAATTGTAGCCTCAGCCAACTCACCCCTATCGCCTAACATACAAAGCTCATAGTTTTGGTTTTCTTTACTGAGTTTTTACAAAGGAGGAATTTTGTTTTTGCTGATAAAAGAATTTAAGAATTACATTTGACACATTCAAAAGTAACATTTCTCTAGACACATTGTCTCTTTGACTGATGATAACCCACATACCTCACTGTCAGCACTGTTTAAGGGCTATTTTTGCAGCTAAAGCAAAAACTTTGCATGGCTCTGTTTGTTTTTGTTTTGTTTTGGGGTTTTTTGTCATCTTTTTGGTGAAACTACTCTTTATCTAATTTTCTTGATGGTTAATTTGTCTTTTCTGTTTTGCAGGTCAACACGCTGCCTCCAAGAGTAAGAGGCTGCTCCATGCCCGTTTCCTTCTTGCAGAAGATGGAGGAGCTGCATCTCTACAAAGACAAGAGCAGAGAGCCAGACTGAGCACTCTGCTTTCACACGTCTCCCCACATGGACAGAACATCCAGACACCACCAGGTCTCCGACAGAGCTGTGTCTGACTGGTGTTGAACTGATGAGATTTACTCGCCATTCACTTTTGAGTGTCAGCGATTATAAATGGACTCTTCACGTTTCGAGTATGCGTGTGACATGTTTTTAATTTTATTTTTGTCAGTCTCTAGTTTGGCTTATTGTATGGGCTTTGAACATCGATTCTACTGTAATTTATGAACACCTCATTTTGTTTTCAGTACACGTGCCTTGGTTATCTGGTGCTAAGCTTCTACACAACCTCAATCCATAAAGGTTTCCTGATCAGATATACTCATTATAAAAGCAGGGTAGGAAATTAACACTAACCTCAAGAAAATTCTGGTTAATTTTAACTTTGGCAGCTACAGTATGTGACAACTTTGGTCATGAATTTGGAAAGTAAGCAGGTAAAAACTAAGAATTTCCATTTGTTTGATTTTGTATTGGGTGATATGATGGTTGTCCATTCCTTCATTATCTCTGGTTATATTAGGCCAAACAGTTTTTTCATACCATTGAAGCCCTGTTGTTTTGGCAATTTTGGCTTTATTGGAATTTTGCATTATTGATTAGCTTACTTGAGTACTTTGGCATCTTTGTTTCTCAGTTAAATCTCCAGAAAATGTCCATCAAAATTTCTACTACGATCACAATGTAAAATTTTATACAGTGTGACATAAGACTTGTTTATACATTACCTGCTCCTAGTTTGGTTAGTAATTAGTGACAGGAGCTTGTGAAGCCATGGTAACAAGCAGAAATTGTTCATTTCCTGCCCTGACAACATTTGAATTTCAAAATTCTGCAAAGGTTCATTTAAGGTTCAGCAGGACTGCACTGGAACTGTATGTGTGCTCCAAAATTGTCGTTTTTAACTAAATGCTTCTTTGTTTTGTCCTTTGTCCGTGATTTAAATTTTGTTGCAAATGAGGAAAATACACCAACAATGATAAATCATGCAGTGTGTGTTGTTTTAAAGAAAGGATGACATTGACATCTACAGGCGTATACAATCGTATTTATTGTATAAAGACAAGAAGACAGCCTGGGTAACTGGTCATAATCAGATTTTCATTTTCAGGTAGAAAAAAATGGGTTTGACTGAACGGGATTCAACTACTGGACTCAACAGCCATAACAACATGATAAAAAAAAGCACATAGAACTACTCAACAAGAGTGGCAAAATATTCTTCTCAAAGACTGGATTAACGCTTAAATACTACATTATCAACACCTATAAAAAAATGTTCCATAATGTTTGAAATCTATCAGGGTAAATAAAATCAATCAATCAGTAACTGAAACAATAAAAAGCAAGATGAAGAAGAGGGTCATGAAGGTAAAAAGCATGCATTTTTGTTCTTTGTTAAGCTTCTCAACACACACGGAATTATTCAGGCTTTGCTGTATTTTTCCTGCTCTATCACTTTTTCACACTACGCATCCTTGAAATATACAATTACCTCTTCAACCTGTAGGAAATGTGGAGTTTGCAGTTCAACAGACATCCACATTCAATGCATAATGATAACATTCATTAAATGTTTTGATACCTATCATCTACCACCTCACGGTCACTGCTTAGAGTAAGACTTCATTCAGTAAAAAAATGAAAAGACATCAATCTGTATACAGTTTAGGTGTACATTGATTGGTGAGGAATGAAGGATACTATGTTAAACCAGACAGAGACAGTTAGGGTTGGTGACTTAAGGTGGAACTGTACAAAAATCGATTTTCTGCAGAGGTCAGAGGTGTTTAGGACACAGGTGGATGCAAGTACAGATATAGGGCAAAGCTACTGGGAACCAGAAGATGAGCCTTGGCTGCCCTGTCCAGGGTAGCTGCCGTACTGGCTGTAGTACTGGTTCCACTGGTTCTGGTTCTGGTAGTACTGCTGCCACTGCTGAGCATACTGGAGAGGAGAAACAGAAAAAAAACAGCTATGAAAACACGTTAACTTTTTATTTTTTAAAACTGTCCCTGCATTTATATTTTGCATGTGCGTTAGACACACAGGTCATTTTCAGCAGAAGGAATACTCCAGCCCAAATCGAATGAGCATGAAACAGTTACACCTCCTGCACACTTAAAACTTAAAGGTGGCTTCAAAAAGTTTGTGGTTTGCTCCTTTGTTGAAAAGGCTGTGGTGGACTCAGACTCGGCCCTATCGCTCACTCACTCCCTCATCCCATTTTAGTGGACTGTCAGATGGGCAGTGTTTCATTACTCTTCAACTACCTGCTGATATTGCTGGTTGTAGCTCTGTTGCTGCTGCTGCTGCTGCTGCTGCTGCTGTTGTTGCTGCGGCTGCTGCTGTGGCTGTTGCTGGTGGTGGTTGTACGTCTGTCCAGTGGCAGGTGTCTGGCTATAGCTCTGGCTGTATCCTGGGTACTGACTGTAGTTGCTGTAGTAATTCTGGCTGTAGCTGCCTTGGTTGTACCCTTGATTGTAGCTCTGGCCGTAGCCCTGGTGGTGGAGCAAAAACATTCAGGAGAATAGATTCATAAAAATGTGTTGGTTGTTTTTTTTTTTTGTTTTTTGCTTTTTACATTTCATCATTTCTCAAGTTTTATACATAAAGTTCAGGCTACACACCTGGTTGTATCCTCCCTTGTAAGGGGCTGGACGATTATAGCTTCCTCCCGACTGCTGGTTGCGGTTATATCCACCGCGTGAATCAGAGCCTCCATCACGGTAGCTGTTGCCCCAGCGATTCTGGTTATAGCTGCCACGATTGTACCCTGCCAAATGAACAAACATTATCTTGCTATAGCAATACACATAGCTTCACTGGATACCAACATACATGCCCCAGTTAAAACAACCTGAACTGTTGTTAAAAAGCCTTCTTCACTGACTCATCTTACAGGAAAAAGACATTTAGCCATGTGACTTGAATGTAACATACACACTATAGCTTTAAGAGCAAATACGGTATGAGGCATGCAAACTGCCCTGCTCACCTCCTCTGTATCCACTGCCACCATCTCCGCTGCGGTTCTGGTAGCCACCACGGGACCCATCACGGTTATCATACCGCTGGAAGCTCCCACCGCCGCGGCCACGGTACCCGCCCTGCCTGTTATCGAAGCGTTTTTCAGGGGGCGGGCCAGCCTTGCGGCCTTCCTCATTGTACTGCTTTAACAGCTTTTCAGCCTCATCTCCCTGCAGCTCAATGAACGTCACCGCCTCCAGGAAGTCGCAAGCCTCAGGTAGAGTAAAGTTGGCTTGAAGATTGACAGAGGTGACCACAGGAGGATGAGAGGAGAGAGACAGCCCATCCAGCAAGAGACGGATGGAGAGAGAGAGAGAGAGAGAGAGAGAGAGAGAGAGAGAGAGAGAGAGAGAGAGAGAGAGAGAGAGAGAGAGAGAAAGAGAGGGGTAGGGGGTTGTAGTGAAGACCAGAGCAGCCACACCACCGGAAAACAAAATGAAAAATAATTACTACCATACAGAGGCAGTGGAAATCATTGAGAAACTAAGAGCAGATAGATGAAAGCAGAGGGCAGGGTAAAAGGGAACAAACGTTAGCTCCAGGGGAACATGGAGGAAACATTTGTTTAAGCAGACACAGAGGGAAGGGAGGAGACTTCAGTAGAGGTGGGGAGGGGGGCAAAAAGGACAACTAGGTTGGTGAGAAGAGGAAAAAGCACTGCAAACCAAGGACAGCTGATGTAATGCTATTACAAATTAACTTCCAACAACTTGAGCATGTGACTGCTTGTAAGTTTGCCATTTGGAAATCATCAAATCATTTTCCGGGAAGCAAATTGTGCAATAATGGCTCTACTATTACATGACCTCAACAAGGCCCAAGTCTCAGTTTGCAGTGCGTGAGAAGTAAGCTGAATGGCAAGTGGCAGATAGAGGGCAAAAATAAGGAAGAATCAAATTCATGTGGACTGTTTAAAAATGTCCAAGTCTGATATCTGACCAAAGGCTATGATAGGGGAAGGGGGTAGGGGGCATCTTCCAAGTTTGATTTTAGAGACAACATATAGAAAAAGTAAAAAGTAGATCTGGTGTTTTATTTGTTGTTTCCACAGCATTCCTACCTTTCATTTCTAAAACAGCATGATCGGGCACATCCTTCCCCTGCTCATTGGTTTGCTTTAATGTTCGTTCTTTTAAATCCTCGTCCGTGGGACAAATTACAATAGCCTTGCGTTGAAAACCTTCAAAAGGACGCATTTTTCGTCTCCTTGCTGATCCATATACATTTGTCTAGCAATGGTGACAAGAAAGAAGTAGAAGCTTGTTTGTTATTGTTTACTTGTAATGGCTTTCCACTGGGAGGAAGCTGGAACCCTGCAATAATGAAGTGAGAGAGGTTTGGCTTGGATGTCAAGTCTACGTTTTTACTCAAGTACTAGAGGCCTCTCGTCACTCCACAGACTTACCTGTGTCTGTGCATCCAGATACCCAGTGACTGCTAGCGAATGGTGATTATGGACATAGAGGGACCCCAAAAATATCTAAACTGACCATACATATTAGACATGTGACTTTTGATCAATCATAAAAACTGGTATTTACATAGCAGTTACTAAGCTTATTCAATTATTATTCAATTAAAGGAGGTGTGCCTTTGGTCCAAAGGCTACATCACAAACTATAACCCTCGCTATTATGCCCTTGCAGAACAGAACAAATGATGTAAATGCAAAGTTAGATACAACATGCAATGTTTTCCAAAGGTGTCCTGCAATAGCTACACTTTACCGTTACTCTATTTTTGCAAATTATCTGGGTAAGGAAAATATAAATGTATATATGGTGAAATTAAAAAAAAAAACCCACAACCACACACAAACTTAACTGTCATTTCTCATAAATGAATAGGCATGATTATCGTTGTTTACATGATCAAATAAAGAAATTTTATTCTGTTTATCTTGCCATGTCATATTTGATTTAGTCTACTTAATATTAGCCATTTTGGAGCATTAAGAAAACTGGGAACATTTAAAGTGCTGCATTCTTATGAGTGAGATGCCTCACTGTGTTAGACAAACTTCCTTTATCAAATTGCATGATATGCAATTGATGCATAACATCCAAAATCTTCTATCATTACTGCCACTCTTCAAAATACCAACTATCCAAGCGTATTGTGAACTCTACACGTTCATAGACCTACAGACACACAGTGGGTCCAAACTTCCCTTTAAGAAATTGATAAATGGATTCAAAACCTTTAACACATCTGTGGGTATTTTAAATTTGAAGCTGCTTCCACTTAAGAACTTCGTCTTTATAACAAACCCATTGCAAGGCTAATTTAGAGGTTAAATTCAGAATTCAACCGCTGCAGACTAATGCAGATGATAAGAATAAAGTGACCATCATGCTGTGTCATGTTATTCAAACAGTGGATGTGCTGTCACCAGCAGTTACACACACTTTACCACACAACAGCAAAGCTTCTGAGCAGGCAAACAACAAAATTACCAGCTACAATGAAATAATCTCTGTTCACTCAACAGTAACCAGCAGTTTCTACACTGACCAACAACACAACGTTATCATTTTAATTTAATGTAATGTCAATGTCACACTAATATTTCTATGACAACAACATTGGAATAATCAATATTCAATTATTTCCACAAATATCATGGAATTGGAAATGTCACTAATTTAGTAACTATTATGATATTTTATGTGATTTAACAATTTAACAGTAACAAGAATTCAGGCTTCTTTGCCCCTGGGAACAAAGTTTTTACAGATAACTTATTTAACACCTTAAAGGTTTACCAAAATTATAAAGAACTTGGAAATATATTGGATATTATTTGATTCCCAATAGTGCACCAAACCCTACAGCTGTCTTTCATACACCAACCAACGACATCTACAAATCAACCAGATACCACTGACAATTCTTCATGAACAGAATATTCTCTTTCTGAACTGCCTCAATTCCAGTAAAGCTGCTATACCACAATCAACCTGTCACACTACAAAAGCATGCCACATCAAAGACAACTTGCTATTCTGACGGGTCCCTCCACACTTACCTCGACTTACCTCATCTTCATACGGATTCTAGTCCCACTCAAGACAACAACAGACAAATATAACCTACCTGTGCATACTCACAGTATCCACTGAAAAGCCACAGTCCACCACTAGACCCACCTACCTTTTCTCACTTTTGCTGAGCACAAGGACCTGAAAATCTAAAGGCTGTTAGTCATTACTTACCTTAAGGGTCAATTTATTAAAAAACACACTCAAAAGTTCCATGTATCTCACTTAAAAATAGCTTTTAAAAAAAGCTATCAACTCTGTCTTATTAAATTAGCAACAGAAGGTGTTTTTCTTACTCACCAGTCAGAGATTACTTGTTTCTCAACATCTTTACATAGTCATGGTTTACTTGTACATTGTTGAATTCACAAGACAAACAATACTGTATTATGACAAGAAATAGCAAGTGCAAATATACTGAGGAATGAAAACATGAAATAGTCTGTCACTTATGAGAGCCATTAATCATTTTCTTTAACAATGCATGACAAGCAAGTGACAAGAGGGTGATCAATGCTTCTTCTACTCTATAATACACAGAGCCACCCTGAAAGATAAATAAATAGTCCATTAGAGAGAGTGATCATCAGGGCACATTGACTGACTGTGGCGATAATCAGAGCAGAGTGTGGGTGGGAGGGCAGTACCTGGTCAAGGATGTAGTTGCGTCTCTTGCGGGCAGCAATCTCAATCAGCCTGTTCAGACACTGGGTGGCCTGCTGTATCAGAACATCCCAGCGCCCAGCGTAGTTCTTCTGGCGACGCAGACCCATCACCTGCAGACCAAAAAGTCAAATTGACAAAATGATGGACTGTAAAACCTTTCGTGTATGTTGTGGTTGGGGAATGGTGGTCTAAACCAACCTTCATCTTGTCCATGATGGCGTTTGTGCCCAGGATGTTGTACTTCTTCTCTGGGTTAGTCTCTGCATGCTTTATGGCCCAAGTAGTCTTTCCACAGGCAGGCAGGCCAACCATCATCAAGATCTGAAACACATTAATAAAAAAAAAAACATAATTGATTAATTCTGCATGCATTTAATATATTTAATCTTTTAAAATCTAAATATGTTGATTAAAGGAGCAATTGGTAAGTTTTGCTACTGCTACATAGCCAACGTTAGCATGAACAGCTGTTTCCAGTCTTGCCAAGAGTTTCGGCCTGTATTGCATTTACAGTGCAAGAGTTTCAAATCTGAGCAGAGTTACTTCTTCAGGGCAGACTGGACTCTACAAAAGAAGCAATCATTTCAGTGCTGCCCTACCTCACATTCAGATTTGCTGGCAGGTCCCTTTGTGCCTCTGATCTTGTCCTCCATCCCTAGATTGTGGATGTATGTGTATCCCTCTGGTGGGGGGAAGTAAGGCTCCCGCTTCTGTCCAAAGTTGAACTCAACAGCACAATTCTTCACCAGGACATGAGGGAACAAGGCACGACCTGCCAATTCCTCCTTGGTTGTCCGGAAAGCCACACCCAACCACACACCATTCTTAGAATAAGCCATCTCCACCTCATCACCACTGTCAAAGTCCTGAAATCACAGTAATGAGGTACAAAAAAAAACCCTTGAGTTTGGCTTGTTAATAGTATACTGTCAACTACATGGACAAAAAACAACAATTATTATTATAATAAATTATTGCCATAAATATTTGTTAAAACCAGACAATTAAATTATGAATTAATCAAATTGATCTCAATTTTGCATAATTTGATATTACTACTATAATTGTGTAATTTGAGTCATGACCGATGATCAAAAACAGTAATTCCATATTATCCTCATATGATCCTATATTTAAAGAAGATTAAGTAATTGAATCCCTGTTGCCATAACTTACAATGTAACAGCCGATGACGTCGTTTTCACCAAACTTCTCCCCGAAGTCTGCAAACTTACAGTCAGATGATTTCTTTCCTGTTCCTCCGTATCCAAAGGAGAAGGGCTCCTCACCTGTAACATGACAGAAGGGAATGCATTGTTTCTATTTAACACCACAGATCTCTGTTAAAGCACAGATTCATCCACGCCAAAGATCATCTTGCTTGTTCGGAAAGTTGCTCCTCTCACCAAGCTGAGTGCTGCAGTGGTTCAGGGACCATCCAATTCTGACCACATGGGGATCTGGCTCACTACTGGGCAGGTGCTTCACTGGAATTTCCTCATTGATCTGAAGAATGGGAGAAAAATCTGGTCAAAAACAAGCCCTGAGAAAAATTTCAGGAAATATTTGGTGCTTTAAAAATGACCCAGTTATAATAAACTAACGAGTTGTTAACTTCTTTAACAAGTAAAATTTCAAGTTCTGTAAAATAATAGGGTGTAAAGATTGAGTTCATTGTTAGGACAGTGCGGGATATTATCTCCTTTCTTGATTTATATTCACAATGACGACGGCCCATATTGTCTGAAAATCTTCCCAACCATGTTAGCTTCCAACAGCCCCCAAAATGTTTGCACAGACAACAGTTTTAAGGCCAAAGAGTAACCAAATACTTAAATGTAAAGATACTATATGTTAATAGGAGAAATAAAAGAGCTGCTGATAGACTGTTTCAAAAATAACAACACAAATCTTGTCTCGTGTATCAGGGACCATTATGGCAAGTGTACACATAGGATACAGAAAAAGATTCTTTACAGTGGCTCAGTGTCTCACCAGATGAAATTCTCTAGCTCTGTCAGGAAAGGTAGCACAGACATTTGATAGTTTTTTTTGTGACAGCTACATCTCTGTAGTTTTAATATTCTGTGACATCCTGTGTATATTACCTTCATCTCATAACACACACGACCCTGGGTGACACCATGTGTAGCTCGTGCTCCGGCCCACAGGTAAGCAAAACCTTCAATGGTCAATGGATAACCACTGTAGCGATCACGGGACACTTTGAAATGCAGATCACAGTTGTCTGAAAAGAAACCAAACATTGTAAATGTAACTGATTGTAAAACCTGGCACTACAGATGCAGCATTTTAAATGCAAAACATGACATAACTGAGGTAGGTGGCAAGTAGTTAGGGCTACTTAAAAAAGCTTTGACATTACAATGCTTTTTTTTTGCCTTAAGGTCAGTGTGTGCAGGACTTTGGCATACAATTCTGTGTGATTGTTTCTGAGCACTAACATGACTGCAAAATGTACAAACATGTTCAGCAGAGATATCTCTAGGGGAGACGTCTGGCAAGGCACTTGGAGTAGTGGCACTGGAGGATTTGGAGTATGCTGGGGTAAAAGCATCTCACACACTGTCAACAGCTGTTGTTAAGGAGTTGTGAGACAGGAGACCATTCCTGAATTCATTTCTCTTGTCTGATTAATGGTGTAAACAGAATGCTTACTATTACTGAAGGTAGTACACAACCCATAGCTTAGCGAAATGCAAAACACTACGGTCAGCTGATCCGCAAACTAAACATGGCTCATGGTCAGTGATCTATTTTCAGTGTGCACTAAACCATTCCAACTCACTCTGATGTGTCAAACACCACAGAAGACAAGCTGTCCTGCAGATTTTGGCAAAGTTTAGGTTAATTGAAAATATTTGATAGTCATGGACCTGACCTTTAGAGAAATGTAATTGTTGTATAATAACTTTAATAAATGAATTGAAATCTAAAGAACTAAACTGAAATTAAACGGTGATGGGGAATGCTTGAGGAATAAAAGCCAATCAGCTCACAGCTAGAGGGCCTCCAGCTGAGATGGTAATTCTTCGCAGCTGTGACTACATTTTTCACAAGTTATCTGTAATTGGGCAGAGACATATTTTATCCTCTTACTTACATGTATCAATTGTGACAAGAGTGTCATCTATGTTCTCTTCCTCGTCTTCAGCGGGGGGTTGTGGTGTGCGCGATCTGTACAATATCAGGAAAGTGAGAGGTTAACAACCTTTACAGCCACTTTGATCGACAATGACATACATTTCACTTATTCTACTGTTTTTGCACTGTACTGTTTTGCTTATTTAGAGCTTTGGATGGAAGCAAAATGCAAAATATCACTTATTTATAATGAGCATACCTCTTGTCCTCACGGTGTTCATAATAGCCATAGCCCCTGTTCTCCTCATACGGTCTCTTACGGCTGTAGTGCCCACCCCTGTCAGCTTCCACTTTGACTTGTTCAGCCTGACCAGAGTCATCCTGCCCATGCTGCTGTTCTGTCTTGTGAACATCCTCCTGTCTGTCTCCAGCAGGCTCGGGGTCATCTTCCATTTTGACCTCCACTTTTATTTCTAAATGATAAAAGAACAATAACAGTGAGCTACATGTTCAGTGTTACAACTGGGCAATCAAATGTAATCAAAAAGATATCTATATCTGCAAAAAGTAATTGTAATGACAATGTAGTGGAGAGATGTTTTATTCTGTTCTCATGTCTGTGCCTTGGGCTGGACAAGACATAAAAACCACCACTGACTACAGCTGAATGTAGACTTGTGTGACAGTGTCACTAAAATTTGATCATATACACCTCCACCTACTGTCTGCCACTTCACTATCAACTGTCCAACAGTGAAAAGGTGTTAAATGTTTGGTTCTGTTTCTAGTTTATTTCCTTTTTTACATTACACTGCCTCCACTAATTTCCATGATGAATCATGGCAGCATTGCTCAAGTTGTGAGATCATATGAGTACCTATGACTCAACAGACAGCACTGCACTCTCTCTCCCTCACAAGTAGAGGGGCTCTATGGAGTTTTCTTGTAAACAAACAAAAGTTATGCTTGATTTAAATATAGTTATGTTTGTTTTTAGATTTCAGTTACTCTGAATTTAAGTGGAGTGATACTAGGAATGACGTGACATCAACCAACTACATGTACTCATATGAATGTAATTTATTCCATATCCACAGATGCTGCAAACTAAAACTAGTCAACAAATCTAATCAGGAGAAATGAGTGAAAACATGTAAAGGAAGACTGTGTGTGCATTTTTTGGAATAAACAGACCACAAGTTAAATGCCCTTGCAGAACTGCATGTGACAGACATTTGATTCTGGTAAGTCTTGGCTGTTAATTGTTAAGTCATACTTAGTTTAGTATGAATTTCTAAGAAGGCATCTGCTAAGTCTGAGATTGTTAATATACTTAAATAACACCTGTGGGAAAAGCTGTCTACTGTATTTGACCCATCTTAACAATTCAGAAGTGAGTAGCTGCAGAGCAAACTGCACACCGACTCTAACTTGCACCTCTGTAGTGACGTGTGTCACTATTAAAAAGCAGTAAAGCTCTGCTGTGTCTGACAAACCATTTTGACTACAGGGCATCATATAGGGTTTCATATTGCATGTTTAGCTGATAAACTGCTGAAAATCACCTGGTTTGCTCCCAACGTTCTCCTTTGGCTCCAGCTCAGGCTTAGTCTGTTCCTCAGACACTGTATCAGATTTGGGTATGTCGACATCTGCTGTGAAGTCAGGCATGCTGTGACCTGAGTCTGAAGTGGGTTGACTTTCGTAGGGCTCGCCCTCTGGCTCCTCCTCCTCATAGTAACCACCTGAATCTCTGGCCTCATCTTCCTCTTCAGGGAGATCACCATCACCGTCACCATCACCATCACCATCACCTTCCCCTTCACCTTCCCCTTCCTCTTCCCCATCCCCATCATCATCATCATCACCATAATCATCAGCTGCTTCTGCAAATGAAAAGGAGATTCAAAACTTTTAGTTTTCACTCAAGTGTATAACAACTGAGACGTATAAACACAATGCATGCTGTTGGAACTTGCATAATTTTACCTTCTTTGCTTTACCTTCATTTGCAAGTGCATTTTGCATTATTCAAATTAAATACAAATAATGGGCAATCCTTGAAAAATACCTGTGAAGGGCATGTTTTTTTTTTTAAAGTCAGATTCTGAGACTTCTATGAGAAATGCCGTTATTAAATAAACTTTTTCAAACAAGTCAGTCAACAAGTATTTAAATCTAAAATATGGAGCCGCTGCAGCTTAGTGTGTGTATAAAAGTATACAGACTATAAAATCAGGCATAAAATGGTTCCATAATGTTTAATTTGTGAGTTATATAGATATAAAGATAACGGATTCTTTAGTTTTGAAATCACACATATTATCATAATATTAACTTATTTTCATATTGCCAATGTCTGATGGGAGAGCAAAATATCTTTCTAAAGAAACATGATCATCACCTTGTTGCACTTGGGCATCCTCTCCATCTCCATCCTCGTCGTCTTCATCGTCTTTCTGGTCCTGGGTGTACTCTTGCTCCTGCTCACCGGGCTCCGTGACATCAGCCTGAGCTTCTGCCTCCAGAGCGGCTTTCAGTCTCTCCACCAAGTCTGCCTTCAGGCCTCTGGTGTCCAGGCCGCGGCGCTGGAGCTCTTCTTTCAATTCGTTTACTTTCAGTTTCTTCACGTCGACACTCATTGTGTTTCAGATGTTTCTTGCCTTTATTTTTTACTAGCAAAACAGAGGAGGGAGCAAATGGTCAAGTACAGCTAACAACACCACCTCCTGCTAAGTTTCAAATCGATATCTGTTGCGCGGCAGTCTTAGCCAAACAACCTACATTAGCTTGTTAGCTAAGCTAGCAGCGGTGGATGGACAGTGCAGTATTTATCTTGTTCCACTACAGCTCTATTAACCATGTAACCCCAGCATCATAACTAACCCTCACTTTTGTAGCTGTTTGCAAGGCAACACTATCACTGGAATATTTGTCCTGGATGTTATTAGCATTAGATTATCGCTATGTGGCTAACGCTAGTAACCTTCTTAGCCTAACGGCAGCTAACGTCCCGCCAACCGATGCAGGACAAGTAACTTTAACTCTCAGAAAATGCAAGTTGCAATCGTTACTCTCTTTTTGCATGGACGTTATGTTGTACATGCGTTATTTGTTCAGTTTGTAACATAGTTATGATGCAAAATAAGTTTAAAAATAAGGTTGCGGCCTACCTCTTCTCACGCTAGTTGCGCGGGTCAGCAGTGGTAGAAGATTGAAGCGGTCGCTACCACCCTCTAGCGTCGGAAACTCTAACCGGACGTTACCTGCTCTTGGAACACTCCAAAATAGGAAGTGGTGTGGTGTTTACACACACCACCAAGGCATGCTGGTTAATGTAGTGTTATGGACATAAACATTAATTCAAGTCTGCCTGCCGCTGAAAATTAAGAAGGGATTTTATAGAGGTCGCAGTTTGTTTACATGTAGTGATGAGAAGCGTGGCGGTGATTTATTTTTTTGTTTTTTTATTTGTGTGGACCGTGACACAAACTCCATTGACATACAGCATACAATTTTATTTTACACCTTCCTTTTACAGTTGTCATCCGACGTACATGAAGCAGTAAAGGGATTCACCGTGTTAATACAATGAGACATTTCCATGAACATGTATGGCCAGATATTGTCAAACATAATTCACTGATGTTGCCCAGATGTTTGTTTGTTTTTGAGTGGAATTATATAATCTAGAGCCACTCACAATTTAAGCAGCCAGTCCATGAGGAGCACGAAAATAAAAATTAATATGCTGTATCAAATATATTAACTTTAGGGTCTATCTCTGTGTTTATATATGCCAAGTCTTGTAACGAACATGCAAGATGAACCACAGAAATTCACTATGAATATCATAGCAATCCCTCTTTACAACTAGTTGCTCAGAACATGAGCTAATGGTGGCACCCAAATTCACAGCGCACTGATATGCTCATGTCCACCTCTTCCACCCAACTTTATGGGTTTAGAGGACCATGTGTGAAACAGGGCTGTCATCAGACTGTACATATGGCAGCACTATGTTGGTGCACTCTTATTCCTTCACACACAAATCAACAAACAGTGCCATGCCATACAGCAAAGAACTTATCTAATTACTTCTTAGTGGGAACAGGGAAGGACAGCAGTAGTCTGTTGACCTCTTTCAACCGGGCGTCAAGAGTCTCTGTGGTTAGTGTTAGCTCTGCTAGTTGAGTCTGTAGGCTTGTGATGGTCTCATTCAGCTCCTCCTCTTTGCGGCGGGAGTTAGAAGCCTGCCTGCTGTACTCCAGCACCATACATCCACCACCAACGAGGAAGATAATTGACTCTCCCAGCAACTCTGCGCCCAGCTCTGCAGCCGCGTCCTCATTCAGTGGCTTAATGGTGGAACCACGAAAGCCCATGACCCGCATCTTTGCTCTCATCTCAATCCAGTGGTAAACTGTGGACAACAAGCATACAGTACACAAGCACATGAAAATTCTGCTTTATATGTAAAATTTGGTTCTTGCTAACATTTGCACAAATGTGCCAGATGATACATGTGAGAATGCATTTATGATCAGAGATGCACATGCATGTGTGCATGTATTGTGAATGTGACTGCACCATGTACTGTAGGATTTCCAAGACAGATTCTAAAGCACGTTTGTTTGCTAGACTCAGGTTTTTGTTCACACTTTCACTTTCACTCTCTTTTTATGTTTTATTATTTGCTTAGTTTCTGTGTATCACTTTGTGTGACTGATATAAATGTCTTTGAAAATGAATAGCGATTAGTTTGAGCTCGGTAGGTTTTTTGTAAAGTCCGAGGAGAAAAGTTTTCTGGTACGCCACAGCACATAGAGTGGGCTATATATAACATAATTCTTTTACATGCCACTTTGTCAGTGTTTCGAACGCCTTCTAAACAACAGATCTAAAATATTTCCTGATATCATGGCCTGAACGGGATCTGATCAAAAAACATTCAGAAAATCGCCCTGTCCTGATAAAAACCACGGCATGATACTGTAACCTGTTCAATGACAGACAAGACCCGCCCTCTTCGAGCGTCCCTGGCTGCTATTGGTCAACCAGATAAACCTGTGAAAATGATTGGCTAAACGACCTTGCGTAGTGCAATCTCATTGGTCGTTACAGCCTTCCACCTTATCCGCCGTTCGGGTGTCTGACACTGAAATCTAGCGGTCATTAGCAGCCGTTAGCTTGGTTACTTACGCTGTGCTGGGGGCAGACATATATAATTTCGAAAGAACTCGCTTCTCCGGGCTCCTGCTTTTATCCGATTCGCCAAAGGCTTGCTCATCTGCCTCACTCCGAGATAGAGGAGCTTGGCGATGGGGAAGGCACCGACAACCATCTTGGCGGAAACGCTTCTCCAGCGTGGGGTGGAGCACGTATAGTTTACGCGTTGACGTCATTTGTTTGACGTTAAATGCTTGACATACCCGCCCATGGGTGGTGCACCTGGAAGTACATGATCTAGGTAGCTTTCACAACCTGTGATGTAGTAAAACTTTCCCAAATTAATACATATGTATGCCCTCATTTTATGCCATTAGTCAGATTTTCACACCAGAATTAATCAGTATGGCAAGGACATACTGATTAATTCTTTTCCCAAATGACAGACTCTAACAACCACAGAATATACAATTTAAAAAATCCCCATGCCCCATTTTGTTTAGCTATATAGAGTATTTTATTAATCCCAAGGAAAGTTTTGTATCATACTGCACAACCACTATGAAGCAGCATATATTACCATTTTATCATATAGTAAATTAAAAGGTTCGATGTTTTATAAAATCTGTATGAAAGTGGCTGTAATTATATAAAAGGGTCATTATTAGTATATGTTGTGCATCTTTAGCACAATTCAACATATAAATGTATAAACATGTTTGTATTCAAAAAGGAGTTAAATAAAAAGATTTAAAAATGATTTTTTTTTTTAAAGATAATTTATTTATTTATTTTTAAGTCAGTAAAAACTAGTCAGAAAGCGTCAGCTGAAAGTGTCAGGGCAAACGCGGTGGCACATTTTACCTGGGCCAGCTGTGGTAGAAACACCTGGCTCGGGTTACAGTAGCCGAGAGATCCAGAGGGGCTGGACTCTGAGCCAAAATAACTCCACTCAGTGCGCAGCTATGACTAAATGTCTGGAGCCACAAGAGGCAAACACAGACCAAGGAACCCGACTGCAGGAAGACAAGGCACTTTGAACAGGGCTTAACTTTTCTTTTCAGCCGAGGACAAAAGAACAAAAGGACTCTCGTTTTAGAGGTAAGGAACTTTTTAATTCGCCCTGTAACGTAGGCTGCGCACCTCTGCGTGGGATTATACTCTGTAAACTGAAGAGTCGTGATGAATTAGGCTTCATAATAAAACATTAGTGTCGGAGGATTGGTGCGTCGTAGGTGTAGCTGTCTGAGTCTGTTCGTAGCTCCAGTTGGGAAAACGCATTTCTTTTCTCTTCTGAGAAGCTCTTTCCGTGGTTTTCTCGTTCATTCCTCGTCTTTAATGCGAGGAGGAGCTTTTTCTCAAACTAATGAAAATCAGATGTTAGTGCTACCATCCCTGCCTGGCATACCTCTCAGTCTGCTGCCACAGAGAGAAGCATTAGTGCAACAGCCAGCTGCCGGATGGATGCAGCAAATGCAGCACTAATAACTTTAAACAGACGGTCATTATAAAGCTATTTACAACCTACCAGGAGTCCCTCTCTACAGGGACCTATGGGGTTTTGTGATTTTATTAGCAGTGATTTAATAGTGATGCTATCTGATTAGAAAGGGTTTTTATGATCCTTTATTTCATGTTATTATTGGATGTTTATATTATATTCTGACCTGTCATAAATTATTGATTTTAAGTGTTGCTGTGATAAACAAAAGCTGTACATATTGTGCTACTAGTTTAATAGTATAATACCAAAATACAAAAAAATAAGCTGTGCACGTTTTGGTAAAAATTATACAATAATAATAATATTAATGAATGATGATATCAGTGCAATAAAAATATAGCAGACTATACACTACACAATACACATACCTAATGATAGAGGAATGTTGTTCCAAATTAGGAATTGAAATGTGTTAGTTATTTGCTGAACTTAGCAGGACTGATCATCACACAACTTTAATATGCAAGCAAGCCTAACCTTCCTGTCAGAGCAAGATTTAGATTGCATTCATTATGTAACTTGCCAGAAATGTCTGTTATGTTGAGTAGCACTGAGAGATTCCTAAGTCACATGCTGTGGAGAACACAAAAAGTGAAGAGGATAGCAATAGTGCTAGAGTCCCCGTTGCCAAAGTAGAGTCTGCAACATTATGAACCAAAAGAGGAATGAAGGCAAGTTATACTGTTGCTAGGTATGAGCTGTTAACGTCTCAGAGACTTTGGTCCATGCATAGTTTAGGTGCTGTTATTGTTTGCAGAGACTCATTGTTATCCTCAATTTTAGAAGATCAGAAGTGCTTCTCTGTGTGAGTCTGTTGTCTTTGGCAATAACAGTTGCTGTCATGTATAGAATGTGCTGCACACTCGTTTGTGTATTTAAGTAGGTAGAAGCGTTAAGCATTGCCATGACTAAGTAGGTCAGAGGTCTGGGTGTAAGCATTGTCAAAATTACTTTGGGTGGAGTTTTTGTATGTGAGAAGCTTAAGGTTGATGAAGTCTGGGAGTAGGAGACATGAATGATATATGAGCTATTTATGGAAGGTCATATGTCAGCATGGAATTCATCATTCAACAGTCAAAGTTAACTCAATGGCTTATGTAGCTGGGGGGAAAAAAATCGTACAGATTGTAACTTCATGGCAGTTTGGTCATAGTTTTATAATCAATAGGACTTAAGTGATGTGAATAGACGTTTCTAGGAAGTTCTCTTTCTGTGGTGGTAGCAAAACCATTAATGTAGCCTACCAGATTATCTCCTTCCCAGAGCTCTATGACACAGATTCCTGATGTTTTATGCAATAATTACACAATAATGCCCACCTGCATTTGCACAATTAGCCTTGGCCTTAATCTCCAGTTAGAATCCAGAAATACCAAAAGCTCATTTCACATGACTCCCATCATATGAGATAATGGTGAGGCAGTGCAAACATGACATTGGCTGTTATCTTTGATGTTGGACTTCTGCCATGAAAACACTTCCACATAACTTAACAACAATGATATTCTGGATGTTTTGAATCAAGCTCTGTGCAAGAGCAGTTAAGAAAGCTTGTGAAAATGATTTATGTTTTTCTCCCCGGAGTGTCATTGCAGTCCTCTGAATCACAGCTGTGGGGATCGGCAGCAGGTTTTGCCACCAGTGGTACTTCAGTGGTAATTTAGTTTGTGCTGTGTGCATGATGACAGCCAGACTGAGATTTTAGAACTCCACGAAAAGAAAAACAAGAAGCACATCACAAAGGGAGGTATTAAGTTGTATCACAGGAATGTTTTTTTGTCAGCCAAATTCTCTGCCAAGAGTGAACTTAGACAAAGCCAGGCAGGTTTGGAGGAAGGATATGAAAGAGGCACCCACCATTGTGAAACAGGAGAAGGAGGAACTGAATGGACGCCTTGATGGAAAGGAGGAGTTCAGCAGAAACTAGAGAATCAGTTAGATTCGTAATCATGGATTGGTGGTGAAGTACATGAAAGGAATGGGAAAGAGGGAGGGACTGCGTGTAGTTCTGGTCAGACACACCCTGGCATTCTGCAGAACTAATGATTATTGTCTTCAATCCTTAAACCTCCCTTCTGCTTCCCACATGATCTGTCTACTTTTCTGAGTGTCCATTAGCAAAGTTTCTGAGTTGCCAAGTTAAGGAGTTAAGTACTCCTTCATGTTTCTATCGTGGGACTTTTATCTTGCCTACACCACTTGAGAGAGCTAATTGAGTAATGTTAAAATGTTAGAACCAGCTGGCATTGTAATCTAAGCACTGGAAAGGGACTGGGAAGAAAATGGTTACGAGGTTTTCCTAGAAACGTCCCTTGAGAAAGCAGCCTAAGTGCAGCTGCAGGTCAGCAAGCCTGGTCTAGAGGACAGCACCACTGCAGTGACCACAAGCTGTCAGTCCACCTTAAAATTTCAGATGATTGTTGCTGTTCTTCGATGCTTAAAGATGAATTTCAGCAGGTCTAGCCTAGAATGCTAGCTCACCTAAGCTTATTTGCACAATAGTAAAATATGCTGATAAGAAAAGGAATGGAAAACAAGATGCAAATTACTGACACATTGATAGGAAACAAAAATAAGGAGATTATAAATAAACTCTATCTCTTCAAAACCACCTGATAACAACAAGAAAAATTCAGAATTTAAATGACAACAGAACACAACATGGTGGAAAATGATAGAACAAGAAGTATAAAGTTATAAGGGAAAGAAGTTAATCATGTATAAACTTGTGAAATTATATGTTGAAGGTAACATTTGGCTAGCCACTGATGTTTTTAAATATGTGCTGTTACAACTGTTTCCTTCTTACTTACTTACTAACTTGTATGTGTTAAGACAAGTGAATACAGTGGAATGACGCTTCAAGTGAAAGAGATTAAAGAGAAAGATAAACCTCACAAACAAATACAAAACAGTAGTGTGCTGGAAACAGCACAATGACAGTGTGCCAGTAACAAAACAGTAACTAACACAGTAAAAGTCCTCGTAGAGCAAACCAGAGACAGTGTCACAGAGCACACAGAGGAGTTTCACAGGGAGGGGAAGGGTGGGGTGAATGAATCGCAGGGCAGGAAGGGGAGAGTTGAGCGAGAGAGCGATCGACCTGACCTTTGTAAGTAAGTGAGAGTGTAATCTCTTTTTGTGTGAGCTGCTCTTGACAAAGATAAGCGTCCCAGACGTTAAGAGGTGAATGCCTCACAGGGAGGAGTGGTAAGGAATGTGAGCCTGTCGCCAGAATGACAAGTCCCCGCCACAGTACGGCACGGCACACATTGTGAAGAGCAGTTATTATATGACTGTTCCGTACACGTCAATTTCATCACCTTTTATGACATGTTTTTTTCTTGCCCAGGCTAATGTTCAACTGGTGCTGAGGGCTCATCCAGTGAATGAGAAGGATGTGTCAGGTGTTGGTTGGTTGGTCTAGCTTTAAAGGTGCACAAGATTTTTCGGTAAAAAGACACAGATTGTATCAGGCCTATTGACAAACTGGGGTTGTAACAAAGACAGCCACCCCTTCTCCTCCCTCTTTGTTCCAAAATGGACACAAATGAGCTTAAAAGAACCCTCCAGTTGTGAAATGTTCAGTATCATCTGTGTTCATTCATCATGTAAGGTAAATAAAAAAGATTTTATACAAAAAGCCAATGTGGGAGGGAACATTCAGCGCCCATCGAAAGTGAGAAAATCACCTCCAAATCTATGACGTGTATCATAATTTGTTTTCTTTTTCTGAATAAGTAAACAAGATACAACCAAAGAAGACAGCTTTGGAGATGTTGTAAGGTTGTTTTTTCATAGTTGATGAAACACATTAAATAAATGAAGGTTGCCATGGAGAAAGGAGGATATTACTAAAGAATATGTAGACTGTGCATGTTAGGGGCAGCAGTAGTGACAAGAACAAACCAATAAACATGTAATTTACTAAACACAACAAAATGATGATATAATACAATTTAAGAGTAGCCATGGTTTGTTTCTGAAGTGGGGAAAGTACCAGAATAGCTCACAGAAATGGTAAGTGGTCACACAGCAGGCCTAGCTGCTGAATCATCAGGGACAGAGGATTCCTTGTTTTCCACAGGCAGAAAGACTGACTTCACTTTCTGTCTGCCTGTCTTACTAAACTTGCGTGGTTATTGGTTTAAGCAGGATTGTAAATGGGAGACAGGTGCTTGAGGATGGTGCAGTACACTTTGATAAACATATGATTTAACTACAATTTTTATTTTTTATTTTATTAGCCTCAAAATGCAGATATTTACTATCTAATGGAAATAAACTGTTAGGTTTAGGCTAACATGGCTTTTATTTTAAATATACCGGTACATGAAGACCATAAGAGGTTCTCTACAATACTAAAGGTCCCATATTTAACACTTTTCCAGTGTTGTATTTTTATTGAAGTTTTGATATCTATAAGAAGATATAGAAGAGGATCTGAGCCTCTCTTCTGATTGGCTGACTGTTAAAATTAAATAAAATATAGCAGATTTCAGAGAAACCAAGTCCTTTAAGGTTAGATGGTGGGTCCAGGTGGGCGGGGCTTGGGGCATGGCTGTGACTGCTTGGCTGTGACATCACAAAGTTACAGAAGTCCTGACGGCTAATTTTAAGGCTCAGTTTCTGAATACAGGGTGTGTGTATTTCTCTGTGGACTGAACACTTTAATACTTTCATTATATTAATATGGCACCTAGACCTGCTTTATAATACAAAGACAAGGAAATCTCACTTTATACAAATTGAGACCTTTAAGTCTTTACAGTACTTAAAAGAGAGAAAAATGCAGTCATATTTTGTATTTTAACTTTATGAAGAATATGCCATGGACTAGTTAGCTTTTCTTTTTTATTCCTCTATTAATGAAAAATTATCAAAGCATTGAACTCTATTTTTTCTTTTGCTTTTACAAAAATTTGTGATACTTACTTCTGCCTACAAATACAGTGAGAACATGACAAGTTGTTGTCATGTATAGAGTATATGGATGAGCAGAAATCAGAATTTATTTGATGACTCATTAGCCAGATATCTTGTTGCCCCCATTGTGAACTGACGTGTTGTCATACACAACTGTCTGAAGTATTTGTAAAAATCTGTCACACACTTTTACTGTACTGTCTGTCTGTCTGTGTGAAACTGGCTTTCAAAGCCACAGACCAGTCATAGGTGATGTAACTGGAACACCTGGTATCACAGATAATTCAGTTGAGTCAGTGAGTAAGACAGCCAGCTGCTGACAGCTCACCTAACTTAAATGGCTGAAATGTATTTATTTATGTAGTGCATTCACATAAATCTTTTGCCTATCTTTGTACCTACTTGTTCAGACATGAAGGGCATTCAGGTTGTGTATCCACAAATTGTTGGCTCCGTCAGAGTGCCTGAGGAGATGAGAGAGCAGGGAGCCTGCAGCAGGAGCAAAAGGCCTCTGACACTATTAAGGACATTCACTTTAAAGACATGGCAAGACTAGACCCAGACCTGGAGTCAGAGGCTTAGTCAAATGGAATGGGAGAACCCCAGAGGGCAGAAAGCAGAGCTTATTCATATGAATCTGGCTTAGAGCCGAGCCAAGTCCTGTAAAGTGTCTGGGCTAAATGCACGTATATCTCACAAGATTGTAAAAACATTGTTAGTTCAAGGTGCTGTGAGAGTTTTCTCCTAAAAGCTGTGGTGGTTTTCTCTTTCAGGAGCAAAACACTGCTACCTCACAGCCATGAGCTCTCAGGCAAGCTTTGGCAGCAGCATGCTGTGTGAGTTTCCACAAACCTTTCATTTGTCCTTTTGGCCCTGTGTCTATTTGTTCACATGGGTGTAATATCCTATGCTAATTGTCTGTGGTACTTATGTGGTTTATATCCAGTCCAGACCATTAACGATGACTTAAACGCATCGCTGGCTACAGCAGACGAGTTATCCAGAGAGTTTAACTCCCTGATGCAGGAGGCCTCCTCTAACAACAATACAAAGTCTGAGCCTCAGGTACATGCAAATTGCAAACACACTCACACATACACAAACCTTGAATACAGTTTTTTTTTCTTTTATGTTAGTTGGCAGCAGTTTGTAACAGCTGTATTCTTTGTAGTATTTGAAGTGTGTGGAAAATTTAAACACCTTGTCATTTTAACCAAAATAATTATTTTGTTAGTATTCATCAAAAATGTATCCCATGAATCTTGATTTTCTTAATTTTTGAAAACTAACAAAATAATTAATGTTTGATCTTCATGAAAATGACACAGTGCTCAAATTTTACTGTCTAGTAGTATAGTATAGCCATTACTTATGATTTTTAACAGATTTTTAACATTTCCCTGCAGACATTTCCCAGGACTACAGTCACCACAGAGAACTCTCAGTCCACTGGGCCGTCCAACCTCTCCATCACTACAAAGCAGTCAAGTAGCAGCAGTAATGGCAGCTCCAGCTCTATGCCTTTCTCCCCGAGTTCAACATCTTTCCATTCCGGGGACTCCTTCATCTCCAGCAGTATAAATGCACCATCCCCCCCTGTCTTCACCACCAGCCCACTCTCATCCCCCAAGATCCAAAGGGAAGCACACTCTCCACTTCCTCGAGCTGGATCCAGCAGCTCATATGGCCAGCAGAGCCCCAGACAGTCACCTCACAGCCCGAGACGCAGTTCCCCCTCTCATTACAACAGGAGCCCACGAGGTTCAGTCAGTTACGATAGAAGCCCTTCTCTGAGCCCGAAAGCTTTCGACCAGTCATCTCGCTCTGGATCACTCCAGTCCTCCCCGAAACTGCTGAGCCCTTATGACAACACCCAGAAGGGCCGCAGGTCGCCTCGGCGGGACAGAAGCCCCTCTCCTTTGTCTTTCAATCATCCATTGTCCAACACCCTCCCTAAAAATTTTGGTTTCAGGCAACCTGGTGAGTGGCTGTAACTATCCAGCAGCAATACAGTAAGCTGATATTTGTGGGCCGTCTAAACCCCAAAATATTAATGGGATTCAGTTCAATATATTTTCATTGTTGTCACATGCAAGCTGGGAAACTACCTGAAAGACTGGCAGAAACATGACCTCAGCATGCAGTTGAGGGATTTGTGCTGTAATATTTACAATATGACCAGCATTGTTATATTTCGTGAAGAAGGGGTTGTGCAAACAAAAAAAGGTTTAATCTCCAAGTGGATGTTTCAGTTACAGAAGTCATTTAAGTGCTGTTCAAGTTTGAAGCTGGTACTACTTACTCAAAATGTTAAAAATGCACCATTTCAACCAGAAAAGCTGAATTGTCCCTCAGTGTAATATTGGACAGCCGCTGATATTCAATGTTTACCTGATTAAATTGATGTGTGTTGAAGTGATGAATAAGGTGCTGTATTGCTGAACATGGTATGTAGATATGATATGGATAAGACCATGTGTTTGGTCTGCAATGGTATCAATCACAGCAGACGTTCATGGCTAATCCTGCTGTCATGTTAATGAACAGCCTGTTTTCATTAGAGTGGGTGGAAAGCACTGGAAGATGACTTGTGGTGTAACTGAACTTTGGCAAAAAGTATAGTAGTCCCACCAGTTTGTCACAAAAATAGAAATACTACCACTTTTCAAACATTTAAACAAAAAAAGCTCTAAACATATGCTGAAACCTATCAGCGAAAAGTGGAAAAGAGATTTGTGTTATCTTGCCCGACCCACCTAAAAGAATTTAGTTACACTTTAAAATTTATGTTTATGTAATGTCACAGTTTTCTTTCAGAGATTCTTCAACTCAATAAATAAAACGTCTCTTAAAGTGCTTCTCTTTTGAAACTTACTGTTGTAATTTCTCCTTCTTTATTTTATCCTACTTTATTTTATTTTTCATTCTCTATCTGATTCAGTTTCTCTCTCTCTTTTTTTATCAGATGAGGGTGTGCAGCGGCAAAAGAGTCCTGGCAAGTGGAATGAGACAGATCTGGATGTGTCCTACGAGAAAAAGCCTCACCACACCTATGACCGTTGGTTGATCTCTGATACTTTTTGTTGTGATTTTTCAATTTTTTGTTTTGTATGTGAATCATGGAATTAGTTTTGGGTAAAAGAAAATTATGTACAAGTCCTAAGAGTACTGGTTCTCTGCCTATACCCCATGTGATCTCTGTTGTTTTTTTAACTTAACACTTTCCTGTTGCAGATACAGAGTGGCGGCGGCAGCCTATGCCCAATAGCAGCTGGAGAGAATCCAACCTTGATGGACCTCCTCCAGCACCGAGCCCTAAAAAGGTAATCCGCCTTTTCAATGCTGATTAAGCGTTAATTAGCCATTCCAAGCGCCTTGGAAGCCACAAATATACACCCAAAGGAGTTCCCGCGTGTCATCTGATATTGTTGTTCACACATTATATCAGGGTGAACAAACTGTAGGTGGAGATAAGAATCATCCACCTTATTAGCTTCTTGTACTCAAACCTCTATCATAGTGATTTTTTTAAGTTGTATTAGTCCATTTCTGGCCTCTATGGTGAGACAGGAACTCAAAAGAACTGCTCAGCCAAACACAGCCAGCAAGTTGGGTTGTGTCAGGAAATAGGTGTCTACTTCCACATCCAGCTGACACAAAGCAATATTATTATCCCATGGGAGCCCTGTTTCTTTCCACCTGATGAATATAAGCCTTTTGGCTCTCTCTTCTACCACTTGGTGCTGACCAGCATTTTGCTTCTAGCAGTTGACAAGTGGCTGTCTAATTGTTATGTAAATATAGTGGATCAGTGGATTGAGATGAGCAAGAACTTATCCCTCTTTATTTTTCCTTTCCAGGATCCCCGCTCTCAGTCTCTCATGTTTTCCCATGGTTCTCTTCCCCGTAACACACGTATATCAGTACCTCCAGATGTTTCATCCCCAGCCCACTCCCCTTACTACCCTCAGCCCATCATCTCCCGAATTTCTATTCCCCCAACTTCTACTCAGTCCCGTGAGCGCAGACCCATCCCTCTATCTGTCATCATGCGTCTCCAAAACCCTCACTGGGGAGCAATGCCAACCCGCCACCCCAGAGTCCTGGGAGGAGAAGGGGACATGGCGCCTTACCAACCAGCGGTACCCATCCCAAGGGAATTCTTCCACCAACCTGTACCCCAGCTTCAGCATCACCCACCTGAGCTGAGACAGCCAGCCATATACAGCGATGGTAAAACACATTTAATATCTGAACACTCTCTATGTTCCCAGGATCGTTGTTCAATGAGCTTTGCAATACAAATGTGGCGTGCTATCCATCTTTGCAGTGCTGAACCCAGGGGATATAGAGGCAGAGTTAGAGCGGCTGGACTATGTTCATCACATCCCTGTGATTTCTGAGAATCCCGGCATCCCAGCGGGTGGTCAGGAGCAGGGCATGTCGCATGCTCCTCGGCCCCTGAGCCCCACCAGGCTGCAGCCAGTCGTGGCTCCTGAGGCCCAGAGCCCGGAGATCCCTGACCTGGAGGAGCTGCTCCGCATACGGGCAGAAATCCCCCGGGCACTGAAGAGACGGGGCTCCGTTGACCAGTCACAGCCCCTGAAGAGTGCCTCGCATTATCAGCCAAACCAGTACAAAAATCTCATCAACAAGCTTTTTCGCAGGAAGGATCGCCGCCAGAAGGGGGAGCAAGGTAGCGAGAGCAGCAGCTCCTCAGACGGAGAGGACCCCGCTGTACCTCCTGCCCCTGTACCTCAGACATCCACGCTGATTCCCCATGACTTCAGAGTAAGAAATGGGCTGATGATGTAGTAATCATAAGCAGAAATATGTCAAATTGTAAAAATAAGATCCTCTAAATTGACTGAAAATGAAATGTGTGTTAGAAATGTGTCAACTCTCGAATAAAACATGCAGTAAATCACCAGAGGATCACATAATGGGATCAAATGATAATGGGATTAATACATTAAATGTATTATTATGCTTTCAAGGCATTGTGAAGGACTTTTTTATGTTACCATGTTATCATTATCTGTCATTATCAAACAGCTAATGTTACTTCTGTTTTAAATGGCTGAAGGCATTCTCTGCAGTCAAGTGTTTTACTTTATTCAATTGAGCATCCTTTTGTCCCATCAGAGCTACCATTCTATTCTGCGGCGGTCCAGCAGGGAGCGCAAAGGTTCTGGGAATCGAGCTCGGCTCAGTCCACTGGTCCTGCTGCTGGACGGAGCGCTGGTCGGAGAACTGGAGACGGTGCAGAGAGCAGTGCAGGAGGTGTGTGTCTACACTAATGCACATGTACCATGTACCTGCCACTACTGCTACTATTGCACTGCAACTACGACTACTACTACTATGCTGTTGCTACTACCTCAGACTGATAGTATATCTAAAATACTAAATTCATAACACCAATAATTATATACAAATAATATACATATTTTTAATACATTAAGCTTTGAGTCAGTAAGCAAAACAAAATCATAAAGCATGCAGGGGTCAAATAGATTCAAAGCACCATATTTATCATCAGTACAAACTCTTCCTAAAACACTTGAAATTCTTTTTAGCTTATATCTGCAGCCTCCATCGGTACATCTTATAGGGTTAAAACTCAAACCAAGACAGTAAAGCGTGGTGCCAAACTTGGTGCACCAGTTCTGAATTTGGACACTAAGAGGCACTGAAAAATAAGTTTTATTTAACTTACATTTTCTCAGGGAAGGAATGCTGAGCATGCAGTCCCTTGTTTGTTTCAGCACAACTCCACAAAGCCTGAAAGTTACTCAGCACAACAGCTTCTATTTCCATCCAGGAGCTGGAGGTTAAGTGCTTAGAAAATGGATGAAACCAGTTACAATAGAAAAGATTCATTGTTTGGCATCACGCTAACTTGATATGTAAGAACATGTGTATAAATACCTGAGGGTGGAAATTCTTGTAATGTGATTAACTGCAGTTAAACTGATGAATTCGCCCTGTGTTCAATGTTTTCCACAGATGAACGACCCCAGCCAACCGAATGACGAAGGCATCACCGCCCTTCACAATGCGATCTGCGGAGGCCACTACAATGTGGTGGATTTCCTTGTTCGCATTGGAGCCAATGTCAGCGCACCAGACAGCCATGGCTGGTAAATATTTACTTATTACTTTACACCCTATCCTCTCTCTCATCGACTGTGACTGTTGTGAAGGTTTTGTGTAAGCCAGCATCAGAGGTGGCATGAGAGGTTTTAAGTTTGCCACAGCGAAGGTTTTGCTCATGGTACTGTGAAGGTCATAATAAATCTTGGATATTTTTAGCACCTATCATTATACCCTTGATGTGTTTACAGTAGCTATTGTTGTTTTTTTTTCCTCACAGGACTCCTCTGCATTGTGCAGCCTCTTGTAACGATCGTCCTCTGTGTGAGTTTCTGGTGAGGAATGGAGCTGCTGTCATGGCCATGACAGAGAGCGACGGAGCTATTGCCTCCCAGAAGTGTGATCCTTATGCTGTTGGGTTTGAGGAGTGTGAGAGTTTCCTGAAGGGTGAGGCGACTGCACCCACACATGCACTATCACATGCATACACACACCCTATGACACAGTACTATTAACTGCTAAAAGTCAGTCATAAGAGCATTAATCATAAGAAGAATTTTCACAGTAAATTTGACAGTTGATGCATCCACCTCACTTTTGACCTCTAGCTAAATATTATGTTTAATTTTGATTTAAGCTTAATCTTCCATTGGTCATTCACACACCTGCAAATAATACAGCTGCATAACACGTATCTACTGCATAGCATTAAGTGTTTCCATGCACAGAGGTAGTACAAATGTCATTGTAAATGTAATGCACATGGAAACTGAGAGCTCTCTGTGAAGCATATGTACATGTAAGGATATAAAACACTGCAAAGGTGAGCATTTGTTAATCAGTCAGTCTGTTGTCTTACTCAAAGACACCACAACAGGACAAGTCTGCATCTTTGCCAAGCATTTAAATCAGTGTTTAGAACTCGATAAACTTTGCATGTATTCACTGGTAGGCGAAGGTCTGGGAAGTATCAGGCTTTTTATGTAAGAAAATAAGCTCATGTGTATATATATATATATATATATATATTTATATATATCATGTATTCTTTGTAATCTTAGGTGTGGAGGAGGCCATGGGGGTGGAGAACAGCGGGGTGCTGTATGCTCTGTGGAGCTACCCGGCTCAGGCGGCTGATGAGCTGAGCTTCAGAGAGGGAGACATGGTCACTATCCTGCAGAAACCTGAGGGGTTGGGCTGGTGGTGGGCCTCACTCTTTGGCAGGGAGGGATTTGTTCCAAACAACTACTTTGGGGTAAGATGTCAATGCCTGATGAGCAGTGAAGCCTTCACTTCCCCATTTTCTTTCAACAGTGCATTTCATAATGACAAAAAATAATCCGTGTTTTTTTTTTTTGTTTTTTGTTTTTTTCAGCTTTTCCCGAAGGTTCGACCAAAATCTCTCTGCTAGGTGGTCTCTTGATGATCAACTCTGGTCAAACTGGTGCAGAGGACTCTCTCAAATTCTCTGTGTGTTACAGCTTCACACTGTTGTTTGAAAGGATTGTGTCTGTGCGATTATGAAAAGGCTGTCTTGCTGCAGGGCATGAGAAATGCTTTTGATCTGTCATTCAAGGAGAGTTGAAGGAGAAGTCTCAGTGTTCATTTTAGCTATACTAACGAGGGATAAATCTTCATAGACGACATTATTCCTACCGGCTCTGCTGTAGGATATTTTTTCTAGTAAAGCTATCTAAAGCTATGCTGTATTGTGTTGACCTGAGCTATGTGTGTCTGTCCAAAGGTTACAAAGGGACCATATTTCCTGCTCTTCCTGTTAGTCATTGGCTGGATACTAATCAGATTGCAAACATTGGCTCTTGGTGTTCAGTCCATTCATCAGCTAGGTCAGTGTAGCAACAAACATGAGCCACAATTGCTCAATTTAGAAAAGGACGGCTTCAATCAGAGCAAAACCAACCTACTCATTACAGGCTGCCTGCTGCTACATGAAAGAAGCAGTGTACACTCATGGTCAGGAGCTGACATGGAGCTTATATTCTTTCACGATGTTTTGTAAAGCCTCTATGTACACGCCAGTGTTTTTGCTAATAGGTTCTTAGACATTAGTGGAACTGTTGTGGGACGCAAATGTTTCTGACCATGGTGGTGGATTGATCCTATTACACATTGCTGACTTTACCAGCCAAATATGATGTTGTCCTCCCAGTGCAGCTGTGGACTTTATAGAGTATTAGCACAGATTCACCAGCATTTGTCTAATTTCCACTTGGCTTTAGTCTTTACACGCAGGTTGGTCCCTTTTTATGCTGCCTACATAAATGAATCTTATTTGAAAGAGAACATCTATGTTTTCTATGACAATGAAACTGGTCATTTTGTGGATGTGTTTGTATTCACTGTGATAGAATGAGTATTTGATGATACATTTGTTTTCTATTTTTTTTGTGTTTTTTTCTGTTTGTTTTTAAAAAAAAAATTTTTTTATGTTGTTCGGTATAACAGTTTTGTTGCACGGGACTGCAGTGCACTTCACCTGTAACCCCCTCACACGCAGGGGCACACAGTGACCAAATGTTTAAATATTCATGAAATAAATGAGTTACATGTTTTTTGGTTTCCATTGAAAATGTTTGTCATGTGTTTGTGGCACAAAATACTGTGAAATGTCTGTTACTGACCAGCAGATGACACTGTATAATCAAGTATAAATGCAGCACCAACATAGGATTTACATTTTACGCTACCAGCAGCTAATGTAAACTAATATACAGTAAAACAACATTTTTGTGCAGTATCATTCCTCTGTGTTGTGCATGGTTTTAAATCTTCTTAGTACTTTGTTTATACCACCTTGAAGTTATATTTCCTCTCATGTTTTTTCTCCCTCTCCTCTCATCTTAGGCCACAGAGCACCCAAGCAACTGCTGTGATTCTTAATGAATCAATTAGCTTCACTATTATGCATAAGTGTAATTACTAGAAAAAAAATTACACGCATGATTAATACTTTTTTAATTAAGTCTGACTCAAGCCTTTTGATCTGCTGACTATCTCTACCCCACTGGTATTAAGAAAACACCAACACTTGTGTGCTTCATCACAATCCCTGAGGACGATTAGTGTTGACGTTGTTTGAAGCTGACTGTTGTTCCCCTGTAATGTTTCTCTTTTTTTTTTTTTTTTTTATGTAGATTACAAAAACAAATGATAATGACATACACAGAGACACAGATACACATTAAAGATTTACTCACACACACTGTGGTGAGTGGCTGTGGTGAGCTAATGTCGTGTTTTAGATTTTCTGGTGAATAATTCAGGACATTTAAGTGGACTGAACTGGCCACTGGCCTGTGGAAGCATACATAATGCTCTGCTGAAACAGATCTCCTCCTGGCCTCGACTGGAGTGCCCTGGTGTAGAAAAGGAGCAAACACTGCAAAAATGCCCATGATAAGTCTCATCTTTATTCATAAAGCATTATATTTCCTGATCCAATCTAACAGCTCAACCAAGGAGGTGAGATAATGTGACTTTCTGCCACTGTAGTTTTATTCAGGAGGTTTCTGGGAAGAACTACCATCTCAAAGAGAGGATGAATAATCAGTCACTTCATCAGAGCAAAGATTATTTTTAACTCTTTGCTTATATGGTGAAAAAAAGATGTGTTGCAGTCATTGGAATCAATGGTTTGATGAAAAAGAGTATTTTTTGCTTTACCCGGTATGTTAACTTTTGCTGTTTTCATTTTATTGTGAAACACTGGAGCATTTTGCTTCTTCAGACCTCAAACAACTGTTCAGATAAAACAGTGTGAAAAGGAAACATCACACTTTGGGGCAAGTGCTTGAAACTCATACATATACACAGCCTGTGACATGTGGTCTTGAGAAAAACTTGTGACTGTTTAAAGGACCACAAGCTATAAAGTTTGGATACCACAATGTTTAGTATCTGCTATCAAAAGTATCTGAATACTTCCAGTGCAGCTATAACCACTGCATTTCTGAAGAGTTTATTATTGAGAATAAAACAGTGCTTCTCTCTGCTGGATTACAATTCATAACACTGTTTACGGGAGTGTCTGTTTTTTCTCATCACTGATTCTCAGACTTTTTTATTGGGCGCACATGGGCACAAACACTCATGCACAAACTCGTCATGCTCAAGGCGCTTCTTCTTTCTCACTGTTGCTCTTTGGCACTGCTGCACTGGAGAAAGAATTGTATCTGCAGCAGCGAAGAGTGTTGCGGTGAACGGTGATTCTGTTTGAGCAGAACTCATTTGATGCCTCATTGAAACCCCATTATAACCACGGTGGAGCAAAATGAACTGTTATTGACGTGGTCTGCAGCCAGCTGGTTCAGGATGGTGGGGGAGCACGGTTACTCGCCCAGTCTGCGGCGTGGTTGCACATTTTTATTTTTATCTCATTCTCATTCTCCTCACTACATTCAATTCTGTCTCACTGCCCCCACCGCCACATACACACTGTGAATTCAGACATGCTGGTCATTATCGGAGCCAGCCCATCAGGGTCTGAACCCCACTTGACACGACAGGCCGGCCCTCGACTGCTGCTTTCAAATAAACATGTTAGAGCTCTAACAGCAGACGGGCTTTAGTGCCACGAAGTAAAGAACAGAGCAGTGCAGGCTGTACAGAGAAATGGGAGGGCTGGGACAATGACATAGCAGGATGAGAAAATTGAATGAAGAGAAATAAAGAGTGTGATGGAGGGAATGGAATACCCTTCTGAGTGCACCACACAATTTTCTTTTTGATGGGATACCTGCCAGAGAAGTGCAATGATAATCTATAAACTACTCAGCTATGTCAAATGTGCTCCGTTATAGCTGCCCTGACTGACAGCAAGTAGATTCAGCTATTACAATCTGAGTTCTGTCGCGATCGTGACCAAAAGATGAAGAAGCAGATATTAAAGAGGAATTCATTTCATATGTTTGTTTGTGAATGTGGAGATGAAATAAAAGAAAATTAAAAAAAAGGAAACAAATCTGTATCCTTACACACAGACGTTGTTGCAGACATGACTGGGGTATATGATGCTTCTGTAAGATGGCAACCAGAAGACCCACAGGTCATCAATGTTGTATGTTTTTGCTTTTTAAGTATTGAACAGATGCCCCTCTCAGTTATACTTCTGAGGAGATTGGTTCTGTCAGACCAGCAGCAGGAAAGTATCTTATAATGTGATCTAAGCCGGAGCAATGCTTCATTATTTAGGGACAACAACCGTGTGTACGTGTGTGTCTTTGTGGCTCTACATGGCTGCGACAACTGTTGGGTGACGGACACAGTCGTCGTGCATGCCATGTCTGTTTTCCAACAGTGCGGACCAGAACTGGACTGATGTCTCCCTATATTTGTGAGTATTGTACATGACAGCCAGCAAACTGCCTTGGAGGGAGACCCTGTGAATGTGTGTGGGTCTGTGTGTGTGGTTTTATTTGCGTGAGTGCATGTGTGCCTGCATTTCTGCATGCATGCTCCACACTCACTCAGACACTGAGGTGAGCAGACAGATCCGCGGCCCTGCAGAAACAGAGCTTCACTGAGCCCAGCCAGCTCTGCATGAAGGACACACACTGAGCACGGGAAACAACCAAAATATAAATGCACACAAAAAAGGGGGAAAAAGCAGCCTGCAAAAATGTTTATTCCACTTCTGTTTCCTCCTTTCTTTCTGTCTGTCTTTCTTTCCCGACCTCGGCTATTCTAGCAATGCTCCCACTCTGTGGAGTAATGAATAATAGAGGAGTGCTTGTCCTCCCTCGTTCCCCTAGTTAATCAGAACTTGCCTGGCTGCCCTCTTCTCTGCCACTCCGCGCTTTAATAAATCATTCAGGCCTTCAGGACGACAAGTCCGTCAGTGGAGGCTAGGCAAGGCCCATACTGGTAAAAACACTGACATCTTTTCTCACTACAACCTCTTCCTCCACTCCAAAACCAGGGCCAGCCCTTTCTCACTATCATCTCTCTTTCCTCTGTGTCCTTTGCTTTTTTTTTGTTGTTGTTGTTGTCCCATCCCTTACATCTACCTCTCACTCTTTTTCTTCTGAGAAGACAAGCCGGACTGCCAAGAAGTCCTGGTCCATTTCCCTCCCCCCTCTCTGCCTCTCTGTCTCTCTCCCACAGGGAACCATTCCACTTAAGCTCTCACTCTGCCAGGGGTCGACCCAATGCGTAATGTTCTCATTCCTCATCCCTTTCCACCTTCTCCTCCTTTACGCTTCCACTGTCTCTCTACCCAGAAATTCCTGTTGGCGATGACGTCAAATGCGCGTATTCCCAGTGGATGCTGCTGCACAGAGGGTCATAAAAGGGATGGATCCAAAAAAAAAACATTGCAGGATGTGCTGAGAGAGACTGCTTCCCCTGCAGTCATAGCTACATATTGAACCTATTCAGCTGCTTAATTTGCAGCCAGTTTTAGAGAAAAGACAAATGTAGGAAGTTACAAGTTTGACTCACTGGCTGTCAGGAGGAACATGGACATGACTAACATTTAGTAGCATGGGGCAATGTAATCACCGTGACTAAAAATGTTGGTGGTAGAACTGTACTCTGGTCTACTGAGGCTATTGTCAGTGAAGAAACTGATGATAAAGAAAATTATGGGCTTTTATCTACGATCGCTCAGCGTCAGTGCAAAACTGTGTAACCACAACAACACTATTAACTCAACAAACAATACATGATGTTTACTGTTGACACTTTTCAACATAAAGGAAAACACCAGCAGCCAGCAAAATATAGAAATAAAAATTAAGCAGCTAGTCACTATCCATCCAAGGACTAAGTGGGATTTGTTAAGTTATCAGATGTGCAAAGGAGAAGAGTTCCGAGATGTTGTGTGCTTTCAAGACATGGCCACAATTCATAAGCTTATTGTTCCTAAAACCTAAGTTAGCATGTGTATGAGCTGGAAACTGACTGACCGATCAATCTTATCATCTACCTCAGCAAAACTACAAACAGGACTGCAAACAACCACATTTCCCAGAATGTTGGCCTCTTCTTTTAACAAGGAGCTGTACTCAGATCCTGGATCAGGCTTTTATTAAAAGGGCGATCAAGGACAAATGTCAGGGGGGCATAATAGCAGGATTTGAAAGCTTTTAGAAAAGCCTTTGTTTGCTCCCTATACTTGAAAATGCTCTGTCACTTTATGTTGTTTTTCCATTCTCCCCTTCTCCATCCACTCCACTCTGCCTCCTTTCAGTATCCTCTTTGGGTATCATCCCTTTGTGCAAACAACCTCTGCATCTAACTCTGGGTGTTTTCAGCCTCTTTGAGTCCTTTACAGACAGACTTCCCGAGCAGCAATTATTCTTAATCTGGCTCCATTAACCAAGCACACCCCCACCCCCACCACCTCCTTGGCGGGATGGTATTAATCACTTTAATTGCCAAAAAGCCTGAGACCCTCATCCCATCCTCCATCTCTCATCCTCTCTCTTTGGATGTTTCTCTCTCTGTCTCGTCTCTGTCTCTCTTCTCTCTCTCTCTCTCTCTCTCTCACCACGTTAGTACATGAATGACTCAACTTGAGCTTTTTATTCAACAAGGCATCCCTCTCACTTTCCACATCTAATCCCCTTAAATGACCACTTAAGCATTTATTTTATTATTTACCACAATTTTATTACAGTCATCAAAATCCAGCATAAAAATTCTCAAAAGTAGTGGATGATGTGTGGTCCAGGTATTACTCATGTTGTGGGGACCTAGATCTATGTACTCAGTCATATTATGGCACTTGTCCTTACGAAAAGCAAGTCACCATTATTACCATAGTAAATCATACAATTTTGAGTGGAAGACATGTTTTAAGGTTAGGATAAGGGTTAATGGTAGACAAGTACTAGCTATTGTTAAGGTTAGAGTAAGCTGCAAGGAAATGAATGTAAGTCAAAGTAATGTCCTCTGAAGTCATAGAGACACGACTCTGTGTGTGTGTGTGTGTGTGTGTGTGTGTGTGTATGTGTGTGTGTGTGTGTGTGTGAATATGCCCTGGTATGTGTGAATGCTCTGGTATTTTCTTGCTGTCTGATCTGATTAGTGGCTGTTCCACCATCCCTTTCAAATGTTCATAACGAGGTGCTGTTTCGGTGCACGGTGAGGTTAATGAATAAAAGAAGGAGGATGAGGGAAAATTTGCTGCATCTGGGAAAAAAATATTACATGGCAAATTAGGGAGAGAGCGAGGACAATGGACTGTCAAGTGCAGAGGAGAGTTGTGTAACATCATCATTGTGTGCGGTGACCTCAGTTAAACTGTGCAGTCCGTCGCTGTGAAGCACTTTGCACCAGGCAACTCTGTCCATAGCTGTGCACTGTGTTAGAATTTAAATACATTTGTAACACACTGCACCTGCTGCAGAAAACAATCTCAGCTCAGATTCTTGGTGGAAAAGATCGTATTCACAGAAACAAGGCTGAGAGTCTGCAGCCAAGCTAGCAGCTCTGAGAGGCTGTACGCTAAGGGCCAGCAGTGCTTTGAGCTAACAGCTACATCAGCATGTTAACAGTTCACATTACCGTCAGCATGCTTATAGTGACATTGCTAACATGCTGATGCTAAGTAGTTGTGATGTTTACCATTATGTGTTAGCATGCTAACATATGCTAATTTGGACTTAAAACAAAGAACAGCCGAGGCTGATGGAAATTACATTTGGCCATAAACCAAAGTATTGGGCAAAGGGGTAATTTGACCTGATGATGGCACTTGATGGCACTTGATGAAGTGAGTGTTTGTACCAAATGTCATGACAAACCATCCAACAGTCGTTCAGGTATTTGAAGTCAACATTATGGTGGGTCTAAAGAAAAAGTCAGGGATTCCCAAATTCAGTAGGATTCATCCTCTAGGGAACTTGAATTTATGTGTAAAATTTCATGATAATCCAGACAATAATTTGTGAGATATTTCAGTCTGGACCAAAGTGCTGGACCAACTGACAGACCAACAGACCAATGCTGCCACCCCTGGAGCCACACAACTAGTGTGGATAAAAAATTATGAGTTATTTGCTCCAAAGCACCTCAAATATTGTGTGTGTGTGTGTTTTTTTACATCTCAGTTTTAGGCCTATTCGCATATAAATGCTTATATTATGTTAAAATTGTTTTACCATAGACCTTTGTAAGAATACTTTTCTTGTAACACAATCAGAGATGACCATTTCTAAATATGGAGGGGATTTTTGAAGAAATGAAATCCAATTAAAGAAATTACAATTGAGACTTAGAAACACTCTACATAACTGGGCTCATGTTTTTGTTTGTAATCTTTATGAAAAATAACTTCTACAACACTGTTCAGTCAACACTGTTCAGCTGTTGATAATAACACTATGCACTTTGAAACATTTGTATTAGCATTAAACATGGTTCATTAGCTTTGAGAAGCAAACAATAATTTTAGCACGTCACATAAAGGTGAAGTCATTTGTAATGTTGTATTTTGTTTGTTATGAGCAAGAAACTAGAAAAAAAAATAGAAAAAAATAACTATAGCACTTTATTTCTCATGCAAATGACTTCAGTCTTTGCATTCCATTAAATGTTTCTTAAATTTACCTGTTTACCTTATCCCCATATGCCTACTTTTTTTTAAACGTAGCATCTTACACCCACCATCTGGTCGAGGTTTGTTCCAGGTTGTTGTGTTGTCTGCTCTCACATACCTCATGAGGATGGATGTTAGAGGGGAATGAAACTGACTGTGACTATGCCAAAGAGATGGAGGACAGATGAATAATCCTCTGGAAGCTCAGTCCTATTTCAACAGGATTGAGCTGCTGAACCAATCACAGTTAGGCGAGCCATGGGCGGCATCCCATCAATAAAATGGACAGGACTGTTACTCTTTGGGTGGTCACTTTCCTTAACACTCTTCATATCTCTTCCTCTGTCTCGTTTTCTGTCACTCTCTCAGTCTTCTGTTGCCCAACTATTAAAGTGATATTTGACCCAAAATCTGTCTTTTGGGCATCAAACACTCCTTGAAATGTGGTCGTAAAAAGTTTGTAGTTTTGTCCTTAGCAAAGTGTTTCAGCTATGGCCAACTTGAATAATGTCAGTTACAATAAATTTCAAGTTTTCAAAAGTCAGGCTTCTCAGACCACTCCAGCATACTCCCAACAGTCATTGTTTCACCACAATATGGCTAAATTATGTTTATTTTAGATTATGTTATTATAAATTATACACAATAAACGATGCTGTCACACACATTGACACAGCTTTTATTAAAAGCTTGTTAAACCTTAATAGTTATAATTGATTTTATTTGCAGCTTAAGGTGTCCTATTTATAGTTATACAAGTGTAAATCTTGATTTGTGTTGTTGCAGAGGTGCAGTTGTCCACTGGGACAACTTGGCAGAAAGACTGACTCTGCTACACCGTCTCCATCTCTCCTCACACAGATTATCCTGAGGAGTGAATTTACACAAAGGTTTTACATCAACTTCAGCCTCGGTGAACTTTGACATGTGAGGGGGATAAACACACTGCAGAGCAAACCATCCTATCACTTTGGCGAACGCTGTTTCAAGGTCAAGGTCAGGGCGGCTTGCATTGTCTCCTGCAGGAGAAAATGATTGGTCCTGGATTGGAAAAATACTCAAAATATTTGGAAACAGTTATTTGTTTGTTTAGTCTTGAGAAGATCGATGCCACTGTTGTGTCTATGCACTAAAAATGAAGCTTGAGCCATCAGCCTACTAGCTTAGCTTAGCACATAGACTGGAAACAGGAGGATATATATATAAAAATATATAAAAATGGATGCTCCAAAAAATAAATAAATAAAAGTTGTGTGATCATGTGTTAATCAGTGGGCCTTGTTTATAGACTGGGACTTATTTAGCACTGTCAGCTGGAAGCCGTTCAATTCGGTACTCTAGTCCTGATTTTTATCTTAATAATCTTATATGATCATATTGCAACTGTATTACTGCCAACCATTTAACAACCTTAAATCCAGCATCTTTTTTTATCTCATGTAATCCAGAAAACATCATTTGATGGACACTTTTATCTTTAGATCCTATTGATGCCATGAGTGCTGTCTCACAGGTACCATGGTGATGAAACCATGATCCCACCGGAAGTGTTTACATCACAACAAGCTGCTGTTTTGACTTGTTGGTCCCCAAACCCTCCTACTCAACAGTGCATCTTCACTGCTGGCTGTATAATCAATTTACTGGTACATTAATCTCTCTCCTCCTGAGAAAACCTCACCCTTCCTCTCTCTTCTCTCTGTCTCTCTCTCTGTCTGTCTTCCCTTATGTCTCTCTCCCCCATTAATTCAGGCAGACACACACTCCAAACATAGAAAACCAAAGCCATCACTGAGCTTGTAAATGATGACATCTATGATCACTGAACCATGCATCTGTATTCAAACTGTGTGTGTGTGTGTGTGTGTGTGTGTGTGTGTGTGTGTTTGAGTGTATTTATGTAAATAAATCTTCATGTGTGTGGGTTGGGGGTGATACTTAACATGTGAATGTGTGTGGGTGTGTTTGTGTGTACAATGCCGAGCTCTCTCCATTTTGATTTTCCTTGTATCACTTAGCTTTTCTTTCCTTATGTAAGATCAATAATTCAGGCCTCCAAAGGCAGAGCGTGGAGTGACAACATTCAAATGTTGGGGAAAAAAATGAAAGAGAAATGAGCTCAGACTTTTTCCATGAATTGTCTTTCAGGGAGGGATGAGTACAGGGGGCTGCATCTCCTCTGTGGTGGAGCGTAAAAACTCCCTAGGCTACTGCAGTGTGCACACATGCACGCAAATCACCCCTCATCAGCTGTGTGCAGCCCAGACGGGAAATTGAGCTGCTGCATTTGCATTTTTCCACAAGTGCTTGGCTCACAAACAGGATCTCTTGTTAGCCTTTCTCTGTAACAAGGATAATAGATTACATCTTGCTAAAATATCGATATATCCCCCAACAGCAGCTCTCAGAGAGGTGCATCCTGGATACTTCAGCACATGTTTTTCCTGTAAATATCTGAACTGAAGAAATGAAATCTAGTGTTATAAGCCAGCTGCACAGATTGAACACTGTCTAGCAATAATTATGTTTCAGAGCTCCAAAGCGATTTTGTTTCTGCTCCTCAGAGAGTATTGGATTAGCTGTGTTTTCCCTATTGAGCTACTTACCACCTCAGGCTTTCTGTTAATACTACAGTCCCTCTCCTCTCCCTCCTTCATCCTCCCCTACAGGGTTGCTGGGTGCTGAGGTGGCCATTCATGTAGAGATGTTGCTGCCACAGCGCTCTGAAAGGAAAAACACAAGCTTCCATATAATGTCAAACCTTGCTCTATTTGCCAGCAGCTTTTTTAATCTAATCAAGCATGCTGTAGCTGCAGTTAAAGTCGGATTGCACTGATTCTGCTGAGGACCCTGCTGTATGTGTAGATATGCTGCTGCGTGACTCATTGTAAGGTGGTTGTGGCCTTTTCACCTAGAAGTTGTCTCAATCCCTGGTTAGCTCATTATTCTCGAATCGGCTTGCAGGAAATGATTAACAGGTAAGGAGATTAGAGTCTTATTCTCACCCTCAACCTCAGACAGTGGCAAGCAGCACATAAACGCACACATAGAGTCACCAATTAAAAGTTGGGGTGAATGGTGGTGACAATGCGAAGAAGTCAAGAACTTCAGTTTTATTTGTGGAATGAGCAACGTGCACATAAAGAAATGAAAAACTGGTTCATCCAAATTATTCATCTGTCGATTTTCTAAGCCTTTGTTGCAACGTTGTGCACCTTGAGACTATATTTGGAAAGTGATTATGGCTTTTGCAACAAAGTAAAAATAAATACTGTAGATTATTTTGAGACTAGAAGAAAAAATCTTTCTACAAAAACAATCTACAACTGTGGCTCAAGTGGTTATGAAAAGTCCTGTAATCACATATTGGATCGGCAAATCTTAATATGGAGAAGATGTTGCCACTTTCTCTTTTGTTTTTTTGGCATTGTTTTTATGTGCTTGCATTTTGCTGTGTTGATCTGCTAAAATGTTCAACACATTTATTATTTATTTATTTATATAAAGGATAGTTTTGCTTTTGTCACTCTTTCTTTTGTTCAAATTTTTGGTGAAATTTTCTTTTTTTTTTTTAAAAAAAAAGGACAGGTAGTTATAGGCAGCACGTGTGCAGTGGTTAGCACTGTCGCCTCACAGTCAGAAGATTCAAATTGCATGTTCTCCTGGTTTCTGTGATGGTTCCCTCAGGGTACTCCAGGTTCCTCCCACAATCCAAAGACATGCACATTAGGTTAATTGGCAATTCTAAATGCCCGTACGTGTGAATGTGAGTATGACTGGTTATTTGTCTCTCTATGTCAGCCCTGTTATAGACTGGCAGCTGGTCCAGCTGGGATTGGCTCCAGCCCCCCCCCCACAATCCTATAAGGATAAGCGGTATAGCTAATGGGTGATAATGGATCGGGCGCGTAATAAGTTTTCTGATGGATAAACAAATCGCATGTGAGTGCATGGACGGCTGATACAGGAACCTTTGATCAGATGTCACTGATATCTGATATTTTATGCCAATAATCAATGTTTTCAAATCTTGCCACTTGCATGCCAAATTATTATTTACACTGAGAACTTGAAACATACTAAAACAATGAAAGTGAATGCATGCATTACAAGCTGTTTAGTGTAGCTGTGGTCCAGTTTGTGTGGTTGTCTTCATCATATTTGAGGTACACAGCACAGCTTATGCTGTAAGAGGAGTACCAGAGCATATATTGGTTTCACCCTATGCAATATCATTAGTGTCCTCATTCTACTCCTCCCATCAAATTAGTCCTCCTGTCTCCTTCACTGTCCTTTACTGTGCATGCTTCGGCTAATAAGTAAAACAGAGAGATGAAGATGGAGAAAGATGATGGAACAGAGAGAGAGGGGGAGATGGGGAGAGAAAGAAAGAGATGGAGAACTACAGGAGAAAGAGGGAGGGTGAGAGCACAGGAAGGAGGAAGAAGACAAAAGAGGTGGAAAATAGAGTGATGGGGGAGGATGTGCTCAGACTAAGGAGAGTGTATTGATCCCTGGATCATGATGGACTGAGAGGCTGTCGCTCTGACAGCCAAAGACAAATGGAGCATCAGATAGGCAGCTTTACAGCTGTGCTGACCAGCTGGAAAGAACATAACGACAACAACAACAACAACAAAAAACAGCCCAAAGGTTAAACCATATCTGGGGGGGGGGGGGGGGGGGATTCTAGCTAAGAGCAGTGTGCACCTCATTATATACTCAGCGTAAGCCCTGTGGATTTCATTGATTGCTGGTGTCCAGTAATGCCTGAGCTTTATCTTGCACGGCCACCCCCGGAAGAGGCAAACTGAGCATGAACCTGAAGCAGGGACAATTGCTTTTTCAAACAGAGTCATTTCTGATTGGAGGGCTTAACGTGGACTGGCCTGTGCAACCAAAGTGGGTCATTGAGTGGACATGAAAGTCCTGACACAAAGTGAAGTCATCCTTGCTGGGGGGCATCCCACTACCTCCACTGTGGAAAAGCACATACACTCACAAAGCTACAGCGCAACACAGCAACCCCCCCACCCCACCCCCGCCTCCACCTCCCTCAGCTTTTGTTTCCCCGCCTCTGTGTTTTATTTGCTGCCTTTGTCCACGTCTGTGTTTGCCACATGCAGCAGCATCAAGGAGATTTTCATCTCATATGGTTTCACCTTCCTGCAGCTCGTCCAGAGTCCCAGGACCCACTGGCATCCCAATAAACACACACATTTGTGTTGCAAAGGCTAACCTTAAACCTCCCTGCTACATCCCTGTTTTACCCCCAATCCTAATTCCAACCCAGAATCAAGCCCACTCCTTCTAATCCTCTTAAAGAAGTAAGAAAAGGCACAACATCCTCACTTTGCTCGGACGTTCTTCTCTCTATCCTTATGAGGACCTCAGAGGAAATTCCAATTGGAAACACAAAAGCAGCGGCAACAGGCTTTAGGACCCAGTGTTCCCGCTGTAATGAGGCAGCCGAGCTGAAGAAAGGCAAGAGGGAGAGAGACAGAGAGGTGGAGGAGGAGAGAGAGGAGGTGGAGAGAGCCGCATCTGGAAAGTCAGAGAAAAGCTGAGAGTGGCAGAAGAAAGTTGACCCGGCGTAAGAGGCACGGCAGCAGCAGTCAGGATTAACGAGAGGCCGGGGACACAGCGAACCGGGCAGGATGCGAGGGGAGACGCTGTGCAGGGGGGAAGGAGCGCCTTTGACCGGGCGGGCACGTCACCGCTGCCGGGCTGCACAGGTGTAGCAGGGGCATCCTCATGCATTCACGGCCGCGGCGGCGCAGCTCCACAGGGGGACGCAGGCAAGTTTGGCTCCGAACCCGTAACTCAACGCTGTCATCCCCTCCCTCTCACAAACACGTGTAGTGGGATACATACAATCCGTTCATGTATAGACACAAATATAGCACACACACACAGACACACACAGACTCACACACAGTTTCTGCTTCATGCCCACGCTGAAAGCAAGCGGAAACAACGCGCTATAGCGGTGAGTGGGGGCTGTGGTTCCTGCGGATGGGTGAAACTGGGATTCTTCTCGGAGGACTCATCCCAGGGACAAGACAGCAGGACAGGACCTGAGTGTCCAGTTTAAAGGTGAGAAAATACCTTCGACTGTGTTACTTTGGGAGAAGTGTTTTTTGAGAGAAGAAACCCCTGAATCATTTTTCACTCTGCTTTGACATTAACATTTTATTGAGATCTCTCTCTTGCTCTGTTTTCTCATTTTCTCTGTTATTTTTCCATCACACCCACCCTCACCCCCCCTTTGTGAAACAGCATTAGCAAATCTTTATGAAGGTTAAAGCATTGCTGTTACCTACTGTAGGCTGTACAGACCTGCTATATGGGTACAGGCAGCCTAGTTATAATCTATATTAGGCTACTGTTTGCCCAGTAAAAGGGTTTTATCATTCATAATAACTTATTAATATTCAAGTTTAATGTTCATGGCAGCAGTAATTTGTCAGAGCAGTTCTTGGATTTTAACTGAAGTGAGACAGATTTTACGTCACTGTAATACTGTGAAAAGGAGGTTGATATCACCAGGAGTGAGAGCTCCTCGGTCTTCAGTGTTAAACTGAAAATTTATTTCTCACAGCTTTTTTTTCTGTGTATATTCCTATACAATAGAGGATATGCTGCTTTAGAGTGGGATCCCAACAGCGACAGAACCCCCCCCCCATTACAAAAACACACTCAGCTCTGCCCCATTGTTTATGTTTGTATAGCTATATAGCTTTGTATAGCTGCTGTATGACAAGCCTGGTGTGCAGTAATATAAAACCATAGCTCGCTCATGCAGTATTCAGACACTCCTGCACTCCTTTATGTTTTCTTCTTTTATTCAGGGAGAAAAAAAATATGTATACATACATACATATATATATGTATATATATATACACACATTCTTACTCTTAACCTGACTGTGTATGTGTGTTTATGTGTATCTGCGTGTGTTTTTGTGTGTGTGTGTGTGTGGATGGGTCATTGTCAATTAGAACAAATTTGTGCTCCGACTATGATGATGGTGACGATGAGATCATGTACAACATCACCGCTCATGTAAAAATCTGAGAGGCTAATTGCCTCATTCAGCTGCACACGTACCCTAACACACACTTGTTTTAGTTACTTGCGAGGACTCTGCATTGATTCATATTGGTTTCACTTGTCCCCAGCTTTTTTTGTCCCCAGACTGAAGGAGAACCCCCTCAGTGTGTGTGAACATATATTTGACACTACATTGAGATTAATACTACTATACACACCATCACACACACACATATGTACGTACGTGGATAAACAAATACAGGCATGCACAGGTCACTACACGGCAATACGGCTGATGTAAACACATTTTAGATGACATGTGTGCAGCCTTTGTACAGTAGGCCTACATGTCAAGCCTCTGTTAAGTATTTTGACAGTTTTGCAGCTCATGTCAGTGTTCTCACATTTGCACAGGCTTTAACAAGCACAAATTAAACTGATATATTCAAACAATAACAGGCGGGTGTTAGCCACCACTATCATTAGGGTTTTTATGAAAAATGTACAGTATAGATGTAATTTCACTGAAGATGAAAATACGATTTGGGGGGATAAAATTTAATCTTTTCTGGAATTATTTGGTGTAAAATAATGGACACATTTCTATATTATTTGTCCACTAAAACAGGCTCTTTATCAGCCTGACATCCCCCGCGACCCTCTAAGGATAAGCTATAAGATTGTGTGTGTTTTGTCTAATTTCAATAAGGGATTGAGATAACGCGTTGAAACTGGAGGTTTGTTGTTTGTAAGTTGAGAAATTGTTAGTAATTTGAAATGTGTACAAATGGCTCCTGTGTCTGTGCCTTGTATGAAGCATATACAAGAAGCATCTAACAACCTTATCTTTGTCAAATATTTTTACTGTAACATTCAGTTAGATGTAGAATAGAGAATAGAGAATATAGCAAAGTGAGTTGCAGCAGCTGTAGAGCGCACTGAAGCACAAGTGACAAATGAACACACACACACACACACATACCCACGACACAAACAACAGTGTTGTGAGATATAGCCAGTCCCTGTACAGTGTGTCCCATGACGTTCACAGATGCACATAACATCACAGTGAGTACAACACACAACACACTGTACAGAGATGCTGGACCCATTTGCAACATATTGCAGATTGGTAACTTCACAGTCCTCAGGCCTCATTGCACACAAGAACCAGCTGTGCAGGCAGTGTGTGCGTGTGTGTGCGTATTTGTGCGTGATGTGTGTAGTCATGTATGTGAGGATGTATGAGGCAGAGCATGGACATTTTCTGAGGGCTTGTTTATCGTGTCTGACTGAAAGGTAAATGACGCAAGGCTGCAAAGGACTGAGTGTTTGTCAGTGCATGTGCAGTTATGTGGGGGAAATGAAATGACTGTGTGTGTGTGTGTGTGTGTGTGTGTCTGGGGTTAGAGCAGGGCATACCATGGACTGATTAATGAGCTCATGCTGTCATACACACATTCTGCACAGGGGGGGTTCAAGTAAACCCAGCGCCTGGCATGACTGCGCTCATTTGTTATTATAGAGTAATTCTGTGGAAATTATCCATCCTGTGCAGTTTAATGTGACAGTAACACATCCTCACTGGAAGGCATGGCTACGCTGGAATTATCCCATCCAGTTATTATCAAGCCAAGCAGAGGAACAGTACTGAAATGGCAAATTAGCCTCTGCTTCATTTATCCTGCAGTGAACACTGCACTCCGTGGTGAATGTGTTTCCATAGGAACATGATGTTAGTTTGAGCTTCACGAGCTGTGCAATGCTCCCTACATTGCCGCCTGTTTTTTGCTTATCTTTTCTGTTCAGTTTCCTCCCTGCTCTTGTCAGTTACTCCACACAGATCAAGGAAGAGAGAGAGAGAGAGAGAGAGAGAGAGAGAGAGAGAGAGAGAGAGAGAGAGAGAGAAAAGGGTTTGGAAGTGAAATCAATAGGGCTATTTAACTACCACTTGGGTTTTCATATTTTTTGTTTGGCATGTCTCGAAGCCTACTCTGGTCTTATCAGCCTGACATCGCTGTTCTTCAAGATGTCTTTTTATTAGAGCCTACAGGAGTTTACAGCTCCTATATTCTACAGCCAGTTGCCCTTTTCTTTTCTACAAGTGTGTTTCTGCATTTCCTTGATCTGTATCAGCTGAAATATTACAGCAATTACCTCCAGCTCTGTGCATGTGTGTGTATGTGTGTGTGTGTGTGTGTGTGTGTGTGTGTGTTGTTAGATAGTGTGAATCAGTGTGAGCCAAAAAGACTGCAGAATTGCTGAACATCAGCAGAAGAGTCAGCAGCAACAGGGTTTAAAGCAATATTTCACTTTGGATGCACATTTCCATGTTGTAAGAACAAGCTTTTTTTATCCAGCAAGTCGAAATGGTACCAAGTAAGACAAGTTTTAAGTTTTGTACAGTGGCTTTGCTGACAGAACTGGCTGGATTATGAAAAAGAGAAGGAGTCAGATCAAAAGCAGAAAAAAAAGAGGGGAAGAAGGAATGGTAGGGGGGGTTGAGTAGATGCGTGGTTGTGTATGTGCATGACAGAGCACCAGACTAGAAAGGAGAGAGAGATAGGGAGGGAGAGAAGAGGAGCTCTTGTAAAAGTGTCAGTGGTGATTTGCAGCGGCGTCCTTGCAACCTTCCCTCTACCTGACTGGATGTTTTATGAGCGTTGCAGAATCAGAAAAGGAGGCAGGCTTATAATACAGCTGACAGAAGTCTTTTTATGGTGGATGGGCAGAGGTGAAGGGGGGAGGGGTGTAATAAAGCTGAGTGCATCTCTCCTGGAATGAAGCTGCAGCGATTAGGAGGGGACAAGAAGAGAGAGGGAAGGCTGGTGCTACAAAATATCTGCGTGTGTGTGAGTGAGCATGTGTGTAGTATGCACCATATGTCCAGATGTGTGTGTGTGTGTGTGTGTGTGTGTGTGTGTTATGAGGGGGAGGCTGTTTGCTCAGAGCTGTTGCTGACGTCAGTGTGTTGAACGATCACTCAGTTTGTTCGGTATGAGAGGTACTAGCCCTCCATAAAGGAGTGGGTGAAGAGGAGGGGAGCAGAGGGGGTTTGCACATCGAAGCAGTATCAGCGCTCAGAGCAGAATACAACCCTCAGCTCCACTCCAACCCAAAGACACCCAATTATTCCAGTTTTTTTTTGTGCTGTGCTGTGTAGTGAAGCATGCAACAACAAGTCATTGAATTGATCTCGAGCCTGTGAAGCACTCTGCCATGCAGAATGAATACCTACTGATGAGATATTATGTAGTTTGTTGAAATGGCACTTTCTTATTCTACCAGGAATAAAAAGCCCCTTAACACACAATACAGAGACTGTTTTCATCTCTTCTCACTTGTCAGCTCACAGTAGTGTTTTTCCACCGCTCAGTTATGTGCTAATTTTAGATATATTCTCAGTTTGGAATATATGAAGTCAGTCGTATGTGAGTTTAACTTAATTTAACACCACCTCCCAGCGTGCATGAGAAACACCCTGAACAGGTCAAAATTGCTAACACATATACGTTTACACTGAGAGTCTTTTTTTTTTTTTTTGGCCTTTTTAATGCCTTTATTGGATAGGTCAGTGAGAGAGTGACAGGAAAGTCAGGGAGAGAGAGGGGATGACATGCAGAAAAGGGCCGCAGGTCGGATTCGAACCCAGGGCTGCTGCAGGTAGGACTAAGCCTTAATGGTATGTGCTCTACCAGGTGAGCCACCGAGGCACCCCTGTGAGTCATTTTTTATTTAAAAAAAAAATCTCCATCCACACTAAAACACATCATTTTTTGTCTCTTTTGTGACCAGGTATAAAACAGTAATACAGTGTTTTATTCCATTATTAGAGTTCCTTTATAACAAGTGGATTGACTCAAGTTGTTCTTTTAAAGGTCCCATATTGTGCAAAGTGTAAAGATTTCCATGTCTTTTTCTATTATAAAGCAGGTCTAGGCTCCATATTAATCCTGTGAAAGCCTCAGTCCTCAGAGAAATGCACACGGCCTGTATTCAGAAACTGAGCCTTAAAACGAGCTGTCAGGACTTCTGTAACTCCGTGATGTCACAAAGCAGTCACTGCTCTCAGCCATGCCCCAAGCCCACTCAGAAAACAGTCAGCCAATCAGAAGAGAGGTTCAGAGTCTCTCTTCTGATTGGCTGACTGAAGAGTTGTTACTAGAGCTCCAGAGAGAAGCCTGAGATAGGAGATGTAAAACTACACTGTGATGGTTTTTTGGTTCTTAAAACAACAAATATATCTTCTTATGGATATCAACACTTCAAATAAAACACAGGTAAAGTGTAAAATATGGGACCTCTAAGCTAACTATGGCTCATATGCAGTTTTCTTCTTTGTTGATAAATGAGCACTGCCCCTGTAAAATAAACAAATAGTTGAAAGTAAATATGACTGTGGCTCATAAATACTACCTGTTAATTAGGGGAGTAATATTTCCCGCACTACTGCACTGCTTGATATGTCGATTGAATCACCATGTTATGATTGTGACGGCGTTGCAGAATGCATAAATACAGCTAAACGACAACAGATGTGCCGTGCAGTTGTTTATATTGACATTTTAAATGAACGATCACGGAGACAGTTAGACCTGACAGAGAGTTTACTGCCACAACAGCCCCCCCAGACATGTTCACTATCTGTTTATGTCAATTGACAAAGGGGTCCATTTTTCTTGTCCACACTAAAATGCAATGTTGATGTAGCTTAGTGTGGATGATGGGCCAAAATGGAAAGAACAACATGCATTTTCTAATTGTCTTGTGTGAAGATATTTTTTCACTTTCACAAATCAGCGCATGATTTTTCATTTTAAACACAAGATATACACATTTGGTGGTGACTGACAGAGTTTCTGAGAATGAATTATGAATGTAGAAAAAAATAAAATGATGTTCAAAATACATTCCCCATTGTAAAACTTGATTCTCTCTATTTAAGAAGCTGTAAATTGTACCTTGGTTACTGCAACAGAGTTACATTTTGGGTGTCATTAATCCTCTGACCATTTTTCATCACTGCAGTAACTAAGAATGTGCAGTGCTACAGTGTGTCCATGCCCAGTATCCTGGTCTGCTCCGAGCTGAATGCATTTGTATCCATCAGACATATAGTACATTTAGTGCTGAGTTAGAAGTCTTCCCCTGAAACACACTGAGTTGTGCCAGGAAGCTGCTACACTTCAGGTACAGAGGTAACTATTTTAATATTCACCAGACTTTTGTACCTCGTACTCTGATACTACAAACGTTACTGCAGGAATGAGCTACGAAACAAACAGAAGTCAGAGACCCTCATTCCTATGAAAAAAGTTCTGCTCGGAGGTTGTGAATATTTTTGATTTGTCTTGTTGTGATGTTGTTCATATGTAATTTATTACCAAAAGAGAGCTTGATCTCAGTGAGACTTTCTGAATAAAAAAAGCTTAACTATCCACCTATTATCTTGTATATTGATTGACATAATGTAAATAAGCCAGTTGTGCAATATATAAATATATATAATTTTAGAGCCCCAGTCTGCTTTTGGTTTGCAGCCAGTATGTGGACTTCAAGTTGCTGCAGGAGAAGGAAAATGGTTATTAGGTTAAACCAAAGTAGCTGATGAAGAAAACATAGGTTTGGTTTTGAAACAAAAGTAGTCTTCATTAGTCATACATGAAGTCCCTGACATCACACACTGTTGTGAAGCCAGCCTGGGCAGCAGAGGTATCATTTCACACACTGGAGGGCAGTTTTTACTTGTATTAATGAGATTGTGGGGACCCTGTGCACATTGTCACATTGTGGGGACTCGCATTCAAAAAACTACATCCTGCAAGATAAACCAGTTATTTTTAGGTTAAGATTTTGTTTATGGCTAAGGTTGGTGTTATTATGTTAATGTTAGTGTAAATCACAATGTCAGCATATTCTGAACTGTTTCTGCCTAAGTTCTGAAGACACAACCCAACTGCCTATAAGAGACATGTATCAAAACACAACACTCAGCTTTTTTTATACTCAAGCAAATTTTTCTTTTCTCTAGTGCGCCTTAGGAAGTGTAATCTGTATATGCATCTTTCAAATCATGCAAATCTGACACTGTGTGCTGTATGTTGTTAACTTAGTAATTATCACTCAAAATTTGAGTGTTGATGAGTGATGGAGTCAATAAACAAACAACCATTTATTTCTATATTCTGTTCATGGAGCCATCTTGAAAACTATTTTCTCCATTGTATTTCTGATCTTAGTCAGCCTTTTAAAGACAATTTATCCAGCCACTGTCTTGTCAGCACCTTGGGAGCTGTTCTGGCTGAAAGGACAGCTGGTCCAGAGGAAAGTCACGCTGTGATGAAGGTTGGATTTGGTTGGTTGAATGGAGAGACACTTCAGTAGTGCTTACACTGCACTGATGTCTTGAGTCTGATGTGAGTCTGGCATAGGTTTTCAAGGTAGGCATAAGCCCAAGTAGTGTGAGTATGTGTGTGTGAAGAAAAATTACTCCAGTCCAACTGGAGCCTTAGAAGCACAATTACACATAGGATTCTGTGTGCAGAGAGTTTGCGTTAAACTTCAGTCTAAATATTTGTGTGACCTCGTTCCTTCTTTTAACAGACCTCATCATCCTCATTGGAGAACTGGATAGCGTCTGTCCTGAATGAAACCCTCTTAAGGTGGACAGGGGGCATTAAAATTACATGTCCCAAAGGAGCGCTGCTACAGCAGGCAGCAAATCCACAGCCATAAATCAAGACCAGACGACTTTGATTTCTTCATTATCACTTCCTGCTGCAACAACAGAGGAACAGGAACATGTTGACAGGCCTGCTGACCTGCGGATGTGCACCATAGGATTCTATTTCTGGAGCCTCATTGCTTTTACAGATTAACTGCCCTCAAATATGGCCCCAATCCGTTCATTGCGCCACTAGCTTGACTGCTGCCGGAGGTTGTGCATATTCAAGCTTCAAAACACCCCACTGAACATCAGTCCAGTCATCTGAGGGGCTGCTGCCTTCGGCCTGTTTTTGAAAGCAGTGTCACTGCACTTTTTTCAGACTCATGCAAAGGAACGAACAATCATTCTCCATTCTTCATATAGTCATTTTTCAACTCACATGTCATTGCTCATTTCCATCCAAAGTTGTTGAAGGGAAAGATTGACATCCAAAGCTTTCAAACTAATACTGTGACACTGTGCTTAGATCAAGACTTAATATTTTATTGCAAGAGACATTTTCCTTGAGTTCCTGAGGGCAATCACACTGAAATCCCGTTGCCCACTGTTTTCATTGGCCTGTCTGGGGCTAATCAAGGACTTCCATCATCAGAATTGACATTTTCATATTGTATGAGAGAGAAAGTAGCAGATATTAACATATTCATGAACACTGACACATTCAATCATGTGAAATGGAAGACATGGGGCAAACCCTGAGCCATCAAGCCCTGAAACAAATAGCTTATGACATGTGAGGAACAGAGATTCCTGAATCCACCGGCACAACTTCAGCTCCACATCTCCTAGCACACAGCAACAGGCCGTCACTGGCACATTAACAATATTTTACTCTGTTATAAACCTGGCGTGTGTTGCTGGCCTCTGGATCAAGGCCTATGATAAGACAAAAATTAAAGAATAGGATTAAAGATGGATTATCAGAGAAACACTAAAACCAGCAAAGCAGCTGCTTTTGCATAAGCCCATCGAAAGCTCTTCAGGGAGACACAGTGCAGACCGATTTGTAGATTACATTTGGTTGTTGATGTGGTGGCCTCTTGTGTGGTTGGTATTAAAAGAGAGGGATGGAGAATCTAGATGAGCTGGAGCACCCTCTTCTGGGAGAAAACCCCAATAACAGCCGGGCAGCAGGGCCGGGGCAGGGGCCCGGGACTGGACAGGCCCCAGGTGGACTGTTCAAGGGCATCTTGGTTAAGTGTGAGGAGGACCGGGCCTACCCTCCCTTAGCATGGAGGAGCTATTGTGGACATCCTCCTGAGCTTCAGCAGCAGCAGCTACTGGACCCTTGCTCCTTGCCCCGCACACTGGAGTCCTTTTACCCACCGGCCCCCATCTGGGGCCACACAGACTCCCTGCTCAGCAAAGACTACCTGGAGACCACCTTTGTGGACATTCGGCCTGGCTCCACGCTGGAGAGGAAGCTGCTGGCCGAGACGCAGGACTTCCACAGTGTGTCCTACAGCATGGATGATGAGGATGACCTGCTTCCTGACTCTGACGTAAGACATCCCACTGATATAAAGTTATTTTCTTATGTACTTACAACAGATTGTGTGTAGTTGAATTACAAATTGTAATGTGCGAGTCGTCTCTTCCCTGCAGATACACAAAGAGAAAGACTGATTGATTGCTGAATGATTACTGTGATTTCCCAGAGTCCAAGGGGATGTCTTCATATGTTCAAGCAGAAGTCCAAACCCAAAGATATGTAGTTTACAATGATATAAAACTGAGAAAACCAGTGGATTAACTAAATCAGAGGATGGTTGCCATTGTTGATTATCAAAGCAGTTGCAATCAAGTAGTTGCATTGTTGCAATTCTTTTTTTGTTGATTGACTAGTCAGTTATTTGACTAATTGTTTTATCCATACACATAAATAATTATCACATCTGATCAGCTCATTTCCACCACATCTGCTTTGTTGCTCTGAGGAGTTTTATATTTAAAGGAAGAGAAAATCTCATATTCTCAGCGCAGATTCTGGGAATGAAAGAGGAACTTAAAATAGACATATGAGCGGTGCATTTCAGGGCAGGCAGCAACTGAATGCTTACTGTCAAACAGCCAGATTACATAAAGCTCCTCTCCTGCTGCGGTGCAGGTAATGGCACTACAGTAGCGAAGGAAGATGCCAGTTCTATTTCATAGATCACTGAGCAAAGCTCACCCTGGAGTGAAATGTAAATTAGCTTTAAAACGCTTACAGCGATCATGTGATGTTTTGGGAGTCAACATGAGAATGTATACGCTGTGAATGTCACAAATAAGTAGCTGCTGGTCGTCTAAATTATTATGAAAAGTCTCCAAGCAAGGTTAAAATAGATTAAAGTTTCAGTTCCACGCTGTGAACCATTTTACGATTATTACTTTGATTAAAAACACGATCAAGTGGACAAACAGTAGTATTACACACCATTAAAATCAACTGCTGCACAGTTTAGGTTGAGAGTTTGCTCCACAAGGACAAAAGAACAGAACATAACATTTTTTTCAAGCTCATTCTGAATGCTGGCAGTAGTGCGGTGATGCAAAGGCACAGGCCTGTGGGAATAAAACCTTGCTGTGACCTCAAAGAGGCACAGCGCAACATACTCCTTTGTTTCACTCCAAATGCTCAGTTAAAGGAATCAAACCCACAAATCCCACAAAACTCCCTCATTGCTTCATGAGGACTTTTCACTGATCAGCACTAGGCTGCCAGAGCAGGAGAGATGATCTCAGGAGTGTCCCATCCTGAGTGCCTTTACATATGAGCACAGTGTCAGTCTGGCTTTTGGCTCAATTTGAGATTTCAGATCAGATTTGCTTCATGTCAACAAAAAGTGCTCCAGGCAAATCATTGGTGATATGAAAGGTAATTCCAGACAGGATGGATCAATCCTATCATCAGAGATGTTCAGACCAGGCATGTGCAGTGAATGACACAGACATGAAAATAACCTTGAAAACTAATGTTCAAAATTCTGTGTGTAGTAAAGTTTGCTTCTTAACGGTCCCATATTTTACACTTTTCTGGTGTTTTATTTGTAAGTTCTGCTGTAAGCTCTGAGCCTCTCTTCTGATTGGCTGACTGTTTTCTGAGGGATCGAATAAAAATATAGCAGATTTTAGGTAAACACTCAGAGAAACCAAATCCTGCAAGGTTGGGGCAGGGCTTGTGGTGTGGCTGAGAACAGTGACTGCTTTGCTGTGACATCACAAAGTTACAGAAGTCCTGACGGCTCATTTTAAGGCTCAGTGTCTGAATTCAGGCTGTGTGCATTTCTCTGTGGACTGAGGCTTTGATATTTTCACAGTATTAATATAGTACCTAGACCTGCTTTATAATCAAAAAGGACATGGAAATCTCACTTTGTACAATATGGGACCTTTAAGAAAAAAGAGGGAAAGATGAAGAGAAGTTTTTTTATATAAGGCTGCAGTGTATGAAACATCTGCTCATTACAGGGGCATCTTTAGAAAATGCATCATTTTACAACATAAAACAAGCAGAGTAATAATATGACATGGTCAGAATGAGAAAGTCAGTCAGACTGAATATGTAGCTGTTTCAAAAAGATGCATGAGTCATGAATCACCTGCGGTCAACACAGCTACTGCACATCCAGACTAACCTCATTCAGTCACATTATCTTTCAGGCACAAGCAAAGTTTACCAGTTGTTGTGGACAATGTGGACGTAACATGAGAAAAAAACAACCACATTTTGTGTATTATGTTTATATGTTTACTGCAAGTTTTACATTGAGTAATTTACCTACTTTGGCATGAATAAGCTTTTGGTCTAAAGGAACATTTCACTCAAGTTACAAAAAACATTTCTTACTTATCCTTTTAGTTGTATCTAGGCATGTAGATAGTTTTGGTTTTACTTGTCTGGGTTTTTAGGACATCTCCCACCACATCAATAAAGATAACACAAACACACAGTTGTATTAGACACCACTAAAAAAACAAGAGCCATTGGCTGCCACAAAGTTGAAAGTTGCTCACAGCATTTGAAAATTACATATGAAAAATTCTGTGAGTGTCTTTCCAAAACCAGTGTTTTGAAAGAAACTACTTTGCATCAGAGAAATGTTAACTGTGGAACTGTGGTTTCCAGAGTAATGCAGACATTTATGGAGACGGTCGCTGCTGAATTTTTTAAAATGTCATTTTTAATTATGAAATCAAATTCATTTACAATGATCTCCATTGCATTGGTGTGGAGGCAGAAAACTCAAAGATAAATATCTCAGAAGCTGAACAAACAAAAGTAGAGGAATCTGTATGAACAGATAACACAGAGGTGTTTCTTTCTAATTTGGACTACCAGACCCTCTAACCAGAATGCAATCTGTTCGAATCCCAGGACTCGTCCATTGATGACTTCAGTGATACAGACAGCGAGAGCAACTTCCCTCTGATGATCCCTCAGGACTACCTGGGTCTGGCCTTTTTCTCCATGCTCTGCTGCTTCTGGCCCCTGGGCATCGCTGCCTTCTACCTTTCACAGAAGGTTAACACACACACACACACACACACACAGACACACACACACAAACACTCTCAGTCCTGAGCTGACAAGATATAACCTGGCAGTGCAGTTCACAGCCAAGGGTGATGTCTTACCCTCTGCAGTGTGTGTACACTAACAACAGGTCTGGTATGTTAAGTGCTGTGCATGTGTGGACATTATGGAATTGCTTTGGAGTTTAGAGTCTCAACAACCCAAATTGAACAAGAAAGATGTGCAGTGTGGTTTTATATATTTACATTATTTTAGAATCACTGTCTCTTGTGCCATAATTCAGAGTGATTGTTTATACAGAGGCTTCCTTAATATGTTTTTAAGATTTTTATTGAATAAACATGCCCATACCAGTGTCATGACTCGAAAAAATCATGTCCACAACCTTCCAATCACAAGCGTAATATCTACAGTCGTGAACAGCTCCAACAAAGCATAAGCTTCCCTTGTTAGTGTTGTTCAGGTTGACAGGCTGTGAACTTTGTGAAACCACATAAAAACAATAAAACACAGCAAAAAAGAAACAGAGACAAGTTTGAGCAGCTGATTTTTTTCTTCTTCTTTAATAATTGATGTGGTGACACCTCTAGATGATGTCTCCAGCCTCCTGATCTGGATAGATGTCAGCTCACAGGACGTTCCTCGCACATGTAGAAACTTCAGTCTGTACGTGTTATTTATTATGTCACACGATGTCTGAAGTTACCTGCTGTCCTTTAAACCTGAGCTGTAGTCATCGTCACATGTAAAGTATTACTGAAGTAAAAACACAACAGTGGGACAGATACTGTTGATAGAAAACTATAATAATAATAATAATAAATAAGATATACCAATAAATACAGTATACCATATCCATACTACATAATCCCTGTCTAATAATATTTATATTTCAAATGCCAGTGGATTTATTTTTCACTGTGTGCTAATGTAGCAAAGAGTCTAACAAGACATGGAAAATGAATCAATTAAAAATCTGTATACCTCAGCTACCACCTGCAACCAATATACCAGTCTCCCTTATCTCTTGTTGTCCAAAATGAGTCTCTACAGAGGCCGAGGGCTTCACTAGCTACAGATACAGATACTGATACATTCAGAGGAGCAACACTGAAATGAGATACTGCAGCTACAGCACATGTGAGAGCAGTAATTTGACGGATGAAATTATCAATCTCTTGTACAGCAAAGTTGGTGGAAATGTGGAGCAGGTCTAAGGGAACAGGGGACAACTTCTCTGCACAAACTATGTCATCAGTCACTATTACCAGTGGCAGTGTGAAAAAGCCCCTAACACCTCTATCTCTAGTCACCAGAGGCCCACACTTTATATAGGCATCAGTCCAGCAGTGTGGGAGGGGGGGGGGGATCCCATTAACGCTTTTACAAAACTAACTGGCAGCAAGCTGCAAAGGCCTTTTGATCAGATCAATAGCCTTCGTTAAGGTTTAATTAGAGTCATAACAAGAAGCCCCAAGGTGATAGATTTCCAATATTGTTGAGTGGTACCTAAAACAGGGGTCAGAGACAAAGACAAGGACTAGAGGGAGAGAGGAAGGAAGGAGGAGAAGGTGATGAATGAGGCACGAACGGCGGGTGTGATTCAGAGATGGAAGATAATATGGGTTTAGCGTGTGATTGGAATGAGTGGAAGAGGAAAGTGTAGGCCAGGGAGGACATTGACAAATGATGACAAATGCTGTTCCCCCACCCAGCCCCCCCTCTCTAATCCTTATCTCACTCTCCTCTCTCCTCCATTTCTCAGACCAACAAGGCATCGGCTCAGGGGGATTTCCAGGGGGCCAACGCAGCGTCCCGCCAGGCTCTGTGGCTCTCAGTGCTCTCCATTGTGTTTGGAATCATAACGTACATCTGTGCCATCGCCGCGTTGATTTCCTACCTGTCCGGGAAACCACCATAAAAGCGACTGCTGCACGGGGACGCACATAGAAAAAAAAAACAGACCTCCTACACAACACACGCCAACATATCACCTGCAAATGTAAAGTAACCACAGTCTTTGTCTGTCAACCCAGTCTGCAGTCATATTTTATCTACACCAAGCTGGAAAAGCCAAGGACAGACAGTAAAAATGCAACAGGAGAGCTGGTGTATCACCATAATCACTTCTAATTGGATTAGGACATAACTCAGCTCAGAGGACGTTCCTCGCACGAGAAGAAAAATCATTGAAAGTTATTCAGTATCATTCCATGTAGAAGATTCAGTCTGTAAGTGTCACTTATTTTGTCAGCTGGGGTCTTACGATACCTGCTATCCTTCAAATCTGTGCTGTCGTCATCATCACGTTTAGCATTATTAGGGAAAAAAAAAACTGTGACAGCAAATGCAGATATTATCACTGTAGATATCACTGTCACAAAACAATGGACGAATAATGAGAAGCAGAGGGAGAAAAGACAGGATATGTGGCCTCCACTGCCTGGGAAGAGCCGAGCGGAGGGCAGTGTGCGGCGATGGAGTCTGCAGATTTATGAGAAGGTCACAACAAGGACGTGGCAGCGGCTAAATCCTGATGGACCTTGCTGTTGGAGGGGCTGAGCCAACGCTGTCGCTGGTGGCGGCTTCACAGCCCCAGAGCTTTATTTTTTAAAACATATGACGGGCCAGAAGCAATATTCTTTGAGAGAACCCAGAATTAATTTCTACGCCTCTGGTCAGAGCGAGGGGACCCACGGGGGGGAAACATGCACATGCACACGCACATGGATCAACCCATCCTGATTTCACATGCAGCATCATTCACTGTGTACCTGCAGAGAGGACTGATTCTGCTTTGTTTATGCTGAGTTCAATAAGTATCTTTATGTTGAAATAACACGAAAAGGTAAATGAAAAACACATATTGTGCCATTATATAGGAAAATAAATAGAAGAGTTTTAAAATGAAATGCAAGGTCGTGATGTGAACACTGGCTTGAGGTATAAAAATAAAGGAACTGCTTTGTACAGTACACTGCATATACATAGGAAATGATCAGATACACAGAGGGGTGCAGACCTGCGAGGAAAAGTGCCAAAAATATGGAAGAAACTCTGCAGACGAACCTTTTATGAGCTGTTCCATTAATAGAAGCAACCAGGCTGCTACTCCGTGCTCCCCAAATATAGATTCTGCTATTTTCTCCGTTTCCAAAAAAAATAAGAGGCCTGAAATCCGTCGGGAAGTTGCTTCTTGCAGTATGACAAACTTAAAATGTAGTTCTCTACTTAAACTTGTGTAAACAAAGTTAACACTTTGTTCAGATGAGCAAAGGGGAAAAAACATGTTGCAAAAAGTCGTGAAGACGTGACAAGACAGCGCCCAGCCATGTGATGCATGAGTTAGCATAATCTCCATTTCGGTTACATCAGATACCTGCATGGCGAGTTTGTAGTTTGACATGTGCAAACCTGCTCCAAGCTTCAGCCACCTCCTTCATTTGGTCCTGAATCACTGCAAGAGCAGCTTTGACAAGAGGAGAAAACAACTATACTGGTTTGACGCTTATACGTGCCATTAACAAAAAGAAAAAAAGCGAACAAGGGAACTCCAAATAAACCTTTTAAAAAATGGCTGTAAGGAAGAAATTGACATTTTCTATGTAGATGTATAGTTTTTATAGAGTCCACAGCTGAACTACAAATAGTTCAAATCCTGACTGTTTTCTGCAAACTGGGTGTTGTATCACGACTGAGCTGATAGATCATAATCACTATAGGTGATGCGTGTAGACACACCTGTGATATCTCGGTGTCTAACCCTTGTCTGCTATCACTGTTGGTGTGCTGTGATACAGCTGCACTGACTGAGTCCACACACGGTGTCGTACAGTCCTGACAATCCTGAAACACCCTCTGTCTCCACTGGACATTTACATCAAAAAAAAAAAAAAAAAAGACCCTTTGTTGTTACAGCTGAGTTACCACAATTAGTGATTTCAATGGGAGCATTTAATGTGGATGCCTTGACTGATCACGCTGGCATGAAACAGGGTCTGGTCAGATCTGTCTCACTTTTGTGTCACTTGTAAGAGGTAACGACTGGACGGACGCAGCCAAGTGGACAACTGGTGTGAGTCGATAAAGGTCAAAGGTTGTGGAAAATGAGATTTATTAGTCGAAGAGATGTTCGCTTCTTTCCCAGTTCACATCCTTGTATTACATGTGAATATTAAACTGAAGGAAAAATCAATGAATCCCAATAAATGCACTTGTTTGACTTTGATCTTTCCTCTTTTCAATCTGGTCTTCTTTCAAATATCCTCATGTAAACCCCACCGTCTTCTGACTGCAGCTGAACTGAAGCAAAGGTAGCCCAAAGTGGTCGTTGAATATTTTATTACAACATCAGTATTTTTATGCGGTGTTTAAAAAAAGACTAGAAAAAAAAAAGAAAAAAAGAGAGCTGCTTCTTCATCAGAGGGTTTTGGAGTACCGCCGCCTGACAGAGTCCCTGTAGAACTGGAAGATCTTCTCTGATGCTTTCTGACTGACTGCTATACACTGCTGCAGCTGCAGAAGAAGAGAAACAGACATTAAAGACAAGCCAAAATATGAAAGGTCTGTGATAATCACCACAGGCAGAGACAGGAAAACATCTCGTCGTCATCGGTCCTGATAGAAATCGCTGATAGAGCTTTCACAGTAGTGACAGATGCGTGATGAATAAATTGTGCAATGTCGAAGTCTTTCTGGGAGAAATAACTCATCCATTCACTCACCTCATGAACTGAAAATGATCCTTTGGTTGACGACATCAATACTCTGCGTTCTGTGCTGTCAATAGCAAAGGTCATCAAAGCTCGACTTTCCTGGTGAGACGGGAACAGAAATTTCCACGAATGTTTTTCACAGGCAAAATCATACAAGCAAAATTCCCCAAGTGGTAACACGTCATTAATCTGTGACGCTCACTGTATTTTACAAATGAATCTGTTATAATGAAATTAAGATTTTCTTTTTGGTGTGCCCTGAATCTGAGTCTGTTCACCATCTCCCAGAAAACAGGCCTGAACCACAGACTTATAGAAGGTTAGGACAGAGTGAAATCTGCTGCTCTTAGTTTTCTAGCTGAAACGAGAAGCGATTTTGGGACCTGAATTATCTTTTACATGCACAACGTACAAGATATGAGTCACTGAAGTAAAACTCATTTCACTGTGGAAACAGACTTAGAGCAGACTGGCCTGTAGGAGGGTTTATATGTTATGTGTAATTTACTCTAATGCATCAGACTGCTAATGTGTATTAAATCTGTTTAAAGGCTTTTCAAGTGTGTAGTCTATTCATGAACATACAAACCTGAGGCCTTTAAATGTCCTTTTTACTCCTGAACAATGAAACTGATGATTTGGTTGATATGAACCAATAAAACATACACAACTCTTCCCACACCTCTCACCCCAGTGAGTACACACATGATAAAACTGGTTCCTCTCAGCTGATCCATTAACATTTTTCTGAATTCAATTGTTTAGACACCACAGGACTTTTTCAAAAATTTAACCAACAGCTACACTCAATATAAAAGTATTTGTTTGTTTATTAAGATCCACATTAGCTTTTGCACAGCAGCAGCTATCCTCCCTGGGGTCCACACAGTTCAGATGTTGTCAATACAACTGTACACACTCGCACTACTCATTACACTACACAGCATAACACATAATCATGCACACAACAATAACAACTGACTAAATTTAATTAACACAAACACAAAGGGAATGGACATGATTATCTATATATATTATTATTATTATATATAGATAAATATTATCCTTAAACACTGCATGACCATGAGACACACTAAAATATACTAATTAAATTACTACATTTTCTTCTTAGGTGATGCTCTTTTCGTGTTTCTTTAAAACCATATATATCATTTTGTTGTATAGTAATCTCCATTCCTGCATTGCTCTGTATATGTATGTATGTATGTATGTATGTATGTATGTATATATATATATATATATATATATATATATATATATATATATATATATATACACACACACACACACATACATACATACATACATATATAGCAGCATGCCTTGTTGAATACTTGTGTAAACTTGTACTGATGGATAGTTTTTTATTCCTTATGAAAACCCTCAGTGAATACAGCAATCTATTTCTCACTTCAAACCAAGAGAGAGATTCATACATATTTCATATTCGTGTTCGGGGGTGTTTTTTTTTTTTTACACAGCACACGAGCCTCAGATTTACCTTCTCCTGAGCTGCAGTGGGGTCTGTGATGATCTGACCGTCTGCGTCGATGGCACAGGTCACTCCGCAGAACAGGCAACTCATAGGCAAGCCTGTGTCCATGAGAGCCATACAGGCGGCATTCAGGAAGCAGGACAGGAGCTGAGGACGCGCTAAGGAGGAACACGCACCAAGGACCAACAACCATCAGGAGACCACTTCAGTGACCCACCTGCACACTGGGAATGAACTTTACCACAGCAGTGAACTTTACTGAAGGATACTGAGCCATCGTCATGCAACACCTGGAGAATGAGAGTGAGGGAGGAGCGAGGATGAAGAGACAAGAGCAGAGATGCCTCACAGGTTTCTCGCACACACTGCTCCTGGGATCGCTCCCTGACACCTAGAAAGTAAATAAAAGATGGGATACATGCTTGAATCAGACAGAAACCTACTGGCTCACTTACTCCACCTTGTGGTGTGTGGGGGGGTATAGCAGCTTTGAACAGAAGAAGTGGACAAGGCTCTAAAATTAACAGTTACAACCTTCTTAAAACTCTGAAGTTTGACTTAAATTTCCTCATTTCCCTTTAAATGCTTCTAGAGACATCTCTTTTCTATTATTATTATTATGTGCAACTTATCCTTACAATTTCTTTTTCTATTATTATTATCATAAGCACTACATTGTAACTACAGTATCTTGCCTACACTGCATGCATGACTTTAAAGAGTAAATAATCGCCCACACTGCATCAGCAACATTCAGGTACTACATTAAACAACAAATCAGATGAAGCTGCATAATAAGATTTTTTCCCCTTTGGCTAAAGACTTACTTGGCAGTCCCACTTTGGGCTGTATCAACACCTCCAGTGTGGCCCGGTCATAGATCTCCTTGCTGACCTTAACCTCAGCTGGTCCGTACACTCCAGCCAACACACTTGTGTCACCTGCAGATAAAAACAAAAGAGGAGAAACAACTTAGAGGCTGTGGTCACTGAAGCGTCCACTGGAGATGGATCATATTTATAACTGAGGCACTGAAAAATCAACTAGAATGGCCAATAATACAACACCACCTCAAAACAGACAATGGCCATCATACAAAATAAAAGCTTTCAATGTCACATTCATTCATTGCTCCACTTTCAGAGCCAATATTTAGAATAAATAATGTCACCATGAAACAAACTAGATGTTTGAATTAACAGGTGCTCAGGCCTCATGTGTTTTTGTAAATAGGGAACTTAAATCTTATTTTATTAAAAAAAAACAAGTGATCACTTAAAGCCAAGGTCTGATTTAAGTCCATGTCCTGCATTGATGGGTGGTAGACAGACGGTAATCTTACATCACAGCTGCTCTCACTATATATGTATTGGTCTCACCTTGTTTACTCCCACAAAACAGGAGCAAACACTTCTCTTAGATATTATTTCTTGGAAACCACCTTTGAAGACAGTCAACCTATTCGTAAAAAACACAAGATGTCATGTTGTGAACCTAAAGCCTGGTCTCTGCAGGAGCACCCAACGTGTGGTCTCCACTCCGGACCGGGCAGAAATCTCTATCTGCGATTGTTGCTTTCAGAGTAAAAATCCGTTTTCACAGATTTGTCAGTGGCTTCTGAGCAGCGTTATCAATTTCTACACAGGGGCTAAGAAAGCGGGGAGCTACAGCACACTGAAGATAATCCCAAACATGAACGAGTAGCCGCCTCCTACAGCCGCCTCCGGGACATATTTCCATGTGTCCTTACCTTGGATGAAGGACGCTGAGCCGTCAGGTCGGGACAGTAAGCTCTGCTCACAGCCAAACTCTCTCAGGGCAACATTTGAAGAGCCGCACACCTCCATCACGCCGCCACCATCGAGGAAAAGTCGTTCGTCGAGGGTAGATGATGTCACTTGTTTTGCCGCTGAAGGACCCTTTCTGATGACATAAGAGCGAAGAGGTAGAGCTGACAACTGCTTTAATTAATCATACTGACCGCCGGGATGGTCATAGGGAGAGAAAAAAATATCAATATCAAATCAAGTGGTAGTCATGTCTTAATTTACGCTATTTTTTATGATTGGTCGTTTTATCATGTTAACGGGTCACCTTCATAATAACCAGCGGTTTCACTTCCCTCTTGTGGTCACAACAGGAAACTGCAACAATAAAATAGTAAAAACTGCGTTAATAGAGACATGAAGACATACATCACTTCCGCTGAATACTTTCAAAATATGACCCACTGGGACCATACGAAACGAAGTAACGTTAAACTACCAAAAACTAGCCAACCTATTTAAGCAAACGACGCCATAATATTGTAGTTTGTGCATACGGATGTCCTTCATTGGTGATGATAAAAAATAATGTGTTTAAATTATTTCGTGTTCGGTGACACTGGGGAGGTTCGACGCATAGTCAACGCTGATTAAAATCGTAAGAAATGTGTCAAAGCAGAAATGACCACCACTTCCGGTACATACTTTCAAAATACAGTGACCAAATTAAAGTAAAGGAACTAGCAAAAATTAAATCATGATTATCATCATTTTCCAGAGGTTACCTGCCCCTTCTGCCAGCTGTTCATCTGCAGGCCAACAGGAGACTATGCAAGTGTTTGGACACGGAAATCCACAGAGTGAGGGACTTAAAACATGGAGGTCAGAATATAAGATGTTACTTGTACCTGAAATACTCCTGTCATTTATCCAATCAGTAACACAAAGCTGTTCCACAGTGACATTATATGCCCTTTGATTCATTTTGTTTTTTCCTTGCAGAGAAAGGCATTATCATTGTCCATACTGTGCAAAGACAACTATAACACGGAAACAGTTTGAAAGTCATATGGACAAATATGTGGAGACGAGGTCAACAACAGCAGCCACCTGGCAACTAAAATCCCCAGCCTGCAGCTCCACCTGACCCACCTGTCCAGTCCCTGCAGTCCATCCCTCTGCTTTAACAGACAACGCTGACCAGTGAACAGGTCAAATATTAAGGGACAGCACGGAGAAAAATACCCTGCCTTACGAGAGCTTTCACAAACTATCATAACTAGTTTACATACACAGGACTAAAAGCAATCAATGCCAGCACTGAGTGAAATGCAGAATGCAAATTTTTACCTCTGCTCAGCTCTGACACTGCTCAATCTTTCCAGCGGTCTGAATACGACCAGTGACCACGTTGATATTTCCTTCGGTGATCCTGTTATGGTCGATCACTGTAAGCGAAGTTTGAAAAAGCAGTAAAGAACATCTTGAAAAAGGTGGAACATCTTGAATGTGATGAATGTGATGACCCTCACTATGCTCTTTTAAATCTTTTCTTAAAACGGACTTTATTTAATAGCTTTTTCTTATCTGATGGTTTTTGTTGTAGCCTAATAGTTTTAATTATTTATCTTGTTTCACATCAATGTTTAAAAGTTGCTCTATAAATAGTTGTTGTTGTTTTTGTTGTCATTATTATTCACCCAATCTGTTCTGAATTCATCAATGCAGACCCATTTTAGTCTATAGATAATTAGAGCAACCTTATGAGGAAAGAAAAAACTGCAAAATACGTTCTTATAATCTTGGTTTCAGTTTTTAAAATCTGAACAAGGTCACTGCATGAATGTGTATCTGTCAATGATACAACAATGCGGAAAAGGTTGGGAAACGTGTTTGACGGCCTCAGGTAACAAATGCTTCCTTGATTTTTTTCTTAGTCAAGTATGATTATTCCAGACAAGATCTTTGTCTTCAAATTAAGAGCAAAGACTGTAAAGGTGCAGTAAACATATGTTCTGTTCTGCACCCAAACCCCTTTAGCCATACACTCAGTTGGCTCTTAAACTATATGCAGTCTAATACAGCAGTCCTCCTGCACGACGATTATAATGATCAGTTTGTGTTGAAACTGTTATAGGACGGTGATGATTCAATTTGATGGCCATTTTGGAGGCTGCAGTTTATATTTATATCATATTATTCATTTCAGTGAGAATGGGATAACTAACAGAGACACCTCTCTGTATATGTTTTAGCAGCACCACTGAACAAACAAAAACAACAAAACAAAACAAAAAACTGAACATTATGTGATACATTACGGTAGGATTTCTTGTAGGGCTGTTGTATTTGACTGCATAACCTTTAGCATTAATATTACTTGAGTGTATATATCTTTACTACACCTTTATAGTAGGAAAAACATCACCCACATTGCATAGCAAATATGTCGTAGAAAAACATGAAGATAAAAATAAGTTTATTTATGATGCACTATTCAAAACCAGAGATTGGAGATATTATAAACGAATTATATAAAATATAAGATTACAAAATATAAAACACCAAGGAATATTGGACTATTAATAAATCAGTAGGGATCCAAAACATTGCACTTTATTTTAAACGTGACGCTTTGGGTCACTTCGAGTTTTATTTTTGAAGGTTAGACCGGAAGTTATGAAAACTGATTTGACCGGGTGAGTGTGGTTGTGGATGGAAATTGAGGCACTCAGAGCTGAAAGGCGATAAAACGGTTGTTGTCACCTTGTCCTGTCGTGCAACTCTTGGACATCTACTGTAGTTTTGAACATTTCTGACACGCCAGCTGGCAGAGCGGTTGAATAAGTACGACAGTGGACTGTGCAGATGGCGGCTGTGAGCAGCATGAAGAAAATGTATGGAGTGTGTTTCCACGCTGTTCGCCAGACGGCAGGACTGAAGGCATCGAGGCTGCTTCAACACAGAGCCTTCAGGGTCACTGTAAGTTCAAATGTGCAACATAGTGAGCTGGTGTTGTTCTGCTAGTAGCCAACGTCAGCTAAATAACATGAAAGGTCGCTGTAGCAGATGGAGGACGCTGAAGTTGGCTTCCGATTCGTCAGTGAAATACTGATCGACTGATGCTCTATTATCTGCACATGTGACTGTTTTGAAAAGCTGTTAGACAATGTAGTTAAACCTTTAGCTCTGTTTGAACACTACCACCGCATTTGTTAAAACTTAATTTCAATCGTGAGCGTGAGGAAAGGTGATTTCACTTTTTTCCCCACATCCAGATCAGATCAGAGCAGGTCCAAACAAGAGTGTTTTTCTAACTTTTCTACTTGTCAAATCTGGGCTAGGTAATCACAGATAACCCAAAGACACTTCAAAACCTCACAGTTTCAGATTGGTGAATTTTTTTAATCTGTCGGTCGCGTATTGTAAGTTTCCTTGAACTTGTGCCTTAGCTGACGAATCAGAAACGAACTTCAGCGTCGTGCTGGAAGTTCAGTTACCGCAATGGGTTGTGGGGTAGCTAGCTTAGCTGACGACCAAGCAGGAAAAAGCTTTACGTTAATTATGTAAAGGTTCCTCAATTTATCGAGTAAACATGAGGTTACTACATGTTTATGAATATATATATATATCTATATTTAGAAATGTAATTAGTAGCTTGACCTTGTGTTTGTTGTTGTGACTCTAAAGCACAGGTAGCTAGCCGGCTAAACTTCGCTAGCTACGTGCCTATTGGTCGAAGAAAGGGGCGTGAGGAGTTCAATTGAAGCAATCTGATATGTGCAGAGAAATATATTGAAGTAAAACCTGTGTACCACTGCTTTACTGTATAAAAATAAATGCCATTATGCATACAAAAATTGCTCAGTCATTGACTGTGTTGAGGTGGATGGTAAAGGAGCAAGTAAAATGACCGTGTGTCAGCTCCAGGATCAAAAACGTATCAAATTAATACTTGGAAAATGAGTATTTTCTGAGCTGACTGTGAGGATCACAGTGTTCTTCCATCACTAGACTACACCTTGGATTTTTACGTTTTAGGACAGAACAGTCCATTCATATTGTATAATTTGTTTAATTTATTATGACGATAAGAGTTTGTATTCTTATTATTGTTGTAGTATTTATTTATTTATTTGATTATTGTTACAAAGATAAGATTTTGTACATTCTTAAAAATACAGCTATAGCATGGAATTAGAACAACATCCCATCTTCCTGTTTTAATGCTGAAACATGTTAAGTCACAGAAGAAAAAAATCTCAACAGATGCATCAAATCTTTTAAAGAGGAAATGTGAACATATTCAAATAAAATCGCCTTTCGTAAAATAACATAGATAATAACATTTTATCAGGGCAGGTGCAGTGTTTTTTCTTTGGATGTTGTTATTACGAGAAAGATGAATCCTCCTTTGTGGTGTCAGTTTTAGAGAAGGCCTTTCTTTGCCACAGCCACAGTGGTGTTGTTAATAAATAATGCTTGTATTCAACCTTTCAGGCCATGCACCGGCAGCAGCCCTTTGACTCATCACTGGAAAAGCCGCAGTTTCCTGGAGCCTCAGCTGAGTTTGTGGATCATCTTGAGTTCATCCAGCCCAATGTCATCTCTGGGATCCCAGTGTACCGGGTGATGGACAGACAAGGAAATATCATCAACCCCTCTCAAGACCCTCAGGTACAATCAGCTTGCTTACACCTCTGGTTATTAAAAGTGGCAGTGTAACATCTTGTTTATTCATTGGTTGTTTTGTGTGTTTGTTTCCTGCTTAGCTCTCCAAAGAGACAGTTCTGAACTTTTATCAGAAGATGACTCTGCTCAACACAATGGACCGCATTCTCTATGAGTCTCAGAGACAGGTACATTTTTCCTCTTGCATTTCCTTGTTTAACCATGAAACAGCAAGATCACTGTGAAAGAGGGTTAATTCGTTTTTTGATTACAGGGTCGAATCTCCTTCTACATGACCAACTATGGTGAGGAGGGGACACATATTGGTAGTGCTGCTGCCCTTGACCCAAATGACCTGGTCTTTGGTCAATACAGAGAGGCTGGTAAGAATCAAGCAGCACACGGTTTTAGATCATTTTACTTGACTTAGTTCCTTGTTAGATATGAGGTAGGTATAGAATAGTTGTCATGATTAGTAGCATAGCTCTTTTAAAAACAGCCTGTGTTTTCAGATAGCCCTCTGGACCATACATAAGCTGATCAGTGTCAGCAGTGATTTTAGCTCTGGTCCAAGCTTATGAGGCAGTTTATTCAAAACAGGTGTGCTGGTGCATGCTTTGGTGCCCGTTGATGGTTAGGGCAAACAAAGCTTCATTCAGTCAGTGAATCACATGACATGTCTACAATACACTCATGTCAAACTGTATCAGTCATTCAGTTCAGTCATTTAGAAAATTCACTCAGTCAGTCTTTGTTAGTAGAAACAGCATCAGAAGTTCTTCACATCAAAAAAATAAACACATAGAATACATGGAGAAATAGACCAGCAACATATCTGTATGGAAACAAACCGAACACAGTACTCTTAAAAGATGAGTTAAAATACAAACTTGTATAGCATACATACAATGCAGCTCAGCATGCTTTACATCAAATAAAACAAAAAAACGTTAAAAGCATTCAGACAGATACATTTTAAAAACAGATGGTCATCAGGTTTTCATTCCTAATTTTCTTTTTCCTGTCTCACCCCTTGCACGCCCTCCTGCTACTGTACATCCTTTTAAATGTGTCCCTAACTGCTCTCTCAGGGGACAGTGGGTTACTTCTCTTAATCACTGCTTTGCTCTTTTAACTGTTCCCACTGTCTATAGAACGTCTTCACTACCTTCCAGTCATTTGAATCACCCCTCATACACCTCCCTCACGTCCACTGAATATAATGACCATCAGTTGCCCAGGTTTTCTTGTCTTGCGAGTAATAGTGTTATAATTCCTATGTGGCCCTGCAGGAGTGTTGATGTACCGTGGTTTTCCTCTGGATCTGTTCATGGCTCAGTGTTACGCCAATGCTGATGACCTTGGCAAGGGTCGGCAGATGCCTGTCCACTATGGCTCCAAAGACCTGAACTTTGTCACCATCTCCTCTCCTCTGGCCACTCAGATTCCTCAAGGTGAGCTGTACACATCTGTGTTAACTTCTCCGCATACATGCATACACCTGTAAATATATACCCATGCTGGATGTGTCTGTTTCAGCGGCTGGAGCTGCATATGCAGTCAAGAGAGAAAACACCAACCGCGCTGTAATCTGTTATTTCGGAGAGGGAGCAGCTAGTGAAGGGGACGCACATGCCGGCTTCAACTTCTCTGCCACCCTCGAGTGCCCATTGATATTCTTCTGCCGAAACAATGGCTACGCCATCTCTACCCCCACCAATGAACAGTACAGGGGAGATGGCATTGGTAAGAAGCCTTGTTGTGGTTTTCTGTATAATTTAATTTGAGATCTGCAGCTGCTTTTGTGAACACACCTTTCATTCTTTCTCAAATTGAACAGCTGCCCGTGGTCCAGGTTACGGCATGCTTTCCATCCGTGTGGATGGTAATGATGTGTTTGCTGTGTACAATGCTACAAAGGAAGCTCGCCGCAGAGCTGTGGCTGAGAACCAACCCTTCCTCATTGAGGCGATGACCTACAGGTTAGTTGAGTGGTTTGTGACAAAACTTTTAGACTTACAGCTCACCATTATGAGGTTCTGGTTAAATTTTTGTTGCTTAAAGCATATACTGACAAACCTTTGTAGTCTCATGTGGGCAACAAGCAGCTTTTTTTTTTTTTTTTTTTTTTTTTTTTTAGATATTTTTTGGGGCTTTTGTGCCTTTATTTGACAGTGGAGATTGACAGGAAAGGGCAGAGTAAGGGGAATGACATGCAGGAAAGAGTCGGACCAGTTGGGAGTCGAACCGGTGACTCACTCATTTGCACTATGTATTTGCACTCATGTGGTATGTGCCCTAACCATTCGGCTATCGGGTCGCCCCACAACAAGCAGCTTTTAAATGCAGAATTTCCTAAAATAAAACTGAGCCGTACAGTATTACAGAAATTACAGGCATTGTTTAGGTTGTTTTTTTGTTTTTTGTTTTTTTATCTTTTTAAATGAGAAATCATGTCTTGGTAATTAAAGACAGAATGGCCATCATGCAACTTTGAATAAGATATAAGGCGGAACTAGCAGTTGGTGGTTAGACACCAAATGTGACTTCAGCCTAGAGGTGGAATGACCATTATAAATTAATATACCAAAACAGTCAGAAACATTTGGCACCAATTGATATAAAATCATTTATAAGCTACAGTATGTGTTTGAAACTGAAGGGAATTAGATGATTATAGTTTGGACAGACCTGTGTATATTTTTATCAGCTTTCAGCCAGCTGCTGCAGTGAACAAAAGTACAGCTAGAGAAGGTGGTCTGGGTTTTTAGATGTAGCGTTCACTCTCTGTGGTTAAACTGCCATGTGAACCAGACAACCACAACCACTTCCACCACCTGCAGATGCTTTCAGCAACATATATTTTGAGCTGGAACTGCTGTAGGTTTAGTCATAAGTAATGCACGGCTTTAACATTGCACTCCTATAACATTATCAGACTCTTGATAGCCGGTTAAAAACAAGGATCAAAAGCATTGCAGCAGAGCTCAAGTGACTAATCAGAGCTCAAGTGACTAATCAGAAGAATAGACATAGCTTTTTATTTTACATACATTTACTTAGATTTGAAATTGTATTGCATATATTAAAAGCACATACCTGCAGTATTAATATTTGAAATTGTAAGAATTTGAAGCCCCTGATGTAAAAGAGCCAATGAGGGGACAGGATTTTAAATTGTTGCAATTCTACATTTTTTTGAAGAGGAAAATTTCTACCAAGGCTTGTAGAAAATGTATCAAGCCCTAAAATATTCTTATGGAAAGTCAACTGAAGAAAAATAATTCTGCTCATTCTTCAGAATTGGCCACCACAGCACCAGTGACGACAGCTCAGCTTACCGCTCAGTGGACGAGGTGAACTACTGGGACAAGCAGGACCATCCCATCTCCAGGCTGAGACATTACATGACAGCCCGCAGCTGGTGGAGCGAAGATGATGAGAGGAGCTGGAGGAAGCAGTCCCGCAAGACGGTGATGGAGGCATTCGAGAGGGCTGAGAGGCGCCTGAAGCCCAATCCCGAACTGTTGTTCACAGATGTGTACCAGGAGATGACGCCCAACCTGGACAAGCAGAGAGAATCCCTGTGGAGGCACGTGCAGCAGTACAAAGAGCACTACCCACTTGACCTGTATGATAAATAATCGCATTCACAGGATGGAATGAGCTGTAGTTTGGTGAAAAATGTGGGAGTGGGTCAGGATTGAGACTGTTGCACACCTTTTACTATTAATAAAGAGGTAGTTTTGATATGATGTGTCAATATCTTTCTGCACAAGGAAGAATGATTGTGCTTTCAAAAATACTAAACTTCATGCCTCTGGATTCGGTGCCTTAAGTTGACAGATTTACTTTCAGTCGTATAACTCCTCTATAAATGCTAAATCAAACTTGTATTTCACACCATGGTTATTTAAGTACAGCAAAAAAAAAACAGCTGGTGCAGTAAGAATGCATATAAAATAACCACACAAACCAAGCAATAAATGGTGGCGGTTTACCCCTGTTGTGTATGTTCCTTCTCCTGTAGCTGTCTTCTTCAGTGATTATGGTATTTAACAGGTTTCCTTGTGTTCCACCACAGTGACTGATTTCACTTGTACATATTAAAGAACTTACCTGTTTTAATGGTTTTTGCATACCAGCCAAATGTTAGATGGGTTTGTATGCTATAATGCTGTTACACACTACACAAAGTCCCAGAACTGTGCACCCATCTAGCCCATGTTACATGTTTGGTGTTTTGTGGAAAATAAAATATTGAACTAAAAATCTTGATTTATCTTTTTTTTTTTTTAACTCAGTAGGAAACTCAGTTGTTTAATCTTGAAAAGATCTTTGCTTCAGATTTCTTAACGGAACTACTCTGCATTTTTTCATGCTACAATAGTGTCAACGGAAATTATGGAAGCAGATAACATTATGGTTTCAATAATCCGTTTTTATTCTTATCTCTACATCTTTTGCTCATCAGTCCAGTTCAACAAGTAAGCAACGGGCTGTGAATGCCCTTCCACAACTTCTTCATCTGCGATGGCGAGCGCTGGTGAATTAGAATAAGATCTTTATATACACACAGATTCTCACGATCCTGCTCCTTGATGTCAAAGGTCTGAAAGCCTGCGTGAGCTTCCGAAGAAACTCCCAGAGCCTTAGCGCACATCCCCATGTAGACGTCATCAATTGGGAAGAAAGGAATGACACGCGAAACTGAATATAGGGGTTGTAGCAGCACTCCAGAGATAAGAAAGCCACCTCCACCAGCATAAGCAGGGTACGGGCCGTCATAGAAGCTTAGAGGAATGTAGTATTTGATGTTAGGGTCTCTGAGGGGCTTTGCTGTGCTTATGACATGTCCAACATACAACTGAGACGCTTCAGAGCCCTTCAAAGACAGCAGGTAGCTGAGCAATGCCGGTGTGTTGACAAATACATCATCATCCCCACTAAAGACAAAGGAGACATGAGGACAGTGTTTCAGTGTCCATTGGAGGAAAACATTCATTTTAAGGGTCAGGTTCAAAAAGGATTCTTCAAAATCCCACTGCAAGAGGTCCCCAAAATGTTGTGCTTCAAATGACAGCAGTGGGCTGAGGTCAGGGTCATCCTGCGGGGATTTACCCAGGAGGAACACTCTGCGAACTCTTAGTCCTTCGTGATACAGCCCCTCTCTGCCCCAGGTCTCCCGCACCGCTTGTCTCTGCTCAAAGTTCCCAGGAGCTGACTTGATGGCAAACAGCAGAGAGGTCTGGTTGGCCCCGTCCTCTTCACTGGAGACGCACTTGTTGGGTTGATTGATCAGGACTGGAGAGGACCTGCAGTTCATGCCCTGCACAAAGTCCCGGAATAAGACAGGGTAGGAGGAGAAGTCGTGCACATTGGTTTGCAGAAACTCTTGATTTGTCTCCCTGCAGCGAGACCAATGCATGTCATGTCTGGGAGGGTTTTCCCCCTTGTCCAGATTCCTGAGGGACAAGTACAGCAGACGGTTCCAGTACGCTTGATTTTGAGGGATGGTCTGTCTGAAGCCATCAGAAACAGACACATTGTGGACATCAGGGGGAGGACTGGTGAAGGTTTCCAGCTTGGGGGATTGTGTTTTCACATCGCTGTCGTGGATTTGGAGCCTCAAATGCATAACGGCGTCCTCTGGTTCCGCACTGTGTGTCTCTAGGTGTATGGTCGAGTATAAAATCATAAATAAAGTCACCAGGAGAGACATAACGTAGAAAGAGTGAATGCGTCTCATTGGCTCGAGGTAAGTAAACAAAGCTGTGTGGTGTGTGGTTCCTAGAAGTGGTTCATATTTCAGGGGAGATGGTCCTGGGACCTGCTGTGTTATTGTCTTCAGGTTACACAGACTCTGCCAGCAGGTGACACACTGGTTGTACCTGCCAACAGAAAAAACAATAGTGGTGACAGGACCCCTTTACGTAAATGAACACACCACAAGGCTTGAACAGACTTGAAAGGTGACAGCATTTAATGTTGATTGTGAATTGTACCGCACAATATTCCTTTTTTTTTTTTTTAAATTTGCAAACTCCACTTAAAGAGCTGACATCATGGAAGCACATTCTGGAGAAATACCTGATCAAATTAGTTATATTTCTTAGTTTGGTATAATACACAGATTAAGTTATATAAGTAAATTATGACACAGCTGCTTTTATACTCTCACAATCTGATAGATAGTACAATTTAAAATGCTGAGGAAAGAAAATGAGTCTCTTCAATAGGGAAATGAATATTCGGTCACACGTCTAATGAACAAGAAATTCTTGTTAAATCAGTGTCATGTCCAAGAAACAAGAAATTCCCGTTATTAAGTGGTATCGAGTTATTAAGATTTTTTTTTTTTTTTTTAATAATCTCCTTTCTGAACTAATCTGTATAGTGTGGCTCTGTTGTCTCATTTAAAGAAGAAAAACTAAAAAAGACTTCATTCTGCGCAGGTGATGTGTACTCTACTGGGATGCACTTGAACGCATCCTTCTCTCCAGTGTTTAATTAGCGGCAAAAACTGTTTGTACAAATAACAAAGGAGAAAAGTCCTGTGGGGCATCGGCGATTAAACCTCATCACAATGAAGGAGAAACACCTGAGGTCCACGAATTTAAGCACAAGACGAAATCATGACAAGTATATGGGTACTTTCTATTACATCTCCTGTAAGTTTGCAAGATATTTTTATGGATTAATTCAAGCAGGACTCGATTAAAGTTCGATTTAACAAACAAACCGAGACAGACACCTGTGCAGCAGGTTAGACCTTAAACCAGGAGTTAAAAAAATATGTGAAGAGGTCGAAACAGTTACAAGGACAATTTAACATTCAAGTCTTATAAACCACTTACTGAACCCAAGATGAAGCCACACCGACGGAATGCTGAAGCGACAGAAGAGTAAATCGGTTTCCAGGAAAATGAAGATCCTACTGACAGCACAGGTTTTCTGACCACGTCATTTCATATCACGATTTTAATGATAGCAATCTGATCAGGAGCAGGTACAGGTCTGTACATGAGCTCGGCAGATCACTTCACCCCGCAGAGCAGGCAGATGAGGCCACGCCCAGGATTCTGTGCTAAGACAGGTTTATTCAGACGTTTGACAGGAAACATCACTGATATACAAATTATTTAAGACCAATTGTCTAAATCACCAGGAGGATACATGAGCACAGTGTTCAGATCAGTAAAGCTCCTTTTTCTTCATTGTATTGCATCTTGTGCAGGCCTTAAAAATGTTTTTTTTTTTTTTCTTTTTCAGCCTGGTTAGTCATGACAGAAAACAAACACAAATCAGACAATGACAAAAAAACAAAACAAAACAAAAATAACATTTGAGAAATAATTCCTATACAGTTGAAATCAGCTGTTCTAGTCTTCTCATTGGTATCAAACCATGCAAATGTTCACAAAGCTGATGAGCTTTTTTCACCTTCTTTTGTGGAATAAAAGCACTTTAAATGGAAATGACAAAGAGAAATTAGCTAATTAATTTATAACGCTTGATAAAAGCACTGATTTTTTTTTTTTTTCATCAAATCTAGCTGTTCACATCCTGAGAACTTCGCAGTATAAGGCAGAGGGGGTATTTGCCATGGAATAACCTCAGAAACTCTTGGCCTCTCTGCTTGGAGGAGCTCCGCAGCTGTGATGAAGTGCTGTTTACTTAGAGATGCCCCGATATGACCTACAGTATACTCGAGCACTAAAGAGTACCAAAAACCAATGTGACTGCTTTAGTCAATAATGGCATTGAGGTCCATTTAGGTCATTCTAAAGCACATTCTGGAAAATATTTTTTGTACATCGAAGTGTTGGTAAGTTGGCAACCTCTCATCCATTTTATATAATGAAAATAAAATAAAGCCTTTATTATGAAAGTGTGCTGGTATGAGTATTTTGGTATTGCAGCCCAATTATTAAAATTTCAACTATTGGGCCAATACCGGTATCATAACGATATACAACAACATACTGCGTGCAGTGTGCACTCAGGAAAATAGTGTTTATACCTATAAAGACCATAGTTTTAGGAGGATTGAGTGGAGCAGACTAAAAAGGCAAGAAGAAATACTGCAGATGGTAGGAAGAAAACACAGTATCTGTGAAGGAATATAAGGGCAAATGGTCAGAAAGTTAAGATTGCTGCTAGAATGGAAGTGACAGGTTCAGGCAAAACAAGGGATGCAAGTCTGTTGTTAAGGACTTGAGGACGAACATGGAGGGAAATCAGCGAAGGTCGCTCTCATCATCCTGTATGGTTTTCTTGATGCGGAGAAGCATGGTAGTGAGCCACTGGTCCAACCGTGAAATGGTGTCATATTCCTTCACCTGAGACATGAGCAGTCAATGTTACCAAAATTACCCAGATTCCAAATGTTAGAAAACACCACAAAAAAGATCAATTCAATTCAATTCAATTCAATTCAATTTTATTTGTATAGCGCCAAATCATAATATACATTATCTCAAGGTTTGTATGGTGGGATTTTTGTACTGGTTTTTATTCCCCAAAAGAAAAGTACAAAACAATCTGTTTTGTTTTTTTTGTTGTTGTTGTTTTACATTCATACACCTGCTTCTTGACTTCAACAGTTTGTGTCAAGAAAAAAATATTAATCTTTAAGATACGAGGAGGTTCACACTGACACCTTCTGACTCACATGATTTATACTTAAGTTCATCGTATTTGAGACTCTAGTCAACAATTAATCATTTTTGCTGGTATCCCAACACTTCACTCACAGTAATCATTTTGGCACTAACGCATATTGACCCAGAAACACTGTACAAAAAATGATGTCAGCCCTGGATGTTTAAACTTACTGATGCAGAAACTTCAAACAGCCTGAATTAAAAGCCTCGGCTAAATGCCTCTATTCTGCTGAAAGAAAACTGTCCACTCACCGAATCAGTGTAGGCATCCACATTTTGTTCTTCATAGGCATCTAGAAGTTTCTGATTAAATAAAAAACATTTTTTAATAACAATGCTGTAGCCAAAAAGTACATCCTAAGGGTTAAAGACAATGAAGAAACTTTGTTGCCAAAACAACAGCCTACAATCCAAAGTCTATATGCCTGTAATCATTGTTAAAGTCATTATTACTTGTACAGTTTAAACACCAATGGGAGTGTTGAGGGAAGGCCTTAACTGTACTAAGCCGACTGGTGCTTATAAGCTCCCTCAGTGTTATTGAGGGGCGTGTAGATGTTAGCAAGTTCAAGCACCTGTCAGCAACAGTCTTTATTGAAAACAAACAACAGAGACCAGAGTGGAAAGAAACGGAAAGCAGCAGTCAGTCAGTCAGTTGGAAGGTTTATCCCAGCATACTGTTTCATTAAAGGGCTCTCCATCCGCCTCATCTCTCTATGGCCAGAGGATTATTCAGTGTTTTTGTTTCAGGGTTTTAGAGCCAAAATACCACCAAAGCCTACCTTCAACAGTTTGCATTCTCTCGAGTCTGAAAAGGCTGGAAACATTTCTTCGTACTTCTGCACAGCAAGCTGGGTGACAAGAGGATGAATATTAGAGCAGTGGCTCGTGTTACAACTGTCGTACATGGACACAAGTTCTGTGCTACGCCTTACTTTTGCATTCAGCATGTCTACACAGAAGTGACAGAGTGCTGCCTTGAAGAAGTGATCCTTGGCACTGTATTTCAGGAGCGTACTGTCCATTGCATGCGTTCCAACCTAAAAATCACAGAGTACAGCTCAGGTTAGTTTTGTTACTGCAGCCCCTGGAATGACTGATATCATAGGGAAATGAAGGCTTGCTGGTGATCTCACCTGTTCATAGATCTCAATAGCTTTTGGGTACTGTTCCAGCTGAGCTGCGTAGGTTGCTACTTTCAGAAGGCACTTGTTTGCTGAACTAAAAAGCAAAATAAAGACGCTTCTCAGTTCATACAAAAAATCAAGGTCAAAAACCAAGTCAAGTAATAAAACTATATGCATATAAAAGATGTAAAATGAAAACAAATTGCATTAATGAGAACTAAATGAAAAGCATAAAAATGCATCAGCCTATAAAAAAATAAAATAAACAAAAATAAAAAATCCAACCTAAAAGAAATATTACTTATTCGAAATAGTCACCTGGTGGACTCTTCCCCTTTGTAATAATCTGCTGCCTGTTCATAATGAGCAATGGCCTAGAAGGGAAGTTGGACAAGATTGGACATACAGCATTAACAGAGCTGACAGTTTAAAACAGCTGATCAGCAGTTAAACTGGAAGCAAGAATTTGCTCTGGAATTAATAGGTAAAAATAATAAACAATAAACAGTTATTCAGTCTGACCTTGTCGATATCCACCAGCTCTGTCTCATATATCTCAGCAATGCTAATGTGATGTTTGGCTGCAATGGTGAAGCGCCCCTAAAAAACAAAACAAAACAAGAGTTATGTGTTACATAAATACATCAGATGCTAAATGTAATAGATGCTATGCTAAACCTTGTCTAATTCAGTAACCTAAAGAAACTAACTAACGAGGGATCCCCTGTTTATAGACTCACCATATCAGTGTAAATCTCAATAGCTCGGTTCAGGCAGTTTATGGCCTCTGTTGAGAAAAATAACAGAATTTAGACACATTTTAAGACCCCATCCCTGCAATTATTCAGTGAATTTCAAATGTTAATAAAAGGACAAAGAATAAACCTAGATTCCAAGATCAACAACATTAGATGCAAACAGTTGTGGGAAGTGCAAGTTTGAAGGTGAGAGTCCATTTACCAATGTTCCTGTGTCTAAAAGATGGTGACCATTGGTATATATGTCATCATTTATTTACACTTTTCACCAGGACAATGCATTAATTAGCCCACATCCCCATGTGTTAACTGCACTGTGGGAAGAGCCGTAAATAATGCTGTTAAAGCTCTTTGTCTGGAGCATCTTAAAGACATTATTTGACACTGGCTTTATGTACATAGTCCACTGGAAGCTCTACAGCAGCTTGTAATGGGCATTACAAGTAAACTTCAGCAGTTATAGATCCCAAGGGTGGTGATGAGTGATGATTACCTTGTGGATCTGCTTTTTTGAAGGCGTTTCCAGCATCTATGAAGTTAGTCGCTGCATCGTGTTTGCTCTGCATCTGCAGGTGAAGGCGAGCAGCCTGGGAGAATGCATTTCCTGCAGCTAAATTTTTTTTTAAAAAATGTTGCACGTTAGAGGATGGAATGTCTTTACAGACATAAACAAGGAAAGGGCAATCGTTTTTATCATTTGAATGAACAAGTGTAATGATCTTACCACACCAGTTTTTGGCCATTTTGTACATGTTGGCTGCCCTCACGTACATGTCACAGGCCTCTTCCAGTTTGGAGGAACCTCTGCGTAACAACACATATGTTTAGTTTAACGAGGAGCCTTAATTTACTTTTTTATTCTTATTGTTTGAGTTCACAGTCTTTAGTTTGAGTTATACAGACTATTGCTGGGTGACACTGACAAATATCAAATGCCATAATGATTTTAAGTGATACATATTGATAAAGTAAGGATATTTTGGGCATGTCTCTTGACTGACAGGGACATTTCACTAGGCTAAAGACAATCAAATAAGTTCAATCATATTACCCAGACTCAATTATACGTACACTTGCATCTTCACGCTTTACCTCAAACTCCCCTGCATTTCATAGTCATGTGGCTGTTGCATACATACACAATTGAGTTAAAACATCAATCATTTTTGACTGGTATGTCCATGCTCAACCGGAGTGTGATTGGTGGCTTATCTTATTACTACCTTACTAAATCTGATGCAATGCACAAATCCGTTCCACTGTTAATGGGTCATTGACACGATGTGCATATTTTTGTGTCCGAGTGCATTACTTTCCTTTAAAATAATTTTAATTAATTCATGATATGCATCATTTTATTCTATAAAACTGCTGTAGTTTAACCATGTTTTCAGTACATTATAACAATGTATTTATTCTATATTTTGGCATCTCAAACCACCAAAATGTCAGGTGGCACAACCATCCGAGTTAATGAACAGCCTGAGAAAAGTATTAAATATGATATTTTAATAATAATAAATTCAAAATAAATACTGTGGCATGATTTCATGTTTGAGACCTTTTAAATAATCTAAATTCACAAATATTAATAGTTTTAAAGGTGTTAAGATAATTCAAAAACTTTTGTCTGGGAATTTGTGTATTGTCAAATGTCAGGCTGCTGCAACTGTATACATGCATCTTTTATTCTGAAGTGAATAGTTACAACATCAAACAGGATATTCCATCAGCCAGAGGACCCCAAGTGATCTTTATTGATGAGTGAAAAGGTTTGTAGAGCTCTCTCAAATATTGATAAAAATAGCTACTTTCAACTCATAGTTGGGCTGGTACACTTTTCATGTCAGGTGGTACAACCAAGGTAAAACTAGGAAAATGTTATTTTATTATAAGACTCTTCATTTTATTAAAAAAAAACTATATGTGTGAACTTGCTAGCAAAGGCTAAAGGTTAAACAGGTGTCTAAGTAGAAGCCTGTTTAATTTGAAATTAGCTGCAAAAGTCAGGTGACACAACTGAATCGTCAGGTGGTGCGACCAGGTAAAATATTTATTTAAACCAATAAATGATAGGTTAAAGTGAACAAATGGTTGAAAACTATGAGGTATATAGCTATTGTATTAAACAGATTCAGTTGTATATTTATATACAAGTTTTTCTGTACTTAAATGCAAAATTGGATATTAAAAATATTAAATACCTGGCCACTGAAATGCAAGAATCTTAAATTATAGTTAACAAAAAACTCAACCACAAAATAACAATGTGTTAGCCACTATAGACACACTCAGGTATACTTGCCAAAAATTTCACTTACAATAAATAGAAGGAAAGTATATAAAATTGGTTGCGCCACCTGACATTTTTCAGGCGGTGAAGTTAAAAATACAGTAAAAAAATGAATTTAAAACTTTGAAAAGTTGTAACACAAATAAGGCTTGTTGAAACACATTATTCTAATTTAAAAATATGCATAATATCCATTTTAAAAAGACTTTTTAAAAAAACATGATTAAAAGCTTTATTTGTCAATGACCCTAATGTAAACAACTGTGATTGACATGTGATTCGCGCTTCACCACTGAGTGACCTTGCAAGACTTCCCCAGGTGATGGCGCTACAGCTGCAACAATTCAGCCAATGTCCAAGATGAACTGTTACACAATTTCCCTTTTATTATCATCTCAGCCGCACCTGACCTAATAAAGTCACCCTCAAACAGACATCGCACCGGCTGGGACTGTGTAACTGTGGACCGCTCACTGCTACAGACGGGTTTATTCAGTTTTTCTCTGATGTGTATTCAGCAGGGATCGGAGGGGAGATAATGCTGCGTATGTAGTTTAACTACAACATTGGCCACACTCGCATAATACTGATCACAACAACTTGACATTACAACCTAGATACGGCGCAGCCCAGTGTTGCAGCGGGGTTAAGACTTGGTTTTTGTTTTTTGTTGTTGTTGTTGTTGTTTGACAGCTAACCACCTTCCGCTTAGTTGGCCTTAGCTTGACAATACTAGCTCAACAGCAGCTAACCGACATACTCACCCAAACAGCGCCCCGAAAAACGACTGCGATGACTTCACTTTCTTTTCGGCCTCCGCCATCAGAGCCGATGCCTCCTTTTCTTTCCCGCTATTGTCCATTTTCGTGCCTCTGCTCTGATTTTGAGGAGGAACGAGGAAATACGAAAGCCACCAACTTGCTAACCAGTGCTAGCAACAGCGGGTTTGCCTTGTCACATCACCGGCAGCAAAGTAACCATCACCTCTGTCATGTGACACGGGCTGCTGGAGGCGCTGCGTTCAGGGTGCTCTTCGTAAGCGCCAAATTTCACATTTGTTGAAAAGAGTTTGTTGCTTGATTCAGTAACTAACGATGGCATACTAGCCAAATATTTATCACACTACAGTCAGATTTACTATGATGCCGATCACTGATAATTTTCATATGTTCTCAAACAACTTCTCAAGTATAGGGTACCATTTGTACATTTCTAACAACAACACATAAAGGCATCTTATTATAAATGTATGGCCCATGGAAAATAATATTGAACTATGATATATGTGACTTAACTCTTTTACTTGGCTATCGAATTTATAAAGTAATAAACAAATGCACAAACAAACCAAAAATATTCCCATGGCTCTTGGTGAAATCTAATGAACATCAGACCGTACCAATACTGTAGTACACAATGTATATTATTCAGTTTGTCCTGTTAAGCTAACATATCAAGTCGTGTTATTTGATCATTAACACGAGTGAGTAACTTAATCTATAATGAGTAATTGTTGTTTTTAGCTGCAAATTTTGGTTTTGGTAATGTATGGTTAGATGATTTTAAACAGTTAGGTTTTATGCACAAAGTATGTAAGAAGTTAAACAAAGAGGAGGAAGAGCATTTAGCCTACATCTTTTATGTTAGTGAGATCCCTTTAGCAGCTCAGCTTTGAAATGTGGGTGAAGAGATCATTCATTCACTTTCCCCACCAACATTTCCCCACATGCTGTTCAGGGACTTATATCATAAACATTTATTAATTTTGTTGATGATTTAAGGTCTTGCCACAACATTTGCAGCATTTAGGACCGAACACTGGTAGTGTTATTCACATCTTGAAAAATGTGTCTGTTCCTCACTGCATGATCTGATCTCATTGTACTTGGGTCACAAACAGATGGTCACGAACTGATGCATCTATCTATCTATCTATCTATCTATCTATCTATCTATCTATCTATCTATCTATATATTTGGTTTCCCAAACTTTGTCTAACTGGACACTAGTTTTGAGGATTGACTGAGCCATATAAAAAAAACGGTGCAAGTATTGTATGTACAACTTTGTCTTGACATTTTTCTATTGATCAGGGAAGCAGCAAACAAGGTCTGATTGGTCACCTGTGTTTCAAAGCTTTTTCGACACAAGCACAAGCAAAAATATATTATTCTGTTGTTGTTACTGTTGTTGTTTGTTTGTTTGTTTTTTATTCCAATCCTTAATGCAAGACCTGCTTCACTTGGGGAAAAAACGTTCAACCTCAAGCCTGCGCCTTTTGTGAAAGTGGATGACGATAAGGAGCACAGAAGAGCTACAGATTTCAATCAGGCAAAGCGGAAGTCTGCTGTTTCCTGCCTGTAGTTGGGTCCTGTACAGCAGCCCGTGCGAGGCTGTCCTGGAGACCCCGCGCTGCCTGCACCTCTATCGTCTCGGGTGAGTTTGTTATAAAACAGCATTTTTCTCAATTAATCCGAATAACTCTAACAAACCCGCGGTATTTACCTACTGCGGACAACCCACAAACTGCACCGCTACCATAATCGAAACGCCACGCTGCTGCACGACCCGGCAAACATAGTCATTTTCCACCGAATTCCCAAGCATACCCCCCTCATCCAAGAGTATTCCAACATTAACTCATATTTTGCTTGCAAGAGGAGACAGATAGCTCGTCACGCAATTGCGTTTACACTTCTAGGCAAACAATACTGCCTTTTCTTGGTTGAATCGAGGTGCCGCTGTACAACACGAGTGTTAAAAATGTGTCTGTCGGTGGTTTGTTTTGAATGTCAAAGGCTCAAGCTAGCCGTACGTCTGAATATTGTTGATAGCTGGTTGGCTTAGCAGGCTAGCTAGCTAAGCTAACGAAATTCAACCCAGATGCATCAAAATGCTGGAAATAGAGGTAAAACGGGTTTTTGAAATCAAGCGCTTTATTAAAGCAAAGTCTTAAGTTAATCATGTAATGGCTATATGATGTGTGTTGTAACGAATCTGCGAAATATGCATGCAAAGCTCTTTGAAAACACCAACTAGCATGTAGCTAGCCGCTTGCAGTGTCCCCATTCATATCCTGCGCACTGGCTCTGCTCTGACCGAGTAATGGCTACGATCCGCTGCATTTTTAGAGCGGCAACCGGGGATACGTCCCCGTCATAACCACGGTAATGTGTTTGCTTGCACTATTTGGCGATAAGCTGTGACTGTGTTACTGGAAGTGTTGTGCACAGTTGTTGAGACTTGTGGTAAATTCAGCGACAGCCCGCAGTCGAAATCTTTCCAGGCTGTGTGAAAACCGCGCGTTTTCAGTTTGTTGTCTATTTCCATCCGCTGTTTCCCGGTGTGAAGCAAACATCTGCTGCTTGATCTCCAGTCCATCAACCTTTTTGTAGTTGCTTCTGAGCTTTATTTTCATAAGACTCACAGCAAACTAGATGTCTGACAGCATTAGGTGATGTAATGTTTTGAGTAATTGCTTATAATTTTAATGTGGAGAAACACAGGGAATGGGAGATTTAAAAAATAACTATTCAGTCCTGGCATCGAGTTTTAAAGAAAATGTCTAAACATACAGTCAAACCAAACGAGCTACAAGTGTCTATATTTGATCTGTGGTTGAATTTGTAAGTAGGATTAGCAGATAAAGTAATCATTTTATAACGATACCCAAAAAAAAAAAAAAAAAAAAAAAATGCAGTTTGAAGCTGGTTTAAGGACTGAGATTGCAGTTAACCAAATATGTGCCCTCTAATATTAATGAGTTGTTGAGATGCTTAATTTTAAGTTAAATTGTAAGTTAATTTTGTCATAAATTAGACTGAGATTAAAAAATGCAGACTACCAATCTGAAAGCAATATATTAAACATGTTGGCTTTTTGTGGTTCTGTCTTGCACAGTGTGATGTACAGCAACTCGGCATAAAGAGGTTTATTTCCTATAAGGACTACTCAGTGCTGAAAGTGTGCAATAATGTTATTGTTCAGAGCTTTGCTGAAAGAATCCACCAAATGTCATTTTAACTTTTCATTATTAAATGATTAAAGATTTATTAAAAATGTATAACCACATGACATGGCCTCTTGCCACACTGGAGGAGCATTTAAAAAAAAATAGTTTTGTAGTTGTTCATCATCAGACTCCTGTCAAAGTACAACTATAAATCAGAACTCAAACCTTACAGTCCCACTGAACAACCAAACCACTAAAATGTTGAGCTAAAATAACACACACTGCGGTGTTGTTCTAATAACAATATAACAGGAATGTACACAAAGTTGAAAATAACATATATTTACTGAATGAGTAATTTTTTTGGTGCTGTTTTTATAGATGTATTGATAGTGAAATAGATCATCACTGAACTTTAAACCCTTTTCCGTTTTTAACAGTTGTCATGGATGATGAAGACGGCAGGTGCCTTCTAGATGTAATTTGGTAAGTCATTGTTGAAAAAGTGTTAGATCAGTTTGAAATTATAGCAAACTGTCATCTCTTTCGGCCTGTAGTGAATCACTGTGTTTTCTCCTGCAGTGACCCAGAAGCTCTCAATGACTTTCTTCATGGATCTGAGACCCATGTGAGTAAGAAAGAAAAGAGTTACAGAAGTCACATCTGTCAGGCTTGTGATTTCTAATTTCCAAAAAATGGGTTTGTAATTGATGTGATGAGGAGTGTTTATTGTGCGTATTTTAGTTGGAGCTTGTGTGACAAAGTGCTTAAGTCACTTTCAGATTATATGTTGATGCACCCTGAAACCACACCTTTCACTGCTTTCATTTACTTATTTTTTTATTTTACTGCTTTCTCTGCGTAATGGTTGTCTTTGCTTTTTTGGTCGCACTATTTATGGTTTCATCCGGCCTTCCCTTTTTATTAGGCTAATTCACAAAGTAGGAAATGCTAATACTAACGCTTCCCAACTCTGTGTTATTCCTGTCACTTTTGGCTCCCCCCACCTACCTCCCTGTTGCTTATCTTTTCACTGGTTCTTTATGATCTGGGTTCTCTGGACTGCGTTCTGTCCTTTCCTTGCCCTTCTCCTCTGTTTGATGGTCTGTATGTTTCTCTGTCCTGGTGGCTTTTGCCTGCTGGTTTGGGTGCCTTTGGTTTCTGTCTATCCTATCCTGGGTGGGTGTGTCTGTAGTTGGACACTGACGACCTTTTGGATGGTTCGAGTGACCCCTCCAGCTCGTTCTTCTCTACCACTGGGGTGAGTAAAATCCCCCAATCCTCCTCCTCCTGTTTTCTATCCATCTTTGTAGCATGCATCTCCAAATACCCTCCTTTTCCACTAACATACCTACACTCTACAAGCTTTGATTTGCTGCGACACGACTAGAGATTTTTGTGGGGTTTTCATGTTGTTCTGTGTTAACTCTGTTACACTCCTCACCATCACTTCTAGATCTAGCCATCAAAATTAACCCATCATCTGGTTTCACTTCTTTCCTTTGTGCTCTCCATTAAGGGCCATGTTCCAGAGGTCCAGCCTGCAGCCCAGCTGTCGGCCAGCGAGCCGGCAGGCCTGCCCAGAGTCAGTGTTGACCTGGACTTCTTGGAAGATGAAGACATCTTGGGAGGATCCCCAGGTGGTGAAGGTGGGAGCAATGGCATTGGGACAAATCACGAGCCATGTGACATCCTGCAGCAGAGCTTGGCTGAAGCCAACATCACAGAGCAAAGCTTACAGGAGGCAGAGGCTGAGCTGGACCTGGGCTCCTTTGGAATTCCAGGCCTTACACAGGTGGTTCAGACACTGCCTGATGCCAGCCTCTCTGGGGCTGGAGGCACTGCTGTTGGTGTAGGCATAGGTGTTGGTGTTGGGGGAGCAGCGGCAATTTTCCCTGGGTCAGCCCCAAGCACCACTGCTACTCCCCCCAATGCCACAGCTGACATGCTGGGGTCAGTGCTTGCTCAGCAGGGCCTTCAGCTCCAATCCCAGGTCATGAACAAGGCCATTAGTGTTCAGCCATTTATGCAGCCTGTGGGCCTGGGAAATGTGACGCTTCAACCCATTTCAAGTCTCCAAGCTCTTCCAAATGGGAGTCAGTCTGGACATTTGGGTATCGGACAGATTCAGGTTGTGGGTCAGCCCACAGTCATGACTATCAATCAGTCTGGGCAGCCAATCCTGGCAAAAGCCATGGGTGGTTACCAGCTGCACCAGTCTGGGCCAGAGGTATCAGGTGCTGGCTCTCAGGCGGGGCTTGGAGGCTCAGGAGGTGGACTTCTGATCCAAGGTAACAAAGCCACTTTGGGATCTCCAGCTTTAAATGGACCGGCCGTTTGTGTCAGCAGCACAAACAGCAGCAGTGGCGGTACAATGACGGCTCCTGCTGGGCTTGTGGGCTTTGGCAGCAACCCTCTAAGTTCAGGAATTGGAGCCCAGACACAAACTCAAGGCCAAATCATGCAGAACGTGATCATCCAGCGCACACCAACACCCATTCAGCCTAAACCCCCTCAGGGGGGAGCCATCCAAACGAAACTCTTCAAACAGCAGCAGCAGCAGCCACAGCCAGCACCCCAACCCCTGCAAAACGATGCCCACAAGGCTCTAGGGCTGCAGCAAATTCCAGTTTCTGCTGCTCAGAATGTAGCCTTCCTGACAGGAAAGGCAGGCTCCAACGTTGTCCTAAGTACTCAAGCCACCACAACACAAGGCCCACAGTTTCAACCAACCCTATTCAAACAACAAGCAGCACAACCATCTGGCAAGCCCCTCAGTGTACACTTGTTGAACCAATCAGGCAGCATCGTAATTCCCCCTCAGACAGTTCTGCAAGGTCAAAATCACCAGTTTCTCCTGCCACAGTTACAGGCAGGCGGGCAGATCCTGACCCAGCACGCTGGGGGTCACATCATAACTAGCCAGGGTCCTGGTGGACAGATCATTGCAAACCAGATTTTAACTGCAAACCAGAACATCAACTTGGGTCAGGTGCTGACTTCACAGGGCCACCATGGAGCTGCCCACATCCTCTCTGGACCCATTCAGCTCCAGCCTGGCCAGATGGGCACACCCACCCTCTTTCAGATGCCTGTTTCATTGGCACAAAGTCAAAGCCAGACACAGACCCACACTGTCTCAGGTCATGCCCAGACAGTCATACAGGGTATGCCAATCCAGAACTCCCTAACCATGCTTAGTCAGGTGGAGGGGCTGAGCCCGGCAGTCACACTTCAGCCAGCCCTGCAACCTCAGCCAGGCGGAGTCCCCAGCAGCAGCAGCACAGGAGCAGCAACCATGGCTCAAGGCCAGCCTGGAGAGTGTGTTACTGTGCTGGGCAGCACCACAGACCAGGCTGCTCATCCCACTCAGCAGCATGTGCCGCAGTCCTCTATTCTCGCCATGCAACCGGCTTCCTCTGTGTCTGCAGCTATCACAGTACCCTCCTCTTCTCCGTCCATGTCCGTGCCCACCTCTTCCTCTGTCACAGCAGTGGGGCTGGTCCCCCCTCAAGCTCAGCACAGTCCAGGGAGGTTACTGCTCACCAACCAGGGCTCCAGCATGATCTTGAGCCAGGAGTCTCTGCAGATGTTCCTGCAACAGGTCAGTGTTCCACTCTTTGCAAGTTAGCTTCAATTGTGTACAGTTAACATTGTCTTAAATATTGAATAACATGCATGGAGTGATATCTTTGGTCTGACCTCTTTGGTTTACTATTTTACTCCCCCTTCCCTCCAATCCCCTTCCTCCTTCCCTCCCTCGTCCTGAAATGGTAAATGTACTCCTATCAGGAGCAGCACCACCAAACAGAGAATGAGTCAACCCCCTCTGTGGGCGTACCAGCGTCTGTAATCGTCAGCAGCAACAGCATCACTGCTCTGGCCCCCGCTGTCCATGACAGCCAATTAACTGACTCTTGGGTGGGTCAGAGCCACAGTCCTTCCCCTGGCCCCTCCCACATGACAGCAGTGGTAAAGCAGGTAGAAATGCCCCTTTATGTTAAGCCCCACCCACTTGCTGCTGCTGCCGCCACAACGTTAGGGTATCTTACCTTTCCCCATCACTGCTCTTTACTCCTTCTGCATTAGTCATTGCTTCCATGGCTCTCCCTGTTGCTGTGTAATTCCTTATTGCAAAAATTACTCACTCGCTTGCAGCTTCTGTGTGTTTCTAACATTGCTTCATTATATGTAAAGGCATGATCATTCCAGTAGTTCATATGCATTGTGTTTAAGCCACTGTGCTATTTTAATATTTAGCTTTATTCACCTCTATAGAATTTGCGACTTGGTAATAGAGTGCCATGTTTTTTAACTAAAGTTAATTGTTTAACTAATTTGGCATTTTTTCATTCATTCTATGTATTTTGTAACAGAAAACAAAAACCATGCTCATGCTTAATAGAGCTACCAAGGTGCCAGGCGCATCTTCTTTACCCTTTTACTAACACTGATTCAACCAACTCACCTTGCTCAATCAAATTCAATCAACTCACCTTCATCTGCCACATTACTGACCGATGACTGATCAGTCGATCCACCTCTCCACCCCGCACATCTCATTTAGACTCTTATGTGCTTACCGTGCCACTACCCCCTTGTAACCCCTAATCTGACCAGTGTAATGACTCCCAGACCACAATGCCATGCTCCCCTGACTCCCGTCCCTCTAGTAGTATTCAGATCACCTATTACTTAACCATCACAGGCCCGCAGATCTTTACTTCTCGCTTTTGTCAACTGTTTTTCTTTTTTGGCTCGCCAGATGATCATTGCTCCCCTTTTATGTGTAATCCTCCTCAAAAGCTAGGGGGAAAAAAATCATTGGGCTTCTATTACTTTTACTTCAGCAGCTACTTGATTTTAAAGTCTACCACTTTGCTTTTGTATTGTTTGGTGTTTTTCCCACGTTTGTGTAATTTTGTATTGGGGTTGGGCGATTATTTCATATTTACTGATTTTCATTGGAATTGTTCATTGTGATAATATGAGTGTGAATAGTGTGATTAAATCCCAACACATAAGTTGTTGAGGTGTTTATTTTACATGTGTGAAGAGTTTTGTCGAATGCAATGCATAACAGCGCAACGCCATCATTGTAGTAAAGGTCACTTGAAGTATTTTACGTATGATCATGCATACCTTTGCCATATCATAAAAAATATCGATGTCAAAAAGATGTTCTAATCGAGACTGTGATATAGTGATATCGCCCAGCCCTATTTTGTATCTAGCATCTTGAACCATATACTAGAATCACATTTAGTATGTACTGCATGCATGTAGAAATGTAGAAGTAGTGCATGTAGAACTTTTTGCGTGTTTGATTTTTGTGCTTAATGTCCCAGTTTCCTCCTGTGTTCAAATATTGTTTACATTCCTGAATCATATATGCAAATCAATACATTGTGATTCCACTTCTTCAGGTACCCTCAAGTGGACATCAGCAGCCCCTGAAGATCCAGGGCATGTCCCCTTCAACAGCCTTGACCACCCACACCACAGCGCCCCCAGTGGCAGACAGTCCCCAGCCTTCCCAGTCTCCTCTCACTCTGAGCCAGCAGATCCAGTCACCACACCATCAGCAGCAGTCACGTCCTCCCTCTCAGCCTCAGCCACAGTCTCAAACTCCCTCCCGCTCCTGCACACCCTCATCTCACCCACCACTTTTTATTGTCCAGAACCAAATTGCAGAGTCTCCCCAACCAGCTCCACAAGGCCAGCCGCAGCAGACACAGCTCCAGCAGGCACACATTCAAGTTCAGCTTCAGACTCAGCCTCGGCCGGCCTCTCAGCCTGCCCCCTATCAACAAGATATGCCTCCTGTGTCACAGTCACCTAAGCCTCCGCCTGCACCACCTGCACAGCACCAGTTCGCTGCACCTCCCGTCAGCACTTCTGCCACTGCTGTAGTGAAAACCCAGGTTCCCATCCAGGGCCTGACAGCAGAGCAGCAGCACCACCTGCAATTAATAGGAGCGCAAATTCAGACCCTGTCAGGCATCACCCAGCCCTCGCCTCAGCAGAAACAGTTGCTGGATAAGCTGCACCAGGTATTGTCCCAGTTCACCTCAGAATTCTCTAAATGAAAACTTGTTATGGAATTTGCATGAGATCAGAGGTTTTACCAGTAAAACCGTCTTATTTTGACTTCACATGCTACGCTTTCCCCTCCCATGTTTGAGCAGCTTATCAATTTCTGTAAACTGCCTGTGTCAGTGTGTTTTTATTTTTTTAAATCTTATACAGTTCACACTGTTGTAGAAGTTAGGACGTGTGATGCCTATATGTGGTTAGTTCAACATATTGAAAAGAGGGTAAAAACATCTCTGAGGTTAATAGTTGCAGTATGTGAGTATATTTGCACTGAACGATAAGCAAAAAAAAATGTTTAGTGATATGAGTCACAATTTCAGTTGCAGTGGTAATTTTCTAATTTCATTTTCAGTGGAAAAAAATATAAAAATGATGATGATGTGATTTTTGTTGGGGCTTGTACCAAACAAACACTTTCCTTTACATCTGGAGAACATGATTTTAGGCTGGGATGTCTCTGTAGCACCACAATGCTTCATTTATGTGTGTTGTGACACATTTAACCCATTTCAGTAATATTGTTGATTAATAGTGCAGCCCTAGTTAAATGCATCATATCCACCTGGTGATTGGATTTATGATCAACTTGTCAGTACAAATCAGGAGTTTGAGTCGTCCGCTGGAAAACAAATTGGTTCATCTTGAGTTTCTTCTGTACACAAACATGTAAGCAAATTGTCCTGATGTGTTTTCAGGTCCAGCAGAACATCCTGCTGCAGGCCAAGCAGCCTGCTCAACCTCAGCCTCAAGCCACCAGTCAGTTCAGTTCCCAACAAGATGTGCCTGTTGATAAAGCTGTGATTACATCAACAGCCAGCGCTGGTACACCTGCTCAGCTTCCCTCTGTGCTGAAGCCGACGTCAGTGCTTGTCAAAACCCCTGCTACAGGTTAGACACGATTTACTATTAATGATGCAAAATGGCAGGACCCTGAACACACTTTCAAGTATTTCCCTTTGTAATGATTTGTTTCCTCTTATTTTAGCATCAAGTGACTTACAGGTATTCTCAGGAGCCCAAGGGCCAGCTGGAGCAATGGTGAATCAGACTGTCACTCCTGCCAGCCTTACCCAGCCTGCACAGGTGGGTAACATTACAGCCAATTCCCCCAAGGACTGAGTAGGGATTAATGTATATTGTTGTGTGCTAGTTGTTCTACATTTCCCCACAATTCAACACTGAATTTCAAAATGATGGTTGTTTGATGTATTTTGTCAGTTTCTAAACTTCTTTCTGAATTTCCCCACAGGTTCAGCCAAAGCCAGGAGTGATCAGCTCAGTTGGAGGGATGACTCTGGGGAAAGGTGGAATGCAGATACAGGTGTTAGGAGCTAGTCTGACTCAAATGCCTGCTCCACAGCCCCCAGCTCCAGCACAAACTCAGGTAAAGTAGTGTCGCTTCATCTTAGCAGGGTCCCCCCCCCCAAAAAAAAGTGCCTCTAATATTTAAGCTTCAGTCTGAAGGTTTTAATTCCTGGTTTTTATCTTTTTGCTTACATCACAGACAACAACAATGAAGATGCCTTTCAGCGCAGAGCCCAGCAAAGAAGCCAGGTATGTGCCTCAGGCATTTTAATTGTTCTTTTAACCGTCTAAAATGCCAGTTTCTGAGAATAGTGTTTCTTCATACACACCTCATTACAGGATGCTAGAACAGCTGAGGAAACAGCAGGGTTCAGTGCTTCACCCAAACTACAGTGCTCCTTTCCACTCTTTTGAGGACACACTGCACAGACTGCTGCCTTACCATCTCTACCAGGGAACTGCCAACTCTTCTCAAGACTATCAAAGAGGTAACAAACTCCATAGCCGCTAGTGCAGGTAATACACAGTTCAGCACCTTTTCCCAAATTCGAGATCTTCATGAACATTTTTGCTTCTCTTGTGCACAGTGGATGATGAATTTGAGAGGGTCTCCTGCCAGCTGCTGAAAAGGACCCAGGCCATGCTGGATAAATATCGCTATTTGCTCTTTGCAGAGTCGAAAGTAAGTTTATAAACCGCCATTCTCACCACAGGCCTTCTTGTTGTCTCCTTTGTCCTGAATTGATTTTGAACTGATGGTTTTTGGCGTTTGAACCTGAGCAGAGACTGGGCCCCTCGGCAGAGATGGTGATGATTGACCGGATGTTCATTCAGGAGGAGAAGATTGCATTGAATCAGGACAGGATTTTGGCCAAGGAGAGACCAGGTACCCTACCACTGTCTGTCATACATAGTTGTCTTGCAGTTGCCTTCGTCTAAATTGTATGCTTGTGTGTACGTGTATGGTAATGATGTAACTGTGTTTATTTCATTGCAGAGGAGTTTGTAGCAAATGTGCGCATGTTGGAGAGTGTAGTTTCATCCCAAGAGAAATCCTCCTCTGCTGAGCACACCTCAATGAGCGGAGGTGTAGCTGCTGCTGCACCTGCTCCAGCACCTGCTGCTCCTGCCCCAGCCCCTCCTCCACACATCATCCCAAACCCTCCTCCTGCACCCGCCCCAGCTCCAGCTCCAGCTCCTCCTCCTGTTCCTGTTCCAGCTCCTGCTCCTGCTCCTCCTCCTCCTCCTCCTCCTGCTCCTGCTCCTCCCACCACCACTTCTGTTACCGCTTTCCCCCCTACCAAACTGGTAATAAAGCAGGGTGGAGGTGGAGCGTCTGTGTCTTGGTCCAGCAGCTGTCCACCACCTCCAGCTGCAGCGAGCAAGCTGGTGGCCGAACCCACCAGCCAGGGCTCCTCCTTCAGTCGTGCTCCAACGGCGTCTTCGTCTTTCTCATCCTCGTCCCTCAACTCCCAAGCAGCCGATGATGACGACGCTCTGCCACAGAGAACCAGCAAACCACCCATCAAGACCTACGAGGCTCGCAGGAGAATTGGCCTGAAGCTGAAGATCAAGCAGGATCAAACGGGGTTCAGTAAGGTGGTTCATAACACTGCGTTAGACCCAGTACACACGCCTCAGCCTCAGCAGAGCAGCCAGTCCACGTCCCAGCCTCAGCCTCAGCCTGAAGCTGCTGTTCCACATCCAAAGTCAACTCCTCCTACTACAGTCATCAGAACTCAGTCCCCCGTATGCACTGCTTCTTCTGCCTCATCAGTCACCATAGCAACCACTCAGTGTAACCCACCACTGAGAGGTAATGTTCCTCCCATCGCAGCCCCATCTTCCTCTACCTCTTCCCCTCATACTTGGCCGTCATCATCGTCGTCCTCCTCCTCCTCCTCCACTCAGATGAATGGGACGTTGGATCATCACGGTATGGGTGGGGTCAAACACAATCCTGCCTCCACTGCCAACCCCTCGCCGACAACCTGTCGCCTCCCCCTTCGAAAAACCTACCGGGAAAACATTAGTCCCCGGGTCAGACCTGGTGTCCCGGGGGGAGGAGACGAAAGTTTATCGTACCCCAGACCCACTCCATCACCCCCCAGGCGCGAGGCCTCATCTCCTCCCTCAGAGCGGACAGTGATAGCCAGTGTGAAGGTGGAGAAAAGAGGCAGGGAGGCCTCGCACACTCACACAGAGTCAAGCCACGAAACAAGCCGTTTAGGGAGTGCAATGCAGGGGCTGGACGAAGTGGACGAGGTGTTTAACCGTGGTATCAAAACCACACAACACCATCATCTCCCACAGCTCCTAGACAAGGAAGGGGCAAAGGAGAGAGCAGAGGAGCACACAGACCAAGAGACAGATGTAAGTAAATACAAGAGGGCTGGTGGGAAAAATAGACATAGGGTAGGTGGGACTTTCAGAATGGACCAGCATGCCCCTGGGCCTCCCTCTCCAGAGTCCTCCTTCACACGAGACTCTTTACTTCCTGCCAAACGCTGCAAATCAGACTCCCCCGACATGGATAACGCCAGCTTCTCCAGCGGCAGCCCCCCGGATGACTCTCTGAATGAGCACCTGCAGTGCGCCATTGACAGCATCCTAAACCTGCAGCAGGAGCCCTCTGCCCGCGGGCACCACATTAAAGGGGGCAACAGCAGGTCCCACCAACACCAAAGCCAGCGCCCAGGGGGCTCGGCAGCTTCATCCCACAGACCCTCAGTCCCACCTCCCTCCTCTGCGTCTTCGTCGTCCTCCTTGGCCCAGCACCCTCAGGTCGGTGGCCGTGGCCACAATGGCAGCCTGGTGCCCCAGACTCAAAGCAGATAACAGCCCCTCAGCCCCAGGCCGGACTGACAAGGGGGAACTAAGAGACAGATTTTGAGGCAGGGGAAGGGGGGGCACTGTGAAAACAGTATCACTGTACTACTCTGCCAAGCTGTGTCGGCTTTGTTTGTCCATTTGAATTGTCCAGACATTTCTTTGTCATTTACAGCCTGAAGTAGACCTGTGGTGGAATAAGTGTGTGTGTGTGGTCTAAGGTTAAACTGTCTCTGTTAGTTGCAGACTTGAAGTTGCCTGCCGTTTTTGTATGTGTTCTGTCAGCCAAGCTCGAGAAACAAGAAGAAATTGTCAGAGGTTGCTGTTCTCTTTCTTTCCTCCTTTTTCAACGTTCAACTTTTGTTTTTCTCACTCACTATTCATACATTCCTTTCCTGTGGCCTGAGCACCGGTCCACAACGGTTCATCTCCGGGTGTAAACAGTGTCCCAACGAGCATCAGGCAGCTCGTTTCAACAGTTCAGAAGACAATAACCTTCTTTAACTCGGTTAGCTGCAGCTGAGAGGCAAAAGGGAATGCTGTAAAAGGTCATAATACACACAGCGTCTTCCTTTCCCAACCAAATGAAATTCTATCACAAAGATAATGCTGCCCTACCAATGCAAACAGCACACACTAAAATGATACAGTCCACGTCTGTATCAAGAAGAAAGTTCTGTAGACAGTAAAATGAATTTGGATGCTCAGTCACACCGCTTGCAAGCAGCTGCTCTTCTTCAATTGGCAAAACCAAGTAACCTCATCCTCCATTATGCCTGTATCCCAGCATAGACATAACATGCATTTTCAAGTAAAACATACTGAGAAAATAATGAAGTTTGATGTTCATGAATATGTAATGAAATGCAGTTATTTTCTGTTTCTGATGTCAGATGAATTTCCAGGTCCTTGTTTTTAGACGCCTCCACACACACCTGCTCCCATGTTACTTACGATGCGAGGTTAGGACTTTCTGCGTTTTAGTCAGCAGGGGGCAGGCCGGTTTTAACTGTTGATTTTCTGTGTTCTCAGTCTGTTTTCTGCAACTGTATCCCTGCCTCCATTGTGTGTGTGTGTGTGTGTGTGTGTTTGTTTTTTTTTGTTTTTGTTTTTTTTGTTGTTGTCTTTTTAAGCCTGGTGGACAATTCAAACACAAGCACAAGCATTGAAATGGAAAAAAAGGAACAATAATAATGTACAAAAAGACCGTGAGAGAATTTGAAGTATAGTATTACAGATTAATTTTGTATTGTATTTATTGTGTATAATGACACTTTTTAAAAAGAAATGTACATTTAGTAAAACTGTAAATTAAACCTTGCTTCTTTTATGAAATTGCAGGTCACTTAGTCATTTGTCCAGCGGTTTAGACAGTGATTCCTGACCTTCTGGATACATTCCTTTGAATGATTAATGATGACTGAGGAGTACCGTATGATAGTCAGGAGGGGATGGTGATGGGGGCGGTGGGGACGTGTCCTCTATGAGACAGCCAGCAGGTGGTGCATGGATGTGGAAAAGTAGAGCTTTGTGTGATTCATTGCCTGGAAGGTTCAGAGTTTGGGAGGAGCAAGAGAGTTTAGACTGTAGAGGGGAAAAACTGTCACATCTGCAAACGTATGACATGTTACAGTAGGTTGAGGAGAAAAAAACTAATTGAAAAAAAGTGAAATACTAGGAGGAGTTAGAAGCCACAGCTGGAGGGGTGCAGCATGAGGTTGTGTTTACTGTTATTAATATGCATAAGGACACTGTGAGGGTATGTCATGTTTTTTTTTAAAAAAGGAAAAAACGGCTCCACCCAAATTATTTATTCAAAACCCCACTCCTCCAGCTCCACACCCTCTGGCCACAGCTCAGCTCATCCCTGCCCTGAGCAGAGTGTTAGTGCTGCCCACAGTGTTGCCAGGCATCCCTGGAAGAGGAGGTGCGTTAAACTGGGAGAAGCAAGCAAGGGAAGAGAAAAGTCAGCCTCAGTGTGGTTTGCCTTGTGCTCTTTCAGCAAGCAGAGTGCGGATCCCTGCCAGATCTGGAGCTCATCTGAAATACATTAAACCCTGGAGAAGAACGATCCTCCATAATCTCGCTGCATTGACGCTCCGCTGAGGGCTCCTATTCGCTGTCAGAGGTACACCCATACGTGTAGCTGCAGCTCCTCAAAGAGACTGACTGTTTTTGTCTCCTCAAGCCAAAATATTTTCCAAACTCCAGAGGGCAAACCAGGAGAGAGAGAGAGAGAGAGAGGGAGATCAAGGTGCTTGAAGAAGACTGTGCTTTCTCCATAATAACTTGGTAAATACTCCTTTTTAAACTTTAAATATGGCTGTAACAGTCAACTTGAATTTGAACTTGTACTCAAATATAGCCAGATTGTGATGCAGCAGAGGAAACCAAGCCTTGATAGTATTTGTCAAGTGTACAGATCACAGTTTATCTGAAGAATTAATGCACTAGGAAAGTGTAAACTCTCAATAGTCTTTTTGAAAATTTTTCCATGTCTTCATTTTGATATCACTGCCCTGGTTCTTGCTGCTCCTGTGGGATAAAGTTTTACATTTCTTGTTCCAAAACTGTGTTGCAGTTGTGGTACACAAAGCCACAAGCATTTTCCACCATCCTTTAATAGAAATTGATCCCAGAGCCTTAACTATACCTTTAAGGATCACGAGAAGCCTGTGAATCAACTTTTACTCATACAGCTTGGCTGGCGCAGTGGTTTAGTATGTAATGGAAGTCGAATCACATTTAATGTCTCTCCTGTAAATCTCCAGGGTTCGCCATTTTGACAAGAACTCTGTCTACACTGGTCTTGTGACATGTCAGTACAGTGTTGCCTAGTCTCCTCTAGGCAAATATTTTTATCCTAATTCAAATGGGATTTAAAAGAAAGGGGCTCTTCACAGATGAGTTACCATCTGCTGATGCGTGTCTTACTTTTGTGCCTTTGTGTCTGTCTTTTTAATAATGAGCTGTTGTGCCTTCAATTCCTAATCCAGTGTTTCTGTTTATGTAGACCACAGTGGAAAAAAAGATTACTTGTGGGTCAAATGTGTTTTTCAGTGTACAGGCTAACCCCGAAGAGGTCTTTTCCCTACTTGAACAGTTGAGCCATGCACGTATTTCATGTTCCACCGAGAGGAACTGCAGGGGAATGTCTTACTCATTTCAGTGAAAAGAAGTTAGCTGTGCCTGTGCGAATCCTGATGCAGGGCTGGGTTTGCAAGTTTTCCAGCATGAACACCAACTTTTTCCAGACATGCACTGACAATGCTTGGCAGACTCCTGGTGGGCTGAAACTTACTCCAGATTCCACATCCATACTCTAGGTTGTGGCAGAGCAGCAAGAAACCTCTTACCCCCTGGATTAATCTCATTTGGATTAACCTCTGCTTGTCTCATTTTCTGTCCTCATTCCAGGAAATAAAAGTTGTCAGTATTGCAGCTGTTTTCAAAGGGGAAGATCCAGACTTCAAACGAAGCATCAGCCTTATCATTCCTCTTGGCGTGTGCAGAAGAGGTTCCAAGGACAAGAGAACAGTGTTCACATAAATACAGGAAACACCTGAAGGTTTTCCAAGGTTCAGACACAGGAAATACAGCTCCAAACAATCAACACAACTCTTGACACTGATTTTTGTAAGAAGCTCACAATCTCATTAGTCAATCAGCATGTCACGCTGGGGGCGAAAAAATGTGAAGAAGGCGCCGGAGGTGATCCGCACTGTGACAGAAGGGCTCAAGTCCCTGTATCGAAAGAAGCTGCTGCCTCTGGAGCAGTACTACGGTTTCCACGATTTCCACTCTGCCAGTCTGGAGGATGCAGACTTTGATAACAAGCCTATGGTGCTGGTGGTGGGACAGTACTCCACAGGAAAGACTACATTCATCAAGTAAGACATTACAGCTGTGCATCAAACATTGTCCACGGCTGAGTTGTCTGTGATGTGTTAAGTATCATTGGTTGAAATATCACAAGCTGTGTGTGTGATTGTCAGGTATCTACTGGAGCAGGACATTCCTGGGAGCAGGGTGGGACCTGAACCCACCACTGACTGCTTCACTGCCATCATGCATGGGGAGGTGGAGGGAGTCATCCCTGGAAACGCCCTTATTGTAGACCCAAACAAGCCTTTCCGCAAACTCAACCCATTTGGAAATACTTTCCTGAACAGGTGAGAGCGTGGACTTTATTCACACAGTGGGTTGTGTAATGATTTCACTCAGGGAGCCAGATATACTGTATATCGACATGAAATGGACAGACTCCACAAGAGAGCACGAGGAGGAAAACAGGGAAGGAGAGATAACACAACGTTTTTTTAGCTCTTTGGAATTTCAAGTCCTTGTGCCAAATTTCAGAGCAGGGAGGCACTTGCCTTATTTGTGGAAAAACGGAGAAAGGGAGCGATATCGCCCGAGAGGCTGTTGAAAGCAAATGTTCTCAGACAGGAACTGCAATCTACGCAAGTTCAAAGGCGAGGTCAGAATGCTCCACAGCCCCTCGGGGTGAGGACAAATAAATGGAGTCACAGACACTATGAGGCTCAGGGAACCTGTAAGGGAAATCTTAACACTCAAGGTTACTGTCCTGGCTGCCAGATTTCTGTGTATGTTTTTCCACTGTTGTAAACCAAGAAGGTCACATCTTACAATAAAGCCCTTTTAGCTACTAGGAGCATGGACATGAAGGCCAGAAGTGAGAGGAACATACAGTACTCCTGTTAATGGGACCCCAAACATGGAGTTCTGATGCCAGTTTTCCAGCAAGGTCTCCCTCTCTCCCTCTGCAGGGTGTGTTTGTGAATGTGTTTGCGTCTCTCCTTTTGCTTTGACTTCCTGTTCGGGGAGATGGTGGGCTCGTTAAGCTCATAAGCTACAGGAAGCGGTGTTGTTGTTCTAAGCCACACATCGTTAGCAGGCCTTATTGTTTGATTCTGGCAGTAGTGGTCATTTTCCTTCAGGAAGCCCACAGCAATGACAGGCTTGCTTGCACACAATAGCCTGCAGAGGGAGGGGCGGGAGGTCTGAAGAGGGCAGCTTCCAATCTGCCCCTTAGATAACATTGGCTTCTTTGATAAGAGTTAACCATTTTTCACATGATTTAGATTCTTTTCATTGACAGTGACAGCATTTCAAACAGAAATGACCTCTGTGAACTTGTGTCTTATGGTCATTTATATGAGTTTTCTCCTCTCTACTGATGATAATATCCAGGTTCCAGTGCGCCCAGATGCCCAACCAGGTCCTGGAGAGTATCAGCATTATTGACTCACCCGGGATTCTGTCTGGGGCAAAGCAGAGAGTGAGCCGAGGTGAGGGAGGTAGCAAAGGTGAGGAGAGGGCATGGGGGGCCTGCAGAGACACACATCCCTGAGCGTCATTTCACAAACTCATCTCCTTGGCACGCCTGGATAACTCATGGGACTGCTCTGTCACAATAACACTTGGCAGCCGGGCAAGAAAACTTCTCCGCAGTACACTGAGCAGCCATAAAATCATAATCAGGAGCAGAGGCTGTACAAACAAAAAATTGTAAGCACATCTGGAGGAGTGTACGGTACAGAAATAACTATCACCATCATCTCGCTGTAGTTTTTCCACTTTTCTATTCATCCATGCTTCAAGTAACCCATTGCTCAAGTCAATCTGCATGAGCAACTAACAGTTCAGATTAAATGGTGAGTACATCCACCTTATGAAAAACATTCACTTACTGCTGGTGATAATGGTCATGCAGATAGTTTTGGTTTTGAAACATCCACATATAAGATTTCATCCTCCGCCTGATACAGTAGAGGTGAATGGAATGAGTTTGTGGTTGTCACAGCAAAAAAAATTCTGCATCAACATGTCTTTCCAGAAAGAGTGCCCCAGTTTCTCTGGATAATCCAGACATTAAACGATTTCACTGATGAGAAGTAGTTCCATCTGAAGTTTGTTGGTTATCCAGAGTAACTGGGACATTGTTGTCAAAGACAGTGCAGATGATTTTGTTTTGAGATATGAATTTCCGTGCATCACAAACAGTAGTCCTTTGAAAGAAAATTCCTTGATGGTTATCTGATAACCTGGGAGAGCCAAAACCAAAACTACTTTGTGGCCTAAGCACAGGAGGTCATTAAAAAATATGTTTTTTTTGTGATTTGGGAGAACTGAACCTATTAGCATGATTATGTTGATACAGATGAAGAAATCAATCAAAAATATAGAGATTTTGTTAGACTTGTAAACTGCTATTTCAGATGTTAAAAGTCTGAATGTACAGCTGTTGCGGGTTTGACACATACAGATCAGAGGTGTGAAGGGTTTGTGTCTGTGTTGACCTTCTGCTCTCTCCTGGCCCCTGATTTTCTGCTCTTTTTTTTTTCTTTTTTCTTTTTGGCTTCTCACAAAATACAAATTCAGATTTTTATATTCTTTATTTTAATTTTTATATTCAAACAGGCTATGACTTCCCAGCTGTGCTGCGCTGGTTTGCGGAGCGTGTGGACCGCATCATCCTGCTCTTTGATGCCCATAAACTGGAGATATCCGATGAGTTCTCCGAGGCCATCGGTGCCCTGAAGGGCAACGAGGACAAGTTGCGCGTGGTGCTCAACAAGGCAGACATGGTGGGCACCCAGCAGCTGATGCGGGTGTACGGTGCACTCATGTGGTCCCTTGGGAAGGTGTTCGGCACCCCAGAGGTTCTGCGCGTCTACATCGGCTCCTTCTGGTCAGAGCCACTGATGGTTACAGACAACCGCAAGCTGTTTGAGCTGGAGGAGGAGGATCTGTTCGCTGACATCCAAAACCTCCCTCGCAATGCAGCTTTACGCAAGCTCAACGACCTGGTCAAGAGGGCACGTCTGGTTAGGGTGTGTGACTCAGTGTGCTTATGTTGTTGTGTGTGTTTATCGAATGATTACTGATGACATTGACATAACTGCACCATTTTCTTTATGTCAGAAGTGTGAAAAGCCCAGTGGAAGTAACCTTTCCTATTTTGTTATGCCCAGGTCCATGCCCACATCATCAGCTATCTGAAGCAGGAGATGCCCTCTGTCTTCAGAAAGGACAATAAAAAGAAGAATCTGATCTACCAGCTGCCGGTTATTTTCTCTAAGATCCAGCTGCAGCACAACATTTCTGCTGGAGACTTCCCAGATTGCGCCAAGATGCAGGTCAGTCTGACTCTGTTGGTTTTCACTACTGGATACATCTGAGGGGCAAATGTGAAGCCTTCTCTTTAATTACTTCATAACACTTAAACAAAACAAAAAAAGCCATTGTAGATACATTTAAATAAAACATAAAATGTTCTGGCTAACGCATTTTTGTCATTCCTTTTTTCAAGGAGCAATTGATGGTTCATGATTTCACCAAATTCAAAACCTTGAAGCCTAATCTGATGGCAGCCCTGGATGAGTTGCTCGCCTCTGACATTGCCAAACTGATGCCCCTGCTGCGGCAGGAGGAGCTGGAAGCAGGTGATCAACTAGGAGTGCAGGGTGGAGCCTTCCTGGGGACCCGCGTCGGACCGTTCACTGAGGGCGACCCCTTTGCTGAGGAGAACGGAGAGGGATGTGAGGAGGAGGAGGACTGGGTGGTGACCAAAGACAAGCCCAAATATGATGAAATCTTCTATAACCTCGCTCCCAATGAGGGGAAGCTCAGCGGCAATAAGGCTAAGGACTGGATGGTGAGCTCCCGCCTGCCCAACTCGGTGCTGGGTCGCATCTGGAAGCTGTCAGATGTGGACCGCGATGGCATGCTGGATGATGAAGAATTTGCCCTGGCTAGCCACCTGATTGAGGTCAAGCTGGAGGGCCACGGTCTACCACCTGAGCTCCCCACCCGCCTGATCCCACCCTCCAAACGCAGGCAGAAGGGCTCTGATGCATAAACATGTCACAAAGCCCCAGGAGCTGAGAGAGACTCTTCTCTATTGGCTGTCACACTTCTGCTACTGTTTGCATTTGCTCATTTTCCCCCAGACCCATGTCAAAATGTTGTATGTAATGTGTTCAGCTTTTCCTCTGAGGCCGATTTTGGTCTTGCACAATGGAACATACTGTATTTAAGTGTAAGTCTTACCTTTGAGACTATAACAAGGGCTTACTGAAAAAGATTATGTATTTCAAACTCACACTGGTCTGGTTGCTTCTTCCCTTTGGCTTCTCAAAGTTTGCTTTTTATGATGAACTTTTAAAAATATATCTACTTGTGTTTGCAGAGCATGAGGAAGTAAATAAAGGCTGGCGCCCTCTAAGCGAGCAATATTCAGCATGTATTTCACAGAATACAGAGCAAAACTGTGTTTAATCTTTTAAATGTAACATCCCTCCAGTGACTACACTGGAGTGGCGCAGTATTATCTTGGTGATCACTTGTAGGATCTGGTCATTCCAGTGACGATATCATCTACAAATGTATTTACAAAGACTTATTTTACTGAAATGATTTGTTTATAGCATTTCCCACTCAAACTGGCAGCACAAATCTAATAACCTAAATGCATTTCACTTTGATGCTTTACATGCCACCCTTTTGTGCATATTTTACATATTATTTTTGTAACAGTTTCTGTTGTTTTGTATGTTCAGGAGCAAGACCTCAGTTACATTAAAGAACATTACATGATGAGACGAGCTTTTCAACTCGATTGAATGATTGACGTATTACTGACTACTGTACACAGCTCCACCTAATGTTCTTATGTTAACTATTATTGTAACCAAATAAAACTTCCTGACTGTGTCTCGTCTCTTTTGTGACCCTTTCGAAGGAAACACTGAATTATAAAGTACGTGGTACAGAAATAATAGCTGGGTGCGTTCAACTTGGCACTTTTAACAAGATTTTCTTTTCTATCAAGTTCAGTTGGTCTCTTAGTGACAGTCGAGATAAACAGTGACTCACACCCTCCCCACTCTGCCAAGTCCCCATACCACCATTTTCCGAGGCTCTCTCCCCTCTCATTCCCACCATCTGAAGCTGTTTCTCTCCCTCCCTCTTGCACACACACGCACATAGTTAAGTACAGTCCATCCCCCTCATCCCTGGTTAACTAAACACTCACACTCTCACAAGGCTGCCTGAGCATCTTCTTAGTTTTATCCTGTGTAAACTATGTGGTATGAGCACAAATATGTGTCCCGTGTAGAGATGCGTGTGTTTCACATGAGGGCTCTGAGATTTGCAAAAGAAGGGGTGGCCTCCCCGCCTCCTTGTTCCACTCCTCCATGGAAAGAAACACAAATGAGAAACAGAGGCAAACCAGCTCTTTCCTCCTGGCTCTCTGGCTTACAGTGACTCACATGTGAAGAATGTGGTGGGCTGGCCCAAGAGTTATTAATATCTCCTTTCCTAGGGTCCACTAAGGTTTCTCGGGCTTATGCACAGGATCTAGACACTGTACCTTTATGAAAGACTTAAACAACATCCCCCTATTTGGAGTGTGTGCTGGAACTACAGCACACCACACCCTCTCCTGTGCGTTTGTGTGTGTGTGAGCGGGAAAGAGGGAGGTAATAAGTGAGGGAAAAAAAAGGCAAGCATGGTGACAAAATTCAGAGAACAGCTGAAATCTTCACATGGAAATATAGTTCTCTCGACTTCAACTAATGCTGAGTTCTTGTATATTTTTAAGTCGTTGCTAGCAATGCCTCTCGCCATTTTAGAGAGCAGAATAAAAAATCCCCATAGCAGTTTGAACAATGCCTGCCTGTTACATAATTAGGCTATGCTGAGTCATAAGCCATCTCAAACATTTGCAACTCAAATGGAGCTACACAGTGCCGCCGCAGCAATGGGGTTAAACTAACAGGCTTGAAGAGGACCCCCACCACCATCAGACATCCCCCAACAAAGCTTACACGAAGCTTACTCAACGAAACCGGGGTCCCCGTATACGTCACTCAGTGTTTACACGGGGAATTCCTCACCAGCAAACCTGCAGTGGAAGAAAAACTGAGGTAATCAAGTCTGGAGTGGGGTGACATCTGGTGGATACAGGATTCCTGGCAACTTTACACTGAAACTGCACACCACAGTGTCCAACTGTAGATGGCAGACTGGAGGCATGCTGCTGGGTGCATTGGAGGAAAGGCTCAGTTTCTTCAAGTCTATACATATGTACACAGTTAGCAGGATATTAGCTACACTTAGCTAATGCAGTAAATCCTACCATCATGAAGGTTATAATGTTCATTTTGTATTATAGGTGTTGACTCAATGTTGGAGGGTGAAGTCTGTGGTGCTGTTGAACTGTATTGCATTAGACAGAGAGATGTTTAATATTTAGCCTGCCCTCATTGATATGAATGAGGTGGACAACATAATAGAAACACTTGTACTTATCGTGCAAAACAATTCAACTGCACCACAAACTGCTGCCTCCAAAATGACCATAAAGTTGAATCAACTTCAATAAAAATTGATTCCAAGCTTGATGAGAGTGGATTATTGCAGGACTCTTGTATCAAACTGCATTAGTTTTATCTATGTGCACACATTAAACATCCAACTGAGTGTCTGTTGACAGAGTTACTGATTGCCTGTTCTTCCTGTGCATATTGGCCCTGAAGCAATCCCTGGTTTAGGTTAAAATCTGAAATCCTCCTCTGCTTCAGCAGTTAGTCAAATCATATTCATGATATCTCACAGACTGCTAAAGCTTCACAGTAAGATCAGCTGAAATGAATTATGTATTGCTGTATGGATGTAACAAGGACTGTTAATTTGACCCCGGTCTCTTATGGAGTTGATTAGGAAGTGATCTCTTGATGGCCAGTATGGACAGAGGGAATAATTACCACACTTTAATTTGAAAATGTGTATCAAGATAGACTAATTTGTGAACCCATCCTTTCACCTGCATTTTTAAAAATGTTTAATATTTTTTGTTAGATACTTTTATTCTGGATTTAATCTTTAATTCAACCTATATTTTAATTCACTTATCAAAGATCTACAATACAATAATAATAATTGGCTGGTTAACTGGTAACAAATGAGTAAAGTCAGTTATATAGAAAGTTAAAGTTTATTACTTATTCAAACGGTGAACAAATCATATTGAAAATAGCTTGGTAAGCTTAGCTCAAAACATTTGCCATTTCACCTGACCGTACATGACGTATTCTGCTCTGACTAAATCACTGACTCAGACCATAACATTTAGAAACATTGATCAAAATGTTGCAACACTCAACAGCAAAACTATTGTCTCCCTATTAAGAGACAAACAATATATGGTAATAAATGCAGTTATATCAGTATATAAAAAAATCTCTTAATTCAAATACACATTCCACACATGGCAGATTCACTTAGAAATAATGTGTTCAGAAGAGCATTGGAAACATTTCCCTCAGTTGTACATTTTTAGTGAATTCAGCAGTGATTAGAAACTGAAATGGTTCTTGATGTCTTTTATCTGCTTCATCATGTCACCAATTTGCTGTCCCTGTTCTCTCAGGACCTCTTGAACAACTTTCTTCTGGTGGGCGTTAAGTGAGACTGTTGTCCTGGCTGCAGGCACATCCTTGTCCACTTGTTTTTTCTGGTACTCCATCTTCATGTTCACCTGTTTGATGCAGTTGTCCAGGTGTTTCAGTTGATCGCTGATGGTTTGCAGCTCCTTCTTCATATCCTTCTCACTGTTTGACAGTATCGGCAGTTGGCTTTGCAAACTGCCCAGCACTTTTTTAACCCTGTTCATAATGGTTTCCTGGCGATACTTTGCATCTTCGTACTTATCGGCCAACCTCTCTGCTGCCTCTCTCAGACTCTTCCTCTCCTCCCTGCACAGAGCCAGCTCTTCCAGCTGCTTGCTCTTCTGGCCTGTCAGGAGTTTTACCCTTCTCTGCATCTCTTCTCGGGCCATGTCCTGCTTGAGAATGTACTCCTCACGAAAGACCTGTGTGGCTCTGCTGAGGAGCTGCAGACACTCTGGAGGGGGTGGTGATGTGTCCTTTTCCCCGGCCTTAAGTACGAGAGGATTGGTGGAGCTACGTGCCAGGATGTTGCGGATGTGCTGCTCGAACGAGTCATTGGCCAACCCACGCAGAGGGGAGCTAGCAGAGCCTGGACCTGGATGGGAACAGAGCAGGGGTGGCGATGGAGGACGAATAGAGCTCAGCAGGGGCAACAGGATGCACTCGTAGGTTCTGGTGATGCAGATCATTGTGGCACCCAAGGAAAGATCAGACACAATCAAAAAGCCACGAACCGGAGCTGACTGACTGGTTAGGAGTGGTCTGGTACAAAGAATGTGCTCCACTATACAGCGCTTCTCAGCAGCCAGCTCCTGGAGACTGTCCTTATCCTCCTCATTTGACTGGAGGAACTTCTGCAGCTTGTTGACCCAGATTAGCCCCACACTGTGCACTCCTGCTTCGTGGGTGCAATGATACCTGTGCTGGCACAAGGGATCTCTGTGCAGTCTGATTGGGCAGGTGAAATCAAACTCTTGAGGCTCCTCGTCCTCTCCTGTGGCTACTTTGAGGGTGAGCTCTAGCTCAACACACTCAAAAACATAGAGAGCTGGCACTGACTCCGTGCTTCGGATCCACTTTTCGACTGCCCCTGTCTCCTCCTCTTCTTCAGACTCCAGCACCACACAGTGATACAGCGTGCCCGCTTCTGTGGCGATGACCAGGATACTGGGCACACAAGGCAGGCAGAGAATGGCACAAGCATCGTAACCATAGTTATCCTCTGCTGCAGGATACATGGGGAGGGGTCCAACTGGTTTACTTACACTCACAGCATTTGTCTGGCTGGTGTAGCTCACATACGTCTCCCCATTTTCGTAGAGGATGTACAGAGGATAGACCAGCTGCTCTTTGGAGTACTGTGCTGCCAGCTGCCGGGGGGGGGACGAAACCGGCCCAAAGTCAAACGCCACAGCTATCTCGCCTAGAGAAGCTGCATAGGAGCAGACCGGGGGATGGACACTGCTGTCATCTTCCGACTGCGACACAGACAGGACTTTGGCCGGCGTTTGGGGCGACTTTAAGCCGTAAAACCTGATGCTATTGTCGGATGTAAGCAGCACCAGGTAGGGCTCATCGGTCTCGCTGGGGTACCAAGCCGCCTGCCGCAGATTCACCGACGGCGAACTGGTGAAGAAGCGCTCCGCCACCGGGATGGTCCTGCAGTTGATTTCGCTCCGGCCGCCCTCGAATTCAGACCTTTTCCCCCACCGCTGAGGAAGCTCCAGCACAGAGACACCCCGCTGCCCCACAAGCGCGACGTGGTGCTGCGTTGGACTTAACAACACCTGGCAGACTTCAAACAGAGGAGGGTTGATGCACAGCAACGTCTGATAGTTCCCGCTACTGCGACTCTCATCTGAGTTCAGCTGTCTCAGGTTGGTCGTGTAAAACACGCGGTCTGCGTCATCCCACACGAAAAAGTCCCCGCCCAAACAAAAGCTAAGGTTTTTAGCGACCCCTCTTTCATTTGTACTGTTTTCGGAATCCAACTTCTCTCGTATTTTTTGGAATATGGTGTGATTTGGTAAGTCATTCAGCCACCGCTCCGCGCCGAACGCCGCCATCTTGATTCGCCGTCTGTCGCAGATGGAAAACAGACCATGGCAACAGGAGTGTTTCACGACAGTCATTTAACGTATTACGGTGGCCGGTGTCGTACATTTTGCAGAATCACCATGGCGTTGAAAGAGACCGCTGGGCTGTACGAGACACTCAAAGCGGAGTGGAACAAGAAAAATCCAAACCTGAATAGATGCGGAGAACTTCTGAGTAAACTCAAGGTAGATTCTCATATGGATTTGCCTATTTTTGTTTTTTTTGGTCAAACCAGGAACACTGTTTACTTAAGAAGTGTCAGCGCTGTTAGCAAATGTAGCTAAGCTTGCTAAGCTAACCAGGCTAACATTGTATGTAGAGTTTTGTTTGTTAAACTTTAGACACCTACAGTCTTTTTCGGGACAATAACTTGGAGTTGTTGGCGTTTGGGTGATAAGACAATTAATCGGTCGAGGATTTCGAGGACAGCCAAGAAACTAATCATTATTGTCAGTGGTGCTAACATAACTAACCTTTTGCTAATTCATTGTCCAGCTAGTTTTCACCTGGAACTGTCACCCAAAACAAACATTTGGTGGAGCTTAACTGAGAAGTTGTTCTGCTGTTCTGTTTGTCTAATGTAAAAGGAGAGTCAGCCGCTATTTATTGGTTATTAAATATTACAGCTCCTGTTGAAATTATTTTGTTTTGATGATGTTTTATTTCCCGAAAGCCCCGTCACAGGAAGAGCTGACAGCACGTTTGATTCTGTTGTGAAAGATTAGTGTCATTATCTTAGATTATGATGAAGAATTAGGGGAGCACGGGCGACACATTAAGTTTGAAATTTAGTGCAAAATGACACCAAACTTCTCTTTCCAGGTTTCATTACTTGAGCTGAACTTTTTACCTACCACTGGGTCTGCGCTCACCAAGCAGCAGCTCATTTTAGCTCGTAAGTACAGATGCCAAATCAAGACGACAGACAACATTCGTAGTAATCATGGCTTAGTGTTTGACAAAGTCATAAGGCAGTTTTCAAGAAGATATTACTGTTTAAGACAGATCTGTGTCTGTGTTTCAGGCGATGTCCTTGAAATTGGAGCCTTGTGGAGTATCCTCAAGAAGGACATCCCATCCTTTGAGAGATACATGGCGCAGCTTAAATGCTACTACTTTGATTACAAGTAATGCCACCTTTTTTTATTCTCACATTTAGTGGGATTTTGTGACATGATTCTTACTGTTCTTACACTGTTCTTTCTTTACCTTTTGTCATTAAGGGAGGAACTGCCTGAAGCTGCCTACATGCACCAGTTGCTTGGACTGAACCTGCTCTTCCTGCTCTCACAGAACCGTGTGTCTGAGTTTCACACAGAACTTGAGAGACTGAGTGCACGAGATATTCAGACCAATGTATACATCAGACACCCAGTGTCCTTAGAACAGGTGATACAGTTTATCCTTACAGAAAGCACAAATTTAGGGTTTAATATTACATTCTTATTCTGGAGTGATCGGTTATCATGGTTAAAAAAAATTTGCAGCCATTAAGTAATTTGTATCCTTAAATCACTGAACTTGTTCCCTCAAACTATTAATTTGGCATCCCATATTACTCAAGTATTCCCCTGAATCAATATTGTTACATTACTGCTGCAGCAGGAACTGATGTTAGGGAGGCAATTAGGGAGAAGCATCCAGTAAGTTAGTTAATTGATTGATTCCTTCAGATCATTATAATCACAGTATTTCATGCTGTCTCTTCAACATGGTATTTCTTACAAAGTATTTATACTAAAATACATTGTTCAATACTCCATGTCTAGTTTTGACTGGCCAGGTTTTATTGCTTTGTGCAGACATGCCTCTGTGTAACGTATTGTAAAATACATGGTGAAATGCTGAAAGACCCGTCATAGACAATCTGCAATAGGTCAGCAAGATGTAATGCATTTTTATTATTATTAATTAAGTGGCACAAATGATCAAAAATATTCCCTTAGATACATGCTTGGGTCTGTGGAATTCTCTAATAACGTAATGCGTCAATAATAAGTTGTATGTAAATTCCACCTTAACGTTTTGTATCTTGTTCTGGTCATTTCAGTACTTGATGGAGGGAAGCTACAACAAGGTATTTCTGGCCAAAGGCAACATCCCTGCTGAGAGCTACACATTTTTTATAGATATTCTGCTTGACACAATTCGGTAAGGATCAGCATGGTAACCATGCCTGTTATCATTTCTACACTTGTTTAATTGATGCAGTCTCTTCCTCATGCTTTATAACCAGTGGAGGTTTTTATTTTCCCTGTGAAAATAATCCTGGTTTGTTAATTGTACATTTTGGTTTAGGATGACCTGAAACAAAATATACTGGTGTTTGATTGTTTAGCAAAAGTTAATTAAAACCATATATTAAGACACCTTCATCATCGATGCAGTCTGCAGTTTAAACAACTTTCTAAATAAGTGGGCAGCTATGTTAAGCTGCAGGTAACAACACCAATTACACTTGTGGTTTATGCTATCTTGCTGGTTAACTCAACAAATTGATCAAAATACATGAAAATGGCCAATAATTTACTTATCATCCCTCCTCTTTCCCATGATAAGTGGCAAGGTGTCATTCTATAGACGTTTATGGAGTAGGCAAAGGAAACAACTTAATCTCAGTTATTTTTCATTTATCAGGAACCATTGTTGATTGTTTATTTTATGATCTTGAATCTTGATTGTGATGTAATGTGCAGAAAGCAGAAGGAGACTGGGTGAAGATAGGATATGTCTTTAAAAGATAACTGCAGCTAAATCTGTGACTTTTTCCATTGCAGTGATGAGATCGCAGGTTGCATAGAGAAAGCATATGAGCAGATCCAATTCAGTGAAGCCACCCGTGTGCTTTTCTTCAGTTCCCCCAAAAAGATGACAGAGTATGCCAAGAAGGTATGTATCCTTTCATACGGGAATCACACTTAAATTATAGGTCAAGTAGTATGCAGAGATAACAAGATGATTTCTGCAGATGTGAAAAAAATAATCCATCTGAAGTTTCATTCAGACATGATGTGAGGAGAAATTAAGTGCAAACCCATACTCTCAGTTGTATGCTTGTAGGCAACTGACTTTTTAAGCTTTTATTCATCTGAAGAAAAGAGAGGTTATTGTAAGGGCTGAGACCTGGTATATTCCAAGTCTTTCAATGATATCCCAGGGATTTTTTAACCTGGCCCCTATTTTTTTTCCATGATTTGGGTGTAAATAACTGATAGGGATAAACATCTTTGCAATTAGCCCACTGCTGAGCAAGAACAGTATACCTTATTGATATGATTCCTACAGATGGAGTAACATTACAAGAGTAACATTGGTCAGTTTGTTTGGGTTGGTGGGTCAACAAAACAATCTTACTCTTAAACAAAAATGTCTCTTTGTAGGAATCCTATCCATAATGTTGTTAGATACTTAAAGTAACAATCTGAACCTGTCAGTGGCAAAGACAAGCACTTTTAGTAGATGCACTTTGACACGGACAAATGCACCATTTGATAAAAAAAAAAATCAGAGTTATCCTTGGATGTAAACCATAAATTAGTATTCAGCAGCATTTCATTTTGTAGGCATCTTTACAATTACAGATGTTAGATGTCTTCATAATTTGTCTTACTAAGACAGAAGATGAGCAGATGTTCATGACAGATACAATTTGTGCCATGTGTTGGCAGAATGTGAAAATGCAACAACATTTTATAAATGTGAAAAATAGGTTTTAACAGCATCAGCCTTTGAGGGTTCTACAACAAGGCCATGCCTTGAACATCTATTACTTGGTCCAATATGTAATATTTAAACATATGGAAGCTAATATAAGAATTTAAGCAAGGTGGGGAAAGGCTAGCCATTGACTTTGACTGTAATGACAGATTACTTATTGTTTAACCTTCAGCTGTTTGTTAACAAGTTGCTCCTGCGATTTCTAAAACTGTGATAAAGCTCCTTCCTAGATTCCTGCCTACAGAGAGTAAAGTTGCACAAAACAGCCAAAGGTGCTTGTTCTTTTCATTTCAGAGGGGATGGAGTTTGAGCCCAGACGGCTATTACTCTTTCACCAGTCAGCAGCAGCGGACAGAAGAGGTGACCATCCCCTCTACGGAGCTGGCACAACAGGTCATCGAATATGCACGACAGCTGGAAATGATTGTGTAATCCGCCTCCAGGAACACACTCAACCATGTACAGACACACTCAGACACACACGATGCCGATCCGGTGTACATCCACTCAGTTCAAATGCAGTTTCCCTGAGGGTTATGACTTATTGCCAGAACTATTTTTCCTGTACTCCCGTACTCTTACACCTGTCTACAGGTCTTCTGTCTGGCAGTTTGCTGTCATTTTAAAAGATGGGGAACAAACCTAAAAATTTCACAGGTGTCTATTCAGTCTATTCAGCAGTTGCTACATATCTACCTTTATTGAAGACATTCAAGGGTTTAAAATGTTACATTTAATTTTTTTTACTCAAGATGCCACATGTCCAACATTAAAAATGAGCTGTACATGGGTCATTCCCAGCTGGTGACTGAAAAACAAGAACTTCAAGTCCAGCATTTAATACCCTTGGCGCTCATTTCTTTTACAACCTCAAGAAAGTTCATCACAATCACCACCCTGTGACTTTGCCTTTCAGTGTCACACAAAACTATTAACACAATACAACATTTTTTTTTTCACAAATTCAGGCAAACTCTTTTTATATACAAAGTTCATTTTCTCATTAGTAGAGCTCACAGAAACGTATTGCCCTTGCCTTGTATCCTAGCAACTGACAGGATTGCCATTGAAGTTTGAGTGTTTTCTAAATGGTAATGCCTCTTTCTCCCTAGATAGTTTGTAATCCAGTTGATCTTACAATGCAAGTCTTTGTCTGCAATAAATGATTCAGAGAATAAACTTTTTGAATGACTGTGTGTTTCAGTTTTTTTTACACTACAACTCTAACTTTTCATGGAAGCAAGTCATTTACATGAACGTAACAATTTCCAAGTCATTAACATAACATTTTTAATGTCTTTTCTCCTTCTTGAGACTCTCCTCCCTCATCTTCCATCTGTCTCAGTGCTAAGCAAGCTGAGAGTATTGCGGTAGTGAACCCAAGAAGGCTCACTTTTTGTTTGGGCAGTCATCAATCCTGTGGAATTGTTAAGCAAAGATGTAATTTACTGATTTTAATCAGTGGTAGAAAACAGAATAAAGTAAAATACAAAGAAGAGCACATCAGTTGGCACTTATTTGTGAGACTTAGATTGTGTACTAGTTCATCATTGAGTACTAGTGTAAAGCAGCTTAAAGTGTAATGTGCAGCTCACCACTTTTGGACGTTCGGTGGCAAACCTGTCCCTGGGTTGTGTTGACAGCGTGCCTTGGCGGAACAGGATGGATTCACAGTAAACTGGGGCCAGCGACCCTCACCACAGACTTTGTGTTCAGGGGTCACTGGAGGGATCATGACATTTCCTGTATTATTTTTAGGCTGGTTTTGATTTAATGCTCTGGCTGTGCATTTTTTCTTCGGCGTAACAGCACCAGAATCTTGAATAGTGGAAACATTAAGTTCACACTGGAGTCTTAACTTGACATTTGAGTCTGCATCAGTACTTGGATTATGAGTAGCATCATCAGTTGCAGCAGCTGTAGGCCTCTTCTCCACTACTGGGACGTGTTGTGCTACAGCTTTCATGTTGACTTTTTGCATGCCATATGAAGTGTTTCCATTGTCAGCTTTGGTAGGTTGAGGTATCAGGTGTGGATCATTGTGATTCTTGACTGGGTTTTCCTGCAGGGCAGTGCAAACTTGCTGCTGTGAACTCTCAGGCACAATGGTTACTGTTTCTTCAGTTGTTTGTTGGGAACTCCTGCTGCCTTCTCCTGGTGGAGCCTTTAATTGCTTTGCGAGTTTCTGCCTTAGCCTTATTTTGGCAGCGTTAGCTCGGCCTCTTTCTGATTTGTCCATGACCCAATATTGATAGACCACTGATAAGTTGGTAACACTGTCTTGGTGCAAGCAATGTGTGTGTAACTCATTTTCCTTATTGTTGACTGGAGTGTTTGGCAGATTTGACATTTGTGGTAAATGGTCGAGTGGCTCTTTGGGCTCGGTGGCATGCTCTTCAGCAAGACCTGATTCTGCAGTTGTGTTTTGCTGTGCAATGTTGTGAGCCTTTTCTATTGCATGGTGGCACCAGTCAGTGTTTGCTCTGTACACATTAGAGGGAACACAGTTGTTGCTGTGTAGGTTTTCTGTAGGTACACCTCTGACTACCTCATCGCACATATAAGGCACAGCTGCTTGCATTTTAGAGTGAGGAATTTGAGTGGTCACCTCTTGTTGCTCTTTACTCCATGACCTGGTGAAGTTGGCAGATAGAAATTCACCAAGTCACCAGTTACATAGAGAGACTGCAGTGCATATGACAACATTTTTGTGTGTAATGTTAATTGAATGTATTTCTCCATACAAAGAACACAACTCACCTGAATTCTACCTGAGGCAAGGTGTCTTTGCAGAGCATCTGTGTTGGCACTTGGACTGACGGAGATATCTCTGAGCTACGGACAGAGTCTGCAGTAGTCCTCATGCCCTTGTTTTTTGACTGTGGCGGCCATAATTTTTCTGATAAATCCTGAAGTTCAGGGGCATCAACTGCAGGAACTTGGTCCACCTTTGTGGGCATTGCTTCATTACCATTGCTGGGTTCCATTTGATGATTAATAAGCTGAGTAGGGCCCAGTCCTTGACTAGCTGCTGCTTCTTCTGTGGTCCCATTTTTTATATCCTTATTGAATGGATGCTTTTCCTTTTGTTTCACCTTTTTGGACAATAGAATACCCATCCTTCTTATTCAGCTTTCCTGCAAAATATGTGTTGTCTTAATAGCAGATTTAAAGGATAAGTCCATGAAAAGAACAAATCCACCAATGAACTAACTGTTCCTACCAACCTTGACCTATGTATCTAATACCTGATAGATATATTGATAGATTATTCCTCTGTGCTGTATTGCTCCACTGTTGTCCAAAAACAATTAAAAAGACATCAGTGAGCCACATCATTGCACTGGATGACATGTTCCTTGATTACCACAAACCACAGCCAGTGTAGTTTATTTTAACTCAATCCCATATACACTGTCCTGCTGCCGAAACTGCTCTCTAGAGCCTTATCCTGTAATGGCAGATAAAAGGTGTTGCAAGGAGGCACATACATTTGCATACCCTGCTTGTTTTTATTGCATTTTTTTTCATTTTATCCACAGTGTAGTTTGTCCAGAATTAGAGACTAAAATATAGTTAGACTAGATGACCATAGAGGTAAACATTACAAGCATGTGGTAAACCACATGTACTATATGGAACATATTTGTAAAATGGTATCCAATACTTCATCAGTTTGAGGGGCAATACTGTCTTAAGTTTTGATATATTCTAACTTTTGAATTTGTCACTTCCCACTGAAGCCTCAAACTGATTATGTGGACATAAGGCAAAAGAGATTTCCAATTAAACACAAACCAGGCATAACCTATCCACAGGCAACATAACATACTGCACTAACTATGTATAAGTATTCAGATCTTTCAGAAGTAAAAGTAATAGTACACTGTAAACATACTCCATTACAAGTAAAAGTCCTGCAACAAAATTGTTACTTAAGTAAAGGTGTGAAAGTATACTCGAGAGAATGTACTCAAAGTATCAAGTGAAAGGATTTAAAGCAGAAAAGTTGTCCATGTGACTGTTATATTATTACTCAAACATTACCTTTTTTTTTTTAACAATTGGTAACATGCATTTCTCTGTAGACAACTTAACAATGTCAGAACAACAGCTGTCAATGTGGACTAAACTGTGGATCACTTTTCAGTGCCCTGACACAAAATGCACTCAGTGACCACAGATTTCAAAATTACTCTGTGTATTCACAGTCCGTTTTGCATGTTAACATACTGGTGTAAAAACTGTCAAATTCACTTTCAAAGTTTAACATGACACAAAATAACAGTAGAATAGACCATGACTTACTTCATTCTCCTAGATCTAGATTTAAAAAGAAAGGAATAAATAAATAAATTTCTCATTATAGAGAAATGAGTGTTGCAAATTGTAAAGAAAAAAAAATGCAATGTAATGTTTAAGTAACAACTTCAGAGTGTTTTGTTTTTCTATAGCCTAAACCTCAAAATTAATAAAAATACATTAAAACTATAAAATAATTAATTAAAAGGAGAAGCAGCAAATATTGACATTTGAGAAGATGGAACCAGGAAATATTAAGTATTTTACATAAAAACTGATCTGCCATAAACACTGACTAATGAATTTAGCTCTATATAAATTTAATAACAAAGCATCATATCTTATAAATTCTTTGTATGTTTTGTATGCAAAAATCTTACTTTGTAAAGTAAACTGTCAACTAGCCTCATTGTAATGGAGTAAAAAGTACAAAACATCTGGTATGTGATGGAGTGAAGTAGAAGTATAAGGTGGCATGAAAAGAAAATACTCGAGTAAAGTACAAGTTAGGTTGTACTCAGCGGAGTATTACAGTACTCGAGAGCATGTCAGTCTTCACCACTGATGTTCAGCTTGACTGACGGCGCCTCAGCGTTTCCTGTTCAGTTCAGAGCATGCTAACAGTAGGCATCTGTTGGGCTCGGTTTTCTTTGAAAGAAAAACCTTTTTATTTTTTTTATTTTTATTTTTTAAAGTTTTCTGTTAAATGCTGCAGCTGCAGGAACAAACAGTTGAAGTTACACAAGGTTAAACGTGTGCAGCAAGTAAGTGGATTTGTTTATTAGCGCAGCTAGTTAGTTTCCGTTAGTTATAACCGTTTGCTAAAATTCGTTAAAAATGGACTCCAGCTACATTAACTTTACTCAATTTGACCGCTTGGCTTGAGAACAGGCAAATATTATGGTTAGCCAGTTATATAAGCTCATTATAAGGCACACTAACCTATTTGGTCGACCAGGCGGTCCGCAGGGACGTGTATCAGGTGTGTAAAGTCCACAGCTCTACTACCACCATACATCCAAACCCGCACTGTGCGTTACAGATGGCTGCCGATGGTCACGACCATTGTTACAACCTTGTCTTTGACCTGAGGGCAGTTAAGTTATAGCGACCCCACAAGCTTCACAGGGTGCACTTACTGTAGGTTACACCAATGGATTTGAAGTCTACAGTATTAGCTAAGGTGGGTCCCGCATTATGACCTTATCTTGTGGCTCTGTCAACTGGGACCAGTGTCAAATAGAAGTTTTAGACCTTAATTGTATTAGTTGATATTGTGGTGCTATTCTTAAATTAAATCTTGTTTAATCAAATTGCCTCAAACACTGACAAACAGAAGACGTGGGGTCAGGTGGTACACAAACACGACATACACAGAGCACAGTGGGCGGGAGGTGATTGTGGAAGTGTGCCATACTGTATTGTGATAGGTGTTATTCAGAAATGGTGAAAACATATGAAAATACGTGACACTAAATGTATATTTGGTGTATCCCATAAACCTGTCAGTACATCACTAACGCCTCACTGGTCAATTTGGTCTTTTGTTTCCTAACCCTATCAGGTACCACTTTATGTTTGGCACCATTCATAAAGGGTTTATAAGCTGTAATGGGTTTAATAATGGTCAATACATCTTTTATTAATGCTTTATAGATCACTTACGAGCAATCAATGAAAAACACTTTTGGGTTGCCAGATTGTGGAATATACTCTTCCAGCATAACACAAGCAAGCTCTCTAATTTATTAGGGACACCTCTCCAATTGAGTGTTTAACCACTTATATCCGTCAATAGAAGATGATTTACTATAATTTTAGGTTTCCAACTTTTGTTAATGGCTCATAAGAACCTGAGAAACCCATAGACCCTTTAATGTCACTTTAACATTTATAACTGCAAACCTGATGACTTATTAGAAAGAGCAAAACTGCTAAGTCCTTATTAATGGTTAACCAATATTTATAACTAGGCTAAATTATTACTGGATAGAAACATATAGCCATGTTATTATCAAAGCATTTTCTTCAAACAGAGCACAATGATGCAAATCTTGAGTCAATGAGCAGAATTGGATCTTATGCAATAAGAAGCTCTTATTTCACATTGTACTGTATTGTTCTTTCTAAAGGTTTTGCAGGCATATCAACAGCTAGTCAAAGTATGTATAAGTTAATAAATGATTTTACCATATCTGCAAAAAGAATTAGTAAATGATGTATTAACCTTTACTGAATACATTAATTACATCTGTAAAACCCTTTTTGAGTGGTGCCTTATCCAAAAATGGTACGTTAAGTCTTAAGTGTCAAAGACTATGATGGCTCGCAGATCAATCACCATGCATTAACCTTTTGTAGAATAGAATTATAAAGCTAATGGTAATCGATTGTTATTATTAACGTAGTGTTCATTATGGTCAAGTTTTAATAAATGTTCCTTTTGCATTCATTTTGTAAAACTAGTATTTGCCACCATATGTTATCTTGAGATTTTTAAACTGTCTAAATTTGACTGTACCAGTGAAGACGGAACCACCCAAAACAAGTAGCTCTTAGTCTGCAGTCAAGTTATTGAGGCGCTGTCCTTGGTGCTGATATACGTGGCTTTATGTCCTCAAATTAACGGAAGGAGCGGTAAATTGGCCTGTAAACGTTAAAGCCATGAAACTAAAGTGTATGATTTACTGGTTTAAGTAACTTCAAATGTAATATTCTGTTGATTCAGCCAGAAAACTTCTTTTAAATTAAAAAGGTGGATACGAAGGCGCTATAATCACAGTAGATTTGATGGGCGCAAAATGGTTCAAAACGACCTGGCGACAGCATGCAACAATGACATTCAGTTACTATAACCATTACATGACAGTTATTTATGTGATACTTTTGCATGTAACTAGAGCAATCCACTGAGGGGACACTGGCGGACCAAAAAGGGGAACATCCCAGATTTGAACCCGGCAGATTTTGCTCCTTGATTAAACTAAAGAGCCACTGCTCTGGAGAACAACAGTGTTCGTACAGTTTAGTGAATTACTGAAGTTTGATTTGATACTTCATGCGACTTTTAACCCACTGCACACCATGGAAATGTCGTGCTGTATATGCTAATTAAAGCCCATAAACTACTGTGTGCGTTTACAGTAGATGCCTGCTACAAGCGCGTAATTCAGTGTGGAGACACCGCTGACTGTCGAGTCATGCTGGTTTCGTTTTCATACTCGATGACATAGGCTGTGTAGCCTATTATTAGTTTTAAATGCTTGTATGCTCCTCCCTGCATGGTTATAACTATTGGTTAACACTTTTTAACGTCGGGAGGAGCCAATATTTAGAGATAATTAAAGCACCATTCACAATATAACACTATAAAAAAAACAAAAAAAAACTAGCTATATCGGTTTTGCGACGGCAATGCAACATCAGAAGGGTATATTTCAGGATGAAATAAATTAAGTAACCACAAAGTAACATAAAATAACTTTATTCTTACATCGTGCCGCAAATGCAATATTATTAACACTGGTTTAGTAATTTATATATTAATTTATAAACTCAAGTCTTGTTAAGTGGAAGACGTCGCCGTGTCTTGAGATGGAGAGGTGTTGCTGTCCATGGTGCTGGAACCTTCAACTGGGCTCCTGAAAGACACGGGAGCCGGTTGTGTGCTTTTCCTGCTCATAATAGGAAACGACATAACATACACTGTTAAAAATTAAGTAATGTAATCATATGAACACAACAATGGGCCAGGCTGTGCTTGTGTAATTTAAAAAACAGCAAAGATGCAATGAAGGGCAAATTCACAAGTTCTACTTTATTTTCCCTATATTTGATATTTGTTCTATAGAATTAGTTTGCCCTGTGATAATCAGAGGATCAAGCGGAGGTCATTGAAGGTTTACCCAGCTTTTCATTTACCACCCACGTCACCGCATATATCAGCAACTCAGTGTTCACTTTCAATAATTCAAAATCACATGGTTACACTGACAAACCATATAGCCCATCTAAAGCCATGATGCTGTCAATGATTAGTGCGGATGTGTTGGCACAGGGCAGGTAGAGTGAGGAAGGGAATAAGCGAGGGAGTGATTTGGAGAGAGAGAGAGAGAGGGAGAGAGAGAGAGAGAGAAAGAGAGAGAGAGAAGGAGGGAGGGGGAGGGAGGGAGAGGGAGGATGCTGCCAGCGGAAAATGGCTGCTGCAACCTCAAGCCTATCCTGATACACCGAAACGACATCAAGGTGGAGAGAGAGAGCGAGAGCAAGAGAGAGAGGAAGAGAGAGAAAGATTAGGAAAATGAGAGCAGATAGAGAGAGAATGTGAGCGAGTCTGTGAGTGTTTCCTGAAAGGAGGATAAAAAGAGAGAGAGAGAGGAGACCCTGGGGTGGGCTGCTGCAAGCGGCGGGCAACACCGAGCCATGGAGGGCGAGTAAGTCCTTACATTTTCATTTTTAACATTGCAGATATATATTCAGCCATCCGCCAAAACGGATAGAAAGAACGCCACCGCCATCAGTGTTACACCAATCCAGCATCATGCACTATTACCACAGTCGTTGCTCTACAATTTAGCAGGCTGCCGAGAATAAAAACACCATTACGTAGTCTTGAATCAACAGCATACACCCCATTTCCGATATATCCATGCCAATATGTGATAAATGTTAAGCCACCTACATGTGGACGACCGGCACACAGTCTACACGAGCAAAATTAATAACAATAATAATAATAATGATAACGACAACGTATTAAGAAGCTATGCAACAATTCAAAACTAAATGCGTGGCTAGCGATTGGTAAAAACAGTCATGAAATCAGTCAATGTGTAAAATGTATGGGGGGAAAAAAGGCGAAATATGGCGAGTTTGGGGCCAGCATCGCGTCATTCAAGACATGGCTACAGTAAAACGAGGGAGGGATGGAGGCGTTGTGATTTTTATCAACGTGTCTCGGGGTTTCATTATGATTTTTTAAAGCCAAACTTTATGAATGAAATGTGATTTTTTTTCTCTCTCTCTCTCTCTCTCGCTCTCCCTCATCCTCACCCCTCCTCTCCTCCTTCCCTTTTCTAATCGGCCCCCTCCCCCCATCTCTCGTTTCCTCTCCATCCTCTCACCCACTCGTTCCTTTTTTCCTTCCCCCTTTTTTTTTTCCACACGCGATTGCATTGTGTTTAGGCCCGATACATTTTCCGGCCAAATAAATAACGCACGGCGCTAAGTCGAATCCCGTCTTCCTCCATCCCATTCATAAAAAATATAACATAATATCGGGGTGTGTTAATGAGTGTGTGCAGCAGGGGCGGAATGGAGAAAAGGAGCGTCTGGGAAAAATAATTGCAACAATTAAAATTCGTTGTGATTTGAAAATAGCCGAAAGACGCGGCCGTGCATGCATTTCATGCACATGTCGAACTGCGGTGCTGAATTATTCAGCCGACAGGCGAGGGCTGAGCTTATTTTTGCAAGAATGCCGGGGCCTCTGATGGCGAATGGGTGCGTTCATTGATACATCTATCTGGGAAACACTCATTCTTCCTCCCTCCTCCCATTTGCGCCCCCCCCCCCCCCAACGCTGGCTTTCTTTCTATCCATTTGCTCCACAGTTCCTTTATTCTCAGCGCATATAGCTGACAGTCAGTCGCACACTGAAAAATCCCCGTTTTAGTTCTCATGTCCTCCCAGCAGCAGCGTGAAATAACGCCAGACCTGACCCACCGGAATATTTCCTTATATATCGTCACCACACGCCGATTCAGATCATATTTAAAATCGGGTTTACCTGAGTTATGTGACCATGACCTGTTAAAAAAACAACAACCTGCTCTTACTGTTCCTGTATGGTGTGCATTGGAGCTGTGATGTTGCAGCGCCAGTCCTGACACAGGCCGGGCTGTGAGCTGTGTCTTCTCTCTGTGCATTTTCATCACGTTATCTCAGTTCAAACTAAACTGAGAACAGTTGCCTCAGCGCGCAGTCGCCACGCTGACATTTGCTCTGATCCGGGCTTCTCCTTTTCTCAGCTGAATGAATGTGTGTGTCCCGTACGTGTGTCCGTGTGTGTCCATCCCTGCCTTGTCTCATCAGCCTGGGCCTCTGCTCACTCTGCCCTGACAGCGTGCGTGTTCGTGCGGTGGTGATGACACGTGATGACTCCAGTGGCGGCTGGGTGCCCCTCGGAGGCGGCGGCCTCAGTCATGTGGTCATATGTAAGGGGCGGACTCATGACGGCAGGGGGCGGAGAGAATACATCATCCGTGGAGAACGGCTGCGAGACCGAGCAGTGAGTGTGTGCGTGTGTGTTATGGCTGTCTTTGGTGCCACGTTGTTCCTCAACACCGCCTGAAGACTGTAGATGCATGTTATGTGAGGGCCAGATGTCAGGAAGGGCTTAGGTCTCGATATGGTGAACTAACTTGCTTGCTTGTGATTGCTGTTTGTGTCTTCAGCCAGTGTTGGAGTGTGCGGTGCAGAGGGGGTTAGTGTACAACAAGGTGAACCCCATCTTCCATCACTGGCGAGTAGAGGATCGAAAGTTTGGCCTCACGTTCCAGAGTCCTGCCGATGCCATCTCCTTTGAGAAGGGGCTGCAGACTGTCATAGACAAGCTCGACAGAGGTAGAGATAACACGAGCTGATTTCATGAATCATGTTCAAATTGGCGTTTGAAAAATATCCCGGAAAGCCTAAATCCTCTCTTTTCATGTTATCAAGGCTCTGACTCGCCCTCATCCTCCACACCAGAAGAGGCCGACACCGAGGATGATGGACAAGCTGTGAGTATCTGAGCAGTTTGTCACTCGAGCATTTATTGTCTAAAAGGGCTTGTTTGTGCTCCCGCTGGGCCTCAGTGCAGTTACTGGTGTTTTTGACTCGTTGGATGACATGCAGCCTCTGCCAGTCCCATACAGGAAGTGAGTCGTCATCCAACAGCAGAAAGGAGATGCTTCCCAAACCCATCACCATAGTGACGAGTGAGTCGTCGTCTACCTGCTTCGTGCGGTCAGATGAGTTTAGTTTTGGATCCAGCCATGCTGTCACCACTCAGACACCTGCTCAGGTAGCACAACACCTTTTGCTCTAAGTCTATCATTGGCACCTCACTGTGATAACGAGATGCCCCAAGGAACAGACACATGTTGAGCTCCAATGATGATTACTATACAAGAAGAGTGATTGAAGAGGGTTCTGGGAACTGCCTTGTGTCCATTAGGGGGTTTCCAGCAAAATTAGATGTATACCAAATTCATTATTAGACATTTTCACAGAGAAAAACACAAAAGTTTGACTTTTTTGTAGAATTTTTTTTTCTCTATGATGTAAAAGTAACAGCTTAACATCTGGCTGACATCCCATGGAATGAGATCTTATCAAATTTGGGGACCTTGGTCACTTGTGCATCTAGCGTTATCCTAGGGATGAAAACCTCCTGTAATCGCTGCCTCAGTACACGGTGTTCCCGACTCACTCTGTAATCCTATACCCTCTCTACAGATCCACACCAGGCCGGGACAGCACCAGCTCTCACAAATGACGGCTGTGTTGAATCCCCCAGCGCCCCCGCCCCCACCTCCTGCTCCACCTACTCCTCCTGTGGGTCCCCCTGCCTCATCTCCTCTGTCGCCCCTCTCACCTACCATTTCTCTGCTGGAAGAGGGAGACCTTCGCAGCGTGGACCCTTGTAAAGACCTGTGGGGTTCTAGAGGTTATGAGGACTACCGAAGGGCAGGGGCCACCAGGACTATGGTCGGGGGGCTGACTGGGGGTGTTGTCGTTGGCGGTGGAGGGAGTCTGCAGGACAAGTCAGAGCTGTGCGTGGTTCGCTTTGAGAAGGAGCTGGCAGGAGTGGGGACGGCAGGCTGCGACGTGACAGTGAGCTTGGACAGTAAAGCTTCCCAGCGTCTGTCCTCGTCGTCGCCCACCTGTATGTCCATGCCCAACGCTGTGTCAGGCGTGTCCTCAGGTGCCGGCTCACCCCAAGAGACGGGAAAAGGCTCGCCCTCTCCGTGCTGCATCCACACCTCACTGGCCACGTCTCGGTCGCGGACTCGTAAGAGAGGAGGAGGGGCCAGCAGCAGTGGTGACCCGGGGGTAATCTCCCCCGACGACGACAGCCCATGTCCTCAGGCTTCATCGTCATGCTCATCTCGCTGTGTGTACTGCCGCTCTGTTTTCAGCGCTTCGGAGAACGGGCGGGGCCGCTGCAGAGATGCCCCAGACCCGGCCCTGCACTGCCTGCGCCAGTGGACCTGTGTGTGGTGCGCAGAGAGTCTGCTCTACCACTGCATGTCAGACTCTGAGGGGGAGTTCTGGGAGCCTTGCTCGTGTGATGACTCGCTGGGGGGCCACCCGCACCCCCTTTGCTGTGCCCGCTGGTTGGCCCTCCTGGCCCTGTCGCTCTTCGTGCCCTGCATGTGCTGCTACCTGCCTTTGCGCGCCTGCCTGCGGTGTGGGGAGAGGTGTGGCTGCTGTGGGGGAAAGCACAAGGCGGTCCGATGAGGCCAGGCTAGGGGGTGGGAGGGGTTCCTTGGACCAAGAGGGTTTGGGTGTTGAGAGGAGAGAGCATCTGTAGAGACGCAGGAGCTGGAGCTTAGCAGGTGGAACGGTGCTCTCAGTAGACCCAGACCTCTAACGTGGCCCTCCAAAGCCCCACGGCCTTCCACTGCATTCCGCTCTTTCTCTTTTCAACCCGGGGCCTTCCTCACTGGTCCATGCCTGCTGAAGGTGCACTGCACTCAGACCAGGCTCTGTGGGAGTCATCTGGAGCCTTCATAGTGGATTTACTGAGGGTTGGCTGATCTAGAGTTAGCAGTCAGAGACTTTATCGTGGGAAGAGTGGCAGAGGCAACGATGATGTGTACACTGTTTCAAATGTCCGTTTTTTTTGTTTTTTTTTTGTTTGTTTTGTTTTTTTTATTTAGAAAGAAAAACACAAAAAACAAAAGATGTTTATATATATGATTGTAATAATTTTAATTGGTATATTTTATTAAATGTAAAACATATTGACAGAATCCCCCAGTGGCACACACTATCACGTATTCACAAACATGAGATCTTGGGGAAGTTATTTGTTTCATGTTGGCCTGTTTATCAGTCAGATGAACAGATGTCACCCTTTACCTCTAATTTTACCTCAGATGTTACACAAACCCTGGTCAAGAAGAGGACGGGAGAGAGGTTTGGAGAGAGCTGAGTGAGAGTGAGTGCAGTCTTCAAAAAAGTATTAGCATCTGAGACCACTAGTGTTGTCTTTTGGTTAAAGTAGTAGACCACAGTGGAAGAAAGGTTATCAAATGCAAAGGGACAATTATTGTTAAGGGAAGTTGCAATGACAACCACAAAGACTTAAAAGTCATAATGTGATTCATTATGGTCCTTTGTAACCAAACACAAGATTATTTTTGTTTTCTGGAAAAAAAAAAAAAAAAAAAAAATCAAGAATGTGTGTCGAGCATTAAACACCCTCATTATACACATATTTCTTCATCTTTCCATGTATTTTCAATATTAATCATAGAAAACATCACATCCAACCACTGTACTTGTTGAATCAGTCAAGGTGCTTACAATTGAGGCCTCTGAGCGAGTCTATTCTACCTAATGTACACAATGACCGTACAGTCCCAACCCCAAAGAAAAACTAAACAGGAGCCCATGCTAACCAATCCGTAGACCTGTCTAGGCCTTTGAGTGAGACGCCACCAAAAAAATTAAGTGCAATGAACAATGTATTGAAAGAGTATTTTTGTACCAGTTGCTCATATGAGGGAAAACTAGGCAGAAATTGGAAAGCGTTGGAACTAAATACTGTAGTGTGTTATCGTGTTCGATATCAAGCGCAAAAGATGAATGGGAACACAAACTTGATTCGAGTAGCAGCGCGACATATAAACATGCGTGCTGTAGACTGTTGACCCTGTGATAAGAAAAGAGACACATAAACTTGAGATGAATAGATGAATGGAGGACAGTCTTTGTATGGGAACAGTGGCGGATGTGTTTGCTGAATGTTGCTTTAAGTATCAAGTCTAAAAAAAAAAAAGCTGCTATTCAATGCCCTGCCCTAAACCTTTTCACACTTCCCCGCTGCCTTTCAGCGATCTATGAGGTGGTCAGAAACAATCCTTCAAATTCTTATTCCACCCAAGGTGTTGAGGATGCTAAATAGTGTGTGACGAAGGTTTTTGTAAGTTTATAGTTGGACTTAAAGATAAATTCACCCCAAGACATTTTTAAAAAATGCTTCTGGTGATGTACCTTGCATTTCTGTGTCTATTTTGCAGATCGGTGATATATTTTTCTACTTCCAGTGAACAACTGGCCAAAGGGTTGATTAGGGTAGATTAATCACAGCTTCAACAGATTTTAAACAGAATGTTGTTTTGTTTTGTTTTTTGTTTTGTTTTTTTCAAAAATCTAATATATCAATGTAAACATCATTTTTTATTTATTTTAAGCCCTCAGAATCAAAGAGCAACAGCCTTTTGTACAGCCTCCACTTTGCACCAGTGTTTAACAATCATGCAAGGTGACAGACAATATAGAAGAGGTAGAGACATCAGTTTGCCTCTTGACCAAAATGCAATGCAGCCACAAGATACATAAGATCTTTTCTTTTGTTGTTTGGAAAAACCGAGGCTTTAATATTGCTGTAACTGTTGTATTGGTCTCTTCACCTACGCACAGAACCAACTACTGAATGCAACAAGCTTACGCCTGGTTTTCTTTGAGTCCTTGATAGATTTCATAAAAATTGCAAGTGACATAAAGCAGGCTGGATGTTGATTTTGCAGGTTGAGTAACAGCAGCCCTCTGAAAAATAAATGACAAAAAAACTGTCACAAAATAACTAATGAAATGCACCGAGCATCACAGAATGATGATGTCTTCAAAAGAGAATCTGTGGGGGAATTTCTCTTTTAAATCCAGAGGCATTCTCTTTTGAAATTTAAGATGGTAAAACATATAGTATGCTCTGTACAGGGAAACCAGTGTCTCAAATGAAGGATCACTTGGTAGACCTTAAATTATGGCAGAATGAACCTTTCAGAAGCTTCACCAGAATATTTACATTTTAGGTTTAGCCAAGAACTTTTATCCAAAGTGACTTAAAGTGAGTGAACAGGCAGTGGGGTTCAGAGTCAGGACACACGACTACTGATAACACAACCCTTGACCTCCTGGTTATGGGACAGTCGTCTTCACTACTAGGCCAGCCTGCCAACAATGTTGGCCCATGTAAAAAACAAACAAACAAAAAAAACAAACAAAAAACAAAAAACCAACAAAAAAAAGACTTCCTGTCAAAAAGGTAGGAAACACAAACTCAGTCGGTCACAGGACTGCCATTCCCTGATCCCACGTTATCCAACACAAACACGCAAAATCCCCACAAGTCTGCAATGCATAGACCTGCACACACAGACACACACGTTCACTCGATGGTGCAGATATACGGAACTAGTAAAGCCATTGCACACAGTTTGCTACTTCTGGTCCAGAAATGGTGTTAGAGTACAGTACTGACAGTCATGCGATCACAACTGCGGGCCCCATTCTTACATCTTAATAAATGTGCCTTTTGATTTGAGTAATCAATAACTTATGATTTCTAAGTAACTCTGTATTAAGTACTATTTACTTTTTTGGTTATTGATTTCTGCCGATGTGCATATTTTCAAATGTACGTATTTATTAGTTTCAAAGTAATTAATGAGATATTACCTGTTTATTTATTTATTGAGATATTTATTCTGATTCTTTATTTTTTTGAGACAGGTTTTTATCTTCCGTGCTGTCTTACTTCTGACTTTGTGCCAATGTGCTGCTTTGAGGTGTTACATATCGTGGGTTTGTATCATTATTAAACCCTCACTCTATATTTTAAAATCAGTGTCTTCTTCTCTCTCACTCGTGCATGTCATTAACTCACTGTGCCTTTTCCCAAACACTGTATCAAAGTATATTATTTCACAATGCAATCGAAGGAATCTGGAAAAACATTAAGTGTATAAGTGTGTTCTTTTGTCAAACAAAGGTTTATTTGATTTTATTTCCGGCCTTTGAATAAAACCATAAATTTTGGAACAACAGTCTTGGGACAGAAGGCAGAAGGCTAATGAAATATGGAAGTAATAGCACTTTAATTTAAAGTTACTCAAGTACAAAAGGAGGGAAAGGTGTCACAAATGTTATGTAAAAAATAAAAGACATTATTCCATAACTCAGTCTATCCTCAGCAGAACAGACACAAGTTGTGATTAGCTGTCCTTTAGGTGCTGCGGTCAGTTAGTGGTCTGTTACTTGGCAGAGTACATGTGCTGCCTTTTATGTTTGAGGATCTCAGTGGGGGTGAGGGTCAGGTCTTCGTTACAGACGTCACAGTGATAAACTCTGGTGAGGCTGGACACTGAGGACGAGCCTGCCTTTCCATCTGCTGGCTCTGAAAACCACAACACATGCCCTCAGTTAGTCTCAAGTTATCAATGCATTTGTTTCAGTAATCTATTACCAAAAGATACATCAAAATGGATAAAGTAAGAAATTCCTGACCGTCCTCTTCCTTCTGCTGTTCTCCTGCTGGCCTGCAGGAGGCCTCGTGCTGCATGCGCTCCAGCGGAGTCAGAGGCATGTAGAGGTCACAGTTAGGACAGCTCCAGAAGCTGCGTAGACACTCACTGTAGAGATCCCTAGAGTCCTGAAAATCACATAGGGCAAACACAGGATCAATGATACTTAATGATATTTAGTTAGTTAACTCTAAATTATATATATTAATTTAAGCACTCATATCAACACTGTTTGAGTCATGAAATACAGCTAGAACCTGCTGGCAAGTATTTTGTTCACTTGTTTTTAAAGAAATCTTCTTAGGGAATTAAACTTTGCTGTTTTATTTGGTTTTTATTCATTTGTAACCTTTTTTCATTCAGGTAAAGTATGTTGCCACTCTGTTTCACATACATGCATTGCCACTACTTTATACACAGAAGCTTTAACCAGTCTTTTACTCTGTGTTTCTGCAGTGATCATCAAATCAAATTAAGGACTCTTTAACAATGAGGGAAAACCGGTCGGGACAATAAGGCCTACAATTATTTAATAAGTACAGTAATTTACTGTCTTTTATGACCCCTGGACACAGATAAGCACCAAAAATTTGAAGGATCAATTAACCAATTAAAAACGAATCAATCTAGGACTTTTTAATACTCCCTCAAGTCTTCTTTTGAGGAGACTGAATTTACTTTTTAAGACCGACAGATACCCTGTCCTATCTTGTCCATCAGCTCTGTTCATCTGGGGGATGATGAGGTGACAAATAATGTGTGGATAATGGACAATCCAGTGTACAAATGTTATGAACTACTCTGTTAGTCATCTATGACAATTTGTGTATCCTTAGAAACAAATAAATTCCACTGATGGGGGTAAACAGCCAGAAAAAAAGCATGTTGTCACTGGCACCTTTCACCTTTGAAAGACAGGGAATTGTTGCCTTAAACTGATTGATTTAACGTTTGGTGATGCAAATGAAATAATGAAAATGATTTTTATGCAAGCATGAACCGGTCCAGTTCACCCAAAGTTCCACAAAATAAATAAACATACTAGAAATGTTGTACCCAAACATGGAAGGATTTGGCGAACAGCTAAAACATCTACTTTACTGGAGTTTTTCTGAATTGTCGCTTTTTCAGACAGACTCACAGCCAGGCAGTTGTAGGTGAAGGAGCTGGTGACACACAGGCCTCCTTTAATGGGATGCGGCTTGGCCTCGGCTCCTGGAAACAGCGGGTTCAGATGTGCAGCTTTGCTGTGAGACAGCTCAGACTCAGACTGAGGGCCGATGTACAGGTTCTGGGTCTGGAAAGCTGTGAGTCGACGCAGGCTGTAACTGACCTGGGAAGAGAGGTTAGAAGTACACAGGAAGTACAGAACATGTATATTAAATGAGATTATAAAAAGATGAATGAGAATCTGAGTCACTGAGAATGTCTGGAAACTAGAAATGGAAAAACAGTAGAGAGACAAGCGATACATAATCAACAGTATGTGTATGAGTTACTTATTGTTTTTGCAGTACATTATACTGTAACCACCAGGTCAGCACTGCATCGGTACCTCAGTATAGAGCAGGAAGCGGACCAGACCATCGCTCAGCTTCTCCATGACTTTGCGGGACACCCCCTGGACTGCTGGTCCTCCCACTGTGCTCTGTCCCAGCTGGGCCAGCAGGAGGCGCTCCCACTCAGCCCTGAGAGTGAGAGCTTTGGACAGCACCTTCAGGGCCTCCTCTGGCTCCCTCAGCTCCAGCTCCAGCCAGCCGTCCACCACCAGACGCGTGCAGTCAGCATTACTGTCCACAGAGTTCGCTACCAGCAGCAGAGCCTGGTGAGGAAATGCAGATGCACAGAGAATCAATCCCAGTGCATCATGTATAATGATGCATAATGATGGTGGGGGAGAGCGAGGATGGTGAAAGAAAAAAACTAAATAAAACAAAAATCTACTTAGAAATCTGATCATAAAAAATACAAAAACATTCTGCAGTAGTATTTAAAGGGGCTACTGTACAGTTGACAGTTTATTACATTTTCCTGAACTGTACATTTAGAAAGAGTAATAACATGACAGATCCTGATTTGTCCTCATTTTTTGTTAATTTCTGGCTGAGTATCAGTTTAAACCAATACACTGTGGGTATTTTGTGGTTAAAACTGTTATGTAATTGATAATAAAAAATAAGATTGCAAAGCAGTTTTTTGAGATAGGAATCCTTCTTATATTTTTCTACTATATGTGCCTAAAAGAAAACTCAAATAACACTGAAACAAACCCTCTAATCCATATGTATAATTAAAACAGTCCCAATATACCAATAATACTGCAGTACAGGAACCAGTGTACTGATGATGGATAAGAAGGGAACTACTCTTGATCATGTGGGTTTACCATCACTATACCAGGTTACTTTACCATAATACAGAACATTATCAGGGTTAATCCAGGACTATTAAAAAAACATTTAGCAGTTTGCGGTGGGAACAGGAACATCCCACATCTCGCACTAACTTGCAGTGCTGGAACCCGCACGCAGTTGGACAAATATGGCTTGTTGGTCTCCAACAGAGTGACGAAGGCTAGCAGCTGGTGTCTGCTGCTGTCCTTTCGATCAGGCCCTGCAGGCAGGAAACAGAGACAAAGAGGGAGAGACAGATGAAATATGATGAGAGACACACACAGAAGAGTGAAGGGAATAAACACATGATGAAAAAAGCAAAAGGACTTCATCAGGAATAGATGTCATGTAGTTATGTGGAGAATTTGAAGTGAGAATTTATTTAGCTGCAAATGAATGAAACTGCTCCTGAGGAAAATGCTGGATGCTGTTTTTCAAGTGCAGAACAACCAGGTTGTAATTTAGTCTTTACCACATAAAGAAAAAATGTTTTGGGAAATTGGCCGAAACTTTAAGAAACATCATCACAAATAAAACATATCAGTGCAAAAGACGTTGTCTTCTCCAGATTTAAAAGCACTGCTACAGTGATCATTTAGGCCATGCTTAAAAATTATTAAGAAATCAAGTGTGAACCACAGAGTTCAAATTTCTTGTAATGGTGGATGTTTCCTGAGTGTTTGTCCCAATTTAATTTAAAGGTCTACTTTGTTTTTTATGAACAGTAAATGTATAGCAATCATGACTCAGTATTTTTGCATGTATCTGCCTCTCGTCTTGCTCAGTCTTCTGTTAGTGTTGTCCGTTTTTTTGTTCCTTGGGAGAAACTGGGAATAAGCTTCCTTGTTTTTTTGTGTCATTCTGACTGTTTTACTTCTTTCCAGATTAGGGTTTTACTGTAGAGTTATAACTAAATCTATAAATTAACCAAACCAATGGAGTGAAACAGATAATACAATTAACCTTGACGATAGGGTCATTTTTTGGGGGGAGTAATTCATTCATGGATTCAGTTTAAAGATTCTACATGTAGTACAATTAGAGAAGGTGTTTCAGAGGTTTACCCATTTCCCTGCTGTCATCCTCAGGCACATGTAAGACCTCTGGGTCACTGGCAAACACGCTGGTCGGGTGAATCACCACTCCCTGCTTATTCTTTGTGTGAAACACCTACACAATGTAAAATCACAAAGTGGAAGAAAATGGAAATATTTTTCTCACCTTACATCATTATTTCAATCAGCACCGAAACAAACAGCAAACAACCCCCTCCCCCCCCGAGAGTAGGTGCAGCAGGAGGCCTGACCTGCTCTGAGTCCTTGCGGGTGGAGTTGTGTTCATCGGGCAGTGCCAGCTGAGGGTAGAGGCCTCGGCAGAGCAGCAGCTTAAGCAAAGCCTGCTGGCGGGAGGACAAGTCCTGACTGACGCCGACTGCCTCCTGCAGCTCTGACATGTTGTGGCGCAACTTGAACTTCACCTCCTGTTGCAGCAGCACAGACAGACAGAGTGTAACTATGTCAAACATGCACAAAGGCACAAACATATTCACTTCTGTTTAAATGACTAGCTTTGACAGGATATGTGATACCATTTTCCTCTTAGTACAAAGATAATATTACCACACAACTTCCCTCTAGGTTGGTGGGCCACTCTTGCAAGGGGGCCGAAAAATCATTTGCAAAACAGTACAATTTTAACGAAAAGATGTAATTCTAAAAATATATATAAATTATGTTTTTAAATGTTCAAAAACAGAATGATCTTTAGAAACATTAAATATGTTTAAAAACTCCTTTCATTGTTTTTTTTTTTTCCTTGTATTAAGGCCTATCACTGGTATAAGCCAATGACAGCAACTTTTGTTTTGCCAGCCGGACCACAACGTATACTTGTTTTGCTACCTCAGTCTGACTGCATGGTAAAAGGTTACATCCATGACAAAAACCGTGGTATCCAAATGGATAGCTGGTTAGTAACAGGAAGAATTAAAAGGAAGGAGAGTCAAGAGACAGATGGTGAATCAACAAGTGATCTCTCCCGTCAAACAACAAAGAAAAATTGAGCTTCGCCTGCTTCCGTTCAGTCCTGAATGTTTGATGATTATCATTAAAATAAAAAGCCCCCTGAGAACACATTATTTGGCCTCCATATTGTTATAAGTCCATTATGGGCTGCCAACATTTTTGAGATTTTCACTGACCACTGATCTAGGTTTTTCTGCAAACTGCTGCAGTGAGCTTTGAAAATGTGACACAAATATGACACAAAGCAAATCAATTAAATTTTTATTTAATTCTGCCTAGTGACCCATACATCTGCTATGTTTCAATCTTTAAGCATTGTTGTCACCCTATATATTATACAATATTGCGACAGAGAGTTTATATATGTCCATTTATTTATGAGTGTTAAATCTTGGTGGTGAGGTTTAGGGTAACCTTTTTTCCATGTTACACTGCTCACCTGTAAATCAATGTTCTCTCCTGATCCCTCTTTGTCCTTCTTCCTTCTGCCTGTTTCCTCTGTGTCTGATCCTGAGGACATCTCTCCGTCCTGGCCCTCGTCCAGCCTCAGGACTTTACGTCTGCTGCCCTCCTGCTGCTCGTGATCTCTCTTCAGCTGGTGCAGCTTCCTCCTCTCCGTTAGCCTCTCCCTGCGCTGTCTGCGGTCACCATCAGAGGGAGCACTGTGCTCCGATTCCAGCAGGCCGTGGCTCCTCAGCAACTCCTATTAACCAGAGAGGAAACTTATACTGGGAAATAATATCTACACACAAAAAGGACCTTTAAACCTTTTTTTTTTTTTAAATGCGTGAACTACTGTGTCAGTAACCTGCCTTGAACTGTCTGCGTAGATTGACCATCTCATACAGTCGCTGCTCCTCCAAGCCTCTCCTCCTGCACCACTTCCTTGAGCCACCTCCTCTCTCTCCCTTCACCTGTTGAGCTCAAAGATAAACCGTGAATGAAACCATCTTACCTTCCAACTGTTAGATTGTCAAATCTGTCCACATGAGAAAGCCACTGTCACATAATGTGTCTGTTACTGACCTCCACCCAGGCATTGAAGGTACTGAGCAGGGTAAAGGGGTCTCCATGGTTGCTGTGCAGGGGCTGGCGGGCGGTGGCACAGTCTGGGTTGTGCTGTGAGCTGCGCAGGAAAGGTGACTGAACGCTGAGGGCTGCTGCCACTGTCAACACGGGCTCCACAAGGTTAAACAAAGAGCCCAAGACCAGCATCTTCCCTGAAGGAACACAAATGTACACACTTGCTGGTTAAAGGTGCAACTGTGTGAGCAGCATTCAACTGAAAGAGACCAAACCCTAAATGATGCTAAGGTGCCTTTTCATTTTATTCAACTGTTGCATTGTAATTTACATAAACAGATAGGAAACAAAAACAAACACCATGTTGTTTTGGTGTGGGGAGTCTTACCTATGACCACATCCACAGGCAGTTGTGCCAGCAAGCTCCCGATAGAGGTCAGTTCACCAAGACTGTCTATCGCCCCCTGCTCCTTTAGATATGTAACTGCAGTCTGGATACTAGCAGCTGGAGGTGGATCAATGAAGACAAAAGACAGTGGATCTCCAAGACACATGCTCTTCATCTGCAGGAACAAAACCGCATAAGTAAAGCAGGCATTTTACTATGGACGTTAAAGAATTAAAAAGATTTGCTGGAGACCTGGAGAATGAGGGAGTCCAGAGCCACTCTGTGGATTTCAGGCACAGGATAAGGTGCAAAGGCGTCATAGTCGGACTCAGCATACAGGCGGTAACACACTCCTGGACCTGTGCGACCGGCTCGACCTTTCCTTTGCTCAGAACTGGCTCGGCTGATCCAGAACTCCTGTAGGCGTTGCATCTTAGCCTTAGGATCAAAACTCATCTCTTTTACTTTTCCTATAAAAGAACAAAAAACAGAACAATCAATTTATATGGCTGTTGCTCTACTTCTGGGTCATATATATATATATATATATATATATATATATATATATATATATATATATATATATTTATTTATTTTTTTTTTAAACTTGTTTGCTATTTAAATTTCTTTAAAGATAAAAGAAACATCTTTTCCTCTAGAGTTCAGCTTGACAAAAGGCATCTTTGAAACCTTTGTGACACTAGATTTAAAATTGAGCTTTGTGATTTTGAACAAGACTAGGCTGCACGAAATTGGGTCTGTAAGGACAGACCCTTTTGTAGGTCCAGTATATTTTAAAAGGTTAATGCCTAGCCATGAATGTAGCACCAGTTCCTTACCTGAGTCCACGACAAAGCGTACCCCATCGATTGTAACTGAAGTCTCAGCAATATTGGTGGAGATAATGCACTTCCTCACCCCAGGAGGAGCAATGTCAAACACCTGAGGAATAACATGGTAACAGAGAATTACAACTGCTCAACTGCAGCTAAAGTATCAGATTCAAACATTACATCCGATCAAAGCTGACTGTGCCTTGTCCTGCTGGGCCAGTGAGAGCGTGCTGTGCAGCGGTAAGACTATCCAGCGACGGGTATGTGTGGCATAAACCTGACAGGCCTCCTGGATGGTGGAGATCTCCGCCACACCGCTAAGGAAGAGGAGCAGGTCGCCGCGCTCCTCTGGGGGGTAACGTTGATCGATGCCCTGCAGGATGCGCAGGTATGGTCTGGGGTCCAGCTTCTCTGAGCGTGAGGGCTGCTCCTCAGGTGGAATGGGCTGGTATATCACCTTAGTACAGGAAGAGGAGAAAAAAAATGCTGGATGATAAAAAATATATATTTGATAAATTCTCAAACCCTGAAAACACTGAAAATGTTACTTCTGGAATATAATTTCATAATTTCAATAATTTGATGCTTCAAATTTGTATTGCAGATGGCAATTTAACATTTGTAATAAGTGTTTGTCATTATGTCATTTATCTATCAACAAGAATATTTCTATTTTAAAACAAAGAATGAAATACATTAAATGATTTTTTTATAGTAATGGTTGGTTTTGGGCCCATTGTGGATACATCAAAAATCAAACCGAGTTCTGACCAAAACTCACTCCTTGCATATTAACATCTGTGATGAGCGTGTGTCCTCTGCTTACCTGTATGGGAAACAGTCTGCCTGGTACCTGCAGCACAGGAGCACTGCTGAAATAGTCAGAGAACAGTTTGATGTTGATGGTGGCTGACATGAGGATGAGACGCAGGTCTGGGCGTTCAGCCACCAGAGAGCGCAGCACCCCGAGGAGGAAGTCACAGTGGAGATGTCTCTCGTGGACCTCATCAACAATCACCACCTGGTACTGAGCCAGCATCCTGTCCTGCTGGATCTGTCGCAGCAGCAGCCCCTCTGTCAGGAACAGCAGTTTGGTGGCCGTGGTCCGGGTGGTCTCAAAGCGGATTTGGTGCCCCACCTGAAAATTAGGATTGTGTTTTGTGAGCTCTACATTTTTTTTTTAAATAAGTACTTATTTCATTGCTGCAAAAATAAGAGAATACATTTCTTTACTTAATCTATAAATAATGATTTTCATTTTCTATCACTTTATGTGTTTAATTTTTTTAAATTAATTATTTAGACCATATAGAGCAATAACAATGGGAATACCCTTCCACACATTACAGGGGTTAAGGTAGTATCTTCAAATTTCTTACTTGCTTAATTAACATTAATTAACAAAAAACATCTTCAATATATAACAAAAGTAACCAAATCATATTGACAACAATCAATTGGTAAAAGTGCAACTAATTAATTTTTGGTCACTAACTAGTCAAATGCTGCTGGACTTGGTGCTTGATCTTGAAGATGGTTCATGGTTCATCTAAGATGCTTCATTAGTTCTACAGACTAACTGTAAATCCCACAGAGGGTTAAAATACCTGCACACCAGTCAAGCTGGATAAATGACAAAACGCCCTCAGTTCCAGCTGCCTCTGACTGAGTACTTCTAGATGTCTGATGTGGTGGATGGATGAATGTTTCTAGATAAGTCAACCAATTATTTTTGTAAACTGTGCTGGTCAAGTCTATGATCTGGTTGGTTTTCCAACCTGCATTTGATGACAAACCTTTGAGCCATACTGATTGAGACTCTCAAAGCTGACCCTCTTTGCAAGGGATATACAGGCAATACGTCGAGGCTGAGTGCAGGCTATGTTGATGAAGCCAGCTGACAGAAGATACTGCGGTACTTGGGTGGATTTCCCACAGCCTGTGTCCCCTGCCACCACGACCACAGGGTGACTTCGCACCAGCTCCAATATCCTGTCCCGGTACTGGAAGATGGGCAGGTTCTTCTGCTCCCGGCGAAGCTTGGCCAGCTTTCCAAAACTCTGCCTCTGGCTGAAGTCCAGGAAGTGCAGGAGAGCCAGGCGGCAGGCTGAGATCTCCTGACTGCTTGGCCCTGAGGATCTCTGCCTGCTTCTGTGCTCTGACTTTCCCAGGCGCTCCTCGATGTCCCTGGTGCACACAGACACATTAATCCGGTAGCGAGCATCATAGTCTTTAGGAAGGCCAAGATCTACCTTTCCAGTCTTGCCTCTGTCCTTCCCTTCTTCTTTGTCCACTCCAGACCCAGACATGTCCCTCTTTGTTTTAAACCTCTGGAAGCGGTCGAAGAAAGCCCAGAACTCTCTGTGCTCCGGGCTGCCTGCCTGGATGTAGTCATGCTTGCGGAAAAAGATCTCGTCCAGCTGAGCTCGGCACTGCGGGCTGTCCCAGTCCCAGCTCCGGCGGTCTCTCCTCTTGTCTGAATCCATATTTACTGTAAGTTAATCGCCTTAATCGTTTGACACCAAATAGAATTCAAGTTTACTCGCTGCTTATACATGAAACCATCATGTCTGCGGCTCTACAAACACGTAGCAGCTCCATAAACCTGACTGCTGCCTGTGAATGAGATAAACTACAGACCTCCCTTCACACATGAAGCCGGTGTTTTGTATTCATGTGTGTGAGACAGAACAAGTCCTTGACATTGTTTCAGACTGATTCGGCCGAGATCACTGGACAATAACATGTTAAGACTGGAAGAAAAGACAAATACAGCTGCAACCGCTGCGGAGCGCAAGGGAACAATAATACAGGGGGACCGTTCCTGGTCCGTTCTTTAAAATCTTCCGAGTAGAATCATTTACTCCGTGAATATCTCAAATTAATGGAGGTTTAATTATCATGACCGTAGTTAAATACCGCATTGTCAAAGCACACTGCCAAGGATTGTATCAAGAGGGGGAAAAAATAACAAAACGCACTAATACTACAGTTCAACAACGTCTACAATATTTTGCATAAGGAAGGAAGTTAAACACAACTGATGGAGATCAGTAATCATATGAAAACAGTAGCATCAATACAGCAAAACAAACAGTAATAACAGTTTATTCCCCACTGTGTGTGTTAATACAATTCTTTCACTATTGGTGTGTGTGTGGTATGTTAACTCAATCATCATCATCATCATCATTCATAAGTAGAGAATGGACTTCCTGATGCACACACTTACCTTCAACATTGGAAGAATTTTGCATAAAAATAGTTTGCCTGGGAAGCAAAGTAATTGCTCTTTTCAGAAGGCACACCGTATTTTATCCGTGGTATTCAAGAGACTTTACAGAATACAGTGAAGACTCTTATGGAATGCAAAATCAAAGCTGCAGAAAATAAAATTTGCATCTGTATGTATAATGTCTATGTATAATGTCTATCATAGACACTGTTCATGCCCCTCCAGTCTCCACACAGTTTGTTTGTCTATACAAAATCATGCTAAAGGAGAAACATAAATAACTTTTACTGCAAATATTGCACAGTGACCAATCAATACAAATATCAGTTCAGTTTAAATTAGATGCAATAGAATACACATACAATTTAGTAAAGCATGTCAGTGCATGAAAATAGAAATACACAGAACTGGAGATTATAGCAGAAATATTTTATTTAAAAACATCTGATATACACATTTACACAGATTAGAGACAGGACAGACTGTTGAGGACAGTATTGTGATGAGTGGATGAAATATTAAACAGGAACGATTAAATCGAATCGTCTGTTATAGTGGCAGAAAAGCAGGTAATATGTTCAAATGTCATCCATGATGAGATGGGTAATGTTTCTAAAGTGAACAATCACATCACTAATGTTAGAGATTTCTGTTGGACTAAAATCAATAATTAAATTCATAAGATACCAAGCCATAGGAGGTAGGATGGAATACGCTTGCTGTCATTTTGTTTTTAATTAAAAAGAAAAAATTAAGAACAAGGACAACAAGAAAAAGTGGTGGGAAATTCTTATGATGGCTTCTGATAAAACAAAGGACAACAAAGTACAAGGATGCACAATTAATTCATGTAACAATCACACCTGAAATCTATTTGTTGTGCAGCACATAACATTGCTCTCCATCAAAAAATGCTAAAATAACAACAATAAAAAAACAAAACAACATGCTTATTTACAGTTAAAAACATTTCATCAACCCCGACCTTTTACAAATTGGAGTGGACATAAAATGTGTAGCAGTTGCTCCTCAAGCAGACAGTGCATTTCCAACTGCAGCTAGACTGGGAGTCAAGGCCACTACATGAGGTGGAAAGTCGGACTGCTGTTTCACTGAGGCAACAATCCGTACTGTGCTACTTCTCATCACCCCGTGTTCATGTCCATACCTTTGGCCTTGTTTGACCATTTCACAGTGATCTAAACGCCTGTCTTTTCTTTGATCCAGCCACGGAATTTGGTGACTGTTGTGTAGATGCCAGGTTTGTTTCTGCGGGCGCAGCCATCGCCCCAACTAACCACTCCTGCCAGGAACATACGAGTGCCAGATGGGCTGGACAGAGGACCGCCAGAGTCCCCCTGAAACAGACAAATACACAAAGGTACACACACAGGTGCATGTGTTAGCTTCAAGGTACTGTGTGGGGGCAGTGTGGGGCAAAATTTACATTTTCCACTTAGTCTCAGGGTCCCTCCTGGGGTTTTCTCCATGTCTGTGTTATCAAGTATGTTTTAAGATAATGCAAGGCAACTGGTTTAGTGTTATTCTAAGTAGAATCACATACAAGCCAAACACTCTTATCACCATGGTCTCATTGACAGCAGTTTTGGTAAATATCTAGATAATTGGAGAATTTGTCTGTGGATAAACTGTTTTGTAAAACAAGATGTTCTGCACAGAGACCCAGGGCAGCATGGGGTGAGTTAAAGGTCTTTTATTACCTGACAAGCATCGACTCCTCCGGTCAGCACTCCAGCACACAACATCCGAGATGTGATCTGCCCTCCCATCAAATTGTTACACACAGAGTGGTTTATGATTCGGACCTGGGCCTTCTGGAGCACCGTTGCTGCAAATCCTGAATCACACACAAATACACAAGGGAACCATCACGCTTATGTTACGTCTAAATGTCATGTTATCAAGTCAATCGCAGTCTAGACTGTTCTCATCTGTGGTTCGCCGATGGTGGAACAAGCTACTGAATTCTATCAGAGCAGGGGCGTCCCTCTCTATCTTTAAGAATCTCTTGAAGACTCATCTCTTCCTAAAGCACCACCTCTCCTTAACACCCTAACACGCCTAACTAGCATTTACTATGCACTTTCGGTGCACTTCTTTATTTAATCTCCTTGCACTTATTAAATAGATGTAGCACTTAGTACTTTTGCCAAGTTTTCCTACTGCATTGAAGCTTTAGTGATGCCCCTCACTTGAAAGTCTCATTGGAACAAAGGCTTCTGCTAAATGAGCAAATGTAATGTAATGTAATGTTATTAAGTTGGGGCATTAAGAGTCATTAAACTTCTAATAATGACTGTAATAATTCAGTAGATAAAAGTGATTGTTTTCCTTTGGCAGGTCCACAAAGAAGTGGTGTTTGTTATCAACCACATTTTTAGCAATTTATGAAAATCCAGAATATAACAGATCATCACTAAATAAAAACACAAAAATCAACACCAAAGCAGTTTCTAATGTAAACCACAGGCTCTTTTGAATTATAGAGATATGCAAAACAATGCCTACAATGTTTTAGATAATTTGATGATTTTCTTTATTGAGGAATGAGTCCATCTGACCTCCAGGGGATGCAGCTGTATGTGTGGTAAAATCAGTAATGACCACTGCTACTAGCAACACTACTTCTATTACAAACAAGGAACTGCATTATTTTCAGAATTAGCAGCTACAGGTATTCACAAAAATGACTCACCTCCTTCTCGAGTGGCGCCCCACCCAGTGATCCACACAGTGTTACCAGCTGGAAAATCGTGCTGGGGGGATGGCAAGCAGATGGGCCTGATGTAGTCGGAGTAGGTGACAGGACTGTCCAGCTCCATCAGGGCAATGTCATTGTCAAAGGTGTAGGCGTTGTAGTTAGGGTGGGATATGACCTGCTTCAGATTCTTCTTCACCACAGGGCTTCCAGTCTTCCTCTGGGTGTGAAGGCCGAGGTAAGCTTCCCAAGTGCCAGGCTGGGAGAATCTGAGGACACACACAAAACCAGATCACAAAGTTCATTCTTAAACTCTGGTAAGCATTGGGAGGCACAGCATGTGGCACAAGCATCACTTAAGAAAATACAGTATGTATGAAAAACATGAGCTGGGCCTGGTGGTTCCAGCCCTGTTCATGGTTACAGTTAATCAGCAGTGAGTGTGACTGCATCTAATGTTAAAAAGCATTTATTAAAGACAGTTTCAAACAGATAATTATTGTTCTGATAGTAAAATCCCACTGTGAAGTCATTTCAGAGAAAATATATAAATATCAGCCCTCAGGAAAAAGTCAATTGTAAAAATACTTAAAATATCATTGACTTGTGATTTTTATAGATTTAGTTTACAGTGATAGGAGTGAAGTGTGGACTAAAACATGCATCTAAAACTTGCAGTGAGGTCCTGGAGAGGTTTCACTGTGTGTTAAATTATTCACACACACACATCCAAGCATTGTGTTGTTAGTAAAAACACAGGCGTTTAAAGTTTCACCCTGCATGTGACAAAATGTTTACAGCAGCTTTAAAGTCAAACAACCAAACTGCCAACTGGGTTTTTTTAATCAGCTTTAACTTGCGTTGTTTATAACAAGACAAAACTAAGCAGTATAACATGAACAGTTTTTGTTGTGTTTGTGCAATCACGTATTTGTTGCTATTCAAGGCTTTGAATAAGGAGAAAACTACTGAATTAACTTCAGCACTTTTTCAGAATTTGGACAGAATTTTGTTTGTCTAAAATGGCTCTAAAATAATGTGGTCAGGATAAAAATATGTTGGTAGAGGACTTTAATGTCATCCTGCTGTTGCACTCATTTAGATCCCCTCTGGATCAGAGCATCTGTTAAATATCTGCAAGATGAAAATCAAATGATCTCCCTACATCTAAAAAGTGGGTGAGCTGCATAGAGATCTCACACCTCTTCACTTCTTCTGAGAGAGCAGTGAGTGTGAGCCCTGATTATGCAGGAAAAAAAAGGATTTCTAGGTACCAGTGAAAAGCATAAAAAATAAGATGCTACCTCGTCTTGCCGTCATCTTGCACGCAGTGGGCAGCAGTGACCAGCCAGCGTGGACTGATGATGGATGCTCCGCAGACGTGACCGTAGTTTTTGACATGGAGGCTGACCTGCCAGGGGAACTCCCCGTCTTCTGCATCCTGACCACCCACAATACGTGATGTCTTGAACATGCTCCTCCCACAGTCTACAAAAGTACACAATCATTCATTCGCAGGACTGGCTTGTTGCAACTTGTTGTGTTCTCTTTAGTGGGTGGAGGTTCACAAACATTGTTTTGTCATGCAAGCTTAACAATACAGATGGAGGTAAGAACTAACTCTGTACTTAACACAAAGTTCATACACCCACTCAAAGTGTTTGATTTGCGACATACCGCAGTTCTCCTCGTCAGATCCATCGTCACAGTCCCGTGTGCCGTCGCACTCTGGGTTCACTTTACTGATGCATTTATTGTTTTTACATCTGTATGTAAGATCAGTGCAGCTCTCCTCCGTGGCTACAGAGAGAGAAGGGGAGAGAAATCAAGTCCAACGCCACAAAAAAGACCCTGTATTAAAGCTACTCATTTCAACATCATTAACTATGTGGTCATAAGACGTGTCTTTACACATATGCAAACAGATTAACCTGAAGAGGTGCTATTGTTGTCTCTTTTTAGACTGTACAGCTGTATGGTTTTAGATAACTGTATGATATTATCAATTGTGTTGTCTGTTTTGTGTTGGTTTTGCTATTGTTGTTGTCTCTTCTTAGACTATACATCACAATCAATAAAAGTCAGTGTAGTATTTTACTCTACTCGCATATCTGTAGTGTATTGTAGTTCTATGATTGTTGAAATTGAATTGTACATATAAAAGCCAAACTAGGGACAGGAGCATTAGCAATAGCTATAAACTCTTTGTGCAGCACATTAGTTTCATACTTTGTTTTGGAACTATGTTAAATTGCATTGTCCCTATCAAATAAATAAATAAACTACACTAATAATTTCACATTTGTAATGCAGTTGATTGAAAAAGTCTTTTTGAAGCTGCATGAATAGACTTTTAGGCGAAAATAGGCAAAAAAAAAACAAACAAACAAAAAAAAACCCCAAAAAAACAAAAAAAAAAATATTACATGTTACATGTTACAACAAATACATTTACAAACAGAGCAGCGTTAGGATTCATGTGAAGTTGTGTCCACCTGATAAATATAATATACTCTCTCCTTTTAGCACTGTTTTATACATCTGGTTCATTAGCTACTAAATACAACTGGTAGCTTACACTAGCTTCTTTTGTTTGCTTCTTTAGGAAAAGAGGTTGATGATGAAACAGAGCAGCAACTGTGTCAAACAACCACAACAATGTTCTAAAAGATGCTCAAAACCTTATTATTCCTGTGAATTTTGCAGTACAAGTCACCACTTTTATATTGCTCAGTGATTTGATCCTTGATTCCACATGTTTTGAGAAACTAAAATTTCTTAAAAATAAAGAGCAGATACGGTGACTTATGTCTGGAGACATCTTTGGTTTTAGTTCAAACGAGTCTTACTTCTCCCACAGTTGAGCTCATCTGACCCATCCCCACAGTCGTCCCTGCCGTCACAGCGATTCTTCTCAGAAACACATTTGTCATTCTTGCATGTCATTTGTCCTGATTTACACCCTTAAAAAAAGAAGCATATATGAGGAAACTGACTGAAAACCTTCCAATGCTCAGGTCAAATACATCCTCCATCAGCGTCAATAGGTCTTACCACAATTCAGCTCATCTGTGCCGTCTCCACAGTCGTCTATGCCATCACACTTCCAGAACATGGGCTTACACAGGCCATTTTTACAATTGATGCTTTCTGATTTGCACTCTGGAGGGAAACACAAACTTTAAATTATTACATATACAACACATTATGTGTGCTAACGATATACAAAGTAGAAATAGTAGTTTATGCCTCCACCAACCAGCCAAGTTACAGGAAATATGGTCACAATCTGAATAATAGCCAGGGGTATGGCTGTCACAGTCAAATTGACCTTTGACCAGATGGATAAAAGATGACATCATTTCATCATTTTATCCAATTAGACATTTGTGTTGTGTCATAATTAATGTTTGAATTTGTGAGTTAGGGCCAAAAATGTGTTATGAGAGCTCACAGTAACCTTGACCTTTGACCACTGCATTCTGATCAGTCATGAATGTTTGTGCCAGATGTAATGACATTTTTTCTGGGTGTTCCTGATATATTGCATTCACAAGAACATGAGGTCACTGTGACCTTGAACTTTGACCTTTACCTACAAAAATCTAATCAGTTCATCTTTGAGTCCAAGTGAATGTTTGTGTCAAATCTAACCAAATTCTGTTAAGGTGGTCTTGAGATATCACATTCAAGAGACCAAGACAGTGTTTTGTGAGGTCACCGTGACCTTGACTTTATCCTTTGACCTTTGACCACCAACATCTAATCAGTTCATCCTCGAGCCCACATCTCCAAACGTTTTAGCCAAACTTGAAAAAATCTCGAGTGCGTTAATGCGTTAACGAGAATGGGATGGACACATAACGCCTCTGGCTTGCGCCTGTCGCCGGCATGGAGGCATAAAAAGTAGTTAAAACCAGTAGTCTGGGTATAATCAGGTTAAAAGTACTTACTGCATTTTAACTCATCACTCATGTCTCCACAATCATTCCAGCCATCACACCTGAGGCTTGAATTAATGCACCGCTGATTGTTGCACTGGAACTGCTTTGGGCAAGCTGTGGACGACAGGGTTAACGTGAGATACACTTTCCTGATGTCTAGAAATAATGATAATGATATTACCTGGGAGAAACTGAGACACTTACGGTCTTTGATGTCAATGGCCTCAAACAGTGCCTCAAAACCTCGGTCTACATAGGAGCCATCGGAGAAAAACACCACACTCATTTTGTTGTTGTTGCTGGTTTCTGTTACTGTTCCGTCGGGTTGTTCTCCACACAGTCTGTGGATGAGACGCAAAGGCAGTGACATGTCTGCTCTGTTATGTAATCCTTACCTTCTTTTTAAACATAAACATGACTCACTTCTTTCCATTGACCTCCACATAGTCCTTACGACAGCCTTTACTGTTTTGCTGCCCGGGCTCAGACATAAGGAACTTTTTGAACGTCACCTTCACTGCCTTCCCATCAGGCACCTTAATGATTGATAGAGATGAGTAAATATTAAATGACACGGTGACATGTGACTGTCTGAGGAGTGGCAGAACAGAAACCTGGGTGAAACACATGAAATGGCTGAGTAAGTGCTGATATCTCACCGTGATTGACCACTGACACGAAGTTCGAGGAGGATAGTAATTTGGGAAGTTGGGAGAAGAGAAGGTGCCTTTTTCCCCTGACAGCTGGCCACCGCATGTTGTACCTGACAGGTGAAAGTATTTTCACAGATATTACGACATTTATGGTGTAGACTTGTAACAAAGAGGCTCAAGTGAGCTACAAGCACAAACACGAGTTCCTACCTTTACTTCCCCGTTTGACTTGTGAGACTGTTGCTCTAAAACCTGGGTAGTTCTTCTTGTCATTTGTGGCCATTGTCACCAGCATGACGTTGCCAGAGGACAGAAAGGTCAGTGGTTCACTGGGTGAATAATACCCACACATCCTAGAAAGAGCAAGGAGAAACAGACAACATGAATTTCCCATTTGCACCGTCCACTGATTGATACATCGGGATCATACGGACTTTTTCTATATGTGATGGTTATGATAAGGGTTTATTTTAAACGGGATATTCAAATTCAGATGGTGCTTGTCTGTGGAAAGTCTGGCTCCTTTGACATGAATTATATATGTAGTTCAATCAAAGACTAAAAGTTAAAAAAGATCCATTTCCTCGAACGTGACAAGAAAAAGTATCATGTGGCATCAGTTTAGCTTGCTCATACATCAATGAACCTTTTATCCCTCCTGTAATGATTTTCATCATGCAAACATGAATGTGCTTCCTGTAGCGGTTCAGCTTGCGCTCTGACTGGACGTTATCTTTCCGGTTTGGAGAGAGCAATCACATTCTCACGTTTTTAGCTAAACTGTTCCCGATTTAGACTAAACTGTCATTTTACTATGATTCTAGCTGAGGCTTAACCCAATGTTTGGCAACTACACCTTCATGTACAGTATAAGGGTCCACAAAAGAAACAGCATCCGACCAGCAGAGGGCCTTACATACAAGAAAAAGTCTTCTCTATGCAAATCTAAAAGCATGCACAGTGTGCCACTGTATGAAAATAAGAGTGCAGAGGGCGGGTGAGTTAAAGCTGTAACCAGATGAGGCAAAGGCAAACTCACTCCTCCACAACACGACTCTCAATAGCCACCAAGGAGTCGTAGATTTTGACAAAATCATTCTTGCAGTCCTCTTCCAGATTCATGGTGTCAAACTCGAGCTTGATGACGTAGTTTGGGTCTGCTCTGAGCTGCCACTGAATGAAGGTGTCGGCGGGATAAGGTCTGTCAGGGAAGCCAGGGGACTGGATCTGGTCTATGCGATTGGTCTTTGTATGTTCTGAAAACTTGAAAAATCCTGAGACATAAACAATGACATTTAGTTTTAGTTCACACTCAGCTTTGTTAAGTCACTGTCACGGGACGGCAGTAGACTCATTACCTCAATACAGTTAAAATTATGAGGTTTTTACAAACAGATTCAGATATTCACTTAACTATGCAACTGTGACCACCAATTGTACTTTTTTCCATTTTCTGGACATACTTCAGTTTTCATTTTGGTCCCTATTAATACGTCTACATAGTGAATACACATAGAAATAAAGCATAACAATACTGGCTGAAAAGGTGTAGGCTGAAGCTATAGCTTATTACACCTACACTACATAACGTTACATGAATCTACAACTCTCTCACTACTAGCCAATGTACAGTCAGAGAAAATATGGAATATAGTGAAACACTGAGCTAAAGATGTTGATTCCATATTGAAAGTAAAAATGATGCTTTGACAAAATACAGAGAAACTATTTTAACATGCATTTCACATTCTGTTTCAGTTTTGTACACTCCTTCTCATTAAAACTCGCAAACACCCAAATAAGACCAGACTACATGTTTATCACAGCAGTTAGAATATTATTTTCTGAAAAATATCAAGTTACATAATTCTGGGTAAAAAGGTAAGCTAGAAACAGAGACATATTTGTTATCGACTAAATATATTTCAGAAAATGTCCTAATGTAACTAGTGACCACACACAATAATCAATAATCAGCCACAGTAACATCTTGCAAACCTCATGAGCTGTGTGTTTGAAATGATCTTTTACTGTTTTCTAGGGTATATAGAGGAGCTGTCAAAGACATCTCTAGTAAAACAGATGATCAAGGCAAGTTGAGCACTTACTGTTGAATGATGTTGAAAACAGGCGGTCATCGAGTGCTGTGAGATGATACAGAACAAAGAACACGGACATTAATAAGATGTGGATATAAAAACTTAAGAAAAAAAAAAAAAACATGTCAGCAACCAGACAGATCTTGACAACTGATTCTATGACAAACCACGAACAAACCAACATGATGGATATGACCTAAATCACAAATGACAGCTTCGTTTGCTTCGACTCTACCTGAAGACACCACATCTGCGAGGAGCAGAGAGTTGCCAGATCTGTGCACGGAGCGCTGCTCTTTGTCCACTAGCTTTTCCATTGAAGACATGGCGTTGTCCACCGCCGCCTGTTGGCCTGCAGGGACTCTGAACTCTGACAGGTAGTAGGCAATGACGCTGCCTTCACTGGGAGGAAGGAGACAAGGAATAAAAAGACACAACATCACTATGTTAGAAGGGTCCGACTGAGGCATGTGTGCTGATCAGGATTTTATTGATCATATATCAAATACTGTAAATAGGTTATTGGTCTGTGATGTCAATGATATAATACTCAACCATAGCTATGAAAAAATTGTCTTGAGAAAATTAATTCTTCCTACATTTTCTAATAATTCTAATACCTTACCTGAAAGCTTGAACTGTAGAACCAACATAATATTTGGCCAGTTGTGGACTCTTGGAATAGATGGATTTAAGCTGAAAGAGACAGGAACATAACCACAACAGAGCATGAATGAAAAATAGCAGTTTGTCTAAAAGCTTAAAACACACACACACACACACACACACGCTGAGGACGTGGGGGTGGAGCCTGAGCAGCAGCCTTACCTGTGAGGTCACCTGCTTCGCCAGCGCCTTGAACTCGGTGCTGTTGGAGTTCTCATAGGCGTCTTCAAACACCTGGTTGGTGATGCGCATGGAGCCGCTGTACATCCTCTTGACCCGCACATCTTTACGGACTGTGGGATCACACAGACAATTTACTCCACCTCCTCCAAGTTTTTTTTTTTTTTACTGTGAGTGCTGTAGTCTTCGACAGTTTTGGCTTTTGATTTTTTTTTTTTTTTCGACACTAAAATTTATTTCGCATTGTGATGTTTTGAGTCTCTTTTTCAGCTCTATCTTTAATCTCTCCTTCCAGGCGTGCAAATAAACAAAGAGAATAAAGGTGCACTGAGCTCGAACTTGCCTATGAACATTACATAGCTGTGTGTTTATGTGTTTTTGGTATTTTATCAGAGGGAACTTGAAGAAGAAGACAGCAAAATGCATGTACATGTTCTTTCTTTTGATCTATATCTTGTGCCTCCACTGAAGAAGCTAGCGACTGGTCCTGTTTGTTTATCTGTTTGTTGGTTAACAAGATATCTCCTGATATTTTTTTCTCGACAATGTGCAGACAGGCCTTTTTAAAACTGCTTTCTCTTACAGTGCTGGACCACTCTGAATGAAAACATTTTGGCAATCACAAACTTTTCTTTTTTTTTGGATATTGTTACACATCTGATATCAGATGGTGATTTGGATAATAAAAATATATTTTCTTTTTCAAAACAACATATTTAGAAGATTATGGATTGGTTTCTAATATGTGAAAATGTAACATGCAGTTTGATTGACAAAAGCAAACATTTAATTTCTGATCTAATGAACAACAACAACACCACACGACAAAGATGGGAAAAATGAGGTGGCCTGCCGGTTAGCACTTGTCAACACAGTATATACTGTAAATGTCAGAGTCTTGTTACTTTGCACTTGTGACATTTTCCCATCTTTGTTAGTTTGGTCTCCCTGCTCTCATTGTGTCGTCATGAAGCGGTTCCTTCTGCCTATAACTGCCATAACAATAGTTTTGCTCTGCTTTATTATTAGTCTCATACTGTTTATCAAGATGTAGAAAACCAGATACCTTGACTGACTTTAGCCACCTGTGTAGCAGCGTTTATGTCTGTGATGAAGTTACTTTAAAGTCTGTTCTTTTTCACTGAGCTTTTCTCCTTTGGTCCATGACTGTACACACATTTACATGAATGGACCGAAGGGCGGGCTACTTACAGTGGAAATGCCAGACGAGCAGTCCGGTCATAAGAGCAATGACGGCAGCAAAGATCACCACACCGATCACAGCCCCAATCTTTCCTGGACCCTTGCTCTTCTCAAGCTTTTTGTTATCTGACGCTGGCAGGAACTGGACAGAGGTGTCCCAGTCTTTGTCCTGGAAGAGCAGCAGAGAATGATCAAAACATAGAACTGGAGGGCACAAATATTAACTACAACCATTTCACAGGACGATAAAGACATGTGTTCCACTTTGTAGACATAAAACTGCAAATGCTTTTCACCAAACGACACCTGACAGCATGGACATACTGGGGCTTTATATACCTGAGGGGATAATCAACTGAAAATAAGTGACAGCAGCAGGAAGCAAGTAGGTGCTTGTGTATTTTAGGAATGCCCCAGCCTTTGGTCACATATGGATTTAATTTCTCAACCAGAGGAACTGTGCAATCCCTGATTTATAAGTAGCCTTTCAAGGAAAAGAAAACAAAAAACAAATCTGGTCATAAAAAAACTGAAAGGACAGTTTCAGTGTCTGGTAGTATCATTGAGATAGAAGGGAACTTCAAGCATGAGTCACAGCTCTGTGGCTACCTTAACAAAGTGAGAGAGGGAGAGGGGGGGGGGAGTAAAAAGGTTTCACCATGTAAAATCCTGTCAAACCTGCTGGGAGCAAACTGCTCACATATCTGAAGTGGAGCACAGGTTTCTGAGTGCTCGCTGCACTGTAGTATGAAATTAAAGGCCCCTGGAAAACTGGACTAGTTCACAGGCCATCAAAAGATGATCTTAAAAACTCTGGGATGTTTTAAGAAATTAAGGCAAAAAAGGAAAAAATAATATCACTCCTATGACCTTAATTTTGTGCCTGTTAACTTTAAAATTACAAGGTGCTTAGTGGAAGATTATCTGCAGAGCAATATTATGACACCATTAACTGTTTTATAAACCAAGGGCAACACTTGTTTCCCCACCTGTTTAAACCTGATACTCACAACAGATGACAAGAATGATTCACACAGCACCTGTGAGGGCACGGCACGGCAACAGCTTAAGCATGAAAACGTATCTCAGTAACTGGTTATTTTCAAAAGAGCAGCTCTCACACTTGTCATATCACAATTCTCATTTTAAATGCTCATCGCGGAGTCTGTGGAAAACACGTTCCCCCCTCCTTTATTAAACAAATATTACATGTCTCGTGAATTCACTGCTGGAGGTGCTTCTTAAAAGTTACAAAGTCTAAATTTCAAAACAGAGAAAATGTGTCATAATACAACATCTCCTTATAAAACATATAAATCATTTACAGAATAACCAGAAGCGTAAATACAGTAAAAACTGCCACAACTCCTAAAACGAATAAATATTAACTCTTCATGAAACTTCTTAGTCTCCATATGTTGCAATCAATACACACAAGTCCAGTAAATATTCAAATGTCATTCCTTACAATACTCAATTTTGTCCATCACCTTGCCTGTTATCCCCGTGGACAACAGAAATGTAAATCTTAATATACATCATTAAATCCTAACTTGTTTAAAATGGTACTGAATTCATACCCAGCCTCACTGTTAAACTTAGCACTGCAACCTCGCTACTGTTTTCCACCTTATCACTGTACACAGTGATAAGGTGGAGTAACCTTTAGTGGATGTTAGTCAACATAACAGGAGGACTCAGGTGAACAAGTCACAACAGGGTGGAGGAACCTGGAGGAATTCAAGCTGTAGCTCAGTGATGGTTGCATGCTTTCGGAGGACCTTCACCGATGGCACCCAGTAATGTGTCCGTGTCCAACCTCCTCCAGAGACACGCTTTAAAATCACCCTTCCAAAAATGTTTGATGCACAGTTTGGAGAGTGAAAGGTTTTGCGGTATAATTTGTTGTACTCTGCAGGTGGGAAGATGCCGCCACACATTTTTTTTTCATTGCGCTAAGTTCTTGGAAATAAGGGAGGGCTTGTTGTTGTTATGCACGCCTTTGTTTGCAGGATATCTCAAAGGACCTTTGGTGCAAAGTTATACCATGGGCCAAAGAACACAGGACTCAGGATTTTATAAAAGGATTTCTTTGATTTCCTCCTGAACTACTGCTCTTACTTGAATGAAAAAAATATCTGACACATGTATCTTATGGGTGTCTATTGCAATGTGCACCATTGCCCCCCAGAAATGAGAGCTTGTGCAGCCTCAGATGAGATGTTTGCTCTCAAGATTCAAGAGGTGACACCGTGTTTGACCTTTTTTTCTATAACACGTGTTAACATGTTTAAAAGCTCACCCGAAGAGAATCACATTAAACTGCTGACACAGCCTCTAATCTGTACAGAACCAGAAGCCTGGCAGAGAAAAGGAAGCAGTTTCTTTCCCGCCTCTAAGTGTTGGATTTAGTTTTCACCCAGTAACAAGTTTGTCTTAAGGCAAAACAGTGTGTAGGTGATAAGAGTGTTTGAACCTGCCCATCTGTTTAGTTAAGTGTTATTTATATATATATATATGTATGTGTGTGTGTGTGTGTGTGTGTGTGTGTGTGTGTGTGTGTGTGTGTGTGTGTGTGTGTGTGTGTGTGTGTGATCTACTTCCTTCATGTCTGACTGGTTTGCTGTGGGCAGGTTCTTTCACCTATGACCCAAACGTATTGAAATGAGTTTGTCGCAGCAGCAGTTTTGCTTCACTGCTCTCAAGAGTCTCACACAAATGAACCGATCAGTGTCTGTTATTCACCCAAACACAAACTCTTCCATAAAAACACAATCAACATTTAACAGGTTCAATGTTTCATGAGCTGTATGTGGCATGTACAGAAGTAGTTTCTTACCGAGTTTGGCGTGTATCTCAGTCCACTGTCCATGTAGTCCATCAGGGGTCAACACCTGGACTAAACTGCTCAAAGTTCAAAAGTAAACGGCCTCAAAAGCCTGAACTCCTTCTCCTCTTTCTCTCTGCTCCTCTTCTTATTTGCTTTGACCTCCTGTAGCTTTGATGCTTCTCACAGGCTGTTTTTTTTCCCGAGGTGAACCTGCAGGGCTTTTTGCCAAGAGCGGATTCCTGTGTTTGTCAACGAGTTCAACCTGCGATTTAAAAAAAATAAAATAAAATCTATACAATAATCAGGTTACAACGAAGAAAAGCGTCGAAGGCTCCTCTCCGGTCGAGATATCACAAGTGAATATGTGTGATCACAGCGGAGAGAAGATACAGACTAAACAGCAGAAGAAGAAAAAAAGCTTTTTCCGGGAGCTTCGGGTTTCTTCGGGCGTGTCTCCACCCCGTATACACCTGAGCGACTTCCTGTTTACCTGCCACAGGTGAGAGCAACATTTTCTGTGGCTATTCAGAGAAAACGATTCAGAAAAGTCACAAATTAAATAATAATTTAAAAAAAGACCCAACGAACTCGATTTAAATACCGACAGCGAAGTTTACAGAAATTTACAGTTTGTTGGGCCTGGACTACATCTCAGCCTGGACGGACTACATTTCAGGCTGGACGCGGTTTCAAAGTGAATGTGAACTGTAATTGAATTAAGAAAAAATAAAAAATGTTTTTATGTTGTCGAACATTGATATAGTAAATGTTTGAAACAGCCTATTTTTAGTATCAGTCATGTGACCTGGGCTTCAGTCTGCCTTGTGCAATGTGATAGCGATGACTCACTCCTGCTGAATCACCTTCATGAGCCACTGGTTTCTGTTTGACAAAACGGCATCCCCCTAATTCCACCTGTCTGCGGGAATGAAATGAATCAATATTTCCAATTAGGAAATAAATTCAGAGACTGTATTGATACTACTAGGTAGCACTAGCCTATATATTCTGTACATAATATGCTACAAACATGGACCTGTACAAACATCCCTAAAAAATTAAAACAGACAAACAAAAAATATAAAATATAGAAAAACAAAAAACCTTAGTAATTTTTTAATCCAGACCCACACACCCTTAAAATAAGCTGATACAATCTCTACTGTATTGGAGATTTAACAGAAAATTAATTGGCAACTATTTTGACAATTGGTATATATATATATATATATATATAATTTTATTAATCAAAAGTTCACAAATTGTAGCATCTAATATGCAAATATTTATTGGTTGTCTTAGTCTTCAGTGAAACAATTTCTATTTATCTTTTAGTATTTTTTGCTTTTTTCTAAGATTTTATGTCCTAAATAAATATTCACTGAATAATTGTAATTCTTAAAAATAATGAAAATAGTAGCAGCTGTAAAATAATGGTCTCTTAAATGCTTAAATTTAATGTAATTTTTACCTAACTTAGAGAGCAAAGGATTGGCCCATTTAAACATAAAGCATCTATCTATCAATCTATCTATGAAAAGACGACACATCTATATGGAAGTTGTGAGTTTATTGATGTGTATCCCCCCTGTAACCATGAATCTGTTTCCATTGGTGTCAAACATTTTTTTAAAAATCACTAATATGCATATATTATATTAGTTCCCAGTCCCCTCCCACAATCAAGCAGGCAGTTACAAGATTGAAGCCGTTTGGGTGCATAGTGAGACAGTCACATACAGAGATACTGTCACAGGAAGAGAAAAAATAGAAAACAAGAGAACAAACTTAAAAATATATATCATATCATTTCATATAAGAACAATGCACACCACAGGTAATCCTCCGGAAAAAAGCCATGATTGCAACATCAACTATACAGGCATACAAAGACAATACTAAGAGAGAGAGAGAGAGAGAGAGAGAGAAGAGGACTCTAGGATTCAGTTTACTTGTTTGTGTCATTCTCTACCTGTAAATATACACAAGTTAGCTTTTTTTCAGAAACCAGCTCTCCAAGCCTTGTCTTTCTGTGTGTCTCTGTCTGCCTGCACAGCCCTCCAGCTCCTGGTTGTCTTCAGGTGGCTTTGATCCAGGGCCGGCCCAAGCCTTTCTGGGTACCCAAATCCCAAGTCCTGTTGCAAAACATCTTTTAACCCCCAAAGTAATTTAGTGCCACCCCAAATTCAGTGCAGTCAGGCTCTAAAAAAACCCCATTTATTAGATATTGCACCCCCAAATCCAACAAATTGTGTACATTTTATCTTCATTTTGGGGCCCTCTGGTTCCTGATGGGGCATAAGCAGCTACGTATTACGTTTGTGCCTCTGGACCGGCCCTGTTTTGATCTATCAGACTGTTCTACGCTTTATGACCAGCAAAGCTAACAGCTGCTCCAATAATGTGTGTACATCATCCCCAAATTTGTTTTCAAAACTAACTGCTGTGGCTATTGGTTTTTGCTTCAGATAATTTGTACAAAAAAAATAACAAACAACCCCCCCACCCCCCCCAAAAAAAATTCTTTTAAAAAAGCACAATATCACAATGAATGAGACACTGCACTAAAATCAAAGCCACATGGGAGCCCGTCAGATACATAGTATGGAAAAAAGCTTCCAAAATACATTCAACTATGTAACACATGTCAATAGGCATTACTCAATCTAATGATTTATACTGTTTCCCTAATAATAAAAGGTTGTGTTTGTGTGTGCAGGAGGGGATATGTTATCACATTCACTTAGTAAGGGTTCAGAGTAGGTTCTGTGTGAAGTGTTTGAGCTGGGGGCCTGTGCACACCTTCACCGTCCTCGACTCTTTCCAACAGTGTGCCTGCAAACGCAACTCATGACCACCAAGCTAAGAACCCTAAACAAACTCATAACCTCTTCCCTGGAAAAAAAGGTGGAATAAAAACATCTACTCTTATATATATTTAAACTGTATATGTATATTTTTGTCTGTTATCATAACAAAGAACAGAAAGTAAATAATTCATGATTTCATTTTTTTCTTATTTGTTGTTTCACTATACATTTTAATCGGTACAAAGAACCTTCATATACAAGCAATCTATTGAGAGGAAAAAGAACAAAATAAAACACCAATTTCTTTTTGAGAAAACCATCAGAAACTGCTTGGATGACACTTGGCATGATGGGAAACTGAAGTGTAGTGTCTGATATGCCGGTTTGATGATGGCTACTCAAAAATGTTTAAAGTTTACTTGATTTGCCTTTCACTTTCAAAAATAAAGAAAAAGTCCGAAGAAATGTTATACATCTTGATCTGAGATAGCTGTATCGATAATTACAGAGAAATCTGCAGAATCACATTTTCTGTAATGCAAAATGGCAGATACATCACCTTTTCAAAAGAAACATGATCAAAAAGAGCTCTATAGTACAATAGTAGCAGTAGTAGAAGTAGTAGCATTATTTAAGGATTGTTTTGAACAAACCAGTAAATGGAGTTTGGATGTATGCAAATAATTGTAACAATAGCATCATGTTATTGGTCAGTAGTATGTTCCCCCTAGGTTGCCGTCCTCCACTGCGCCCCCTTTATGCTCTGGTTAGATCTGCATCTGCTCCAGGTATTTGTAGGTGGGGTTCTCATAGCCGTGGTTCTGCATCTTGCTGAGGTGACGTTCCTCTGGTGTCAGCATGGGGTCAACCTGCGGGACGGACACATGGCATTTGTAATGGCTGACCTCGACATGGGCAGAATGCATTGACAGCTCTTCTCAAGGAGGCACAAAATGCTGTGTGCAAATGCTGCAGGAACAAGAATCTAATTTGCTCCACATTTACCCGTGCTCCATTTACATAAAACATGATAATTTAATGTAAATATGAGACTTGGAAATAAGATGGATAACAGTTCATCGTGAGCACTACACCCTCAGCCCAAATCTCCATACTGTGCTGCAAATAACGAGTGGCCTACCTCCACGATGCCATGACTGATGGTGCCGTATTGCCTCTTCCTCAAAAGCACAAGACTGATCACAATCACAGTTGCTATGGCCACCGCGATCACCAGCAGGCCAATCAGTGCACTGCTACCAAAGCTGAAATCCTCTCCCAGGGGGTGGTAGGTCTCCTAACAGGTAGGATGGGAGAGAGGAAGACAGAGAGAGTAACATTAGGAGACAGTACAAACACAGCTGGCCACTAAAAGAATAAAAAGAGATACAATAAAGCTGATATTTTTAATGCTGAATAGACATTTAAATTGTTGCTAATATGCTGTTATATTACAATTTCAAATAAAGCTTCTGCCCAGACATCTAAATGAACTACATTAATTGTAAAGGGAAATCCCAGCATTTGTCTACCTGGCTCTTATTCTTAAATTCTTATTTTCCATTATGTCCAATGGGCTGATAGCATAATAACTATATTTAACATTGCTGACACAAAATATCTTCTTGTGTTTGCTGACACTTTTCTAACATGCACTCAAGCTAAATCGAGAGCGAGCCTCACGTTAATGTAGATAACTCATTAGTGTGTAATGTGTCCACACATGAATACAGCAGATGTCTAGTTGATCTGGAGGTGGCTCTGCTATGCTGCGAACTTCACTTCAGTAGCTACAAGGACTTTCCAAGGCATGACTATCTGCGTTCCTTTCCAGTCAGACTCAAAGAGAATTGTTCACAATGATTTCTGGGAATGTGAAGGTTTTTGAAAAGTTGTACTACTTCCCCTGATCAATATAGTTCTTCGCTGGAATCTGTGTTTTTTTTAAACCTCTACAGCAGAGGTGCCAAATAAATTATTATCATGAGCAATAATCATAATATCTTAACAAGATTAGCACCCAGGTTCACACATCCAATAATTTCCCTTTAAAATTATTTATTTACCTTAAGATAAATATAAAAATACTTTATTAATCCCTTGGGAAATTAAAAGAAATATCACTTATTTAATAACCACTTATTCATGCCAAATGAAACTGGGTTCTTCTGTTCTGAGATAAACTATTCTTTGCTAAGCAGAGATAATGAAAGAAAAAAAAATCACTTTTAGAGATTAAGATCAATTTTAAATGGGGAAATAAATCAACTCTTAATGCTAATGTTATAAAACCACAGTGAAGCAGGGACACCGTCCCTCTTAGCAGAGGATCTGTAAGAACTGGCTGACTTGTGAATAGTGTGTACACATGCATGAAATGTGTTTTCGTGTAAGATTGTGTTATATCTTGGCCAATATGGTTTATACACACAACCACAGTCACCTACACTCATCTCCACAGTGTAATCTGGCACATATGACACAAACTAATCATATGTAGACATGTAGCCGCCTGGGCTTTTTTTTTTTTTTTTTTTTTTTTTTTACTGCTCATTCTCACACATAAACTGAGCGTTTGTGTGAATTCACATTCCTTAAATGAACTGAGATTTTCAATGTGTACATTCAGATACATTCACATAACAAACATGCGCCCATGCAGAAATAACCAAAACATATTAGCCTGAACAAAAAACTTTAAAAAAAACAAGAGAGGGGATTTGGGGTATGTTCCAATTATGTCTTTTTTAAATATTTATTTATTTATTTATTTTGCAGTTATCAGCTACAGAACTGGTTCTTTGCACACTCCCACACTCCCTCCTTCTTTCATCTTCTTCCCACTACTGATAACTACAGTTCCCCAGAGAGCCCTGTGGAGGGCGCCGCTATACTCACCAGCTCATCATCATGCATAACGCTGACTCTCTCTGCACTGTAAACCACTTCTTTAACATCCAGAGACTCATCAATCACCTGTCAACACAGACAGGGGAGCCCAGGTTACACTCACCACAATGTGTGTGTGAGATTGTGTGTGTGTGTGTGTGTGTGTGTGTGTGAGATAGATAGATAGAGAAGGAGAGGGATAGGCAGGCGGAGAGCGAGAGGGTGTGAATGTGCAGCGAAGTCAACTGTAAGGATTATCTGTGTTTGGGTGATGATACACTTGGAGCTGTCTTGTACAAACTGGAAGGAGAGAGGGAGGGGGTTTGCAGGCATCAACAACAGACTCTCTTATAGGCACACAGTTAACATGTCTCTCTAAACAGACTGTCAACCACTCATTACTGAGGGCTCTAATCTGAGGAAGAAGGAGAAGCGCTGTGAGTGGAAGTGGGTGTGTTCAAGAGGCAGAAACAAAATCTGCTGTTTGTAGAGACAGAGCAGTCCAGAGTCTGTTTCTCACAAGAAAATAATCACCACAGACAATTTAAGGCATCACCACAATTTGTTATTTTTAACCCTCAGATTGCTCCGTCTTAGAAAACTGGCATTTCCAAAGAAAAAGAAAAAAGAAACATGCATGCATTCAAAAACTTGCATAACTCATATTCACACACTCACATACACATATTCGCAGCTTTGCTTTGCTGGTGTTGGATTAGCATGCGAAAGACAGCACACGCTCAGCAGCCAAGCATCGTTTGAAAATCCGTGAGGAAGAATGGTGTGTCTGGCAAAGGGAAGTAGCATGCGATGACTGCAGAACAAAGCGTGGGGTTGATCTGAATGAAGGTCGGTTGGCAGAGGCCAATGAGAGACACGCAAATAGCCCAGTGTGAGATAGCTGTAACTATGACAACATAATTACTGGAATAATATGAGTCATTAAAAGCTGAACTTAAGAGAGCTATGTGAAAGCGCTGGTGTGTGTACTCATTAATTTCAATCATCGGCACGGCCTGAGGTTGTGGTAATGAAATTGAACTGTCAGGACAGTTGTCTGCTGTTGAATACAGGAATACAATTTTAACATCTTTACACAATTTCTCCAGTTTTTTTTTTTTTTTTTTTGCTTTAACACTGCTGCTCTCAGTTCACAGGTTGAGCAAGTTAGAAAGTTTAAAAATGCTTTGAGACACAAACAGAGCGACAAACAGGCGAAGAAGCTCTTACCACATTGTCGCTGATCTTGGGTTTGTTGTTGATGATTCTCTCCTCAGCACCTATCAGACCGTCCAAACCAGACATGGCAGAGCCTGCGGGAGGCGAGGGAGCACGGTAAATAACTACAGAGCAGCACAAACCAACACACAGACCAGGGATGGTGGTATTGATGGTGGACGGCTGCACATAGATATCCAGCTCTTCTCCCGACAACTGTCGCCCCAGTCTCCTTAGTGCACTGGTGACAACAAAGCCCTTTCTTCCATTCACAGCACAGTGTGAGCAGTGTGAAGCCAACATGACACTGACCTTACATCTTCCACAAAGGCCCTCTCAAAGTGCTGTTTTGCATATAGCTGAGATGTCTCTGTAAACATCCAGTCACGTGCATTCACTCATTAAATGAATCCCCTTTTAAACAAGTGCGAGTCATCCTGACATTTTGTATTCCTCACTTATCTCCAATTTCATGCTCAAAACTTTGCTTTGCTGCAGCTCCTCATCTACAAATCCCTCACAGTCCCTTGAGATTTTAACAGATGATCACTTTTAAAAAAAAAAACCCGTGGGCGTCAGTAAGTGGTTGAGCCAAGAACTGGGCCACAGTGTCAAATATGCATGTTAGACTGATGGTTTTGAAATAGGCATAGGCTCTATTAATACACACACACAAGATATGCCATGAATAAATCAGGAGCTGAGAGGAGAAAGAGCGAGAGAGGCAGTGAGGGCAGGGTCCTGAACAATGTACAGCAGAGTCTGGCGTCAGCTTATTGTCTGCTGCTGCTGCTGCTAGTCAGCCAGGGCCAAACGCTTGAGATTAGTACAATTGCCTTAGGATTAAGCGAGGAACAATGAGGTGTTTACAAGCCTCACTTAGCAGAAGTGACGTTAGAAACTCTGGCAGGTTATCAGATGGTACAGCAGGGTACACATAACGCTGCAGCCAGCCACAATGGGAGTGACCTCTATGGGAACAATGCGACCTCTCATCTGCATGGATTTGAAAAAAGTGCTGAAACAAGTAATCCATTAATCGACGAGTCAATCGCCAGGCCATGAATTGAAAATTCAAGTCATTTATCAAGCAAATGTGTCAAACATTTGCTGGGTCACAATGTTGGAAATGTCACAATTCTCATGGTGAATTTCTCTCTATTCTCTGTAACTTTAAATAGTTTTTGAAATACATATATATATATATATATATATATATATATATATATATATATATATATAATCTGGACAATCTTGATGGGCATTTTTTACTTTTCCTTGATTATAGATTAATGGAGAAAATAATGGATTTATGAATCTATAATGAAATAATCCTTAGCTGTAGGTTGGGCTGGTAAAATGCAAAATCAAAAACAAAGACAGAGGGACAAAGTTCTATGGCAAAAACAGCAGGTGGAGGGGTTACACATTCATTAAAAAAAAAAAAAAAAAAAATCAATATATAATTTGGATTCAACAAATGATGAAAGGTGTCTCTATTCACTGGGTAAGATCACAAGGTTGAGCCCAGATCAGACAATACAGATGATGTAACCACATTCCTGTCTCAGGTCTTGTAGGACAAATTGGGCCAATTTAAATTGGGCTGTGGGTCAGCAGCGGAAGCACTGCGCCTCAGACAGGGCCAGTAAATCACACAGGTCCTATCAGGACGAGGGCGACTGATGAGGGGAATGAGTGTGTGGGTGGGGGAATAATTAAGCGAGGCGCTCTGTCAAATGTACTGAGGAGGAGATGACGGCGAACACACGACTGAAGAGTCTTTCTGAGAGGGGAGCTGGCTGTGGCCTCTCTCTGCCAGACTCAGAAGCTACCAACTTTGCTATTCAGCATGAGGTGATAATCCTAGCATGATGAAAAGCATAAGAGCAACTGAGACCCAAGCACGCTGTCCACAAAAAAAAAAAAAGAAAATTACAAAATGATCCACCAGATGGCTTCTGATAAAACAGAAATGGTGGGAGAGAGGGGATCTCAAATTGCACCAACGGGACAGGAGAACAGTGGAACAGAACAGTAGATGGGAATGACTTGGGGGATGAAGGGAGGAGGGGGAGAAGGAGGGGGGGGGGCAGGAAAACAAGATGCAACAGAGGCACCAACCTTTCTTGAAGGCACGTGGGGAGTCTGATAGATCGCCTTGCCATTAGAAATGAGCAACAGAAAAAAAAGAAGAACAGAAAAGGGGAAGGAAAGAAGAGAGAAAACTTAAGTGAGAAGAGAAAGGCAGGATAATCAAGCTGTGTTAATTGATTAGGAAAAGAGTCCAGCAGGGAAGAGTCCGAAAATAAATTTGAGAGATAACCAAACTCAAAAAAGGGAGCCATTTCAAAACTGGCTAGCTCTATCTGAGCCCTCTGGGGTGTTGGCATGTATATGAAATGTTCCCTGGGGATTTAGTCATAATTTTTCTTCCATCTCACTGGAAACGTTCCATCCATCACTTTTTTCTCTCCTTGAGAATTCAATCTTTTGTTTGGCACAAATGTGACAAAGACGAGAACCATAACTGCTCATTTTCCCTCTCTAAGCTTTTGGCTCCGACTCAGCGACAAAGCCTGAGGCTTTATGCATTTATCTGAACTTCGCTAGTGCTGTGTTGAAGGGTAGGCCAGGGAACTGTGCAGGCACTGATAAGTCCAAACCAATGGCTCCACAGCACATTTTCATTGGCATAAAAGACATTGTAAACCTATTCTTCCTCACTGTGCAACAGCTCAGGCGTGCTTTGTCACCAATGTCCTTCAGAAAGACGTGTGTGTGTGTGTGTGTGTGTGTGTGGCTTATTGCTCTCTACACAGCCACAGTGTTGTTCAGGATGCCGCTTGTGACTGTGTCTGAGGCTGGAGCTGCTCACCCTCTGGCTCTGAACGGGACCCCAGGGATGTGACCTGGAAGGGCCGGTAGGGTTTGCCCTCAGACACGGGGACTTCCACGCTCTCCTCTGATGACACGGTGACATCCGGCTGTGATTCAGAGATAGACGACAGGAACTGGTCCATGTCGGCTTTCTGCTCCTGGAGCAGCTCGTCTGTGGGAAAGGCAAATGAATGAGTATGAGGCAGCCTGGCAAATGCTAACACCAGTCAGCTTGGGACATGGCAGCCATGTGCAAAATGACGAGTTTCACCAATTATTGTTAACACTCCTTTTCCAGCAGTCAGAGAGGTGCTGCTGCAACAGACACCCGTTCCCATTTCTGCTAACTACCAATTAGTATTTTTCTGAGAGCGATTTTCCATGTAAATCTGCACATCTCCCAACAGGATGCTGCACGGTGAGAGCCGTGACCCAGTTCTGTCACTGAACCCGCTCCACTTTAAGCTGTGCAGCAACACCGTGCTATGGGTTCTTTAACGAACCGAAGGAAACAAAAGAAAATAATAAAATGTGCCGGACATAGCCTGTGTTCAGTCCTGCCACTGGAGATGAATATGTCTCCCATACGGATCCCATCTTCAAATAAGAGCTGGTGAGACCCTTAAAAAGACAGCTGTAAGAAATTCCCCTCCACAAATTCAAACTAAGAAAAAGACTTTTCTCTGTATCTCTGATAATTGGTCTACTGCTGTCCGCATATATTTGTGTTTCCCTTTGCACAAATAGAAGATATAAGAGAAGATGTCACTTAGGGCCACAGGAAATGTGATTTATTTGCTTTATCTGTCTGGCACATGTGCAAATTCCATCACTGTTTTCATTTCACTTCACTCTTATTAAAGCACACCGACCTCCCTCCTCCAAGCTGCCCTGGGGCTTAAGACTGAACACGACTCACCAATTTCATCCTGAATCTCCTCAGCCACATAAGGTACTTTGTAGAGCAGAGACAGACTCTGGTTCATCCTCTCCTCGATCACACGCAGGTGGGTCATCACCTGTCGATGGAGAGAAACAGGTAAACAGGTAGTTGTTTAACCAACATCCAAAATCCAAAGTGAAAATGTGTCCTGGATAATTTGTAAAAGAATAAAATATAATACAGATGTTCATCTAAAACACAAATGCTCATCATAAGTTCCCAATATCTTGTCCTCCAATTGCTTATTTTGTCTGAAAAGCAGTTAAATATACAATGAGATTCAATTTATTCTGATGTGTATAGATCAAGAAAAGCTGAAAATCCTTACATTGGAGAAATAAATTACTTAAAATGATGATTCACTCATTCATTAAAATTGTTGCTGAATCACTTTATGGCATACAACAAATCCATTAATTGAATAATCATTTCAACACTAATCCAGTGACGACGAATCACAGAGCGAATTGCCAACTATTAGTATCAAATGTTCATCCCAACAGTATTCATGTATGAGCTCACATTAATGGACCAGAAAATATACCCTTATTATCCCAGAAAATCCCCCATGTAACTCGCTCTTGAGTTTATTGTCACTGGTGAGTTGACAAGTTCTGTCACCTAATAGCATCGCAGATTACAGTCTGTTTGGAGAATTGCACACAGAGGTTGCGTTATGCAGGAAAAACATGGCGGTTGCAGTGTGATAATGCACGTGAGAAGATTAGAGTTCATCCTCAGAAATAGGTGTGAGCAGGAAGAGAAGCATCAGTCTCACAAAAAAAGAAGCCATCAAAGGCAACAAAGAGGAAAAACACAAAGAAGATGACAACAACACAGCAGATACAGAGAGAGAAGATGATGAAGAAGTAATGACAGAGTTTGGTGACCATTGCCTTGATGCTACATGTGAAAAAAAAATAAAACTGCACATCTGAAACAACACAACCAGGAAACAGACTTGAATTTTTGGTCAAATTTAATGAATGACTATACATTACAAATGAACCAACTCTTCTCTCCCCATAATGCAAGTATACTGAAGAAAGTTCATGTTCCAAAAAATAAACAGAACTGTCACTGAAATAGCATATTTTCATAAGATGAACTCAGAAGATCGCTCACAGTCAGCCAACTTGCAGACATAAAACAAGTTGCTGCACGTAATAGTCAAATCAGTCTTGGAGCTCTGAACTGACTTGACAGGATCTACTGCCTGTCAGTGCCACTGATCACCACTACAATCACAGTCTGAGTGAAAAAAACACAAACAAAACAAACAAACTCTTTTAACTGAACAGAAAACTTAGTTTGTTATAAACAGTCTCTAGTCACTTCCATGGTTTTTACCAGCACCATGATGTCTAGAGGGGGGGAGACATTTCCATATTTCTGCAGCCAAAGTGGTTGGCAGAATATGAATACCTACCAGCCGCCGACAAAGCTGACCAGCTCTTGGCAGGTAACTGCTGTTTATTTCCCACTCTGATGATTGACTGTTTTAATCTTCCAACACATGGCTGCAGTGCAGCAGAGCCAGCAACAGATGGCAATAATGCACCTTTCCCATTAAAGGCGCACTGCAGCCCGTGTGGCACCTTCCTGTGCATGTTTGACAAACAATCCTTATGATAAAGATTACATGTCCCAGGGCTGGAACTGTAAATTTGATGCATCAAGCAGCCTCGACAAAGCTCCACAGGTGAGGCTTTTATAAAAGAGAATAACCTTGATCCAAGAAAGTCACATAACACAGTTACATAAAGCACAGCCACCCTGCTATTTGCAGAGGACTGTTCTGTAATGCACTCAGTCTCATGTCAAACCCACAAACAACAAGTTGCAAAAACTGAAAATGCTGATTTGAAGCTGCTGCAGGATTGGCCGAGTGAAGAAATAAACAGGGGCTAGTCTTGACAAATGGATACTGTGAGAGCACAAAAGCACAGATTGGCTTCTCATGACTGAGCACAGAGGCTCACCACCTCCTAGATCCCACAACTCATCTGAACAGTACCCCTCCGGTCCTGTTTCTTTTTTTCCCCTCCTCACTCTGTTGTTTCATCCATCTGCCGTGTTATCTGTAATGGTGGAGAATAACTACAAATGGTGTCGAAGGGCACTGACACACACAGGCGAGTACATCTAACAGAGGAGCTTCCAGCCAAATCCCTGCGCAGTGGCTCAGAGTCCAGCATTACACAAGACCTGCGCAATGTTAATCTTCGGCTGAGGCTTAAGTGAATGAAACACCCGCCCTCCCTCCGTCAGACAAGCCCACTCGCTCCTCCTGGGCTTCAACTCAGAGAAACACACACTCTTTCTACCTCCTACACACTGAGAAGCAGGACAGAGAGGCTGAGACATCATTATCCCTCCCCTGTCGGAGCAGGAATAGGAGAAGTGTGAGATCTTGGAGTGGCTCGGCATGAGGTTTCAGATTCACTAACACAGCCTCTAATACAGTACGTCTTCATTGTCACAACTCGCCCAGGAGGGAGGTACCAATTAACCCAGATGAACGATACAGACCTGAAGGACCACACAGTGGATAAATTATTAATGGTACAAACCTAAGATGAATCATTCTTCATGCCAAACATTAGCTGGTTCCAGCTCCTCAGATGTGCGGATGTGATGCTTTTTGCTGTTTTACATCAATGTAAAATGAGTTTTTCCACTGTTGATTGGACAAAACAAGCAATCTGGAGACATCACCTTAGGCCTTGGGCACTTGTGATGGGCATTTTTCACCAGAGTGAAGTCAGGTCATGATCAGTAGAAAACACAGACCTAGGAGCAGCTGAATTGTTAGGATGCGCACCATGTGGGCGCAAATGCTCTAAGCAGGCAAGTCCCTGGTTGGACTCCCTGCTGTATGTCATTCCCCTACTCTCTGTCTCATTTCCTGCCACTCTCCACTGTCCTATAAATAAAGGCTTACAAATGCCCCCAAAAATAACCTAAATAAAAACACAGACCTGTGACTTCATCTGAGCAGCCTTCTCGGGATCCACAGCCAGGACGTGCTGGTAGTGTCGGATGGTGTGCTGGCGGTCCTTGTTCTCTGCACGGACGTAGCGTCTCAGGGCTTGCAGGATGCGGTGGGGCTGCAGGGGACATACAGTAGCAAGGTTAGTAGTGTTGGGAGGTGTAGCACGGCCTCATGAGCATTTCTGTGTATTACTGACTTTCATACGGATTAGGAAGATGCAAAATTCCTGTCTCGTTCAGATATATGTGACATGACAGCAATGTTTTTCTCTGAAGTGGTATCAATCAGTGTCTTTGCTCTTATAATTTCACAGTTACCCATCCAATGATTTTTAAAAGTGATGTCTCTCATTCTCATCCTCTTTAAGTGTTTTTATATAAAAGATTCATATTTCATCCGATTCTGATCAAGCTGAAAATGATGAAACAACAAGACCAGATCCAGTTAGTTATGAACCTGTCATTAGACATGAGGCTGCTTTGTACTACTGAAGATGAAAAGCAACATGACGATGACTCTCTTTCCCTCTTCATCTTGATGTGAGTGAGCAGAGGGACAACAGGAACGTTGCTGTCAAATGTGGGTACAAAATATTCATTGCATACAACATGTCTCCTGTCTGCAGCACTTATTTTGATATAGCATCACACCACAGATGATGATGATGATGATGATGATGCAATTACCAGTTCTGGAGGTAGAACAGAAGCAGAAATTACTGAGCACAAGTCAGGCAACATTATTACAGTCGGCAGTACTGAGTACATGAGTACAAAATAAAATTATTTGATTTATTCCTTTTTGGGCAGCAAGTCCAACACTGGTGGTGAGAGAGAGGACCAGCACCTTGCAGCAGAGTACCAAACTGTGTGCTGGCAAAAGGATCAAAAGACTATTAGATAAAAGGAATAAAAAAAAGAGAAAACACCACACAGGGATTATAGCTGAAGGTTCAAATGTGATTGACTTTGTGCTCATGGAGGATTTTGGTGTGTGTGTTTTCCTGGCTGCAGTAATCCATTCTCCTCATGATGAATTGCAAGTTGGCAGAGGGTCTTTTGACAGGATATGAGATTAGCCACAGGCCATAAGTAGTGTGAGGCTGAGCGTGGTCCGACAGACCTGCGTGTGTCTTTGTGTGAGTGCTTGTTAATGTGCTTGCACATCGACTGGTGCGGGGGGGGGGGGGGGGGGGGGGGGGTAAAAAGCCACACGCAGATGGAGAGAGGTGAAGAGAGGATAAAGGATGCTCTCAGAGGCTGGTGTGTGGTGTTTACCCTGGGGGGGTCGGCCTGCAGGGCAGCCAGGTAGTTCTCCAGAGCCAGACGGCGCCGGTCATTCAGCATGGCCTCCACCCGGGCAAGGTGAGTCTCTACCAGCTGCTGCTTCTCGCTGGCGGCCTCCTCCTCCAGGGACTCCACCATGGCTTGGAAGTGCTATAAACAAAATCATAAATATATACACATAAATATGTATATGCCCCTCAAACAGTAAGACACAACAGAGCTGCTACTCTCAGGCTGTCGCCTCTCAGGCTCGTCAGGGGAGTCAGGGACTCATTTAGAAGTCTCCCCATTCAGAGTGTGCCCTAATTTAGCCTCAGAGTGATAAAGATAGAGCAGCCAGGGAAAAGAGATCTTTAATGGCGCAGGGAGTGAGGGACCCCACGCCTGCAAGCCGTCACATCTCACCCAAACAAAGGGACAAAGGAGGCGGACTCCCATGGGGACGGATCAGTGTCTTACCTGGATCAGTGTCTGCCTCTCAGCCTTGGGCAGGTTCTTAGCCTGGCGATCAGCCTCTTCCCATTCCTTTCTTACCTGGAGCGAGTGACACACAGACAGGGAAGCAAATGAAGTGAGATGCAAATGACAGTCAATGGGTCAGAAAATTATCAAAAGACATTTTTGTAAATGCTAATGGGGGGAAAACAAAGCCTGTCATTGCACAAAGGCAAGAGACCCTTACTGTGTGACCCTGCTCCTTGACACAGTCCCGCATTCAAATCTTCTAATTTTAAGAATACTTGCAAATTTAATGAGCCAGCCGACTTGCATATTTCCTGGCCCTGTGTTCTCTCAGCTGCACCCCAACGAGTTTAAGAGAATTTTTATTCTCATAAAGATGTTGGACATTTTCTTATTGAGTTCTTAGAAATAAAATAACATTCTTCCAGTTTCGTTTATGACAGAGTTCGGTGTATGTATGGTTCCTTCTTAAAGAGGGAAGTCAGTAAAGCCTTCACCTCATGTGTACCTTCTATGGAAAGAGTAAATGTTCTTTTGCTTTTGTAAATATAAAGTTTATCACCAGGCATAATTAAGAATCTTGATTTGTTTTGTAGTTTTTGGATCATTTAGCATTTACTGTAGGTTTAGAAGTACAATGTTGGACCTAGAAATTCAGCACCTACATGTCCTTTGATTTATTGGTAGTGATGATAAACACCTCAGATAATGTTTTATGGTCATATTGCAGGAGGAGCAGTAAAAGTCTCACTCATTGGCTCTTTAATTAGGGAAGTGGTGTCCTGATTTGACCCGGTCACTCACCCGTTCCATGCGATTGTGGTGCCTGATCTCCAGCTGCTCCTTGGCCCTCTGGAAGCGGCTGTGCTCCTTGTCATCGGCCGGGGTCTCAAAGTAGATGTCCACATCATCGGTGGGCTGAGGAGTCGGGGGCACGGCTGCAGATTCATGAAAACAGATGGTGAGCCAACAGGGCTGCAAACTGACAACCAGGCAGACAGACACACACAGAAACAGACACGCAGACAGACAGACTGGCTGATCCAGCCAGACACAGGTAGGCAGAAAGACCAAGCTAGACAGACGACTGGGCACAGAGAGAAAGAGAGGAAGAGCTGAAAGTGGAATGCAGATTGAAGTTGGACAAAAATCCTCACAGAAGCACTTCTCTCATTGGCGTTCCTCCACCCTCAGTAACGCTCATAAATTTAAGGGAATCTGACAGTCTTTCCTTTTGAATTCCTTTCATCTTCCCATCGGCTTTCTGCTGACAGGTCGCGTCTCAAACACTAATGGAAATATCTCCGTGTTTGACGGCTGGGTCATCCGGGGGGAGGCCAGAGGGCTCCGTTCTGGGTTCCTTGCTGTACAGTCACGCAGGACTCACTCCCTGCATCACTGCAACTCGCAAAAACAATAATGCTCCAGGCACGCAAACAGGAAAAGACCTCATGGTTTCACCGCACCATCAAAGCCATGACACGCGGATTAATGGACGAACATATATTTCCTACTCTAAACTTCACTTCATCATTTTAGTTTTGAAATGCAAAGGGGGAAAAAAAAATCCAATTGGTTATGGCCATGAACTGTGTTTGAACCGATTGGAAAAAAAAAAGGTGCTTGCTGACATGTGCTGGTGGGGTTGTAGCAGAAATGGTGGCAGTGCTCCGTGAGCAGACAGACAGATGGACAGGTTGTTGACAGACAGAAACATGAACAAATGGCAGGAGTGAACACTGGCAGGCAAACAAAGAAGACAACAAACTCTACAAAGTGTGTTTGAAGTCAGCATGCATACTAATGAACAACAGAAAGCTAGTGAAGTGAAACTGAAAGTCTTTTTTTGGGGATTGGTATTTTTAGATTTTTTTTACCTTACATTTTAATTTATAAATGAATGAATTAAAAATGACCTTAGAATACCTGTAGTGACAATAGGACTGGGCATTGACTTTTTTATACTAGTGCTGATATGATAACTGAGTTTTGGTACCAATACCAAAACCATACTGTTTTGATACCTTACTTTTAATAAAATAATAATTCCCTTTAATAAAAGAAGCTGAATTTCTCAAATGTCCAATGTTGTCGAAACATTAGGCAGCTGTACAAAAATATTACATTGAGAAAATACAATTTAAAATTGGCCAAATTAATAAATCAGAGTAAATCTAAAAAATCTGACGAAAGAATAAGTAAAAAATATGAATTTGAACATGTATTCAGTGTCAGCTTTCCATATTTGATAGTTTTCCAATATTTGTACAACAGATAAATTTAGGTTGGTACCAAAAAAGTTACCTGATATGAACAAACTGTTTTCAGATTCTCTATCTGTGGGTTCAAACAGCACCCAACATTTTATTACAATAAGGACCTAATATAAGCCTAATTTCTTCCAGTCTGATCGTTAATATTGAAAATTTTGACAATTCTAATTTAGTAGAGCATTAATTAAAACTGATAATAAAACTAGTGTGGGCTGTAAATGAAAATATCAAGCTCTGAGATCTATTATCTCGTTACAAAAAGCTTATTTATTAGTAATGAAGCATATGCCAAGTGACATTTTACTCAGTGATACAGTGCTGAATCTTTTAATTGAATTTCAATACAGGTTTGAGATATTCATCAAGCAAAAATTCAAAAAAAAAAAAAATCTGCCTCCAGCTTCTTCAGTGTAAAGCTTTGGTACTTTTCTTTTTTCTTGGTTTTAGTTTAAGGTTTAGGCTAAAAATTAATTTAAAAAAATAATTTTGACATAAAATGAAAATAATCACTCATCACTTGATAATCACAGCTGCAGCCCGTGTATATTTCAGTGGAATAATAAAACAAAAGTGAATGTTGTTGGATAAACGTTGCTGTTCTTGTTATTGTGAACAGTTGTTTTGATTGTTGCGGTGAAGGTGAGCTGTGTTACAATGTGTGAGAGCCGAAGACAGCAGAACATCTGCTCTGTTTATGAGTCAGTGACAGACTACACCTATGTCATCCTACAGTGTTTTCAGCAGAGAGTCTGCAGCAAAGACACAAACAGAGAGAGAGAGAGAGAGAGAGAGAGGGGTGTTGTCAAACCGGCCTCCGTCACATGAGACTTACTCAGGCGCTTGCACACAGCCATGCAGTACTCCTCTGAGTCGAAATTGTTGCGGTTGCCGGCACAGCCCCCGTATATGAAGCGCACACACTTCCCCTGGCTCATGTCGAAGTGCCAGCGGGGCATGGAGGCACGGCAGGGGCCGGTCTCAGCCTCCAGGGTGCACACGGCTGCCAGGGGACAGCGTGTTAGATCATCCGGCCACTAGGGGCAGCACTTAATTCAAGTCTCAATAACAATCACTCAGAAAAATACCCACCGCTACATTTAAAAACATGATGAAACAAAACAATAAAAATGTCGGAAAAACAATCCCTTTTTTTTGTATGTGATGAGCAGGATTTAGCAGCAGTCTGGCTCCAAATGAAGCAAGATGATTTGACTTTGTGCTCTGATAACGCAGAACACTGCATCACAGAGTCTGCGGTGAGATGAAGAAAAGGGGAACTGCTGATGCACACACTTATCTAAGTACAGTTTGGCTGAGATTTAAGCATCACTGACTATGGTTTAGAAGTTGAAAAGGTCTGATTATATTTAAGTAGTAGGCAATGTGCCAATAAGAGAGAGAGAGTGAGAGAGAGAGAGAGAGAGAGAGAGAGAGAGAGAGAGAGAGAGAGAGTGAGAGTGAGAGAGAGGGAGAGAGAGAGAGAAAAGGGAGGACTGTGCATTATAATGTATAATGACTCGTTACAAACCTTTCACTTCCTGCAGAGTCCTGTCTTCATCTTGGCTCTCTGACATTTTGCTGCCCTCTTTCTTCTCATCCTCATCCTCCTTATCTGCTTCCTCATCCTCGTAGACATAGTGGTACTCCTCCTCATCTTCCTCCTCCTCCTCCTCATCCTCGTCCACTGGCTCCTCCTTTTGCGTGGGCTGCTCATCAGCTGGTGTTTCACTGTGGAGGAGGCGGAGATGATTGAGTGAAGGGGTGGAAGGCGGGGGGAGTGGGGGGAGTGATTTATCAAACAAGGCAGGACAGCTGCCATAGGTCAATGTCACAGCACTTTAATTCATCCAGATGGCCGGTAATACCTGCCCTTCACAAGCGAGCGGATATTACTCTTGCCATGCTGATGAACACAACCACAGTCCCAACCCCCCCACCCCCCCTTCACAACTGCTCACCTGTCCTCCACAGCATCCTCCTCGACCAGGTCGGCCTCGTCAATCTCCTCATCCTCTATCTCCTCCTCTTCATCGTCCTCCTGGGAGGGCAGGGAAGGTGGGGCGGACTCCCCGGTGCGAGGGGGGGGGCAGCACACATACTCTGTGCCGTGGAACTTGTCAATGCCACAGGGCAGCAGCATGCCATAGCTATGCAGCACCATGGAGCTCTTGGCACAGGCCTGACGGGGCAGAGGAAGAGAGTGAGTGATGAAATCTGCCGGACACGGCACAGCGCTCCTGACTGATGGAGCTGCGGTGGTTTCAACGCTTCTCACTTCTTTGACGAATCAACTTCAGCTTTGACAGGAGTGATATGTGTTGAACCTTTGTTCATCAAGGCAAAGTTAAAGGATTGCATCATGCCAGATGGAGAAGTGTGTGAGTCATGGTGGGAGGAAACAGTGGAAGTTAAATGAATTCGGTCACGTGCAGTCAGGATCCTTATTTTTGTTTTTCATAGATTTAATACAAAGAAATACCCAAGAGTTTTCAGAATGAGGAAATGTGTTTAAACTGATTCACTCCCATCATTTACTGCTTCATAGCCGTTTACTGTCAATGATGTTTTCTTGTCCCTCTAAGCAATTTAAACAAAATACATGGGTCAGTTAGAAATGTATTTATTTCTTTATGTATTTTAAATCAAATATTCAAAATAAGCACAGGATCAGTAAAAAAGCTAATTAAAAAAAAACCCCAAATCTGACTCTGAGTCAATATCTCAATAGGTTTGTGCAGCCAGTCCATGCACATTGCTGAAACTGGTTTCAAATTACCTTACTTTTAAGTGAAACTTTGCCTTCAAGCCTACAGAAAGCAGTGAAGTACCAACACAGCCAGCCTTAGGTGAGGAGCACTATCAAAGGGGTCTTGCAAGATGTTAAGTCAGAAGAAATTCCTGTTTGTAACCCAGTGTTTGTGCTCTTCATCCCGCGCCTGTAGATATGTTCATAACTTTCAAAAGCATTTTCATAATATTTTAAACGTTGCTCATTTATCATGTGTACTCAAGGTTTCTCAGCATTCTTTATCCTTTACTGCAGCAGTCATGGCAGGTGTATGCCAGCCACCTCGCCTCAGAGATGCAACCAGTTTTTACTTTACCTGACGTGGTAACAGCTCTGTCCACCTACAGAATGTAGACATACTGATTCTACAGCTAGTTCACATACTGAGTCCGATGATTAATGAGCCACACTTCAAAAAGTCGTGTAGTCCTTTAACTGACATGCTATTTTTCAACAATGCTGTGCTTCACATAGCAGCTCGGAGGTACTGAGTAACAGCCTCAGTTTAACTGATGGCTGCTGAGCAACTCCACTGGAGCAGCTGAGGATTAGCTGCCCTGCCTAAGAACATCTCAGGCAGTTGCTACGGGAGTGATATTGTTTTTAAATCATTTTTCTTCTCCTCACTGGTAAGATTTATCGCCGCTTGCTTGTAACAAATTTGCTATCAACTGCAGATCAACAGCAGGTCACACTATCTGAGGCTGCAGATGCATTTGTAACACATGTCAGGGAGAGTAAGAGTCAGGAAGCGTGAGAAAGGGAGAGACAGAGGCTTGACAGGCTCAGTGAGCTGCTGCTCTTACTGTCGTGGTCAGAAGTGGCCCCCAAGGGCCAGCTCTGGAGCTGCCCGGGGGGATTAGTTGCATTACAGCCACAACACTAATCTGATTAGGAGCTGAAATGTGAGTGCTCCCAGTCAGCCTGTGATCAGAGGGCCTCAGAGACTCACAGAGACAGGTGGAAAGATATTAGGGAGGAAAGAACAAAGATTGTAGAGTAAAAGTGTGAAAATTATGCAGAAGGGACTACTAAAAGTTAAGATGAGGCTTCAGCCTTCCCACAGGGTTATTCTTTTCCATTGCTCAAAGCTATCTCTACGATACAGCCTCCCACTGTTTCCTATGAAGTAATTCCTTCCTTACCTCTTTGGCCACACCGTGCCACTGCTGATGGCTGACGCACATGTCCATCCGCTCCTTGTGGAAGAACTTGCACTTCTCTGGAACCAGAAGCACGTCACTCACAAACTCGCCCACTGTAACAAGCAAATCACACGGACCAGCATGCCTGTTAGTCACAGCAACATTTGTCCATGATAAATAAATAAATGCATAAATCACTCCTCTGCCTGATCACTTGTCTGCAACGCTGCCAGGGTCCGAAACAATAAATCGCCTACTGGGACTAAAAAAGGAATAGCAGATGAGAGGAATGAAAAAAAACGTCACGATTCAATAATTCATAGCTGCCTGGTCCTTTAAAATTCACTATAATTTCATTACAGTGATAGAACAGGAAGGGCATTTGACACGTGAACATCTGCCCATGCACCTGAATCCGCGAGGGGTTCGTTCCCTCTCTATAGCCGCATCTGTCAATCTATAATCAAAACAGCAGTGGAGAGAATCAGGTTTCATACTGTGACTCTTTGAAGGCAGTCCTGACTCTTCCTGCCAGTCACTGATATCATTTGCTTGATGAATTCAATTTGAATATGTTTTATTCATAGAACGAGATGACAGAAGGCGGATCGGGAGAAATAAAAGACTTGAAAGGCATCTCGCGAATTTCTATGAATAGTTTCAGGTTGAAACATTGTGCGTGCAAGCATATGGTGCAGAGGTCATAAGAAAGATTAAAAAGGACAGCGACTGCTGGTGGGCTGGCAGTGTGACGAGGCGCTCAGGTAGAAACACTGCCATCAGAAACAGATGGAAAGCCAGGCGGAAAGATCGAAAGGAAGCGAGAGGGGTGGGATGAATAGAAGGTTTGGGGCAAAGTCCAGGCTGAGATCAGCGTGGCTGAGGAGTGGGTGGATTGGAAACGCACAAATGAGGGTCTAGAGGTTTCACGAAAAGGGCTGGGAGCTGTCCTATAACTGCTCATTTAGTGGTTTGCCATGACCTCGGCCTGAGGCAGAGCTGCTGGAGCACTTCATACGAGCCAAGCCAGGCAGGCAGGCCGGCAGAGGGTGAAAAAGCAGTGTTTTGGAAAATGAGAGGGTAGGATAGGAAGAGGAGAGAGCTGGAAATAGCAGAGGACTCAGCAGCTGCTTCTCGTCTCCGCCCAGGAGGTTCAGTGACACCCCCACACATAGTCCCCCCTTAACCCTCTACACCCTCATTCTCCTGCCTCTCTGCTTTTTGCCCACCACTGATGGAGAGTAACTACGTACATTTCCTCAAGGACTGTACTTAGACACAGTTTTCCATGTTATCGTGTTATTTGATCAGTTTGTTGGTCAACACAAAATTATTCAGATAATCAGTTAATCATTATGATGAAAATGCCAAACATTATGTGGATCTAGCTTGTTTTTCTGACATTTTAAAGATTAAACAATCAATTCATTCTTATTCTGCTACTACTTTAATGGGTAATAATAGATTTTTATTCCATTTGTTTGACAGCTACAGTTGTTTGCACATTAAGATTTTAAGAGATGTGTTTAAGATATGACCATCAAGACGATGCATTGTTACAGCCTGTCTAAACTACCCGCAGTATATTAATGCAATAGAAAAACATAAGAATACCACTTTGAAAGTGGCCATTGTGCATAATGAGTGCTATTACTTTTGATATTTTAGTGGAATTTGCTGATACTTGTGTACTGTACTTTTACAAGTACATTTTTAATGAATGACCTTTGCTGACTTTGTCATACAGCAATTTTACAATTGCTACATTTGCTTTAGTAAAACAATCTTCTTCGAATGGGGCCCACCTCTCCCCTTTTAACTTCTTCCTCTCTTAACATCCAGAGGAACAGAGTGAAACTGAGAGATGGAGGGAGGGAGAGAGAGAGAGAGAGAGAGAGAGCTCAGGGAAAAGCATCACGACTCCCAGTAACCCTCAGCTCCATTTCCTGCACACCGGATGCTAACTGATTCATTCGCTCACGCTTCTCTCTCTCTCACACTCTCTCTCTTCATTCTCTCACTCCCTGGTTGCTTTGGTTGTGGGATGGAGTGGGTTTAGAGCAGACGCCGTACGCAGTCACACTGCAGTGGGTGATGGATGGTGGTGTTCGGAGAGCAGCTGTGCTCTCGCAAGCACTCCTGCTCTGTGCGTTTCCGAGTACATGGAGCTGTGCAAGCGTGCGTATGAGAGCATGCACTCCTCTTTCTCTCTGACCTCCTCTCCGCCTACTCCATTCTTCCACCTTCCCTTTAACCTTCCGTCTATCAGACACCCTGACACTCTTCAGTCCCCCGGCTGGCTGCACTACAGGCGTCAGGGGAGTGTGAAGGTAAGAATACACTCAATGTACCAGTGATACTTCCAGTACGGGGAGGTGGTGAATTCAATTAAGCACCAACCCCAGATCTGCGAGTCGACAACACGGCTATTGTATTTCAAGGGCTTTCCAGAGGAAGTCTGCTGTAATCACATTTAGTGTAATCACTATGAAATCTAAAAATGCAAATGACATGTTTAGTGCACTTAATGATTCAATCTGCAAAATATTGGACCACTTAATTACTGTATGAGATATATTAACATGCATAAGTGAAGAGAAAAATCTGCATTACGTGTTTCTCAGATTGTTATGATTTCCATCAATCATCTATACTGCTTATCTGAACCGGGTCGTGCGGGGGTGGGGTGGGGGGGCAATCCAAGCTGACAGGACAGGACAGGTCAGCTCCCTGGACAGGTCAACAGTCTATCACAGGGTGACTCATAGCGACAAACAGCCATTCACACTCACATTCACACCTACGGGTAATTTAGAGTCACCAGTTAACCTAACATCATGTCTTTGGACTGTGGGAGGAAGCTGGAGAACCCGGAGGGAACCCACGCAGACACGGGGAGAACGTGCAAACTCCACCTTCTTGCTGTGAGGCGACAGCGTTAACCACTACACCACCGCACCGCCCTGACAAACATTAAAGATGTTAAAAAAAAAAAAAAATCTTAAGAAGCTTTAATACCTTAGGTGTTGTCTCGTGTTTGGTCTTATCAGGTTCCAGTCTTCAGCTTTGATTTTTGGCGGTGTGGGTAACCTTTTGTTTACATTTGAATCACAGATTGGGCCTTTAAAGTGGAAGAAATCTGATCTGCCACCATGAAAGGATTACATGGGGGAAACATGACTGAACATTTGCATCTGACTTCTGAGTAAAACGAGCACTTACAAAGAAGTTTCTAATTTTTCACCACAGGCAAAACCTAAGCCTTCACCAACATTGTGTTACTCACCTAGGCCTTAACTTTAACTAACCTTTCACATAGGTTATATTTGTGATACTGTCACACAATTCTATAACTGTGAAGGAATGTGGTCACGCTTTTGTCCACAACACTGCATTTAAAAGTTCAGGCTCATTTCAAAACCTTTTCTGAGGTAAAGGAGTGCGAACAGCTGGAGGTGTGGTCCTCTGAAACATGACAGAGTCTGTACCAAGTTTGTTATCAACTTACTCACAATCACAAGACTGCACCCCTCCGGTGATATCAGGAAGTTGTCACTGTGTGCCCTACCCTTTGTTAAATCAACAGGCTTGGTCAACAGGAAAAGCAAATGTGTCACGTCTGTAAGTGTTACTTAGATCCCACTTCTCACCGGACATCACAGCCATGAAATACTAAACCCACGAGATAGAAAGTAGTTCAAAGGTCAAAATCAGAGCTCAGACTGAGGCTCAATTCACCTGAAATAAATATGATTATTGAGGAGTATTGCTGATAGCTACCTACAGTGATGGATGTTAAAAAAGTTAAATATAAATTTGCCATTTTAAAGTTCCTCAGGAATCTTGTGTTTACCCAGAAAATATTTTCTTTGCTCACATGCTCTTTTCGCTCAGGGGCGGCTGCTGTCACTGTTGTCCCAGCACAAGTTTTTCCCATAATTTAAACACTGTGTAAGAGCCAGTCTGCCGTGCACACTAACCAACAACCGAGTCACACATGAGCCACTGACTGGTCTCACCATTCCAGGCATGATAATAATAAAAAAAGTATCTTAAATAATCCTCTGCTGTTTGACAAAGACATCATGCTGCAGGGATTAGAGTGCCATGGAACAAAAATCACATTCATTTGCAGAGTTCCATTGTTTGGGAACAGGAAACATGGAGGGATTGTGGCTCTGTGTCTGAGCCTATGCATGGAGAGATAGGATACAGCATATCCCAGTCTCTCTCTTTTTACACTGAGCTCCTTCCTTAGTACTTACATTATTCATATAAACCTATTAACTTGACAAGGGTGCTGGTCTGGCCCTTTTAATCATATCCTTCAAGTTGTAGCCCACCTCCCTTTGGTCTGTTTCCTCTTCTGTTTGATTCTGATACAACTAATATACAATGATGAGTATAAGGCAGAACCTCTGATGTCCATTTCACTGGAACTCTATGTGAAAATCACAAATAATGAATAATTCAGCAGCGCTTGTCTTTGCACTTGATATGATAGAGAGGCCTGACAAATCATGAGCTGGCGAGGTGAGGCGCGGTGAGGTGAGGTGGCTGAGGCATGCTGTGGCTTGTAGCATATGATCAGAGCCCTCCAATTAAGGCCCTAACATGCTCCATTACATAATTAAGCAGAAACCCTCTCAATAGCATCCTTCTCGCCAGCACCTTATGTTTATCTCTCCTTCTCCATCTGTCTCTGTTCCCTCTACTCGGGCTCCTCATTTGCAACCCAGCAGAGCAACAGAGAAGGCCTCTGTATTTTGATGGGGCACGAGTGCGCAGACCTTTAACGATGATGACAAAAATGCGCAAAAACAAGCAATCAAGATATTTAATTATTCCAGAAGAGGTAATGGGATTGTTTTAATCAAATGGCAGCCATGGCACTGTTGCTGATTCATAATGAGAGGTCTTGCGTTGTTGATTAATGCAACAGCAGGCCACTGTGAGGACGGGAGGGCAGACTATCAGGTGTGGTGTGATGTAAGATGAGAGCAAACCGGGGGAAATTTGGAGACTGATTCTGCCCGTGAACCTGTCTCATCTGTATTCCCGTCTCAGCCACAAAGGGGCCACTCCAGTTGTGGTGTTTGCCGTCCCATGAATTTCCCAAAAGCTTCCTCTCTGCGTTTGCCAAAAATGCTCTTGAATGGTAGCCCATTTCACAGTCCAGTGCAACTGCTAATGGCTTTTTCATCTCAGAAAGCGGCACAACTCAATCAGCAAGAGGCTTTTGGACAGAGGAAGGGTGCTGGGAAATGTCTGCAGCATAGAGTTGGATGTTTTTTCCTTCCTGACATAGCTGGGCAAGTACGGGGAGAAGCCCTGTTTCAGAACTCTATTTCTCTGTTATTGCAATCCTCAGAGGCAGCAGGAGTGGTCTGTGTTTTTTTAAGTCAGCAGGTACAAAGGCATGAGGCCTGCGAAGTGTGAGCCGATATCTGACATTTAATAAACCACAATATAGCCATGTTGCCACTGCTGATTACAGTGATGCTACAGGAGACAGAGGGGGGAGAGAGGTGTGCATGATGGCGCGGGCGAATGGAGAAATGGGGAGTAATAAAGCAGGCCTCCTCACAGACCTCCCCCTCGCTGACCCTGTGTGTCTGTGTGAGTTTATGGCCACTGTCTGAGGGGGGAAATAAGATTGTGCTTTATTGCTCAACAAGCCTCCCCAGCAATAATAGCTTTTCTCCCCTTAGCTATCTGTTCTGAGAGACATTAGCTCCCATCCTGCCTGGATCTGCTCAATCTGCAGCTCAAGGCCTGGATTAGTCATCTGAATCACGCTCCAATATTGCTCCATGTCACCTCTGCCTGTGGCTACGATGTATCATAATCTCTTCTTTCTCTATATTGAACGAAGTGCTAATATAGAAGAGAAGGGGGTGGGGTGGGCGATGGGGAACCCCTGATATGAAGGGTCATTTACAGTCTTCTATGTGGTTTGTCCCAGCCCTTGAAATACTCATTAGTGCACAAGCTTACCTAAACATTTGTAAGGCACCACAATATGGGCGTGGCCTTTGCAGACCTTCTTCTCCTTCTTGCACCAGTTCTCAATACGAATTGGCTGGTTGGCTTCCACCACGTTTGTAATTTGGAGCTCGGGATACATCTGTTGGAAGAAGAAGCAGTAGAAATAATGAGAGAGGAATTCTTTAATGTGTGCGTGTGCTAACGTGCGTGTGGGAGAGAAAAGGTACAATAAGTGGATCTTCAATGGGATCCTTTAATCCGTGCTTTATTCTCTCGAGATGCCATCTGCTCAACCGTGAAAGAGCACGAATTTACACTATGCCCAAATGCCATTAAAATGTCATCAATAAATGCAACTGAAGCTTGTGGAGACTCAAAATGTACAGCCCTGTTTTGTCCTTGGACAGCTGCATAATAAACCACGACAGTAAAACCAGCAGCCTCCTGGGTTAGGAGATACAGTAGGAGGAACAAGTAAATAAGAGCATGGATGTCAGTGTTGTGGAAAAATATGTCCTTAGTTGTCCTTGAAAAAAAATAAAATGACAGAGGGTCTGCTAATTGACATGCCACCGGCTATACTGAAAATGATGTCTGTCTTACAGCAACAGCTCAATAGCCTCTCCAGTGATAAATCACAGTGAAATGAAAACTGACTTTTTCCACCTCGCTAGCCAATTCCCCTCATCATAACACAGACATTTTTAATAACAAATGTCCACATGTTTACTTTTTGTCTTCTAATTTAATATCACTCCAGTTACTTTAACATGCTGGAAAAGGAGATGTAATTAAAATTGTGTTCAATGTACAAGCATCTTACATCTTTGTTCTATGTGCTGCAAAGCTACTTAGCTGAACTAAAATGTCCTTTACAAACCAAGTATGTGCAATGGCTCTGGTTTGAACAGACTTCATTCGCATGGTTAGTTACAAAAGTAGCAGTCTCCTGACTGGAGCAATGAGACTGAAAAGCAAAACATAGCAAATCCAATCATAGCAAATGTGCCACTCTTAACAATTAAGACTCAACTACATACCACAAAGTTAAGATCTTTAAATAAAAATATATTGCATCTTCAAATCTACATCTCAAAGATAATCTGGTTTTGAATTTTGAACCTCAAATCACCACTTCAAGTCACTTCAAGCTCATAAAGCAAAGTAAAAGAAGCATCCTTTGCTTTTCTTAATTCTTGAATTTCACCACCTCTATGATATTGATAGAATGGAGATTAGAGATGTGTCTGTGTCACAGTGACTCACCTCCTGACAGTACTGCAGCACACCCTCTTTAGTTCCTACGCAACTCTTGGTTCCAGATGGGTCGGGTTCCCAGCGGCCGGTCTGAATGTTGACGTGCATGTTGAGCTTTCCGCAGAACATCGCCACCTGTGGCTCTGCCACGGCAAACCCTGTGCCTGCATTGGCTGCTAATGCCTGTAGACAGGGAATGAGAGAAAGAGAGAAATGGGGGTTAATGCAGTCAATCATTACAGAGCCCATAAAAGCTGGGGAGTATTCTGGCTGACTTGAGAAACTGTCTGCTCCACTTCACTTCACTTTTCTCATAAACACCGTTATGAGCCCGACACAAGAGCTTGGTACAGTAAAGTCTGATCACATAAACCTGGTCCTGCTCATGTACAGCAATGGATAACTATACAAGACGTGATGGAGCAACATCAGCACTGCCTGTCAACACTAGGCCGCTACTGCAACTCAATGCTGCAATGCTGAGAGAGCAGAGGGGCTCAGACAGGAGACAAATTAAATGCACCTCGGGAATGTTTGGCTAGGTTGATGGTTAAATGAGTAGGGGTTTGATTGGATTTGTGCACAAGGTTTTTTTTGCTCTGATGCCCATTGAGTGACTGAGAGGCTGCACACAGAGAGCAGGAGAGGAGAAAAAACTGCAGTCCGTCATGCCTCACAAACCAGGACATTCCTAGTTTATGCCAGAGCTTTGCTCATTCAGACCTCCTGGGACTAAACTCCTTCCACAAAGAGTGGATCATTTACTCTTCAAGGTAAACACTGGTGATTCCTGATCCACCACTACCTCAGCTGTACAGACACATATGAACAACAACACATACAATTTAGTGAAACTATGTGTTCTGAGATACTGCATGATTTGTTAAAAATATTTCGGACTTGTTCCCATCTCTGTTTATGTCCAAACCCTTTGAATGAGAGAGGAAATCCGCTATCTTTCTCCCCCCGTTGTCCTTCCTATCATCATTTACTGAGCTCAGCGGGCAGGAAACAGGAACACCCAGTCTGCCCATCCTTTACTCAAAATAACTAAACACCACTCCGCAGAAAATGGACACCAACTGTCCAAAGCTACCGCATAATCAGCTTTCACATGATTACCTTTGAAAAGTGTTGGTGTGGTGAGAGCATCAGTCAACTCATCAGCTCCTCACAGGGACGATAAATTGCGGCCTGCTAACGCTCGCCTGATGCTAGGGGTATCACAGCACGGGAAGCTCTAATGAATTAGTGAGGCGATGCAGCTCTGCATGCCAAACTATCCAAAAACACACACCAGGGAGCCTCCAGAGAGGAAGTGGCATGGAACTTATCCCCTCTTGATTGTCATAAAGTCATCAGGCTGAGTAAACAGGCTTCAGTCCCAGAGAGTGATCAAGGGATTGAGTGTGGACTGCTGGACTGTTTGCTGGGTTCTCAGCCTTGAGGAGGCACGAGCAGAGGTGTCCTCTGCAGAGCCGAGCCAAGGAGAAAACAGCTGAAGAGGGAGTAACAGCGTGTAAGACAAAGCTCTATGTCTAATTCTGCGCAGGCTCCCGGGCTGATAATAGGCGCAGAACAGAGTAGAGCGAGGACAAAACAAGTGCTGTGTAATCATCAGTTGGCTGTGGCGTGTGATGAACCAGAGCTGAGTCTGCACGCACACACACACACACACAAACTGAATATAGCACCAGGCATACACAAGCATGCGTATATTCAGCCGGGGAAGCACACTGTAGCCCACGCACACACACACACACACACGCACATAACACACAATCCTAAAACACACGAAAAACATGCAGACAGCCACGCGGGCACATGTTCATCCACGTAGGCGAGCAAACACACTCTGGACTGTCTTGATTTAGTCCTGGAGGCACGACAGCCTCAGATTCAACCTCATTTCCTCCTCCTTCCTCCATCTCCATGTCTTTGTCCCGCTGCACTCCTCCCTCTCCCTGCACCACCACAGGCTTGTTTGCTCTCCTCCCTCTCATTCCTTTGTCAGATTGGCTTGGGGTGTATGAGAAGCAGAGAGGTGGGGAGGACATGAGGGATGCAGAGAAGCACATTAGAGAGGAAGACAAGGGAGGCAGTGACAGCCTGACCACAACTAGACTCCGCGGCTGGGGACAAACAAGTGTCGGGGACTGTCCCAACAACCCTTTGACTCCGCTGAAGTGAATAAGTGTTGGTGTGCCTTTAACACTTCAAGTGCAACAATGGCAGGGGAAGCTGGTGGGAGGTGTTTAATACCACTGCCATAAATCTGCAGTCACATGCCTGTTTAGTACTTAAGAGAAAGCAACTCTGGGCCAGATTTATACAAGAGAAAGCAACTCTGGGCCAGATTTATACAAGAGAAAGCAACTCTGGGCCAGATTTATACAAGAGAAGTGTCATGGAGGGCAGCTGAGAGCAAGAGAAGTGATACAGACAGACAGACAGAGGGCTTGTGGGGGAAGACAAATTTTGTCTCATCACTACTGTTACCTGAACCAGACAGATGAGTGGCCTGGAGGAAACAGGCTGAACAGTCAGTTCTGCTGACTGTGACATACTGACACACAGACACGCACTACTGTAGGAAAAGTTTCAGTCTTATTTTGCAACAAACAGAATCTTTACCCGGCAGTGACTCGGCCATGACTTGTAAATTGATTTCCAAAGTGTTAATGTCATGATTTTTTTTTCATCACCCAATACTGATCTATTCTATTGGTCATTGTGAGATGGAATCAGAAGACAAAAAATAAGAAACAGAGGTAACTCTTTGACTCAGAGGGAAGCTGTGGATGAATACAACCTGCAGGCTACAGATAACTGTGGGTCACACCGTTTTGGCCCTGTTGTTCTTTTAACTGTGATGTGATGCAACTGAACTCCTCCGCAAAGGTCACATGAAATAACCTGACAGTAATTTGTGTCTGCGGTTTTGTCGTGTTTCCACATGAAACAGAGGTTCAGGGCAGGACTTTGTGCCAAGAGTGACTTCATTTTAAAGTTCAACAGTCAGTAAACAAAGACTGCAGAACTGGCACTGACGGTGGCCTGTGAGGATCATTTGTCTTCTATCTTAGTTGCCTGATCTTGTTAATGATCCTGGTGCAAACCAACTCATTCAGTTTGGTAGACCTGGAGGTTTTACAGGAAAGGAAGGGTTGGCTCGATTGCCCCAAGATCTGCAATCACATTTTATTAACTGGGATCTACAAAGTGAGTTACTGACAAACATTTTGACAGGATACGAGAATAGAAAAGGTGGAAGGTAGACGTCAAAACATTATTTTCATTATTTTCTATTCAGCCTTTTCCAGAGACATGAGGTAATAATAAGATAACATAATTTCTTTAATCATTTTGATTCCTCTCTGTCATGAATCACATTGAACTTAATTCTACTAAATGATCCAAGTCCTGTTTTTGAAGCATTAGCTGACAAATTCACCGTTGTCGTGGTTTCTCTATTCAGGCCGGATAAGCTCTGGTTTGGGTGTCAAATGTAGCAACGACACACACAAACACACGGTTAGTGGAAAAATATGCCGCCACACCTATCGAGCGTAAGTCATCGAGCATCCATCTCTCATTACTGACTCACCGTGAGATGTTATATCATGTGTAAGTGTGAACACCTGCCGCTATGTGGAGAGAGGCATGGAGGGAGTGGAAGTTGGGAAAAGGGAGAGGCAAAAAAAAAAAAGGGTAAATAGACAACTGCAGCAGGGAATGTGTGTTGATTGGCTCACATCCCGGCTTGACATATTATTCTCAAATGAACGCAGATTGTAATGCCATAAAGGAACGGTGTGAAGCGGCGTGAGCGGAGACAGGCCCGCCGCCACAGAGGCTTTTCAAAAGCTGTGTGGGCTGAGGATCATTTAGCTCGATTTCACTCTTTTCAAACGCACACCAGTCTGTCACTGCTTTACCAGTCTGCCTCTAGCACACAAACATGTTTTATTAGCCTGTTCTCTGTGTGCCCAGCCAAGTTTCACATAAAACAAGTGAGGACATGACAGTGCCTGTTGTGAAATAACGCACAGAGCATCGCAAGCACACACGCACACGAGCACTCCTTTTTTATCCTTGTAACAGATAAATATACCTTATGGGTCTGGTTCTCTAATGAGCAACACAGACACACACACACAGAGAGAGAGAGAGAGAGAGAGAGAGAGAGAGAAAGAGAGAAGAGAGAGAGAGAGAGAGAGAGAGAGAGAGAGAGAGAGAGAGAGAGAGAGAGAGAGAGAGAGTAGTAAATCTGTCTTCATTTCTTTTGGAAAACATTACCCAGCAACAGAAGAGCAATGTTATTTTGAGTTACAGCCCATTTACTGTCCACATCTAATTTGCATTACACTGTCAATCATTTTGTGATGCACGCCACTGTATATACATTTTACTTGTGTCACAGTGGGGCACCTTAAATGCAAGGCATCTTAAAAATAATAGGATATATATATATATATATCCTATTATATATAGATATATATATATATATCTATATATATACACAACAAAATGAAGTTTCTATTTTTTTTTCTGGATTATTACCTTTATTACTTTCATTTCTGGCTGTGTGTGATTGACAGTGTTAACGAATGCATTCACATGAAAATGCTGAACGTAGGTGCAATGAAATAATGATAAATCAGAGAAAATTTGACAAAACCAAATTAAGGCTTTACATTTACTGGGATGGCCTATTTAAGCTCAGGCAATTTCCGAGTCTGTGGAAGATTTTTTTTTTTTTTTTGTAGTGTTGGAGAATAAAAGGCAGAAAATAGTTTCCTTCAGCAGTTGTGAAAGGGAGGAAATGAAGTCTAATATCTTCTGCACTGCTGATTGTATGCAGACATGGGCAGGAATAACAGAAGAAGGAAAATGTAACAAAGACCACTGACTACAAAACACACACACAAAAAAAACAGGTAGTATTCCTTAATGAGGTTTTAGAAAACCCCTCCTGGACCTGCATGGGTCAGTTATTACATGACCTTCCGCACAGCATCTGGGCAGGATCCAAAGAAGCTAATCCGATCTGTGTGTGTTTGTGTGTGTGTGGAAGCATGTGTGTATGTGTGTGTGGTCTCAGGTCAAACACTTTGGGCAGCGTGAACAGCAGCGTGTGAGCTCAGGACACACACCGAGAGGACAGTGGGAAAGGGGAAATGAATAAATGAGGGCTGTAATATTCAAAACAGCAGGGTTTGAGCCTTAGTGATGATCCTCCAACACAAACACAGAGATGGTAACTTTGACACCGCCAAAACAAACTGTGCACACACTTCCTCTGTTAACAGACAGTCTAAGGAACAGGTTAGGTGGTGGTGCCTGGCTGACATTTCTGACAAGCATATTTTCTGGTAAACTGCCTGTGTTGCATTCAGAGGCAGACACTGCAATCAGCTCCAGTGTCAACAGGTCTATAAACCTCGCAGGCCTCACAGAGCGGTGGCAACTAGTCTAATTTTGGCAGAGGTATGGTGAAGCCATCCTCAAAGTCTAGCCCTTATAAAAGCAGCTCCAGAATGAGGCACCGGTCAGGGCCCGGGGGTTCCCAGAATGCTTAGTGTCCATGTGACTCTGTGGAGAAATGCCTGGCGTCGTTAATCCACCTAATCCTTCCTTGTGGTGACTTAATACTTAAACAAGATAGGCAGTGGTGAGAAAGCCACATACACATGCACAGGAATATGATCTATATGTACAATATATAGGGGCATAAAATGAATACTGTTATTTCTTATTGCTTGCAATAAAAAGTGTTGACGTGTATGAGGGAGCAGTGTTCACTGCAATGACTGCCTTGTGCTAATAAGTTTAGGGGAGCAATTACAGCATTTTTATGTCTTTACTAGCTTCTATTATAGTTTTTATATAACAGCTTTTAGTCTAGCATGTGCTTATTACCAGCTGCTACAGCAAGGCTGATGTTGTTTTCATCTTGTGAGTCTGTGTGTGTGTCATCAAGGCAAAATGTGGTCCTGGAGAGACCCACTGCAGCAGAAACTACCAGAGGTGGTTTTGAGTACTTTGGCAGGTGTTTACGTGTGTGTGGACAGGTCTCGTCACCACGATAGCCTCACAACTGTGCAAGGAACTTTATAAGTGAATAGTTACATGAAAATGAAAGATGAGTTCAAAGACGGGTGTGGGCGTCACAGCTGATATGATCCCATCGATAATCAGTTCATTGTCTTTTAAGCTGGATGGTGTTGTGGCAATCGAATTTCCCAGTAGGAGAATCTCGGCAGGGGTTTAAGACTTTGCCTAACGATTCCTTTGCCAGGTGCAGAGATTTCTGGTTGTCTCAACACCTCAATGAATATTTTCCACATTTTCAGCTGTTCAAAAATGGAGGATGGTGGAAAGGCAACATTTTTAAACACTTTAACAAGACCTTGCGATGTGATCGCACCAGCCGCGAAGATCGTCAACATATTGACGTTCCAACCCAAGAGTGCTCAGTAGTCATTAGTGCTAATGATCTGTCCACATGTGGACAGATCATTACTGTGAGTCTACAGTGGTGCAGAAGGATGTGCAGCAGCCTGCAGGCTAATATTAGCTCTAAAGAGGAGGAAAGGGATGGACTTTGGTGTTTACTGTTTCTCACATTAAAGAATTCAGAGAGCACTTTCAGTTGGGACATTTAAACTGCTTTTTGCTGCCACTGCAAAGAAATGAGTAGTTTCCCATCACCACTATCCATGCATCTATTTTCCAAACACAGCGTTACACTTGGTTCACTTTGTGGTGACTGTGGTACAGACAAGAATCAATAAATCAGATAATGATCCGTTCATGCCAAGAGTGAAATACTGGTGAGCATACAGGCTCCGATCAACTATTGCTTATTTGTACAATGAGCTTAATGTGAGGAAGACAACCTGGTTCAGATGTTTACATGAGCGCGAGTGTTAGAGCTGGGGATCACAATGAAACGCTATGATATGACATGTTATAGAAATCAGAGTTGGTGCTTTCAGAGGTTGTTTGTGCACAGCGGAGACCAAAGTAACATCTTCAAATGACTTGTTTTGTCCAATCAACTGTTCAAAATGTAGAAAAGCAGCTAGTCCTCTCATCTGAGATGGTGGCTCCAGAGCTTAGATTGTATATAAAAATGACTCTGGGTCTGAAGAATGGGGGAGTGCCTTAAAGCTGCATTCTATCTAATGACCATCAGGGGGCGACTCCACTGGTAGCAAAAATAAATCTGTTATATTGAAGACTATGGAAAAATGACCCTACTTCTCACTTGATTTATTATTATTACCTCAGTAACCGTTTTCCTAATGAGTTTATGGTCTCAATTGCTAGTTTCAAGTCTTCTTCAATATAACATGATGTTCATTCATGAAATGATTTATTATCCCCATTTAGAGGAAAATGGAAAAGGGTATGCATTAGGTCAGGGCTACTGTGTGATTGACAAACTGTACCACAAACAGCATTACAGTACAGATGTCCAAATTACAAAATTGTGGCTTCAAAACGGCAGTTAACAAACCAATGGGTGACGTCACGGTGAGTTGCCACTTGCTACAGAGAAAGTTGAAAAAATTATTCTAAAATTTCATTGATTGTTAAAATAGTTGTCATTTATGTTTGTTGGTCAATTGATGAACTGACTAATTGTTTCAGCTCTGGAGCAGTTAACTGGAGACTTAACAACAGGACCAGAAAAAACTAATATGGGTCACATCACCATTATCCAACATGCCAGATGATATCAACTCTCACAACACAGGACTGATATTCTGTCAGTACAGTATGTCACCCAGCTTTTCCTGGTCACTAACTGTTTATGTTGAATCTATAATCTTTATCAATAAGCTTACTTGTTATATTTTGAAAATGAGACTTTTACATTTCTGGTAATTACAGGTCATCATAGCTGTTTCCCTGCTCAGTGATGGAGGTCAATAAAAGTCCTTAAATACTCATTACCACTTTAACTTCCACCAAATCACCAAATGGGGCTGTCGGACATTGTTGTGATTCTCTTGGCGGTAAAACCCACGGGAGAGCCTGAGCCACTGACACCATCACTACACAAACAGCTCGACAGCGACAGATAACAGATGAGAAGGGGGAGGACATTTAGCAACAGAGGGACAGTGACATTTTCCCACTGACCAAACACCTCCACCACCACCCACCCTCAAATGGGCAGACAGTAAAAACAGAATAATAAAAGGAAAAAAGGTGTCAGGTTCTCTGACTCTGAATCAAAAGGGCAATCCCCTCACTGCAATGCAAATGAGCTCCTCTGTCCGAGTGAAATGGCCTTTTGTCTTCACCATTTGAAGTGTCTAGAGACTACTCTGGAGTTGCCCTATGAGTCACCGCTCCAAAACCCACAGTGTTATAAATGCTCCCACAGTTTGGGGAACAGACTGTCCAGTCAGTGCCAGTAACTTTTCCTCCAAAGACAACGACCGAAAGTTGTGAAATTTACAGTTCCAGCTAAACTCTGTGGATCTTCCTCTTAAAAACAGAACCATCATTCACTTTCCACTTCCTCTTATGTCACTGAGGAAATTCTCGACAGTGCGTTTCATTGTTAAAGAAAGTTAGTTCCTGTAAATAGTCTTTTACTTTGTTTTCCTTCAATATTGAAAAATGTAATGTTTTTGGAGAAAAAAACCAAATCAAACTCTATACGCATAAATTGTGCAAAAACAATTTGCTAAATTTGTTCAAGGAAACCATGAGATTAATTAATGTGTGCTTGTGTATGTGTGGTGTTTGAGGTGACAGAGAGATGCTCCACAGAGAGCTGAATATTATGTTTCTGGTCACTAGCAGTCACCTCCGTGTGCCTCATTAGCCTCCCATCATTCACATCCAGACGGGAATGGACAGGACAGAAAAGTCTGCTGTTCCTTCTGCCCTGAGGTGTCAAAGGCGAGCGGAAAAACACTGTTACCACACACCCAATGCCCACCATGGAAGACAATGACACGGCCACGACATGCCGGTACCAGCCCCGGTTCAGACAGTAAGCCTATTTGTAATCCCTTCAGCCCAACCTGTGCTTGATTGAACATGCCTTTGTTAATGAGACTTTGTGGAAGCGCTGCCAAAGTGCGAAACACTGAAAATACCATTGACTCAGCCATGTCCGTCACTTCCTTTCATGTCTCAAGCCGAGGAAATTATTCAGAGGGATAAAGCAGTTGATCGTGCTATGAGAGTTCAAAGTGATGAAGGATCTGAGGGTGGTTCAGTGAGGAGATTTCTACCTGTTTGACTCCTGATACCAGTGGCCCGGTATCAGATTAGTCTGCTTCCTTTTGGATAACTCATTTTAATTGATCTTAACTGCATTTTTGCTTTCAAATGCGAGCGCAAGTTTATTTATCTAGATCTTGTTGTCTGCATTCCTGAACAGGTTTCCTTTAAAGACATTAAACTGAGACCTGATGAGTTGAACGTGCTACTTGTTGTCTGTGTTGTAACCATAGACTGTAAATAAAGATGGATGTAGTCTCCGTGACGTTAACCACAGGTTACTGATGAGCAGTTCTGAAGCTCAGAGTGGGCTGCTTCTCTGTCGCCATCTTGGCAGTGCCTGACTCCACCTAACTCCTAGCTAATCCAAAAATGGGCAATGAGGTTGGTCATGTGTGGAGCAGACCAACTCACCCACCTGTCACTCATAACTTTAAGCCTTAATAAAATTTAAACGGGTGAGTGATATAAAAATTAATCCCTGTAGAGTTGTCTTGAAGGAGGAACTTAGCTATAAACACCAAAACAGTTTATACCTGCTGTAAAGTTGGACATTCGAGGAACTGCAGTTTTTGGCACGTCCATGTTGGCTTCATTCTTCAGCCTCAGAGGTTAGTGCTTGGTTGTAGCCAGTACTACTACTAACACTACTACAATAACTACTGTAAGTAATAAAAATGACTAATACTAGAAATTATTAAAATATAAGAGTACCTTGGTTACAACCCCAATGTTTAAGTATACAAAATAAAGATAAAATATGAAAACGCATCCATGATTAAAAATGGCAAAGATAAAGAAAATAAAATGACCAAAATGTTTCTCAAACGTTAAACCCCATATACCTCTTATTCCTATCTTAAACTGCGCCGGTATTTGTCTTTGTTTCCTTGAACAAGAGGAAATCTTTAGGAGATGCTAAGTTGTGCATTAACCACAAAGTAAATACCATCCTGTTTTGTGGTAATTATTTACTGGTGTTAATATTCTACATGTCCCACCTTCAAACAAACCTCACTAACAGTTTCCAAGGAGAGCTATGATTGAGCTGCAACCTGATCTCCCTGAGTGTCGCCCGAACGTCGCCATGCTCAGTGAGGGGAGATGAACAGTAGCGAGACGTGTCCGTAATTAAGCTCCAGCTAGAAGATGTGCAGCAGCTTGCCGGTTGCAGGTTTACATTTGTGGTGACTGAGCGGTGCAGGTCTGTCTGTGTGTCAGGGGGAGATAACATGGCCTCTCTCCAGCTTACAGCAAACGGACGTGAATGACGACTTGTTCAAATGGCCCGTCACTATGGAAACCTTCTACAAAAGCATCCCAGCTATTCACACAGAGGGACATTGAAGCTGCAGAAGAAAGAGAGAGGCAGAGGGGAAAAGAGAGAGGGAGAAGGGGAAAAGAGGGGAGAGAGGGAGAGAGAGGAGGGAAAAGGCGAGGGCAAAAGAGAGAGAGACAGATTGAAGAAGTGGAGCAGGGGAGAGCGAGGGGAGGAGGGAGATAGATCATCAGAAGCTCACAGCGACAGAGAGAGAAGACAGGAAGGAGAAAAAAGAAAGAACGAGCAGGGGGGGACTTCAGAAAGGGAAAAAAAATAATGGCGAAAGAGGGAATGAGGCCACAGTTGTGAGAGACTGGCATATGAGACAGTGTGGCAATAAGGGAGAAGAGATGAGGCATAGTGACAGGCTGTGTGAATGGCACAGAAGAAGACACTCACAACAACAGCTGCTCTGCCCTGGTCGGTGCGTTCAGAAACACTTTGTCCTTGTGTGCAAACACCAAAATGACCCTCAGCTCCATAGGCTTGCACGTTTTTCCCCTGATACACATGCACATAGCAGAAATACAGTACACAAAGCTATGTCTGTGCCGAGTGCCCTCCTCAACAAACACACTGTGCCCATCTCCATGGCACTGTGCATCAGTGTGTCCAGCAATGTCGCTTCCCATGATGAGCAGACACTCCTCCGCCTGCTGCCGGTTTCCAGACCGTAAGTCACGTGAATGTGAGCCCTGACAGGAATCACGATCAGGAAAGATGAAACTAACTACAGGTAGTTAGCAGGTTAGTCACTGCCACACAGAGTCTGGGTGAAAGTCAGTGTGCTCCCAGGTTCACAGTGAAGAGACGCTGCTTTTGTAGTTTTATAAGAGAAGGTTAAGGGGTGAAGGACTGTGGGAAGTAGGGTTTTCATAAAGTCAGGTTTAGGGCTTGATGTACTCACAATATATAACAAACTTCTATTTTCAAATTAAGCATTTGTTGTTTTTAAATACAGTTTTTCAGCTCTGGTGTAGAAAGAAAATAAAATACTACTTATCCAATGACGTCATATGCCCTATGCTTATGTGTCAACGTTGTGGTTGCCTGTCATAATCTAAAAACTGACTTTCATTCAGTTTTAAATCACATTTTTTAGATACACTTTTTACGCCTTGGCTGTTTTCAACTTTATATTTTAACCACATGAAGGATTATGGCCGTCAGAGAAAAATGCTAAACAAATGTTAGACAGCTCAGCTCTTGGCCCCTCTGAGACGTCCTGTGTCTACTTAACTGTGTCGGTGAATTACTGATTTTTAACATGAAACTGGTTTATTCTGTGTTTCTACCAGTTTTAATCCCCCGGTCTGTTTGTTTTTGAGAGGAGGAGACCTTACAGCAATAGTGGTGAGGACAACAACTCCCATGGTCACGATCTACTTCACGACGTGTTCTGTTGTCGTTTGAGACATGCCCAGCGGCAGAAGTTACATACGGTGCGTTTGAAGGAATAAATAACCATAGTCTAGAACCAGAAGTGAAGATCTTTGTGATCTGGAGAAAAAGTTCAGGTGTCTCTGGCAGAAGTATCTTTTGTAAGTTTGCTGCCAGTTAGATGTCTTGATTTATTGCTATAATCTTGGTTGGAAGGTGAGGAATGAAGGTATAAAATTAGACTTAAAAAAAAAAGAGTGTAGCTGTGAGACGAGAGGGTGGCACAAGGTAAAGAGTCTTCTTTATGTCAGTTTCAAGCATCTGAAGCATATGTTAACAAAGAGAATAGTAGATGTTTGTTTGATTCATGTTTGCTCTCGAAAGTCTTGGTTTAAACTCAGCTTGTCTTGAGAAAACATTGCAGAGCCCCCTCTATGGATTACAAGCTGTAGCCTAAGAAATAAATCTCACACAACCAAATTTACACAAAGCTTCCGAGTGCAGCGTTGTCAGCCAGCACGGACCCTGTTAGTGGCCCTTCACAGTCACTCCACATTCTCCGTCAAAGCCTGAAAATTCATTTCGCCAAGAAGAACCTCATGTCACCCTCTCGCTGCTCAATCATATCCTCCCTCTCTAATCTTTCTCCTGTGCTTGCTATGAATTGCTCTCATAAAAAAAATAGAAGCCTTTGCCATCTCCTTTGCTCATTTTCTTTTTTCTTTCCCTTGTGCGTCTCTCTTACGGGATCATTGTATAATCACAAGGGTATCGTTGGGCCACTGTCACTCTCTCCCCTGTACCCCTTACTGTAGACTGCTTGTAATCATTGCGACCTAGTAATTATTCTGTGTGTTTTAAGCAGCTGTGGACAAAGAGTCAACTACAAGCCTGCCGTGTAAATGTAAATGTAGAGAAGTGGAGAGATACTAGGCCAAGAGAAGAGAAAAACACTTAATTAGAGCAAAGTGCTTTTTTTCCCCTTCTTGTGGCACACTGTCTTTTCACTGGGGAGAAGGTGTGACTGGGCTATTTATAAGCGGCTCCAGTTGGTGGGCCAGAGGGGTCTTGTCTTCCATGCCTTCCCTCTCCAATGTTGCTTGTTCAGAGATAGAGAGAAATAAACACTAGAAAACATGAGGATTACACTACATTTTTTTCTTCTTTGGTTAAGTGATATCATGTTAATTAGAGCCATATTTCATCTTAAGAGATTCTGTAAATGAGAGCTCAGAGGGGATTTTAAAGCAAAGTAGAAGTAATGGTGGTAGACGCCATTCCTTTTAATGAAAAATTCAGTCAGAAGACTGATTAAAACAGGTAATAATATGTTCGTGTGGCTTTTCATTTATTTTCAGAGTCAAATTAGGGATTTTAAAGTGATTCTGATGTGCATGGGTATATGCTATCACAGCGGGTTCACACTGCAAATATCCTGAATTTAAACACATGCAAGGCAAATGTAACGCCACTGGGAGAGAAGCTAGGGAGTTCACCTAATGACTTGAGGCTACGTCCACACTGCTACGTTTTAGTTTTAAAAACATCTCTTTTGCTACACACTGTCCACACTACTCCAGAGTTTTTGAGCACCTGAAATGGAGACTTTTGGAAACGCTGCTGGACCGATTTTAGGCTACGTCCACACTAATAAGTTTTCATTTTAAAATGAAAACGATCTCCGTTCTCGTTCCATATTACAAATGATCTCCATCCATACCATCACACCTGAAAACACATATCAAATGGCCACTCACGGAACAAGACTGTCTACTCTGCAGTTAATAAGTTGCACAAAATACGACAAACGAGGAGAAGAAAAGACTGTTGTAGCATTAAAATGAAACTGCACAACAGCTGCTAGCAAAGACAAGTTCAGCAACGCTTGTAGTTCATTATTCCAGCTGCTTCCGCAACTGGTTGTTGAGGCTGATAAGACGTCAGAGAGTGACCGTGGGTGTCTACGCCATCGTTTTCAAAGGTCTTCGTTTTCCAGACTAAAATGAAAACCCTGGAGCTGTCAGACTAAGGCTACATCCTCACTACCACTACTTTTGTGGTGAAAGCGACGTGAATAATGAACTTGAAGTGTTACTGACCTTGTTGTCTTTGTTAGCAGCTGGTGTGCAGTTGCATTCTGCATCTTAACACTAAAACTGTCTTTACTGTTCCTCGTTCCTCGAGTATTTTCTGCAACTAATCAACTGCAGAGTAGACAATCTGCTTCCTGTTTACACCAGTGTACGTCAATGGTCATGTATGTATGCGTTTTCAGATGTCATAGTGCGGACGGAGCTAAGATGTTCGTGTGGATTGTTTTCATTTTAAAACACTGTTTTAAATAAAAACGTATCGGACGGAGCCTGAGAAAAGATGAAGAGTGCTGTCTTGTTCATCAATCAAAGTTTGATTAATCAGTGACATTGATCAGTGTGGAAAACTTCCTAGAAGATCATTTTCCTGGGATTTTTCACAAGTCAGGTTTTACTGCATGAAACACAAACCAATGAACCTATTAACTCATGCAAAATGCTCCTCACATATTTATAATGTAGGTCCAAGCGACCAAAGGGCAGCCAGTCACGGGAAAAAACATCAACTATGTGGTACAAATAGCTAAGCCACTCTCTGCTATCACAGGACAAAGGTCCTCACTCCTCCCCACTTCAATCCCTTTCCTCTCCCTCAGTTCACACAGTTTTTTCCCTCTGACACATTCTCCCAGACACCCAGTGTTGTCAATACTGTGTGGTCTCACCATCTTTCTCTCAGCTGTTATCTGCGACGTGTCAGACACACACAGAGGGCTGCTGTTCAGATGCCCGCCTGTGAACATGCACCGAGCGCCTGGCGGCCAACATCAGGATGCCTGCTGCATCTTGTGTTTCATTATTCTTTTATTCTGTGGGCAGGGGCTGCCAGTGAAGCGAGGAGAGCAGGGCAGAACAGGAGCATGAGGGGACTGAAAAGCCATTTTCCCCCACGGCCCCTCTTGACACAGATTTCAGGCTTCATGCATCTCCCTGGAATATTACTCCTCGCCATCCACCTCTCCAGGCCCACCGCACACAGCCCTGAGGGTCATCCACAGCCATCATTAGATTGCATTTGGGACTTCCTTACCTGGTTAAATTAGGTAGATACAGAGGAGATTGGCTTCTAGCTGGCTGAGGAGCAGGAGGCACAGAGGACAGGGGGTGAAAGGGAAGAGGAGGCAAGGGAGCAAATTTGTTTAGAATCTGTTCGGGGTGCACTATTCGCAGTGTATGCTGCCAAATTTAGGAGGAGACACGTCAAGTGATAGCGAGGGCTTGACTACAGCTTCCTCGTTAGTCCAATCACTGTCAAGAGATGTCGGGAAAGAGGCAAGGAAAGCACGAACAAGGATGGGCTGAACAGGAGAGGCAGGGCAGAAGAGTTTAACTAAAAAAAATTTAAAAAACATGGATGTGCTCAATAATTATCCATCATGAAAAACAGGCCTGCCTCTCTCCTGTGCTGGCTTGTATGAGTTGTCTTGACAGCTTTAAAAAAAATAAAAACAAAAGTAGGTGCAAGGGTCTGTAAGTTGTTGATTGCTGTACTTCATTTGCCGATTCTAAAGAGCTCTGGCTGAATTTAAGCCTCTATCATCAAATTTCTCAGATGCAAATGCAACAAAACGAGCCAAAAATTCCCGGAGTAAGGTGTGTTTCTTCCAGAGAAGGTTGGTTCACGCATTAAAGTCAGTCAACAGAATAATAACTGATAAGTGCGTGCTGCGGCGATAAAGAGATAATTACACTGAGGGTTTCACCCAGAGCTTGTTGTTTAGTTGCTAGGCTACGCAGGTGCATGATTGCAAGCAAATAAGGCAGTGAAGTGTGAAAACTATTTCTTGCAGGAAGACGATTATTGCTTTTCATTGCGTGTTAATGACTCAAGGACTGTGATGATTGGGGTCCACTTTCAGGTGCATTTTTTAATTTTATTTATTTTTTATTTTTTGCAGCAGCAGCCTCACAGCTGCATGGCCTGCTGACGATAGGTTTGAGCGCGCCTGCCTCTTTTACAGAGCTGCTGTCAGTAAAACCGCCCATTCTTCCCTCCTGACCACTAAAAGCTCTCTGCATGAGCAACCCCTTCAAACCTCCATCTCCCTCCTTTCATCTCTATTCACTTTGAGCACTCTGGATAACTCTGTGTGCACACATCTCCACTTGCCTCGACTATCTCTCTGCTTCTCCACCTGCCTCTCTCTCTCTCTCTCTCTCTCTCTCTCTCAGAGCCATGTGAGCTGGCGACCCTCTCAGCCCTCTCTATCCGGGCTTACGGTCCACGTGGCCTAGAGCGGATTACATTCTTGACATCACTATGCCAGATGTTTATGACTAAAATAAACAGAACAACCAGCCTCACCACTAAGTCAAACAGTACATTTAGCCTAAACTTGACGCCCCCCCCACCCCACCCCCCCCTCACCACACCATTTCCTATTCATGCTTGAGCAGGTTCTTCTGCTTAAACAGGAAAGATTCACTTTTGACTAATGATCTCCCCTGTTTCTTTTGTCTCTTATGTCTCTCTTAAAATCGGAGCTGCCGTCTTCATTACCCTGTCGAGGAGACTAAATTGACTGGCTGACTTTCTCCGGTTTTCACTTCATTGCTCCCCCCTCGACAAGGTTGCATTTTCCCTTTCTGTAGCTCTCTCCAGCGAGCCGGTATGGAGATCAAATAGCCGATAAGCCGCCCACTGTAACATACACATTAGCATGATTAAATTGGCCATCGCCTGTCCATTTATTAAAAGCCTCTCTGTGCTGGGTGGGAGGTCTATCTAGCTGGTGAGTGGCGCCGGAGAGGGGATGGGCTGTATATGCGCGAGTGTACATAGTGTGTATCGCTGCCATGTGTATGTCTATGCCTGACATCACTGAGGCAGAGGAGGTAATGAAGGTTGCAGGGGTATTTCTGACACAGTGCTGGCTTTCCGCGGAGGATTTCAGGTGATGTGATGGAGATGCAGCCTGTTGAGAAGCGATAGCTGGGCGGGAAAAAGTCTGCGGTTGCTCTGGCAGTGGCTACACAGGAGATTTGAGGCTTAGGTGATTGTTAGACGGGGCTCAGTTTGTTTTGAACTATGGGCCTGTGTTTTCCACGGCCTGCTTTATGTGGACGCTGACTCTTTCCCCACTTTGTACTGCACTCTCAGCAGTTTAAAAGAGGAGGATTAGACACAGGAGTGTGCCTCTCTCTCGTCTGCCGGAGAGCACAGCCGCCTAATCTCTTTCGCTGAGGAGAGGGGATTTGGGAGAAATGACCTGTGCTCACTTCACTTTCTCTTGCTTCTCCTCTTCTCATACCCTCCAAGTTGCCTGAAAACACAGTGCCGCATCCTTCCTTCCTTCCTTCCTTCCTTCCTTTCGTCACTCCCACTCCTGCTTTTTCATTTTCCTGCTGGATGACTCTACGCTCATCAGCATGCAGCACCACGCGGCTGCTCCTCAGGACCGAGCAGGCTGGCAGACAGGCAGGCAGACTTGTCAATAAAGGAGCCACAGTAACAGGGCACCTCGGTGAGGCCTCCAGCCCTGTCACTGACGTCTCTCTTAGCGGCCTGGACTCCCTTGGTTAATGAGCACGTAATTGTTGAGCAAGCAAAAGAGAAAACCGGGTAACTGAGGAGGGAAAAGCAGCCATGAGGTGAGGGGTGTAATAGAGCGATAGTAGAGTGAGGGGGAGAGGAGGTGAGGGAAGCACAAGGACAAATTGTTCCAGTGAACAAAGTAAGACATAAAGCAGCCAATTTGTCCTAAAACGTGTGCTGTGGTACAGTCGGCGGAGGAGGAACACTGTGTCTAAATCAGAGGGACAGTGGGGGGAATGCTGCTCAGTGGGAACTGACATTGAGAGCAGGCGGGGAAAAGCAGTTTCAAGGACAACATGGAAATATCACATTCAGCTGCTACAAAGGCAGCCATGGGTTGTAGACCAGCCGGAGAGCTGCAGGAGAAAGAACGAGATCAAGGACATGTAGTGATGTTTCCAAAATATCTGATAACCTGACATGAGAGCAGGTGACAGATGCACTGCGTGGGAATTCTGAAAGAGAAGAAGAAGCTGTTGACCCCACTAGTGTTGGCGTGATAACAAAGAGTCTGACTTTGATTCCACAACTAATTTTAACATCTTTGGTTTTGATACAAACAAATCCACTGCAAAAAAAAAAGTGCAAACATCAAGCAGCGTGTTGACATATTTTAGTCAGACACATCTGCGGCATTAGTCAAAAAATGATTAGTCAAATAATTATTAGGCAAAAAATGTTCCAGTTTTTCAAATATGAGGCACAGAAAACCCAGCAAGTCTGCAAGAGTTCAGTGTGAGACAGCCAAATCCTTCACAGACACTATAAGCCCTGTGGACGTGATGTTGAAATGGATTTTGAGCTCCCCCCCCCCCCCCCAAAAAAAAGAAGAACATATTGAATGTTCAATAATTTAATATTGAAATCATTTTTCATCACCATCTTACCAGCTTATATTAAAATTTTCAGTCATAGTGACGACTCTGAGATGGCAGCCGAGTTCGACTCGGTTCCCTGCGTGCACTGCCATTCTCCCATGACCACCCAGGCTGATTTTAAATGAATCTGTGCCCTGATTGCAGAGCTCCCTGCTCCCTTTTTCCCTCCTGCAGACACTGAGCAGTGGAGCAGAGACACAACCCACATGTCTGCATTAGCTCTGACGCTCCAGGCGATGCAAGGGAGGCCATCTATGCCGAGGGAAATTGATGGATGTGATGTAGATATGCTTATCTGTCATTAAGCCCTGCTCTGCCCTCCCTCAGCCTCTCTACAGGGGGGAGGGCGGAGGGATTTCAATCAGACTAGTGAAGAATATAACTCTGGTGAGACATGCTGAGGCCAGCGGCTAATCAGTCACGTCTCTATGGAGAAGACACAGACTTCACAGCAAGAGCATCCGTCTCTAGACTGGTCTGCTATATTTGCATTTTGTCGTCAGATCTCGCTTCCCCACCTCCTGTGTCTTGTCCTAAAGTGTACAACCCAATTTGGACCCCTCTGCAGCATCCTGCCACGTCTCTGGGACAGATCCCAGCGTGATGACGGAGACTATGAGACAAACCCCTCGCATGACTGGGCCGTGCAAGTTAGCGTCCGCCTGTCAGCTCCCTGCACCTCAATAATAGTGCAGTGATGCTAAATAGGCTCCTGAAACATAAGGACGGGATGTGATGAACACTGAAAGGAGAGGTTGGGGGGTAGGTGGGGAATGGAGAGGGTGGAGTCCAGTAAAGGCGGCTAGCTGCTCAGAAGGCTCTATAATTAGCTGCAGAAGATCAAATGACTTTTAATGGGTTTGTCTGAAAACAGCAGACTATTTCAGATTTGTGCTCGGAGCTATATTCATATCTCATCAAACTAATGGAATTCTCTAGAGTGCCTGATTGGTTTTTATCTCAGATCAAAATGGCTGATAGAGGTGCACGGCTGCAGCATTCATGAACTGCAGTTCGTAATGAAAAAAGTGCCATTTCAGGGGAACTATTATGTAAAATGGAGATGGTTGTAGCAAAAAAAAAAATTTACACATGAAGTCAAATGGCATGAGTAGTCCTTCAACTCGTGATGTGACAGCACTCAGACTTCATGGCTTGATGCACAATCATTGTTGCTGTAGGAGTCAATTCCCATGGATGTTTCAGTGAGAATGGCCTTATAATAACTTCTTGTGACAGATAATGGAAACATCTACTGGTCATTAGTTAGAGAATTAATAAAGGGGATACTACAAGGATAATATCAGGGTCATAGCTCAGCCACTGCCGGTTCTAGGTGGAGAGGGGGTCTGGTGCAGAATGCTAAATATGCTGCCTGCAATTAGCACTTGAGCGTAGAGCCACACACAGCAACACACACTGACACAATCGCCGTGCAGAGAAAAACACTTGGGGAATTGTCAAGTGCAGAAACAATAAGATGATTAATCGATTAGCAGATCAACAGAAATTTTAATGATAATTATACTAATTGATTAGTCTGTTAAGTCACTTATCGAGCAAAGTTATCCAACAATTACTTCTTTTCAATTGTGCTTTTCTCTGTTTTAGGTCATTATAAACTAATTACATTTGAGTTTTGAACTGTTGATCAGAAAAAGCAGGCAACAAAGTCCTCTTGGACTCTATGGTGTGGTGATAAATTGTGAGTTCTGAATTAATAAAATAAATAAATAAATAAATAAATCAGAACATTAATCAATGGCGACCAGTTCAGGGTGTACCCCACCACTCGCCCCAGTGTCAGCGACCCTAAGGGATTAGCTGTGGATGGGAATGAATGTGTAGCTATTTGACTCCAGTGATGTTATTGTTTATGCCTAAAAAAAACTGTATTGCTGAAAACTTGTGTACAGTCATTGCAGGGGAAATAAAGGGGAATACAGCCTGTAGCAGAACGGGGAGTTGCTGCACATACTCTCTGCCTCACTCTCTTTGTGTGTCTATGAGTGTCCTTAATTTCCCTGGGTTTCCTGCGAGCATTCAAGCTACATTAATTTTCCCCACTCCATCATCTGGAGTTTTCTATTTTAGACTGAGAGAATTATGTCCACTGAACTCCAGCCGAGGCCTAACTCTCATTTACTTTTGGCCTCCTCCTTAAATTATACAGTACACAAACCTCCTTCTTTTTATTGCCTCTGTGGGGGCAGGGAGGGGATCTGTGGGCTTTAGCTCTTCATCATGCATGAACACCTCTCATTGAATTAATTACAGTCAAACTCAAGGGGAAATTTTCATCTAATTTCTGTTACAGGAAAACAAAAACAGTTTTGCCACAGAAGTCCAAGGTGGATTGCTAGCCCCCCCCTTCTGGTCACCTTCTCCTTGAGAAAGTGCTGTATCAGACAGGCTGCTAACAGGGCCATCACACAGCTCGAGTACCGGCGGCGGCAGCAGCAGCAGCAGTACAGGCCTCTCTCTGGGGGTATACAGTTACACTGCACTGCTTCTATCTTTTACCGTTCTGACATTTTCATTTCCCACTCTCTCTCCTGAGGACAAAAAGGATAAACTTTAAAAAAAAAAAGAGAGAAAGAAACAGGATAGAGTCCATGTTTCCAGTGTGGATGATACCATTCCCACTACAGGCACAGGGGTAAAGAGAGGAGAGATATGAGGGAAGCTCAGTTAGCAGGAAGACGGAGGTGGAACTAACATGCTTTGTTTTCCCTGGCAGCCGATGGAGTATTTGAGCAGTGTTGCTCAGCAAAATAGAGCACCATAGCAGCGAGGCAGACTGCCAGTCATCCAGCCAGCTTATCAAGGCGAGAGCACCGCCTCCTCCCACATTCTCCCTCAGCTATAAAACTGTGGCACTCAGTGTCTATACCTGGGTACGCAGATAAGTTAAGAGAAGAACCCGCTCCTACAGGACCTCTTGTGGCTCTCAAATCACCACAGAACAACAAAGAACACAGCCGCTGTAGCTGTGACCATCCTCAGCCGCCTCCTGAAGTATCCAGATCGTGACGCCAAAACACAAAAAACATCAAACGGTGGCTTTCCAGCGTGATGCGCGCACATCCAGAGAAAATAAGGATGGAGACATATGATGCACAGAGAGACATAAATATACACACAAAGACAGACAGGCCCGCCCACACACTCCAGCTCACACACAGAAAGAGACGAAGAAACAAATCAACAAAGTGCTAAGAAAAGACACATCAATTATGACTGAAGTTTGGAAAACTGGGTCTGAGTTGAATGCTCTTGTTCGACAAGAGAGACAAAATTCAGTTGAAGATGGGTTCAAACACAGTCAGAAAAAAAAAACAGCCCCTGAGTAATTTATGCTTATATTTTCTGGTGCAGTTGAGCATGCAAGCATTGGGAAACAATGCCTGGCATACAGTTAACTGGCTCTTTGATTCTCAGCTGCCTGCCTCCATTTCATTCCACTTATGATGCAAAAAGAAAAAAAAAGGCAGGCAAATCAGTGTGGAGGCCTCCATCGAGTCTGCGAATGACTCACTCATCTGACAAAATTGCGAGTACACACCTGAATAAGACAAAGGAGGGGACAGCAGGCAAAGTGTTCTGTCACATACGGACAGACGGGCACTGAGGAGGAGGCGGGCGAGGCCATAGGCAGAGGTACGAGTGCACTATAACTCATAGATAGCACACCGGATATTTTATTCATGGGAAGAAAAACCCAAGCAGCAAGAGTGACTCACAGAGCTACAGGGATGGACACACAAATACACACACAGACACACACACAGACTATGCAGGGGGGTGACAGGGTTTAACCCACCTCCTTTGACTGCCTTCTCATTCTCAAACAGAAAATACATTAAAAAATAAAGTCTGAAATGGCGAGGCTCCTTTCAAAGGGATTAGAGGGGGATGTTTTTGTCTACTGAACTTGCCAGAGTGTAGTCACTGCTATCACAGGGAGAGAGCTGCTCACAGCACAATACAGCGAGCCGTTTGCACTTCAGGCTATGCATTCCTGAGCACTCTGGCATATAAACTGACAAAAGGAATTCTCATGCAGCCACGCTGATCCAGGCCACTGTCGAAAACATACAGACTCAGGTGTAGTGGCGTTCACCTTGGCTGCGCATCAGTGAGGAGGATTGTCATAGCTGTGCAGATTGGCCCTCGTACTGTGTGGCGGGAGGCCTGGTGCAACTTAAGCGATTGTGCAGTCATGAGTGTGTCGATTTGAACCCGCTCACTCTGCGCCAAGTCCCCGCCACCCAGGATCTCTTGCCGAGAAAAACGGACTAAATATGTGATGAGCTGAGCTGTGAGAGGATTCAGGCGCACAAACACACACCCACAAACAGTTTGAAGGCCTAAAGAGACACACAAACATGCATTTCCAGTTGTGAAGAGAAAAAAGAAAAGAAAAGGAGGCAACTCTACGCTCACTTGGGGTAGTTAGAGCGCACGCAGAGCCTGGGAGACAAAGCCTGGCATCTTGAGAACAAGTCTCGCCTGATGAGGCCTCTCTATTTAAATCCCCGGGATGAGCCGAGAGTGTGTCTGTCGATGGAATCGCTCCAGGAGACATGCACCGACTTGGAGGAAGAAAACAGCCACAGCGGTGAGAGGGAAGATGGAGAGACAGGCAGAGACTGAAAACTGCAGATGAACTTCCTGTGGCAGGAAGGTATGTTTGAGGAAATGAAAGGACAGAGAACAAGGGCTGAGATTCAATCAGACATCCCTTCCTACTGTTAGTCACAGAGCAGAGATCAGACCTCGAATGAACACTACTGGTACTACGCACAGGTGACTCACTGTGTTCTGTGACACTTTGAAGTCAGTTCGCCTCTGCAGGGTGTGGAAATGAGGGTTTGACTGAGTGAGTGGGCGAGTGGGGGAATGAGCTGAGTGAGTGTATGAGTGTGTGTGTGTGTGTGTGAGCAGACAGAGAAGGGTAGGGCTCTGGGATTAGTACCTCTCCCTTTGCAGATCTATAAGCACCCAGTGTTTCTTGTCACTAAGAGGATTCACAGGGATACAGGGCTGTCCCAACAATTGAAAGCAAGGTTTTAGGCGCTAATCTACGAATTCAAGGGCAAGTGAGGCTGATTCTCAGCTGATGGAGCACATGCTGCTGCCTTCATCTTGATTGACACGGCAGAACGTGGAGGTCAAAGAGGCAATCTTTACGGCTTAGAGGAGAGAGAAGAAGCAGCCTGCAGAAAGGCTTTAACTGTGCGCCGCCACCCGCGACAACGCACTGAGAGATCATTATCAAATGCAAGTGCTACTGATTGTTGTTTTGGGTTTCTTTCAGATGTGAAACGTCACCAACAGTCTTCTTTTGCTCTCTGTATCTTGATCACCTCTGTATGGTAACAACACCCTGGGTTGCACCAGCCATTCAGGGGCACACAAAAGGCCCTCGTAGGGAATCATTCATCCCCTGCTAACGGATGGCTCCACAGCACCCGCCCCGACAATCACAGCCAACTGTGGGCATTCATTCACGAGCAATTGTTCATTATCAGCCCATATCCAGAGCAAATAGACACATGCAAGCGCACAGGAGCACACTTTAATATCAGTGCTTGCCCGCAAGCACACACAGCCAAGCACGCACACAGACTCTGGATCATAAGAGGAAAAACGCTGTTGCAAGAGGAGTGTAACCAAAGAGCAATAAGCACAGCACCACCGTCATTTTTTTGGGTTATGCCACACAGAATTTTCTTCTCGCTTCTTCTTCTCCCTGTGCACAAGAATCCAGCTTTACTGAGCTTCTACAGATTGGATCTGCTCGTCCATTCCTCTAGGGCCACTCCGTTTGCAAACAGACCATGCAAAACCAACCTCTGCCATTTTTAAGCAAGTCTCTTCAACACAAGCTTGATCTTGCCATAAATCTAGTGTGTGTTGATATATTTGATGCTACCGGCCAACTGGAAGGAAAACACCCACAGTTGTTTTTTTTTTTTTTGATTTTATGACAGGCACAAAAAATCTGACATTGTGTTGTGTAACACTCAGCTGCAATAATCTCCTCTTGCTTAAATCGGCAGAGAATAAAATGTACCAAATGCATGAACTGTTCCAGATAGTTGGTATTCCATTAATCCAATGGGAGCCATATCAAAATTAATCAACAGGGTGTAACTGTAGACTGTAAAGCCTACGACACAGAGATGCTCAGAAATGAGTCTGTGTGTGTGTGTGTGTGTGTGTGTGTGGGGGGGGGGGGCAGCTGTAGAAACAAAAGCTCACAATCTGGCATTCTCACAGGTATCTGACAAAACAGCGCCGTTTACACAGCTGAAGTGGCTGACCAATTCCAAACGCTTAAGGAGGAGGGCCTGCGAGACAAGAGGGCCACTCTGCTCTGATGACACCTCTGCATTCAAAATACGCAGCGAGATGAGGAACAATGGAAGGCGACAAGCCCGACGAGAGGGAATAAACCACCCCTGACCAACACTGAGAGTGTCTCTGCGGAGCTCTGGTGTCTGTGGACCTCTCACGGCTCGTAAATTCAAAGCTCAAGGTCTGGTGGGAGGGGGGAGTGAGTGCAGCCAGCATGTCAGCACAGCAATATCCACCTCATCTGTGTGTCCACAAGCTCATCAGCAGGGCCCAGTCTGCACACACCAGCAGCTTCACTGACAAACAACAGCATCAGTCAACAGCAGGCAAGTTGGTTTTTGGCTGTCCAGGCCTGACGTGGTTCAAACAATGAGTTCCACAAGAAAGGGCAACAAAGCTTTGGTTTCATCACTGTCCTGGCTGAGTAAAGGTCACTTTGAAGTTTAACGCCGTGAATCTTTGACTTCAGTTAACTGAACATGGAGCCTGATGCTGTTTTCCAGCAGCCGTGCATCATAAAGTCTCTTTGTGGTGTTGGTTCGATCTCGTCTTTCTCCGACTCTCAGGTGTTCATATTTGTGTTTTGCCCACAGGTGTAGCTATATTCAGGTTTGTTATCACTTCAGTACTAATTCTTAAGATTCCTGTAAACAGTGTGTTTTTGGAGGCAAAGAGATATGAGTATCCATATCATATGCACGTCATGTTTTACTGCAAATAAAAAAATGCCATATCAAACAAAGAAAAAAAGCCTTGCCCTTCAGGACAGCCATTGATTAAACCACAGGATTCCTCGCATGCGACTTGGAGTTAAGGCGCACAGCAGCCACTGTACATTTCTCAATTTAATCTGGGTGACTGATCAAGAAAATTCATCGATTTCATCCATTAATCATCTCAGGAGAGTCTGTGCAATATTGATCAGCACGTCTGTGCGGCGAGGAGGGCTGACTGAGGAGGCAATCATTGCAGAGGGGACAGGTCTTTGTAGAGAGGGTGCAGCAGCATAGATTTTGTTGGGGGACATAATAACCATTATTTCCAACCACACAATGCCAGCCAATACTGCCTCAAAATGGCCGAGTTTTTTTTTTTTTTTTTTTTGTCGCAAATGGGAGACAGAGAGAAACATTCCCTGATAATCACTTTGTGTGGCACACAACAGTGGCAGGAGGAGATGTCTTGTTAAAATGTTTTGTCGTGGTTGCTTCAACAGTGAGCAGGAATACTTGTGTTTACCCTCTGAGGGGGTGGAGGGATGGCGGGGGTGTTTGCTCTGAAAATGGGTGCATTGTCATCCGATGACACACACTCGTCTGGCACTGCAGGCATCAGTGTCCGGGGACAATGACTGGTGATCCAGCAGGAAAATAGGACATCAGGTAGGTGAGGAGTGTGCGCACGTGCATAGGTGGGTGTGTGTGCACAGGAGGACCTACATTTGGCCTATTTGGATCTAACAAATGGACTCCTGTGCAGTGTTTTAGGGGCTGTAATTATACTAAACTTGTCAAAATAAGACATCAAGAGACACTATTGAGTGGGGACAGTGGCCCTCCTGCTTCACGGGTGTCGTTTTAGAGATGACACAGGAAAAGCTTTAATTTGAATACCTCGGTGAATGACCCCTCCTCTATGGTAATATACACACATGATGGACACAATCATTAAGTACAGCATACTGTTTGTGATCCATTGCAGAGGTCCTGTGTGTCCCCAGAGGCCTGACAAAGCGCCAGTTGTCTTTCATTTGATCTCTGCAGCAAACCCTGCTATAATCTTGTTACAGCACCTTCTGGACCCACATTGTTCAACTCACATCAACAAACTGCCATCAGTGCCCGACAATGAAGGGAGAAAATAACCTGAAGACCAGCTTATTAAAATCTAACTAGCTCTGACGTTATGATATCAGCCTTTAAACTACCTGAAAAGCAATAACAAGTATGGCACATTAATGAGAGAAATGGTCAGTTCCGCTCCTTGTGTGGGAATATTGTCTGAGAGAAGTAATCACAGCTTAATCGATATGGGTCACAATCACAATCACATCGCGCGAGATAAAATAGTGCGTTCGTCAGAGGATCAACAGAGCCATAAATGCCTCATGTGAAAAGGGGACAAATACAGGCCGAGGAGATTTGCTTTTTCATGATCAAACCCCCACTGGTTTATGATCCAGGTCAGACTAACCTGGCGCATAATAAATCAGGAAACATTTCAGATTACATACCTCGATGTAGCCGGCCAGCGCTGGAACCACAATGCCCAAAATAAGGACAGATATCGCTGGGACTGAACCCATCTTCAGGATCTCCGGTTATGCTACTGTAAATAACTTATATCCTATAGAGCTATTAGTGTGTGAGGTGACGTCCGGGAGAATAAAGAGCAAACCAAGTCCTGGGAATAATCTGATAATCTATCCTGGAGCGCGGGACGAGTCCTGCTCCGCTTGTTTTGTTACCCGAGCTCGACAGAAAATGTTGGTGGGGGACTGAGTGTCGGTCTCCTCTGGAAATGTGGACTGTGGCTGTGGCGCGGCGGATCTGCCTCTGCTGCCTCCTCCCTCCCCCTGGCTCATCTGATCCACAGAGCAACACCCTGCGCCACCAGGCGGCCGGCTGCTCTCAGCATCCACCCGACACCACCAACCACACCGGACACACTGGGCCACTGACAATATCTTTCACTATAACATCTGTCTTATGAGCTGCAGTGGTAGTACACTACAAGTTATACTGTATATAATAATATACCATATAATACACTACAAATTATTGTCTCCACTCTTTATTCACAATATTTCAGCAGTACACACACACACACACACACACACACATATATGTATATATATATATATATATATATATATATATATATATATATTTTTTTTAACAGAATCATAACCTATGTTTGTGCATACAGAGAGTTTGACTCCACTTTCCAGTGGCTCTCAGTGCACTTACACACAGTACCATTAACAATGTCCAGGAAGGTGCACATAGACATACAGCAAAAACAAGGGCAACCAAGCTCAGCACAGGTAAATAAACATAAACATAAGTCTATTGTGTACATTCCAACTGGGGAAGGACGAAGAAAGCAACAACAATGGACACAAGAGACAATGTTTACGCACAAGTCAACCAGAAGGAAACAGGTGGAAGGTGTGGGAGATTCAAGGAGAGCTGAAATAAACTTTATCTACATACAGTACAGTATGCACATGTATACACATCTGTGTACAGTGTGTACAGCCTGCTTGTTGCTGGGTGATGTATTGCACAATGTGAGTTTAAAACTAATAAATATATAATTTGTAGGTAAGCAGATGCTTTAATTTCACAGGATTATTGCACAGAGATGAACTGTTCATCAGGGTGATGACGTAGGAAGAAGTTGTTGTTGTGTCTTTCTGTTTAGGTGTACAGTCTTCTGTTGCTCCTATCAGAGGGCAGGAGTTGGAAAAGGTTGTGTCCCAGGTGTGAGGGGTCTGCAACAATGTTTCCTCCCCGCTTCCTGATTCTGGAGATGTACCAGTCCTGGATGGTGAGCTGGTTGGCACCAATCATCTTTCCTGCAGTCCTGACTGACAAACCAGACATGTACAGTGAACAGACTGGATGAGGACCTGGATTCTTGAGGCAGGTCAAACTTCCTGAGGTGGAACAGGAAGTACATCCTCTGCTTTTTGATGACTTAGCTGACTGCGCTGAGTCAACTAATATGTCATTCTACGTACAAGCACATGCTTACATTAATGCTTTTATACTTAGTTTAAGTAATAAAGCTTTTACTTAAGTAAATATGTCAGTACAACAAGGTGAAAATGCTTCATTGCAAATAAAAGTTCTCAATTCAAGATGTGTAAAGGTATGTGTGGGTGTAATCTTTGCTGATTTCAGTACATCGTACTTTACAAGCTGATCTGTTTTAATATTAAGTAACAATCTGTCAACATATGCAGTGGAGTAAAAAGTAAATAGTTTCCTCTTTAGAGTTGAAGTAGTATTTTGAAACATCAGCCATTAGACACGTTAGAATGAGTTAAATTTGAACATGTTAAATCTAATCTTGGGACATGTCAATTTAATCCTCGGATACCTCAGTAAAAAAGCCTCTGGAAAAAACAAAACAGAAAATTAATTTTCCCTTTTAACTCCCCACGTAACAGTAGTCCAGGGAGAGTAGGTCAGACTCCATTTAAGTCTACTCTGCCTTTTATCTATATCTGGAATGTGGTGTTCATTTTTATTCACTTAATTAATCTGAAAGTATCCAATGCACTTGCTTGTCAGCAGAGCCCTGAGAAGCTGAGAATCGAGCCTAAACAAACATATTTTGATAAGATCAGAGCTCAGTGGTGTCCACAGTATTCATTGTAAGAGTGTATTATGGATATTACCCTTAGACATATAGTTAAGAAGAGTTAAGTCTATGAGGATTTGTCTCTATTTCTACACACATTTTTCAACTGAATTTCCATGGAAAGAAATGAGAGCTAAACGGAAAAAGGTTTTCAAGAAACAATTCACCCATTAATTTGATCATTACTCACCAAACCCACAAGTTTTTTTTTAAACAAGAAATAAAACGGTCCCTGTCCCTGTTCATGACGAACTTAGTCTTGACTGTGCTCAGATTCAGATTGGCCATCAGCAATAACTGACAAATGGCTGCAAACAACAGTGGGCCGGTGGGAAAAAAAATCTTTACCGACTCTGTCAGTCTCTTTACCAGCCTGCATGAGATTGTAAATCATAAGTACTGAAGAGGATCCTCACCCTTGGTATATTTGTTTTGATTTCATGGACATGGCTCTTATTTATTCATTTATTTGTATATATAAATGTGTATTTTATTTATTAACTTTTGTACTGTTGTTCTCCTGTGGAGTCTTGAGTGTTTACTAGTGGCCACATTGAGAAACTGCAGCATTAAATTTGTCAATTCAACATCAGTGCAGACATGACAGCATACTAACACTTCCTGTATACGATTTCAAACTTCCAAACTGAATCAATCAGAAAAATAACAGAAAGGGAAACCAGCCCTTGTCTTGTAAGTGGTCCCATGCAGAGTCTCTTGTTCTAGGCACAGTTAGATAATCCCAGAATTTGTTGCTGGCCCCAAATTACCTCCACTGTATGTGTCATTTGAAATTATTCAGTGATCAATAACTTACTGTGGTTGATTGATCGAAAATAAATGGTAACTTCTTAGATCATTGATTGATCATTTAAGTGATTTTTTTTAAAAAGCAAAAATGTCCAAACAGTCTCTGGTACAAGCTCTTCAAGTTTGAATATTTGCTAGGTTCCCAGTTTTCTGTGAGAGTAAACTCAGACTTTTGGGGTTTTTGACTGATGATCAAGCAAAATAAAAAAATTTGAATATGTTAACTTGGACCTCAGGGATTAATGATAACCATATTTCACTAATACACTGGACAATAAATAGAAAGAATATAGTTGTCAGACCCAATTACGATGAAAATTAGTGCTGGTTGCAGTCTTGCAGTTCCTCTATGAGGTCCTCTTTGGTAATGAGCTTACAAAGACAAAAAAAGCTGAGTAAATTTCAGAAAAAAGACTCCGAAAAAAACAAAGCAATCGGAAAGAACACATCTTTACAACAAATGAGCTCAATATGAACTAAAACAAAGGTATGATGAATTAAGTAGGCCTAGACAAAAACATAATGGAGTAAACCTGGGGCTTTTTGGGCCTGTGCCATAGGCCTGTGCAGGCTGGGGGCCTGTGGGGGCCTGCCTGTGGGCAGTTGCCTGCTTTGCCCGATTGGTAATCCAGCCTTTATTTCTGTGTATCACAGGTATTTTTCATTTACTATCTGGTGCTTTGTAAGAAAAGAATATTATATTGTAAACATATGCTTTGATAACAAAGTGTATGTTATTAATACATACATACAGACAGACATAATTGATACAAACATGATTATTTGCCTTATTGATATCTCTAAGGTATAATAATTAGTATTAAAACCTATATTATTCTATCTTTGGTCACTGTTTTGAAAGTACAACCCGGAAGTCCTACTACATTGACGTTACCTCACGACTTTATTGTTGCTGTTCCCCTCTATGACCACTGGAGGGCGGTAAACCCTCGTGATTCAGATGACACTTCGTGATAACCTCTTTTTTTAACAGAACAAATGACTTTTTTTAAATGTAAATGTCGGGGGAAAAAAACTATTTCCGCCCAAGTAACATTATCTTAAATTAGAGGTGTTAACGAAAAGTAGGAGAATTAAATGAAAATCTCTTTGGATAACAGATTTAATTCAATTGGACGACTTCAGTGTTTTATTTTTCTGATTGGCTGCAAATACAGCAACTACAACTGATCACTAAGTCAATAACCACAATTATTAAACACGTTTGTGGGAACATTATTAACTGCCCGAAAATATTACTATAAAAAGACGAGTACATAAACTGTTTCGTGAGATTATTTTAAAATATCTTCTGTTTCTTTTGCTCCAAAGCAAATAACCACCAATAAGAAGCCACGCTCCTGCGTGTTGCTAGGCAGATTATGTTAATATATGCAATGCGGCCATCTCTGCAGCTACCATTCTGAGGTAAGAACAACTTGTACGTTTTCCACAAACTGTAAGAAAACCAGGGATTGCTTCACGACCAGTTCTGTAGCTCGACTGCTCGACAGCCTTTCTGTTAATATAAATTAAATCTGTGGGTTGTTTGGACGCATTTGCACCGCTATAAAATATATTTTTTTCGTTGGGTCTCTTTGGATGTGGTTGTTGTTGTTAGTCCCACCCAAAATGGAGCCCGGTCTTCCTTGTTCACAGTAGACTGGAAGGGCTGGGCTCAACTAGAATTGGGGGACGGGTGGGTCTATCCAAATATTTCGGCCCTTTACCGCTTCAAATCCACTTTTGTCAAAAATCGTAGACTGTGGTCCACGTCCTGGGGCCCAACAAGTTATGTCTGTCTGTATGGTCGGTGTTACATTGGGACTAAACGGCTGTAGTGCTAATGTTGCGGTGCAGTAAATGCCCGGGTTTCTACGGCGCTGGTTTTTGTGGTATGGTCCGGTTGGGACCGACAACCTGCGGGGTTAAAATAGGGGGGAATTCAATTTATTATTGATTATTCCAACTAGATTTCTGAATGAGTTTGCGGAGTCCGGACTTTTCGCCGTGGTTTTTGTGTCGATGTGCGGTTGTATTTAGACACCGTTTTCCTTGCGGCCTCATGAGCAAACGTTGACCGCGTTTTCCTTCGTACCCCCGCTGAGAGTCCTGTGTGACCGCTCTGCACGAAGTGACATGCTGCCTTATTTTGGCGTCTCAGTCCTGTCAGCAAGGGCAAAACAGAGTCTGGAGACCCCGAGTCTGTCTCAGATGGCACACGGGGTTGAATTCAGTGCCAATTAGCTCAGAGATGGCTGCTGAAGTGCCTAATTGTAGCAGCTGAACAGCTTTTCCCTACACAAACAAGTCTGGCATATAATGTCTTTGATAAAGCTGTGACAGTAGAGGCTCCATCATCCATAAAGATTACTTCAGACCATACACACATTTCTACAGAACATCTCTAACCTTCAGTGACCTCACAGCCAAACCAGCAATCATTATTTTGCTTTAGTATCATCACAATCACATTTAGCTATGAGCACAATGCGTTATTATTAAGATGTAAATGACCCAAATCCTCTTCTGTGTGTGCATTACAGGCGTCCCTGGCTGTCTCAAGAGCAAAGTGACAGGTGACGTGGTTGGCGACAAGCCTGGCACCGAGCTGCCATGGAGACCAAGCAGGAGTCCTCTGCTGTGTGGAGTCAGACTGCTAACAGTGATTCAGGCAATGCCACACAGGTCTGAACTGCAATGGCTTTATTAGAGTCACAGGCTGTAGAAAAGGATTCAGTACATTTAATACATCAGAGGACAGTTTAAGCATCTCAGAATTTGTCTTTGAACACACCCCCCAGACCAGAAAACCCACCTCTGTCCACTGGCTCCCGCTGCTCCTAGATGCCCAAATTCACCATCCAATTTTATAGCTTTAGGTAGTGGAACAGAGTCGGCTTTTCCAGGTAATAGTTCCTTACCCCCAAACAGGACTTAAGGAGGACATAATCCAACCATTATATGTTCAGCAGTCACCTATACAGTGCTGTGCAAAAGTTTTAGGCACATTAGGTGTTTAGATTCCTCTCCATCACTGGTACCATCAAGTAGACATCTGATTGGTCCCAAATTCACTCTGCAGCGTGACAACAAAACCAAACATGAAGCCAGAGTCATAAAGAAGAACAAGGAGTCCTGCAACAGGTCCCCACAGAGCCCTGATCTCAACATCATGCAGTCAGTCTGGAATTGCATAACGAGACAGAAGACACTGAGACAGACTGAATCCACAGAAGAACTGTAGCATGTGGTTCAAAGCCTTTGTGTACATGTGTTGCAGGTGCATTTTGAAGGCAGCACAGTGGCCCAGATAGTGTACAGTGGAGACCAGGCGGACCGGGGACAGCAGCAGGTGGTATATACAGCAGACGGGAATTCCTATGCGTCTGTGGAGTCTGGAGAGCACACACTGGTCTACATACACCCTGCAGATGGCACTCAGGTACGAAGGGGTCTTGTTTAGAGGAGAGATACTTGCAGCTGAAATTTTATGCATTTAGATGACATTCGTAACAAAAGCGACATGCATTAATGGACAGGTGGGGTTGAATGTTTTGGTACAGTGTTGAAACTGGGTCTATGCATTTTATGAGAGTCATTGTTGACTTTTCCAAAAACGGTTTCCAAAACTCAGTATTAACATTTTCAAGAATTTCATATATTGTCACTTTTTTTCTTTCGACTGTAGAAATTATACATGAATAAATATGTAAAATGAATTCCATGCACTAGGCCCTGCAAGATGTGCTCACAACATTGTGTTACATTTTTGTTTCAGACTGTCTTTGCTGATCAGCCACAGGTGGCTTACATTCAGCAGGATGGTACAACTCAGCAGGTATGTTTACCAGGCGCTGTCACGTTGCTAGCTCACTGTGTGACACATTGTCTTTACAAAACCAAAAAACAACTGGATTTCATCTGTAGGTCACAGTTTTGCTGCCCAGTGGACAGAACATGAACGCTGCCAATCTGCACGTTCTCAGTAATGTAGCGGAGACCCCACAGGCCATCCTGGAGCCAGTGTCCCAGGTGAGAGCACATTGTTTGTGTGCGGCTAATGACCTTTCCAAACAAGTAAACAGCGCTTGTGTGTTCTATTTTTGATCCACATTCCAGCAGACAGCAGGGACACGTAGGGACACACAAGCACAAATTGTTTCATGATGTATGTACACAATGATATTATTTGCTGTTCTGTCAGGTACGTGGCCTGACTAGGTGCAGCTCATATTTGATTTACACTGAGATATTTGCAGTTTATTTGACAGTGACTATGCAAACAGCACATGCACAAAGAGTTTATAGCTAATGCTAATTCTCAACTCGTGTCTCTAGTCAGGCTTTTACATGTACAATTCAGCCAAAACAGTCAATTTTAACAATCATAAAACTACAATTGCTTGTGATCTATAGTTAAAGAAGAGACAACAATAGCACCATAAGCAGACAAATATTCAATAGATATGATTACTGAGAAATGGGTACAGCTTTGATTTGCTTTTAGCCAGCATTTAACCTTTGTTGTAAAGAAGCTTATCTGTTTGAATTTATATCTATCATTATCTTGATTTCAGGTGCACAGATGATGACAAATAAGTAGAGTAGTATCTATTTGTATGAAACTATGCAGGAATACATTTATGCCTTATACCTTATACGAGGAGGCCAAAACTGAAAATGACATAAATAGAAGCAGAGCAGTTGAGTGAGTATTGACTCTGTGAAATGATCACACAAACACAGGAGCAGCTGTCTGCGTCCAATTCGCTCACCTCCATGACGGACATGGCAGACCCCCCCACCAGTCCCCTCGGGGCCACAGACACCACGGACGATACTGATGAAGATGAGGAGGAAGACTCTGAGATGGATGACTGGGAGCCTCCTCAGCCGGAATCATTTAACCCTCACAGCCTCTGTGAGTGACGTCCCCCTGCAGCCATAACTGTCGTCTGTCTGTCTCTGTCAGGACCCGTGTAGAGCAGACACGAGAAGATGTTGAGCAGAGTCTTTTTCGTAGCACTGCAATGCACAGATGTTATGTACTGTGGCTGTGGACACTTATTTTTAAGTACAACAATAAGACAAAGTCGGGCATAGAGTGACATCAAGAATTTTGTGACACATTCTCAGCAATAATTTAAGTTAAAAAGCTGCACAGTTGCAGTATTTGTTGCAAAGCTGTTGCATTGGATGGTGCAGATCTTCATGATCCATTTATGTTTTGTGTTTTCGTGTCCATAGTATGTTAGAACTTAGATCAGATGATCTTTTTATCTGTTGTGTTGATTCTGATTTACTGATTTCTCCCTTTCGTGGCCTCTCAGGGTGCGAGGAGTGTAATAACTCCAACCCCTCAGTCTGTCTGAAACACGGCCCTCTGCACCCCATCCCCAGCCGACCGGTGGTGTCCAAGGCCCGGGCCAGTCTGCCTCTGGTCCTCTACATCGATCGCTTCCTGGGCGGGGTGTTCTCCAAGAGACGCATCCCAAAACGCACACAGTTTGGTCCCGTGGAGGGACCCCTGGTTCCTCAGAGTGAACTACGGGACCACTACATCCATCTGAAAGTAAATCAACACTCTGCATCACTCTTCTCTGTTTAATTGCTTTGAGCTCTTTTTAGTTGTGCAATTTTTATTTTGGAATTTAGTTGTACAGAGTGAAATATTCATTACATGGTCTGCTCTTTTCTGTATGAAGAAATGTATCCCATGTTACCTGAAACATCACAGTCTTTGCCCACTTTGTTAAATATGAAATTGTGATATTGTGTTGGTATACTTCTTGGCCACAGAAAGTGACAACCTGAAACTGACTCTGAAATATATATTTGTGACAGAAGCAGTTATCAGAAAGTGAGAGGTAAATGATAACTGAGGAAAAGTTTCTGTTTGCGCAAGCATGTGCAATCTGGTTGCACTCTTTATACCTAATGTGTGTGTTTGTGCTTGTTGCTGTAGCTGTGTCTGCTGGATACTGAGAAAGACGGAGAGAAGTCTAACGACATGTGGTTGGACCTTTCTGATGAGGACAGCTGTAACTGGATGATGTTTGTGAGGCCTGCTCAGAACCACCTGGAGCAGAACCTGGTGGCCTATCAGTACGGCTCAGAGATATTTTACACCACCATCAAGAACATCCAACCTAAACAAGAGCTCAAGGTCAGTCCTGTGCGCTGCAGTTTATGTGTTGTGTTGCATATACAGCCTGCTTACTGTACTTACTTTCACACTGTGGTCGCTCCCATCAGCAACATTTCCAGCAGCAGCAGACCACCAAAATTTTTCTGAAAGATTTTTACATCTGTGTGATACATGTCCCACACCTGGCAGACAGGCAAAGTTGACCACTAGCTAGTGAGCCAGATCTTTTGCTGAAGAGCTGGTGGACACAAACCAGAAAGAAGAATCAGTCCCAATAAGTAAATTAAATCTGAATATGCTTTTTAGTTAGTGTTTATGATGAGATTTCTCTCTGCAGGTGTGGTATGCGGCATCATATGCAGAATTTGTAAATCAAAAGATCCATGATGTGACGGAAGAAGAGAGAAAAGGTGAGTCTCTGCACATTGCACTACTCACTTTGTTTAATATCAACACCATGTCTCAGCCCTTCTGTTTATGATGACATACGATAACAGCAGTAGATGTTAGTAGCAGTGCTTCCCCCTGGTCCTCACTGTCTGTTGTTTCCTCAGTGCTGCGGGAGCAAGAGAAGAACTGGCCTTGTTATGAGTGTAACCGCCGCTTTGTGAGCTCTGAACAACTGCAGCAACATCTCAACATGCACGACGACAAGTTAAACAGTGTTACTAGGTAAAACCTTGTTTCCTCACCTTTCATATTTTGGCTTTAGCTTCTACCACTCTACAGGCCGTATGACCTCCTCAGGGCATCTTTGCTCTCTCAGATCCAGGGGCCGGGGTCGTGGAAGAGGCAGGAAGAGATTTGGGACAGGAAGAAGACCGGGGAGACCGCCGAAATTTATACGTCAGGATCCACCTGTAGACACTGGTGGGGAGAAGACAACAGTAAGAGACACATTAATGCTTTCTGTGTTGATTAATTGATTGGCTCTAAGTTGTGATCTAGATTTTAATCTAATATCTAACATTTTATTGACTAATATATTATCTGAGAAGTTAACTGACAGATTCATCTGTAATTTAAATAATTGTTAATAGTTGTATCCCTTGTGTTTATTTGATTTATTCTAAAACAAAATGTTTAAAAGTTCTGTAAATGAGCCACTAGATGTCGCACTCGTCCCCCAGCATCTCAGACCAAAACAAACGCTTCGTCAGCCACACCTCCGTCCGTGCAAATCTACGGTTTGTTTTGAAATGTGCGGCTGAAAAACTTCAACCTCTAATAACTTTCTTTTATAATTACAAATTTCGAATCACCTTCTCAATCAGGAGATGCTGGAACAGACGGAGAAGCAGCCGCTGGAAGAGCGAGCAGAGGGAGCTCAGAACGGGCTCAAGGTGGTGGAGATGGAGCCGGAGGCGGACGTCGGGGCTGAGGTGGAGGGTCAGCTTATACCTCCTGCAGGAGAACCGGTCCCGGAGTCCGTCACCCCGCCTTCCAACACCGACCTGCCGGTTCCACTGAAGGAGGACCTGGCACAGAGCAGCCAATCAGACGCCCACCTCACATCTCAGGACATGCGCCGTGCCAAGAGGATACGGGTAAGAAATGAAATATAGGTGTTTAATATTTAGTCTGTTATTTGGTGTGATAGCTATGATTTGCTTTACAACCGTGTGTCTCTCTTCCTCAATGCGTGCTTCCCTCAAAGATGGATGTGCAGGTAGGTGGGACCTGGAGGAGGGCAGAGAAACACGAGGTTCAGAGATTCCTTTTGTCATTTTTCATGGTGTTAATGTTCATGTGACATTTCAGGATATGCCCCCTCCTGCACACTCCATTGCATCATCAGCCTCTTCCTGTGTCTCAGCAGATCAGTGTCAGAAAACATCATCAAGGTTTTCTGTTAGTAGTTCCTCTCTCTCTCTATTTTCTATCTCAGAACGCAGCACTGCAGCACCTTTTCATCAGGAAGAGTTTCCGTCCTTTTAAGTGCACCCACTGTGGAAAGGCCTTCCGGGACAAGGACAAGCTGGATCAGCACCTGCGGGTCCACGGCCGGGATGCCTACACCTTCTCCTGCCACATTTGCAGCAAGAGCTTCATGAGTGACTCGGCCCTGGAGGACCATCTGCTGGTTCACACAGAGAACCGCTCCTACTCTTGTCTCCTCTGCCCAGAAACCTTTGAAAGGTTGGACCTGCTCAAAGACCACGTAGGGGTGCATGCTGTGGACGGCTGCTTCACCTGTCCGTCCTGCAAGAAGACCTTTACTGACTTCATCCAGGTCAGAAATGTTTGTCTCCAGCAGCGTTTGTTAGATGTGACTGGAAGTGAACTGTCAATCTTTTTAGATGTTGAAAAAAACACAATTTTTATATATATATACACACACATAGATCCTGATCAAAAACTACATGTTGGAGAAGTTGTGTTCAACCTGTTCATCATTTATTAAATTCTAATCACTGTGAAGCGAAACTACAGAAGCCTTGAAAGGCAAGTGATTTTTTTTTTTTGGTGAGGAACATTAACACCTCTGAGAGGCAAGTTTGTTTTTTCTGGGAAGAAAAGGAAAAAAAGTGAAAAAGTTTTCACCCCCAGAAATTTTTTTTTCACTTGCCTCTCAGTGGTCATTCTCACAGATGAAAAAAAAAAAACTTGTAAAGAAAAGATTTTTCTACATAGATCGCAGGACTATTTAAAAAAAACAAACAAAGACCTAAGCAAAGACCAGTTAAAGAACCGTTCTCCTCCTCAGGTGAAGAAGCACATACGCTGCTTCCATTCAGAGAAGATCTTCCAGTGCCCAGACTGCGAAAAGGCCTTCTGCCGGCCGGACAAGCTGCGTTTGCACATGTTACGCCACTCTGACCGCAAAGACTTCCTGTGCTCAACATGCGGTAAACAGTTCAAGGTAAGGTGAACAGGGACAACATGTAGAGTTGACTACAGAGTCTGTGTTAGTTTATAGATCTGTTTATGGGCTTTACCATGACTATTCTTTTTCTGTGACATTAAGAGGAAAGATAAGCTGCGGGAGCACATGCAACGAATGCACAATCCCGACAGAGAGGCCAAGAAGGCCGACCGGAACCACCGCTCCAAAACCCTCAAACTGAAGGTGCCCACCACTGACTTCGAGAGCTTCATGTTCAAATGCAGAGTGTGCATGATGGGATTCAGACGCAGAGGGATGCTGGTGAGCAACAACTCACAGAAAGATATTTTTGTTGATGCTGAATTACAGTGCCCCAGCTTTTTTTCCAGCTTTATTTGTCTGGTTACAGGTAAATCATTTGTCCAAGCGTCATCCTGAGATGCGTATTGATGACGTGCCTGAGCTAACGCTGCCAATTATCAAGCCCAACAGGGACTACTTCTGCCAGTACTGTGACAAGGTTTGTTGTTCTCCCATTCAGTGAGCTTTGGATAACACTCATTTATTATTTTCCTTATCTTTATTTTTTTTATTTCAAAGTTGATTCCACGGTCAATGTGAAAATTCAGACATGCTAACCTTTGCTTTGCCTTAAAATCTGCATTGGATCAGAGGAGACCGGCTTTCAGTGTGATGCTAATGAGCTGATCTCTGTGCAGGTGTATAAGAGCGCCAGTAAGAGGAAAGCCCACATACTGAAGAACCACCCGGGGGCAGAATTACCTCCCAGCATCCGAAAGTTGCGACCAGCTGCTCCTGGTGAACCGGACCCGATGCTGAGCACACACACCCAGCTGACGGGCACCATCGCCACTGCACCGGTCTGCTGCCCCCACTGCGCCAAACAGTACAGCAGCAAGGTTTGTAATGAAGCTTCATTAAAGTCAAAGAACTGTACCTGTTAACGTTTATAATAATCTTTCCAGTAATTCACCACCCTGTGCTGTGTCTCAGGCCTCACTGATAACTGTCTGTGTGCTTGTGTCTCAGACCAAGATGGTTCAGCACATCAGGAAGAAGCATCCAGAGTTCGCCCAGCTCGCCAACACCATCCAGGCTCCTTTGACAGCAGCTGTGATCAGCAGTGCCCCTGCAGTCATCAGTGCAGACGGTACCGCAGCTGAGGCTGTAGTGGTAAGACACATACATGTTAAGCACAAATGCTTTTATCTGTTCAAAAGATGTCACATCTGGCGCTGGAAATAAGTATCACACAAAGAAAAAAACAAAGCAGTGATGGTAAAGAACAAAGCTACACAGTGCAAATAAATGTTAATGTTATAGAAAAGGAGACTCAGTACAACAGAAGCAAACAAGAAAGACAGAAAGAGAGAAGGAATGAAGGGAAAAGGTCAAGGAATATACACCAGATGTTATAACTATGATTTTGCTTTTCTCCACAGACCACAGATCTGCTCACTCAGGCCATGACGGAGCTTTCTCAAACACTGACCACAGACTACCGAACAGCGCAGGGAGACTACCAGAGGATTCAGTACATCCCTGTCTCTCAGGCAGGAGGCGGCCTGTCCCAGCCGCAGCACATTCAGCTGCAGGTGGTGCAGGTGGCTCCGGTAAGATCCAGAATCTGATCTAGGACCTGTACCAGTTTTTTTTTTTCTTTTTTTTGACTGAGAATCTCAACAACATTCGGTCTCACGCTCACAGTTATACACTTTGAGTCCTGGGATACACAGAAGTCCAGTCAGAAAGGAGAGGAAATTTTCCTTGTTGGTCTGGGATTTAAACTGGCAACTTTTACTTCTGTTGTTGTTTGTACCTCTGCTGTGGCCAAACAACTGATCACTTTTAAGATACTCATCACTTAGAAGAGATTGATTGGTTTGTTTTTCTTTGTGCTCAAATCAAAAGGTTTGAAGGTTACAGGGAGGGCTGGAAGTAACCAGCAGGCGCCATGAGGATTCAGGCAAATTACTGCTTTGGTTTTTAAGTTTATCTTCAGACATTTCTGCAGCTAAACCACCCTTTCATTTCATTGTTCTTTGCTTGTACAGTAAGTTGACAACATTTATTTGAATTAAAATGTGGGTTGAGATGAATTTAAGTAACACTAACAAGTATTAATTTTCTCTATGTTCCACAGGCATCCTCTCCACATTCACAGCACCCCACAGTCGATGTGAGCCAGCTGCATGACCCTCACGGCTACAGTCAGCACTCCATCCAGGTACAACACATCCAGGTCACTGAACCCTCAGGCACTGGACAAGGTGCCACCCAGGTGAATCCTCATTACTCTGACCCTGGGGTTAGGTTGATGAGTAATTTGTAACACACATATTTATGACATGTATAAAGTGTTGGTCTTTATAAGAATCTCAAAATCCCATCCAACTTTGCACTCTGTTATAGAAACTACCCAAAATGTTTGATAACAGAATCTCTTCTCCCTCTCTCAGGTAACTGGTCAGCCTCTAAGCCCCTCCTCCCAGCAGGCTAGTCAGGAGCTGAGCCCCGCCCAGTTGACCCCCGTCACCCTGGCTCAGAGCCACACCCTGCAAACCAGCAGCACCCAGCAGCAACAAGGGACTGTGCAGCATGCTTACATACCTAGTAACTGGAACTACCGAGGTTACCGTGAGTGCCACTCGTGTCACACACTGTATATTTTGATGTCTTTATACCGTCTGATTGGATGTTAGGTTAATATGTTAACTTCTTATTGCTACAGCATCTGAGATCCAGATGATGGCTCTACCTCACACTCAGTATGTAATCGCCGAGGCCAGCACACCTGTATCCGGAGTCAACAGCAACCAGGTGAAAACGGTGGGTAAATGCTGTCTGACACCACTGATGACCACTGATGTTGTTAAGGAAATCAGTGCTTCAGCTGAAGCACTTTATCTATAGATATTATCTATATTTTTATCATCTATGTTCTGATTGGTAAGGCTCTCACTGCAGCTGCAAGTGCCAGCACATCCTGACAAAGATATATATCTGAGTCATATGAATGTGCAGTAAAAAAAGATCCCTAAGAAATAAACATTTTCACAGCCTGGTACAGGAAATGTATTTGCTCTCTATAGCTAATTACCCTTTTCGTAGTAGGGGGTCAATTTATTACTCACCTGCTTAAATTTTATTAAGGCTTAAAGTTATACGTAATTGAGGGCATGGGTGAGTCTATGCTTGCTACAAACTGGCATGCCCTGAAGTCTGGGCCCTGCACAGGCTCCACCCCTTTGGCCATTTTGGGATTAGCCCAGGGGTTTGCTGTACACCAAAGCTTTTTTAAAGCTGATTACAGAATTTCAGATTCTGTGTATTCATCTAAACTGTATACTTAAGGTTACTGTCAAACTAAGGGGTATGTAGCTTTTTATGGCTTCAAACCTGTAATTTGACTTCTTATTGATGAAGCGCACGTGAAATGCATTGTTTACTCTCTCAGTAGATCTAGAAATAATTGATCTTTGCTCTACATGCACAGTTTCGTTGCAAGATGAGAGTTACATTCTAGACAATACAAAATAGAAAATGAGCAGAAATTCTGAATTGAACATGGTGGCTAATGTGGAAGTTAAGATGTTCTCCTCCCTGTCCTGTAGACACACTATGTTATCTCCGAGGGTCAAACTGAGCTGGAGACGAAACAGACTGTTCCTCAGACCTCAACCCAGGCCCACACTGAGCATCTGGAGCAGCAACCGACCAATCAGCAAGCCACCACGCAGTACATCATCACCACAACAACCAATAGCAGCGGCACTAGTGAGGTTCACATCACGAAACCCTGAACTGTACAAGAATGAACACTCACAAACTGATCGTGCATGTAGACCTCAGACGCTTGTGGGCACATGAGTGAATAAATACATGGATGGAAACTGACTCGGGTTCATAGAGAGATAAAATGGGGAGGAATGGACGACCAGCACAGTTTTATGTGTCTGTAAGTTGCAATGATGATTTTGAACAAAATACATAAAGACAAAAACTTGTCTGGTTGAGCACACAGCAATGGAAGGTGTGGAATTTTTCAGAAACACTTTCAATGAAACTACTGACACTGTGAGGGACATGATATCAAATACAGGCTTCCTGTGCAAGTTTTAAATTATTGAAAATGAACAAGATCTTTTTGAGGTCTGGAAAAGGTAGAGAGGTTTTGTTGCTCAGTCCTTATACAGATTTGAGTGCCCATTTTACATATTTGTAAAGTTGTAGACGTTTCTTGAAGAACATTATTTGTAAATGAAACTGCAAAGAAATACAGAACTGAAAAATATGGGAAAGTACTGTATGAAGTAATCCTTCAAAACAGGTCATTATGTTTTTGTCCAGTGTAAGTACCCCACATACCCTCTGTTGTGTTGTATATTTGCATATCATTGCTGATATCGGATGTGATTTTTCTCCATTAATTTCCTCTGAAATGTCTCAGACATCTGTTTTTATTTACATGCTGGATTGTCCTGGTTTTCCAAAAATTAGAATGAGCTATTTTTCTCTCTTTTTCTTTGTCATTGTCACAACCACAACACCTGTGTTTTTATAGTAAAATTTTTAAAAGCAAACACAATCGGTTCTACTCTTCTAAGACTGAAGACTCGCTGAATTTTACTAACTGCATTTGGTTTTATACGTTTCTGCTGGTTTTTATGGATATAATTTAACTTTTAACCTTAAGGACTATTTTGTTTTTAACATAACCAAAAGGTAATCATTTCAGATTGAATGGCACCAGGAAAGTTTACCTAAGGAGTAACAGCACCAGGCTGAAGACCTCTTATGCGAGGTGTGGTTAGAAATGTGACGTTACACCTTTAACCACACCCAACAGTGATGTCACAGGGCAAGGTGAGAAGTTGGAGGTGATTGGGGGGGTATTAGGGGCTGCATTTTAAATTTGAATTTTTGTGTTTCTGTACCTGACATGTATCAGTCCGAGAACAAAAAAATGTTCAGGATTTCCTCAAACACCTTTTTTTTTTTAAAATCCAGAGCAACACAGCAACCAGCAGTCCCATGGTTAAGCTCTTCCCTTGGTGCCTGTGCAGAAAGCTAACGTTGTTTTTAAAAGCTTGGAGCCAAATACAAATCATTCCTCAGTGAGACACACACAAGACAAATGACTTCAAAGTTCAAAATACCTTTTCAGTCCCCGAAGTAATACCAGTGAAAGATTTACAGACAACACCACAGAGGTTTGCAACTGAACATCTTAGGAGCTCAACATCATACAGTGATGAAGGGTGTTATGGGATCATTTCATTGTATCAATCTGTTTATTAACTTACAAAAAAACCCCAAAACAAACAAAAAACAGTGCAAGAGCTTAACTTTGGTTTTGGTACTGAAAGGGCAGCACAGTATTTTAGAATTAACCACTCAGCAAAATTCAGTTTGGGTCTTTATTTGTCAGGGTGTTATTCTTGTTATTGCTGCTAGATGGCGACATGGCCTCAGAAAACAAACTTCTTCACCATCAAAACTTTGATAGTTAACAAGATAGATAAAAACAGAAAAGGTGTTTGCCTTAATTATGTTTAAATATTAATGAATTACAAAAAGATTTTTTCGATTTGTAAACCTCTTTCTCAAGATGAATCGCTGTTCAGCTTCCAACAGGTTGTTCATGTGCTGTCTGTCTGTATCTGTCAGTGATGGCAGAGGGAAAGAAGTCACTGTTGGAGGTGTTGTAGTTCCCTCCCGAGTACCTGGGTGGAGCAGGGCTTGTCCTCCAAACAATTGTGGTCAGTATGCTTACCACATTCCTGCACGGATGGAATGTGGGAAAGGGAAAAAAAAAACTACTAGCTACATAAAACAAATCTTCCAGTAGAACCAGTTTGACAAGCTTGTCATGCTACAGAAGTAATCACATATAGAGCAGGGAAATGCTGTTCATCCAACTGCTCTGCTGCAGTTTCAACCAGCATGTCTGTGTCTAAGTTGCTCCCATGCCTCGGCTGACAGTCATTCACACAAAAGGGCAGGGGGGTACGGGACAGGCAGAGAGAGTGGGCTGGGACTGTAAATGGATGGAGGAAGTAAAAGAGGTCGGGGAGGGAGAAACTCCCGAGAGGAGACAAGAACTGCTGAGGTAGGTAGACCTGTGTGTCATTCAACAACAGGCCTTTCATTTCAATCAGCTTTTGAGTGGCAGGGCTCTTATTACCTGCTGCCACAGGGAAAGGTCTGAGTGAAATGATGGTACATCAGTACATCTCTCTGCTCAGACTGTTGAAAGTAAATGTTTTCGTGCTTCATTAGGCAGATATCTGTCAACATTTGTGATGGCTGACTGGCACATCTAACTGCTTACCTCTACACCTGAGCTAAAAGACCTGAGGTGATTGTCAATTATACATCACAGTGCTGGTTTGTGGATTAATCATTAATGACTCTGCTGGACCTGGCAGCTGTTCTCTCATGATAAATGTGTCACAATCTGCCCCTTGAGTGACTTCATACCTGGACTGTTATTTCCTGCTTTATTTTGAAATTACTTTCCTTTTGTGTCTTCCTGTCTTTGTTTTTGCTCACCCTTGTGATTGTCTGCTCTGCCCCGATTAGTTTCACCTGTGTCCTATTGTCTTCCCCTCACAAGAGTAATTAAGTCTTGTATTCCCTTCACTCTTTGTCAGTTTTGTATGTGTCTGTATTTGGTACCAGAAGTTGGATTTGAATTTAATTGAATTTAATCGTGACAGTAGGATCTGAAAGTATGGACCCTGCAGATATCCCCTCTGAGGATGAGTTTTATGATTTGTTGGAATCCCTCATTTGGCTCTATCGGGCTTGGAAAAGAAGGCGAGAGAACAAAAAGGCAGCTGTGAGGATGGCACACAAGGAAGTGTCCAAAAGGCGACGGCATGTTAGCCACCAGTCTGTCTGCCAGCTGATGAGCACCAGTGTGCTCCTGGGTCATCTTACCTCCATCCAGTACTCCACTCAGCTTGCTTTCAGCCTACAAACCTCCAACCTGAATAACAGTTGGCAAGTCCCAGGCTCACAAGCCTCCAGCCTGCCTCCGAGTTTCCTAGCTCTCAGCCTGCCAGCGTTGGATCTGCATCCAAGTCAGCTCGGTCATGGCCTGATTGCCTGCAGCCTGCATCCAAACCTGCTAGGTCCCTTCTAACTGTCAGTTGGCTAACTCCCTACAGCACAGACAGAGAGCCTGGGGATGATCTGCCTGCAGCTATCACCCATAGCCTCTATTTTTCTCCAGTCAGCTACCCTCAAGCAGACTAACCTCCAACATGCTAAGCTACAGCCTGTACCCTGGCCAACAAGCCTCCAGCCAGTCTCCATGCCAGATAGCCTCTGGCCTGCAAGTCTCAAGCTAACCTACATCCTGCCTGGTCCTGCTCCTAAGTTGAACCTGAACTCTGAGCAGTCCCCTTGCCTAGGCGGTCAGTGGGCTATCTCCCTGAGATATAGGGGCCAGAGCTCCTTGAAGGAAGCGTGGGTCTTCGGGACATTGATTCCTCAAGCTTCCCAGCACCACAATTATTCGGCTGCCTGGCAATACAGAACCTCAACTGCTGAGCAACCACCGAGCCTCAGCTGCTAAGTGACCAATCAAACCCCCCCGCTGAGCCTCCAGCCAGACCTTGAGTTGGCCATCCCTGCCGATGTTCTGTCTGTTCCTTCATTGGCGGTCTTAGTCGACATATGCTCCTGGTTCCCAGTCAGCCGTCTGACTGACGCTAGCCCCAGATCTCCTATCAACAGTTCTGCTCACACGCTGACTTACCAGATCATCAGCCAGATGTCTTTTCCGCTGCTGAGCCAGATCCTGAGCTGCCCATTTCGTGCCCTGCACTCTGCCTTGTCCAGCAGTTGGTTGTTTGGTTTTCCTCCAGCTCTTCTTCATGAGGGCAACAGCCTCCTCTGATGCCCTTCAGCTCTGTCTCTTGGGGGACCTGTCTTCACCATTGCCCTCTGCTCAGCCTCCTGAGGTGCCCCACCTTTACCATTGGCCTTCTGCTCTGCCCCTAGAGGGATCTTGAGCAGCACCGCCTGTCTGCTTAGGTCCCCTGCTGTTCCTCTGAGATCCCCAGGCCCATTCCTGACTTCCTGTCAGTTTGTCTGTTTTGTTCCTGCATTTGCTGCCCAAAGTTTTGCTTTGCAACCTGCTTGGAGCTTCTGTTTATGTTTCTGCTTTGTTCCTGTTCATGTTTCTGTGTTTTCCCCCCAGTGCTTTAGCCTGCCAGTAAGTTTTGGGGCATTCTCTGTTGATCTTAAAATGCCTTCACTACCCTTGTGTGTCTGCATTTGGGTAGAGAAATCATTGAATTGTGACAAAATACCAGTTGTATGGCAAAGCACTGTTTAAAACCTCAAACTTAATTCTAAATTTGTCAAGATCCCACAATTTCTAAAGATGACAGATTGTATGAAAGGTGAAGAAAATAATATAAAATCTAACTCCCATTTTCCCATTTAGCACCTATTATTACTCTTTTTTTAATTTTTAATCAACCTGTCCTCACTCTGTGTTGCTTTCTAATGGTTTGCTGTCTTTATCTCTACCTCATTACTCTTGCAGTTCAAATCAAACGCCAGCTGATGGTCAGCCACATCATACATATTGGTTCCAGGCTCTGCAGAAACTGCGACCCTGGAAAAGTTGGTGCAGTTTAGCTCCAGCAGGTGTAGTGTGGTTAGTCTGCCAGGTAGAGGCCCTGCTGCACCCCTCTGTGTCACTGGCAGATGTATGCTGGGGGCTCCTGTTGGTGTGTTTACTGTGGATGCTTCTGGGAGCCTGTGTTTATGCCCTGAAGTACTGCCAGCGGCCAGGACAGAGCCAGGTGAGTGCAGAGGTGTGAACCAGACCTTGACCCTGTTGGTGCATTTGAACGTTTTATGTATATTCACGGGCTTTGCTTCAATTCAAGGCGGAGCCTCCACAGTGGATGCAGCAGGAGGTTGTGACGGAAAACAGGAGTAGCCAGTGTTCATGGTGAGACCTCATTATCTTCATCGCTACACCTTCTTTATTAGATTTTAAAGTTTTTGTTTTCTATCAAATGTTTTTATTTCAAAATTCCAGTATATCTTTAGTTGTGAGGGATGATCATATTTATTAGATTCTTTATTTATGGACCTAACCTCCCCACTGTCTATGATTGCAGAAAAAGTGGGTGAAATCAAAAAACTTTTTAAATTACTCCATATAAAATACATGGTCACTGTAGTCTCCTTATTTCTCCAGGGCGTCCCAGTCGAGGAGCCCAGGCCACAGCGTTCTTCTGGGCCTTGCCCTGGCCAACAGCCTGCTGCTGTGTGTGCTTCAGGAGCCCCTTCCAGACCCCTGTGTGCCCCACATTCAGGCTCTTCTCTCCAGGCTGGAGGTAAGAAGGAAGAAACCACCTTGTGAAATGCCCTCTTTCTCACACACAGCCGCCTCCAGCAATCCTTGTCATCTCCTGTGTTTTCAGTTGCGCTCTGCATGTAGATCAGAGTAAAGTCTGTTGGTAATATTACAGAGATCAGACATGGCACTGAGGAATACACAGATATTCTAGCCTGGGGCAAGACCCTCCATCACTGAGCTGCTGTTATCTGCACTCTGAATTAACCAGACTGGCAGAGGAGAACAGTTTTAATGTTTTGACTCCTTTTGCCTTTCCTGTGTGTGCCACACCACCAAAGAGGCTCTGTGATTGCAATGTCATTTGGTTTGGCAGCCTGTTAGTCCAGTATTTTGTTCCATGGAGAAATAAATGTATGCATTGAATGGATTACCATGACATCCCCTGAGGACGAATCCTCTTTCTTTTCTGACTTTATTCTAGCACCATCAGCATGTCAAAATATCCATGAGTACAACACTGTTATTCATGACACAATATCTCAAAATAATGACTGAAATTAGGTGTGACTTACTGGGAGCTTTATGCTTACAAATGTGCTGACATGCTGGACTGAGAACGCGGCACCACCTTCTGGCACCAGCCTCAGGCCAAACTTTAACTGCGACTATTGGCAAAGATTTCACAAAAGTGCTCTATCCACTTTTCACCATGAGGATTGCAGCCTTTTGTCTGCTTTAAATCATATTCCTCCTCTGAATGGTAGTGTTATAACTCTCCTGTGTTGGAGTTTATCATTTCATATTTTGGTTTCCTTTTGTTGTGAGTCTACCAAAAATGTATTTTTAAATAAATGTCAACTGCAGAAGTTTTGGCTTTTTTAAACTAAAATATCTATAACTAAAATAGAGGGCTGCATGTGTAGAACAGATGTCTTGGTGTAGAATAGATATAAAATACAACAAGTAGATTCCTGCACTGTCTTCATTTGGTGGATGCAGCACTGTGATCTGTACATTTTGCAGAAATAGCTTAAAGGGCTTTGCTCAACCAAGCAAACCCACAAGACTAAACCCAGCCCTCTCATTCCTCTTTTTCACTGCAGTCAGTGTCTCGCACACTCGAGAAAGCTGATACCAGATCAGAGGTGACAGAGGGAGAGGTGGACCAAGACTCCATACTGAAAGACAAAGTGAAGCTCATCTGCACCTACCTACATCAGAGGCGAGGCTCAGTGACTAGTGAACTTGTCATTAGGTTTTTTTCAGTTCAGCTGGATTAACATCATACACTCCTCTCTGATAGGATGAGGTCACTGCGTACTCTCATCCAGGTGCAGGGGGATTTCGAGGCCAGTGTGAAGGACATGCTGGAGGGCCTGGATGGCCTCTGGGCTCAGCTGGAGGAGTTACACACTGGGGTCACGCTAACCAAAGAGGGGAGTCGAGGCCACGGAGACCTGGCCTTGGCCTGCACAGATGCAGAGGTAAGCAGGTGTGAAGGTCTGTCTGCATATCTCTGGTAATGGTATTTTAGTGTTGGATTTGTTTTATATTTCACTTAACCTAAAGTTACAACTTTTTTACTGTATAAGAAATATGTTTTTCATAAGTGAACAACAACAGTTGTCTCCTTAGTTTTAGCTTCTTTTTAAGAACCATGAATCTTGATGATTTACATTAACATTTTCCTTGTCACTGCCATTGGATGTTATTTGTAATACTCTTATGTGTTTGGCAAAGAATCTGTTCGCTGTCCTGGTTCACTATAGGAACAGACTTCAGTGCTGCCAGACTTATCTGAAGGACAGCACACAACTACTGCAGGTAAAGTTTTCCTCATGTAATAAAAATCCACCTCTGATATTTCCTGCTGTCTTCACTCAGGAATCCCCTTTGCCTTGTTTCACAGGAGTTAACCTGGAGTCACACTCACACGAGCAACAGTGTGAGCAGCAGCATTGAGTCCGTCTGGCCAGAGCTGTTGCTTCAGTCCAACATTGAGCAGGTACACTAAATTCTGCCCCTTACACAAACAAATATTGTTCATAGGTTTATGAACCAGGACTAAAAACTCTCTCCTTGTAGTTTGACAAGGTGCAGGAGAATTTCCTCTCCCTGGAACAACAGACCTCCACGTTCCAGGCCCACTTGGAGGGACTTAGAAAGGAGAATCAGGAAGGACATGCGAGGCCCCTCGCTCATGCTAATGGGTCCAATTCAAGCTCAGTCTCTCCACAGACTTCCCCACATCTCCATAATGGACGCACAAGTGATGTGTCACTGGAGCATTGTGACTCAAACTCAGCATCACCGTCTGCCTCCTCAGTGGATGAATACGCAGAAACAGACACTCCTCTCTCACTGTGTGAGAGGTCGGCTTTGCAGTTCTCCTCCACTTTTGGACTCCTGCGTAAATCAGGAAGGAGAAAATGATTTTTATCAAAATGTACTTGGCATGCACAGATATGAAAAAATTATTCTGTAACTTCTGTTCCTACAGTAGCGAGTTTACATATTCACTACACATTCAACTAACATTGTGTAGTCACTTATAGACTGAATTTATGAATAGTTCATAAAGTCAGCTCATTTATTTACAAAAAACAGGTAACAGTAATACTTTAATGGGGGACTATGCCCATACTGTTTCAATAGCTTGTCAGTCAAATGAATATTATATGACAGACTGTGAGCTTATAAACAAGGCATTTTTGTAAATAATTGAGTCGCGATAGTAATGAATGAGGTATAAATAAAGGCTTCAAATTTAGTTTGAAGTTATTTCATTTGTTTATTTGTATTGTATTTTTTTTTATTTTATTTAGTATTTTGTAATTTTTCTGTGTTTTTAAAAACGTAAACACAGCATGTTTAATGAGACTCAACAATCTCTGTGTTGTACGGTGACCCTGAGATCTCAACACACCACAACTTAAGAAAACACATGCAAATAGACAAAACAAACAAATTCATAAAAGGTCTTCAACAATTTGACAACACATGTACTGCAAATACAACACAACCGAATACACAAAAGCTGTTCTGGAAACACTTATGTAGTGTTGTAAGTATTAGCAGAGTGTTTGTGTATTTGGTTGTGTTGTGAGGATTTGCAGCACATGTGTCGTGAAATAAATGTAGATGTTTTCTGAATTTGCTTGTTTTGTCTATTTGCATGTGTTTCCTAAGTTGCAGCATGTTGAGCTCTCAGGGCCACCGTACAATACCATATGAGATTGTCAAACCCATCAATAGACAGGATGGTCTTTACATGCTTCAGTGTCCTGGTTTATGAGTATACCACCAGGCACCCACACCCTGGGTATGAGGCCATCTACTCTACTGTAAATGGGATAAGACACCAGTATTACAGATGGGATAGTCCTGATCATAATCAAAATGCGCGCCAACATTTATTATTAGAATTCTCTATTCCCAATTTAAAAGAATAAATTGACAGTAAAGAATTCTTATACTGTATATTGCTTGGATCTTCATATCTAGGCCTGGGACACCCGTAAAAAAGATCTGCAAATTGGTTCACAGAATGATCAATGAGTATCAAATGTTACTGTTTACATTTTTAAAAGGATGAAGGAGAAGGTTAAATGTGTGTGTGTGTGTGTGTGTGTGTGTGTCTAGTGAAGGACAGGTTTGGGTGATGATGTCCTGCTCTCTTGGGATGACATGCCTGATCCATCTCCATTGCCTTCTCATGATGATGGTGGCCATGTTGTCTTACCAGCACTGGGCGAGTAGATGTTGGTTGGGGATGGTATTGGACCAGAAGATTTGCAGTACTTTCAATTGGCTTTTTGTGTGAAAGGTTGACAGCTTGTGGAGATCACTTTGTGTCATTCTCTCACATTCAGGGTCATATAGCAGGTTGGACAGGACACAGCTCTGGTACAGGCTTAGCTTGGTGTTGGTGCTGTACTGGGCCGACTTTCAGACGTTCAGGTTTTGGAAGGTGTTTCTAGCCTTGCTGAGTCAGCTCTTGATGTCACTGCCGGCTCCGCCGGCTCCACCTTAATGTCTGACAATGCTGTCTCAGTAGGTGAACTCTGCAGTTGTGGGTAGGTTTGTTTGTCTACTTGGATTGGTGCAGGGGTGGGGATGTTCAGTGTCATCGACTCCATTTTCTTCTGACTGGTCTTCAGGCCCACTTGCTGTGCAAAGATGTGGGGATGTTTTCTTCTGCATGTGCTGGGAGAGTGTGTGCGAAACCAGGACCAAGTCATCAGCGAAGTCTAGGTCTTCCAGTGGTGAGAAAAGGGTCCATCTGATGTTGGTTTTCAGTGGTTCTTCTCATCACCCAGTCTATGGCTATGTTGAAAAGTAGTGCAGACATCACACAACCTTGCCTCACTCCTGTCTTGACTGCAAAACTGTATTGACTGTTTCTTACTTGGCACGTGTCATAGAAACTCTTGATGAGAAGAACAATCTGTTGTGGGATAGACTGTCTGTGTGGATGTTGTCAAAAGCATTCTCAGATGAATACTATGCAAACACTCTGCTGTCTACCTCAAGCTCAAGTGCATCCCAACTCCTCATAGACACACTTCAGTGGACAACAACCGGTACTTCAGTTTTGAGATACCCTGGAGTAAAAAGCCATCAGAAATTAGTGTGAAGCTCGAAAACAAAGAGCAGCTAACAGAATGTGAACTGATTCGCCTGAGCTCCTAACCATCTGCCCTACACCAGGGAAGGAACATCTTGGTGAAATTGATGGTTTCAACTTATCCTGTTATTGTAGGTAGTGGTGGTACCAAGCAGCTACAGAGCAGATTTGACAATCTGATGAGGAGGAAACCTCCCTTTACTCAGAAAGACAAGCATCCAGCACAAGTGAGGGTGAAGACCTACCTTCCAAGATGATGAGACTTGATACATATGGCTGGGTAAATGGGCAACTAAAGCAACTGCCACTAAGTGAAACCTCGGAGAAACAGGAAGAACATGCACAAAAACAGAAATAAAGACACTAAAAGTACTGAGGAGAAAATGGTGGAAAGTTTCTACATTCAGAGAAACAACATAATAAGTGGAATAGACACCACTGTTGTGGAGAGTGGCCATGTATGTTTGAGATGTGCAGTATGATGACTCACTTCAAATAATACCTCATTTACTGTGAGAAGAAGAAAGCAAACTCAACTTATAAAACTATGAACCCAGCATGAAGAGCTGACCTTTTCAAAATAGTTAAATGTCACTGCTTCACAGTTATTTAAAAAAAAGAAAAGAAACTCATTTAACACACAGGATTAAGCAAATCATTCATTAATACCACCATGGTGTCTCAACTTTAAAGGCTGCTGGCTGCTATCGGCAGCTTTTAAGGTAGAATGTTTTCTTTTATGATATACCTTGAATATCAATATGACAACTTTGGCCATTCAATTATTTTATTTATTTTCTTTTACATGACACAGGATGTAGTGATGATCAGACATTCAAGTGCTTAAAAATGTTTATGAATTTCAAATGGATATGTGAACTGTAGATATTGTTTCCTCACTTGGAGAAGAACTACACTTATGAATCAGCACCAGGTGTTTTGTTATTAGACAGTTGTTCATTAGGAAAGATATTTTCAAATGATGATTCCTGGTTGCCTAAAAAATTGAGCTGGCTCTGTATTTCTTTGTGATTATATTATTTTGGTTTATATATCACAACCAACTTGCTGTTTTTTCTTCAATTTATTGGAATTTTTAATTTCAAAGACAACTTTCTTTTTTAATTTAAAGAATACCTGAAACACAAGGGGGCGCACCTTTACCAGTTATTACAGGCATTAATGGCTGTGTCTCACAGCACCCATTCAACATACTGTCATAGTACAATCACACTACAAATATATATTCAACTCAGACCTCTGCAATGAACACAGACCTTTTCCTGTCAATCAGCTTCATAGGAGGAAGGTTTTGGGACAGACAAAGAGATGGCCCATACATGTGTGTCTTTAAGGTCACAATAGTCAGCCACAACTTATGTTTGAGGAATCTCTTTATGTGTCTGATCAATGAGATTTAGGTATGTATTGCGGGTGGTTTGTGTTTTTAGAGTAACTTAAATTCTGTTACTTGATTAATTTCATCAACCAACCTATTTGTATGTTATATTGGATATCTGATGATGCATTCTTTCATTATTCAACACTTTATCCAGTGTCTGTTACAGCCCTTTTAACTCATGTTGTTAATCTATGATTGTAAGAGGTGTGTTCTTCTAATGTGCATGTTAAGAAATTTTCCGAAACAAATTTCTAATCTGTTGCTCTCTAACAGACTGAGTAACCACGATGACTTCAGCAGGGATTTCAGGTTGAGTGCAGGGGGGTGGGGGTGGGGGGGGGGTGGTTTGGGGGCGGGGTAGAAGGGGGCAATGGAGGTCAAAGCCGGAAGCGTTTCTGTTATTACTAAAAACTGAGCAGCCCTCCAGACCTTTTTAAAAGACATGAATGTCTTTGATCCAAATTCAATTACCCTGCAGCTCCACACTGACGGCAACAGTTTTCTGAACCAGATTCCTGACTTCTCTGGCCCGAGCAGACAGGATTCCTGATGAGAATCAATTCATTCATGGATGCCGTTAAGTGCTAATTGTTGGGAGTCTGTACAGTATGCATGGCGTGGACGTCATTTGACCATGGACCTGCCTACCATCTGCCAGATCCTGCATCTGTCTGATTCCTTCACACTGGGGCAGTGATTGGAAGAGGTGGGGCTGACCACTGGGGGATCATGGATGAAAGGAATGCGAGCTGAATGCTGCAGGATCTGAGCTGTCACAACACCAAAGACACAAACACACCATGTCTGGATGGATAGGGGGATGTAAAGGCTGTGGGAGGAGAGATGTTGTGTGTTGGGTTACTTGAAGTGAGTGACAAGAGTTGTGAATAAGAAAAATTTGTTATGACATACCACATGAATATGTAACATTTTACACGAATCAGTCATGAATACACAGAACATAACGGTCTTGGATGCTTGCTTACAGTAACAATAACCACACTGGCTTTGAGGTCCAACAGTCAAAAGACAGCAAAAAACCTTGAGTTGATTTATGAAGTGCTTTGACAAATGAATAAAAGATGGAGAGTTGGTTCTATTAGAGGTGAACAAAAAACAGTGCTTAAAATACAAGACAAGCTCTGCTTTATGAGGTAGTGGGGAACATCCCGGTCGTGTCCAGATGAACTCATGTCTCACATTGTTGGCATATGATGTCATGGCCAGCAGAGGGACGGTGTCTGGCAGAGCAGAGGGCACGAGCTATCTGCTCACTGAGAATGTAAGAGTGAGCGAATGAAATTACCACAGGCTTTGTTTAGTTACACTAAAAAGTTGATGACTAGCTTCCTCACGGTCCATTCCAGTCCTGGAGCAGAGACTGTTTCAAAGCTAGCTCAAGTGTGTGTTGTTTCAGAAAATATGGTTCATGGCAGAGGTCAATCCCTTGCCTTATCCTGACAATTACTCAAGATCGGGTTTCACTGGCGTACACATAGCACACATTTGTGCTGATCCCTCCTCTGATGGCATTATAAGACACCATACAGTAGTATGGACAGCTGCTATCTGATGCAAGCAAACTCAAGACCTTGTCACAAAATATTTAACACACATTTAAATGAACTGTTTAAATTCCACTTGGAATTCGCTGTAAGCTTTAAAATCTATTTTCCACACACAATGTAATATTAGTATTTGGACAAATAAGCACCAAACAGAAGAAGCATGCACAGTGCCACCAAGTAAAAGCAAGAACAACTTAGCAGGGTTTAGCTAAGAAGAATGATAATTGATGGTTTACACAGTGGTGTTTGAATGTGTGTGTGTGTTTGTGTGTGTGAATGGTGGGAGTCCTATTAACCTTTTGACTTAATGGCAGTGACATTTTGCAGGATAATAAATAGCAGCAGCCCCGTCAAAAAAAAATGAGTGTCTTCATCCAATGATCTGAAGTGCATGACAACAATATCACGCTACAGTGTGTCATACAACATTTGTGGTAAAGCAGCTGCCCTAAAATTGTTGTTTTTGTCAAACAAGTTTAAAAGCATTTGAGAATGGGATGAAGTAGTTTCTTATTTCCAACTAACTTTCCTAACAATAATTAAAGGTGCTATATGTAAGATTTATCTACCGCTGAATGTAATTTCTTCAGTGGGTGGTGGTGGTCAGGTACCAAGCGCTTCAGCCATCATTGCATTTACAAAACAAGAGGTGAGAATATGCCCTCCAGGCAGCGCTACTTCTTCATCCGGCTACGCTGAACTGAGGGCAGACTGGACGCAGCAGTGACTCACTATCACAAAGTAGTATTACCAGATGGGACAGGCTGGTGCTAGCTGGTTAGCATGCTAACTTCAGTAGAAGAAAACAAGTGAGTCACTGTGTGAATGTGTACTGTATATCTGGTTAATTTAATGATTCTGTGTGGCTGTGATATCAGAAACATAGGAGCTAAGTATTTTTCCAACATATGATACTTTACTAACAAATAAAATGCCTGTTTGTTTCATGGCCATTTAGATTTTTTCCTCCACTATTTTCCTTCATTAAACCTGTTTGTGCCAAACCTGAACAAACGTTTCTGGTGGCAAGTGTCTTGGTCTTACAGCCTACATAAAACCTTTGAATGGCTTTTTTTTTTTTTAATAATAGCCAAGAACTTGTGCTGGCCTGTAAGTTGAACTTCAGAAAAAAAAAAAGCAAAGCTCTCCTGGTGAATCACAAACCACATGCATGGCTGCTATTAAAGCGCTGGACACAGATAACGGAGGGCCATGCCACTTTTAACCAGAGGCTGTTGGAAACAGAACGGACAGCTGCACATTGAGACAAAACATCAAAACACCAGCCACAGATGTACGCAATTAGCAACATGGTAGACATTTGGGGAGCAAAGGTCCATAAACTCGCAACTTATTATGCTTGATCTAAGATGGCTGGAGGGAAGCCTAAACTCAACAACATTAATGGGGTTTTAGTTTGGGTTGAAACATTCCACTATCCAGGATTGAATATCAGTGAAGGCTGAGCTCCACCTAATATCTTTCTCAAACATTTCATATCGGTTTTCTAATACTGAATATTATCCCATTCAGTGCATGTGTGTGTGTGCATGCACATGTAGCGTGTGTGCATGTATGCTGAGCAACACAAATAGGCCAGGGGGAGGGAGTGACCGCCACGCTGAGTGCGTTTCAACTCATTAGGAAATGCTAAGCTTCCTGTTTGTGTAAATATTTTCTTATTCTGTTTTCCAAGAGAGTGGGGTAGAATAATCAAGCCTGACCTCTCTGCCCTCCTGTTTCCTACTTATCACACGGAGGCGGCTCACCTTCTGTGTCCACACTACTGACCAGAGGTAGGAGCCTGCCCAGTCCCATCACTAGGTTAGTTAGGAACGGATGGATTTTCCAGAGGTCATGAACAACAGCCATTGATATCAATGGGTAACAGATATGGGGCCAGTTTAAACTCAGCATTTTAACTCCATGCAAAGACAAGAATACCTTTCACATTCTTTCAGATTGAATTTTAAGTAACATCTCTATTTTGCATGGATTAGTACGGCATAGTTGCAGAATATATATGAAAAATAAGTTGCACCACATTTGAAGGAATAGAACACACCGTGAGTTATTCGTGATAAAATCTCACAATTCCAGATGTATCTGTCTACCACTTTGAAATATTACATTATAAATCCCTCAGCCCAGTATTTTTCCTAGCTTTTTGGAATGATACCCTTAAAATCTCAGTGTCCATTGCATCACCTCTTTCATTTATATTTTATCTGTGTTGCCAAAGAGACAGTTTGATTTCTTAGTATTCCTCCCTTAGAAATAGTTCTGAGGCATCTGTGACCAGATGCTGTGGCTCTCAACTCTGGGTTTCTTGCTGACACTTTAACACTATACTCAAGCAAATGCTGAGATCTGGGAACGTGGCACCACCTTTACAACAAAGTTTACTTCAAGAAAGAGGTGGTCAGCTGATAAGAAGGGTGTAAACAAGCCAACATTTTAGTCACATATAATCTGCTTGAAATGGAGGTAAAACCAAGAGTAAATGGGCCTCGGATATTGGGCCATTTGCTTTGCACAGTTAGCACAGTTATAATAAGCACTGTCTGTAAACTGTGATGGATGGTTTTTAACCAAAACTATGAACACAAGCCAACTTGTCATAAACATCATTTATGATACATCCACAGGCCTCAGTCAGTATCTGAAGCAATGTTTTGGGGCTTCTTTTCATTCTCCTCCTCACCTCTCAAAGCTTGAGCTCATCTTTTCAGTCCTCTGCATGAGGCATCGATGTGTGAGGCAGCTCTCTGAGGAAAGGCTAAACAAACAGGCTGGCCCAGGCACAAAGAGTCCGCCACTCAGAGACATGTGGCAGCAAAACCCTCTCAATCCACGTCCCCACCCCCCCAGCCACAACCTCTCACACTCCCACACAAACCCTTCCACATACCCCGAGTGTGGAGCCAAGAGAAGGAGAGATGGAGGAGGAGGGAGAGCAAATTCTGATTCCTATTCACTGAATGTCACCACCTCACAAAGGGGACCGCATGACACTGCCACTAAATCAGAGTTAATGGACTCCTTTCTCAGTCCTGCGAACATGACAGGGGGCGTGTGTGTGAGAGTAAGGGGGTGTGGGAGAGGGACGGGGGCTGGTGAGGGTGCCTGTTTGCCCCATTGAAGGGGCACATGGGCCAATGAGCCTTGTGTGATATAGTGAGAGGAGACTGGCGCGAGAAGTGTGTTTTCCAGAGGCATTAACAGCTTGCTCCATGGAAAGCCCTGTGTCTCATTCAACACTTATTTGTTTTAAGCAGTCCATAATTCACAGGATATACCAACGTGGTGTTCTCTCTAAATTGGCGGTGATTTAAAAAAGGTGAATGTTAATCATGTCCTTTGTTTGACTGTTCTGTCACGACTCTTTCAGCGCAGCTGATTTGTGTGCAAGAAGCAAAACAACATAACATCAATCACCGGCCTCTTTAACAGTAAGTACAACGCAACACAAACCATGTTGGTGCACAGGCAATCAATCAAAGCGCTGAACCGAAGTTATGGGGAACACCATCCACTGGGCTTGTGGGGCGATTGTTGATTTGCATGTGAACACGTTTATCACAATGAGGAGCCAGACTGGGGGACAGCAATTTCGGAGCCGTATGTTATCTTCCCTACAGGGCAGAACCTAATACAAGTGACCCCTCCCACCCCGCAACATCGCACCCCATCCCACACTCAAAGAGTACAGCTCCGAGGCTGTGGCGGAGATGAGTGAAGATGGCAATGGTGTCACTTGGCAGGCATTCATGGCCGCCGCTCCCCCCTGCCTTGGACTGCGCAGGGGAGATGCAGAGAGACAGAGGCACAGAGACACAGAGCCCCAGGTATCGACCTCATTAGCAGATAAAAGCAACCTTTCTCCATGACCCCTGACCCCGGAGGTTGCCATGGAGCCTTCCAGTCGAGGCATAGATGCAGCATGCTGGGATTGCTCCCAGCAGGGTAGAGTGCATATAGGCAGCTGTGAGAATTATCAAGAACCCCCTGCCCCCACCATACACAAATCCATATTCGTCCACTTCACGCGCTTCTGAACTCACTTCTTGAAGTTGTGCTGGAGCTCATGTGCTGCTCTCTCCTCTGCTTCCTGCTTGGTTTCTGTTCAGTCGTGTTAATACCAGTCAAACAGTTAAGCTCATTACATCCTGGAGTTCACCTTTGATGTGCAAGGAGGAGAAAGTGTGATAGTTTACATAAGGACCAGATGAAACGCCTACCCACAACTTTTTGCTCCGCTTGTTTCTGCTCTGCAAACTGGCCATGTATGGTGTTTGTTTTTGAGCTTCAGTGTGTGCATTCATTGTGTTGCATTATTGATGCTGTTTGTTCCAAACAGGTGAATGGGAAAGTGGTGTCAGACTTTTGGACCCCACTGTACATGTGTTGCATTTTGACTTTCAGCACTTTGGGCTTGATAAAATGACTTTTCACTCCCCTGAAATTATTCCTGTTATTTTTGTGTTTGTTATTGTTATTTTGTTGTGCAGGCTTGTTTTTTTGTAAAACTTATACAGTTTGTTTCAAAAAGTGCTATACAAATAAAGGTTATTATTATTATTTTTATTATTGTATGAAAATGGGAACATGCATAAAAGCAAAGAGGCCTTGGTTTGCGTTGTCACACTTAATATCCTTGAAGGTAAAACCTACAGGAGAAAGTGTATCAATATATTCTCCAGGGTGTGTGTCATGCATGCATGCATGTGTGTGTTTGTGCGTGTTTGTGTGTGCGCGTGTGCATGTGTGGTTGCTGGAGAATGAGAGGGGGAGGGGGGTTATATCTTGGTCACGCTGACTGAGTTTTATAAGCTGTGGCTAACCCCACTCCCCACAGCTGACTGAATATTAAATAAACAGAGCCAAGTGGCTGAATTCAGCGGAGTGAGTGCTCAGGCTAGAGAAGCACTACTTCACCAGTGCGGAGGCTCCCCCATGGGGCCCCCACATCAGCCTGTCTTATTCTTGGCAGCTGCAGAGAAGGGAGGCAGACTATGGGGTGGGTGGGTTTATGGGGTGTGTTTGGGGTAGTGTACAAGGAGGAGGAAGGAGGAGTCACTTAAAGAGGAGGAGGGAACTAGATGGAAGGGAAAGTTGGAAGGAGTGAGGAAAGAGGGATGTGGGCAAAAGAAAAATGGGGGCTGGTGTTTGCTGTGGGATGAAAATCCCAACCAGCAGCAGAAGAAAGCTGAGAGTTGCGCCGTCACTTGCTAATTTTTCTTGCGGTTTTGAGGAGAGTGGGTAAAGTCTTTCCTCCCTCAGCCTGCCTGTCTGCGTCAGAGAGTGAAAGTAAGGCAGTGTGTCAGTTTCAGTCTGTCAGCCATGAACGAACCTCCTGCCACAGCAGGCCTTCATGCTTCATCCCAAACTGCTGCTCATGTAGACACTTTCGGAGGTGATGTTTTATATTTCGGGATGTATCTGATACCAATATGAATAGTGAGCGATGCTGAAACGATGCAAGCAGAGCATCAACAACAAAAGACATCTGTCTTTTCATGATTGTTTCAAATACATATTTAAGACTGAAACGTCTCCCAGTGTAAGCTGATCCCATATATATATATATATATATATATTGATGATGATAAACTGAGCAGTATGAACAATATCAAGGCCCACCTATATGGAACACTAATTAATATTGTTAATTACACCTGTGAGCCCACTGAGAAAAAGGCCGACAGCAGTGGGCCTTTTTCACAGAGCAACAAACCACAGGTGTAAGTCATCAAAGTAGTGATGGCTGAATTCCAATTAGCTGCTTCAGGTTCAGCTGGTATTGTGCAGACTGACTCACTGGTTGTGTCCGAAATCACTCACTCATTCACTCCCCCCTACTCACTGTCCAGGGAGTTCTATGCAGAGGACTATATAGTGAGCTCATTAGTAAAATTGGAAAACACTTGGGTAATTTTCTCCACATCGTTTTTCAGTCTTTCACCACGAGCGCAATGCATGATGGTATATATTGTTTGGTTAGTGACCATTGGTTGTGGGATACTATGAGTCCACTATATAATAATTCTAACTATACATTCGGACAGCACTACAAAATGGCAAACTCCCGTAGTGGACTGTACAGGAAGTAGTGAGTGATTTTGGGCACAGCCACTGCTACACATGGTGTACAAGGACACCTGAATAACACAGAGCCGTTTCTAATGTTATCAGCAACACCTGTGCTTGTTGCACTGTGAGAAGTTAAAACGTCTCTTGTGAACCGGGCCAATGTGGCCCAATCAAGCTGCGACAGGTGTTCAGCTATGACAACTGTCTCAGGTGCAGATTTTCTTCAAGCATTTTTATTTGAGCCACAAGTCTCTGAAGCTCTTTGCGGTTCATTACCTAGAAAACACCAGCTCCCTGTCACATGTAAACATACTGAAGTATTGAAAACAAACCATAAACTGGCACTCCCTCAGCTGGACTGTGAACACACTCAGTCGCATCCTCTCTACAGGGTCAAGTCAAGACACACACACACACACACACACACACACACACACACACACACACACACTACACACTGCCTCCTCTGGAACCCCCTCCCATTCCACTTCCCAAACATCACTGTCTCACACCCTTGAGAGTTTCCTGTATTTTTTTCCATCTCAGAGTTAAAAGAAGATCTGTGGCTCAACCCCAGATTACCCCTCCACCGCCATCATTACACACACACCCACATTGCTATTCACACACACACACACACACTGTACTGGGTCCGTCCTCTGGGAACCCAAAACCGACCATTCCAGACCATGAGTTCACCGATCCCAGACAGTGAATAAAAAGCATTTGATATCAAGCTCCTGCTTGATTTATAAGGCGCTCCCACATGAACACTATCAAGTCACAGTGAGCATCTGGGCAGGTCATGGGAGCCATTTTGGACGGAGTGAATCCACACGGCTCCAGCCTCCCACACCCTGCTCTATAAACACAGCTGTCAGTCTCGTGTCTCCTGTCACTGCCAGCTCCTGTGTTTTATTCTCTCCTCTTTCACGCAATTTGAGCTGTAGGGCTGAGCAGACAGAGAGCCTCCCAGCCAGCATCCTCCTCTGTTGTTCGTGGATGTGGGAGAGTTTTGCGTACTTGCTGACTGAACTGATTGCACAGCAAAGTAATATATTTGGGAGGCTTCTTTGTGTTTACAGAGGAATCCTCGCCCAGGGCCGCACACTGCTGCAAACTGCTGGCCATGTCTAATGACTCACACCAAGAACCAGCGACACACATAGTGAGAGTTCAGCTAATTGAAGCCAGTGTCTGTGTTTTTTTGATGAATTGTTGTCCTCTTCATATCCCTCCCTAAGCGTCCTCCCACACAGTGCTTTAGACCTCCCACAGAAGACTACAAACATACATTCACATGCACTTGCAGGCACACACATCCATACACACATACTCAGCAGGCAGGTAGGGGCTGTAGCCAGGGAAATGCCGTTTCATCTTGACCCCAGGAAAGCAGAGGCACGAGTGCAGCTCATTGGTTTTCAAAGGGTGAGTGAAAAAGGAAACAGAAAGATCGAGAGTGATAGACAAAGAGAGAAAGAGCTTTGTGTGTGCGGTGGAGGAAGAAGGAGAAGGAAGGAAACAGCGAGAGGTAGAAGGGAGCCGCTCGCTAAAAAACTCTCTGTGGACTCCCCCCTGCTTCCCTCTCCTGCAGCCCCATGCAGGTCGGCGTTCCCCCTCGCGCGCCTTGTGTGGTCCAGAACTCCGAGTCATTCCCAAACAATCTGCATTAATCCAGGGAACGAGAGGCCTGGAGCACAGCGCTGCCAGACTGCCAGAGGACCCTCACCCTGGCCTGTACTGATGCACGCTACACTACATCCACTGTACACACAGACACACACGCAAATAGACTCATGCAGCCTTTAATCAGAGTAGTGGTGTGTTGTATTGTGCAATATGGTACAGCAGACGTTGACTTAGCATGAGCAACATCACACAGCACACCACATCACAGACATGTGTAAATGTGCCAGATGCTATCAAGACTCAGGTTTAGAGAAGAAGTGGTCTATCACAGCAGGTTTTGAAAGTCAATTCACAAGTCTTCATAGACTTTTTGAGTTAGAAGTTTTTCAAGTCTCTGACGGTATACACATATTTGTGTGCACATGGTTTCCCTGTGCAGCGAGAGATTATTACTGACTTTTTGGGGGTGATCACTTTCATTTTCATCTCAAAATGAAGTGGTTTATAGTTCTTCTCCTGACATGTTTTAAACTATGTAAAAACTCTCTGCTATGAAAAATATTTTTGTTTGACAGTGTTTTTTCCACATAAAAAAAAAAAAAAAGAATCAAAAACTGGCACTGTAAGCACATCTACACTTACTTCCACATTGAAAAATCTGGATCAGGCCTTGTGCCCAGGCCACCAGGTGAAAGAGCAGAGCGTATCAAGATGATGAGTGGAGGAAACACTGGAGCGACTCAGCCACATGTTTGAGCCTCAGCCTTTGTTGCAGTAATGTCACCGTGTGCTGAGCCATCACACTAATGTGTGCAGTATTAGTATTAAAGTATTTATATGCAACTCTACATATAAAAGATGATTAATATAGTAAATATTATATATAATTAATTTATTTTCATCTATATCTTTTTTTTGTTGATGAACACCTTCATTCTTCAAGGTGCACTTGACCAGTTTCTGTTGAAGGATCATCATTTTTCATTCCCACAGCCCTATGTGGGCGCTTTGCATCGAACCAGGGGTTTTTAGGTTTGTTGTACACTTAGCCTCTGTGAAGGGCTCACACTGACCAGAGCCTGCACCACTCCCATCCCACCCCCTCCCTCACATGCAGGCCCAGGCATCTGGAATTAGCCATCATCATGTGTTGCAGCCTGGAATGTATATTCCTGGCAGTGCTCAGGGTAAATTGCTGTAATCAGCCATTACTCTAATTCAGTCATTTACCTGACTTTACACATTCATCACTTTCATATAATTCTAGGCACACAGATGATGAATTGGAGTGTTTGTCCCCCCCCCATCCCGCAACCCCATCCCACCCTGCTGTAACAGTCCAAAAAACATGTCTCGCCAGGGGACCAAACTGAACTCCCCCTGCAGCCTCTTACAGACTAATCACCAGCTCTGACCAGCCATTAGTCAGTCAGTTCAGACACCCTGACACCACGTCCGGTACCCCAACCCCATCCAACCTCGCTCCCCAGCACACAGGCCAGAAGGTGGGTGTGCTGCTGCTGGGAGGTTGGCTGGATGGAGCTATGGCGAGGAACCAGGTCACTAGCTCCCTTACGGCCATTACTGTAATTATAGTTGGCGTTGTTAATTGTTTTTTGTTGGGCCTAATGAGGTGGGGGTGGGGGGGCTGGCCTGATGCAATTAGGGAGGACGAAAAAGGTGGAGGGAGGTTTGGGTGAGACAGGGGGTGAGTGGGGAAGCCAGAACGGGAGGAGGCGAGTGGGCGACGGAGTGCGGGATTGAATTGTCAGTCCGGGTTATGATTAGGAGGCGCAGATGCGACCATGTGAGAAATGAATTTCATGCTCGTTGATTCTGCGATTTCTCCTGGAATGTGGGGGTTCACTGCGGAGCTCCTCAGACGGAGGACTAACCAGCACTTTGTGCTCTAACTCACACAGATAGAACGAAAGGCGGAGGAGGAGAAGAGTGTAAACAAGGACTCATCATGTGGAAGAAGTTGGTACTTTAATCTCCTCCTTGAATATCCTCTGTCTCATAGAAGTCGCAATAAGGTGTGCACAAAAATTTAAAATTGTACAATTACTATTTTTATTATTACAATTTGTTTAGATTTAGTTTGTTTATTAAATTCTTTCATTGATTTGTCTTTAATTTAAGGCAGTTAGCTGTCATTATAAAGCTCTGTAAACTATTATGATTATTATTAATATACATTCAGATGCCATACACACAACACTTGTGCGTATAGTTTGTTGTCAAACGTGCAGAACAGTAATGTCCTAAACAAGCTGACTGACTTTGACCCCTCTGACAGAGCGGATTTGTGTTATTGGACACACATGGGAGGAGAGGTTACACTATGAGCGTGACAATTAATAAGGGAATGTCAAATAAATATTCCCTAGTGTTTTTGCAGGGATGCGTCAGTTTGGATTAAAGGGCTGAGTCTGAAGAAAAGGCGGGAAGCATGATGTATCCGTCACTGTGGGAACAACAGAGCCCTAAGTACACTTCTCTCCCTTTTGACTCCCTATGTGAGCACATTTTTTCCATTTCTGTTTGGAGTGTCAGCGAATTGTGTGACACAAGGGGAGAGCAGGGTGACTGGGGCGGGTGTATGTATGGAGATGGGTTGCCAGGCCAGGCACTGTTTACTCTGGCCAATACTAGTTGTGGATACCAACTGCCAACCTGCTGTCTCACCAGCAGCTTCCCGCCCCGCATTACTCCCCCACCCTGCTTGCTCTCCCAGGCCAAGGTTGGACGCACACAGCAGGATTTCTTGGATCAGACAAGCAGCGGAGATGCTGGCCAAGTGGAGTCCTCATCATGAGAATACAAGCATCAGGGTTCAGGTTTATTTGTCATGGAATTGAGCAATTTTTGTTTTTCAGCATGAAAAGAACACAAAACATCAAAAACAATCCAAATCGGAGCTACAGTTCATCATGGTTCATTGAGAGCAATTAAGAATTACAGTTATTCCTAATTACACTGAATTTCCCGTTATAGCACAGTGGTGTTGGAATAAATGACGCTTGTAATTATTTGTCCTGACCAGAGGAACCAGAGCGTAGAGGCTGGAATTAAGAGTGAAGGGTGAGAACACTTTGGTGGAACTTGATGACATGATTTTCCTCGTCCAGTTTTTCTGCAGCTCCTCTAAAAAAAAGTTAGAAGAAACACAGATTCATTATGATATAAAAACAACAACACAGAAATAGATTGCTAAACCAAGCTAATTTTCCATTAGCCTCATTCAGGCCACCACTTAGAGGCCACCGCTCTACTATCCCAGATTTTAAAGGTCCCATATTTGATATTTTTCCAGTGTTTTATTTGAAGTGTTTATATCCATAAGAAGGTATATTTGTGGTTTCAAGAACCAAAAACCATCTCAGTGTAGTTTTACATCTCCTCTCTCAGGTTTCTCTCTGGTGCTCTAGTAACAACAGATCAATGGGCCAATCAGAAGAGAGTCTCTGAGTCTCTCCTCTGATTGGCTGACTGTTTTCTAAGTGATATGGCAGATTTGAGGTAAACACTCAGAGAAAGCAAATCCTGCAAGGTTGGATGGTGAGTCCAGGTGAGTCAGGGTTGAGGCGTAGCTTAGAGTGGTGACTGCTTTGTTGTGACATTACAAAGTTACAGAAGTCCTGATGGCTCGTTTTAAGGCTCAGTTTCAGGCTGTGTGCATTCGTCTGTGGACTGAGAGCTTTGATACTTTCAAAGTATTAATATAGAACCAAGACCTGCTTTATAGTCATAAAAGACATGGAAATCTCACTTTATACATATGGGACATTTAAAGTGGGCTTTAATTTTAAGTTAGAACCACAGTTTGAATTGGTACATGGAGCCATACAAGATACAATTAAGTCCCCAGCTTTAATTGTCAATATGTTGGCAATAAATGGGTTTTACCAAGTGATCAAACTGTCCACTGGAAACATCTTAATGATGAATTAAAATGCTAATAGGCTAACAAGATGGAGGAGGACTTCTACCCACTGAATGCATTTTTCACCACCTTGCAACCCAAAAGTAATGAGTTTTTATTGATTTATGAAATTTGATATAGTCTCTACGGTAAAATGCTTTTAATGAAAAGATGCATTATGTGGGGATTTGCACTGGGCACTGCTAACTCTAACCAAACCTCTGCTGGTCAGCCCTGGTTCAGTCAGTGGGTTCAGGCAGTGGGTTCCTGAACAGTGAGGTAGTGCACATGCTGTAATAGGGTGTCAGTGAGACACAGTGTTGTGTCTGCCCACAGGGGACATCGCATCATGGAAAACCAAGAACTGAACAGTGCCTGTGCAGAGCGGGACATTGCGTAAAGTTTTCAGCAGCCTTGTCGGAAACGAGTCAACAAACTCCTGTAAGCGTTTGTCGCGCCATCGGCCCTGTCTGCACCTCACAGTGTGTGAGAACGCACAGGTGCAGATCACAGTTCGTGTGTGTACATGCGTGTTTGTTTGAGCATGTGGCTCTGCACAGGGCCCTGCTTGTGCCTTTCCTGCTGGGTTTGTTAATGAAGGAGTGTAATTGGATTTTTTGGGTTGGTGCAGGGGCGTTCGGGAGAGGGCGGGGACAGTCCAACCCCCCGGAGACAGAGGAGATGAGGGGGACAAACCTGCAGGCTGGATTACCACTGTGCCCTTTTCTCTCTTGCTCTGTCTTCCCAAGGTAGGGGATTATTTTTTGTATGAGTGGGGAGGCTGGTGAGAGCGTTTCATGAGTTCAGCTTGTTAAGATAAAGGGCAGGTCATGCAAGGCCACTCAAATTCTGCTTTGAATGGAAATGTTAAAGGGATAATCTATTGTAGGTCAGCTGTTGCTATTCAAACCACAACATCCATCACATCCAAGAACTTGTGAGACACTATTCTCAAGTGTAAATCTTTGCACGCTGAAAGAGTGCTCATAAATTCAGCAAATTATATTTTTATGACATGAAACTTATGAAACACTTGTGAGTGTGACTAAAGTCCACCACGGATGAAAATTAACCTCACTTGGCCAGTTCATTTACTGAGCTGTTTACTGCCATGCTCTTTTCCTGTTCAATGAACAGACTGAAAGAAAAAATGGAGGTTGAGCCTCTCAGATATGGCCTGACAATGGTAAAGAGAAGAGGGAGGTTCTGCAGATTTTTTTTTCCACCAACAAAAGCAGTGAAACAGAGGGAGACATGCAGTGAGGGTGAATACAGGTTCGCCGTCCCTCTCACTCCTTCCCACACTCCCTCATTCCCTCTCTCTTCGCTGGGCCATTGTCCACTGTCCCCCGACCTCCCCGTCTTCCGGCTGGGACTGGAGTAGTTCCCGATGGCCGCAAACAGGATTAGGGGCAGCCACGGCTCCAGTCATTCTCTGTGGATTTGGGGGTGTTACTGCAGCTTGGCTGGGCTGTGGTACTTTAATTACCCTGCCACCAGGGGGCCTCAGAGTGGCCTGGCAGGTAACAAGCAGGGAGCGGGGGGAAAAGCTTCTATCTTTACATGGGAATAATCCCCGAGCCACTCTCATCAGGTCAACTTGTGCTGAGCACTGACAACCACTTTTAACCCTAACTGCTAAGCTTTAGCGCCAATGGCAATTTAGTTTTTTTATACACACTGATCAGGGAAATTATATTTTAAACCAGTAGCCGTCCTTATTTTGTTACCTAATTTATAAAAAGTTAAAAAATATTTTAAATGTACTCTTTATGCCAGTAACTTAAATTTATTACACAACTTTGGCGTTACCCACTCCATAAACGGACTGCCGTCACATGATTCTTCTGTGTAGGTCATCATTGTTTTAAAAGGGTTCAATCATTCAGTTCAATCATATCAATTTACATTACAATTACATTTACATTTAACATGTCAAACACACTTAAATGGTTAATTTTTCAGTTAGCATCATGTTGTCTGCGTGAGATGTGATCAAAAATATTAATCTTCTAATGTGTGTGTTTTTTCCACAAAAACAAACAAACAAACAAACAAACAAAAATAACCAAAAGGCCAAAATTCAATCGTAAATTGTCACAAATGAGCGATAACAAAATGAAAAAGGTAACACCCTAAATTAGTATAAAGCATTCAACAGTTACAACAGGGTCCAACTCATGGTCAGATAGTACTCAAGTGATTTGGTAATTTGAAAATTGCTGTGTGTGTGTATCATGGCAACAGGGCCGCAGGCTGTTTGTTTATCTGTTGTCTAAGTGACAAGATGAAGACAGTGCTCAAAGAGGGGAACATCTCACTGTTTGCTTAGGCTACATTACTGTTTTCACATCCCTGTAATTCCCAGAACAGACCTGCTGCACCTGCTAATGACTGACAGACTTCATATGAGCAGAGAGAAGATTCTCCTCTCCACAGCCAAGAATAGAGTCACAGCAGTTAACATTACTGATTTTATGCCTTTCACTTCATGCATTTTTTGTAATGAGATTGAGAGATTTTCTGGTGTATTATTCCGAAGAGGCTGAGGTGTAATCTTATTACAGTATATTTACAACAATGTTTTGCATGTCATGGATGCAAAATACATCCTAGGGTAAAATGACTGAGAGTGGGATGAGAAAATGTGGTACAGACTTAAAATGCCAACATCTGGACCTGGCTTAATGTCACTGTTTGTTAAGTGTGAGAGTGTATTTGTGAGTCCGTGTGCATGTGTGTGTGATGGCAGATACAGTGAGTGTGTGTGCTTGTGAGCGGGCAGGGTCTACGGAGAAGGAGGCAGAGCGCGGGCACAGACAAAGGTAAGCCTGTGTGCCCCTTCCACTGACGACCTGTGGAAAATTCCCCGTCGGTGCTGCGCCAAGATGCCTGGCCCTGCGAGGTGGGACTCAGGAGGAATGTGAGAGGCAGACGTGACCAGGAGTGCCAGCCCTTAACCAAGGCAAGAGAAGGTGAGAGGGGTCACAGAAAGTAATGAAAACATGCCTTACATCAGTGTAGTGTAGGCGACAATAAAACCCATGTAAAATCCAAGAGAGCACATGATTTTTTACTCAGTCACTGAGTGGAGTGCTGCTCAGTAGCATCGCGCTCAATGCAGCGTCTGGTTGGTGGAAGGGACATTGCAAGTCTGTGCTCCCACAGTATACAGTCCCTCATTCCAGTATAGTAAGGAAACATTCATGCTGGATCACAGTTCAGTGTTGACAGGAAGCAATTTAACTGAAAGGAACAATTACATATTCACAGCTTCAAGCATGAACAAGTCTGATGAAGAGCTGAGTGGCCTGCTGGTTGGATAAACTGTTACCTCAACTGTCCATTTGGCAAAGAGAGCAAAGCAGTAAATCCCATCAGTCTTACTTGATGTAAATCAGGGATCTCCAGCCTTTTTTTTTTTACTCTGAGAGCTACTTTGACAAAATAAATGATCAGAGAGCCACTCATGTCTTATATTACTGGTTACATTTATTCACATATCGTATCAGAACACTCAAACTGAATATCAATATCCATAACTCACATTTTGCACCAAAAACATCAGAAACTCACATCAGTGTCAATTTTGTGTCAAAAAAAGAGTCATGATTCAGTCAAATCTGCTCAGAAATCAGAGAAAAAAGAAGCTCCTAATAATCCAGTGATAATTGTCAGTGCGTCCAATGGAACATAACAAACAGGAACTTAAAATAGATAAATCAGGACACTTCATTTTACAAAATATAAATGAATATAGGCCAACAGAAATTGTGGCTGAAGTTGAAGTCCAAAGGTTAACTCACTGTATCCATGGCAACATAATTCCTGTTTGTTGGAAAGGTTTAGTTTGTATCTGTTCTGTTAGAATCAGAATCAGAATCAGAATCAGAATCAGAATCAGTTTTATTGCCAAGTATGCTTTCACATACAAGGAATTTTTCCTGGTGATTGGTGCAATTGATCAGCAACAGTGGGGCTCTCTAGCCTTGTTGATGAGGCTAATAGCAGATGGGAAGAAGCTATTTTTGTGGCGAGAGGTTTTGGTCCTGAAGGACCGCAGCCTCCTGCCAGAGGGGAGTGTCTCAAAGAGTTTGTGTCCAGGGTGGGAGGAGTCAGCTACAATCTTCCCTGCACGCCTCAGAGTCCTTGAGGCGTACAGGTCCTGGAGGGACGGAAGATTGCAGCCAATCACCTTCTCAGCAGAGTGGATGATACGCTGCAGTCTGTTATTGTCCCTCTCCGTGGCAGCAGCGTACCAGATGGTGATGGAGGAGGTGAGGATGGACTCAATGATGGAGGTGTAGAAGTTCACCATCATAGTCCTTGGCAGGTTGAACTTCTTCAATTGCCTCAGGAAATACATCCTCTGCTGAGCTTTTTTGATGAGGGAGCTGATGTTTAGCTCCCATTTGAGATCCTGTGTGATGGTGGTTCCCAAGAAGCGAAAATGCTCCACGGTAGCCACGGGGGAGTCACACAGGGAGATGGGGGTGGGTGGGGCTGGGCTCTTCCTGAAGTCCACTATCATTTCCACTGTCTTCAGAGCGTTTAGCTCTAGGTTGTTCTGCCTGCACCAGGTCACCAGACGCTCAGTCTCCCACCTGTAGGCAGACTCATCGCCATCAGAGATGAGTCCAATGAGAGTGGTGTCGTCTGCAAACTTCAGGAGCTTGACAGACTGATGGCTGGAGGTGCAGGTGTTGGTGTACAGGGAGAAGAGCAGAGGAGAAAGAACGCAGCCTTGTGGGGATCCAGTGCTGATGGTCTGGGAGTCAGACACGTGCTTTCCTAGCTTCACGTGCTGCCTCCTGTCAGACAGGAAGTCAGTGATCCACCTGCAGGTGGAGTCAGGCACGCTCAGCTGGGAGAGCTTGTCCTGCAGCAGAGCCGGGATGATGGTGTTGAAGGCAGAGCTGAAGTCCACAAACAGGATCCTGGCATAGGTCCCTGAGGAGTCCAGGTGCTGGAGGATGAAGTGGAGAGCCATGTTGACGGCGTCGTCTACAGACCTGTTGGCTCTGTAGGCGAACTGCAGGGGGTCCAGGAGTGGGTCAGTGATGGATTTGAGATGGGACAGGACAAGACGCTCAAATGATTTCATGACCACAGAGGTCAGGGCAATGGGTCTATAGTCATTTAGTCCTGTGGGCCTTGGTTTTTTGGGGACAGGGATGATGGTGGAGGATTTGAAGCAGGCTGGCACGTGGCAGATCTCCAGTGAGGTGTTGAAGATGTCTGTGAACACTGGAGACAGCTGATCAGCACAGTGCTTCAGGGATGATGGAGAGACAGAGTCAGGACCGGCTGCTTTGCGGGGGTTCTGCTTCTTAAAAAGCCTGTTGACATCTCTCTCCAGGATAGAGAGAGACGTTCCTTTGGTAGGGGAGGAGGAGGGGGGTTCTGATGTGGCTCTGATGTGGAGGTTAGTGTCAGGCTTGTCCCACTGTCTTTCAAAGCGGCAGTAGAACTCATTCAGATCGTTGGCCAGACGGAAGTCATTAATGGAGTGGGGGGGTTTAGGTTTGTAGTTAGTGATCTTTCTGAGCCCTTTCCAGACAGAAGCAGAGTCATTGGCTGAGAACTGGAGCTGAAGTTTCTCAGAGTACAGTCGTTTAGCTTCTCTCACCGCTTTGCTGAACCTGTACTTGGACTCTTTAAACTTGTCCCTGTCCCCGCTCCTGAAAGCTTCCTCCTTTTGCCTCCTGAGCTGACTGAGCTTAGCTGTGAACCAGGGTTTGTCATTGTTATAACTCACCCTGGTGCGTGATGGGATACAGCAGTCCTCACAGAAGCTGATGTATGACGTCACAGCCTCTGTGAACTCATCCAGACTGTTGGAAGCAGTCCTGAACACCTCCCAGTCAGTGCAGTCCAAACATGCCCGCAGATCCTCTATGGCTTCACTGCTCCACTGCTTTGATGTCCTCGCAACAGGTTTACACAGTTTTAGTCTCTGCCTGTATGTGGGAATCAGGTGGACCATCACATGGTCAGAGTGGCCCAGTGCAGCCCGGGGGACGGCGTGATAAGCACCACTGATTGTGGTGTAACAGTGGTCCAGAGTGTTCCCCTCTCTGGTCGGGCAATTAACAAACTGTCTGTATTTGGGCAGTTCATGACTGAGGTTCCCTTTGTTAAAGTCACCAAGGACAATAACTACGGAGTCCGGGTTGGTCTGCTCCACACACAGTATCTGGTCTGCGAGCGCCCGCTGTGCCTCCTGCACGTTGGCCTGTGGTGGGATGTAAACACCGACCAGGATGATTGAGGTGAACTCACGGGGGGAGTAGAAGGGCCTGCAGTTTATGATGAAAGTCTCCAGGTCAGGAGAACAGTGCTGCAGGATCACTGTCACGTCTCTGCACCAGCCACTGTTTGCATAAAAGCAGATTCCTCCAGCTTTATAGATGAAGCTGGATAGCTTCCTTATCCAGAAGCTATCACTGCATGTCACTGACAACATATCTGATGTTAACAAACTTGACAGTGCAACAATTATCAAATGTGGCAGTTCTGTCTGTGAATTCGATTTAGTTACATCTGGAGTAGATTTACTGAGTTTGTAAAGTTTGTACTATGCAGCCATGGATTGTACAGACTATATTCTCTGAACCTTTGGGTGAGCTGCATTAAAATAGGGGGTGAGCCACTGGTAGCTTTCAAGCTGCCTGTTGGAGACCCCTGATGTAAATTATTTGAGTATGAGCAGTATGAAAATCCATTAAAAGGCTTAAAATGAAGAGCAGTGCAGGTAGGTGGAAGCTGATGTAAATATTCTTACCATCAGATGGGTTGTGTTTTGTCTTCAGTGGTAGATTGAGTGTGACCTTGCCATTAGAATAGAATAGAATAGAATAGAAAGCTTTATTGTCATTATATGTTAGATATAATGAGATTGCAGGTGCTACTCCATTTGTGCTTTAGAAACAGATAAACATGACAACCAATATGAACATGACACAGACAACCAGATAAAACAATAAAAAGCGATGACGTACATGCTAAATATAAAAATGATGGTATACATATCTATAATAGAAAGTGAAACGTGGAGGGTAAATTGCAAATTCTACAACAACCCACCTTTGTTTGCTCATTCAAATAGCTCAGAACCTCCAATCACTTCTCTTTCACTGCGGCTTTATTTAAGGCAGCTGTCCTCGGGCAGTTCACCTGGTTGCCTGGCCCCCGAGGTGTCAATCTGGACCAGGTGTCCCTTCTTACCCATCACCTCTCTGGTGAGACATGTCTGACCTACAGGAAGTTGCCAAAATATCCCACCCCACCTGCAGTGAAGGCCTGCAATTCCTCCAGCCTCCGTCCTCTCCACCTCTGACAGCTGGAAGATACGCTACAGTGACTGTGAACTTCCAGCAACGGAACTGCTTAAATGTGCAACTTTGCTAATGAGCGTGAGTTACTGCCTCGGATGGACATTTACAATGAATTATGAACAATTATTAGGGCAGTGGGGTGGCATAGTGATTAGAAAGTCTGTCTCTCAAGCAGAAAGCCCTGAATTCAATCATGTTTGACAGCGAGATCCCTCAGGGTGCGGCTCTGTAGCTGATTTGGCGCTTTGACGGCCTTGTGGCAGTGAGGTAAGCACAATGACGAGATTCTTCTTTTTCTTCTAGAATATCACTAAAAATGTGGTAGTGTTACTCATATGTCCCTTTATGGCCCTCTAAGAGGAGCAGTATATCTTTCCCAGAGAATCATTTGTATAGCGTAGTGATATTCACTGTGTTGTAATGGGTGCAGGGAGGAAATTGTCCTGTCTGCCAAGCCTCCGTGGATCCTGACAGAGGCTCCACTGGGGCTACTGAGCCTCCTTCAATCAGACCCGGGAGCCGCCAGGACCCATGCATCTGGTCCTGCTTAGGGCAGCCCCCAGCCTCTCCTGAATAACGTAACAATCATTTGCTTTTGCTCCAGTTTTCTACAACAGTGAAGCTGCAGAGGGGCGCTCAGACAAACTGCTGGGTGTGCTCCTCTGCTGTGCAACCAAAGCATGCGTGAAAACAGTCAGGGTTTGGAGGAAACACATGCGCAAATACATAAATAAACACACATATGGAGATTCACATACACAATGGAGAGAGAAAAAGGTCAGCTCTGCCTTGCCCCCACCCTTGTAGACATTCCTGGAGCACCTGCACTCACTTAATATTTTGGCAGGAGTGGAAAAAAAGCTTCTCTGCTCAGTGCCTGTCATGTTTGTTCACTGAAGGAAACAAGTTTGGTTTTAATTAGAGCCTCTGCCAAAAGCTGAGGTAATTGCCACTCTGTATGTCTTGCTTTCTTTTTAAAATTTCTTTTCTCTGTTGTTGCCTCATATACTTTAAAACAGAGCTGAGTGGAGCTCATGTTTCCAGACAGTAAAAAAACAGCATTTGTCAGAGCATCCGTTCAGTGCGGTCAGTGGGTGCATCCAAGCTGGAAATTGAAAAAACAGAAAAGGTGTGTTGTCATTAGTTACACATGACATACAGTTCATTATGAGGAACATAATCTTTTGGATAATTGCTCTGTTCATCCAAACCCAACCTCCTTATGTCTATATGTCTGTCTCTCTGGCAGCCTCTGGCCTAGAACAAGGTTTTGTCCTCGAGGCGTCCGGGGTTCCGCTCCCCCACCCCTGCCTCTGCTCCTACGCCCCACACCCCCTGCTCTTCCCCCCACCTGTAACCCAGCTGTGGCCTCGTGCAGCTCATGAAAATTCCCACCAAATTATTCTGACAAAACACCAACATCTGCTGCAGGGAGACACGCCCCTCATTACGCACACATGCACACATACATGCAAACACTCATTTACATATTAAAGGTCAACTCTCTTTAGAGCCTTTGGTGCAAACACATGTTGACATTCCTACGGTGGCCAAGAGAGCTCAACACATTGCAACTCAATATAATAGAAAGGAAAGAAAACACCTTCATCACTTTGACGACATATATATTACATATGCATACTCGACATACAACATAAATAATAATGCTGCAGAAACACAGACATGCTACACACTACAACGCTTCTAGGGGACACTAAAAACTGATAAACACATGAGTGATGAATAAAAGACTTGGAGCAGCCCATGTGCAATTGTAATACATGTATATACACTGAATTTCCATATATGACATATATTGTAATAATGTGTAGCCCAAATATGTCTATTTATATCTTATATTGTAGACGTATATTATGTAAATATATATCCATCCCAGAGCCTGTCAATATATATGTCGAAATTATATAATAATAACCCTAAACAGAAGGGTCCAAAAGACTGACACCACTTGCCTAGAACTGAGAGACATATTTAAAATGAATTTTGAATTCTGAGAAATTGATCAACAAAATATATATGAGCATAGAGATTTTTTTATATGTATGTTGTTTTAATAAACTTGCATATAAAATTCAATATATATTGTTAACATATATGGTAGCAACATGTTATACCATATAAAGATTCATAATATAGATATTTCAAATATTATGAACATATACAAATTTTATTATGGGTATTTCATATATGTTATAAACATATATCTTCATATATCCAGGGGATGTATATTTGTATATGTGACATACATGGCAACATCAGTCTTGTTATAGGGACATCTATTACATTTCTGTTTGGGTGAGTGCACAACCAGTGTCTTCAACAATATTGGAAACGTGTAATCTGAATATTAGAATATGAAAATGTTGTCACCTCATTTTGTTCCCTTAAATACATGTTCTCTTTGTAAGATGCAGTCCACTCAGCTCTGTCAGCCATCGTATGTACAGATTCTCACACATGAATGCAAGGACGGATGTAAAACACATACAAAAACACGACAGCCTCGTCCTTCATCCCGCTGCTCTGCTGTGTGTCATCACACCATGGGCAACCAGTCACAACGCTGAGACTGAGAGGGTGTGCTTGAGACAGGAAGACATTTTTGATTTGTCTGTCTGTCAATAAATGGATGAGAATCAGGGATGTATTTTCTCCCAGGTTTTTCTCGGCTGGGCCTCAAATGACTTGAGCACATGCTGAGCCTTTCAGAGGGGCTTTTATTTTGATTTGCACCAGCAGGGGATGGAATGGAGCCTGCTCGGTCTCTCTCCATCGGAGCCCCTGTGGACCCATCAGAGCCGTGCTCCAGTCCAGAGATGAGACGCCATGGCGCTGATTTACTATTCAGAGGTTATTCATCGCCTGTGGATAAAAAGACAATTGAATTATGTTGTTGGAAAAGTCAAGCCTGGGCCAGAGCAGTTCAGGATGGATGATCTGCGTGAACCGAGACGGAGTGACAAGAGAGAAAGACAGATAGAAAGAAAATGTCTGATCTTTCTGATTGCTCCAGGCAACTTCCTGTTTCCCTGATCAGTTCTATGTGCCGATGAAAAACAGAGAGAGGAGTGCTGCTGGCAGTCAAGCTGCTGATATTCCCCAAGAAAAGCTCAGGGTCAAAGGGTGAGATCTGAGCTTCGAGAACATAATTGTACTCAGGTGTATGTGTTCAGATGGACACGGACAATACCTCACCAAAATTACATCTTTTGAATGTCCAGTATGCACACTCAACATATATAAATATGTAACTCTCCTGCTGCAATGTTCCCTCTTTGTGGCTCAGGCGCTGTGTCAGAAGAAGCAAAAAGTATGTGGTGATTTACTGACGAAGTGATGGTTGTTTGTTTGGATGGTTACCTCACCAAAATTACGTCTTTTGAATGGCCAGTATTCACACTCAACATATCTAAATACATGACTTCCCTGCTGCAGTGTTCCCTCCTCGTGACTCAGGTGCTGCATTTGAAGTAGTGTAGAATATATAGTGATTTACTGACAAAGTGATGGTTGTTTGTTTGGATGGTTTAAGAAGTTTCTCTTGGCACTTTAATAATGTTTTTGTTGTGATTGTTGGTCTTCACTGGAATCTATTGTGACTTCTGTGAATTCAAGCTGACGGCAGCTGCTGTCCTCCGCAAAGGAGCAAGCTACAAACTCTATAGGGCCAACCTCCTATAAAAGTACACATTAAACTCATTAAAACATATCAACAACTCTAAACTATTACATGTGCATTTCAAAAATATTGGCTGGTTGATTTGGGAGAGGTCTATTTAGACTTATAATGGCCCTAATGCAGACACTGTGGGCACTGGGCCTCTTATTAAATGACCATCATGTCATAACTGTTAAATGTCCAACATGGATACAGTTGTTACTGCTGTTATGAAGAAAGAATCATCAACTGATGTTGAAGTTTTCAGCTGTCAGGTCTGAAAACTCATTGGTTCCACGCCCAGCAGTAAAATTGTTTCTTGGATGTTTTACTTCCTTCCCCTCAGTGACATCATGCTGTTAGTGTTGACCTGCCATCAGTGCAGCAAAACTTAAATTATACAGACCGGCCCACATTTTGCCATTTGTGGACTATTTAATTCAGTCACATCTCAGGTGAAATAAACCACGAGAGAAGCTCAATACGAAGCTCTCCAGGCTCTGTGGCCACATTCTGCGTGTTTCCTATTAAATAGCTTTTTAATCACTGCTGCAGAAATGTCTATGGCAGATGCGCTGAGGTGTTGGCAGGACATATGTTGTTTTTGAAGGACAGGGATGTTTTACCCATTTCCCATCACCCATGTGGAATCACTGATATTAAATTGAAAATACACATTGGAATCCAGGGACACACAGATTGCACAAATTTAAAAACATCAACAAATGGAAAAAACATATAACAGCACAAATCTCTGTATCCAGAGGTTGAGTCTGTTGGGTGGCCTTTGCTCAGGGGGTGGCCCACCATGGCATGGCATGTTATGAGTGTTGATTGTATACAGTGTGAGTATCAATTGTAACACCCCCTCCTCTGTTCGCCAAAGTGAACATAGCTCCCTGCGTCCTTCGCCTCCCAGGACACAGAAGGTGAGCTGGACCCTGGCCCAGATAAATGTGCCGTCCGTTCCAGCTGGGGTTGTGTCAGGATCTCCCGGGCGGTGGGGACAGGCCCGTCTTTGTCCAACAGGAGCTGCGTGTGGTTCAGTATCTTAAGAGAGTCATAATCACATTGGTGATCGGGGTGTTAACTGGCCCCCGCAGCTGTCAGAAAGCGATGCACCCTGGGAATGCATGACGAAGGCACCGCTGGTCCTTGGCGTGCGGGTTGCAGTATGTGTTAATCTCCAGGCGCACACAGCATGCATACATGTCTATTCAACTCTGCGAGGGTAATATGGGTGGATGCCCCATTTCTTGTCCAAACACACCAACAGCTATAGCAACAAATCAGCAGCTTCACCATGTGTAATTTAATTGCCTTACGAAAAGCATCTGTCTAGGACATTGTGTCAAAGCATTGTGAGCGTCGTTGTGATATATCTTTGAACAAATTCCAAACCACAGTAAATGACTAGAATCAAAAATAAACATAACAACATGAAACAACAATATAATTTAGGAACAAAAAAAAAAAACCCCACAAAGCATCATCTGCTTCAAATCAACCCGGAAACATTCCCTCTTTGCTGAAAAGACATTTGGAGGCCTTTTGATGCGTGAAGGGTGACCCAAAAATAGCCTGGTGGTTAGGCAAGGGGATCTATGGGGCATTGCAGGGAACTCTGTTCATGACCCACACTCAAGTACCTCCTGCCCAGGGGCTGATTCATGAGCAGGGGTCAGTCCTTCAGAGTATATATCAGGTTCTCAGTTTGTTGCTTTTAGCAGCTGTTATTGCATTTAAGAGACTGAGCTGCCCCTACTGAGTCACAGGCATGAGTAGAGGGGCAGTACTTTGCCCTTAAGGGCCCCAGCGTGAAGGCAGAGCAGGAGGTGGGACCTTCACGATGACGCTACGGTACTACGACCGGGCCCAGGCAGGGATGTGGTAGCGCCAGACCATGCCAGGCTGTCTCCAGGCTGGCAGGCAAGGCAGCACAGGCTAGGTGGTCCAGCCTTGTTTACCCCTTCAGCCGCAAGCACAGACTTGTTTAAACAAAGTGGGTGCCTTCATAAGCCTCCCCTCGGCCTGTGGACGTCATCAGGCAGGCGCGTGTTGATGTGGCCTTTCCCTGGAGCACCCTGGACTGTGTACTCCAGAAAGAGAGAGAGAGAGAGAGAGAGATGTTGCCAGCTGCAGGACTCAGACCACAGCACCCCTCTCCCAGTTGTTTGAACAGATAACTGTGGGCCAAAACGATGGTAGAACAGCATCAAAATCTTGGCTCTCTGGCAGGCCTGATTAACATTTGGATCCTAAAGTCGAACCTTCGAGCCAACGATTCAACATTCTTCCAGTCCACAGTGCTGCCAGTTCCTTCTGTGATCGCTGTATACTCACTCCATCACCTGTTGCCTGCTCCTTGCAGGTGAGCCTAACTGAAACTGTGCTTGAGAGCACATTTAGCTTAAAAAAATATCTCTTTCAAAGGACTGATCATAATGATCAGTGGCATAATGATGGTTGTAAGAGTAGTAACCAAAAAAAGCTAAAACCTGTAGGACCCAACATTGTATTACAGAGACAGATGGGTAATAGAAAAGGTTACAACCATAGAGCTGGTCTGTGACCTAAAAGTGGATCCACTGGAATTTAAAAGAAGTTGGAATTAAGCCAGTTTAGCCAGTTTAAATGTCCCATATTTTATACTTTTCCAGTGTTTTACTTGAAGTTTTGATGTCCATAAGAAGATATATTTGTGGTTTTAAGGACCAAAAACCATCTCAACGTAGTTTTACATCCCCTGTCAAATTAACAAAAGGTCACTGACTGTTTTCTGAATGATGAAATAAAAATATAGCAGATTTCAGGTAAACACTCAGACACCCACCAGGGTGGGGCGGGGTTAGGGTTAGGGCATGGATGAGAGTGGTGACGCTTTGTTGTGACATCACAAAGTTATAGAAGTCCTGATGGCTCTTTTTCAGGCTCAGTGTCTGAATTCAGGCTGTGTGCATTTCTCTGTGAACTATGGCCTCTCAGGTGTCCCATGTGCAACCAAAACTGACAGCAAAGTGAAGGAGCTGTCGATCAGTCACACCCACCCAATCCTGATAAGAGGTCTAATCAAGGCACGATAAGTGAAAACATCTGTGTAGGTGTATCAGGAGTGTGTGGGACCTGTAATGAACTGTCTGTGTTAATGCAGTCAATTCAGTCCCTGAGAAAATGTTGGAAAGCCTAAACAGTGAAAAAAATGAAGTAGATCCATGAATATGCTACTTTAATAAATACAGAAGAGGAGAAAAATGTTTTTTTTAAGGTGCTTGAAGGTACTGGTATGTGTCTCCAACAAATGGTCTAATCAGCAGGGCCATATGAAGTGGAGTTTATCTCCTGAAAACAGGATGCTGTGATCTAGTCATGCTGAACCTTTTATTCTGAGGAATTTTAACTACAGAAAATCTCCTTATGGTGCACCACTGTCATTGATACCAGGCCACATCCATATCAGTCAAGAGCAGTCGAGCGAGTCATTAGTTACTGTCACGAAGGCCACTTGGCTGCTCATTTTATCATTAATCAAAGTGCTGTGTCCCTTAATGTCAACCAACAGAGTATAACAAGCAGCACTATCTGAGTGCTTTGATCAAGCACCGCCTGATCTCTCTCACTCTGTTGGCCCCGGGTGGCCCTGGGTGGCCTTGTGTTGTAGGCCTGCTCCGTAGGGACAGGGTTTAGAAAAGGTGGCTATCTCAGATGTCCTCCCTCCTCCATACCGTTCTTCTGCGTCCCCGCTGCTGCTCCAGCACATGAAAGCTAGCAGAGGGCACGCCAGTCTGATCCCAGACGCTGACATGAATTTTTGATCAATGGCTGGTGCCTCTGAAGGGGCTTTTCCAACACCGCTCCTCTTGCCAGCCTCCCCGCCCCTGATGGCAACCCCCCCCACCACTCCTCCCCTTTCCTCTCAGTCTAAAGCTTGGGCAACTCCAAATGTCAATGATGTTAGTTTAGCCATTGTACACGGCTGGCCGCATCTGAATGGGTGACTTGTCCCCAGGCCAGCCCCCTACAATTGCCTCCTTTCTCACTGTGACTTGTTCTCAGCATTTTCCCCCCTCCATGAAGAGAGGGCTCTCTCTCTGGCTCTCTTAGCTCTTTGGCTCTGCTGAGAATCCTGGAGCCGAAGTTAAACTGGAAGAGAGAGAGAGAGTGGGAGAACGAGAGAGAGAGAGAGAGAGAGAGAGAGAGAGAGAGTGTGAGGGAAGGATGGAGGTTGGGGGGTCAGTGGGGAGGTGGACCGTGACAGAGCAGTAAGCGGTTTTATAACCAGAATTGTTACAGTGCGCTCTGCCAATAATTACCAGCATAGAGGAACGGCGGTAAATCTGGCTTTCACAGACCGGCTAAGCTTGTTAGTGTGCTTAATCGGACAGGGAAAGAGTGTGTTGTTGTGCTGAAAGCTTTGGGGACTGAGAAAATGTGCACCCGCTTCCCTAATGAAGAGTGACGAGAGGAGACGGGGTGGGGAGGTGGCTGAGGGAGGAAGAAGTCATACATATATGGTGAATTTACAGATGGGGATGGGTTGAAATTCCTCATCTGTGGGAGAGACAGCACAGCTTGGTAAGGACGGACTGACGCTGAACTGAAGGGCAAGCAGGGTTATGGAGGACAACAAAAAAGCAGGGAGGAAGGTTGGAGCCCTTATTTGGGCTCCATGTGTTTTAGGAGGTGAAGTGGAGTCCAGCTGATGTGATCAGTGGAGACCTGGGTTGTTTTGAGTCTTCTGGGGTAAGTACAAGTCGAGTTTCAAGTTAAGACAAGTTCAAGCCAGAGACCAAATGTGAGGCCTCAGATGTAGTCCAGTCAAGTCAGATACAGCTCTCAGGCCCCTGACAGAGGCCCCTGTGTATAAGTTTTGCCTTTCAGAGTTGTGTGGATAGTGTTTTATACAATTTTGAAGTCTGTCTGTCACTGTCTTATTGCTTTCAAGACTCAAGACAAGTATTAAATTAACTAAGCATCAGCTAAGTCAAGTCTGAAGTTGTGTTCAGGCGGAAAGAAGAGCAAATTTATGTCTTTGGCTGTCTCATCATTTGCACAGCCTGTGATGATCACCTCCAAGCAGCCTGTTCACCAACTGTACAGACATTATCTGTAAGCTCCACAGAAATCAAAGCAGCAGACCTGTAGAGAGCGTGAGAGCCTCTGATCTCAGAACCTACCAGGAACTCCTGTTGTTTCTGTCACGTCTCTCCAGTCTCTCTCTCTTTTCCTCTATATGAACCAGATTTATAAAACCCCAAGTGCAAGGTTTTCATTCAAGCTGAAACTTTCAAACTTCTGCAGATGTGTCATCTCGGTCTGTGCGTGCTCTCATCCTTCCCTTGAAGCCTCACTCAAGTCTCCAACTCTGGCAGATGGACCACCCCCACCCACACCCCCTCACTATCAAAGCCTCCCGTCACCACTTTTCCTCACTGCTTGCTGAAATAATTATTATTATTAAATGCGCTCCCTAATTTCCCATGTGGAACTGATTTTTTTTTAGCACGTTAAAAGAAAAACAATATGAATGTAATATTTTCTTGAACAGCTGCTGGCTGGGCCTCTGCCAGATTATGGAGAGGACACATGCTCGCACACACACACACAAAAACAACTTACCCCCACTTTTTCTCAATGAGGTTTTTATAGACACTGAACATCTGGACAAGGAAAGGCGGCGATGTAGAGAAGAAGACGAGCAACGCAGAGAAGTAACGAGTCACATATTGTCACTGATTTTCTTTTAAAGGAATGAGGTCATTGTTTTGTCTTGAATCATACTTATCTTATCATTTTATAAATAAATGAACTTATTTTTATGTTTACTTAGGAATCCAGTGTTTGTCATTCTCATTAAAAGAAATGGTCAAAGACTGACTTTGGTCTTGTGCTGAATGTTTCCTATCTATCACATGTACAAAAAAAATTCTGTAAATAATGTCACCAGCAGATTCATTTCCTAAACTAAGTGTTTGTTGTACTGTGTAAAATCCAATCATTTAACAGGAATACTTCAAACACATTCATTTTTTTAACCATGACTTGGATGGATTGCTCATTCTCAAACAGTGGTTTGGTTTTCTGCAAGTGAACTCTGTGTGCTGCCATCTACTGATGCCTCGATGAATTGCTTGGACTTTTTGCTTTGTGGGGGTCAGGTACATCCACATCTGGAAGGCACATGGCTTCGGAGACAGATGTACGAAGGGTCAGGGTTCACCCGGGTCCTTTAATGCAGATTAAAGAAGAAAAGTGAAGAACAACAGAGAGGAACAAACCTCTGTAGTGGCTCCAAGGCTGGACAGCACAGACTGAGACTCTGATCAGCATCACTCAGGTATGTCTGTGATGACGGGGAGGTTGATTGCAGACAAAGACAGAAAAGCGGTTACAGAAACCAGGCTGAAAAACACTATTGTTCATCTGCATGTATGTGCGATTTCACTGACAATGTAGTCTGACTCATACTGGTTTCAAATTCAGATTTTACCACAAAACATAAAGCTGTTGTCGGCTTGATTGAGGATTGTTATAACGTCTGACCATCCTACTTTAAATGTAGATGTGATACGTGGCGTGCTGCTTGTGTCGAGTCTTTGTTCCCCCTGTTGCTCTGCTACTCGCTCTGCTCAGACATGTTTCTCTCTCCCTCCCCTAAATTCCCTTCTTTCAGAGAGAGGTCAGAGGCCAGGGACTGTGACCTACCCTGGGGGTGGGTGAAGGACTCTCCCCCCACCTCTCTTCCTTGAGAGATGGGCTGTGTCTCCCCATCTCTTTATTTTGTATACACCTGAGTCCCTTATTCTCTCTTGGATCAACTGACAGAGTGCAGAAAGAGCTGCTGTATCCAGTTTCCAGCTCTATTTTGTATTGTTCAGACAGATCAATAAGTGTTTCACAGCCAGCTGTATGGAGTCATTGTACCTGTGAAAAAAGAGGGAAAAGCCTCTAAACCTTACTGATCATGCGTCTGAATTTAAAGCAATCAGTTTATAAATCCAGTGAACATAACAGCACCTGTGTAGAACTGAGTTTGTGTGGTTATATTTTCCAAAATATGTTTTTCCAGTAGTAATCCCTGTGACGATTTCCACATCCTGACAAAATGACATGTGCAAAACTCACAGATAATTTTAAGGAGAGGTTTTATCATCATTACCTGGTGCAGGAAAATGACTTCAGACAAAGTCTGGTCTTAAAAGTAACATAAGACAAACTATGACTGTTCTCCCTGGACTTGTACGCCCATGTGTTTTGATGTTGACCACCCTCCCTCCTCCTGTACCCCCTGCCTCTCCTTGGCACCGATCCTGCATGTGTATTGGCTTAGAGGAATTTTCTGGAGCCTGCAGGAGACACAAGTTGCATTACATGCCACTGTCTCCTGGTCCTGATCCTGCTCGGTCTGAGGAAAAGTGTTGCTGGCACTGTCTTCTGCTTTTCAAACACGTTTAAACAACTTGCGTCCTCTCTGCTTCTCATTCCACATTTTGACAAGCCAGACAGGCAAAGTGCTTGGGATGAAGCTGGGCCCGGTTCAAGCTTGTGTCTCCTCTTTGGGCCTGCGGTAATCTAGATGATTTTTACAATCTTGGGCTTTGCTCTCAAGAACCAAATTCTTGCTGCGTGTTTGTTTATAGCCTGTTGTCAAATTTCACATTTCTTCCATTTGTCTTCTTTTTTGTCCACGTCACTATGTTTGTTTTCTAGCTGTGCAAAAAAAGTCTTTTTAAGTTGCATGTACCAATTTATCATTTTTCTCCACTTCTCTGTTTTGTGATTCATTTCTATCCAGATGAATCAAACTAATATAAGGCTAATCCAAATATTTCAACAGAAACAGACAGAACAAGTTAAGAGTTCTGCTGAATTTCTACTTGGGTTTTGCAAGGTTTTATGAGTGGGATTTGAGATTCTGCCCTACAGCTGGTGGCATTCCTTTGCTCCTGAAATGCAATTATCTTTTCCCATTTGTCTGTTTTTGTTTTCCCCGTCCTTCCCTCTTACACTCATTTCCTGTTTTGAGCTACACCAGGCTTTTAGCCCCCCCAACTCCCCTTCCTATAAGTATGAGAGCATATCTGTTATTTACAGCCCCCAGGGGCTACCTGTCATTCTCACCGCTCCATTGTGATTGCCATGGTGACACCTAAATTCCACGGAGTGCAGGTCCCGACCCCCGACCGCTCTACCATAAAGCTCTGACCCCTCACCTCCACACCTGGGGATGCAGGTCACAGAACGTATTGCTGTTGATTAGAGTGTGGAGGACGAGATGTGGATAGAAGCAGAAAAGAGATGGATAGATGCTATCCTAAGCTAAGCTAACTGGCTTCTGGCTCCATCAGCATAGACATAAGAGTTGTTCTGATCCTCTCATAACTCTCTCAAGCAAAAAGGCAAATAGGTATCCTTCTTAAAATGTCAAACTGTTTCTTTTCACCTAAAAAATGTCCTGATATCAGTTAAAAATTGTTTCTATGCAACTAAACTGCGAGAGCAAGTACATTTCATGAGAGAAAACTATGACCAGATTGTGTTTTTCTGGCAGCACAATGAAGATATGTTGTTCATTTACATATTTGGCAAGCAAGTCGCAAATACAGATGTATAGAGTGCTGCAGGAATGAGTCCTAAAACCCAGAAATTAGTTAGCGTTTTAGCACTAACTGTCCTTGTCCTGAAGTCTATGGGTTTTTTAATGGGTTTTTGGTTAGATGGCTGAACTATCAGTGGATCTGTGGTGAACACAAGCTCAAGACATTTTCATGTTTTATTCTACTACATAAAATACATCAGTCCAGATTTTTAAAGCTTTTACATCTCTTAAAAAAGGCCAGTTGCTAACAAGTGCTAATGAGACTACAGAGATTGTCGGGATGTTAAACATCATCACGCCGAACACGAAAACCGATCTACTCACCTTTACAGCTCCGTTGTCATACACTTTGTACTACTATGTAAAAGGAAAGGCTTTTGTGAAAGAGGTAAGAGCTAAATCAGTGGTGGTGACCCCTGGTGTAGTTTGTTTAGAGCCCAACATTAGCTTTTTACTTTCACTGATTGTATGAATGTATAATATAAAAATTCCATTGGCTTTTTGTCAAGGGAACCAGGGCGATGCTATAACATCCCACAAGAATACATCATCCCTGTGGCACTCTGTATTTGCTGTTGCACTTGCAAAAAAATGTACTTTGCAGGAGACAGGGCTGCTTCAGCATGTTGCTGCTGCTTAAATGCTTACTGAGCATTTTTTAAATATCTGAGAATGTGTTTGATCCATGTTTGGATCCAAGTTGATCACAGTGCACCGGTCTGAATGTGTTTGTACATGTTCGTCTGTAGTGCGAGTGAACACCTCTCATGCCAGTGATATCCTCTTCTCTAAACCTGTGTGTGCACATGTGTGTGTGTGTGTGTGTGTGTGTGTGTGTGTGTATGTGTGTGTGAATTTATGTGTGTCTGCATTTCGACATTGTAGACCAGTTGCCATGGATACAGAGGCAGTCTGAAGTAGAAACAGTAAAAGGTGATAAGAAGCTGCTGTGAACTCATGACCTCCTGTGGGAGGCAAAGTTACGGAGTTACAGACCGACGCTGAGTTTAATCTGTTAGCCGAATCAAGGAGTGTTGGGGATATCATCCAATATCTTCCACTTAACACTGGAAAATCACCCAGCAGGGGTTTCATTTTCTTCTTAAGGCCTGACTCATGCTGCTACTCTTACTAGAAACCATGATATGTCTGAAAAAAAAAAGCTCATCCTATTCACTGGTGCTGCGGAAGCCTGTTGTGTGGATGGAGAGAAGACCTGTGCTAGTGTGACTGTTAACATTTAAAACTGGGTGAATTAACCCTCGAGCCCCTCGGGCTGTATTACCCCATAATTACACGGTTTCATGATTTCCCTTACTCATATTAGCTATGTAATGGTTAACTCCTGCAAATATTTTGGTCCAGCTGGCGCTATGGTGTAACTGTAGAAGAGAAGCTGTGTAAGAGTGCAGGGGCGCTCTCTTGTCTACTCATGAATGGACTGTGTAACATTTGAGAAATCCAGGCAGACATAATAAAGTCACAGAGAAAACATTTCTGAGACAGAGAGAAAAACATTTAGGAATATGAAATATAAATCTTAAACTTATTTTTCAGTGTTGACTTTTAAAACAAACTTGTTATAAAATCCACCCACAGATAACTTTACATTGTTGTCTCTGAGTTCACTTTGTGTTCGTTCATATCTTTGATCAGGTTTTGTGTGTTTCAACATTTTGGTTTATCCACTTTTCTTGTTTTCCTTCTTCTTTCTTTCCACACAGGAAAGTGAGCTCTCCGACTGACAGTCACACCCCTGAATGCAGCTTGTTTTCCGGCTCCATAGCATTTTGGTTTACTGTGGGTTCAGTCAGTGGAAACATTATGGACACTGTAAACATTAGTTTACAGTCTCTTCTACAAAATGTGTCTTTCTTTATGACTTGTGAAACATGATTAGTCTCTGATTTTGGACAAACTTTTACTTTTACTATTATATTTAAGGTGGTTAAACCTCTGCAGACACAATGTGATGTCACATTGTCTATGTTTGGGCATCAATGAAAATGAATAATAGTACCAATCACCAATGTGGGTGCGAAGTTAACAATTTTTCTTGTATCATGACAAAAAGAAAAGCTTGTAAATGTATGGCTGACTCACATTCTTTTATAAAAAATAGTAGACACTACAAGGGTCAAAAGAATAGCATGCTCAGTTTCTCATTACCATAAACAGTAACCCACACTCTCTACCTTGTTATTTAACAGTGTGCTAACCCATGTGTTGCGTTTATAAACTTTACAGTCCTGACCGGGGGCGCTTCACGAGCTCTTTCCCCTCTGGAACAACTGGTCAGTCTCGTGGTTCAGATCTAATGAGGCAGACATTATTGTTGGCCGGGAGACTTGTGCGTTGGTCAAACCCTTTGTGCCAAGATGCCAGTCTGAATCCTGTGCTGCTGCTTTCCATCTGACTGCCAGTCTGGCTGCTCCGCACCCGTTTGACGCCCTCCTGTCCATCACTGTTTGTTTGCCTGTCTTGAGAGCTGTCCGCTGTTGGGCCAAACCACACAACCATCTGCCCTCTGCCTGGCTCCTGTCCTCTGAAACATGGATCATCGAAATGTTATTCCACTGTAAACCTCAGCAGAACTACAGGAACCCCGGCGCTCTGGCACACTCCTGTATTGTCTCTGAGACGTGAGGAGGGAAAGTCTGGAGAAAACTCCACTGTAAGACCGATTCCCTCCCTGGGAGTCCTGAAGGCTTCAGAGAGAGCAGGACATGAGGTCAGAGGGCCCCGATTCATCTGTTGTAGAAACACTTTGAACATGTGGTCAGACACCACCACCAAGCAGCTGTAGCATTCATTATATGATGAACACTGCTTTTATTTCTTATACTTTCCTAATGTTCATGTGGTTTTGATTTTCTGATTCGTATTTGTTCTGTTGTAGGTTTGTTTTTTATTACAACTCTTTTTTGCATCGACACATGTTCCCACTTTATTTATTGTTTGCATCTTTCATTTGGAAACGTCCTTCCTCTTATTACTCCATCCTCTGTATAATTTTTTCTGTACTGCTGTACATTTATGATATTAGTTTTGTACTGCCTCAAGCCCTAAGCCCTTGTATGCACTTTAATGCAAAGCACATTGAGTCCTTGTGTAATGACGTGTGCTGAAAGGCACAGATTGTGTGGAGGGGAGTGACGAGATTCGGTTGTAAAATTTAAGGTTGAGATTTATTTTATTTTTATGTTCTGCTTGACAGAGGAATTCATTTTCCTCTACACACACACACACACACACAAAGGTGAGACTGTTGCCTTGGCCACTGTGTATATAATATTTGAGAGTTGAGCACTGTGTGATTGAAGCAGTTGTGTCAGTTTGAGGTTGAACTCCACTTACTCTTGTTGTACCTGCTGACTCATTTTCAGGGACAATGCCGGGGGGTCGAGCCAAACTCAGGGGAACAGGTCACTAACATACACACAGACCTTCACTCTCATGTCTATATGTGATTTAATTTCACTCACAGAAAATCTGTTTTTGTAGCGATGTAGGTAAATCATTCATATATGGCTCTGATTATTGTCAAAGGAAACCGTGGGAAACTTTACTGACCATAAATGAAGAAATAAAGTCAACAAAATTCACACATCATTGTCTGGTTATAGATCTGCTGTATATCTAAAAAACGTTGTGCATGGTCCTCTGTGGCTCCAGAGGCAGGTGCGCAAAAAGTGCTGTAAGTGTGCTGTGTGTAAGCATTTGCTATCGCTACAAAGCTATCGTTAGCCCATGTATTTACCAATGTAGAAATGTAGCTAGCTCAGCATCAACCTTTATCCTTGTGCTCATCAACAGCTGTCTCCAGCAGTGAAAGCAACGCCAACGTTAGTGCTAACTTCTGCTTCTTTTTCTATCAGTTCTTTTCTTTGCTGCTGAACGTGATTTCTTGCAGCGCTACTCCTTCATCCTCCCACATCGGACTGAGGGCCGACGTTACAGTTACTCACCATCGCCTCTTGAGGAACAAAGCGGTATTACGAGGGGGGCCTAGCTGGTTAGCATGCTAACTTCACTAGATAACTCTGCAACACACAGACCTATTTAAAGTGACATCAAAACTGTTATTTCTTCACATTCTGTTGATAGTTCAGACATCTGTAGCCTGCTCCTCATCTCTGCTCGCACCTTTAGGCTACACGTGCAACACGCCTGAATCTCCAACAGCGCTGTCGCTGGTCGAGTTGCATTGTAGGTAATGTACTGATGTAATGAACAAGGAAATGGAAATAGAGAACTGAATTTTTTCATAGGAATGCAATGCTAAATTAGTGCAGAGGTTTCTGTGGTCAGGAGGGAACCATGTCGTCACAGATGACACTGTCTGGTCAGCATCGCTCTGATAAACAATATGATTCATCAGTGTAAATCAGTGCAAACAGTAAAGATAGATCCAATTCACTCTGAGACAAACATCTCAAATCCTTTTTAACCTAAACCTCTCCATCAGCCTCTTTTCACACACTCCTTTTTTCAGTGTCTTCTCTTCTCTTGTCTTTGTTTGAAAACAGCTTTCAATTTCCTGGGTAGCCGTCTTCAAAGGGAGCGGGAGGGGGGCGAGAGGCCAAGTAGGATGCCAGAGGCACAGTGACAGCTGGGAGGCAGGAGACTCCGAGACGAGATCAGAGAGTTCGGGTTTCTGACCGCCACAGACACGCTGTCATTCTCAGAGCTCCTGCCCCTGCTGCTTTCACACACACACACACACACACACACACACACACACACACACACACACACACACACAGAAGTGACATGCAAACATGCATTTAGAAACTTCATGGACAGAAGCTCACATACTCAGAGTACTGAAAGAACTACATGTAAACATACAGTCAGTTTCCCATGTGAGGCCAAAAAGCAAACTTCACCGCAAACTTTCCCAGAAGCACCTGCCCTGACTCTGCGCCCTTCATCCCAGCGCCAGAGGTCTTCTGAGGCTGAAAGGCGGGTTGCAACATCAGACTTTTATTCCCAGGTGATGATGTAAGTGTTGAGGGAAGAGCGAAAATAATCTTATTTAATTTACATAATGTGTTGACTTTGGAACTGATACCACTCAGCTGGAAGGAACACAGAACCTTTTCATTGGCAGCTCTCGCACTCAACACATTTTAGTGATTAATGCAGTCAAACAGACTTGAAACATCTGTCCCACTTTCTCATCTGACTGTCTTTTGGCGCTCCAGTTGGCGTACCCGCTCGATATGGGTTTCAGCATGTCCTCTGTGTGGCAGCTCGGTTAGCCTTCAAAGCCACGCCAGGTAATGGCACTTCAGCTTTTGTGATGCCGCCACAAGCTCACAATTATAAAGGGGCTTTTGAAGATCCTGGCGCCACATTACAACAGTATCTCTGTGCTGTTTAATCATACCTTTCTAGTGGCCTGGAGAGCTCACTGTAAAGGGAGGGAAATTACGTTCTGATAGCACTGGGTAAAGTGATGCCAGGCTGCTTTGTTGCTGCCTGACATGTGGCCTGGCAACTCCGTCCAACCCCTGGAGTAAAGTGACATCAGCAGCCACAAAGCTCCCGTTAGCACACGAGGAGGGAGCAGGGATCAACAGAGGATCTGTTTGGAAAGGCTCAGTGACGCTTTCCTAAGTCTCACCTCAAAAACCAGAGTGTTGACTGCTCTCATATTCCCAGTGCATCTCGCACTCTCAAGGAAAAATATGCAGGAGTGGTGGAGGAAAGCCTGAGATTGAGTATGAAAGAGAGAGTGGAAGAAAATGAGACAGTAGGGACTCTAGCTGGAGGGGGGGAAGGGAGAAAAAGGGGAGGGCGAGAGAGGGAGAGGCAGAGTGAGGGAGAAAGAGAAGGGGGGAATGGTCTTTGTTAATCCCTCCACATCTGGCTTCTATTAGGATGTGGGGGCCGCTAAAATAATGTTTTTCACCCTACAAGCCTTTCTGTGCTATAAATTACCCACCAGCCACTGTGCCTTCCTGACTGAAACTCTTTCAGCCAGCCAGTTCGTTTCTCAGGCACTCGGCTCAGCTCCTCCCCCTCCTCCTCGCTCTTGTCCTCTCTGCTTTCTTCAGTTTGAAACTCCCTCTTAGCACCGGTGCAGTAACGTCAGGCCTTTCTTCCTGTCAGCTCTCCACACTTCCTGTCCACACTTTGGTTTTCATAACTTTGTCGATCTGACTTTATATTTGCATGCCCCCCCCCTCCATCCTCACGACTCAGTGCACTGTAGCTCCAACACTTACCTCCTCACGGATCCAAAAAGTTTTATTAAGTTCAAAGATTTGTCGTCACGTTTGTAGTTTGTCGACTTTTTTATAAACTAGGTGACTTCAGTTCTTGTTCGTTCTGATGCTGGTTCAAGCTGTTCAGCACCAAACTCTGCCTGTGCAAGTGCTATTTGTAACAGCTGAGCAACAAACTGTTGCTGGAGTATAGAGTTATCACATTGTGACATTCTGTGGGTTTTTTAGTCATTAAGAAGCTTTAATGGAGAAATAACTCACACAGCTGAGCTGGTGATGGTGTTGCTCCACTACTGAAAGCTACTGATTCAGTCATTGACAAAGGAGAGTCCATGTAGTCAGTTTTACAGTGGCCCTGAGAGCTCACTGCACTGCAAATGGGCAAAACACAAACATTTTCAGAAAACATCTTCATCAATTTGACAACACATGTGCTGCAAATTCTTACAACACAATGGAAATGTTTCCAGGGGAGACTAAAAACCTGGCTGATGAACCTGGCTGGGACGCCAGGGAAGTGTGTAACAACAAGTGTGCGTCCTGGCCAGATTCATCACTTTTTCTGTGTCCCTTGGAAACTGTTGTGTTAAGTTGCAGTGCGTAAGTTGCGCCCTCAGGGCCACTGTACAGTTTAGTTTGACGATCCAGAGTTAAAGATTTGTATGTGTTAAACATCTCTATATATAATGTATGATGTATAAATAATAAATGGACAGCACTTATACAGCACCTTTCTAGTCTTATCGACCACTCAAAATGCTTTACAATACATGCCATATTCACCCATCCCACAATGGGCTGTTTTTTATAATAATCTTACTTTTCTCTGTGAGGCTTGATCCAAGTAGGATTCCCCAAACTCCCTTAACTGCACAAACTTTGTAAATCACTTGTTTCAGACTAATGAATGCCAACTCTTCATGAGGAGGTGTGTGTTTGTGAGTTTTAATCATTAGCATAAGGCCTGTTCCACTTCATTTGTCACAAATATGTCAAACGAGAGTAAGAAGAGGTATTTCACACAGTGGAGCTTCAAGTCTGCTGCACAAACATGCTGCAAATACTCACAACCTTACAGAAGTGTTTCCAGGGGGACAAATAAAAAGTGATGAACCCAGCTGGGACATACTTTCATGGATGTTTTGACGACCACTCCTCTTTTGCTCTGTCTGGCCTGTTGCTTGCCCTTTCTCTCCCTCTGCTTTTCAGGAAGCTACCAAGCAGAGGGGTCGTCAGCCAGAAGTGGTTCACCTGGGCTGTGGGCTGGGCGACCTTTTAAAAGGCTGCCTGCTCAGTGTGGATCTATGCACACTTTTTTTTTCAATGCTTTTAAGTCACAGAGCATTGAACAAGGGCGTCCCAGCCAGGTTCATCACTTTTTAATGTCCCCTGGAAACACTTCCATTGACGCCTGTGCTACTTGCAGCGTGTTTCTGTTGATAAAGATGATTTCTGAATTTGCACATGTTTTCTTAAGTTGCAGTGCACTGAGCTCTCAGGGCCACCATAGCAATGCTACAAATTCAAATTGCTTGTATGTGCTGCTAAAGGAAACTGCTTCTTGTCTGAGACCCAGTGTGAGTAACATACAGAGGTCTGAGTTCACTGCTGGAGCTAATCCGAGCTCAGCTTTTGCAGCAATGGTGTCCAGCATCATCATGCAGTGGGCTGGACTACACATACTACACATACACACATGCCAGGCGTAATACCTTATGGCTGGTGCTGTCAAGCATTGTGTTAATTCTGCTGTGAGTGGTTAGACAGAGGCTCATGTTATTTCTGCCGCGATAATTCCTCACAGTTGTAAAACTCTCCTTCAAAGAGTATAAACACCGCTGCAGTGTCTTGGCACCCAACAAGGCTTCAAACCTCCTGGTTTCTGTTGTACTGTATTGTATTTTCATTCTGAGTACGGCCTCAGAGCCTGATCAGCAGCCCCCTTCAGTCTCTCAGCAGTGAGACTCTCAGCCAGGTCTGATCTGTCACTGATGATGAGCCTGTGCTCATCACCACCAGGGGTTAAACAGAGTTCAATGTGCAGAAGTGCATAAAAGTAGTGGTCTTGCACGTATGGAGCTGGAGACATGAGGTCTAAAGGCCGGTGAGAAGGCCAAGGCAGGGACTCGTGGAGAAGAAGGGAGGGAGGCTGGTGGAAGGGGTGAAGGGCAGCGGGTCAGTGCCTCATCACCAGTAACACCAATTAGATAAATAAGAGCTGACAGCTTAGAGGATGAAAGGGAGAGGATTGACTAATTCGTGAATTCAAGTGGTAACGATGAACTGGCCGAACCTGATTTTATAGTCATTAGGCACCTGTTTGAGGGGAACAGCTGGGCCCGCCGGGAGGCTGACGCTTCCCCAGGTGATCCCCAGTACCCGCGCACATCTGCTCTGAAACCAGAGTCACGGAGGCTGCAGCTACCTCGCTGGAGAGATGCTTTTCGAGATCAAAATGAGTAAAGCAACCCAGAAATCCCTCAGATTTTGAGTTACTTGTACTCACTTTATTTACTCATGATAATTTAATCAGTATCTTATCTGATGACCTGATGAAATCTGGTTTCTTCTCAGTTTACAGAGATCAAATCGATATTACACCAGAAAGAGCTCTCACACAGGAGAGCAACATCTGCCACCTCTCTAAAACTGGCGCTTCACAGGTGCACGGTGGGCATCAACAAGAGAAAAACTCCATTACCTTGAAATGGAGGCATCGTATATCTAGGGACCGTGATTTACGTGCTGTAATGTGGTGGTGTTTTGGCAGAGCGAACTCAACTTTTGATTGTTTGAAGTCACTCTGAGAAACGACAGGATCATGTGAGCCTGCAGACGGGAATGCACAGACGTATTTCAGCACGGCGTAATTCTAGCTGGTCACGGCCTATCATCTGGATGGAGTGGATGTCATCCCTGTGCGGGTACCCATTGTGTCAATGGGCCCTTTGCCACATACTTCGATGTGCCCCCTGTCTCTTCTGTCTGTCTCCCCATTACTCCATCCCATAATTACCTTCTGCACTTCACTCAGTGAACTCAATCCTCCCTTTGCTTGTCTGCCAATTCCTCAGATGTTCAGAGAGAGCCGTGTCATTATCCTGCTGAGATGGGCTGGCCAGAGGACTGACTGTCTGGACTGTTCTTACAGAGCCGCCTGTCTGCGCGTCTGTTTTTATAAATACATTTTACACTGGCCTTCAAAACAACTTGTGATCTTAAAAAACTCTGATTTATTATGCATGAACTGCATTTCTGTGGTCTGATTATCTCATATTGGAAAACTGCTGTTGCTATGTCTATCTGCTCAAATGACGCCTGTGTATCCTCAGGCTGTCAGAGTTTATCTCAGCTTAGAGCGAGAGTGTCTAGATAAGAGATGAGTAACGCGATAGACAGTTTGAGCGCTGAGGCTGCAGATTGGAGTCGGCCTACTGGGCGAGGCCCTCGAATTCCAGCAGGGAAATATCGAAAGGTGAGAAAAGAAAGGACACAAACAACCTTTTGAGATGTATGTCAACCATGCTCAGGATACTGAAACCCACGTCATTTTTCTATCATGATCCATGGGATTATTTGTATGGAGGTGGGGTGTGTGTGAGGGTATGAAGAGGGGAGGATATTCCTCCACGCAGGGGTCTAAGATATCAAAGCCAGAGGACTGTGGGGAGGATGGAGAGGGTTGATGCAGCGGGAGGGTTTCAGGGTGGAGGGGGGTTGGCTTTTGTTCCAACCCCCCTCCACCAGGATCCCCTGAAAAGATCACCAAGCAGGCTGATTTGTCACGGCTCCAAGCTCTCCCTTCTGATTGGTTATTGCGGGCGAGCAGATGTTGGAGCTGCAGCAGGGGGTTTGGACGAGTCCAGCTCCTCACTCTCACACCACGGGACGGTCACACAGCACCAGCAGCTCTCACACACACAACCTGCTGAAACAGGGGCCCACGGGCCCACGGGCCCACAACACACACCACTCGCTCGGGTGACTCTCAAAGACAAATTCACACTCAGCACTGTTCACTTCTGCTTCCTTACATCAAATGCTTCACCCCAAACTATGTCTGCTTCTGAAATGTACTATGGGTGTTAACTGACTGTGTATGAATCCACTTCAAGATGCGACTGGCAAACTAAAGACCTTGTCATGGGGTCACAGCTTTACTCCTCATTGAGAATAGATTACAAACTGCACATGGAGCTTTCAGTATGATCTCAGTTCATTTTCTTTACGATCTAATATTTGTTAAATCAGCTGCCAGCTACAGTTTCAGAGTTCAAGTGTGTAAATCCAAATAATGTAAGTAAGGGTTTAAACCACTGGGGGTGGACAGTGACAAAATACATTTAGATGAGAACTGTACTCTGTACTGTAAATGTTTCCAGTATCTGTACTTTACTTGAGTATCTTTTTTTTGAGAGGGGGGGGGGGGGGGGGGGGGGGGGGGGGTATTGTACTTTTGACTCCACTACATTTTATCTATTACATATCCTGAGTTCATTACAGGAGGAAAGCCATTAGAAGCCAACTCCTCCACTGTCAGTCATGTTGTGTTGCTGTATTTTTGAGCAGCTCAGTTTGAACTTGGCTGTATCCTAAGTTAGATAAAGATGAGACAGTAGATTCTTTACCTGATCTAAAGTCTGTGTTTGAGATTTTAGAAACAAAGAAAGATTCCTTCAGTTTTAAATGTTTGCTGTGTTTACCACGACCAAACTTCATCACAGTCTACATAAAAAAACAAGAAATACAAAAATGTCAGCAGCTCTTGTTGTTGAGTCAGTTGTATTTTATGTTTATTTCTACTTTGTAGATTTGTAGACTAGTCTTTGTATCATATTCTTTTTATTCTGCAGGTTTTACAGTAAAAGTTCATTCAGTAGGTTGTTGCCTTAAGTTCTGTAAATGTGGGACACTACAACAATGTACTGAAATAAAAAAACTTTAAAATACTTAAGTATTGCTGTGAAAATTTAACAGAACAACTTTCACTTATTGGAGTAATATTGTATACTTTGACTCAAGTACGGGAGCTGTGTACTTTGTCCACCTCGGTAAGCCACTACTTGAACAAAAAACAAAAATGAATGAATAAAACAAAAACAGGAGTTTGAGCGCGTTCAGTGAGTTCAGTACAGTCAGTTTTCTCAGTCGTGCTCAGGTACTGGTTGATATTTTTCCCTGACAGAGCTATGCCCAAGATAAAAGGGAAAAGATGCCCCTGGGCTAATGTTCAGACTGAACCCCCCCCCCCCTTTGAGTGAACTAATTAGTGTGATTAGTGTAGAGATTACTTGTCTGTGTGTCATTCGAGCGATCCCGTTTCCGCACTGTAGCTCTTTATCCCTATCTCCAGCCTCCCTGTTACAGCAGATAGGACTGCAGTGTATACGTACTGGTCTTGTGATGCAGAGTCCGGCTTGCCGAGGCCTCAGCTTGGAGAGGCAACGAGTTCTGTAATTTGGGCAAGAACTGTAATTGCTCTGCTTTGCATCAGCAGACTGATGCTTTGCTGAAGGGTCTGGGTCCTATACAAAGTCTTCCTGGCAGAGTTAAAGAGGCAGATATGCTATCTGGAAAAATCTGCACGCTCTGGAGCTGAAAACAGTTCCCATACTGTCCCTCCTCTGCTTGGCCAAGGCTGCAGAGTGAACGGCCAGTTGGACCGTCTTCTGGTTTTCCCTCTCTCTTCCTGACATGTGTTTTTCTACACAACAACAAACACATATAGCAAAGTAGACTCACTGACAAATGAGCAATGAAAAGGGAAATTCTGAAAATTCATTTTGCGATATAGTGATGTGGAATAAGTCTGGAACAAAGTTCAATAATCATTTTTTAAAGGTTAAATTAAGCTCTGTACTGTGTAATAAATCTCCACATTACACTTTTCATCAGTTCCTAATTTCTGATAAAAGAATATACAGATTTAGTTTCTAGTTCCATCAAGCTGGGATCTGCATTTACAGATCTGGCAGGAGGCCATAGGGAAGAGTGTGCATGTGAATGTGTGTGTAGTTCACACACCACACAAATCAGAGCATTTGGAAAGCCAAGAGGGACTGTTTAAATCAAGATCTCAAGAGATTTATGGCTCGATTAGGCGTTGCATTTTCTTATAGAGAAACAAAACAGATGTAAAGGCTATCACGATGGCAAAGGTTTTATTGACAAAATGGCCCCGCAAGCTGAAAACCTTCCTGAGCCTGGACAAGCGCCACCAAAAATGAAGAGCAGCAGTGCAGTTTGGCAGGAAATTTCTTATGAGGTGTGTTCATCTCAACCATACAGCAACATCCCCGAGGCCCTTTGAGCCAGGGCCGACGTGTTTAAGTTTTTGATTTATGGTTATTGTGTTTGTTTCCAGTGTTATTTCTCTGCATGCCATATTTGCTGCTCCACTTAACTTGGATCAAAATATCTGTGTGTTTTCTTCCACATTGTGTCGCATGGTTTTGATCTTCCTGAACTCCCAGACCATAAGCAGACCAGCAGCTAATGCCGAGTGATTTAAAGCAGAGGACGTACACAGGAAGGAATTTCTGATTGATTGAAATAATGAACAGTTCAGTTTGTCAAAGTGAAAGCCAAAGGGTCAAAGGGCAATGCGTCTCAGAGAACAGACAGGAGTTGTCTTATCCACTAAAAATCAGCCCGCTGTGGCTCTGTTGCGTGTGCGAGTTTGCTCTCTTTGAAGCGTGGTGCTCCCGTCCGCATAGCATGGCGTGACTGGAGCCAAACAGGGTGAGGAGACCTATGAGGGGAGATGTTCTGGTTGTGGTTATCGGTGCGCTATGCTGGCATCCAGTGCAGCACAGCATGTTGGAGAGATAACAAGCCTTGAGGAGGGAGAGAGGGGATGGGAGGGGAGGGGGGCGAGAGAGTCAGACCATCCACCTTTTAATGCCATGTGACCAGGCCTCCACCCAGGTTGCGGACAATTGAAGTCTGAGCCAGTAATGCACATCTGTGCCTTATTTTATTGCTGTTCAATTCTGCGTCGGTATGTGCAGAGGCCAACAAACAAAGCACAGTTTCACCTTGTTCCCATATCCCTGACTGAAACCTGCCGGCCTCCCCCCGTCTGCCTTCCTCTCTCCCCCCGTGTGGAGACCCATTTAGACACACATAGGCATGCATTACAGAGAATGCAAAGGTACAGATCTTATATTGAAGTTGCATTCCTGCATAGCCCCCACGGGGTAGATGACAGGATTTTACTTAAAAGAAAAAAGGCATGCAGGGGGAGACTTCAAGTCTGAGGAGGATATTAGAAAAATACATTGGAAAACGTCGCCTCCGGGCAATTTTTTTTTTTTCACTTTCAGGAACAATTTTGTACCTTTCCTTCAGAGGGAAAAGTGTGTTCAGTTGAGAGGGGGTAGGAGGAAGGGAGCGATGCTGTTTTTTGTGTAGTTCTGAAGTGCAGAGGACGTAATGAAAACCAACTGGCAGGCCGTCACTATCTATCTATTCTGGTGCAGGGAGTGCATTGACATGGAGAGGAAAAACAGGCCCTCTCCTAATCCAGTCAGGCCTGCACTTCTCTTTCTCTTCCCTCCATCCCTCTCTCCAACTGTTCTCAGACTCAGTTGGTACTTTCACAATACGAGAGACTCACAAACAGGACGGTGATGTGAGCTGATGTGTAGCTATGCTGAGGTTATATACTTCTTTCTCACCATCGACTGAATTTCACTCAGACCAAACCGACTTTAATCACATGTCTCCTTTTTATCAGCGTGAACACAAATCCCCCATATAGAAATCAGATGTGTTGAGTCTTAGGTTCGAATCTTTTGTTTTGCTTTGAAATATTATCAAAAAAGAAGAAACACATCAGATTCCAGAGGGCAAAATACAAATGAGCCAGGTGGGATTTGTAGTCCTGAATTTCTGTGTCTTTTGGATCACAGAGGCAGATTGAGGAGTCTGAGCAGATTGAGTTCGGTTGTGTCCCACCTGGCTGCGGCGGTGAAAGCAGTCTTTGGATGGACTCGAAGGTTTGCCCTGCGGTAGGGGGTGGGGGGTGGGTGGGTGGAGTGAGGGGTTCAGCTTGCGGGGTGATAAGGTTCTGAAGAGAGCTCTTTCACACCTACACTGCTTCCTAATCCACACTGCGCCACCCAAACCACCAAGCCCAATATTAGCTTTCCTGCAGCTGGCCAGTCCCGGTCATGAATATGAGCATGTTTGTTTGATTGTGTGTGTCGTGTTCCTGAGCTCAGGAAGGTGTGCAACTGTGGATATTTTACTCAGATGCAGATTTGGAGTTTGAAAAAGCCATGAAGGGAAATTTCCCTGTTCACACAAATGTTTCTGTAGTTTACTGTGGACTCTTTATTTTCTATATTTATTATGTATTTGATTAATTCATTCACAGGTTGCTTGGACAAAAGCAGTGCAAAACCCAAAGATATTCTGTACGGTGGCCCGGAGAGCTCAATGCACTGCAACTTAATAAAAACACAGACACAAATAGATGTATAATTCTGTTTACAATGATATACAACAGGAAGAGACTGAGAGTCCTAATGTTTAAGAAGCTGAAACAATTAAATGTTTGTTATTTATGCTTGATGAATACTTTTAAATGATTAATCAGTTGTTAAAGATTTTGCTGATTTATGTCCTATGACCTAATAATTTCAGGATGACTTTGGACAAAGTTTGCGAGAGGATTTCTTAAGATAATAATCAAAATGTGTGGATGTCAAGACATCTTCCAGTGAACACCTTCTTTGGTAAGAAAATGAACTTCAGAAGATTTATTTGTCAGACTGATGAATAGAGAGACTGGCCTGTCCATTAGCAAATTATCTGTCAAAGTCGACCAAACAAAGCCAAACTGCTATTAAAACCACCGAGCCACTGTGGTTCACCGTGACATTTAAAAGAATAAACATCTTGACAAACTCCACAGAGTCAGACTTAATGTTGAAATCTGTTTGAAACTGGTGAAATTATGATAATGAATACATCAGACAAGGTCTTTTTGTGCAGAGGAAGCACTGTGGTGCCTATTGTAGCTGTGAAATGTTTATGACCGCTGCTCTGCAGTTAAACGTTTGTTAACACTCCATCTCCCCTTTTCCTAATCATCAGTCATTAGTAAAGTCCAACAGACTCCTCTCATTAACCAGCCCAGGCTGACAGGTAGAGAGAGCCTTTCATTCTCTCCACATTTATTACTGCCTACTTTAATGAGCACTTTGGACCGTCACCTTCACTCTGTGATTTATAGCATTTTTAGCGGAGATCAGAGGCCTGGGCCTGTAGCGCGCCTGTGAAGCCGGCAGCCTTTCCTGACACCCCGGGCCGGCCTGGGCACCGGGGGGACACAGCTGGGCCCAACATGACGAGAGGTGTGAACTCCCCGGGCTTAATGAGCTGATGGAGGAGGCGGATTACAGAGGGGGTCAGAGGTGATGGGACCGGGGCTAAGGAGGCTGGTCTTAATATCCATGAGCCAGATTAAAACAGAAGAGATTAACTCCATCAATGTGCCGCCTGAGAGAACTCCTCCAAATCAAAATGCTCATTCTAGGACGAGCTGAGGGGTTACCTGTGTGTGTCCACCTGAGCAGCGCCAGTGGGCAGATTAACTCATTGTCAGAAATTCATAAGCATCAAAACAGTGAAAAGAATGCACGCAGGGTGGGACTCTTAATGGATTAGGTAACCTCAAAATGAAAACTCATCATAGTTCCACCTTCGTGTCCAAAAAGTATTTTCCAAAGTAGCAAAATCATTTCTCTAAACAAACACGCAGCACAATCGTTGTCCTCTGCAGCCAAATGAATTCTCCTGAGCTGACAAACAGACCAGACACTAAGAAGCAGCTCTTTCATTAAAGTAAATATATGTAAATATATGTGTGTAACTACAGTTTAATCAGTACAGAGACTGAATGCAAGTTAGTGGCTGTTACATGTTGTGCAGCATAACCTGTCTTTAGAAACTGAATATGCAATTTTTTTTATTAAAGTTATTTAAAATGGATGGTCTTGTTGTCTTCAATAGTTGTGGAGAGAATTGCTGAACTGGATCTATGAAGGATAATTTTGGTTATTTGAGCTAATGAACCACAGTGGTTTTATGACATAGATGAGATCAAAAAATAATGACTGTTTTCTTTTTGTTTTTTTGGGAGCAAACTACTCTTTGCATTTTCTTTTTTAACCAGTCAATATCCCACTGAGATTCTAAATCTAATTTACAAGTGAGACCAACAAGTAGTCACAGAGAAGAAAGAACACAATAGTCCAAATATTTCAAAGTCTAAATGTCATCAAAATACATAACAGCTTCCAACAGATTTGAATTCATTTTACTGATATATCTGAAGGTTGTTCTTTTTTTTAATGTGTTAGATCTGAATCTGAGGCCATTTGAAAAGAAAAGCTTTGTCAGTAATGAACTGAACATTAGAGAATAAGGGTCTTAAAGTGAGTGGAGGTGCAGGAGGCTCTGATGTCACACAAAGCTTGTTTTGACTGTCTCGATGTGGAAAATGAATCTCTGAGAGGTCAGGTTCATGTTAGCCACGCTCCTCTGCTGCCTTGACCCTGAGAGTAGATCTACCCATGAGCACCTGGGGTGAGATCAGTCATTATCGAACCATCTTAGGAAGCTGGTATGACACAGCAGCATTAGATGCTCCCTCAGTTGGTGCTCCACTGATGTCTTCTCCCCCACCTCACCCCGACCCCAAACAGTCCAGTCCCACAGGAGTGAACCTGAGCTGCCTGAGTGTGCCATCAATCCATCCTGAGAGCTGAGAGTCCACCTGCCTTGTCTCTATTTCAACCAATTTCTCCTGGCAGCTCAGTTTCCCTTCATATCTGACAAAACAAAACAAAAAGAAATCCTCTCATCTTCTGCACACGGCTTTCCTTCACTTCATCATTGATTGTTTCTTGTGTGTAACTCCCGAGCGCCTCAGAAAAACCCAGAGTGGGCCGAAAGACTTCATCAAATCGCTGACCATTTGCAGAAGAAGCTCTATCACAGACAATGAATGTGAATTGACTGTTCAGGCTGCAGCAATAGAAACAATATTTGGTGTTTCAAGTTTTCATATGTGGACACACTAAATTTAACGTCTCCATTTCACTGCGCCCCATTTCACTTAGAGTATACAACTCTGCAGTGACCTCAGTCCATCAGGGCACGGAGGCAGAACGAGGGAGGAAGTCCACTGAACTCATGCTGGGCTGGGACATTAACTGTGGGAGCACACAGGCCATGAAATATATGCCTCTTTAGAGAGAGCTTTTTATTCGCCTTTAACGGGGCTGTAAACTGCCTCTCAGTGCCCTGATCAGGAGACCACAGGCACAGCGACACCAGCCTCATCGCTTCCCAACACACTGATCTCATCCTCCAGTATCTGTCCACGCCGCTGCACGAAATGGGATACAGGAAGTAGACATGAATTCAACTTTGGGGTCAAGGGGACTTTTGTCCAGCAAGTCTAATTCGAAACAGGAGCCTTCTCAGACAGCTCTATCTTGGCTCCCACTTGTACTGTCTTCCCAGCTGTCCCCGGGGAGCAGCGATTTATGGAGCAGAGAGCGGAGCACAGCCTGCGGATGGAGCAGATTGTTCACGGATCTTGCTTGTCTCTCTGGCATAAAGGGGAGGAAAGGGAGGCGACGGGCAGAGCTGGGTGAGATACCGTGAGTTAAAGGAGAGAGAAAAAAATGATCATTATGAAGACATCAGTGTCTTCACTTCACATCTGCCTGAGATTTCCCCACAAACCATCCTGTTCCGGGAGAAAGTCGCTCCTCTGGGGTTTGATTGAACCCAACAAATCTCTCGTGTCTTGTCACTGACTAGATAGCAGTCATCATCACAATGTGCTTGGGGAGACAAAACACGCATCCATATGGCTACATAGAAAAACAAACACACAGACATACTGTAGGAAAATGTAAATAGACATGTACAGTGTATCAGCGCACAGGCGTACACAAACATGCACACACGCTTTCTTTGTTTACTCTTGGTACATTTTCCTGTGGCTCCACAGTGATTATCTGCTGATATCCTGCAGTGATTGTGCGCCGGGCCCCGGCTGAGGGCCGTCAGGCGGCTCCACATTTGAAAACTGAAAAAAGCGGAAGAGAGATAGATGGTATCTTCCTAGATGGTGTGTTTGACCAGTGCCACGCACAAACAAAAGTGATACTTCTAACGAGACATGGGTGCCGTCTGCATCGGGAGACACAAGCAAAGGAAAAAAAAAAAAAAAAAGATGAGGGCAGCTGATGCTCTATCACACCCTGACATCCTCCATTCTGTCTGTCCCACTCAGGCCTCTGCATTTCTCAAATCCGTGAAAACAAACAAGCACGATGCATGATGCATGATGCATGATGCATGATGCATGATGCATGAGTTTCAAGCACTCTGTTTGTGGATTATTTTAGCACCAGCAGGAATGCCAATAACCTCCAAAGGCCATAATGAGATAAGGTTAAGCATCCGAACATTTTGGGCATGCGCTCTCCTCAAGGCTGACAAATGTGCTCTGCAAAAGCTGCGTTCAGGAATGCATGCTGACAGCTTCATGGCCTTGTCTAAAACAGAGCTGGCATGATGGATGGTGTCCTTCTTGACAATGCCAGCTGGTAGATGTTTGTGTAATGACATCTATATGTATGTATATATTTGTGTGTGCACGTGTGTGTAGATGTGGAAGACCAGAGATTCCTTTTCTTTACCCCTCTGTCCTTGTCTTTCACCCCTCAATCAATTCCCAAGAGCTGAGGGCGTCTACACATTTACATTGGATTATTCCATCATGTGATTATGTTTACATCTGCTGTAAAGTCTTTATGGTGAAACTGACTGACCACCAGCTTCTGCTTTTCCTCTGAATATTTTTGTGGCATTGGATTTAAAATGAATCAATGACTGTGAGGTGAAAGTATAAATTTTTGTCTGTGATCTGAGGGTCTCTACACAGAGACACACCGTCTGGTCAGGCTGAGCAGGCAAATACTTGGGGCCCTTAAGAGGACATCTTGCCATGACGATACTATAATTATATATTATTATAATATTATAACTATAAACCCCCTTCAACCTCCCACTATACAGACACCATACATTTCACTGCCACTGCCCTAAACAAAACCCTAATTGGCCAACTGATGATGTTTGCAGTTGCCAGCATCTACCAATAGCCTGCATGTGAGGCGTTAAGGGAATGTCTGTAAATTGTAGTGACAGAAAATAACCTGGGTCACAGTCTCCCCCTCTAAACTGAATGAGTTTCTGCATGCACATCAGTTACATGCTGCACCACCCACCACCAAAGCATCTCTCCTGGCCACATATTTACATGCTGCTCTTCCTTTGTTGTTCAAATACTCAGATATGTGCGTGTGTGTTTATTTATTTTTAATCTATATTATAATATTTGATCAAGCACAATTCTTACATGAGCTTCTTTGCCTGAGGCTTCTCAGAGTCTGGGATCACAACTGTATACAGAGTAGGAACTGTAACCTGATCATTACCAAGCTGCACTCTTTAAAGATTCAAGGAACTATGTATAAAAAATGGTATAAGAGGCCTAATATTGATGTAAACACACAAATTAAAAACAAAGGACAAAACAAAGCACAAAACCAAAACTGTGTTAATTTCCAAATACTTCATTCCTAATCACCACTTTTCTATTTCTCTGGCTGCAACCCACTGAATGACGTCCCACTCAGATCATAATAGTGCCCTGAATCCTTGCACTGTGATGGCAAAAAGAGGAGCACCACACACACAGCTCACATAACAAAACAATGAGGAGAGCTCATTGAAAAGTCAGTATAGAAGTTACTTGGCAGAGAAAAAAAACATGCTGAATGTGGAGCTGAGGCTCAGTTTGTGTGTGTGGAGGTTATATGACCAGACGGGGTGCGAGTGAAAGAGAGTGTGGTGACCTGTAACAGCTCCATGACTCCAGTCTGGGGCTTTAAAACCCACACGCCGGGGTCCTGGATTGAACCCACTGCAGACCTCACCTCAGTATAGACAAGTCAGCCCCAATGGGAAACTGATTGTTTGTTTAACTACTGTTTTATGGAATACCTAGTGACAGGAAGTCCTTAAAACAGCAGCAGTTACTATTTATATAGTCCCTTTTCGGAGTAAACACACTCGCTTGCCCCTCCTCCCTCCAGCAGACACCCTGCCGTTGAGGAATGCACCCATTCACAAGCTGGTGGCCATCTTGGAAGCTTGCCTCTCACTTCCTGTTTCCATGGCTACACTCCAGTGCTACGGGAGATGATAAGCACTCGCAGTCTCCGGTCCTAATCCTCTTCATCGAGCTCATTTTCTACATCACTTCATGCCATTCGGAATGAGCTGGAAAAGCCAGTTAGCTGCAACAAGCGTCACATTTTTACGCACATAATCCCCTGATTTACAGACAGAAGCACATACACACAATAGAGAGGAAATGCTGATACATTTGTTTTATTATAATTTTATTTTATCTTAACAGCTGGAAGACATTCAGTCTGGAGCTGCCCTGCTTTGGGTGCAGATTGGGATTTAACAGTGACTACATGTGGAAGTTAAGGTTGTGCAGGAGTCTGACACATGTTTGTGTGTAGCTGTGGGGCAGCTGAATTCTGATCTGCTCCTCCAGCGCCGCACCATAAATCACAAGGTCACCATGAGCCTGTGGGACCAGAGGAAACATCAGTGTTAAAGAGGAATGATATTTCACTTCAGCCTCTTCCTGCTCCACTTTTCCCCAGATACCCACTACAACCAACTCCTGAATGCTTTATCATGACAGCTTCACGTCACTGTGGCTTTGGATGTTGGGGATGAGACCGGAACAACGCGTCCATACCATTTGGAAATCACTTATAAATTACATCGGAGCTCGGTGGAAGTGATATAGTGCAGGAGCAGGAGTTTTCCATTTCAAATGGACTGTTAATAGAAAAGTTGTGAAAGTGTGATGAAAGAGTTATGATAGAAACCAAAACAGTGATTCTCAAATGATGAGCAACAGATACACAAATAACTAACTATGCTTTAAAATAATTATAATTTTTGCAAAAAAAAAAAAAAAAATCGTTTTGTAGTTGGTCTTTGTATAGTAATCATTATTAGGATATATCAATGTCTTTAATATCATGCACTTTCTTTCTTTCTTTCTTTCTTTCTTTCTTTCTTTCTTTCTTTCTTTCTTTCTTTTTGCCTCTGTAAATCAAAACAGAGCCATTCCTCTGTCTAAAAATCATGGGATCATCGTCATCCATTTTTATTTCTTTTTATATTAACCTACAATAAAATGTCTGACCTTTGCTGTTGATCTTTTTTCCTTTAAATCTGCTTTATTGCCTTTATTCATTAGATGTGATGAGAGAATCTAAAGGTCGAGAGAGCACGTTATGACTGTGTGTTTTGTTACTCATTAAAATTTGGTGCTCATTCAAACTCATGCAAACTCTTGCAGGTGTGTTTATGTGTATGTACATACATGTATATTGTATTTAATTCAGGACAAAACAGTGACAGTGTGTAGACTGGAGTTCAGACAGTTTTATGCCGCGTGCAGTTCTCACATCAGATGGGGCAAAGCTTTAAAGATGACCAGAGGATGTGCAGGGTCACCGCAGTGTCAGGAGAGAGACACTCAGGATTGTTGTACATGGTAAAGCCCAGGGAGACGTGAGAATAAGTGAGATGTTACAGACTGATGAAATTCCCAGAGAGCCCACGATGGATAATGCGATCCCACCATAGTGATGCAGAAACCAGATGGGGAGGAGTGCCTTCAAATTTCTCTTTCTTTCTTTTACACATCCACGAACACACACACACAACTGCAGCCGCATACCCCAAACCTATAGAAAGACACAATGCACACACAGACACACACATTGCACACACCTGTCTAAGTCATGAGATACGACCCTCCGAGGGGAAATCCATTTAGTCTGTGTTGTAAAATATTGTGAGTTTTCTCACTCTCGTATATATTTCTTTGCCTGCACAAAGTTTTCCTTGTCTTATAAAAACATTTAAAAAGTTGCAAACAAATGCCCCTGTCTCCTCAGAGGAAAAGGTTTTTATACATTTCTCTAATTGGCCTACTTGGTGCCTAAGCACCCTGTAAAAGTAAAGGGAACAAGTGCTTTTTCATAGCATTGAAACTTTACCAACAACATCTACTTTTGAGTAAATGATGTAAATGTGGTTGACAGGTCTGAAGCCTAACAATGCAGCTCTGGTATTTAGTCCTGCTTGACCAATCCACAAACAGAGGGATGGTACTCCTGTTATCTGAAAGTGACTTTTAATAGCACTGGGAGTCAGGCGTTCCTCAGGCCCCTGCTGACAGAGTCAACACAACCCTGTGCTGCTTTGCAGGTCATAAACACTCTGTTGACAGTGGTCGGAGGCTTATTATCCTCAAGGCAAGGCACAGCGAGCTGGATGTACCAACTCCAAACAATCCCTGCTTGCGGATTTAGAACATAAAGCCCTTGTTAGCAGCTCTCCTGCCATTTTAAGCTCAATCAGAGTGTCACAGGAGGAAAATCGGTATTTTAGAGCGTGTGTGAACTGCCAGTGTGTTGCAGCCTCTGTGTGATCATCAGCAGGTAATCTTGTACTGGCTAAATGTGTTGTAATCTATTGATATTTGGTCAGGGCTGATATGACTAAGGAAACAAGCCTCATATCAGTTAAATGTGGGCCAGAGGTCACTGTGCTTTGTGCGCACAATGTCTCTGCTGCCTCTGCTCTCGGTGAGCAGCTCTCTGAAGCTGCTGTGGCTCACCAGTGTGGAGCTGGCAGCTCCGCACAGATAAGTGAGTATATACCCCAGGGGGCCAGAGACAGCCAAACCCTCAGTGGATAAGAAGTGTCTGTGCTGTCAGCTTTGGTTCCCAGCGTGGCCTCTCCTCCTCGGCCGCCCCTCCAGCCCCCACCAAACCCCTCCCTGGCCCTTTGTGTGTGGACCCTGCTCCCTGTGGACTCGCCGCTCTCTGGCCTTTCACATGCGACTGTGTCCAATCACCCCGCTCACCCCCCTCTGAACCCAGAGCCTCTGTCTCCATCTCCAACCAGCTCCTGACCCCGAGAAAGAGAGAGAGAGAGAGAGAGAGAGAGTGAGAGAGCGAGAAAGAGGGAAAATTAAATTAATCACTTGTAATCAGGAAGATTAGGGAAAAACATTGTCTAATAAAGCATCGTTTATAAAGAGCTGAAACCTTTCAACTCTGCTGTTGTAAATGATTATAGTTATTTATGGTTCGTTATAACCAGGTTGTGAAAGAGGACATTGTTAGGTGTGTGTCTTCTTCTGCCATCAGGCCTCTGATGTACAAATAATTGTACCAGCAATGACACTAATGTTAAAAGAATAAAGTGGAAGGAAGGAAATCAATAAGCATTCATTAATCCATGATCAACTGATACTGAACTGTCTGAGGTCAGACTGTCCATTGCAGGATGAAGAAGCTGTGAAAGGACTTCTGGAAACGTAAATGTCAAAATTATGAATGTTTTATTAATAATAAAGGATTTATTTATGACTAAAGCCAGTTATTATTATTTATGTTATATTTACTAAAGTCATACCTTTATGTATTATGTATAATTATGTATGACTGATTATAAACTGTTGCTGAAACGTGACTTGACAGTAGTATACGTCACACTGACAGAAAACTGGCACTGTCAGCAGACAGTTAAAGGAAAAACAGGACAGTCAGTGAAAAAAAAAAGTTGAGGCATCCGTCCTTCATCAGTCTCGTCTCCACCTCCTCCTCCTCCTCCTCCTCCTCCTCCTCCTCCGTGTTGTTTTCCTTCTCCTCCTGTGTCAGAGGTTTGCTGGTTTGTTGGCTTTGGCCCTGACCGCCTGAAGGCCCTCACTGGGTCGACCCGGCCCCGGGAGGATTGGATCACACCTTCCATAGAAGTCAGCTGTCAGATGGTGAGCTGCACCTGCTGTCTGAAGCAGGGTGGGCCTGCCGCCGCCGCCGCCCGGCCAACGCTGGAGCACATAATTACTGCCTCAAAGATGATTATGCTGTTTACTCATGCCCATACGCACAACAGATGACTGTGTCTCACTCGCAGCTCCCTCTCTCCCCCTCCTCTCTGTGCAGGCATTTCACCTAGCGATGAGGAAACGGCTGCAGCCAACCAACATTCAGACTATCCAACCAACAGGTCTGAGGCCAGAAATGACCCGTAGCTATTAGCTGTTCAAACACCCCCCTCCCCCCAACATAACTTTAATTCAATTCAATGGGCCCAGTGAGAGCTGGTTTAATCTACAAGGAACAGTGTATTCCACTGGAAAAAAGAGACCTGCCTTTATGGCTCTGAGTCAGTGTCGGGATTGAGGCTGTTTGTGCAGTAGATGAAACTGTCACAGAGTTAGACTCACTCACTGAGTGAAGCTCCAGGTAGAAACAGTATGAAGGTTTTGTGTCTGGTTAACTAGGAATTTGAAGTTTGTTTTATCCTTTGTCCTCATGTCAACACTGGTGTCAGTTCTGAAGATTAAAACCTGTGTTTCTGACAAAATAATTAGCCTTCTTCTGTTTACATGGGTGGAGCTTTTTCTTATGACAATCACCTGCCTGCATGAGTTGAATTCACAAAAGAAATCTTGTTATTTCATACACACAATAAATCATATCTGTACAGGTGAAACAAAAAAACAATACATCCAGAGATCCCAGAGGTCATATGGGTTTTAAAGATTTTTATTGTGCAACTTTATATAAGTCTATCTGTCTTAGTCATGAATGAATAAGTGCACACTGTCATGTTATCTCTTCCAGTCCCCATAAATAAATACAAATGTTAGATTAAAAAACGTGCAAAATATATATTTATTTTGGTTTAAGAAGTAGCCAAGTGATTAACAGTCGTTAAAGGTCTTATTGTGGTGTAAATGTTCACTTCATATTAAACATGATGTGTTCAGGTGGGTTCACCTTCACGTCCTGATTGGAGGAGTCACACAGGTAAGAGAGCTCAGAGGAGGGAGGAGGATTTTTTTTTCTTTTTTTTTTTTTCGTTAGATTGTAAAACTTGTTAATGCACAGTCTATATGGGTAACACCCCCCTCCCCCCTCTCTCGCCCTCCCTCCCCTCTGCAGGAGCCGTACTGAGCTGTGGGGCTGGGACATTCCTGGTTTGACGAGCAGCCTCGTCGCTGCCATGATTTGCTGAGCAACTCGACACTGGCTTCAAAGATGCGAGAGTAGGGGAAGCGGCGGCACAGACGGAGACCGAGAAACGGGGCAGAAGTTACAACAACGGAGACAGAGACAAGGAGAGGGGGAGTGTTTGTGTGTCTGTGAGCGCACCGAGCTGGGACTTATCGCTTGTATCCAAACGCATGGACTCTAAACTTCCCCGGAGAAAACTCTCCACCACCTTCGCTCGAGTGTAGACCAGGGGAGTTGTCGCACCTTGGGTCCGAAGCCTGCGCTGCTCTGCGGGTCTGAAAAGTCTCTTCCCTCCTTCACCTCCGGCCGTTTTCATGTTTCTCCCGTCGCCTCGCACTTTTAGCCCGTGTCTAATGGAGGGCCCCGTACGGATTTGCCACCAGAAGAATGCGTCTTGCTGCTAACTCACCCGACGGCTCGCAGCTTTTGCCCTCCTGCAAGAGAGGTAAGGAGGGGAGGCAGAGAGGGGAGTCCCGGGCCGGCTGGCTGCCTGGCTGCCTGGCTGGCTGGCTGGGAGAGGGGCTGGGGGAGGCTCCAGGCAGCTGGGCTCGTCTGGAAATAACAAAAGAAAAGGTGACGATGAAAGAGAGAGACGGTTTATCAGTTTCCACAACGGTACCGAGCTTTTTCTCCACTTTGTGCTGCGGGGAAAGTGGAGAGCGGCGGCTGTACATGCGCCGTGCGAGCGGCCGTCTGGTCCGCGGGGGCGCCCGTGCACGGAAATCAATATAATGTGTGTATATCCATGAATGAACCGTCCACATTACAGGCGCAGTCTGCTCTCACTCCAAATGCTTCGTTTTATTCGCTCCTGAACGTCCGTTTCACTTCATTACAATGTCAACACTCGAGTTTGTATGGAGAGTCAGAACCTGAAGTTCTGCTATAGTTTGGATTTAGTTGAACTCAGGCAGGAAAAAGAAAATCCTCACACAAGACTGAGCAGCTTTGGATTTAGTTAAAAAAAAAAAGAAAAACCAAAACAGCATCATTATCCCGCAGTTGTCTGGTCTCTGTCTGCATCCCGCCCCAGCTCAGCTCTGTTGTCCGAGGGCTGAATGAAACAGAGGAAAATGCCCAAATATTTGTTTGGTAAACAGCGACACTTCACTGCAGCCTCCCGGCTGAAGACAGACGGCCTGCGGGCTGCGTTTCTGCCCTGGAAGATGAAAGAGCATTTTTAGAAATGGCAAATATGTCCCTCGGTTGACACATTGGTGTCACAGTCATAAAAAGGTGAAAATGGACGTGGGTATGTGAAACATTTCTTTGTTCTAAAGTTATACTTTTTTATTACGGATCCACTTCAGGAGCCAACTTTCTGCCACATTTACCACTGTGCAGAAACACGGTGGCTTAGACTAATATTTGAAGGGTTTTTTTCTCTCTCTCTCTCTCCATGGACAGAGAGCCTTTATTGTTTTAGATAAATCCCCTGAGGGTGTCATAAACGTTGGTTTGGTAAATCCATGTTAGTGCTGCTCTAAAGTTTGGCAAGTGCACAAATCACTGTGCAAAGCAAACAAAAGCAACTGTACCTGCCTGCTTGAATAAGGGACTTTATTATTTACTGGACTGGGGACGTTCTTTTTCCTGATCTTTGATGTGGGATAAATTATCAGTTGAGTTAGTAAAATGATATGAACAATAAAGGCGAAACTTTAAAAACACAGCTGACAGAAAAGAAGTTGAATGTATGGAGATGATCAAACAGCTTTTTTCTTATTGGTTCAGTTTCACGTTTCCTATTGAGGTGATAAATATCCTCAAAAATTAGAAAAGTGTTTGATTAGTCAAAAAAAAAAAAAAAAAAAAAGTCAGCGCTAACAGCTGAGGACTGAGTGTGCAGTTGTGTGCATGAGTTTATTCTGCTCAGGTCTGGCTGTGTTGTGATCTGCTCCGCTGCATTTCAGGAACTTTGAGGATGACACTTTAAAACCTGTAGTTATTCAGTCACAAACGTTTTCAGAAACTAATAATGAGATTAATCCACATTGTTAGAATAGATTTTTAAAAAAAATTTGATTACATATAATTGATGTAAGATGCAACATAAATGCTGAGGACTGTAAATGAATGATCTAATGTGAGATTTCAGAGCAGGAATAAAAAGTGATAGTAAGGATGTGACTGCAGAGAGTCATTTCCTCTGTGTGCTGTTCACCCCTATCGTCAGAGCTTCACAGGGACTTTTGTTGCATAGGGGCAACTCTCAGAAAACTGAACACTTAAAAGTTATCGAGAACAAAGTCCTGGATCCCTCTCGAATGCATGACATCCAGTCAGGGGGACACACATGGCTGCTCTCAGATAAAACACTTTCAAGTTCAAACAGTTGCTCATGCATTGTTGCTTCCATGGGGGACAAGAAGACACTTCCGATGGCTTTCAAATCCTTTCAGTGCTCCCCAATATTGGGTGAGCTTTTGACAGGGGCAGAGAGAGATTTGCTCTTTGTGTTCAAGCTCGGACGCTGATGGGCGTTCACTTTAAAGGACGTTTCCTCCCTCAGGTTTTGGTGCTGAGTCTGTTCGAGTATTTTTTTTTAGTAAGGTGTTGTAGCGTTTTAATGTGGCCACTTTCCTTCAGCCTGCTTGATTTTAACTTTATTCACTCCATGACTTCCTTCAGTATTTTCTCCTTCGCTCTAACCGCAGTGTGTGCAGTGGCTGCATTGCATTCTGGTCAGTCTGTGGAGTAACTGGTCTCTGCCTTTTCATCACTGGTTTTCTCCCCGTAAGTTGGTTAAACATTGCTGCCAAACATTGGCCCATAGAAAGAGATTCTTACACTTTTATTTTGAACGACTGACAAATATGATGTCTACGGATATGTTTTAAATTGCAGAAAGATACTTTTGTAGTCTTTTGTCTTTTGCTCCACGCTGTGAATATTTAAAAATGGCATTGTGCTGTCTGTATTTAGCTGTTTATTAATGGAAAATGAAAACATTACTCTTTGACGAACAAAACAGACCCAGAAATCCAAACTACTGCTGGATTTTAAGTTGAACATAAGGACCCGTGGAATATTTTTAGTACAGCTGTCCATGTTGTTAATGTGTGGGATTTTCCCCACAGTAACTATGTATCAGGACTGTGATTGAATCAGACAACAACAGAGCCTCAGAATCTGTTTTTTTTTTGGTGTTTTGTTTTCACAGTGGGTTTTTGTGACTTGTAGGGAAATTAATAAACCATTAGTGGCCCGGCTCTTATCAGACAGAGCCGAACAAAGCACAACTATGCCATTAAGCTAGTTCGAATAATGTCTGAGCCATTAGCGTGCTCGCTAATGATAAACACATGTTGCTGTAGGAGAACTATGTTAAGTGGGCAATTTGAATGTAAGCACGTGTAATGACACCAGCCCCTGCTCTCATAATGGCTCTCTTGATTTCTCTGATGCAGTGTTATAATCACACAACCGCATATGCTCCAACGATGACAAATGATCGTTGAGTGGAGGTGAAACCAGGAAGTGAGGTTGCCGGCGATTAGTTGATTAGCTGATGAACAGAAAATAAACTGATAACGAAGCTGAGAAGTGATTCATAATAAACAATCTCTGGTCTCAGCTTCTCAGTGTGAGAGTTTGATACTTTTCTCTATTTTATATAATTTTAAATTCAATATCTATTGGGGTTTTGGACAATTTGTTTATTTTACTTTGGGCTCAGAGAAAGAAAAATGGGCATTTTCACAATTTTCCCACATTTTATGAACAAAATTAATCAAGTTATAAGAAAAGAAAATTGTCAAATAAAAATATCCTTCGCAGCCTGACTTCTAGAGAGGATCAGAGGTGGATAAGTGGATGAATGTCTATGTGAGGTGAGTGTGGTGGGAGAGGGTGTGTCTAAATGGTGACTACAGTATATTTTGGGCACCTCCCACATTCTCCCACTTTCTAGGCCCTACAGATTTGAGGCCAGGCTGCAAACCTCAGCCCTGGCCTTAAGCAAATGGAAGTGGATATGAAACCTAAATCACAGTGTGGTTTGGTTGTTTATTTGGTTTCGCGCTATGATCTGTCATATTACTGCTTCAAAAGATCAACCTTTGGCCGAGAAAGATGTTCGGAGAGTCATAAAAAAGGAGGAAGGTCTGAATTTCAAGCAGCCACCTTATTTTTCATCATCCTCACAATATTTTGACCGCTGGAATTAAGTCTCGCTCATTTTCTAAATCTCTGATGGCTAATCCATTTCAGCTTCTTAGTATAATAAAGTAGAAGTTAGTGAACTATTGTGTGGTTGACGTTTGGCCCTCCAAGCAACTATTCCCGAACTAAAACCTGGCTTGTTTTTAATTCTTGACATATAGCCCTCCTTTCACTCTCATTGCTCAGGGAGTCATACTGCAGCATTTTCCCCATTTTCTACCAGTGGCCTTTGCTCTGTGAACTTCCACTCCCATTCGTTAAGGACAGACGCAGAGCTCAGGCACAATTAGATGGGCAGAGGGGAGTTTTGGGCAACTCGCCAAACAGCCCCCATGTTCAAGGAGCCAGGGGGTGCTGATTGACAACACCCAGCAGCCTTGAGCAGGGGGTTGATGGGAAAGATGGGGCAGGTCAGAGAAGGAGTTTGAGTCCTTGTGACTGCTGGGCTGGTGAGTGCACCCTGCAGCTGCACGGCTAACAAAAAAGACTTTACTTTCCACCCTCAGTTTCCCTCCCTAAATTTATTCTAGGGACAAGCTGTGAGAGGAGTCGGGTAAATTGAGGCCGTGTTGAAGTAGCCACGAAGGCAAATGCAGTAGCTGAAGGTGTCACTCGTGTTTACATGAAGCTGTCATTAGCAGCACTTCTTATCTACTCTGAGCTCACACCGTCATTACTTTAACTACACAATGCATATGTCTCTCGGTGGGACAACCCCCCCCCCACTCCCCACTTCTTCCATGTCCCCCGACTCTGACAGATGATCCAAACATCCCGGCTATACTACGCAAGCATGTTACTCCAGGAGGTTACAGAGGCTGCGCGCCTCCTCCGGTACAACTCCTCTGAAATGTCAAAGGTGACCGACTGTAGCCCGATGTATACACCAGCTTTCAACAGATGGTCGTGTTGAGTTTCTAAAAATTCAGAACCTTGAAGGACCTGAAACGGGATAATGACTTTCGAGAGATTTGAGAAATAAAATGAGAAACATCAGGGCGTAATTGTTAAGACAAACAAACAGTTTTTGGAGCAGCAGAAACAGATGTTCCAGCCAGCCACTGAAATGCAGCGGGACAAAGGCGCACAGGCTGGAGATAGGCAGGGCAAGGAGGTCTGCTTCTTCTCTGAAGATGGTTTGTTTTCTGTTCATGTAACTGAAATGCAGCCTTCGACTAAATATATATGTCTGTGTTCTCAATATGATAAGGGAATGTAAACCAATACCACACACACACACACACACACACACGGTGCTTTGAGGAAAAACACACTGTCCAGGCGGCTACAGATAATGAAAATACCTCAGCAGCAGATATTGTGTGACACTTAAGGACACACATTGATTGAGATTTTTTCTGTAGGAAAAAAAAAGGATGTACTGCAGGCTCACATTAAATCTTCTATAGCTGGTAGCCTTGATGAAAAGACCAAAAGACAGACTGAAAAATAGTTCCTGAGTGGCTTTGAAGCTCACTGCATACTTTTTTTCCCCGTATGGTTTGAAGTTTGTTACTTTTTTATTATATGCTCATAATCATTTGAGGGAGTTTTGGCCTGTGTAGCTGTAATATATGTGCCTTAAACATGATGCAGAACACCACATGTATGGGAGAGAACAAAAAGTTCCCCGGGAGGGTTCAAACGTGGCGCTCCATACAGAACTCGCCTTTCTCTAAAGACAACTATTTTCCTCATAATTGTCAAGATGAGACCCATTGTTCCGCAGTTGTTATTGTCTCGTGTAGTTTTCTTAATGACTCTGCAGCCGGGGGGAAGATTTCAGGGACTGAACTTCTGAACTGGACCCTTGCTGACAGCTCACACAGCAAAGTATGTCAGAGCATGTGAGGGTTTTTTTTTTTTTTTTTTTTTTTTTTTTGCATCCTCAGCGTCTTCCTGTTTGCAAGATTCATTTCTTTTTCCCTTCCTGCGACTGACCCTCCTAAATATGCCTGACTTAGTCCGTCGCCTCAGTGCGGGCCCCAAGAGTTAGAGTCTTTTCTTCTTGAAACTCGCAGCAACCGCAGCTTTCTATTTCAAATGTTGAACCAATAAGTCACATCTGACATGGGTTTTTTTTTTTTCAGAATGTGTGCGCTGTTGAAAAGCCAGCGCAAGGATCAGCAAGACTATATTAAGGCAAAACTAGTGGCTGGCACTCCCCTCCGGCTGACAAACAGGCTACTTGTTTGAAGGGCTGTTTTTCTCCCAGATCAGTGTGAGGCAGTGCGGGTACTGCTGCTGCTGCCTGCCTCCAGACTTGTGGTTATGGGTGCCATTTTGGGCCTTCCCTCCTCCAAGATGTGGCCCCTCAGGGAGCAATGGAGCCCCTTATTTTTTAGACACTCAAAGTGAGCGCAGGAATTTGAGTCAGACGGGTTCGGTCCAACCTGCTGCATTACTCTGGGAATCTTTTGAGCTGGAGCAGATACTCAGCAGTGCACTGTGTATTCTGCCTTGTGATAGATGGAAACACATCTCTGGCTTGACTGAGTGTAATCAAGTAAGATGAATTGTGTCATCTCTTGGTGGTGCTCCCACACAGTAGCAGTGACACACAAACCTGTACAAAGAATGCACTGAGTTAGCGTGGGCCACGGTTTCTATATTATTTCTGTGTTTTGCTGTTGTCATGAGCTTGTGTTTTTCTTGGCGCCATCGGAGCACTATGTCATCTGCCAAAAGCTCCTCTCACCTCCAGCGCCGCCGCGTTGAGCAGTGCCCGGACCCCTAAACATGTCGGAGAGGGTTTTATGATTTGACCGCGACCCAGAAGTGGAAAACTCAAGATGATGTGTGTGTGTGTGTGTGTTCACGTATCGCCACGAGTTTGTTTTGCGATCACTCGATTGCCGCACAACAAGCGTGGAGTGTTACAAGGCGAGACGGATAAACATTTAGACAAACTAAATAAAGCGTTTACACACTCTGTTTGGGGCTGTGTATTTATCTTTGGGTCCTCGGACTTGTACATACAAGGGAGCTGGTTTGTTTGTTTGGGTTTTTGCAAGAGATTTGTGGAATTGGTGAAGAAGACTAATTATATTTTAACCTTTTTACATCTGTTTGTTTTTGTTCTGCCGGCTAGCTGTGGAGCTCAGGTTTATTTTGCAGGCAAGGCTGTCCGTCCCATAAATCCCCCCCAACCCAACCCCACCCCCCACCCTCCACCCTCTGTGAATATATGACCATCCCTCCATTATATTTGTAGAGTCCATTCATCATTCTGAGAAATGAAAATGCAGACTTTCTTTTCTCAGGCGTCTCCAGTGACAAACAAAGAAAAAGGCAAACACGCCTGTGAGTAACCCCATTTAGCTTAATTCTGGTGGGTTTTAAATACTCGCTGTGTAAAACAGTTTCTTGTTAGTATCTGTTTGGACTCCCTGCCAATTTGTTTTTGTTGCACATGTTTGAAATTACATTATTTAATATATGTTTTAGTTTGAAAGTGCTTTTGGTCAGCAGCCAGAGACCTATCAGGAGGAGACTGAACAGAAACTGTTGTCTGCGTCTTCGCTGCCTGTTGCCGTAGAGACACGAATGGTGATGGAATCCAGGAGAGTTGGGGAGGGACGGGAGACTGCACCGAGGGGAAAAGGGAAGGGGTGGGGGCAGCTGGATCAGATCACTGCATGCCCATAGTTCACAGCCGACACGGCAACATTTAAAAACACAGATAGCGTCTCGACTCCCACGGAGAAGGTGGACGTTTGACACACTTGATCATTTCTCCCTCCTCTGCATCAATGTGTTTTCTCTCTCATCTCCCTAATCGAGACTGATATTGAGGAATGCGAATCTGTGGCCTCCTCTGCCCCGGTGCCACGGCTGCACAATCCTACCTCTCCTCTCGCCTGGCGTGATGAATCAGACTCTTGGCACATGTTGGAGATCAGTGTTATAACACACCCTGCGGGCAAGAGGGCCTTCTTGTGCATTCCTCCTTTCCATCAGAATTACCTTTTCGTCTGAACAGACGTTCCCCTGTGGGCTGAAAGGCCTGTGAAATCAGCCGGAAGGGCCCAGAGAGCTTTGACAATGGGCAAGGGTTGTTAGTTACATGCGCTTTGCAAAAGGTCTCGAGGTGGACTTGTATGGTGGCGATACCCGGGGATCTGTTTCCAGTGTCCGAGGCCGCTATTGAGTTTCGCCCCTGTGGTTAATCCCGCTGTTCAGGACCTTGGGAAACAACCGTACCTCCCCACCCTCCCGCCGCCCCCTCTCACAGATTCCCAGGAAAAACAAGACATTGCAGAACAATCTCCAATTAAGATGGGTCTTACATACTGTACCATTCAGTCCCCACTCTCTCTCCCTCTGTCTCGGCCTTTCTACCTCCCTCCCGTTCTCTCCTCTCTCAGCTCCCTGTTTGTGTCCTCGGCCAACAAGCCTCGGGGCAGAATTAGCGCTGTCTCCCAGGTCCCGGCCCTGGCACTTTGGGAGGGTCGGGCTTTGGTGAACGGAGGCGTTGGGAGGGCAGAGGGGGGGTGTGTGTGTCCTTGGTAAACAGGGCTTTGTGGGATGTGACTGTCTGATCCCCGGGGCCTCTCCTTTCATTCCTCCCCTGGTCTGATCCCACACCACGGTGTTGTCGTCAGGGCTGCGGCGTTGCAGAGTTCTGGGACCCGCTTGGCCCCGCCGTCACCCTGCGCCTCCCGGACTGCTAATGCTCTGTCCTCCCACAGACACACAGAGAGACAGCAGCATCTGAAGAGCAGACCGTCCTTGAAGATTGATCTCATTCGTCTTCTGCAGTCCCACTCAGTTTAAATGATTCACTGAGGAGACTTGCATTAACTTTCTGCAGGATGTCAGGTCCAGACAAGGGCAGGCATTCTGTGTTATGGATCGACTGAACCTCTCGAATGTGATTTTCTCCTTACGTCTGAAGGGAAAACAAAGAGAACCTCTCTTCTTTACCCTCCTAATTCCCTTAGTTGATTCCAAATCATGTCTCTCTTTCTCTCGTTCACTCCTTTTCTTTAGCTCGCTCCTCTTCTCTGAGTCTGTCCCACTTTTAATAACATCTCAGTCTTTAATCAGACAGAGTAAGACCGTACCAGAGGCCCGGTGTTTCCACTCATTAGTTTCCTCTGTGGCCCCAGGCTGCCTCAGTGGGCTCACTCAGACCAACAGAAGAAGCCCATAATGGTCCCCTAGAGTCTCTTCTCTCCTGAGGCTCTTCCCAAGTTTCTGGGTCGAACTGAATGTAGTGAGGCTGAATCATCAGTCAGTTTTGGCAGACGTGGATGCGAACTCAGCCATTATCTGTATGTCTCTATCTTGGAGCCAAAGAAAGAGGGAGGAGAAATGAGTTGGGCCTTGGCAACTTTTCACCTCACAGTGAATGTTTCACCTCTTTATACCCTCATCTCCTTTTACTTCTCTCCCACAGAGCTTTTCTTCCCAGTTTTTCTCCTGTGTTTTTTCCCCATGGCCTCTCATCTTCTTGTTTTGAATTTATCTCCCATCTCTTGTGTGTATGTGTGTGTGTGTCTTTCTGTGTCTCTTTCTGCGTGTCTGTCGCTCTCTCTCCCTCTCTCTCTGTGGAGCTGAGGAATGTGTGCGCTGCAGATCCTCTGTCAGTGAGATGTGGGGCGAGTGCAGACAGGTTTGGGGTATAGCATGTGAATCAGCTTCAGCACACATGTCAGATTAGACCATCATACCAGAAAAGACTTGCTCTTTCTCTTACACCCCACTGCTCCTTTACCCTTAAAGTCTTTATCTCCAGCTCTGATCTCCAATCTCTTCATTCAGTCTCGGGAAATCGTCACAACTCCTCTCTTTTCATTGGATTCTTTGGATTCACACCACCGCGGTATTGATTGCCGGAGCAATCAGGATTGGCCCCTGTTATCGAATCAGCGTTGGGGCTGCTTCATGATGTTTGCTGCTTTCATTCAGCTGTGCAGTCGTGTGAAGCGGCGAGGCCAGGCCCAGCACCAGTTGTGACCTGTTCTTCCTCTGCCCTCCAGGTCTTTGATGCACCGCCGCGTTGCTTTTGTCCCTGTTTACCCAATATGACAGGGATATGGGCCGACCCCACATGGGGGCAGATGGGGCTCTAAGTAGTTCCTGTAGAGAAGAGGCCTAAAAAGAGGCACAGGTGCTAATCCCCCCCCCCCCCCCCCCCCCCCAAAAAAAAAAAAAACTTGAACTCCTTTCCCTTCCCTGAGGGCAACCTGTCAGTGTGTTTATTTTCTCCTGTGTCATCACCGGGGATCTCTCTTGTCCTACAAGGGGATGGATGGTGCTATTCCCGTTTTGTATTACTCCCAAGATGGATAAATAAAGGTGAGGTGCTGCCTCTCAACAGTACAGTATATCTCTACTATGGATTCCTCTGGAAGGAAGCATGACAGATAAAATACAAAAAAGAACTGAGTTACAGAGATGGAGAGAGAGATACAAGCTGTCTAAGAAGTCTGCTGTTTTTTCTCTCTTTCACACACTTAAGCCAGGTGTCAGTCAAACATTTCCCAAACATACATGGGTCAACCCCCGCACCCAGAAGAATAGGAACTTTTCCACTTGAACTCACTGACACTAACCTCATTTATTTTCATAAACTGTCCCTTTGTCTGTGTATCAGCTTTCACCAGCGCAGTCTGTTTTGTATGCAGGATGTCTCTTCAATTTATAGCTGCTCGAGAATGGCTGTGCATCTCCAGTGTAAGTGCAAAAACAGAAAGTAATACAAGATCAGATTTGGGAGAGGAGGGGGAAATCTGGAAGACAGGATTTTTTTTTTTTTTTTCCGTTAAGTTGTATAGTCTGGAGTTTTGAGCAGAGCAGAGGAGTGAGGGAGTGGAGGCTGGCCAGAGATCAGCAGTGAACCAGGGGAGATGGCTCTCGGGCTGATCAGGCTTCATTTGACAGGGACTTCCTCTCTGCCAAAAGGGCCACTCCAGCTTTTGCGTCTGCTCAGGAGGAAGCAGGACTTGCCTTCCCATGCAGCCAGTGCTGCCAGCATCAGGACGACTCTCTGTGATGAGGGATACAAGATATCCTCACAGTGTCTGTCTCCAGTGAGGCGGCTTCATGGTGGCGGATGTCAGAGGAAAGCCAAACAGATAAGAAGCAGGAATGATGCCCCTGTGTTTCCTCGTTGCGCCAGATCGATGGGGCAGATAGGCAGCTGTGTGTGTGTTTACACAAGGGCACCCAGTTGGGGCTGTGATGCCCGATTGCTACGCCCACTGGGAGGAAGTAAATGGTTAAAGTAAGAGAAAGAGAGAACGGCAGATAAAGAGAGAGGGAGTTACAGGATCTGCTCTGGTTTCTCATCGTTACTTGTGCCAATGTGCCCGCGCTTGGCTGTGCATTTTTATAGCGCCGTTGTTAATTATTGTAATTATATATCATTATTCCGGCAGAGAGAGAGAGATAGTTTCCACTGATGACATGGGGGCAGTGTGCAGGGCCTGTTGTAACTCGTGGGATGGAGAAACGCTAGCCTGCATGTGGGTTTGATCTGCCTGAATGAGAATGCACACACTTAAACTGGAGGCTGAAATGCAGAGCAAACACCACATACGTAATGTATGTTCAGTCCTGAAGTCAAAATTACAGCTCGTCATTGTTCAGACTGAAATCTGAATCACTGAGAAAGCAGCAGGATTGTTTTTAGTGGTTTCTCTAAAGCTCTTGTTTTGTGTGGAGTGTTTGGTCATGTGTGCAAAGACAGTGAAAATGTGCGTGTGTGTGTGTATGTGTGTGTGTCAGTGAAACAGAGAGAGCTTGAGGTGACCTCTGGGGGCTGGTCCAGAGCCACCAGACACCCGCTGGTTCACCCTCTCTCTCTGCTCTTCCCTGACCTTTGACCTCAGGGTGAGAAGGGGGCGTGAGCCAGGAGCTGGGAGAGTTTATTATTTCCTGCCTCTTCTCTCCTCATCCTCTCATGTCGTCCTCTGTGAGAGAGAGAGAGAGAGAGAGAGAGAGAGAAAGAGAAAGATGAAGAGAGTGAGAATGAGGACGTGAATAAAGCATCTGTGTCTCATTGGTTAGATCAGAGGAATAAGCCAAGCATTACCGACAGCCAGAGCTAAAACTGTTGATAGTTGATCAGTTGTCAAGTCATTTATCAAGCAAAATTCAGAGCATTTGCTTGTTCTGGATTCTCCACATTTGCTGCTTTTGTCTGTTTTACATAATTGTAAATTGAAAATCTTTGAATCTAGGAAATTGTGCAGACCAGTTTTCACCATTTCTTTACAGAAAAGTAATCAACAGATCAATCAATAATCTCAAGAGGAGGCTAAACAAATTGACCTGCTTGATTGTTGAGCAGATGAAACAATGTTTAGGTTGGAGAATGAGGGTTACAAACCTGTTCAGCTTCGCTGATCCCACCCAGACATCATCCTTTTAATTTGACCCACCGTTCAGCCCTGGTCAGCCCTTCCGCTAACGTCTGCGAGCCACCGAAGCGCCAGTGTGAATATCACAGCTGGACGGCCATTGTCCCTCTGGCCTCAGGCTCAAACCCTGGTTACCAACCAGCAACCTGGGATCAAAGCTTGCCTGGATTACTCTTAGAAAAAGGAGGAGGAGGTGCCACAGTCGGAGGGGGTCGGGTTGAAAAGGATAGAGGAATGCTCCTAATTACGTGCCCTCCACTCCTTTTCTGTCTCTCACTTTGGCTCTTCTCTTGTCTCCCTGTGTGTGTCTGGGCCTGCACTTCAGGCTACAGTGAACCTATGAGGAAGCAACACAGTGTGACAAGAGAGTGATATTAAGAGTGAGGCGACAGTCTCTCCACAGCCACTCCATTAGCAGGAGATCTCAGGAGCCCAGTGGGAGAGAGCAGGGGGGCAGAGAGGCTGGACATTCCAGCCTCCGTGGAGACACTGAAGTGGGTGAGAGGAAGGGTCAGAGGAGAGGGTGGGAGGTGGAGATCAAGGAGTGTGTAAAGAGGATGTGTCGTGAAGATTAGAAGGATTGCTGTATGGGATTCATTTGGAACCTAGTGGATTTTTTCCCCCCCTGGTCAGATCCACCACCACCAGCTTATTTTTCTGTTTATTTCTGGCTCACCTCTTCTTCCCCTCCTGTGCATGCTGCCATGTTTCCTGGCAGAGCTGTGGTTTCACGAGTTTCTTATCTCTTCTGTGTGTTGCAGGTTTGCTGAACAGACGAAGGTGTACGTGCTGGGCAACACGGCTGCTGACAGGGGTCAAAGTGCACCATGGACAGTGGCCTAAGGGTCCTCCTGTCCACTGTGCTGTGTCTCAGCCAGTCTCTGCTTATCAGCTGCTCATGTAAGTTGTTGTCCTACTCTAAGCTGTGTAGAGATGGAAGTGATAAGATCTCTTTTCCTGTAAAAAGAAAACTTCCTAGAAGTCACAGTTGCTATGAATATTTGTTCAAAGGTCCCATATTGTACAAAGTCAGATTTCCATGTGTTTTTTCATTATAAAGCAGCTCTAGGTTCTATATTAATACTGTGAAAGTATCAAAGCCTCAGTCCACAGAGAAATGCACACAGCCTGAATTCAGAAGCTGAGCTTTAAAACCAGCCGTCAGGACTTCTGTAACTCTGTGATGTCACAACAAAACAGTCACCGCCATGCCCCAAGTCCAGCCCACCTGGACCACCATCCAACCTTACAGGATTTGGCTTCTCTGAGTGTTTACCTGAAATCTGCTATACTTTTGTTTGATCACTCAGAAAACAGTCAGTAAGAGAGGTTCAGATCCTCTCTTCTGATTGGCTCACCGAGCTCCGGAGAGAAGCCTGAGAGAGGAGATGTTAAACTACACTGAGATGGTTTTTGGTTCTTAAAACCACAACTGTATCTTCTTATGGATATAAAAAACTTCAAAAAAAACACACGAAAAGTGTAAAATATGGGACCTTTAAACCTCCACTAAGAAATATTTTATATTAACAATTGAGCGAAACACCTTTAATATGACAGATGTCGCTCGTAGTGACATTTATCACCAACTTTGCTGGTCTTAGCAGCCTTTTAGCCTCTTTTAACTTGTTATTTTGGTTACATGGACTGCTTTCAGCAAATAGTGAAAGTAGATCATCCAGCAGCTAAAGAACCAAACGTGCTCTTCAGCAGTCGTTGGAGACTAAATCAGAGCTAAAAGGACTTCCATGCGTCAGGTGGCTAAATTCCAAATTAAGACTAATTTTGCTCTATTTATGTTAGACTTACCAAGGCTCTGTTTTTCAGCTTATTGTGGAGTTTCTTGCTCCCAGCTGCCCAGAAAATAAATTATTGCAACTTTAAAGTAATTTGTTTTGATTACTCTTTTCAGTTTTAAACATTAGGTCTTGGGGAAGGTTTATCCTGCTGTATATTACAGAAGCAGAAGGGGTTAGCTCGATAGCCATCACAGCAGGCAAAACAGGGTTGTGGTCTCGAGACGGTCAAACGTAATCAGGACAAAGACATCAGCTCTTGCAACATTGTTTTAGTCATATAGATGTTTTCAATCTGTGTGGCAAAAACAACACAGCTAATATCCTGAGGTGTTGCACATTTAAAGGGTCTGCTCTCACTAACCTCAAAGCCATGGACTTTAATCTGTCCAGAAGATATGTGTGTTGTGGTTTTCATGAGCACCTAATGTAATTTCAGCTAAAGAACCATCTATGCCAAAATTACTGATTAAAGATTCTGAACCTGTTTTTTTTTTTGCTCTCGTCTCCTCACCAGCTCAATACCCCTCTTTCACCTCTGAGCCAGCCTCCGTGGTTCAGAGTCAAGGCTCTGTTGCTCGTCTGCGCTGCTCAGCAAGTCCTCCATCAGCTGCGGTTTCCTGGCGCTTCGGAGGCCTTCCCCTGGACCAGGACACCCTGCCTGGCGTGGAGCTCAGCGGGGGCTCCCTCACCATCTCCTCCCTTAAGTCCAGCCATGTTGGCGTCTATCAGTGTGTGGCACGCTTAGACCACGGGCCGGCCATCGCCAGTCGCCTCGCGCGTGTGGACATAGCAGGTCTGTGCACACTTCTACTCACTTCAAAGCGGGCGGGTAAAGAAAGAGAGGAAGTTGCCTTGAGAAAAGGAAGGCCATTTTGTGAGTGTTGAACACTTAGAGAGAATGCCTTTCCTCAGCTGCCTGCTGCTGAGTGGCGGAGGGGAAGGAAGCAGTAGGAGTTTTTACTTGGGCACTCTTCCAGATGCCTCTTGACTCGTATCCTTAATGAGCTTTGGGCCTTCCTGTGTAGTGTGTTATGTTCCTGCTGGGATGCTGCTTGCTGTTGGACACTACACTAAAGGGGTTGACCCTGATCTGCAACTGTATCAGGCTGAATAGAATCACTCACTGCAACAATAAACAAACCCAGTGATCCAACACAAACAGCTCAACTCAAGTAGTGCTGCTGGCCTTCGTCCTTGACTACACTGATACTCAGCGCACATTGAATGACTCCTTTTCTGCACAGAAAGTCAGTTTAACTAAAGAAATCCTTTTTTTCTGTGTCCATGCAGAAATTTCAGAATATGAAGATGGCCGACGGCGGTCATTATCGGTGCAGGAAGGCAGCACTGTTCTCATAGAGTGTCCTCTGCCACACAGTGTCCCTCCAGCGCTTCCTCGACTTAGAGTACGAGGGGAGTGGATGGAAGAGTCGACAGGTATGTTTTGTGGTTTTGAATGATGACTTTGACCAGACTTGGTGATTGCAAATGTCACTTGTTGTTATTCAACTGGAGATAATTTTGTAAATCAATGAGCAGAACTAGTTGTGCATCAATGTGATAAAATTTCTTGATTTCTCAGTTATTTGTCTTCACAGACATTTATTTTTAGTCATTTCATCTATTACATTTTTCTCTGTTGAATTTACAGAAAATGTACTACCTCACAAATATATTAATAGTGGCTAATAAAATCACATGTAGCATGATTGAAGAATTCATTTTTTGGTCGCCCTATAGTTTGCCTGCTCTTGGTTCAAGGTTCAATTCCATTAACCTGCTTAATGCACAATTTAAGCATGTGTAATGGAAACATGTGAATTTCGAAAAACTCGCTCACAGGGGTGGTTTCTCAGACTATTCGACAAAGCAATATTTTGCAAGATTGAAATGGAAACCACTTTTTTTGCCTTCAAGTGGTGTTGCCTGCTGTATCATGCCCCAGGGGGCCAGTTCCAACCCAGAGGCTGCTGTTAATCCATCGTCACATTTAATTGGAATGACATCGCTAGAGGAGAAAACCCAGCTTTATTCACACAACGTGACTCAGTGGAAACACAGACAATTGACAATTGTGTTTTGTCGACTTTTCTAAAGAAAATGTTTCTATTTTGCACAAAACAGCAACAGAAACCTGGCGACTGTCTTGATGCTGTGCAAGTTTTTTGTGTAATTATTGAAACTGCTTTGTCTTCCTCTTTTCAGATGACTATTTAGTTCTTCCATCTGGAAACCTTCAGATCATCTCTGTTTCAGACCAGCACCAGGGCATGTATAAATGTGGTGCCTTCAACCCTGTTACTGGGGAAACTGTCATGCAGCCGCATGGCACCAAGCTGTCGGTGAAACGTAAGTCCGATGACGTTTAATTTAAGATTCACAGGTTTTCTGTTATTGTCTCCTAATGTGGTTGATGTATTTGTTTAGATTTAGACTCCTCCCCCTCAGTGCGGATAGTTTACCCCACTGCCCCGAGGACAGTTTTGGTGCAGAAGTCACAGCCGCTGACGCTGGAGTGTATCGTGTCTGGTAGTCCTGCACCGGCGGTCAAATGGTTTAAGTATGGTAAGGAGGTCATGCCGGGGCCTTTTCACCAACGACAGTACAACAACCTGGTCTTTGTCATGGTGACGAGGAGCGATGAAGGGGGTTACACCTGTGCTGCCGAGACCGAGCAGGGGACTGTGACCAGCGCTAACTACACTGTGAATGTTCTTGGTGAGAAAAAGATAAGAAAAGGAAAGCTGCATGGAGGCTGTTTGCAGCAGACGATCGTGGTGAGGTTAATGTTTGCTCCTCTCCTCCGCAGAGCCTGCATCTGTCGTGGAGGGCCTGAACAACCAGCTTGTCTCTCCTGGCTCCTCGGCTCAGTTTACCTGTAAAGCAAGAGGAAACCCCTCCCCGAACATCACGTGGCTGTTCAACGCTGATCCCGTCACCCCATCACAGCACTTTCAGATCTCCGGATCCTCGCTTGTTATTACAGATGTGACACCGCAGGATGTGGGCGTGTACCAGTGTCTGCTGGACAACGGGATTGGCTCAGCACAGTCATACGGAACGCTTATGATGCAATCAGGTATATATCCATTAGTTCCCTTATACTGATATTATTACATTATTTGCTTTGGTTTACAGAAGGCAGGCAACAAATAATGAAATGATTAATCTTTTTTGTTTCATAGCTTTAGCACAACTAATAATTATTTTCATTATTGAGTTATCTGGCAAACATGTTTGATGGTTGTGTTCTTTAATTAAACAATTAAATGTTTGGTCTATAACGCCATAAAATTGTGACAAAAGACCCTCACAGGTTCTCAGAGTCGGTCAAATTGCCTGTTTTGTCCTCAACAGATATTCCAAACATACTCGGTTTACAATGAGGTAAAACACAGAGGCAGCAAAGCTTAGTTTAGAGTTTTTTATCTTTGGGCGACACTTTTCCTTACAACATGAGTTTGTATCATGACACTAAAAGACTTCTGGAGCTGAAGACATTACAGATCCCAAAGGGAGGCGTTTCAAAAAAGACGCACCTTTGTTAAGTGTAACAGAAAGTCTTGCTAGTGTTAGAAAGGGTGAAAGCATCTTAGGGTCTCTGTGGGCCTGCATATACAGTATCTACAGGGAGTTCTTGCTCTGTGTGTGTATGTTTGTGTGTGTTTTTCTGAGGCTGGTAGTAGAGGCTTGGCCAAGGCCGCCCTCCTCCTGAGCCTTGAACTGAGCTTGAGCGTGAGAGTGAGCTTTGTGCACGCCGTCGGGGATAAGCCCCCGGACGCTGGAATGTAAAGGAGTAGCCGTGGAGGGTTATGACGAGGACCAGACCACCCAGCTGTCAACATCATACACAACTGCCTTTTATTTATTAACACATCACAACCCTCCCCCACCGCTCTCCCCAAATCCCCCAACGCTGTACACCAGAGCCCCATTCCTTAGCTCGCCCCTCTATCTGCAGAGTGATTAATACACGCTACATGTGGTGCACAGGGAGTACGAATCAGACGAAATCAGGCGGGTTCACTACAAAGCAGTTGCTCCCCTTCCACAGACCTCAGGAAGAAGAAGAATGAGCTTTAATATCTGCTGCAGCAGAGCACATTTATACAGTAAAACAGAACGTGCAGCTGATAAGCAGGATGCGTCCAAACACTCTGAGGTCAGTTTGTGTTCGGCTGTTTTTCAGGTACCAGGCACCGGAGCTTATCAAATGCCCTTTGCATTCAAAGTAAACAGTATCACTGATGTGTGTTTTTGTAATTTATCACAGAGAGCGAACTGAAATATGTTTGGTTTTATGTTTGGTATCACCATGACAACTCCCTGCTATCATCCCTTCAGTGGGATGTACCACAGGGGAGATTCTGTCATGTGATTGGCTGTTTCCTCCATGTCGCTCCCATCAACACACACTGTGCTCCCACATCAATCAATCAATCAACATTTATTTATATAGCCCTTTACAACAACCAAAGGTGACCAAAGTGCTTTATAGTAAAATCAAATGGCAAAGCTAGCAGCTCCATTATAGCAACAACCAATGCTAAAAAGATTATTCGATCAATTGATTGACAGAAAATTTATCAGCAGTCGTGATCATTGATTAATAGATTGCTTGTTGAGCAAAAAAGGCAAAATATGCACTGGTTGCATCTTCTCTTAAAATTGAAATCATCGAATACTGGATGTCTGTGGTTTTCAGACTTGTTGGAAAAAACTGTGTGAAGACTGAGTGACTGAAACAATAGCCCTTAGATTATCAGAAAGTTATCATTAGCTGCAGTCCTAGTCACAACTAGTACCTCCTTGCTACATCAGGGAGGAGCTATGTTGTCGTCACTTTTGGAATATGAAAACATACATCGACTTGTCTTCTAATAAGTAAAGCTCTGTCTAATCTGAGGCTCTTGTCTCCACTGATAATCCTTCATGATTTACTACCACATTTACTCCCAGGTGTTCTCCGCTAATGGACCAACCTTTTTTTCTGGGAAGGCTCTGGCAGCGTTTCTCTGTCCAGGTGTAGCAGCACTTAGTCGAGATATATCACTCCTCTCTGTCATGAGGGTGCCGTGGCCTTAATTGCCTCCTCCTGGATCAGTGCGTTGGAGGAGGAGTCACGTCTGTGGTTAGGCTATGAGTCAGAGCTGTGGAGAGGCGAGAGTGTTGGAGGGCAGAGGGAGGGAACGAGCAGGAGAGTGTGTAGGACTGGGGTCTGATTCTCTCCGGTATTTTAATGGTTGGCGTGTGGAATGTGTGGCAGCTGGCTGCAGGCCCAGGATCAGGTCTAGTGTTACCAGCTCCGGGCCCGTTTGTTTTACAAAGTGAACCAGTACCGCACACACCTAAAACACCCCGAAACTGGACCCAGGACCCTGCAGTGTGACCCTGTGGCCCGCCTCGCTGCTTTAACCTCCTTATTCATGTGTTTAGATTTGAATATTCAGTTATGTTGCTCTTTGACCTCTGTGGTGCGGCTCAGAGTCCAGAGGTCCCCGCTCTCATGGGCTGTGCTCAGTGTCCTCCAAATGTCTGTAAAAAAATTCCACCCAGGCTCCGCCAAACCGGTGTCGGCCATAATAAGGCTCCCAGCCTGCATGATTTGCCCAGGTGGACTTCTCTGGCTCTGGTGAAGATTTAATGAAAAAAACAAACAAAGCATGATTATGTAGTGCTGCAGAGATCCAGGTTTTTCTTGTTATTTTATGTAGATCAGAGGGCTTGTTCCAAATGTAAAACTTTCCAGCACTGGTTGTCCTCTGTGGACCTGTGGGGCCACCTCTGTCAGTCACTGACTGAGAAACATTGGTGCCATTGCTTCAGTTTTTATTACACAGTGCTTTCTCCAGAACTCAGCAGGACCAGGTTCTCAATAAAGCAGCCAAATATTAACAATAAAAATACATTGTCAAGGAAAATATACCAGTGCTTAGTTATGCAGGAAGATATAGTATTTTAATTAGAATCCTTTTTTTGAACTTGCAGTGTTCATATATGACATATATGTATTTACAAAATAATAGTACATATGTACAAAATATATATAAACCTATTAGAAATTTCATATATTGGCATATATGTCTAGCCCATACAAATATGTATGTTTATGTATGTATGCTCATATTGTAGACATTTGTAAATATGTATCCATCCCAAGGCCTGTCAATGCATGTTGATCCAAAAGACTGAGACCGCTTTCCCAGAATGGGAAGATAGACATGTTTAAGATTAATGAGAAATTAATAAAAACATATATAAGCATATAGAATTTTTATACACATGTTGTTTTAATAATGTTGAATATGTGAATTTAATATATATTGTTGACATACATGCATATATTTTTTAAAACCAAATTTTTCTATGGGTATTTCATATACAATATAAACTTATATCTTAATATATTCAGAGTGTGTATATAATATAATGACATATCCTCTTTTAGGCGACATATATGACAAAATCATTCTTGATATAGGGGCATATGTCATATTTTACATTACTATGTGGGGTTAAGTTTATGGATGCAAACATAGTTCTAGAGCTGAAAAATGTAACTGCAATAACTAAACTACTTACTATTGACTTAGTTACTTAAGTTACTTAACTAAATGTGGTTGGTTGTCACTCACAGGAGGTTACATCTCGCTTCTTCTCACTGACAGATCCACAGCTGGGCTCCACTGTCGCTGTGCTGCTGGAGGCTTCACCATCTCTCCCGCCCATGCAAAGCGACGAGGGCCACGACGAAGGCGACACAGTCAGCCTGTCAGCTGACAGGAGCAGTGACCGTCCTACTCCGGAGGCGCCGATCATCATCAGCCCGCCGCAGACTCACAAGCCTGACCTGTACGATCTGGAGTGGAGGGCGGGCCGTGATGGCGGCAGTCCAATCATCGCCTATTTTGTCAAGTACCGTAAGGTGAGTGGAAGAATACACACTGTCCCATCTCACTTCTGTCTGTCCATTGTCTTAAAGACGGATTTGAGTTTTGCCATAAACACATGACCTTTCCCTGAAGTGTGTTGTACTAAACCAGCTGAGAATGGGCGAATGTAATTAGTTCATTAAATAAAGAAGGAAGGGCCAGGGCCTGGACTGAGTGAACGCTTGGTCATTTCCTCTTTAAAATCCTGTGTTTGCTTCAGTAATAAGCTCACTCTGACTATAAAACTGCAGCGATACTAGTTAAGACGTTCTTGGCAGCAGGACTCAGTTTTGCTGGAGTTGGAAATTGTGACAGAAATCTCCCAGGCAATGTTTGCGTGGCCGTTCCCTGTCCTCGTTCAAGAGACGGAGCTGGGGAGGATTACAGGCTGACGGATGATTTTGTTTTTCTCTCTGTCATTTTGAGTCATGTATTTGTATTTGTCTTTGTGTGTGTGTGTGGCCATCCATCTGTGTGCGTGTATGTGTGTCAGGTCGATGAAATGGGAACAGTGGTGGGAAGCTGGCACACAGTCCGTGTCCCTGGCAGCGAGAAGACCCTGCGGCTGTCGGAGCTGGAGTCCTCCAGTCTCTATGAGGTGCTGATGGTGGCTCGAAGCTCAGCAGGCGAGGGCCAACCAGCCATGCTCACCTTCCGCACCGGCAAGGGTCAGTACAACCTCTGGCTCATTACAAAAAAACACTCAGACGCTGTTAAAATAACTGTTATTACCAGGGTAACTTTACTTCCTGTGCGCATTAGGCTGTTTAGTGTTTCCCGTCATATTCCTGGGAATAACTGACCACTGGAAGACACCGCATTCCACATTTTCCAACAAAGCTTCAAGAGAACGAAGAAAATGTTCAGCTGCCTAAAACATCAACAGTAAATGTCAGGTTTTGGTGTCACTTCCTCTGAGTTGAAGAGCATCTGCTCACGTCCTGACTCAACATTTCAGGAGTTCAGGAAGTAATTTATCAGAAAAGAAACAACATCTTGCTTCGTTTTCTCCATCAACAACAGCAAATTTCACTGTGTTTTCAAGTTAGTGGTGTAATAGGATCAACTGTAGCTTTTTAGGCTGATATTTGTGTTTCTGCCTCCAGGGCAAACCCATAGAATCACATTATATTTTCAATTTACAGAAGAGGAAGCACAGATAGAGTATATTTTCAACCAAGATGATGTTTGAAAATGAGGTCAGCTCACACTTTCTGTGGAGTAGAAGCAGATGAGAGAGAGAGAGAGAGAGAGAGAGACACCAAATTATAAAGTTATCACACTTCATCACTAAATAACTGCTAGAAGATTAAAAACATCATATACAGCCATATACTGTATCTGAGGGGGAGATTATCTCCTTAAATAACTACGTCCATCACATCCAACATCCAATTATAATCCCAAATGCAATCATAATGATCGAGGTTTTTGTGTTTTTGTGACAAATAAAAATAAGAACAACCGCAAATGTTCTGAAAACTAACAATAATGCTGTACCACAGCAGGGTTGAAAAAAAATGTTCCCTGGTCAGAAATATGTCAAATACTGCCAAAAACCACGGATATGATTGTATCCTAAGGGTGGTTGTTTCACAAAATGGTTCTGAACTAAAAAAAAAAAAAAAAGCCAACAAGTCCAAAAGCCAGGCTCTTATGTCCAGATGTGGCTTCAGACCCGGCAGAGCAACAGCATCTTCGTGAGAAATAGTTGACTTATCTTAAAAAAAAGGTCTTTTCAACTGAAAAATGAATCTCCTGAAATTATGCTTGTTTCAAAATCTTTTCTTTTTTGCCAGAAATATAATTCTCGTTAAGAAATACTAAATCCAAACAATCCAAAAGACTTTTTTTCCCCTCCTAAAACAGTCAAATAAAAAAAATATGGAGAATAAAAAATATCAAAATCAGCCTTTAAAAGCCACCACATGTATCAGTCTGTCTGGAGAATGTGAACTCCTCCCGGGGTCATTAAAAACATTAGAAACAATAACGAGGACATGAACTCTGTATCCTCAGTGATAAATGCTGCTGCTAAATTGTTTTGTTTTTTTATCTTTACTTTCGAATCAGTTTAATGTAGTTATCACAAGGTTTCATGTGACTGTTCTGTTTTTGGATACACACTCACATCACACACTCATCCAAGCTGTCAAGAGCTGTCGAGTGGAAACCTGAAACCCACCCTGATAAAACCAGAGCACCTCTAAAAAACCAGGGAGGAAATTTCAGATTTCAGAGCCAACATCCGGAGCTGTTCCATGTGCTTTTGGTGGAAGTGATAGCCCTGAAAACCTGTCGCGCCTTGTTTTCTTACTCCCAGCCTTTCTTTCTCTCTTTTTTCTCTCCCTCTCAGAGAAGAGCACCTCCTCCAACAAGAACCCGTCCAAGCCTCCTGTCGTCTCGATGCCCCCCAAAGCTCCAGAGGACAAAACCCCCAACACACACTTTGGAGTCATCATACATGACAGAGGTAGATGTGGACACAGTCTGTAAACTCTTGCTTTGCTGCTGCAGCTGCTGGACTGTGCACAGATGTTTGTGAGGAAGTGTCGGGGGCCGTGTCGATGCTTCATGACCAGACTGTGCTGAACAGATCTCTGAGCTTTATGTTTAGATGAGGTCTGCTTTGTTTCTTTGAGTGAGAACAGTGAAGCGATAGTTGACACTCTGTGGATGAAGGATGCTGTAAGCAGAAAGCTGTGAGATTTCACACGGCTTTAAGGTCACGTCTGAGTGTGTGTGTCTGCGTGTGTGTGCATGTTTTACTCAAATTACAAGCCAATTCTGCTGAAGCTCACATTAGTCTTTTCACTAACCCTCCTTTCTCCGTCTCTCACTCTCTCCTGCCCTCTCTAACTTTGTGGCTAAGAGCCCAGGCAGTAAGTACACATTCCTGCATGGCATGCCGCTCCACTGTGATGTGTATTCTCTCCTCTTTTCTTTCTCTGTGAACTCGTTCCATCCTCTCATGAGATGGGGCACGGTGATGCCAGCTCTCATTGCTTCTCTGTGTGTGTGTTTTTTAATTGGATTCACAGAAGTCAGCACGACTCAAAGTTTATCCCTTTCTGTCCCAGTGCCCGAGGCCCCAGATCGCCCAACCATCTCCATGGCGACTGAAAGTTCTGTGTATGTCACGTGGATTCCAAGAGCGAACGGCGGCTCTCCGATCACGGCTTTCCGCGTTGAGTACAGACGTGGCCGCAGCGCAGAGTGGGTTGTGGCTGCGGATAACATCTCGCCCCTCAAACTGTCTGTGGAAGTTCGCAATCTGGAGCCTGGTGAGTTTTCACATAGTTCAACACTTTTCTCCACAGTCCAGTGGAGCGTGACATGATTCCTCTGCCCAGATAAGGGTTTCTTGATCCTTTGCCGAGTGAGAGAAACTGAGAAAACACAGATGATCATCTGGTGACTAGTTTGCTTATCTGTCCTAACTTTAACCCAGAGTGATGTAACCTGTGTCACTGCTGCATCCAGCCGACATCTGACTGTTGTAGTTTATTAGTGACTGACTGAACTGTTGTTCCAAAGTGTTTAGAGCATGTAATCATTGCTTTGAGATGAAACAATCATTGCAGTTCATTTGTTTACATTTCCTACCTCTCGGCTTTAGATAAATGATGAGACTAAAATCACTCAGAAGCTCAGACTTGTGCACCACCATAGCAGGTCATGATTTATTGACAGATGTCTATTGATGCCATTCAGTTATTCTTCAGCACCACTGTTCTCTAACAGCCTTCCTCATTGCATCCCTTTCTCAGGCTCCATCTACAAGTTCCGTGTCGTAGCCATGAACATGTACGGCGAGAGCCCCCACAGCATTCCCTCAAAGCCGTATCAGGTGCCACAAGCCAGCCCACGTATGGCGGACCGTCCCGTGGTCGGACCTCACATCTCATCCACGGACGCCATCAGCGACACACAGATCATGCTGCGCTGGACTGTGAGTACACCACTGACACATGCTACACTCAAGACTAGTGGAGTTTATAGATCCTTTATTTGATGGATAAGTCAGTTTTTTATTTATTTTGTTTTTACAGCTCTTTATTCGATAGATTATTTTTGGAATTTCGGCCAATCATTCCTCTCAGTAATAAATTCACCTTTAACTCAGTTTAAAAGTAAGTCACATCATGTAGCCATCAAGTCCAAGTCAAGTCTCAAATGTCTGACTTGAGACTTAAGTCGGACTTAAGTCCAACTGGAGCCCAAGTGATAAGTGTCAGGTTTGGAGTAAAAGTATGAAGTAGCATAAAGTGGAAAAGTACAAGTACCTTTAAAACTCTAGTATAAAGTCACCTTTGACCACTGTGAAGACCAGCCGGTGGCAGAATAATGGGGAAACCACTGCTAGATGCAGTTTTCCAGCTGGCTCACCTGTGTTTGAGCTGCTGGTGGTTCTCTGGCAGCCGAGACTCAATCAGAGCTTTAATTGAGCGGCTGTGCTGATTAGAGCTCTGCTCCAGCAAAGATTAAGAGGCCCTGTCCGTCTGTGTTTTTACTCTGCATTCTTCAAAGCTGTTTCTGCTGCCTACAACAGTTTGAGCTGCAGATGGATGCAGATAGTTCCCCGCAGTTACTTAACCTCAGACAGTCTCATTATTTCCTGAACTTCAGACAGACAGTGCAATCACAATCTTGCTCGCAGTCCTGTACATCTGCTGATAACAAGCGCTGCCATTAGTTGCCGGAAAATTTCCTCTCTTTGTATAATAATTGCCCACCAGATTGCTGTAGTCGAATGTAATCTTTTTTCCATCCCCATGCAGTATAGTCCCTCGAGTAACAACAACACTCCAATCCAAGGTTTCTACATTTACTACCGGCCCACGGACAGCGACAATGACAGTGACTACAAAAGGGATGTGGTCGAAGGTAAGAGGCAATGCAAGTTTTAATGTTTGTGTGTCTGCGTGTTCACTGCAAATCGGGTGTGTAGCTGGTGTGGAGTGTTTGTCGACAGGCTCATCCGGTGCCGGACGTTAAGCTCACGCTGTGCAGATAAACTGGGAGTAGGAAGGGTAATGGATACTCAGCGTTAAAGAGTGGGGTGCAGTGAAGAGGGGCATTTCTGCTGTGTGATTTATAGAGAGTGCTGTCCCTGGGCAGCAGGGCTTTCTGAAATCTGTTTTTAATAAATGGTTGGCAACTAATGGGCCAGAGCTGAAATATGAGCCTGGCCAGAGGAGAGAGGCTCAGGTTGTTGGGTGGAATGCTAACAGTGGAGCCTGGTACAGGAAAGAGAGGGATGTCCTTTTACTCTGCCCAGCTCTGTAACATCTGAATGTCTCCTCACTGACTGAGACAAATGTGTGCAGGGTTTTGTCCCCAGTCAGCAAGGTTTTGGTGATTTAAAGGACAAAAATGGCTCAGTACGTGAAGGTTAAAAATGAATCAGAGAAAGTGAAGTTCTGTTTGTTTTTCTCTGGATGTCAGGAGACATACAACTGTGTTTCCACAGAATTTCAGTGATTGTATATCAGCTCTTGGGGAAAAAAAAGTGTTAAAAATATCTCCAGCATAATCAAATTTCTACTAAATTATATGACTTGACAATAATTTAAAATTGTGAAGATGATTTTTTTTTCATTCAAAACACTAAATTTGTGCTTATTCTTTTGAAAATGTGTCAATATGACATCTGAGTTTTAGTACCAAACACTTTTTTGGATACCATACTTTGAAGAATATAAACACATTTTTCTACAAACCTTTTTTGTTCATGAATGATATACTGTATGTCTAATGTCTAAGAACTTTGCCTAAAACAAAACAGTACTACTATTCTGACAAACCACTCACTGCCGACTTATGGCACCCAGCTGCTTTTGATTCTCAGCGCTACAGGCACGTTTCAGTCAGCACTGAGGTTCAGCGCCCTGCCCTACGTGCCTGCTGTCGGCACCTTCCCCTCAGATCATCTTCTTGTGTCTTGATTAAAGCTGCATGGTGTTTATTTGTGAGTTAAACTTCTGTGTGACTCTGTTTTACAGCACAGAGGAGATTTAGCTTTAGCAGCAGGTTTCTTTTAGTGCTCCCACTTACAAAGAGTTCAGATCTACCTTTCCGGTAGAAGTTAACACATGTGCAGCCATTTATTATACTTCATATTTAACAAAACACAGCAAGAACAGCAGCTTATTTCAGCCTCATTTGCCGGAAATGTAGCATTTCCAAGTTGGAGATTGTCGTCTCATCTGTGATTTCAGAGCACGTAGTAGTGGCGTGATTGTATGTGGTGGTGCAGCAGTGTGTGTGTGTGTGTGTGTGTGTGTGTGTGGACTGGGAATACTGGAGGTAAGCCAGGACAAACATCAAGCTGCCATATATGGAGCTCATGTAGAGTAAAGCAACTGTCTGGGCCCTCGTGGGACTGATGGAGTAAGAGAGAAGGGTGGCGAGGGAGGGGGTGAGAGAGAGAGAGAGAGAGAGAGAGAGAGAGAGAGAGAGAGAGAGAGAGAGAGAGAGAGAGAGAGAGAGAGAGAGAGAGAGAGAGAGAGAGAGAGAGAGAGAGAGAGAGCATGAAAGAACATGACCTCCATGACAGTGTGAGGCACGAAGAGGAGGTGGAGGGAAGGTGGGAAATACTGAGTGTGAGTTTACAAAGGCGACATGAGTCAACGCTGACGTGCAGAGGAAGTGGTTTCTCACCTTTGTCTCCCGTCGTCTCCCCCCCCTCCGTCTCTCCTGCTTTCTCAGGTGTAAGACAGTGGCACATGATTGGACACCTCCAGCCCGAGACCTCCTATGATATCAAGATGCAGTGCTTTAATGATGGGGGAGAGAGTGAATACAGCAACGTCATGATCTGTGAGACCAAAGGTAAGAAGCGACGTGTGTCAACCGAACCGCCACTTTATCCGACGTCCAGGCATGTTTCTGTGAAGGCTGTAACTTTAATGATGGGTATGATCGCCATAATTACACAACATAAATGTACTGAGTTTTATGACACCTGCAACAATAGCTTGCATTTTATAGTTTGGCACTGTGTTATTTTTTCTTTGTCGCTAGCGGGTAAAAAGCTGCTTCTCATGTCTCCTCCTTCCTCTCTGCTGCAGCACGTCAGTCCCCGGGGTCGCCCAGCCAGCACCCCATCACCCCACCGGGCCCCCATCCGCAGGAGCCACCCAGCCCTCCTGGGGGGCTGCTGTACCTGATTGTGGGCTGTGTTCTGGGAGTGATGGTGCTCATCCTGCTGGCTTTTATTGCCATGTGCCTGTGGAGGAATCGCCAGCAGCACAACATGCACAGTGAGTTTATGGAAAAAGCTCAAACGTAGAGTTGCTGCTGACACTGCGAGATGTTGCATAATGTGTTTTAAAACCAGCTATCATTTTCCATGTGTTGTGCTCATAGTAAGTCGTTAAAATGAGTGCTGGAGGACCAGCAAACAAACAAAGAGTGGACTCCATTTCATATATTCAGATAGTTGGCCCCAGGACAGCTTGTGCAGCATATTCCAAGTGTTCATAGTGCAGATATGGATCCCACAGTGCCTGCAAAACTGTTGGATGGACTCTTTACCAGACCTCTTGGATCAGTAAATACTCGAGGTTTTGTGGCTCAAAGATTTAGGGGAAATTCTAAGACTGAGTTACAGGTGTTTTTTTTGTGGCAGAATGTAACCTGAGTTTTGGAACTGATGCTAAACAATCTTTTTATGATCTCATTTCGACAAATATAAACAGTTTTGTCCTCAGTGCTGTCTCTTAAAAGAAATCGAACATCTCAAAGTCTTGTGTTTAATTTTACTTATGCACAAGCTGATTTAAATGAACATTGCAGCATTGCCAATGTAAAAAAAAACAATCCATCTGTACCATAGACTGTATATAAAGATGGACGTAGTCTCTGTCACATCACACATAGGTTTCAGAAGAGCGGTTCTGAAGCTCAGCATAGGCTGCTCCACTGTTGCCATCTTGGCAGTGCCTGACTCCGCCTAACTCCCTGCTAACCAAAAAATGGCGAAAGAGGCGAAGCGCGTGTAAAGCTGGATGTTGGTGCATGCCAGTTTAATTACTGTAGCAAGCATACCCTCCTGTTAGCATCGTTAGCACAGCTGGGTATCTGGGTGTCAAAGGCCAAACTGAAAGCTAATTCATTTGGTGGCTAATTAGCCTGTTAACTGGTTAAGATAACAAGCCGGGTATGATGAACGCAGACACCTGCGCCTGCTAAATAGTGCGAACATATTTATAAAATAATACTAGAATTTCACTTACCTCAAAAAACAGGAGCAAAGACTTCCTCATCTTCTGTTAGTCAAAAAAAATCCTCCAAAAGGCTCAAACATGGCCTAGACATTAAATGCAGTGACTCCAATTAGCTGAGGTAATGCCTAGCAGACAGCTAATGACTAGCCAACTGTGACAGTACACACCTGCCACTCAAAGAGACCACACCCTCAATTATACATAACTTTAAGCCTTAATAAAATTCTAACCAGTGAGATATTTAAAGTTTCACCCTGTGTACAGTTAAGACCAAAAACTGTTTTTTTGTTGTTGTGATGAAGTTTTTTTTTTTTTTTTTTACTAGACAAGATCAAAGTTTCAAACTGCTCTCCCCCTCAGTCCTCACCGCTCTGCTTCTTTTCTCTGCCGTAGAGTATGACCCTCCCGGCTACCTGTACCAGCCAGCAGAGATGAACGGCCATGTTCTGGAGTACACCACGCTGCCTGGCACCAGCCGCATCAATGGGGCAGTCCACGGGGGCTACGGTCATAGTGGCCCCATGTTACCCCAAGGGTGCCATCACCTCCACCACAAACTCCCCAATGGCTTGGCGCTGCTCAACGGCTCCGGTGGCCTGTTCTCACCTGGCCACCCACACAGCCACGATGGCACCCTGCCCCACAGCACCCGAGACTGCGAGCACTCGCACCCTCACCACCACCACAACGTGAGTGTTGCAGTTCAGACACCACAAAGTGCTCCAGACCACGAGGCTGGATGCCTCTTTTATGCTGTACAAGTATTGAATGAAGTGTGGTGTTTACTTTATGTACAAATTCAGTTGAGTTTGGCTAAATCTGTTGTTTGTGTTCTCTTGTCAGGGTGGAGGCTTGTACACAGCTCTTCCCCAAACAGAGTCCTCTGATTGTATGAGCTGTCAGAACCTCTGCAACAACAACAGGTCAGAGAAAATTTGTGTTTATGGATATCTTTTGCTCTGTTGTGGGCGTCTGCGTTTCCATTTTCAAAGAAATCTATGTTTATTTTAAATATCAAAAATTGGGTGTTATGAGAATAAAGCATCAATAACATGAAAATGCCAGAGTTGGACCTGAAAAGTGACAACCACTCTGTAGTTTAAGATACTCATACCAGACACTACAGTGATCACTGTCCTGCTGCAGCAGAAAGTGCAACAACATCTGGGTGACATCTGTATTTTCAGTGATAATTGATAAAAACTGAAAAAGATGAACTGTGTGGATATCACACGAACGAGCTGGCCAGAGAAAATGAAGCATAACTCATATTTCATTAGATGCAGCTGAGACAAAGTGTTCTACTTTGCTTGTGACCCCTCTCAGCCGAAAACACACATGCACACATGCACGCACACGTTTGCCCTCCTGCTAGTCCTGTTTATGTACTTAAGGGTCCCCAGCATCACAGTTTACCCTGTGTGCACCCAGCCAGCAGACCTAATGAGCCCTGTGTTTATTTACCTCCGGCTGCTGGGAAAAGGGGGGGTGTGGTCATCATCCAATCATGTACCGTTAGAGTGAAGCTAAGTTTAGGGAAACATGGTGAGGATCGCTGCGTGCAACCGTCTACGTTTGGGAACTTCACCAGAGAGCAAAACCACAATGTGTCACAGTTATTTAGAGGCAACGAGACTGGACCTTTAATCTCCGGTTCAACTGTTAAATGCTTTTTGCAGCTGTGCGAGAGTGTTCCAGTTGTGTTAGAGCTGTCATTGTTTTGGACACTGTTAGGAGTGTTAACACAAGGGTTTTCTGTGTCTGGCTGAAAACCCACAGATATCTACAGAGAGGAAGAAATGGCACAGTATGTAAATCACCGCTGAGTGTTGTCAGTGGGTGAGCACTCAGCAACGCACGGGCACCTTATAAACAAATGTATGTGACCCACTTTTTTTTCCATCTTCCTGTGTCTCTTTTTCTGAGCAGATGTTACAACAAGACCAATGGCACTTTCTCCAGCGGCACTCTGCCTCTAATGCATCGCGTGGCGCCGTGCCAGCAGGACGGGCTGGAGATGATGCCTCTGGGCCAGGTTTCATCACAGTGCCACGGCCCCGACAGCCGGATGAACTCTGGTGACCAGGAGGCCGACGCAGGGTACCAGCCAGATGAGCACAAGGAGTCCTCGCCCTCGCAGCATTCCTGCTGTCTGGTCGGGAACAATGAAAACTGTCCAGCAGACAACACTGGTGAGACACTTTTTTATGCCAAATGCCCACCAAATATTTCCATGTATTTTAAATTGCAACAGAGAACTGAAACTTCTCACCACCTCTTTAGCCCTGGTTATGCAATTTAATGTTTTATTTATTTAAAAGGAAGGCCACATAATTGCAGATAGTTATTGGATAATCTTTGAATCAAAACACCACTTAGTTCTCAGACTTACTTAAAAAGGATATACAAAGACTAGATCAACTTAAGGCAAACTAGATCAACTTAAGGCAGACATGACCTTATTCCCTTCTGATCACAATAAAACTAAGGTAATATATTGCAATAACACTGCAATACTGCTTTTAAAATCATTTTTCATAATCATGATTTTTTGGATGGTAGTAACGTTGGCTTGCGAGCAGAGAAGTATTTTCAAAATAAATGTAGGAATAATGCAGAATAATGATATTAAAATTAGACTGATTTAATAGCTTTTACAGTAACATGGTATGAATATATTTGTCAACCATGGAGCTCACTGTAATTATAAGCTTAGACAGTCATGGGAATAGTTTGGGAAATACACTTATTTGTTTTCTGTATTAAGTCCAACTTTTTTTTTTTTTTTTTATGTGTAGAAATGAAAGGCCCCATATTGTATAAAGTGATATTTCCTTGTCTTTTTGTGATTATAAATCAGAGTTTTATATTAAAACTGTGAAAGTATCAAAGATCTCAGTCCACAGAGAAATGCACACAGCCTGTATTCAGAAACTGAGCCTTAAAACGAGCCGTCAGGACTTCTGTAACTTTGTGATGTCACAATGAGACAGTCACTGCTCTTAGCCATGCCCCAAGCCAACCCCACCTGGACCCACCATCCAACCTTACAGGATTTGGTGTCTCTGAGTGTTTACCTGAAATCTGCTATATTTTTATTCAATCACTCAGAAAACAGCCAGAAACGGTCAGCCAATCAGAAGAAAGGCTCAGAGCCTTGCCTCTGATTGGCTGACTGACCTTTTGTTACTAGAGCTCCAGAGAGAAATCTGAGAGAGGAGATGTAAAACTACACTGAGATGGTTTTTGGTTCTTAAAACCACAAATATACCTTCTTATGGAAATCAACACTTGGAGTAAAACACTGGAAAAGAGTAAAAGGTGGCACCTTTAAACAGATGAGATGTTACATGGTGATTAGTGATATTTAAAGGTGCTGTTGCTGGTAGGCAGATTTTGTTAACATTGGACAGAACCAGTCTATTTCTCTCCTTTTTCCAGTCTTTGTGCTAAACTAAAATAATCTGTAGCTGGCTACAGCTTCATATTTACCAGACAGACGTGAGTGGCATTGATCTTTTCATCCAACTCTCGGCAAGAAGGCGAGTAATCATATTTCACAAAATGTCAAACTATGTCTTTTAGACATTAGAGCTAAAAAAACAAATTCCCTGAAGATAAAGTCAAAACATTTATTTCGACGCCCTCATGGTTCAGCACTATTGTGAAATCAAACTCTTCTACATGCCTTTCTGGCAAGTTTTTTAAATTATTACCAGTCCTCATGTTGTAAGCAGACAAGCTATATAGCATCACCACAAATTACACTGTGGGCCTCTGCAGAATCTGTGCTTGTCTTTTTTAATATGAAGTCTAAACCAGAGACTCTCCTCTCTCCCTGTGTGTGCAGCTGAGGAGGAGCTGGAGTGTGTGGACACGGAGGGGCCTGTGGTGTGCTGGGAGAGTCTTGGCCTGCCAGACTTGGACTGTGACGAAAAGCCTGGGTGGATCTCGAGCAGCAGCCTGGCAGGAGAGCTGATCCAGCCCGGCCCACAGGAGGTCTGAGTGCAGCCCACACACAAACACACTCTCCTGCAGTGTGGAGGGACTTAGAAAAAACAGGCAGAGAGACAGTTGTGGAAATACAACAGTGGAAGGAATGAAGAGGACCAGCGATGGGATAGTCAGAGACACTGCATGTTACGGTGACAAGGACACAAAACTGTTGATGGACTGAGCTGAGCTGAGCGACGTGGGAGGAGAGAGACTGAGAGCAAAGCCAGATGGAGAGAAAAGGGAGCGTTGCTCCAAGACTGAAACTACATCCCACTGGGGGGAGGACTCTCATAAAAGATCAAAAACTCTTTAGATGACTTATTTATTTTTTTGTAGTAGTAAAATATTATTTCATATGAATGTATCTGTTTTAAAGAAAAAAAGTTTGTCTTTTATATTATTTATGCCTTTTGGATGAGAAAAACCTTTTATTTTTTGTTGTTTCGTCCCTCTGTGTTCCACTCAAGTGTGGAGATTAGCAACTGTCTGTGTAAAGTTTTGTAATAATATAAAGAGAAGATATGGAAGAGTACACAACAACCTATTTTCACTGTCTTTCCTCCACGACTCTACACGCAGCGCCAGATGAATGATTGCCAGAGTGAATTTCCCGGCCTCGGTTCAAACCCATCGATATTTCTGGCAGGTCTTTGATGTGGCTCTGTGATGGGCTGTTCCACCGCAGTGACCCCTGAACAGGGTGAACATTCCCCTCACTGTTCAGATTAAGGCTGCTGCTCTTTGCTTCAGTGAATACTTGATAGCTCATCACTTTACGTAAAATGCTTTGAGAGGACTTGTTGACCTACTGGCCCCAATCTGTTGGAGGAGTTGGGTAGTTGCATTTAAACAGAATTGTTAAGTGTGAGCTGCGCTCTCACACTTACATACAGCTTTAAACTGCTGCTGGTAAACACAGAATACTTCACCATCGTTCCTGATTTTGAGACCACACAGGTGAGCTGTGTCTGACAGGTGAGATTCTACCTGGAAGAACTAAATCTGACTGTAAACTTTAAACACCAGAGAAAACTTCTCTCATTCTCTCATCAGTGTGGTGTTCTTGGTATAAAAGGCTCACTTCACCCACATCACAAAAACCATGTGCTTTTATTTCCCTGTTGTGGAGTTTAGTAATATAGATAGTATTGTTTCACTGTACGGAGAAGAGAGAAGAAATTAGTGATCATGGATGTTTTGGATCAACCAGAGTCTGAGGAGACATGGCGCGAAAATCTTCAGTAATTCAAGCAGCCCAATTTTGTTTTTACCTCCTCTGTGTTGGTTCACAGACAGAAATCTCAAAAGGCAAAACTGTGACATATGAAACTAAATGATCTGCATGGCTACATATTGCCAGGAGTTAAGTGGGAAAATACGTGATTGTTATTTATGTGAGGCGATCCAAACTGGGCAGGTTGATTAAACAATGACCATCTGCCCCAGTTTAATGACATTACACTCCACTGACCTGCCAACATGCAGACCTGTGTGTTGTAGCTGTATTATTTCCCTGTAAACTGTGGTTTATTAGAAATAGAAGATGAGCTGAAGTTCTGTCATCAGAAGTTGCTGCGCGATGCTCCTGCTGCACTGCAGATAACTCATTCATAAAACAGTTGTAATATACTCTTCTCAGGTTTCAGCCTGAGTCAGCCAAGCCCATTTTCTAAAGGCTTAAACCCTCTGTTGGTTTTAAAATAATCTCCATGGTGTGCTGGCTGATTGGAGTTGATAGGATTGCAGTGGGGAAGATGACAGGGCCGGCCGTGCTTCACTGAGGATGACTGCGGTGCAGGCTTTCCATGCCTGGTGCCTGTCTGCCTGTGTTTGTGCCAGAGTCGGCTGCCAGTGCTCAGGCCCCGGCTCGCCTGGCATCTCTCCTCCCCCTGATGGTATAAGGGATATTCCTGGCACACGGATTTACTCGCCTGCTGCTGAGGCGTGGCGCAGCTTCTTCCGGATGTTATTTTTAGTCTTCATGGCGGCTGTTGTGCTGTTGAGGCTGGTGGCATTTGCCCAGTTGACTTGACTTAAACTCACTTCTTTCCCAGGAATAGCCCACCTGAGTTTCTCAGTCCTGAAACCCTGTAGTGTTTTTGATGTACACTGATCAAGAATTTTTTTTTTTTTGTTGGGAGGCCAAAACAAAAAATGACTCAAGGCCCAGGATGATGGAACAAGTTGGCCATTCTTTGCACAGTCTCATCCACTTTTTCTTCAGCTTTTCTTTTATTTTCCTGTTGTAGCTTATTTGAGTCTCCATTATGATTGCCTCGGTGCCGTTAGGAAGAAAAGGGATCTACACAATGGGAAGGAAATGAAGCTGGAAATGAAAGAGAAATGGTCTTGGGAGGGAGAGGGGATGCTGACAGATGCAGGCTGGGCTGATGAGGAAAAGATAAGGGCAGGGTTGTCTCTAAATGAGCTGCTTCTCCATCTCCCACGTCTGTCAGTCGGCACTCTCCCTCAGCCCTGCCCTGCACCCTCTACCCACGCAGCTACACCCCTTCATTAAGGAGCCCATGGGAACAAGAAAACTCATTGTCCGCCCTGGAATTTCTGCCCCTTGCTTGCAGAGCCGACCTGTTAACGCCAGTCCCTCTCCCCTCCGCCCACCATTCTTCCTCTCTCCCGTCTCCAGCACACCCTGAATGAATGCAATTCTTATGAATCGGGCAGTGTGTTGTTAACTCTCTTGATTCAGCCCCGGGCAGTTTTATCCTTGAGATGTCACAAACCACAAGTGAAGCATGTTGTGGTTGGATGAACTCCAACAGCATTCCAGTGGGTCCCTGCTAATGATGAGCTCATGTGCAGTATGAGACCAATGATCCCTAGGTCCCCTTAAGGATATCGGCTGTTTATTTGTAATCAGGCTCATGTAGATCATGATGCATGTAGATGCCACACAGCTAACAACTACTGCACCTGTTGCATTTAATCAGGAAGAAAAGCAACAATGCAGCCTCATCTTTATCCCAACTGCATCCATTCAATCGCCCCCATTTTCTCCCTGTCAACACACTTCCAGCAGAATCAGTCTGCTCTGGATCAATAATGAGTCCACTGATGACAAGGAAGTTGGACCTGTTGACAGGAGCTCTGCTCCAGAATGAAATCGATGGTGCTCACATGAAACTCTCAGAGCCAAACATGAGGAAATGTAAATGGTTGTTTTTTATTCACCGACCACTCAAGGATGTCTGTGCACAACTGTGAGTAATGTAGTATGTTTATTTTAATATGGATGAATTATTTGGGAGAACGTTTGCTCTATGTGCAAGGATTTCTGTCAAGGTATCTGTCGGTCCAAAGAAGCAAAAATGTTCTGCAGAAATTATTCAGAGATTTCAGCCTCGAGCGATGTGCTTTAAAATGCTGAGATGTGTCCGTCTGCTCCGATGTGCCTCGGCCTCTCACTCCGCCGAAAGTGACAACACACAGTTGTTAATGAGCACAGTCTCTTGCACTTTAAAGAAAGAAAAACAACACAGCAGGCTGGTTATTGAAATTAAGAAGAAACTGGAGTGAACAATATATTTGAAGAAAAACAACAACAACAACAAAAATAGTCTTGTCTAATGAACCCACAGCCCAGATGGTTTTAATAATCAACACAATACAAGACTCGTGAAGTATTTGAAATGGAAACCACAACCTCAGGTCTACACGGTGTCACGCTCCCTAAGTTTATATGGCTACAAAGATGGCAGGAGACAATAGAGCAGTCTTTCACTAATCAAAGTGTTGCAGTGTGTTACAGTCCAGTCTGGTGTTAAAAGATCAGTTCATCCAAGTGACAAAAAAATAATTCTCCAATTTGCCTCTAATGAAATTTTAGTCATGGAGACTTTTTATTTGTCCAGGTTTTACCTGGTTCATCCGTCTCTGGCCCAAAACAATGGAGCTGGCTGGAGCTGGATTTGTTGGTGCCCTCTGCATTAAAAAACGAAAAACAAAAAACAAAACTGCATTTCAAGATTTTTAACCAGATTGGCTCCAATAAAAACCTGTCCACAGCAAGGTCTGTGGATTGTCCTGAGTCACCACAACATTGTTTCTAAAAAGACACATTGATGGAAACATTTTAAAGGAGTATGTTGTTTTGCAGTTGCTTAAAGTTGTGGAAACTGATGTAGCAGAGGCTGAGTGATCTGATTTTTAGCCCTAAATAAGGATCAAGCTCCATAATGCAACTCAATAGTCAAACAATCAATCAATCATCAATAACTTGACAAAACCTACAAAAGACAGATACCGAAACTATCTGCATGGCTTGATACCATCGAGACACATTTGAGAATATGTTTTTGGGAATTTGGATGAACCAACTCGTACACACAATGGTCATGAGCTGAATTTGCGATAAAAATTAGAGTCATCATCAGTCGTCCTCCACATCCAGCCGGGTGAAGTAGAAAGTTATCCTGGCTCCCTCGTCTGTATCGTACAAAGCCTGGCAGGTGTACATCCCAGCCGCGTCCCTCTGGAGCTCCTCTATGACTAAAGCAGAGGTGTTGACAGCCATTTGCATGCGGCCCAGGCTGCTGGACTGAGACTGGAGCTTCGGGCCCTGTCCGTAGTTGTAAGCCACTGCTACGTTATTATCAGTTCCTGGTTTGGTGAAGCCCCAGATGAAGATATTAGGCATCGTGGAGCCACAGTCCAAGGTGACTGAGCCTCCCACGGCTGCTGTAGCATGGGAGCGGATGTATTCCACCTCCTCGGGGTCAAGTATCTCCAGACCTGTAACGCAAGACAGCCAGAGTCAGTCACCATAACTGCGCAGAGAGAGGAGCGCTTGTGTTGCTTTCTACACATTGACAAAAACTCTCCTCTGCAGGCGACCTATTGGCAGATGTTTATTAGTAAGTGTCTTCAGAAAACTTTTACAAGACCTCACAGTTCGTTGGGAACGGACTGCGTCAGCTCTTGAGGATGAACAACACATAATTAAATACACTCACAGTTTATATGCCTCTGGCCTTTTTGATGGATCAAATTTTATGACCCTCCCTCTGGCTGCACTTAGCAATCCAACGAAATAATGACAGCAGTTTGTGATAAAGAGAGTCTACCCGCCTCAACTTGTCTCCAACTCTTTGTTGCAGAAGTAAGCTCAAGTACAATGGGCCCTTACCTTGTAGAGGGAGAGCCAGCCAGCAGAGGAGCAAGCAGGAGTAAGGAACCATCCTCAGACTCCCTGTGATGCTGCAAAGCTTTAACTGGAAATCTCAAGTCTCGGAGGCTATTTAAAGCCTGTCACAGTGCAAAAAAGTGTGTTTCCTCTCCCCGTCCACACTGCTGTACACACTGTGTGGCTGAGCGAGGCTGGAAGACTGACAGCGAGAATTCTTTTCAAACTACACTGGACTCACTTTAAATTATTCATCAGTGTTTCCACCTCCTCACTGCTGATCGGTTTTGCCTGTCTCTCCAGCTCTCCACTCATGACTGGGCTAATGGCTGGACCTGAGAGAGAGAGAGAGAGAGAGAGAGAGAGAGAGAGGTGTAGAGTGTCAGGATGATGCCACCGCTTCATATATTATTGAATAAACTGGTGGAGATAGCCCTTTTAGAAATTCCATCACTTCCAATGTGAAATGAAAACAGGGCCTGGCAAGGTCAGAAAATCTATGCGGACACTCTCACACAAACACACACACACACAGTTAAGTTATTATTTATCTGATGAGAGGCATGCAGCCAGAATCGAATCACCACTGGCTCATGTCATCAACTGATGACAGTTATTGTGTCATCTCCAGCCATGGACACCTGTCCACGGTTTGTGCATGCATGGGTTTTTGCATAATCCATGTATGGTTATTAATCCCCAAATCCTTAAATGCTTGTGAAGTAGGGCACTCTGTTGTAACAAAAAAAACATTTAGTTTAAAAAGTTGGGACTAGATTTGGGAAGAGACAAACAGTGAGCATCGTTAAGGGTGCCACGCAGCACCCACCAGTAAAAACTCTGCTTCCCAAAGCCTTTGGTTGATGTTTGGGCCTGTTAGCTGCAACAGAATAGGCTGAAGCTGAGCAGCGTGGCCCTGCAAGCGGCCCATAAACCTGCTCTTACTGGAGGCAACCCCAGTCTGAGGAGAAGGCTCTAATTAGTAGGGAGTTTAGTAGTGTTCAGCTCTTTTTTTTTGGGGGGGGAACTATATTTAGAAGCTGCTGGAAGACAGACAGATGCAATAAAAATGCGATGTAAAACAACATGGTTTCTGAGGGCAGAGTGGACTGGCAAATGAAGTCAAAGATGCGTCAGACAAACACTGACAAGACAGTAAACATGTTGCACAATGATGTTTTTGATGAAAGTGCCAAGACGTATATCGTAATGGAAAATATTGACCTGAAGATTATGTGGGATAAAAATAAGAGTCCAACATGTTCGCAAATGAGCAGCAACAAGGGAGGAAGACAGAGGAGAGGGCTGGTGGGGGGTAGTGAGAGACTGTTAAGAGTTCTTTATACAAGTGTGGTGGTCCAAGGAGTGTGCACCATGTCGTGTCTCTCTGTAGAAAACACAGCAAACAAAGACAACTTTACAAGGAATTAACAAATTTGGGAGACTCTTAATTTTCTGTTGGAAAGAAACATCAGCTTGCTGGAAGGCAGTTTTAAGATAGTTGCACTCCACTGGCCAGTGCTCAGTTTAATGTAGGCCTGGCTTATAGTACATGTTATTAACAGTGAAAGGTATCGCAGCATAGACCCTGCCAGAGATCCATTAGAAACGCTTCCAAAGACCAGTCATCCAGCTCTGCTTTACAACAGTGCAAACATAGAATATTTAATATTTTTAAACCAACAACATTGTATTTGTATACCTTTGTAACCAAGAGTAATGTAGTTTTATTCTGTGGCCGAGGCAATCGAGGTGATGACATCTGATCAAGCTCTATTTGTTGAAGAGGGTACGGTCAAAGCTCTGGGAATAGGTAAGTAAGTTGAATTATGGGCAGAAATAGGTTTTTAACATTTGAATCTCCCTCTTCAGAATAATGAATCTACTGTATATTGTATGCGATAACCATAAATTAGGGCTTTAAATGAGCAATAAAATGATCCTCAATATAATACATTCATTCTGTGCACAGTAAAAATGTAAGGCCGTGCCAGTGCAGCTTGGCCTCTGAAACAAGCGTCCTGCAGCTGCTCTACCAGGCTATAATGTCCAAGCTATGACAAAGGAGAGAGGGAGTGTGATTTGTCATTAATGGGACCAGTAAGTCCTTTTCTGCTGGAGTAAAAGCTGACCAAATTCTTTACTGGTGAAGCACATCCTTTCTAAGAGCTGCAGTCCTGCGCACAAGCGCCTGCCACATCTGCTGGCTGCCTGCCTGATTTTCTGCCTGGCTGCTTGCAACTTTTTTAAAAAAATTGGGAAGGAAGAGGACCAGGCGACTGGAAAATGTGAGTCGTTGAAAAACAAAATGTTTTGGATGGTGGTCGATGTGCGTGCGTGTGTGTGTGCTTTGTTGGCGACAAAGGGAAAGTTGCATCTTATCTGGACCCTCTTAGCCCTGTAAAAGCTTTCAGGTGCAGTGCCCCATTGAGCGGATCCAGCCAGGCCAAGCTTGAGCAACTTTTTTTTTTGGCTCTTGGCAGCAGATAAGAGAACAGAATCAGACCCAGATCGCTGGGACTATATAGGGATCTGGGTAACACATTACTGCCACCCCAACATGTGCCACCCGCCCAGACTGTGAGAGCTTGGCAACGCTGCACTTTATGTGAGAGCAACACTAGCAAAACAGGTGGGTTCCTTGAGCGTGCCCTATGATTAGATCAGTCATTACCACTGGCATTGTTGAAGCCAAAGCTAACCCCTCATTTCAGGACCACCTGTATTGGAATGTGTTACTAAAGCTTAACAGCAGATGATTCAGTCTCTGGATGAGAAAAATAGTCTGTGCTGGCTTACAGTGAGGATGTATGTTTCCACTTACCATCCTAGGAGATTCTGATTTCCTTTTATTTTCCTCTTTGTTACAGAGTGCTGTCCAGCCACTGTGTTTATTTTTGTAACTCAGGTTTTCCACTGATATTGACTTCCTTTTGTTTGTGAGTGTAGCTGTAATCTACACTGCTGTCCTTAAACTTGAGCGCCATACATCTCTTGCTGGCTGCAGCTGTGAGGTTTCCTCCTCCTCCTCCTCCTCCTCCGCCTCTCTGCGTTTTCTTCACTTGACAGTTGTATCAGGGACCACACATTGAGGAGGTGGAGCATGGCTGTTGTACTACTCTGGTAGACAGGCTAACATATATTAGCCAGCCTACCGTATATTTCTGCTCCATCATCATTTATCTGCCAGGCAGCCCGAGTGGAGGTAAGCAATGCTGTGCAGAGGCTTGTGCTCGTAAAGCACAGCGGCCCACCCCCTTGACCTCCATATCCCTCCTGACTCACTTCTCATCTTGCAGCCTCAGACCTCGCCATGCAGGCCTCCTCTGCACAGGGCTCCCTGTTGGGCCTCTACCTGAATCACAGAGCAGAGCACAGCCACAGCTGACTGGCCTTGGGACAAGGGCGGCAGGAAGGGGCCTCTCTCCTCTATATAACCCAGCCCCAGGAGGACACAGGCACAAAATATTGTTTTACAGAGAAGCTACGGATAACCTCTGCAGTCCTGCAGCCGCGCACAGTTTGTTTACTAATGTCCAGGTACTTTGGTACTATAATCACATTTTCTTACACAATGTGCTATATTGGTGACACTGTTTGTTAAATGTCAAATTTCAGGCTTCAAATGTAGAAACACATTTTGTGTGTCTGAAATAAGTTTTCTTTTAATTAAAGGTAGTGTGTTCAGATGTAAAAGCCAGAAACTTTACAGACTTCATGTAACCTTCACCTCACAAAGAGACCAACCGATGGACATTTCCATCTTTAGGTGCTCTAAATGAGATGAATGTTAAAAGCTGAAAACACAGGCCCACCTCTTAGATGTTTGTAATGACTGAGAAGACTTGTTCTGCTTCTGAATGGATGAGCTCAACTGGCTTTCAAAAGCCCATGGATAAACTTGCTCTCATAGCCAAACTAAAGAGTATTTGTTGATCACTTCCCCCTGCGCAAAAGTTACGTCATAGTAAGTGCTTTAGTTTAACGTTTAGTGCTGACATATTGTTTTTCTCAAAACAAGAACAAAAATCTGTCATGGGTAAGATTATTTAACATGTTCCCAATTAAAATCAACTTGTGTAAACGATTTACTTGAATCAAGTGTCGTTCTCTTGAGACCAGTGGAAAGATCTGCTTCTTCTGTCTTGTTTAAAGATGTTTACACTCACAAAGCCCTGTAACAAGAGCACCCACATTGGATCGAACAGGAGCTATCTCACTCCACTGACTGAAGTTTTATTTTGATGTGAGATGAACACATTGTTAAGACTCAGTGTGAAGCTACACTCGGCCTGACTGTGGTCATTTCTTACAGTGTGCTGGTCTGAGTGGATCAAGCTTGCGACATGCTAGGCTGGGTATGTAAACCACAGGACTACAGAGGGCCTGGCACTCTCCTCTCCTGTGAAGTGGAAACCAGGTCCATGTCAGGGAGTGTGTGTGAAGTCCTGGGTGAGCTGACCTGGAAAGAGCCAGATGGGGACCAGGGTTTGAGCACTTCAGCAAACAACATGTGGAAGGGCTTTGGTGGCTAATGTAGCGTGGAGTATTTATGTACTAAGCACCGACCTGACCACTGTCCATCAGTTTTCAAGGGGCAGATATGTCACATACCGCCACGACCCCTGCAACCAATTCCACAAGACCATCTCGTCCGGAGCAGCCCCCCCCCACACCCCCACACCCCCACCCCACCCTCAGGCTTTCTTCCCTCGGGACCCTCAGACTGCTCCTGGTTCAGCTGTTTAGTGTACAGTAGCTCATACACACAATCCCCTCTGAGCAGGTGGTTTGTCATAGGCCTCTTTGTTTTCCAGAGTCTGCCACGGCAGCTGAGGGCAGAGAACAAGAGCGGCAAGTAATAATCCAGTGCTTTGAGCTTTCTTCTTCCTGCTCTATCTCTGGTTTAATTTATTTAGTCAGAACATCATTAAATCAGAAGAGTAGAGAGGTCGACACAGTGGTGGGCTCAATGAATATTTAACTTAGTGGTTTTACATACATACCCCTTTTTTATAAAGCCTATAGGGCTGTATCGAAGCGAACAGTGAATACATTGATTTGCTCTCTTGTGGAGAGTTAGGTGAGAGGATCAGTACCAGTCCAGGTGTGTGAATGAGGTGCCTGGTTTTGCCTCCTGTCTGTGTGTGTGTGTGTGTGTAGCTTGTCCCCTTTTCAGGTGTGTGTGGTGGAGAGGTGCTTGATCAGATAGATAGATAGATAGATATATAGATAGATAGATAGATACATACATAGATTGATAGACAGAAAGATAGATAGATATTCTTTGTTGTGCACATGACATTGCATGTGTCTGAAGAATGGATGAGCTCAACTGGCTGTCAAAAGCCTGTGCATTTTCTGTTCCTCTTCCTGGTTTCTTCAATTTTTTCCTGTTAAAGGTTTTTTTGGGGGGGGGGGGGCTTTTCCTGATCTGATTCGAAAGGTCTGATTATGGAGGATGTTGTAATGTTGTACAGATGTAACAAAATCCTGATACAAGCGCCTGTAAAGTTCAGTCATTAACATTATAACTCATTTCTTTAATCTGAACAAAAACTTAAGTGTAAAAACAATGTTGTGTTTCTGTGGTGGCTATGTGCCAAAACCTTGCTCTAAGTGTGAGGTCGCCTGAAAATCCCTGCAGACTGTGAGAGTGGTACAGATCTTCTCACCTAACTCTCAGCAGGAAAGTAAAACTAATGCATTTAATGCAGATGAAATACAGCTGCAGTTGTTGAGATACGTCATCTGTTGATAACGTTCTAAGCATGATTTTAAAGGCTATATGTAACTGCTGACCAGTTTTCAAAACCCAAACAGTGAAGATCTTTTTGTTTTTCCAACCCTCTGCAGCCTTTTATTCCCACACTTCATGAAAATCAACACAGATCGAGGATGACACGATTTACACCACAGAGACTTGACTCTTGCTTAATAATGAGTTCAATGCACTTACAGTTTTTGCTGACATCTGACTCTTAATAGGCTGAATGCACTCATTCAGTCGGTAAAAACACTATTGCATGCCTTCAAAACTGATTTGCAGTAATGTCAAGCATACTATATGTGATGTGTGGTCAATGGACTAAAGCCTGCAGTGTTTAAATTCCTTTGTGCAGATGCTAACGTCATATTTTTTTCTTTAAACATATTTCACTGTCACTGTGGCTCCTGTTTTCTTGTCCAAACTGTTTGTACTGCAGCTTTTGGGGATCACTTTGTATTATTATGCAACATATCAGCAGATGTATGACAGTAAATTATCAGACTCTTTCAACGGAGGCGCAGCACCATGGCACAGTGATGTTTTAAATGTTGAGACATTTCCCTAAAACCAAAAATTAGCTTCAAAATAGTTCCAAACACGACAATTTTATTTCCAGTGGTGTAATGGAGTTGTCAAACATGGTTTAACTCCTTCGTCTTCTAGAAAAAAAAAGAAAAATCCTGTGTGTAATTTACGAGCACACCACTAATTTGTGCGAGTGGGAGTGTGAATGTGCATGATACTGTGGTTGGCACGAAGCTCGCTTATTCAAGACTGGCAGGAGTCAGAGCCGGAGAGGAAGCCTGATAGCTCTTCCAGCAGAGTTTCACAGTTTTGGTCAGAATCCCAAATAAAGTTTCTTGATATGCAGATTTAGCATGTGTTGCAATTAAAATACATCAGAACGTCTATAGAGGCGAATCAGTTCTTCCATTCTTTTGAAAAATGGAAAATTAAGGTTGACAGTCATACTCAGAAATAAATACATTCACATGACAACTTCATGTTAATTGAGGGTTCATGAGAGTTTAGCGTTCAAATGTCTGCATGATAAAAAGTGTTGAAAAAAAACAAAACAGTATTTGGCATGTAGTGAGATTGGCTAACAGATCAGTTCATAGCTGCCAGGATGTGCAACATTTTTCATAATGAACATACTCTGACTAACACAATGACTAAAAATTATATTGTACTTTTAAAAACTAGGTAAAGATTAATTACTATGAGTAACTTCCTCCTATTGATTTGATTTGATTGTTGAAAATCCCCGTTCCCTACATTGTTCTTCATCTCACTCTCCACACACCATTTGTGTAACACCTGTTGGCTCAAGCCTGAACCATGACAACAAGTGATCAGCTTTCACACTAACATGTATTCATGAAATGCAGTGAAACAATGCTAATGAAATCACTGTTTTACAACAGAGGGAACAAAAGCAACTGATCTTTGCCATTCAAGCTTCACAGCCACTTTGAATGAGGGAAACCAGGACTGAGCCGATACAGAGAGGAGAACAGTGTGTTCCACTGATTTCATCTCAAACATGATGCAGAAAAAAGTCGTCTTTATTTTTTGAATATTTTCGACTTATGCAGCAGCGGTTTGAGGTTGGTGACTTTTTAGCAGTGATGTAAGTAAACACACTGAGGTTACTGCTGCTCTCTGCTTTATAAGTGCTCTGAAGCTGTTAACATTATAAGTAACAACCTAAAGAGAGGCTGTGAGACTGGTTTATTGCCATATTTTATCAATGTTTAACACACTAATGGCTGCCTAGCTGACATTTAGCTACCAGCAGCTTATTATTTTCAACTGTAGTACGAGGCTACAAGACATCTATACAGGTTCTGAAATTACATTTGTACACTAAAACCACATTTTTAATAAAAATCGTCTCCCCTTGTTTCATTGTAGGTCCATGATTGCATGATATAAAAGTCTTGATAGATTAAAATAAAGACGTTTAAAGAAGAACAGACTTTATGGCCAGCTTTCCATTCATCTATTCATTACTTGGCTGGACAGTTTCTTGTAATCTCAAACACCTCAATGTAACATCTGTACAGATGTTTTCTATGTCAGACAAAAGTGTAAAATCCACCATAAGCTTGAGACGTCCTGTTCTCTTCAGCTACTTTACAAGCTTCTACAGTGGATACTCACTCATTCTGCTGCCAGTTATATGGGAAGGTGTCTATAAAGTGGTCAGTAATTTGTCCAAGTAGCAGTTGTTGCTATTGTTCCTCATCTCATTATTTAAACTGTAGATTAGCAGAAAGAGGCTTGTGGAAAGTAAGCTCTGTATGCAGACTTTCATTTATGTAAATTGAGCTTTGATTTTTTATTTTTGTTTTGTTCAATATAAGAAATGATGGAGAACATCCAGTGTGGATTACAGATGTGTGATATTAGCCTTGAATGAAATATTTATTTAACATAGACATTCCTTTATTGAGAGTAGTGAAATTAAAATCTAGCATGGTGGCGCCCTTTGCAGCACAGTAAGTACAGACACACCGGAGGACTGAGCGCGTGCAGCACAGTTATCAGACACAACAGGATCTTACATTTGTGACTAATGTGCCTGAAAGATGAAGAATCAAAGGAAATCTCAGTAGAAACAGCAGCTCACGCTTGCTCACACACAACAACATGGAGCCGCACGCCGTTTCACTCACACTGTTGCTGGCCTGCAATGATATGCCTCCATTCACACATAGAGAAGCCATGAAAACAAACAGCAAATTATCTACAGTGCACAGTCGATAAGTTTCACTGACTGACACAAATCTATGACAGGCTGCACTACACTTGTGTAGGTTTCTCCTCTCGCTGCATGGTTTTTATAAGGTAAAGACATTAAAGCATTACATTTTTTTTTTTTTTTTTCAAAAACAAACTTGAACCCTGGAGTGCTTTCTACATCTGGAAGCAGTAGAGGACTTGTCTAAAAGATAAAAACGATATGAATCGCTGCTGGCAACTCAAATGTCCAGTCTGGGATCAATTACATAGACAGGATTCAGAGAGAGAGCCAGAGAGGGAGAGGAGGGGAGCACAGATTGTGTATCATGGTCTGGCCCAGCATAGCACAAACACACACACTAAACAAACTACTCTGTGACCTGTAGCTTGTGTGCACAGTTCCCAGTGTCTGGTTATGGATTGGCTGAGACCGCATGCTGCCATGTTCCCTCCCCACTCGCACTCTGCATTTAACAAGCGACTGATGGCAGTTCCAGATGAAGCCACTCTCAGCCAGCTGCTCTGTCATGTGGGCTGGGGCAAGGATTTCTGCGAGGATCAATAGAATAAACCGGCTGTCTCTTTTACAGCCTTTTAACTGTATGATACAAGTATATTCATTATTCAGTTTTTAGGATTATCTCCAAACTTTATGTTCAATGGCCAATTTTGATTGGACATTGAACATTTCTGTACCCGGAATTTATATGCTACAGCCCCATGAAAACATCTGCCAAGCAGTCTCGACCGAAATGCATTGTGGGATGCTTGAGACTGGGGGAGGAGGGTTGTAATGGAATGAATATGAATAACACAAAGTAAAAACAGACAGCGCAACCAGGAGGGGAGAATGGGAGAAAGACAAAAGATTTAATAGGATCCAGGCTTTTTTTTTTTTCTGCTCTCACAGTTTCAAAGGCAGACGCTGCCACATGTACGTCTACGCTGGCTGTGTGTGTTAGAGACCTGAGCAGGCAGGGCCAGGCATTCACAGCTTCACGAAAGGTCACAGCAACACCTCCAGTCCCCATAACCTTTTTCTAGGGTCAAGCTTCAATTCACAAATAGTGCAGGACCTCACCTCATGTGGCCCCGTTAAACTTCATAGGCAGGGCCTGCTCTGTGTCTCCCATTACCCCCACAAATGTAAATACACACTGTTGCAACTGGTCGGATGTTACACATCATTGTCCAGTGATATTTTGATTTGTAGGCCTCTCACATGCAGCATGGGATTTCTCTGGGCTGAGTCAAATAAAGCATCATTTATTATTGCAGTTAGTTCATGTTAAACTAAAGTACACCTTCAAAGCAACGTTCCTGTCTGTTATTATTAAACAGAGGACTCCTGTGTTGATGGTACAAAAAACTGTTTATACTCAAGGTGCATTTTTTTCCTTTCTCTTTCACTTAATGTGTTGAATATTGATATTTATAGGTCTGAATTATAACCCAAATAGAAATGTAATATATGACATATATGTCCCTATATCAAGAGTGATGTTGTCATGTCACCTATATTATTATCACATATACATATATAAGTTCATAACATCTATGAAATATGAAGTAAAATTTGTAAATACACAGATATTGAAAATATCGATGATTAATTTTTATATGGTATAACATGTTGGAAGTATACATACATACATATACATATTTGTTTAGACATATATGTCAATATATTAAATTTTACGATTCTGAATATGTTTCTTATATCATGTTTAATAATCTGTGTTTTTATTATGTACATATATGTCATGTATGGAAATTGAATATATGTATATAACTTACATTTTCATATTGGACGTTTGAGATACAAGTTCTATTTTTTCACTGTTTTACTTCAACAGTTTTAAAATGATTTATTAAACAATTTATCAAATATTAATGTTTTGTGGGCCAGCACCTAGGTTTATTCACAGAAAAAGAAAAACTTCAGTGGCTAAAGACTGAATAATTTAGTGCAGTTTATATTGTGTTGCAGAGGATTAGCAATTGACCAATACACCACAGAAACTCAGAAACATCTGGATTTGACAAACATCTGGAATCCGGTGTGAATATTCTTGGAATCTAACTTCACCTCTGCTTTCCAGTGAGTCCTACCTGTGTTTGTGTTGGACAAGAACTATGACTGAGGGAGGGGACTGGTGGAGGACTGCGAACGTGATTAAAATTCATCAGGGTGACTCTACTGCCATCTACTGTCTGCTGTCTTCAGTGAAAAGTGCAGATTTTCTGGTCTGGTGTGCAGCTTCATGCAGACACTTAAACAGGAGGACATTACTCTGATCACCAGTATGATAAAAGCAGAGCAGTTCAATTCCCTAAAACTAATTAATTTCTTTTAAACTGACACTGATAATAATGAAGAGCCAGGAGCAGCTCATTTTATCCAAACTTGCAGTAAAACTGAAATCAGATCTGCTGTATCACACTCAGAGGCCTCTCTGAGAATGATGTGGTTAACCTGGCCTTCCACTAAATCCACTGATAAAATACTCAGATTTTTCCTTAGTGTTCAACTATAGGAGTTGCTGCTAAGCATGTTTTCACAGCTCAGCTCAGCTCAACACGTGTGTATGTCCAGTTGATGATGGGTATCCAGGGTGCAGTACTCTTTACATCTCCATGGATGCAGAGATGAGTTAATCATGTTTGGTGGCTATTTTCTAAATTCATTTATTTGATTTATTTAGCTCTGAAATTACAATTGCCGTTCTTATAGAATTTATATACTTTGTCACTCAGAATAATTATATGTCTAGGTCTAGTAGTATTTGTGTAATCCTATTCAATCATACCCCAACAAAAGTTGCAAAATTTGACCCTTTGTGTTATCATGTTTTAATGAACACTCGTTGTCACTATGGTCATTCTTGACCCTAAACTAACCAGCTAAACATTACCTTGATGCACCACCCTTCTGGGTTTAAGCCAAGAAAACAAGTTGGCCATCTACAGCAGCGGATTGGCCACATGGGCATTTAGGTGTGCCAACAGCCTTGATCATAACACAAACGAGACTGTGGAGATTAGACTGACATCCGCAAGATCCCATATGCTCATCTCCCCATGGTAATCAATGACAATGCCTCGTGCACACAGTGGAGTCGATTAAATGCATCAAAGCCCTTGGGTCAGATGAGAACATTTCCAGTCTGACTGAAAAATGCTCTTCCTGTCTCAAAATGTGCAGCTCAAACATGTCACAGCGAATTCTGCTCCAAAGTCTTGTCAATGAAAATCTGCTCAGCATCCATCACTGCTTGATTTAGCTCTGCCTCCTCCTTTTCTGAGCAGTTTGTCATTTATATGTCTGCTGGCTGCCCTCCATCAAAGGCCTGCATTCTTTCAAAGAAAGGGCAAGAGGAAAACATGATTGTTGCTGACTCTGCCCATCTGGGAATCCACCTGTTTGAGATACCACTCCTGTGCATCAGTGCCTGCACCAGATGCCACGGCAACCACTTCTCCCCAATTACAATTATTTCTCCCCATCATAAACACACGCACACACACACACACACACTTGGTCAGGCTGGCAAACTGACTGAACAAACAAATCTGCACATGGCTGCTGGTTATGAGGTTATTCAGTCTATTTATCAATGTGAGCCAGTGAGGCATCGTTGTCACTTTGTTTTGTGCTTCACTGCATCCTGAAGTTGATCCTTTTCTATCAGGTATTTCTAGGTATGTAGGATCATAACTGATAGTGACACTGTTGTATATGCTGCAGTGTTTCAGTGTAGTTTCATTTTACCAGCGCTGTCTGTCAAGTCCTACTTTTGACATACGACCTACTCAGTTCCTCTCTGTGTCAATGCTTTTGTATGTTAGTCAGTGTAATGTGCTGCGTGCACAAACTGGTGCACAAACTTGTCTGCAGCAGCAAATATGATTACATTCTGTTACACACTGGTGAAATTAAGCATGAAAATACATTATACATTTTCAGCATTTTAACATTCACAAACACACACTATGCATAAAGAATGGTTTCTTTTGTGTGAATGTAATTAGAGAATACAAATTGAAGATGTCTACTTATGTTCAAAGGCACAAACACACACACACACAGTTTAGAGAACATGATATTGTCTGTTGAGTACATGGTGTTCTCAGATGTACTCACATTCACTCTGAAAGCGCTGATAGAGATTGTAGGTGAGGGACTTGACTTCCTACATTGCACACAATAACAGGGGTAGCATTTGTCACCACGGAAACCATTCGTTTCTTGGCAACATTCATATCATCCCTTGCAGACTCTAAACTCAAATGTAATGATGGGATTCCAGCAGTCGACTGAAAGAAGAATGTTAGCAAGCAAAGTGGTGACAAAGGATTAGGCAGTGTGAAAAAGCACACAGGTGAGAGGGGAAATAATGATGGGCTACGCAGAACTTTTTTCTTTTTCCGTCCCTGTGCCCAGTGGGTCCGCGTGGACTTCCTGCTGCTCCTGACCTGTGGCTTTATAAAGACGGAAACCAGACTTTCAGGCTTGAATCCTGCCACCTGTAATATTCTTGAATGATAAATGTGAGAGGGCTAACGTGCATCTCCATCACTAAATGTAAAATAACATTCCTGGCTTACCGAGCCACAAATTAAGTAATTCGCCCACTCAGACGGACCTCTGCACCTCTCAGATGGATGCATTTTTTTTAATTAGTCATTTGTAATTAACTGCTCTGCCAAAAGAGATGAGTAGTGGCAACAACTCTCTTTGTCTAGATCTAGTAGACGCTGAGAGTTAATACATTAAGCCTCTATATTTAAAGATCGATAACCATAGCCTCATCATTACTATTATAAATCTGTTTTTGTTCCAGATCTCTTTATTTAGATATGATGCTGTGGAGGGTCCTCCCTTAAATACATCTGCTTGCTTATTTCTTCCCTGTAGCGCCGCCACATTCCCTAAGGGTAAACCAATTTACATTCTTGTTTTGCTCTTCAGATCCATGCCAGTTTCCATGACAACATAGTTTCACTTTCTCATCCTCTCTGTCTCACTCTCTCTATCTCCCTCCTCTCTCTCCTCTGTTCTCTCATTCCCCACTGCTCCTTTCTTACATTCTCTTGACCTTCCTCCGATGTTTCATTTTCTTTCTCTGCAAACACCGGGGTCCAAATTCCTCCTCTCCTCTCATTTCCTCACCTAATTGAGCTCATTCCTCTGCTCTGCCATATACCAGCAGAGAATAATGGACACAGATAAGACATATCTCAGGGGGGGTTACAGTGGGATAGAATTCACAGCATCTTTTTCCATTTTTATCATAATATACAAACGCTAAATACTCTGTGGGCTGTTTTACTGACTCTTAAATATCCCCAGGCCTTCCTGTGTGGCAGGAGTGATGCCTAGAGCCTAAAATGATTGAATCATAACAATGTGCATGAGACTATTCTTTCCTTTGATTGAAAAATACAATTGTTAGTGTGCCTACACAATAATAGCATACAGCACAATAATAGCATACAGCACTCGAAAAGAAGAAAAGCAAGAAGGAGCAATGAGAACAATGAGATGCCTCTATCAAATAACCATATATATTTGATTATCCTTCAATTTAGTTATTTAAATAAAAAAATGCTTTCATTTTAAATCCAGTCTGACCTTATTCCATTATGATTTGGCATTTGCTGACAGAATAATGTGCAGTGCACATCTCTACCTAATGGCATAATTAAAATCTCAAGCTATTTAATTACTCAATAATTAAAAATGTCTGATGCCAACAGGTGTGATGGCACGTCTTCAGCTGATTAATGCCAGTCCTCTCTGCCTTGTCTGGAAGGAGAAGGTCATCCAGAAGGTGGCTGGTCTCCTGCACCACTTTGGCCGGTCTGCCAGCTCTCGCTCCATGTCTGCAGGTCAGGGGGTCGCAGCAAGTCGTCTCTGTGGAGTGTGATTATTTACACTGCTCCACTCTGGCCCTGATCCAATTCTGTTTTATTCATCTCCCTTCCAGTGTAAATCACTGGTGCTCCCTCCCCAAGGATTTGGAACTTGTGTGAGTTCCCTAACATTCAACTGGTAGGCTTCAAAAAAAAAAAAAAAAAACTGAGTAAGGTTTCTTATTCATTCTTTGAGCACAAAAATTCTTGTGGGTGGCCTAGAAACCTAAATCCTAGGTTGGAGGCGCAACCATTGCAGTTTCAAATTCTTGTAGCAGTGGAAACATCTGGACGATGACAGTGCATAAGATGTGCTCTCCTACTAGAGTCTCATGTTCCCTTGTTTATGACAATTACTTTAGTCAAGCTAAGCACCAGAAAGGTGTAGATGTCTTTCGCTGCTCCAAGATATAGCCTACTGTAAATATCCTTTAGCGTACAAATGGACTTTCCTGAGTAAAACACATGTTGAGCTCTGTCAGCCTCTCCTTGAGAACAGATCGCAGATCAAGAAAAGCCTTTATCCCTAGTTTGAGGATATGTTTCCAAGCTACCCACACCACCAGAGGGAGTATTCATCTGACAAAAAGAGAACAGGGTTACCAGTGCAACAACTGGATACTCACTCTGACTTAACTTCATAATGGTTCCCCGAACATGAAGTGTCTGAGCTCAGTTTACAGTGTCTCTGATTTACCTCTACTCTGAATTTGAAGTCACACAGCCTTCTACTGCAGGATGGCAACCGAGTCCATCAGAGATGTGATCTGAGAGCTGTGTGAATGGGGCATTTGCTGGATCGGATAATCGGAAGAAAATAAAACACTATCTGCTGTTTGATTATTTGATTGATTGATCGATTTACCCAAGTTTAAGGAATGGCATCTATAAGTCTGCAAGGCTAGATTTCATTGTGGACATCATTGTCTGAAAATATGATGAATATTTACACAATCATTTTTAAGAGTGAAAAAAAAAAAAATCCAACTCTCAGCCAGCACAGAAGTCCAGTGTGACATATCAGTACAGTGACATACGGATGCCCGTGTGGCCACACTAATTATTGTCAGCGGCTGGGAGTGAATGGACTCGCAGAGAAATGCAACGTCCTGCCCTTCTACATCTTGAATAGTGGGAGTCATGAACCGCTGCAAGGTGACACGTCCTCTGATTTCAACCGAAACTTCAACCTAGACACGCCGTTGTTATTTATCACCATCTGAACCTCCGTCAAACTGCACCAGCTCCTTTCTTATCAAACATCGGGATCGGGATCATCTTGCGCAGTGTTACGGCGAGCGGAGCAAGCGGTGGCGGCGGCCACTCCGGGGAATGTCGACTGGCCGTCAGACCTGACATCGGCCTCTTCTGATCTCAGACAACCAGCCAAATGGGGTAGAGTACACAGCATTTCAAAACACTGTCACTGCCGAAGCATGCTAGCTGTTCTCATATGTCGGAGCAGTCTTCTTTATGTGTGGACTCGTATAACTTTCTCCTCTTTTTATGAAGTCTTCTGGTCGCTAGCAAGCCAATAACAAAGTTCAAATCCCGTTAGCTAGCATTGGTTCGCTTGCAGATGTGTGCTACGGCAACGTCGGCTTACGAGCAAGTAGCCTAGCGGAGACATGAATTAGCATGCTAAGTTAGCCTGTGGACCTGGCTGGCGCAGCAAGTCTCCGCTCATGAGCGCTGGGGTTCACATCAGGGGCATGTGTCCTTAAAATCTCCTGACAACAATGCGGTGCTTGCTCAACTTTACGTGTTCACCTTCTCGGTCTGCCGACGAGAACATTTCAGTCCAGATGTGTAAATTACCATTATTAGCTTGTCAGCTAGCTAATCTGACAGACTCAGCCAAAGCAGCGTTTGAATGGTTTTGTGCTAAGCAGCTAAACCGTGTTCAGTAGGTGACAGGCTGCGTGACGATACCTGTCACTTCAGTACGGACTCGGCGTGGGCATGTGGAGACCAACATGCTGTTAATACCGCCGCTGCTTAACACTCAGCCGCTTCCCTGTCACCGGGCTCAGCGGTACCGACCGTACACGGAGATAATGTGTGTCATTAGAAAATATGTTGTGTTATTTCCTGTCTCGCTGTGATTCAGTTACCCTCAGTACCGTGCAGCTGGACGTCAAGCTATGACAAGTGAAATGTTATGTTGCGTAAAGTTAGTTGTCACATTTAATGTTTTAGTGCCACTATTAGAAGTTAGTTAATAGATTTTTTAAATAAAATGCGATAATAAAGCCTGTGAAAGTGGTGTAGCTTAAATGTTCTCACTCACACACCCTTTTTCCTCTCTCTCTCTCTCTCTCTCTCTCTCTCTCTCTCTCTCTCTCTCTCTCTCTCTGTGTGTGTGTGTGGGGGGGGTCCCAGTCCAGTAAACTTATGACAACCCATGACCCCGCTGGTTCACCCTGTTGTATATGGTGTGATAATGCTGCACTTAAACCAGTTCACAGGAAGAGATACTCAGCTTTTCTCTGTTGGTTCACGGCCTTTCCGTGTGTGTGTGCACAGGCGCTTCATGCTGTGTGTGTATCTACAATATCCTGGTGAGCTATATATAGCACCTAACAGAGTTTGCAACTTGATCTGAATTGTCTTTCAGGGCTACAGAACACTGTGCGTTGCTTTCCACTGGAAGTGAAATATCTCCTTCATCATTTGGTTCAGAGTGTCTTTTTCTTTTCTGACTTTTTTAAAGGACTCTTCACTGCCTACCTGTAGGTGTTTGTGGAAGCCTTTTTTATTTTGTGTTTTTGTGTGGGTTTTGTCCTCAGGGGCCCCTGTAAATGAGCTTGTAGTGGACAATGATGGAACCTTTGTGTGAATCAATTAATTATGCTAGGGCTTAGTAGACCAAATATTATTCTGTTTTCAGTCCATCTAGTGCTCAACTCTTGATAAACGATATGGACATTTTAGTAAGTAATTGTGCACATACACATAGTGTGGACAAAACAAATGACAGAATAGGTGACGGCTAATGTATCTATAGCAGCATGGCAAAGAGTACGCACGTATATATATATATATATATATATACACATGCACGCATATTCTAGGTGTGAATGAAAAGTGTATTTCCTGCCTCTTTTGCTTTGTCTAGTGTTGATTTGAGCGAATAAGCGTGTGGCAGCCACTGCATGTCCACACACACTGCTCCAGTGCAAGCAGAGACAGATTTGGTGAGCTGCTGACAAAGTGTTTCTTATCTGGTTAGGTGATCTGAGAACTTTGGGGTGAGTTACAGCGAGCGCTGCTAAGGTGAGCTATGAAAGAATAATGTGATATTGAGAACGTTTCCACATGACAGAATGTACTAAGACACTTAAGTACTGGACTAGAGAAAAAAAAAAAAAAAAAGCAAGGCCCCCGCTCTAATCACCAAATAGAAAGTGTTGAAGTGAAAGCATTTTTTATGACACTCGCATTCTGGTCCACATTACAGTGTCTGTTGTGGTTCTGTGCCTTTCTATGTGTTTGTGATTTGCATTGTTTTTGCATATAGTCTCTGTCCACACTGATACTGGTCCTCAACCTTTTATATTACATGAATAAAGTTAGTCACACCAGACATAGTGGGAACAGCTTTAGTATTCAGGCTCTTTACTTTGCTGGATCAGGTGAGAACAATGCCATTTGAACCACACTGAGACCTTGTGAACAAGCAGGTCCTGGTCCTTATCCAAGCAAACTGGGGTGCTGCTTGGTAGAAGTGAGGATGTAATCTGAACCAGCTTCAGGATTTAACCCTCAGATACTGTACACAGTTTCATGGGAAGAAGGGAACAGATGTTCACCTCTGTTTGTCAGCACTTACTTGGAAAGCGTCATGTAACAAATGAAGTCTCAGTGGATACTTACAGTAGGATATTTCTTCATGTGTCCAAACTGATGCAAACACTAGAAAATGTCTGATTTAGCACAGTCAGGTTCATCATACATCGTAATGGTTACCTGGAGAGGAATCTTGATATGTTCTGACTCCATTATTAAGACCATATTGTAATATCCTGTAAATTAGTGACAAAGGTCACACAGACCAACATGTGTCTGTGTGACCTTTGTCTGAAAGTTTGAAACATGTAGGTGTTAAACGAGATGACTCAGACAGGAAAATGAATTAAAGTGAAATTTTCTAGATACTAAACCAACAGTGGGTGTGATCAAAGGCTTAATGACCAATGAGGCCTGAGCTCTGACCAGTGACAGTGTGAAATCCAAGGCCAGTGTTTCCCTCATACATTTTGTAGCGGTGGTCCACCAGTGCAAAATATTGCATCGCTGCAATGTCAGGAAGTTGCAATTACATGACTCTGCAGTGGGCTTTTAATTTGAAATGATGGATGAAGTGGTGACACCAATCTGAAGCAAAATGGTGGGAGAGAGAGAAAGGTGGATTTAACCGGCTAATGTAAAGTCAGATAGATTCTTATTACCTATCTATATTCACTCCATCCCGCTGACATACTACGCCTGTGCACTACAACAGGTACAACAAAACCCATCATAGTCAGACTGGCCATTGTGCATACTGGGACAAATCCTGATGGGCCACCACATCAGTGGACCATAACGTTTTTACCAGCCCTACTGTGTGTCTGTTTCAGGTCCTTTGTCTGCCCTGGACTGAGCTCACTTCACACATTTTACAAAACTTGGGTTTTGTCCAAGTTTTGTATAATCTGTGTCTGATACCAGTTTAACTTTAAATAATCTCCCTCTCATCACCAAAGAACCGTGGGAGTAGAGTGCTGTTGAAGAATCACTAAGTAACATTTTTAATTTATGCATCGAGTGTAGAAAATTGCCAAGTAACTCGCTGGTGCTGTATGTGGATGCACAGCTTGGTAGATGCCTGTTTGCCTGGTATATGAATGCACAATGGTATTTTATTTTTGCGAGGGTCTCATGGAGCACAGCAAGGCTTTAACAGTGTATGCCATTGTTCCCTCTACGCAGTGTGTTTTGCAAATTGTATGACATATGAATGCACAAACAGGCTCTAACTGGGATTCTGTATTCAGCTGCTGCATCTGTCAGCACCTCTCTCCTCTTTGGCTTTCTTGTTCTGTGTAGTTGTAATCATACCATTACTTACAGTGGGTACGTAGTAATCAAATTTCTGAAACACTCCAACTATTTTATCTCACAAACATGTTTTTAGAAAAAGACCCCATAACTTTCAGCATAAGGGTGCTTACATTAGAGTGTCTACTCGGGTAGATGCTGTAAATTAGCCAGCGGAGGCTAAACATGTGCAAACACTTTGATGATCTGGAGGTAATTTCCCACCTTGTTCATATATTTTCCAGTAATTACAAGTTTGCCTGTTAAATCCAGGTGAATTTTCCTCTTGGTTTTCTTTCATCTCTTTTTCATCCCAGATTTCTCTCCTCTTGCATCATCGCTTCAACCATCGCCTCGCTACCTCTACTGTACCTTCACCACTTGTTATTCAGGTGTGACCAGCTAAAACTAATTGAAATGTCAATTCTGGCATTTCTCTCATCGTAGTCCTTCTGTCTCACAATTTGGCTGATGCAAGATATTTCAGTTGGGGTCAGATTATTTTTAGGCTAAAGTTTTGGCCTCTGTTTATGGTTAGTTCAGTGTTGTTTTGGGAAGAAGATGCTGTGTACAACCCCTAATGCTCCCCATGGGAACAACAGTTGCACTTTTAGTTCTAGTTTGTTAATTCGTTTAATCTGCAGAAAGGGTCAGATGTAAGAATATATTGTTTAATAAACCATGAGTGCAGTGCATTCTAATGCTAATTTTTCATGGCGATGATCTTTGGGAAAAACCAAGACGCTGCATCTGGCTGGAAGGTCTGGTCGTCCTCTCCGGAGCAGAATGGGAGGTGTGTATTCAGCTTGACACTGAACGGCTTCTGTCCATCAGCCGTCTGTTTTCCAACTTGCCTCTGTGCCGTACTGCCTGCCTTCTGTCTGCACTAAGGCTGCAGTTTGATCTTTTTCCTTGATCTAGTTGGCTTTCATCCCAGAATGTGTTGGAGAGGATACAACCCTTGACCCTCTGTACAAAATGAGCCCAGTACTTCTGTGTCCCTGAGCTGAGGCAAAGCCATGAACGAGGTGCCTAGAGGCTTCTTACCACTTCATTTCCAGCCTGTTGCGGAGGTCTTCATCTGTGTTTGTCTGGAGTAGCCAAAAAAAAATCCCATGTAAATTGCCCAAATTTCCATGCCTTCAGCAAATATCTCCCAGTCTGTCCAGTCCAGAACACATGTCACAAACATGTGCAGAATCCATTTTGAAGCACATATAAATCAGGATCTTTCAGCTGAAATATCTTTTTTCCTCCATAGCTCGCTACTTTTTGTATGATTCATAATGCTTTCCCTCAGTGTAAAAAGGAAGGTGCATCTTAGGTCATCTTTTTTGTTGTCACTGTTCAGAGAGGCCTGTTACATCAAAAGACAGCGATGCTTTGAGATATTCACAAATGTCTCAGTTTTCTTTTCTTTTTTTTCTGTGGCCTTTCCGCTGTAGCAGGCCCTCCTCTCTGCACATCGCCTACTGGTTAGCCTATATTTACTCAGCCCAGTGACATGTTTTGTTGCCACAGCAACCTGCCACAACCCCCCTAGTGTGCAGATTTTATTTTTTTGGCTGTCACCTGTGATACTATCCCACAATGCACTGCAGTTAGTTTACCCCCAACAAGTACAATGAGCAGACAGAGAATTGTGAGTGCAGAAAAGGCAGCTATGCACAGTCAGGATTAACTTCTCCCAAAAGAGAACTTCCTTTTTTAAATTTAATTATTCATTTATTTTTATCAAAGGTGAAACATGATAGATTTTTTGACCAACTCAAAAAAACCCTCTCATTTTTAGATGTTGGTTCAAATGGATGTTGACCTGCAGTAACCTCTTGTTATGCTTGTAGACTAATACATTCCTACAACGTCAGGCTGCAGAAAAACAAACTGGATGTTGGGAGAGAAGAACAAGCAAATGATTGAAGGAATGAGGGAGGAGAAAAAATGCCATGGCAAAGATTATAAAGAGCAAGAAATAGGTATGGCTACGGAGTTGAATGTGATCAATAATCCATGAACAGGGTTTCCCTGCCTATTATACTCATGGCTGGCCCAGTGGAGTGCTCTGACCAAAAAATGTCAAACATGCAGTATACTTTCTATTTTTTTCCTCCTGCAAGAATTTTGAACAAGTTCCAATTGTGTGCTTTCCTTGCCTACAGCCTTCGACAGCATACAAATATAGCCTTCTCCCGGTTAAAACTTATGAGTTTTGAATGTTCTTCCTCAGTGCAGAAAGCTTTCACACTGGCTGCATCAATACCAGATAATTTCTCCAAGATGGCCAGTAGGTCCTCAGGGGTTTGGTGCTGTATGTTATCAGACATGGAGGATTGCCCTCTAATTAAGTGACCTTTCAGTGGTCACATTGTTAAGAGACCCGTGAGCTAAATATTTTTCTCAAACATTGGATTTGAATCAAGCAGCAGTCTGAAAAATCAGTAACGTCATTCATCAAAGAGAGTCTAAAGGCTGTAATTTATTGGGTGCTGGCACCAATAATCACTCAGAATGTCCTGATAGCTGTCACTTGGAAGCAGTTTCACATTATTGGTCCCAGTTGGTTCTCCTTGAGTGAAAGTTGGCACAGGCTTGATGGCTGATTCAACATCTTTAAACCTAGCACTGCTCGCCTGTCATCATCCTTGTTGATGTTGCTAAAGTTGCATGGCTTGCAAATCAATTCCACCCCTACGACAGAAGCACAGCTGACAGAACTGTTCTGTGCTTGCCTTAAATTTCAACTTTGTGTTTTTCCTCTCAAACATGAAGTGCGGTGATTTTAATTCAATCAAGAACAGCTGAACCACAGGAGACAGTGACAGTACGCTACTGTGTTTTCTGTCCACAGGTCTAATGTAAATTAAACTCCTTATACCAACAGTTGTCCAGTCTTAGCTTTCTTTTCTGTGTTGCTGCGGAGAAACAGAGAGACCTTTTTTCAGTTTCAATTAAGTCCCCCTCCAATGAAAATCAAGTTTTTAACCCTGTTAAAATGTCTATATGATGTTTTTTATATAATATAAGACATATCATGAGTGAAATAATCAGTCAGACCATGACTGAGTATTTCCACCTTGGCACTGCAGTAATCCAATGTCTCATAACAACAGATTCAGCCAGCGAGTCATACATCATAAAACCTAAGGAACCAATCCCGTCAACTTGCAGGGACGGGAGGTGGGAAAAATAAACCCGAAGCCTTGTCTGTACAGAGAGCCAGAGTTTGCATTAGCACAACCACTAACACTGTGTCAGTCACTGCTCGCAACAAGCTAACAAACAACATAAATAAATAAAAGATGCTAACTATGCTAATCATTCTAATACTTCGGCTAATCACTGTTTTTGGTCACAACAGACTCCTCATCTGAGTCTGGGTCTGACTGAGGCTCATATGTGTTTTTTCATCATGATACAAGCTGCTCTTTCACCGGTCACTGAAACCTTGTCAGTAGAGGGAGTGAGCGTTTGCATTAGCACAGCCACTAACACTGTGTCAGCCACTGCCAGTTACAAGCTAACAAACAACATAACCAAATAACTACTCTTACCGATCCGAAACGTCTTCTAGTTGCCGGTTTTTGTCAGAATAAACTCCTCAAAAACACCCGAGGCTCAAACATGTGGCTGAGTCTTACTGATGTTTCCTCCACTAACCATCTTGATGCACTGCTGGAACAAGCAGCGGTGGTGTGCGGGGCACAAGGCCTGATCCAGATTTCTCAATGAGGAAGTACGTAGATGTGCTTCCAGACCCAGTGGGAGACCATGTGAAACAAAATATTAATTGCAGTTTACAACATGTCTGGAGAGGAACTTTAAGCCACTAGTCTTCTGAGATATTTGTTAGCTTTATATACTGAAGTATTGTAAGGTTCAATTTTTGATATGTGTTGAGCCCAACCACTGACTAAAAATACATTTTTATGGTAGCAAGACAGTTTGGAGAAATGATCCCATTCACAGCTTTTCCCCCCTAATTTTATTACACTGTATCACAGTGTGTGTGGCAGGCAAATTGTTCTCTCACAGCTGCTTCAATGGTTATTTCTAAGTTGCAACATGAAAGACTTTAAAGCTGTCCATGTCACATTACATTTCATAAAATGCATCCTGGTCCAATTTAGAGCAGATTAATTGATTGAAGAAGGCCCACAGGTAGATTCACAGCAGATACTCAGTGAAATGTGCAGTAAGTCTAACTCAGTGAAAAGTGGTCAGTGGTGACAGGGGTGACAATTTTGGGCTTGTTTCAAACCTTTGTGTGTGGACACGAAAGGAGTCGTTACAGCAGCCACACAACCCACATAACAGACAGGCAACATCAAAGCAGGCGAGCAAAAACCTGTCAGAGGTGTTTTGTCTTATTCGGTTTTAGCAGGTTCTGCTAAACTAGAGCTGTGTGTTAACTTTTTTATGCATCCTGACACAAACAAAACCGCTCAGTCAGTAGTTAATTTAAGTAGTTAAGTAAGTAGTGAATTTGTGGCCAGTGGAAAATGAATTGTCTGCCACCTGAGGTGCTTAAAGACTTCATCCTTTCTACTGCAGAATTAGATTCAGGGAAATGTTTGTGCAGCTCAGGATTGTGAGTGTAAAAGTCCTGAGTGGATTGTTCTTGGAAATGCAACTCAGAATCAGGGACTTTGTCATCATTTTAAAAACCACAAGTTTCAGCCTCAGTTTTCTGCTGAAAAAGTCCCACTGCAGGTTTTATTCAAAATAAAGCATCAGTGAAATGCACAGTGTGTACATGCAGTCATTCTGGAGGATGTCTGCGAGACATTCAGATGAAGCATGGAAATATGTTGTAACATATTGATGATAACGCTGAGTGGAAACTGTGCCTTAGGTGGTGAGAACTCATTTGCAGTGAAGACAAAAAGACGTTTCAGGAAACCGATGTCGGACATTAATCAGAGAGAACTTAAATGAGCCAATTTAACTAAATTTATTTTTGATTGGGGTGGATAAGACCTTTTAAAAACATATTATAGTTATCCTAAGGTGGTGATTCTCTTAATCAGTCATTTGTCCACCAGCTCTTTGGAGAAATCGCTGTAATATTCCTGCAGAACAGTGTTATTAACATAATTCTTATGTTTGGTTCCTGTTGCATTTCAGTAGATGACCTCTTTCATAGACTTTTGACAAAGCTAAACTTCCAGCATCCAGCAGATCGTCACACAACCCAAACCAACAACCAGAAACTAACAAATGTCCTCTGGTGAACCTGACATGGATGTTTGTGGCGGCTGTACCATTATATCTCCATTAATATTAATAAAAACTGAAGGAGAACTTGGCAGGACATGTTTTGACTTCGATTAGTCCTTCACTGAGGATTAATTTTGTTAACAGTCATACACGTTGTGTTAGCCATGGCCTTATCCTAAGTCACCGCGCAGCGTGGCCAAGCACATTTAACTAATTTTCCTTCTCTAAGGCTACGTTTCGACTGGCGCCATGTGCAAATGCAGTTTGTTAACCAGCTGATGTCAAAAAAAAAAGTCCCAACTGTGCGTCTCTGTGTGACTGTGTGGCCTCCTGCGTCATACACATTATTCATTCATCAGTACTGTTAAACACTTTGGCCTCAGTGTTTACTGGTGTTGATCCACAGAGCAGCACTGTGGCTCCTGTGTTTTGGACTTGGCTCCGTATTTTGTTCTCACTCCTGGCCCTGACTTCCCAGGGCTCTCTGGGTCTATTAATACCAGCTCGCTCTAAAAATACAGAGTACTGTGTGACCCAATGGGACTAAATAGGAGCTCAACCTCTTACCGTAGGCAAACTGACACACACACACACACACACACACACACACACACACACACACACACACACACACACACACGCACACACACACACACACACACACACACACACACACGTATTACAGTTGCAAATCACCCATGAGTTTTAGAATACATCACCCCTGGATGGTCAGCTGAAGAAAATTAACAGAACATCAGTGTTTTCCACAGTCAAAGGCAAACACCTTTTGGCATATTCATTGAAATCATTTATTGAACCTCTAGGCCTTAACTCAGAACACTGATCTTTGGTTCCCTTGATGGTGAAGGAATGCGGGGGCATGCGTATGTGTGTGTTGGACTGCTTTGTGTGTATATGTACTTACCATTGTGGCCATCAATGAACTGGCTTCATATGGAAAGACCATATGCTATGGATTTTAAAACTCATTGAATTATTTCCCTAATTTGTTTGGAGCGGTGATTGGATGCATCTGGACAAGGCCCAACAGTCAAATTGAATTTGTTTCCCAAAACAACTTGTGAAAATGTTAAATGAGAGAAAAGGGAAATGGAGACGATTTTATGCCCTAACACATTTGTTGATTGTTGTTATTGGACCTTGAACGAAGTCGATAAGTCGAAGCAGTGCACACCAAGGCATGAAAGTGGTAATGCAAGCCCATGTATTTCTGTTTTACCACTGGCTCCCCTGTTTGAAATAAATGGTTAAAAAACAGCCAATTAGATCATTTCTTTTGAGCTGTTATTGATAAAAGCTCTGGTAACTCAGACCACAGAGGGGAAGACCTTTAATGGACAACAACATGTTAATTTGTCCACAAGACAGATTCATTTTCTATGAACCACAACTGTCGAGCAGATTTAGCAAATAAGGCAGAATGAGCCGCTGCTGTAAGTCAACAGAGAGCTGAGGGAGCTAACAGCGACTGGTGGTGGATATTGCAAAACCATATCAGCAGAGATTTGGACTGTGAGGAGCTTTGAGGCTGAGACACCGAAGACATTGGATCATTGTGTGGTAGTCAGGATTAAAGTGTGAATGACACAAAAATGCTCCACATAATCAACAGGTATCAGCTGGACTGTACATCATGAAGTTTAGCAGTAATAAACTGTCATGAATAAGAGTTGAATGGTCCGCACGTCTGTATTAACTGAACACACCTCGCTCTGCCTGGTGTAAGACAATAACTTTTTTTTTGTTTTGTTGCAACCAAAGGCACCACCTTGTTTGATAGCATTTGATCCCAGCAAACAGCCATTATCTCTGCTGCCTCAGATGGAGACATCTTTTTTTAGAACTGGCTCCACCTTGAAGTGACGCCCTTGGTGGTGAAAAATGTTCAGTTCAGTAGTGGTGTGAGACATGCTGGAGATTTAAGTGGAGCTGGCAGCTGTTTTTCTTTCCATGTCTTTTGCTGTGCACCCTCTGCACAGCCCAGGCTGCTGATGAATGTAACAGTATTACATTCAATTTAAGGCACAAAGCCGTCTGTAGTCAGGGTTAGTTACAAGAAGTAAGCAGACCATCAGCGTCTGTCTCTCAGCTGCCAGGTCACATATTTCATGCTGTAGGGAATCGGGGATCGAACCCTGGAGATGTTTATAGTATTTTGTCCTGTTTACATCTTTAAGGGTAGACTGAATATGACACGTCACTCTGATGCACTGTAAGCCTCAAACTGAATCATTGCCACGTCTTTAATACAGCCTCAACAGAAACAGTTTCAACAGACACTTGATCTATTGCAACACTGTTGTATTAGACTACTTCAGTTTTAGCTAAGAGCCTAATTTTCACAGCATTAGTACACTGACACATTTGATTGAGACAGTTCACGTAAGAGACGCTATTTCAGTCTGGATCAGAGCACTACACGTGTGTTTGATTTAAATGGCTGATCAGAAACACTTGTTTGTTGCTCTTGTCAGATGACTCAGGCTTCACAGAGGTTTGTATAAAGGCTAACATTTTTTTATTGTGTGTCCCTAAATTACTGTAACCATTTGTGCCCTTAGATATATTTTTTATTAATATTGATCAGGGCTAAACGATATACAAAATGCAGATTTCAAAATTCAGGTGGAGTGTTCATTTTTTTTAATTTCATTTTCAATTAAAAAAATGTAAAAAATGATGATAATGTGATCTTTGTTGGGGCTTGTACCAAACAAGGATGATCCCTTTAATCTGGAGGATATGATTTGTGGGTCGGGGCATCTCTATAGCACCACAATGCTTCATTTATGGCGTATTGTGACACATTTGACCTTTTTATCAAAACAATTGCAGCTCCTGCCATTTGGATGTTGCACTTGGACATATTGCAGTTTCGATAATCTTTCAAATAATTGTTAAGCCCTAATATTCATTCATTAATTTCCTAAAATGAATACCATCAGTTGCTCAGCAGTACAGACTGAAGTTATAAATTGTAATCTGGACAGTCAGGGAGGAGCACTCAAGAGTGTCAGCAGCAAGCTAGCACCTATGTTTTAGTTGAGTGATGCCTTTATTTCACTGACTCCATTTGTCTTTGTCTCCTTGACACACTTTTCTCTTGATGCCACAAATGGGTTTAATACAGTTCTATTTTATTTTGGACTGACATGCAGTGACATACTGAGGTTGCTGCCAGTGAAACACACTATTGTACATGACAAGAAATAGTTCCTTGTAAATCATGCACACAAATTATTAATATAAGAATAAAGATTTGCATCTGCATGTGCAGATCACCCCTTCAGTGGACTGACAGTGGGCTCTGCTCTGCTCGTGTCCAGCGTCTGCTCCTCGACATTAAACAGAGTGTCACCACATGATGAGCATCTCCTTCGTTGGTTCTGCATCATTCAGCTTCTCGTCCTCACGTCCTCGCTGTGCCCTGGACAGACACAGCTGGTCCTTAAATCTTGGATCTACCACTGTTGTTACCTCAGTCCACTTTAGAGACTTCACAGGTTTAATTTGAGCATTTTAACAGCTTTAATAGAGCAGTAGACTTTGAGAAAAAAAAAAGACCTGCCTTGGTCTAATAATACAATACAGCATTATTTACTTACACTTGTTACAATGAACCAACAGAGTACTTTGCAGTCCTGCACCCATCTGTTCGTGCCTTATTATTAAGTGCTTATTTTTGTCGAGCTGCTGTGAGCTTGCAGGTCAGAGTCTTGTTATTTACTGGGCAGTGTACATTTGAGTAAATCCAAGAGTCAAAATGTCATCCTGCTTTAGTTTGGCTGTAATTATTTTTCGGGCTTTTAGCAGAGCGAGAAATTATTAACACGGTTTCTTTTTAATGTGTTTTCTCAGTAATTGGTGGGTGATGCTTCACGCCTCCTTTTCGGGGTTGCGGGGGCCTGAAGCCCCTTGATCAGCTCAACTTGGGTGAGAAATTCTTCAAAAAGACTTTTATGTCTGATCTTGGATATCGGTCATTTGACCTCTGTTCCTTTCTGGTGAAAAAGTGCAATTAGTGTTCTGTACCTGCAAATGCAAATATATGAGAACAACATATTTTGCCATTGACAAGTTGTGAAACCATTAAAAAAGAAACTAGAGGAGACCCCGTTTGACAAGGAAAGCTACAGCCTGTGAGGCAGATGGAGAGCTGCAACCCTGTCAACATGAACACAAGAGCTAGACTGAAAATGAATGTTCGCACCTGGTTTGGCAGAAACTGTTTGAGTGGATAAAGGGCGAGGGAAAGGGAGAGCACCTCCCTTAAGGGACATTAACTGTGATTTTACAACCTTGATTTTATTGCAAATTAATTGCACGGCAGTCAGGTTGATTTGATCCAATTCATCACTCAAATGTCACCATAATTAAGCACCAATCATTACTCTGTGTGGTTGTGTCGCTGTGTCGAGGTCAGGATCTAATGAATGCAGATGACATCAGTTCAGTTTAGTCGTGGTGCTCCAGGTGCCTCTGATTAATCAGCGCTTCTTTATAAACAACAATGAGAATCAGATTTAGCTTGTGCCTGTGCTGCTGCTCAATAGAAAGCGCTGGGCATATTGTGATTCAGTTTTACAGCACTGAATCACAGTGCATGTAATTCAACCTCGGTGTAAAAATGGAAACAAATTGATCGACATGAAACACAAACATGAGGTACAACATGCTCACACCCTTCACAGTGACACACCTCAATCATCACTGGTGCAACCAGTTGTTTTAAGCTGTTGCATAATAGGTATGATAGAAAGGAGAGCAGCTGTGTGTTCATAACTTGTACCTTCAAAATACTTCAACTGTTTACTCAAGTATATTATATTATAATGTTTGTACTCTCAAATTATTATTTTTGAAATCTTAAACCAGACCTCCCGTGTCACAGGTCTAATCTAATATAAACTTTTCTGGTTTTTAGTCGTGTCCTCCTGTCTGCAGTGCACTGGAACACTTTTCTCCAAATGTTGTAACACAAATTGGGTCTTGAGATTCTTCCAAATAAAATAATTTTTGAAGCCTGCTCAGTTATTAGAACAGTTCAGGCTACATGGTCAATTGTTTTAATTATGCTTTAAGTTAAGTGTCTGTTGAAAATGAGATTTCTATCTCAGTGGGATTCACTGGAATAAACAAAGGTAAATAAATGAGTTAAACATTATAAGGTCAAGATGCATAATTTATTACATCTCATGATGTTCATTGAGGGCAGATTGGTTTGAATAGTTGTAATAAATATGTTATCACCTCACAGAACCTAAAATCCACTCACAACTCAACCAGTCTGAAAAAGGCTTCAGCTGTTCGCTGTTCTAAAGTCGCTGTGATGTTCCTTGTGGCTGATTGCTTAACTGTAGGCCCCATAGATGTGGCATGGAGTGGGGATAATGGCAGAGTGAGGTCCACTCCAGGTTTATTAAAGCGAGAGACAACATTTACTACCTGCTGTGAAGTGCTTTTACAGTCCAAACTGGGCTGCACCTGACTTCTTCAAACACAACATAGATGACTGCCAGTCTGCTTGATATCCACTATCTTTTCTTACAGGTCCACTCGAAGGTCAGCGTCTCACCACGCGACTAATCTGCCTCCTCTTTGTTTTGCACAAAGCAAGTGAGTCACACTTTGTCAACAGGGCTGATGTCTGACTGTCCCCGTTTGAGTTAATGAGTGATGAACTCCTCAGCCAGCGAACAAGGGACCTCTCTGTGCTGACTCAAGCCGGTGTTAGTTAATGACTAATTGCGGCATTGTGTTTACCATTACCTGTCAAGGTGAGTGAGTGGTGCAGATGGTTCTGTTGGAGCGGGGACAGCTGACCTGACCGACTGTGCCGTGTGCAGTGGTTGGCTTGTGTCATTGGCCAAAAATGGAACCCAGTGGAAATATTTACACGAGATCTGCATTATGTCAGCCAAATATCTGGGCTGGATGTTTTTGAACCGGCTCTGATGACTGTTTTGACCAACTATTGTTCACTAGCAACAGGTGTGGAAGGGTCTTGTTGAGACCTGCAAATACTGAAGAGCTGTTTAATGCTCTGTGCACAAGCAGCTTTTGAGGGAGAGACGGCAAGATGACTACTTTGTGAAACTGCACGCAAATTCTTCAACACACAGAAGAGAAGAGCCCCCCAGTCCCAAAAGGTTAAAATCAGAAGCTGGGGGTTATGGACACAGGCAGGTGGCGGTGTCATGAGGGCGTCAGCTTGCAGCTATGGACTTGAACCCAGAATGAAGCCTCATGTGTTGATAAGAGTCCTTCATTCTTAATGCTGAGCTTGAATCCTGCTCAGCTGGGAGCTTCACCGGTAAAGCTCGAGGCGGAGAGCTGAGGTGAAGGCCTCGTCATCTGTGCTTTCACTCTGAACTAGATTAACAACAAATACCGGCAATACCAATGAACACTTTAGTTTGTGGTGAATCTAAATAGGCCTAAACTGAAATCTGAAAAAGCAGGTAATGACTTTTCTGTCTGTCTGTGTTTAAACTCTGAGTGTGAAGCTGAGAAAGTGAGGGAGGGAGTCACAGGTATTGCTACAGACAGTGTTGTGGAATGTGTGGTGTTTTTGTGGTTTGTGAAGTGTTTGGTAGGGGGAGGGACCTAAAACGCTGCTGAGCTACTTCTCTCTGAGTTGCAGGTCCCTCCCCCAGCTTGGGCTCACTCTTTGCTCTCTTTCCCCTTAAAGGGACAGTTAACTCACAGCGACTGTGGCCTCGCTCTCTTGTCAATCTTTTGGCCTCGTCTCTCTCTTTTCTGTCTCTGCTCATGAAGTTGATGTTGACCCACGGGCTGAAGACACACACACACACACACACTGACAGATAGCACTGACTGTAAAGGTTGCTATCTGCCTCCACTGATGATATTACTCTCTTGTTGTCCCCCAGGTCCATGTGTGGTCAGTGAAGTGTACTGGAGAGCAGCATGGCAGTGTGTCATCTGAACATCTGGGTGAGATGAGGTGAGGGAACAGGCCAAATAGTTTGCCTTAAAGCCTGATAACTTGGAACCGGAGTGTGCTGCTGATCGTCCACTCAGCACACGCTCAAGGTTCAAGATTTATTCTTAGAAAAAATAAGCAAAACATTTTCCGATCAATTATTTTACATTTCCAAATCGCTGCTTGTGCAGTGGTCCATCTCAATTTGACTTTCAACTTAAGGGCCCAACACAGATTTTTTGTCTGAAATACTGATGATTTTTCTTTTCCCCACCAGTGTCGCCTGTAAGCAATGTGAGCTCCACTGACAAAGAGGCACAGCTATTCTCCATACCGGACCTCCACCTCAATCACCAGCTAATCAAATGCACCAAGACAATAAACTGGCCAATCATGGCAAGCAGGTCACCAGTGACAGCCGATCCCAAATACCGGGGGTAAACCAGCAGGCTCAGCAGCAGCCGGCAGCTGCTGGCCACCTCGGTTCAAAGTGCGTCGCTGCCGGGAGCCATGGAGTCAAAACCAACCAGATCTCCCCGGGCAACCCTGGGCTAAAGGCACTCAGCAAATCAGTGAGCGGCGTCGGAGGGATGCTGAAAACCAAATCCAAGCGGGAGCGAAGCGTCTCCATTGACTCTGGTGAATCGAGAAATGCCATTCCTCCAGCCCTGGAGACAGATGCCAAAGGAGGTAAGGCACGCATGCACAGAAGAAACTGCGTCAGCATCTGGGACATATAGACAGTGTGTTTCTGTTCTAAGTAAGCAGAAGTTCACTTCCTTTACCTTCCTATCAGCCAAATCTTTACCCGAAATACCAGATTACGCGCATTCACCGCCTCCACAGCAGGAAGTGAATGCAAGGACTGAGAGGACAGAAGAACTTGTTTTCTCTCGCGCTGAAATGCCCTGACCTTTTAGTGAAGCGTCAGAATTTCCCCCTGGCTTTTGATAGTTTGTGTCATGCCTGTGCTGCAGTGACGTTTCTCAGATGAAAAAGCATCTGGGCTCAGAGGGAGAGCCAGGTCATGAGCTTTTGAAAACTTAGTAAGCGCAGAGAGGTTGTTGTTAAAGCAGGAGATGATAAGTGGGTGGAAAGGCCTACAGTTCCCTGCTGTGAGTGTCTCTGTAAATATTAGTGTTCTTGTGGTTCAGTACAAGGTGTTTTATTTGCATTTCTTTGCTGTTACTTATTTAGACCAGTTCACGTGAGGGTTAAACTGCAGATGACATTAATGTGATTTTGTGAAACTCATCTGGGCTTCCTGTGCATGACATGAACCTCCTCTTCAAACACACACATTTACAAAAACATACACACACACACACAACTTGACTCACTGAAAGAGAGAGCGAGAGTGAGGGAGAGAGAGAGAGAGAGAGAGAGAGAGGTGTGGTTCCAACACAAAGGCTGACAGAGGCTGAAAGAGGGAGAGAATGAAAGACAGGGTGGATCGTTTGAAGGCAAACTCCTTCGGGCTCCGTTTGACCTCCCCTCCATGCTCCCCTCTCCGTCTGTCTGTCTCGTTCCCCGTGATCTAATTTCTGTGTGTTGGAAAAACAAAAGTGCATTCAAATGAAATGCAAAATCACCCCGCTAAGAAACCTGGAAACCTGTAGAGGTGGTGGCAAATGGTCTGCTCAGGCTCTATGGCTGACGTTTTTTGTTAAGATAAACCAGAAAGCTGGCGGTTACAAAAACACTGACAGAAAACAAGAGGTCAGCTCTGTGTACTTTCACACAGCTTCATATTGCTTCTGTGGCCTCTGGAGGCAGCAGTCCTCCCTCTGCTGTCATTTTCTCTGTACTGTCACTGCAGGCTTCCTCTCTTACTGTACATTCTCAGTCTTTTAAATCTGTGGTTACCCAAGCTCACCAGATGTGTTCATTTGACGGCAGTTTTCTGCCACAAAGTCAGTAACATGTTGACTAATGAACCTGAAAAATCTTCACTGACTGGTTCATAGAGCCTATGGGACACAAATCGTATTATTGCCAGTCTGTTTATTTTCCTGTCACCGTCTGGAGTTTAAAACCCACTGTTGTATTTCCTGTCAGAAGCTGATTCTGTTGTCTTATTCTGAAACTGGGTGCCTTGTGGAAGTGTGAAGGCTGCAGCATTTTTCTTGCAGCTGTTTGCACACAGCAGCTTGTGCATCCTCAAACTTATTAGTGCACCGTGTGAGAAAGGCTCAGCACATGATTCTCAAAACATTGCATCTGTAGATGTGATTAGCATGCATGGCATATTGATGAGGGGGAAAAAAGAGAAAGCCTATACAAAGATGAGTAGAACTGCAAATGATCCTGAGTTTTATTTTTACCTTTACCTTTAGTTTTGATTTTTCAGGTGTGTACTTCTTCTACTTTAGTAAACTTAGTCAGCTCAGTTTGTGAATTTCAGTGCTTTTGATTGTTTCACTTTTAACACAGACAGAAAGAGAACGTTTACATATTTGCCATTGCTGTTTTTGGAGTTTCATGTCACATTTCTCCATGAAAGTATGAGCATACTCTCTGGTCACATTAGCAGGAGCATGTTTGTAGAGGACATGGTTCAAACACAGGCGCAAAAACCATGTTTCCAGTGTTTTTTAAAAAAAGAAGAAAATTGGCTAGCTGAGACAAATGGTAGCTCTGGTTAACATCTATTATTTTTCATGACATGACTATGGTATATTTTACTAACGTGACTCTTTGATGTGGTTAATTACAGTTTTTAACGAAGACCATTTGATGAGTGATTTAAAATGATTCTGGCATTTAACATTGTGTTCATTTGAAGTGATGCATTACATTTGTCAAGGCAGGTGTAAGCTAAACTTCCAGCGGATAAAGCAAACTGCATTAAAACAGAGAGTAGCACATTAGCCTCTGGTTCTGGAAAATGCAGTGGCAGGTCTAGACGATCTGTGGTAAATGTAAAAAAAAAACCCCCCAAAAAACAGGTAAACCTCTTTATAAGGACAGTACTATGATGGTTTTGATGTGTGTGTATTATTCTATAGAGGGTGTTATGCGCAGTAAGCGGCGCTGTGTTCTGGAGAAGAAACAGCCGTACAGTGGAGATGAATGGTGCTCTGGACCTGACACAGAGGAAGATGAAGACAAGCCGCACACTACGACCCACCGTGAGTCTGTCTACGTCCACAGGGGAAGAAACGTATTGAATGTAGCGCAGTCCTCTCTAACAATTGTGTCATTGTGGGCCATAACTGTGAAGGCTATTTGAATTACTCATAGAAATCCCAAGCCGTGTCTCAATTTTATTTTCTATGAAAACAACAGGTTAAAGCCATAAATTATCCATTGCTGCTCTCAGATCCTGCACTTACACTGAAAGGAAGAGGATATCAGCCTGGAATGCCACACCATCCCTTTCCACTGATTTGACTTTACGTGTGTTTTAGCTCCATCTAGTGTTTAGATGTAGACAAAAGGATGCACTGGTATTACAATTGTAAATGAGGAGACCACTTTAGACCAATTAATCCAGTGTGCTGCTGATTTTTCTCAGGGGAGCGTGGGCTGGCAGGTCCTATCCAGGGGCTCTCTGATCGTCTGTCTGCAGGGCCCATGTCTGAACCTGGGGGTCCTGTGATGGGATGTGGAGCGGGACCAGGGCTAAAAGCAGAGCCACCTCAGTCTTCACAGCAAGTGGTGTATGTTTTCACAACCAGCCTAGCCAACAGGTGAGATCCATTTGCAGGTGATTTTTCACATAAAAAGTACACATGTCTAGATTTTCCTTATCATTTCAACAAACTTGATTTTGTCCACTTCAGTGCTGAATTATGCAGCTGCAGTCATCATTTAGCTTGTATTATTCCTCCATATGTTTGACAGTGCTGCAGAGGCAGTGATGAAAGGACAGACCGATTCCATTCTTCTGTTTCACCAGCAAAATGTTCCACGCACCAAGTTGGAGCAGGTCAGACATCCATAGCTCAGTGGCAAATAAAACCTGTTAAGTTTGTGTTGAACCTGTTTAACCACAGAGGAGTAAATGTATGTTCCACACAGGTGCAAGTATGTGGGAAGGTTAATTTGTTTAGCTATTTTGGTCTCAGATACCTCCTTGTTCCTGTTTCCATTAGCGATTGTTATGACTGCTGTACTGAGAAAGTTAAGTGCACTATGTGTTGTTTAGGCAAATTGATAGGCAATAAATGATAATATAATAATAATAATAATAATAACAATAACAATAATATATTATATTATAACAACTACTACTTTTTAAATCGTCTGAACTTGTTTATTTTTCTTCTTTTGTCTGCCACAGGGCCACCCATCAGGGAAGCTTCCTAACATATCTGAGAAGGTAAACTCCAGTAGTTCTCCACCCACAGGCACCCCTAAATCCCAAAGTGGAACTCCGCGGCCATCCTCTGCAGGAGTCGGAGGCCCACTGCATCCTGCAGGGACACCGTCATCAGCAGGACACTCAGATAATGAATCCTCTCAGACCAGGTCCGGAGGAGCCTCCAGCAATAATAGCATTGTTGCCCATAGGTCAGAGGGAGGAGGCACGACCACACCTGTAGGCCCAGTCCCAGGAGCTGGAGATGGGGAGGGCGCAGGGGGTATGCCTCTTCCTGTTGCTACTGTCTCTCCCTCAAAGAGTCCCTCCATTCTATCTGCACATCTACAGAGTGATATGGGCCAGAGGAGTGGCCCAGGGAACACAGATGGTCTTTCCAAAGAGCAGCTGGAACATAGGGAGCGCTCTTTGCAGACACTGAGAGACATAGAGAGACTGCTTCTGCGCAGTGGGGCAAGTGGAGGCCCTGGAGACACAGGAGGCTCCAACAATAATGCTACTAATAACTCCTCCAACCTAAATAATAACAACAACAGTGATAGGAGTGGAATTCTTGAGGACAGTGACAATGGTACTAATAACTCTGGAAATTGCAGTAGTGGCAATGTGCTATCATCAGCTATGGCTCCAATGGGAGGTATGAAGAAATATGAAGAACCTCTCCAGTCCATAATTTCTCAAACACAGTCCCTTGGTGGACATGCCCTTGACAGCCCTCAAATGGACTCTCACCATAACCTACCACAACACCCACATCACCAGCTGTCTTCACCTGGGGTCAACATGGGTCCCTTACATGGATCAGAAGGGCTGACCCCAGAGCAAATGGCATGGAGGAAACTTAAGGAAGAATACTACCAAGAGAAAAGACGACAACAGGAAATGCAACCCCCCACACATCCCCAGCACTTCAGGATGGTGAATGAGATGGGCATGCATGGAGGTCCCATGATGATAAGAGGACCCCCTCCTCCCTACCACAGCAAGCCTGGAGACCAGCAGTGGGGTCCTGGCAATATGATGGGAGGAGGAATGGGTGGAAATGTACGAATGATAGACATGCACCAAGAGGGACCCCGTGGGCCAAGGTTCCCGGGACAAATGCAGAGAGGGCCACCTGGAGGAGGAGGGTTTCCTGGTAGTCCAGGGGGAATTTTATCAATGGAGGGTCTAGGACCTCAAAGGCCCGCCAGACCGGGGATGATCTGGCTAGATGACATAGGTGGTGGAGGTCCTTTTCATGGCTGCTACCCAACTGGACATCCTCAGCACTTACAGGGGGACCCAGAGCATCTGTTAACACGTGAAGAAATGTTCCGCATCATGGAGAAACAGCAAATGCAGGGCCTTCCCAGGTTTGAACTTGAAAGATTAGCAAAACAGCATCAACAGGACAATCTGGGCTCAAGAATTATGGAGAATCCTGGGGGCCCAGACTTTTCCAATTTGGGAATGGGCCGGGGCCCACCCTCCACTCGAGGTGATCCGATGGACTTTCCTGGTTCACGGGAAATTATGAGTTCTCCTGGAGGGGGTCCTCAGATGAGAGACTTGGTGGATTCTCCACTGGGGAGTAACCTCACAATGAACATTAACCCACAGATGAATGCTCAGCATCAACAGCAGATGATGCTAGCTCAGAAGCTCCGAGGAGGTTCTGCAGGAGGGGGGCCTTTATGTGAGATGTTCAGCCCTGGAGAAATTTCACGAATCAGGGCTTCACAGAACGGAAGGGGAGGAAATAAGGGAATGATCCCAGGACCTGAAGGCCCCTTTCAGTTTCCCAATCAAGGTCCCTTCTCTGGAGGACAGGTGGAAGGGCCCTATCTTCAACAACCAGGCCCTGCAATGTTTGGGCCTGACCAGCAAGGTCCTAATCAAATGGGGGTTACATCACGGCTTAGTCACATGCCAATGACTGGAGGCCTCAGGGGAGCAGACCTTGGTCCTAGGCACTCCTCTGATCTATCAATCAATGTTAACCCCTTGACCTCTCCTTCAGTGCCTCCTCCTCATCAGCTCAAGTCACCATCCCTCAACCAAGAGTCTTCTCCTCTTCTGCCTTCCCCCTCTGCTCCAGCACTCAAGTCACCCTCACAGATCTCCGCAGGGCATCACCCCCCTCTTCCTCCTGCGTCTGGTGCTGGGACTCCTTCCTCTTCTTCCATGAAGTCTCCCCAGGTAATAGGGTCTTCCAACCTCGGGTTGCACTCTCCATCTGCCTCTCCTGGACGACTGAAGTCCCCAGTCATGGCTGTGGGTTCTCCAGGTTGGACGTCTCCTAAAACAGCTCTTCCAAGTCCAGGTGGTCCAACCAGTGGGAAAGTAGTGGGCAATGGAGGAAGTAGTTCCACTGAGACAGGTACACTCTAGACAGTCAAATCACACATCAGATCATTCATGCTGTTCCTCATATTGCTATGACATTAATAATCTTTTATGTTCTTTGCAGGGCAATCACTTCCCCCGAGGAGTTCCAACTCTACCCCCATTAGCCAGCCAGGCTCTATGAATCCTAGCATGCCATTTACTTCCTCTCCCGATGCTCCTCCATCTCAGAATCCTTTATCCCTTATCATGTCTCAGATGTCCAAATATGCCATGCCCAGTTCTACTCCTCTCTACCATGATGCAATCAAAACAATTGCCACTTCTGATGATGAGATGCTGCCTGATCGACCTCTTCTATCTGGTGTTAGCATTGGAGGTATGAAAATTTGGACATATTGTGACATAGACAGAAAACTCCTTATAGTTAGGCAGTATGCAGAGAGGAAGGTGGTTCAATGTGCCATTTTTAAATATTTTCATATTATCAGAGAAAGACTGACTGAATGGCATGTGTTAAATCTTAAATGTGTGTTGTTTTGCCTATAAAAACCTTCTCTCAGTCTGGACCCTCTTATGGCAGTAGTGCTGTTCGAAAATATGAAGACATTCAGTTAATATTTCATAAGTCTAATGGGTTGTGAAAAGGGGGAGTCTATTTTCAAATGTTAATGTGATGTTAGTGGGATTTTTTTTCACATGCTGGCCTTGTTTTATCACCAGGAAACATGGGGAACCCCCAGACCGCCCAGATACTAGTCTCCCAAGGCTCCATTGGTCCTCACAGTGATCCACAAAGCCCCATGGGTATTGTAGGCCAAGCTCAGCAGCACCTGTCACATGACGCCTCAGGACCTGTGCTTTCCTCCCCAAACCAAATGGGTATGCCTGCCATGAATTCTGCCATGATGGGGGGAGGCGCACCTGATGGAATGGAGCCCTGCAATGTTTCACCCATGTCTCAAAATCAAATGGCAGGTTTTCCTCGCATGCAGCTACCATCTCATGGACCCATGCACTCACCTATTGGAGGAATGTCACAGAATTTCTCTCAGGCTAATGAGGATATTCTGTCACCCCAGCAGTTACACCTGCTTAGCAAGGGTCATCCTCACCAGCGCCCCTCTCACCCTTCAGACTCATTTGCCTCTCTGCCCATGGGGGAAGGCCCAGATCTAAGTGAAGTTATACGACCCACTCATACGGGGATCCCTGAGTTTGATCTCTCCCGCATCATTCCTTCTGATAAGCCCAGTAGCACTCTTCAGTATTTCCCCAAGAGTGAGCCACATCAGAATCCACATCAGGGGCCACCATCCCAGCAACCTACTCCACAGCAGCTCCTCAAACAGCTGTCTTCTTCTGGCCCGCCGCACAACAGCGGTCCTTCATCCAACCCCCACTTAGCAAACCTACAGAATATGATGGATGAACAGCAGCTGCCACCTCACCCCTCACATGGTGGGATACGCCAAAGTATGGGAATTCCTCAGGGGGGCTCTAGGGGTATGGTTTCTGGTGGGGGCATGGGGCCCATGTGCCCCCCTGGACATATGATGGGAAGGACAGGCATGGTTCCCCAGCAGCAACTCCAGCAACAGCAAGCCATGATGGCCAACAGCCTTCTCCACCATCCTTCCAATCCATACCCTGGCATGATGCCCTCCCAGCAGCATCCACACAATCTGATGGCACAGCAAAACATTATGATGATGCAGGCTAAGCAGCGAAGCATGTCAATTCCAGGAGATCCCTTCGGCCCCCAGGGTCCTCTAATGTCCCCTCAGGGCCCAATGATGGGCCCCCCCCACCCGCAGTCTGGTATGATGGGCCCTCAGTCTCTCAGACAGCGGGGAATGTCTCTGGACAGTCCCATTGGCTATGGCCCTGGAGGCATGGCCAATATGCCATTCTGATCCAGCTCACATAAACTGTAAAAAAAAAAAAAAAAAAAAAGGAAAAAATGTGTCCACTAGATTAACTTCCCATTGTGTCCAATTTTTTTCATTAATGTTATTCTTGCAGTTTGAAAAGAGGAATGTAAAAACAATATATCAGTGATAATCTTAAAATTTTGGATTACAACTGATTAAAAAATTTAATATTTAAAAGCACTGTATCATGGTTCAATAACAAATCTGAAGCCATTTTCTAAAATACTGTAAAATATGTATATTTCAAAGATGTGTGTACTTGTTGTGGGAACAGAGTGGCGGTCGGGAGAGGAGTGCCTCAAATTTCTATTTGTTTTGAAATCATTGATTTATTTTCTCCAACTACCAAACTGTTGTGCAAAGAAGTTACACACACACACACACATACACACACATATATATCTCTGTGTGTATATCTAATATACATATATACATATGATGTATTATATGTATGTATGTATGTGTGTGTATGTGTATGTGTGTGTAATATAATATATACTTGCTGTATATAAGATGCAATTTGTGATTGTTTGCAGTTGTTCTGTATAACTGTGTTTTAATAGAATATAAAAAAATAGAATAATACTGATCTCTAAGGTGGTTTTAGTTTTGGTTATTGTGTTGTCAATTACTGTTGTTTGATAACACTGACAAGGAGACATGGTTGTTGTGTAATATATGATATCTTTATTAAATTCAATTAGCAGTTGCTAAAATACAAGCAAAAACTGGTTTCAGCCAACAATAACATTTTTTTTTTCTTGAATGGGTAAATAAAACATCTTGCAATCAAGTTAGCAGTGGGTAATACATGGTCAAACATCTGATAAAACATTTTCCGTTCATTACAAGCGAAATATATAACAGAACAGAAGCATCTTAGTTACAGCTGACATTGTATAAGAGTTTATTAGATGAAGGTTGCACTGGTGGTTGTTGCTCCATCAGAAATGGATGGTCGACCGCGACCCTGAGCTCTGATGAAAGGCAGACACACATGTCTGCAGCCCAGTTCACAAAGTAACCGAATTAACTCATTGCGAAACTGCACCCCAACAAAGGCATACAGGAAAGGGTTCAGGCAGCAGTGTGACAAACCCAGGCTCTTTGTAACGTCAAGGGCTGCTTGCAGTAGGCCGTAAGATTTACATTCTTCAAATGACGTATGCTTCAGGTCAACCATAGTTTGTGTCACTAAGGTGATATTATATGGGAGCCAACAGAAGCAAAAGACAAGAGTGACAAGTAAAGCCAGTCGAATGGCTGCATGCTTTGCTTGGCTTTTCTGGCTGTTGCACAAAGTAGCTATCAATGCTGTGTAGCAGTAACTCATGATAGCCAGAGGTACGAAAAAGCAAACGTGATCTAAGACTCTTTTGGTCAAAACCCAGTTGTGTGCATTGATTTCATAATTATAATAGAAGCAGGAGAGCTGAGATGTGTTTGTGTGTCCCTCAGTCACCGCAAGAAACACAACATTTGGCATTGATAAACCCAAACAGACCAGCCACAGTACAATACATGTTAGATGCACTGTTCGTTGACGTCGACTTCGCATGCTAGGAATAGCATGAACAATAGCCAAATACCGATCAAACCCAATGCAAGCTAGCAGGAAACTCCCACAGAGGAGGTTAAGATTTTCTATCAGGCCAATCAGCTTGCAGAGGAACTCCCCAAATAGCCAACCATAGACTTTGTCAACCAAACTGAAAGGGAATGTGAAAAGGAGCATAAGGTCAGCCAGGGCAAGGTGCAGTAGGTAGATCTCAGTAATGCGCAGGAGGCGCCATCGTCTCAGGAGGACGGTTATCATCAGGCCATTCCCTACCACACCCAGCAGGAAGATCAAGCTGTGAAGCACAGGCTGGAACACAGCATCGAAGGTCTGCAGGCCCAGTTTCTCCTCATCGCAGATGTAGCCTTCAGGGTGATTGAATGTTAAGTTAAAATCACTGAAGTCGATGGAATTGTCAGGGTCTCCAGTGCCTGTCACCTTCAAAATATAAAAGGTAGGGGGTGAGGGTAGATTTAATTACCTCATCACAGTTAGAGAATCACTTTGCGTGCCATGGTCTTGTGCAGATTTCTTAGTCAATTTGTTATGCAGGAAATAATGAATAGTCCAGATTTTTCACTTCCCCTACACAGTGACTCAGAAAGCAGATATGGTGAAACACTCCACTTTGGCTGTATAATAATAGCAGTAATGAATAGTAATGACTTTTTTCCCAGGCAACAACAAAGTTATTTTTATATCTGGTGAAGTCACACATTGCAATGTTAAAGCAGTGAACCATAAAACACCAGAATACGTCCACTTATGTTCATATTATAAAATATAGATAAATGGTAATGTTGTACAAATATATTGATAATTTTACCATTGCAAAGTGTTCTGTGTAAAATGAATTGCCACTTTTTCATGGTAATATTAGCGGCAGGATGTACTCTGCGCCATAACCAGTATTATCATGTAAACTTGAAAAACTAGACAACTAGAACTAAACTAGAAAAAATAATGTTTTTGAATAAGACAGACGAGTTAATATTATTATGATTTTTAGGTATATTCATTTTTTCTATAAAACAGTTTCCCCTCTTTTAATGGAAAGTGGAAAAATCAGTTCAAATAAAACAAAATTTTGGAGTTCGAACTATAAGAAACTAATTAGAGTGGAATTGCCACTGCCATTAGAGTCAGTGTTATTACTGGATCTGGACCTGTTCCCATATGTGAACATTTTAACAGCATTTTATAGTAATTTTCTCTAAAATAAGTTTATGCTTTTGATTCATATTACAAGGAATGTAGATTACCAGACTGATGATGTGTTGTGGTAAACCACTGTGATTTGTAATTAGAAATAATCACAGATATAGTTGCATATGTGTTCTTTATCTTCTACATCAGTGTGATGATAAATGAATTTCAAGCAATTTGAAACCTATGAAATATTAGAAAAATGGAACTTATCACCCTGGTTTACTTTCATGATTTCTTCCTCACTTATTTCCCTGGTGAATCAACAGGAAAGAAGCAGTTTGCCCCCGATGTAACAAACCCGCATCTGTTAAGGTGCATTTAACGGATCAGTAAATCAAGTTTCTGTCATTTGTGGGTTATGTTTCTCAACAATTTAAAAAATCCTGTAGTTGAATCTTAATCATACGAAGCAGCTCCATGTTGCTCATTGCATTAAAACTTCTTGTTATTAAACTTCTTATTAAATGCTGCAGCTGAGGCTTAGAAAATGTTAGAATTTACTGTCTTAAATAGTAGATTATAACTACTGGAAGGAGTCCATTAGCAGTTAAAGAACACTTGACTACAGACTAAAACACAATAAGACTTAACCTGTTGTTTACTGTAACCCTCATTGCTTTATGGTTATAGAAGTTTCAAACTGAAGGTGCACACATGATACATTTGAATATCTAAAATTAAATTAAATGACCCTCTATATATGCTGATATAATAAACCCCTTTAAGACACAATAGTTGTACAGAAATTTACCTTTCACTTTCACAGTTTTTTAACTATGTCTTACCTCAAAAGTGATTGTTACAGCCATGTGGGTAAATCGTGGTCACTTGAATGTATATCTCCCACTCCAGTGTGCTGAAATGTGTTGCACTTCCTGTTAGTGCTGCTTCTTCTACATTTGCTTTGCTGATTTCTTTGCCGGTAGCTTTGTTGCTGCCCAGGATGCATGTAGTAAAAACAAGCAGACAGACAAGAGCTTCATAGCAGGCTCTCTCTAGTAGGCAAGCAACAGCAGTAAGTAAGGTCAATGTAACTCCACCCTACAATATATTTTAACTTCTGACAAACAACAGTCAATTAAACCAGACTGCTAAGATTTATTTGGGCAACATCACCCGTCATCATCCAGCTTTGTCACGGGACTCAGTTCTGTGTTTTTGACAGCGACATTTATCACAAAAACATAATGGAGGAAAAACTTAACCTAAGCTCATTATAATAATTTCACAAAAATATCTTGGAGATACTGGTCAAGAGTGATGGGCTTATGACCAGAAAGTCTAATTTACTTAAGTAGCAGGTTGGTTCACCAGATAAATATGGGTGAGGAAAGCCACAGAGAGCAGGTCCAGCAGGTCAGACTGTGGTTGTATTGGGCTTTAAATACTTTGTCATCGTTTATGTAGGAGATGTATGCGCTGTATGTATACATTTATGCATTTACTGTGTGACAGGGACAGAAACAACATATCTTGCATCGATACAAACATAGACACTAGAATAATTGTAGGGGTAATACCAAAATGATTCATTTTTTTGGTTGACTTTCAGAATGCAACAAGAAAATCACTTATACCCCCCCCTTTCAGCTTATATTTAAAAAGATAAATAAAATGGATTATATGGTTTTTATGTGCAGCTGGGATTACAGATTGTTTTCCACAGAAATGAAACTGTTTACTGAAAATGACTTGATTTCCCTTAATATGATTTACAGTTAAAAACAAAGATTTTATTCGCCTCTTCGGTTTCACTGTGTGGGTGGCCTTCCGTCAAGAGTTAGTCATATTTTGCTTTGATTTTATCAAGACAAATACAGCCTATCATTTATTGTCTTTTTAAAGTTTAAAACTATACATACTAATTAGAGTTGAATTGCTGCTGCCATCAGTGTCAGTGGGCCTGGACCTGTTCCTGTATGAGAATGTTTTAAAAGCATTTTATAAAGTTATTTTCTCTACAGTAAGTTTATACTTTTGATTCATATTGCAAGCAATGATATGCTGTGGTAAACCAACTGTGATTTGGAATTAGGTATAATCAGTTATAGTTGCATATGTGTTCTTTACCTTCTACATCAGTGTGATGATAAATGAATTTCAAGCTGTTCAAACCTGTGAAAAATGAGAAAACTGGAACATGCCACCCTGCTCTATTTAAATTATAAACATGTAGGATGTACTGCTGTGAATTTCATCCTCGCTTATTTCCTTGATGAGTCAACAGGAAAGAAGCATTTCACACCTGATGTAACAAACCCGCATCTGTTAAGGTGCATGTAACGGATCAGTAAATCAAGTTTCTGTCATTTGTGGGTTATGTTTCTTAAATTTATAACAATCTAAAAAATCTTGTAGTTGAATCTTATAGGAAGCAGATCCATGTTACTCAATGTCTTAGAACTTCTTGCTATTAAATACCAGATGCTGCAGCTGAGGCTTAGAAAATGTTAGAATTATGCTTTACTGTCTTAAATAGTAGATTATAACTACTGGAAGGAGTCTGTTAGCAGTTAAAGAACATTTCACTTCAACAATTCTTGTTTTGAGTGTGTTTGTTTAGTTTTCATAAGATGACTCAAAAACAAGAATATGAACTGATGGCAATCAACATGATTCACAGTTAAAAATCAGAATATTAGTCGGCAGTTTGATTTTGCGGGTAGGGGGCTTCCGCCAATGTCAAAACAAGAGTTAGTCATATGTAACTTTGATTGTAGCTAGACAAATACAACCTATAAGCATTTAAAATATAATCAACAGCAGATAAAAGGGTGGGGGCAGGGATTCTGTTGATGAGGTGATGAAGCTTGTAGAAATTAACAAGACCAGATTTGAGGGTGTTCATGTACCTTTAGTTCCACAAAGCTCATTACATACAAGCTCATTACATACTGCCTTAAAATACATTATAGGGAGATATTCACTGTTATCATATTACATTCACTTACTAACTGAACTGTTTGGACAACTTATGGCCAAATAATTTTGAGCTAGTGCTTTGCAAGCATGTATAAATAAATAAATAAATAAATAAATAAATAAATAAATAAATGGCTTTCTTGGGTAAAATGACACAATTTCAAACATTTTTTCAAAATATGATTTATTTATTTATTTTATTTATTTCCCAATTCACACTCTGTATCTCCTGAGATAAATTGCCCATTTAAGGTTTAAAGTTAACATTTTCTCCTTTTTGATTAGTTCAAGTGCCAACTTTTGAAACATTTTATAAGCAGTTAATTAGCTGTGTTCTTAAGAGTTTTGCATAAAAAGTTTAAAAAAAAAAAAAGGTTAAAAAAACCCTGAACAATATTGAACTATTTTTTCACGTATGTATTGAAAGCAGGACACAAATCAACTCTTTGATTAAACAATGGACTATTAACATGAATAAACAAAACCTATTATTCCTGTTTTTATACAGGTAAAGACATGTTTTGAGTTTAGAGTAAGGCTAGGTTTATGGTCAGGGTAATGGCTTTGGTTAGGCAAGTCGAATGGTTAAGGTGAAGAGTAATTCTCCAGGAAATGAAAGTAAATCAGTGTGATGTCCTCTGAAGTCAGGGAAACATAACTCTCTTTGTGTGTTTGTGTGTGTGTGTGTGTCTGTGTGTGTGTGAGGCTGAGAGTGAGAGTGAGAGTGTGAGAGAGATGGGGAAGGCTCCATTCCTGTCCCTTCAATCCTCTCATTAACATACATCACAATACTCCACATTATGTATTATTGCAGACAGACACATACAGCACAATATGTACAGCAAAACCACAGCATCTTCCACATAGCAATTTGTATTACTCGTCTCATCATTACCTAAACATCCTCCCAGTTCATTTTGGTTTACTGCCATTCAAATCGTCACTGCTGCTGTTGCCATCCTCACACTGTCCCACTGTATACAGCACATCTTCCTTGTCTTCTTACTTCCCTCCTCTGAATCTGCTAAACGAAAAGCAAAAGTACAGATCTATCTCTTTCTCGAACTACATAAACTGCTGACAGAAATTCCCTGAAAACCTGTGTATATTGGTGAATTAATCAATATGGTGGAGGAATCTGCTTTAATGCTAACAGTGGCTGGTGCAGAGACGTGACAGTGATGCTGCAGCACTGTTCTCCTGACCTGGAGACTTTCATCATAAACTGCAGGCCCTTCTACTCCCCCCGTGAGTTCACCTCAATCATCCTGGTCGGTGTTTACATCCCACCACAGGCCAACGTGCAGGAGGCACAGCGGGCGCTCGCCGATCAGATACTGTGTGTGGAGCGGACCAACCCGGACTCCTTAGTTATTGTCCTTGGTGACTTTAACAAAGGTGACCTCAGCCACGAACTGCCCAAATACAGACAGTTTGTTAATTGCCCGACCAGAGAGGGGAACACTCTGGACCACTGTTACACCACAATCAGTGGTGCTTATCACGCCGTCCCCCGGGCTGCACTGGGCCACTCTGACCATGTCATGGTCCACCTGATTCCCACATACAGGCAGAAACTAAAACTGTGTAAACCTGTTGTGAGGACATCGAAGCAGTGCAGCAGTGAAGCCATAGAGGATCTGCGGGCATGTTTGGACTGCACTAACTGGGAAGTGTTCAGGACTGCTTCCAACAGTCTGGATGAGTTCACAGAGGCTGTGACGTCATACATCAGGTTCTGTGAGGACTGCTGTATCCCATCACGCACCAGGGTGAGTTATAACAATGACAAACCCTGGTTCACAGCTAAGCTCAGTCAGCTCAGGAGGCAAAAGGAGGAAGCTTTCAGGAGTGGGGACAGGGACAGGTTTAAAGAGTCCAAGTACAGGTTTAGCAAGGCGGTGAGAGAAGCTAAACGTCTGTACTCTGAGAAACTTCAGCTCCAGTTCTCAGCCAATGACTCTGCTTCTGTCTGGAAAGGGCTCAGAAAGATCACAAACTACAAACCTAAACCCCCCCACTCCATTAACGACTTCCGTCTGGCCAACGATCTGAATGAGTTCTTCTGCCGCTTTGAAAGACAGTGGGACAAGCCTGACACTAACCTCCACATCAGAGCCACATCAGAACCCCCCTCCTCCTCCCCTACCAAAGGAACGTCTCTCTCTATCCTGGAGAGAGATGTCAACAGGCTTTTTAAGAAGCAGAACCCCCGCAAAGCAGCCGGTCCTGACTCTGTCTCTCCATCATCCCTGAAGCACTGTGCTGATCAGCTGTCTCCGGTGTTCACGGACATCTTCAACACCTCACTGGAGACCTGCCACGTGCCAGCCTGCTTCAAATCCTCCACCATCATCCCTGTCCCCAAAAAATCAAGGCCCACAGGTCTAAATGACTACAGACCCATTGCCCTGACCTCTGTGGTCATGAAATCATTTGAGCACCTTGTCCTGTCCCACCTCAAATCCATCACTGACCCACTCCTGGACCCCCTGCAGTTCGCCTACAGAGCCAACAGGTCTGTAGATGACGCCGTCAACATGGCTCTCCACTTCATCCTCCAGCACCTGGACTCCTCAGGGACCTATGCCAGGATCCTGTTTGTGGACTTCAGCTCTGCCTTCAACACCATCATCCCGGCTCTGCTGCAGGACAAGCTCTCCCAGCTGAGCGTGCCTGACTCCACCTGCAGGTGGATCACCGACTTCCTGTCTGACAGGAGGCAGCATGTGAAGCTAGGAAAGCACGTGTCTGACTCCCAGACCATCAGCACTGGGTCCCCGCAAGGCTGCGTTCTTTCTCCTCTGCTCTTCTCCCTGTACACCAACACCTGCACCTCCAGCCATCAGTCTGTCAAGCTCATGAAGTTTGCAGACGACACCACTCTCATTGGACTCATCTCTGATGGCGATGAGTCTGCCTACAGGTGGGAGACTGACCGTCTGGTGACCTGGTGCAGGCAGAACAACCTAGAGCTAAACGCTCTGAAGACAGTGGAAATGATAGTGGACTTCAGGAAGAGCCCAGCCCCACCCATCCCCATCACCCTGTGTGACTCCCTCGTGGCTACCGTGGAGCATTTCCGCTTCTTGGGAACCACCATCACAGAGGATCTTAAATGGGAGCTGAACATCAGATCCCTCATCAAGAAAGCTCAGCAGAGGATGTATTTCCTGAGGCAATTGAAGAAGTTCAACCTGCCAAGGACTATGATGGTGAACTTCTACACCTCCATCATTGAGTCCATCTTCACCTCCTCCATCACCATCTGGTACGCTGCTGCCACGGAGAGGGACAATAACAGACTGCAGCGTATCATCCACTCTGCTGAGAAGGTGATTGGCTGCAATCTTCCATCCCTCCAGGACCTGTACACCTCAAGGACTCTGAGGCGTGCAAGGAAGATTGTAGCTGACTCCTCCCACCCTGGACACAAACTCTTTGAGTCACTCCCCTCTGGCAGGAGGCTGCGGTCCTTCAGGACCAAAACCTCTCGCCACAAAAATAGCTTCTTCCCATCTGCTATTAGCCTTATCAACAAGGCTAGAGAGCCCCACTGTTGCTGATCCCCCTGATCCTCAATTGCACCAATCACCAGAAAAAATTCCTTGTATGTGAAAACATACTTGGCAATAAAACTGATTCTGATTCTGATATTACTCACTTGAGAGAAAAATAAAGAGTCACCAGTATTTCACACCTATATATTATTTATTATTTGTAGAGTATAGGGCTCAAAACAAACATAGCCTATATCTGTTTGTAACTATTCTTGTTTTACACCCACATCTGGGTGATTTGGTCCAGTTGATCCTCCAGGATAAAGACATTCAACGCCTGATTAGATTACTTTTCAACAAGAACAAATAAAAATGTTCTCAACAACCTATACTTTATCAACCAAAATACTGCCCAAAGTACAATAAAGATTGAAAATAACAAAACTTACCATATGGCCGGTGTTTATGTCCCCATATGTTTCCATTTTGGATTTTGATACAACTGATGGGTATATTTTTTAATTTTGGCATGAGGTCACATGACCTGAGTCCCTGATCCATCCCCAATTCAGTGTTTCTCAAAATTTGAAGATGTACCAACTTAATGCTTCTCCCTCCATCTCCTATGCCTGTCAAATGACTATACCCCCCAGGACACAGAACCCATTTAAGGGTTAAGGTAAGACCTTGATTTGAAATGAAATCAGCTGATTAGCTGGATGGGGGGCGGGTTCAAATACGAGTGGAAGCCATCTTGAACGGCTGGTTGACAAGAGTGTTTCGTAGTCAGCTAAAAATTGATTACACCTTTCAAACGCCACAGAAGAGACCGGTTATTTCAGTTATCCGAGGTAAATGCATTTACATCTAAACTATTGCTACTTGTAGGTAGTTCTTTATCAATTATACATATATATCTTGGTAACTTCTACGATTAACGTGAACTGTTAATGTTATTCCGCCATCGTTAGCCAGTTAATGTTAGCTTGCTAGCAGACCTAGCACGGCAACTGAATCGGCTGGAGTAGCTGATATTCGTTGGTGGTGGATATCTAGTCTTGTTTTTAAGTTAACATTGGGATTATATCATGATATTGCCACTATAGTTATAGCGTACCGGCTGGCTTTAATTTTGTCTGAATCCGGCATCTTACCGTCGCACAACATTAGCATGACGCTAAGGCTTGCTAGTTGGCCAGATGTCGGTGGCTAGCAGAACGGTAGCTCAACGCTAGTTGCCTTCTAGTTAGGTGGATTAAATAGACGCGGCGTGCTCCTGGTCAGTCACGTATTAGTGTATTTGTACACTAGTCTTCCCAGACTGCATAGTCTGGGGTAACTGTACAGGTAATAACGGATGAGCTTTAATGTCCGTATAACGACGCAGTTTCTACATTGTTAGCAAAGGTTAACGAAATAACACCCACCTCTGCGTCGGCTAACTTTTGACGTAGGCCAGCCAGTACTGTTACAGCTATTGATTGAGCTAAATGTTGATTTGATAAGCCTCCCAGTACAACATATCGTCTTTTGCCTCACAAGTTCAATCAGGTATATAATTTTTTCGTCTGGAATGGGGTTTTTGACATTGTGTCTCTTATGTTTCAGGGTTGGAAGAACCTCAGTAAGGACGCGGCGGCTCAGTTTGGCTAAATGAGATGGCTAGCTGAACAGCCGGCCAATGCTAGTTAAACCCTCCTGGTGTGTGGTTTTCCAGATAACATTCGCAGATTACATCTATGCTAAGACCTAATTTGCCACAGGAATCTATGCTTAGGAGTCTTCTAAAAAGTGAAGAGAGGACTTTGTTTCTTGATACCTGATGTCAAAGAAACAATATTGCTGAAGAACCTGCTGAGACAGAAGATTTGGACACTTAACATTTAGATAAGTATTAAAGTATCAAGAGGGAAAGACAATCTTGAGTGGTCCCAGTCAAGGGGACTCACTTCATCCAGAGACTGTTGAGAGTTTCATTGCAATTGGAACAGAAAAGTTAAGCAAAGTAAACATGAGTACCGCCAGGACAGAGAACCCAGTGATTTTGGGCTTGTCTAATCAGAACGGACAGCTCAGAGGCTCAGTGAAGCCTGCTGGAGCACCAGGTGGAGGTGGAGGAGGCCCTCAACAACAGCAGCTTAACCAGATGAAAGGCACAATTAACAATGGTAATACCCAGCCAGCCCCAACAACTAACGCTGTCATCAAGTAAGTCATTTGATAGTGGAAAGCCAAGAATTTGTACTTGTTTATATGCATGTTGGCACAATTATTATTGTCAATTCTTTGTGATTTTTGCTTAATAACTTTGCTCTTTGCAGGCCTGGAGATGACTGGAAGAAAAATTTAAAATTGCCCCCTAAGGACATGAGGATGAAAACTTCGGTTGGTACAAGACCTGTTACTGATCTGAAATCCATCTAATTTGAATGTAGCAATTGCAGATACCTGTTTACTGTTACTTGTGCTTTTGAAAGATCCTCTTTCAAATTATGTCACTGTTTTTCAGTCTTTATTATATTAAGTGTTCATTAAGCATTTTGAGAAATTCCCCAATGAGTTCTCTGATTTTGCAGATCTTTCAACCATGCTAGTAAATATTTCTTGGCTATCTTTATAAAGCATGGGGCTTTACTGTACATACTATTATTATGAACAAGGTGTCGAACAATGCATTTGCCTTGTGTTTTATTTAGAAATTAACTCCTTGCAATATGTATGCATTAACCATTATGTGGTAATAGTGCCACTGATGTGCTCACAGTTATGGTTAACATTGCTTCTACTCAAGCTGTAATAGAAACTTGCTACTCTTCTCCAAATTTACAGAAATGTCTTTTCTGTATTATGTGTATTAAAAAAAATATCTTGTCTTTTTCGGTGGAACAGTACTCAGCATTTTACAATTTTGATTAATACTTGTTTTTTGACAATTACAGGATGTGACTGCAACAAAAGGCAATGAGTTTGAAGATTATTGCCTAAAGAGGGAGCTGCTCATGGGAATCTTTGAGATGGGCTGGGAAAAGCCATCTCCAATCCAGGTAGATTCAGGCTCAACTCTTTGACAGCTGAACAAGAAGGTGTCAGTGTGTTCAAGGAAGTGCATGGTTTCATAATTTTAGAGTTGGGTGTATTATCCTGGCAGCCATTCCAGTGCCTTGACCTTGACACTTCACCAAAATGTTCTATGGTACCTTTGCTAAATTAAAACATGAAATACTTTGATTAATAAAACACTCAAAATAATTGCAGTCTATCACTAATTGTCTCACTCTGTCACACTACATTAAATGATGTGAAATATAGTGAACAGGATTTTATGCAATGCATTTGAAGTTCCTGTATCTCTGTATTTTGATTGGCACAACATTTTGTACAGCCATTCATGGTTCCCAGATTTATAGAATTGTTATCTCTAGTGTAACCTGACTTTGCCTGTATTGGCTGCCATCAGGTAAATTTCATTTTTCTACACTGTTTTGATTTATAACCACATGCCTTAAAAAAACTGACATTTCCGTCAGCCTCAGCTCTGCTTCTTATAATTTATCAAATGTTAAACCAAGTTGGTGAATGTGGTAAATATTATACCTGCTAAAGATTAACATGCTTGCATTATCATTGTGTGCATTTTAGCATGCTAGCCTTGGCATCAAGGCCAAAGCGCCGCTGTGCTTAAGCCGCAGCCTCCATTCCTTTTGCTTCACTGATAAATCTTAAATAAAATTACCATTACTGTGGTAATTACATAAATAATGACCAGTTAAGTTTCACTTCTCTCTCAGGCACACATGATTGGCTTTGTGTGCTCTGTTGCTCTTTTAACTAATGAACTGTGACTTGAAAAATTAATCATTTACTTTTCATCCAATCATTCTACATGTAATACATTTAAGTGAGAATGCAAAGAATCTTTGAACATATTTTGTTAGAGGAGACATAATTTGTAGATGCCAAAATGCGCTGACTTTACTCAGCCATACAAAGTAGTATTCAGTGTTAATGTTATCACTGCTTTTTGTGCAGGAGGAAAGCATTCCCATTGCACTGTCAGGAAGGGATATTTTGGCCAGAGCCAAGAATGGCACGGGAAAGAGTGGAGCCTACCTCATTCCCTTACTTGAACGCATTGACCTGAAGAAGGACTGCATACAAGGTGAGAGAGCTAGTTTACTCATGCCAGAAAGATGACACTTGAGTCTTGCCTAATCTCAGTCATGAAAGATGAAACAAATTACAGAATGAGAATAAAATCTATACCAAGCACAGCTAATCATTCAAAGCCATTCCTTGCTGTTGGTTGTTTGTTTATTTATGTTCCAACTTCTCAAATGTCAGTATTTCCTGGTTTTCATAAGCTTCTGTGATAGTACACCGAATGGCCTAAAGACGAGTCCTTGATGAAAATAATTGTTAGTAGTTACCCTATTTACCCTATGTTTGACTATATTCAAACAGAGTAATTATCAATCAAGCGATCATTCACTGTAAAACACCTTACTCTGGAAATGTATGTAATAAAAGAATTATGTGCGTCAAGCTTCAGTGTAGTTTCTACCTCTCATTGTTGTGACTGGATTGTTTTAATGGTTTGGATAAGCTTTGCTCATGTGTCTAAATTCAGCCTAAGATGGCTGAGGCTTAATAAATAGGTAAATACTCACAAGACTGTCTGTTTTCCCAGCTGTGGTCATAGTGCCCACCAGAGAACTGGCTCTGCAAGTAAGCCAAATATGTATCCAGGTCAGCAAACACATGGGTGGAGTAAAGGTAATGGCAACCACGGGTGGAACCAACCTACGTGATGACATCATGAGACTCGATGAAACAGGTAAACTTCACAATTTTAATTAGATTACCCTGATGTGGAGATGGATGATTGCTGTGCCTGTCTCCATGCTAAATACTGTGTTGATAATATCTATCTTGAATGACTTACTAAAGACTAAAATATTAATGTTGGCACTTAAGCTCTCATTCCTGTTAGGCAAAAGTCAATGAATGTGTCTGCGTTGATTGATTATTACATAATAGGCAGTGCAAGCAAATGGAGATCCCCATCTGTTCTGTGCTTCCTGTCAAAAGTAGGCATAATATTTTATATCTCTGGGCACTGGACTGAGATCTGTGCAGCAGACTAAGACTAAGGTTATAGGCATACAGTAGATGCATTTTGAGGCCCATATGATGGATATATACATACTGCTGCACTGAACATAACACTGCCATTCTTTAAATCAAATCTTGTGTAATTTTTTCTACCAATGTTTTTGTTTCATAGTACATGTGGTCATTGCCACTCCTGGGAGGATTTTAGACCTCATTAAGAAAGGAGTGGCTAAAGTCAATCAAGTGCAGATGATTGTTCTGGATGAAGTAAGTTAATTTTTTTTGTTCTGTTTCACCTGTATTGTTTATAAATAAACGAATGACATGTTGCTGTAAATAACTCTCAATAAATCTTTCCTCCTTATGTCTTTCTGGTCAACAGGCTGACAAACTTCTGTCTCAGGACTTTGTGGTCATGATGGAGGAGATACTGGGCTTCTTGCCCAAACAGAGGCAGATTCTGCTTTATTCTGCAACCTTCCCTCTCAGCGTGCAGAAGTTCATGGTACATTATTTGCATATTTTAATTTCATTATTTGTGTCATCATTTTCCATTAGCTGATAAACATATCTATCTTTATAATGTGTAGGACAACTAGAATATAACTCCCCTTTTTGACCTATGTTGTAGAATGCCCACTTGCAGAAACCCTATGAGATCAACCTAATGGAGGAGCTTACGCTGAAGGGTGTGACTCAGTATTATGCTTATGTAACTGAAAGGCAAAAGGTCCATTGCCTTAACACCTTGTTCTCCAGGGTAAGTGTTGCCTTTGTTCACTTCATGATGCAGTTTATAATTAACTTCAGCTGTGTCACGAATAGAGCAATGAAAAAGTCCAAGCAAACTGCAGGCTTTTAATGCAAACTTTGTGCAAGAATGATGTCATAAATACTGCATTTTCTAACATTTTATATTGTATTGGACATTATAAATGTTTATTATTGGATACTTGCAACAGATGGCTGGAAACCTCACAGCTCAAGCAATGATTTCACCAGGATTTGATGTTCTTTTTTCAGCTCCAGATCAACCAGTCTATAATCTTCTGCAACTCCTCTCAGAGAGTGGAGCTTCTTGCCAAGAAGATCTCCCAGCTTGGTTATTCATGTTTCTATATCCATGCCAAGATGAGACAGGTCAGCTCAAAGTACTGCCTCAGAAGTACTTGTTTACCAGCTTAAGACCAAAATACACAGGTGGCAATGGATGCATGCCAGAACAGCTGCTACTATTACTTTCAGTGTGCATGAAAGAGGTGCATCGAGTAGACATACATGTGCCTTTACTTGATGCGCAGCTACAGTTCACGCCAGAGCTCTATTTCTGGACTACCGCTGCCATTGCCAGTTTTTTTTCATGATGAGAAACAGCCGTGTTGACACCTGGGTAACTGAACAACATGTACAAACAACAGCTTTTGGACTGTCCCGTGTTGTCATCTACTGTTACAGCACTGAAGATTAATGTATTCACCATACAGCTTTGTTATTGCCTGTACAACTTGACTATATACAGTAAAAGCTGAGCTGCAAAACAGTGTAGCTACACACAAGCAGTACTGAACAGTACCGTTCTTATGCGGCTTATGCTACATGCAGCTGTGTATCTTAATGTGATGCAGATGCTTGCATATGAGTGAGTGTGGCTTCTAAATGAACTTTGCTGTTTTCTGCTCTCCAGGAGCATCGCAACCGTGTGTTCCACGACTTCAGAAACGGCCTGTGTCGGAACCTTGTCTGCACTGGTAAGTGGTAGACATGTACATCTGCTTTTACAAGCACAAAACGTTTTTGCAACAGGCAGCTAACGTGAGACTGCTTACATGTTATCACCGCCATACTTGCTCTGCGCCACCTCGAGCCGTTATGTGGCGATGCACATGAAACTTCACTGTTGAGCTCATAGTTCAAATGATGTGACTATTTTCAGTCAGACTACAGGTGACCTGGATGTGTATGAATTAACAGATGTAATATTTGTCTAGTTAGTAAAATAACTGACTCCTCTTCATTATGAATATCAGTTCTTGTTTAATAGTTATGTGATGACATAATGGCATTGAGCTGACCTAACGGTTCTGGCTCTGGTTCTTGTCTTAATATAAGCCCACAGAGAAAAATATCAGCCACAAAAGACAAATCAACAAGATGTAGTACTGTAGCAGGACATATAGATAGGATAACAATGAAATTTCAGGCAGAAGGCAGAATAGAGACCTAAACAAGATGAGGCTGCCACAAATCCTTTTACTGTGCCACGGTTTGTCTACAATGGGCTCATGGTGCTGATGAGAGCACACAGTTTTGTTTGGAGTGTGCTGTTGTCTTTGGTTTTGGTAAATGGAGAGTTTTGCTACCATGATAGGATTGTGAGATAAAGTGAAACGAAAGTAGGACTCTGTATGGTTGTGACAAAACATGCATGCAAGTACACACTGTACTCTCGATACAGGTGTGTTCACATTCATTGTGTCATGGTGTTGGCAACAAAACTGTATTGTTTAGATCTTTTACTTTCAGTTTGTAGTGGCTTGTGTGGGTTGAAATTAACTACTGTTTATTACTCTGCAGGTAATGGAACATTTTGGTCAAATAATATGTTGGTGTAGGATTTGATTTCTTGCTCTGTTTCCTCTAGACCTCTTCACAAGAGGAATTGACATTCAAGCTGTGAATGTTGTGATCAATTTTGACTTTCCCAAGCTGGGAGAAACGTACCTTCATCGCATTGGTAGATCTGGTAAGAGCCCATATCCAATATTTGTTTTTTTGAGCCTCCTCTTTTGTACAAAGAATTATTGTTTGGCAAATAAAAACAATTCAACCCTCGCTTCCTTAATATCCAGGCCGATTTGGACATTTGGGTCTTGCCATCAACCTCATCACTTACGATGATCGCTTCAACCTGAAAGGAATTGAGGAGCAGCTTGGAACAGAGATCAAGCCCATCCCTGGCATCATTGACAAGAGCTTATACGTGGCAGAGTACCACAGTGAGAGTGGCGAAGAAGTCAAGCCATGAGCCAGTGAGTACAGACACTGACTAGTAATACACACAAGTACTGACTTTTTCAGAATAATTCCAGGATGACTTCACTGCTTTTCTGTTTCCTCATTGTCTGTCTAGTGATGTCACTGTAGCCACTTCAACACACAGTCCAGAACAGCAGATTTAATCACTGGACTGATTTATGGCAGGTGGTACATTTTGCTGTGCTGGCACATTGTTATTGCTCACGCAGGGTCGTTGGTAGAGCTTACTGGCACAACTAAATCTAATTTAGCCATCATTGCTGTCATTACCTAGACAATGCTTTTTCTGCTGTGCCAGGTAAAAATGTCCCCTGTGAGAAAGGTGTTACCAAGACATGAGAAATGTGATCTGCAGTGATGACAGGAGAGATGTAGGAAATGGAGCAATAGCTGCAGTTGTTCTGGAACTGTCTATTAATCTATTTGTTACTGTGCTGTGACGAGGCTGCAGTTTTTGTACTTGAAAGATTGTGCCCAAAACTCACCTGACAGAAGGTGTTTGGCTTTGGGTCCAGGAGCCCTTGATTTAGACACTCATTTTGTACTGCTGCAGGATAGATTTTCTCTGTCATGTTCAAGTTTACTGTTGGGGTGGGGGGTCTAGAACTAATTCTAGGATCATTCATCAAGGTAGTTCTTTTCAGTATTGGATATTTGCTGATACTGGGTCTGATCTGACAGGACTTCATATACTTTTGGAAAAAGCACATTTAAATGATGTCTTCATTATGGACAAAAACGAGACAATGATTTGTAACATAACATTAGTGACATAATTGTGACTTAGGTGAAGATCTGACCATATTTAAAGACTAAATTTAATACATAAATGAAGATGATTCCAAAGGGTTCATTTACAGAACAGTACAGTAAAGATAGGATCAGTATTTGATCATGATTGTTAACTTCTGCCAGCTTTACTTTCTTTTTATCAATTATATTAAGGGACACATGGTGTGGGAATGATTTCACTATACAGCAATAAATAAAAGTTAGAATGAGTATGTTCATCTGAAGGACTTTAAGCAGCCTAGACTAATGTAAATAGAGCTTGACTAACAGTTACTTGAATACAATCTAACTTAAATTCACAATTTTCTTTCTCTCTCCAGATCAGTCCATCCTCCATTCCCCTTTGTACCTTTTTTCATCCCCCACCCACCCCCCTGTCTTGGAGTTTTTTTTTGTTTTTTTTTTCTTAAATGTACAGTTTCTGTCTGTCTTCCTTTTTTGGATGCCACCATAAGGAATGTGTATTTTGATGGACGCTTTTCGGAAGAACTCATTTGCCTTTTTATAGGGCTCTGTGCTGCACCACCACATCTGAAGACGTAAGCACCAGGAGGAAAGCATGGGACCAAGTTGAAAATATCAATGCACATTGTGACGATTCATATCCACCATTGACACAAAGCCAGCACCTACAGACCCCTGTACGACACCCTCCATTCTCCACGTTTTATTTTGGAAGTTTTAACCAATTTGTATCAAGTGCCTTAACAAGCAGTTCAACTCGTTCTAAAGTAATAACTCTGCATTATCCACCATCTTGCTCACTTCATACCACACACACATTCACCTAATTGAAAAGTCTTTACACTAATTTAATGTCTGACCACACAGGTGAATGCATAATTGTTTTTGGTTGTCATCCGTTCGCAAGGAATGGAGATAATTAGGAGGGAGGCTGGTCTGATTGATCTGTTTTGCTGGTTTAGCTGCACTTGAGTCTGGCTGATAAATGAGGACACACTTGGATTTCCATGGACAGTGATGCTGGATTTTTTTCCAAGAGACAGCCAGACTGTCCAGTCGCTTGTGAAGAAGCTTGTGCTTCTAAAAGACCCAGACCCTTTCCTCTGTCTTCAGCATCAGAACACTAAAAATGAATAAGCAGCCCCTCAACACCATGAGTCATGAGGATTCCTGTTTTGGTGGAGCATAATTGGAGGGAATGCTTTTTTCTTTTTTGTCCTGTGTTTCACCTTCCTATGGATGGCCATACATAATTCTGCGAGACGTGCAGCAGAAGTGGGGTGCACCATACACCTTGTGTAAATACCTTCATTTTAAGATTGTTTTAAACAAGTTCAAAAGGCTGGCTGACAAACTGCAAAGCTCTTTTCCCCCCTTCTCTCTTGTTAGCACTGGAGACTGTTTCTTTAACTGCCAGTTTGTTTGATCTGCAATATTGGCCTGTGACTTTATTTATAATTTTAAAAATTGCAGAATTTATTAGAAACTAAAACATTTAAATGACCTTGTGCATGAAATGTTTTTGGAGGCAGAGTTCATCACTGATAATTTTTTAGCCCCTCCAAATTTGATGGCTAGTGCAATTCTTCAAAGCTGCACTTAAACTGAGATTGTTTAAACTGTTGCCCACGTTCTCCTGCTACCAGTGTTAACAAGTGCTCTAGGCAGATGGCTTTGTCAAGCTTGTGCATTTGAGTAATGAAATCTTTGTTGTCACCAGCCTTAACTTGTGAAACTGACTCTTGAGACACACTCTCAGATCGCCAGTTAAAATGAGTGTTGTTATTGGAAGAGAAAATATTATTCTATCATGTAGTTCTACTCGCTGCAGTGCAGCTGAATTGGCAAAGAATTAGTTTTCGGGGGGAGGCATTAGCTGTTACGTTGATCTGTGCTCTTCAAGCACAGCTATATTACTTCACAAATGTTGGGTAGAATGCTGTGGTTTTATTTTCCCCCCTTTTTGAAGAATGTTGGCCAAATGCATCAAAATGAACCATCTGACCTAAAATGTAGCAGGAATTCATTCTCTGTGCATTGCAAGTTAGTTGGCTTTCCTAAAAGCAGCTAACAAAAGATGCTTTGCTAAAAAAAAAACAACCTGAGCAGGTTGGGCTGCACTTAGCGCACAGAGATGGGTTCAGGCAATAACACTGACTGCACTGCTTTTTGTACACTCATGTCCAGAGGGAAGAGAAGTGTATGTTGGTGCAGACCATTAAAAAAAATTGCCATGGAGGGGGAATGGGCATGAAGGATCACAAAATTACTGTTAGTCGGACTGCTTGTTTAAAAAAAAAAAGGAAAAAAATGTGGGCACCTCAGACTGCTGAGTTTATGGCTTATTTTTCTGCCCTCTATTGCTTTGATATTTTGGGTTTGGGTTAAATATTTTGGGTTTACCTTCTGCATTTTTATGCAACATGACAGCCTTAATTTGCATTAAGGTCCTCTGACCATTTGTTTGGTCAGAACCTTTTTGTGAATGAGGTTCCCTTTATGATGGTGAGATGCTCTCTTGACTGTTCTAATCAATGAGAAGTGTTACCGCACATTTAATTTAAGCTCTTTTTAAAAGATAAGTGTAAATGTTGATTAGTTAAAAGACTTCCCTTTTATTTCTCATTGGTTAGGACTGTGATCCCTGTTCCCTTAATTCTGCTGTTGTCCCTGAAATACATGCACATCTAATTCGGCTGTTCAGAATTCTTTTTTTGTTTTTTGGGTGGGAGGCCTCTGTCAAAAGTATCCAAATTAATTATGCATTAGTTAAGTGAACAGGGATCTCATTGTGCAGGCACCTGGCAGCTGTCTGTTTTTTTTTTTGTTTTTTTTTTTGTTTTTTTTTTTGTCAGCCCACTGGCAGTAATTGCAAATGCTTTCAAGGCTAAAATCAAGGCTCTTTCAAGGTTTGGTGTATTGCTACCTTTTGATGGGACGCTGCTTTACTGCCAGTGGCTGTCAACTTGAGAACCTTGAAGACTGAGACAAGAGCATCTTGCCCTAGATTCGGTGACTAATTTGATAGGTTGTGTAACCAAATTGTCTCATTCTTTCAGGTCTTTTTAAAATTGTGGGGTGGTTAAATTAGTGCACTTGCTGCCCTGATGCAGATGTTCATCCTCTCTTGATAGTTGTGAAACAATTATGACCACACAGTTTTTGTGTAAAAAAATTGGCCTTTCCATCACTTATCTGTTGAGGAGGATATGAGAGAGATTTCTCTCTGAGGGATTTCTCTCATAACTGATGCATCAGTAAAAACATGGGGAGGAGCCTTTGGGCATTACAAAAACAGTATGACATGATCTTATGATCCAAAGTTATGATAATGGGTATAAAAAGGTTTAAAAAAAGTTGCCCTTAGATTTGGATTCTTTCTTTTTTTTCAAATGAAATGTTCAAGTGGAGTACACGTTATTTAAAAAGTATCCAAATTTAAGTGAAGAATTTAAAGCCTGAGTTCATTTTTGTTTTTTGGTCAGAAAATTGGTCATGACTTAATTGGCAGATTTTTCAGTGAAGCTAGTTTTACAATGGACTTAAGTTTAAAGAATGTCATGAATATTATTGGGGACGTTTTGTTGACAATAAAGCTCACTGAAATTTATTGTGTCCATCCTCTGTGTTTTGTTTTCCTTGCCCCACCGCTGCAGTGTCCTGACACAGTTCTTTCAAAGCTAGGTGTCAGTATGTCGCTGCTGTTGTGGTGTGACGAGTTGACGTGTTTATATAAACTCTGACCTAGAGGCAGTTCTGAGATCGTCTTACTTGTTCTCTGGTGTCACTTCAGTTTATAGCTCAAGATGCATGGATTGATGGTATTCTGCTTTTCATCAGTTGCTCTTTTGGCCAGTGTAAAGAGTGCTCTTCCACCACCATGTGACAGGTGAGATATATGACGTTTTTCTTTCAAATATTTTGTGTCTGCGAGAGACTGTTTTGAGACGACCTCCTCTTGAACTTTAGTTGATTCCATAAGAAAGTTCTTGCTAATTCACATAAGTGAGACTGATCAATTGGTTTGTCTTTCTATTTGTCTAACTTTCTTTTTAATTTTGTATTTGTCACCATAAGTAATTGATCTGTTATGTATGAAATACTGTGACTCATGAATTCTGGTCTTGAAGAGGTTTTCCTACATATACTGTATTTGAATTTCTTTTTATAGAGGTATATATTTATATATAATGTAAAAAATGTGTTGAATCCACCACCTACTGCAGCCAGTAAACAAAACAATGTGTTGTATAATGATCTTTAGCAGATATTGAGTTGTGAGCAGAACTTTGGCCTCACCTGTATATTTTAAGAGATGTAGATATGGTTTTATTGCTTCCCTGCAGGACTCTGCGACAAGATGGCAGTGTATTGTAATCATAAGCATATGGCCTTTATGATGTCTGTTTAATAATTCACAACTCTTAAATTTTACCCCAGTCAAATATACTGTGCTGGGCCCATCTTGCATCAGGTACAAGAAGCTAAACTGTTTGATGATGACAAGTACTTTGTTGACATGAAGCTGAAGGCAGCGCCTGGTAAGTCAAAGTAAATCTTTATTTTTTTATTTTATTGTTTACGAGTACATTATGAGTTTGCTCCTGTTCCCTGCAGATATTGTGTTGTCGGCTTTTTACAACCTTTCAAATGAAATGCCAAACACGACCGTCCCACCTGCCAAACTGCAGGAGTTCCTCCACGTGTACTTTGAGAAACCAGGGACTGAGTTGGAGTCATGGACGCCACCAGACTGGCATGACAAGTGAGATCCAGCGGTCTGAGGACTCCTGTACTGTATTTTAATTAGTGCGTGGTTGACATGAGTTGACTTTTATATGCAGGCCAAAGTTCCTGGAGGGAATAGAAGACCAAAAACTACGTGATTGGGCTGAAAAAATCCATCATCTGTGGAAGTCTCTCGGCAGGAAGGTGACGAAGATTCAAATTGAAAAATAATTTATTAAGGCAAAAATGCTCAAAATTCACAAGTTTGATTCTCCAGGGTGAATTTTTGAGGGTTTTCTGTGATATTAACCTGAACATATTTGGAGTCTGGGCTATTGCTTAGACAAAAAGAATTTCAATATGTCATCTCGGGAGTTAGGAAATGGTGATGCACATTATTCACTATTTTCTAATATTTTGTAAACTCAATGAATATTCACATTAATCAATAACCAAAGTACGGTAATCGTCAGTTGCAGCCCTAATAATGAGGCTTTTCAAACACATGTTCCTGTCATTTTCAAACATCCACCTACATGTAGCAGAGTCTGAGAGTTTTAAATTTAAAAAAAAACTGATTTCTCCTGCAGATACATGCCGGAGTTAAAGATCACCCAGAGCTCTACTCACAGATATATACCCCACACCCTGTTGTTGTGCCTGGGGGGCGCTTCAGGGAACTCTACTATTGGTGAGTGAATGATGAAGCCTGTCGCTCAGCTGTCTGACAGCTAAAGTCGAGTCTCACCAGGTCAGAGTGAGGAGAGATCACAGCCAGACCCAGCCTGGGGTCTCTGATGAGAGCCCACCTCAGGGCCGTGTGCAGACAGTGATGTGAGCTGCCTTTGTGTCCAACAGGGACTCCTACTGGGTCATCAACGGGCTCCTGCTGTCAGAGATGACAGACACAGCCTATGGGATGATTCAAAACTTCCTCTACCTTGTCAACAGGTGATCCTTACAGCACCTTTCATCTTTTATAGCACTGAGAAAGAAAAAAAAAAGTCCAGCTCGCTGCAGATAATTCGGGCATTCATTTGGAATAATTAGTCATTTAGCAGCCTGAGTCGTACACTTCGGAAAATGGAGCTCTTGGGGGTGATTTCAAGATTTGGGGAATAAAAGATTTTTTCTATCACTCTCCTGCAGATATGGCTTCATTCCAAATGGCGGACGGATTTACTATGAAAGGCGCAGTCAGCCTCCATTCCTCACTCTAATGGTGGAGAGCTACTATCAAGCAACCAAGGATAAAGATTTCCTCAGGTGATATTTAGGCCCGAGCTGATGGCCTGCCAGACACATTATCATTCTTCAGCGGCCTCGCGTCTCCCCCAGAATAGTAAAAAGGGCGCAGTGAACATCAAAAACCTCAGTGCTTGTGTCTCTCTGTGCCCCCAGTGTTTTTTATTTTTCCTAACATGCTTAATTAGAACGTGACACCCCAACTTTTGTGTGTAATGATATCAAAGACGGTGGAAAGTATTCTGAATGGAAACATTGCTTCCTGCTGGTTTAGAGCAGCTCTGCCAGCTCTGGAGCAGGAGTATGGCTTTTGGATGCAGAACCGCTCTGTGGCTGTGAAAGTAAACGGGAAAGAGCACGTGCTGAATCGGTATCATGTGCCGGTGGGCTTGCCCAGGTACGTCTGACACACATTTATTGAATAATAAAAACAGCTGAAGAAGATGGGTATTGTGGGTTGTTCCTTCACCTGCACTAACATGTCTTTTGTTCTTTCCAGGCCTGAATCCTACACAGATGATCTGGAATTAGTTGAAGGACTCACTGATGGTAATGTCTTATTAGTGTTCATATCATTGGTGGGTGAATGAACGCCCCTTTGTGAGCATGAGAAATATTACTCTGCTACAGTCATTTCATTCCATGAAAGAAAAAAAACAAACAGATAACGCTGTGAGGTGTTTAGTCCTGGAATGAATGCGCTGTATTTTATAATTGCTCCTCTGCAGAAAAGTGGAATATATTTCCCTGGATTCAAGGATGATCTGTGCGCAACAAATTTGCTCTGTACCACAGTACCACATTGCAATAAATATTTGATATTAAACACATCCATTCTTTCACAGCACCTCAGAACATATTGACCACGCTTTTACGGAAGGCGGTTTGCAGGGAAAATATTCTGTTTTTGTTCAGTAAAACATTTCTGTCACCAAAATGTGATTTCGCTCATTTCTGAAGATTGTTGCCTTTTATTTAAGATTGTCAAGGTCGTTCAGTTATTTCCTCCGCTTTAAGAGAGAATTGGAAAATGTTATTCAGTGGCTGCATAACTTACTTCCTCACATCCTGTTAAGAAACAAGACGTCTGCATGAGTAGGTGCAAAATTTTAGATGCTGATTTGTTGTGTCTCTAACAGTGACGTCATGTTTCCTCTCGCCCTCAGACCACAAAGAGCAGCTGTGGATGGATCTGAAAGCCGGTGCAGAGTCGGGTTGGGACTTCACATCCCGCTGGTATATCGATGGTGACGGCCACAACAACGGCACCCTCAGAGAGACCCGCACCAGTCAGATCCTGCCCACCGACCTCAACGCTCTGCTGTGCCTCAACGAGAAAACTCTCGCTTCATTTCACAGGATACTGGGTGAGTGCATCAGCAGCCTTTGACCTTGGAACTAACTTTGGTCTGCATACTGCATTTAGCTCCTAACTGGTGTTACATAATCGTGATGTGCTGTTTCCTGACAGGTGATGGTGACTCAGCTGCACTGTACGACCAGGCTGCGGCCCGCAGGCTGGGGGCGATGGAGTCTGTGCTGTGGGATGCTGAGAGGGGGGCATGGTTCGACTACAACCTGATGACACAATCGAAACACTTTGAGTTTTACCCCTCTAACCTGGCACCTGTTTGGGCTCAGTGCTATTCTCGGCCTGAGATGGGAGAGAAGGCGGTACAGTACCTGAAGGTTGGTGGACTTTATAGGCTTCGTTCCACTCTCAATTCTCAAATAAATGTGGAAGAATAGATCATTTTGTTTATTTTAAGGCTCAGCTCATCCAAATTACAAAATATGCACATTTTTCACACTCATCTCGAATGGTACCTGGCTCTGCAGATCAAGGTTAACACAAGTTTTAATTTTAATTTTATTTTGGCTCTTTGATCAATTTCAAATGAGCTTTTGAAAATTTCTAATTAGTTAAAAAAAACATTTTGTGGGGGGAATGCTTAGTTTGGTTTTTATTAGTTTCAGTGTTCATAGTTCTATTTATTTTTTGTAATATGGGGATGAGATTCAAAAAGGTCAGAAAAAGTATTGTGTGATAAAAACATCATATCATTATATTGATTTAGGACAGATGAAGATGAACCATCCACAAAAGACAACTGTAAAAGATGTGTGTTTGTGTCATTAACCAGCAAAATTAAACTGGACACAAAAAGATAAAAAGATAGATTTCCTATCCCCCCAAAAATACTGTGGACTGTATACTGTTGGCTTTTGTATGACATGAATTGACAAAGAGTAGACATTTTCTCTATAATCTTCTCTAAGTTTAATTTAATACACTCAATACAGTTTCAGTTAGTTATCGTTTTTTTAAAAAAAGCCTCTTTTTATTCCAGTTAACAAAAATGTTTTCATTATTCCGTTAGTTATAGTTAATGGTAATAACCTTGCTGCAGATTCTCTACTGCAGGTTTGGTTTTATTTGAAAGCTGGTTTCAAGGTATTTGTCTCTGCCCCGGTCTACTGGAAGAGTGCAGGGTTTTGTTTGAGGTCCATCCACGCACTGAAAACTACATGTCAAAGAATTTTACCAGCAACTTGTTTTTACACAATCAATGCTCTAGTGACTGTGGATGAATCACAGAACAGAATGTGAAGAGCTTGTAATGGGGACTATTTCTTCAGTGGAAGGTGGCTCCAGATTAAAAAAAAAGAAATTACCAATGGGTGGCAGTAGAATACTTCAAAAGCAAAGCTGTGTGGCTAGATACCATTAGGGGGTAAGTGAGAAATTCTGTGTTTACGTTATTTGTGTGAAATAACCCTTTAGCCTGTATTTATCAAGATAAGGTTGAGTAAGCTTTGATGACTTTTTTTTTTTCCACAAATGTCAACACAGCTGCACATATCCACCCCTGCACACAGCTGTTGGCCGCTGCCGCCCCACTCCACAGTTCAGCCTTTAAATATTTTGCTCAAGAGCTTCTTGACATTTATTGAGGGAGGAGAGACTGTTGCTCATCTGATTTCCCCACCAGCTTTCTGAGCTGTGAACCCTCCCCTCTGCTCAGGGGCCCCCACTCCTTTGAAACAGAGTAACATGCTCTGTGAACAGTGCTCATTCGCTCCAGCAGATGGCACACACAGACTGCACAGGTTTCATCCCTCTGCTTGCTCTTTGCTCTTCGTGTCTGTACAGGGGAGTGGTGCTCTACAGTTCCCCAACGGAGTTCCAACATCTCTGAGAGCGTCTGGGCAGCAGTGGGACTATCCTAACGCATGGCCTCCTTTACAACACATGCTCATCAGTGGTAGGCGGTCATGAATTACCTGCCTCAGTTTCCTGAAACCCATAGTGATGATTCACTGTTATGTTGCTGTGATGTTTTGCATAAGATTTTCTGAGAATGCACAGTGGTGGTGGGGTAGTGCTTTATTTCTGCTTGCTCCAGCACACTGGATTAGAAACGAAACAAACCAGTTTAAGACTACTGACCTTCAGGTTTAAGGGGGGGGGGGGGGCATGTATTACCAGGAATCAGACCAAACAGGGCCATAAATTCGCCACATACTCAGTATCCAGTCTGCTGGAGCCAACGCAGTGAAAAACTAGTTACTTCTAACACTGTCCCTTTGAGCAGCCTCATGTTTAAGATGCTTTTCTTCTTTGAAATCCTCTTGTATTTCCAGGTTTATCCAAACTGCCTTCAGAGGATGCTAAACAACTTGCATTTGATTTGGCCCAGCGTTGGATCAAGACAAACTGGTTGGCGTACGTTAAGTATGACGCCATGTTTGAAAAGGTGAGTCTTTTCAGGTTTTGGTGGTTCAGGGCTTGTGTTGCGCAGCGATAGCACAGCTGGCTCAGACTCTGTGATATGCTTCCTCCTGACAGTACGATGTGAACGGAGATGGCAAACCCGGTGGTGGAGGAGAATATGAAGTTCAGGTATTTCCTTTCATGTGCTGATGATGTAAAACTAATGTGCTTATAGTCACTAGTCCTTCCAAGTTTCATGCAAAGCCTTGTCAATTCTTTTTTACCTCACCTCCGCTTCTTAACTTGACAAACACATTTGCGTGCCCCTGCACACATACTCACCCCTCTTTACTACTTTTGCATTTTGCATTTTCATATCTTCTTTTCACTTTGATTTTCTTGCTGTTTCCGTTGGCAAAGTAATCGCTTGTTTTCTTTCTTAGTGTGTTTCATCTCTGGATTTTAACACCATGTTTTGCTGCTTTGCTAATGTTGCAAACAAAATTAAAAACATCTCTTATGCTCCGCTGCGTTGCCCTTCCTGTAGCTGGGCTTTGGTTGGACCAATGGCGTGGCCTTGCAGCTCCTGGACCAGTATGGGGCGATTCTCACCTCAGGAAGCAGGCGTGTGTCTTCTGGTCTCCTGCTGCCTTTGGTCATCTCAGCCACTCTCATGCTTCAGTGAATCAGAGGTGACAACTGAGCCTGACAGGAGGCTGGGTTTTATTATCCTCGGTCTCACTGCACTACGTCGCTCCTGTCCAATGACAAGACTTCAAAACAAATACAGAATGACATTAAAAATCTGATGTTTTTCCTGATCACTTTTATTTGCAGAGGGAACAAGATATAATTTATCATAACTCAGAGTCCCTTTGATGGATATTTTAGTATTTATCCTCGGAGGTAGGCTACATCATCTCTGGCATTATGAGAAGATGCAGAGCGTTTAGGCACTTCTGGACTCTAGTAATGCAGGCTGTTGGTGCTCGCTGCTGCTCGGATCGCAACATTTAGTTGTCCCAGATATTGAGGTGACATTACAAAAAGTTATTCACCCTAATTTAATTACAAAGTTTATTGCTCTACTGTACCCTAACTCCCGCTGAGGCTTTCTGTTTTGCATTGTAAATGAGTTCATGAGAAATAAACTGAGAAGTAAAATGCATTAATGATGTTTAAAACATAGCAGCCTTTATTTTATTTGACTCCTCAAGACATTTTCATTCAATTTGTACAAGTCGACCAAAGACTTTTAGATTGTGTTGGTGGTATAATGTCAGATGTTAAATACTATACTGTATAGTGGTAAGCTCCTGCACACAGTTCATGTTTGGTCTATTTAAAATGCAGTGTTTTGGTCATAGCCCTTTTATCACGCATAAACGGTTTGTTACCAAAATGCTGCATTTGTGAAAAACTTCAACACATAAGTCATTAGACGACACGTAACACTGCATGTGAAAATTACATTTGTTCCTCCTCATAGATACATAGAACAGATGTGCAGTGTGTGGTGCAAACAAGCAGAGGACCCAACATTGCTGATCGCGGTGAAAAATAAATTGTGTTTCTTGTGGCTGCTTCAAAAATAAAAGCCCTCCCATACTCCTGCAGTTGTAAAGCTTTAATATTAAACAGCAGCCGTAGGATGTTGGGTTTGCATTAGTGGTGACTGAATACAGCTCTGACACAATGTAAAGAGAAGGAACAATAAACAGTGAGGCTGATACCAATGAGATTAATTTACACTGGATTACATGCATGTGTTGTTTTGTGTGAATCCCTGGTGCATGTGAAAGAAATTTGAATCCAGCATGGGACTGGCGGCCTGACGTGACTCAATGACAAACATGCTCAGGACCAAGATTTTCCCATTTTGTGAAATATTGAGCCTTGCACCTAAAGGCCACCACAGTCACACAGTTTGACATTTAAAGTTTGACATTATGGGTTATTGTGTTTAGATCAGTGGTTCCCAACCTTTTCCAGCTCATGGCCCACTTGAAAATCTCAAAAATGTTGGCAGCCCACATCCGGCCCCATAACAATACAGAAGCCAAATGATACGTTCTCAGAGCACTTTTTCTTTATCATAACAATCAAACATTCAGAACTGAACTGAAAGCAGGGAAGCTCAGTTTTTCCTTTTTTGTTGGACGGAGGAGACCACCTGTCGATTCACCGTCTGTCCCTTGACTCTCTCTCCTCTTAATTGTTCCTGTTGCTAAACAGATATCCATTTGGATTCTCCAGTTTTTGCCATAGATGTAAGCTTTTAACCCGCAATCAAACTGAGATAACAAACAAGTGTGTAATGTGGTCCAGCCGGTGACAACATAAAATCCTATCATTGGCTTACCCCAGTGATGGGCCTTAATACAAAGAAAGAAGTAACCTCTTACTTGACCAGTAACCTCACTTCAGTTTGAATTCAGACTCTAAAAAAAAAGTCAGGGCCTGAAACTTCATGAAGTCATTGTAAACATTTGATTGTAACTCACACAAATGAACTGTTAATTCAAAAAGAAACAAAGACGAGTCAGCATTTTTTTCCCCCCATTTCTGATTGTACAGAGGAAGTCATTCTGTCTTTGCCACTTCTGCTTACTTCCATGTTGATGTGCAGGTCAACCATGAAATTAAGTCCATATAGATATTCAAATGATTGGCAAAAAAACAGTGATTAGAAATTTGCCTCTTAAAGGAGAAATTGGATTCCTCTTGGCTGTGAAGATACGAAGCCCAGGCAGGGATTTCACTGCATCTCTCTCTTTAGCCTGAGTGAACACAACAGATTGACTGTGCAACTTAAATGGGCAAAGGGCCAATAGGTGCAGCGGCCCGTGCAACCCTGCAGATCACACTCTAGTAATATGCTATTGCGAGCCTCCATCTACAAGTCATATCAGTGGCATTTATTTCACCGCCGTGCATAACTGTGGCACCCATACAGTAGCAGCCGTGTGTGTGATACTGTGTTTAGAGAGGTTTAAGCAGCGGGCAGCAGTCATTATGTCTTCAGCCCTGGCTGACAGCAGTAACTCAAGTAGAACCTGCTCCTTTTGATAACTCACACATTACCATGCCGTTTTAGCAGAAATGTGTTGTGTTCAGTTAATGAGATTGAGCTGTAAAGTGTGGAAGAAGTTGTCCGGCACTTAAGTGGTGATGAGGTGAAACTACGCTGTGTTGTGTGTGTGTGTGTGTGTGTGTGTGTGTGTGCGTGCGTGCGTGCACATTTAATTACATAAATGTGAGGACGTTATTCTGAGAAGCACGTTCCTCGAGCGGCCCATGAATTGTAAAGCAGCAGTGACAAGTGCATTACATGTTGTTGTGGACATAAAGGTCAGGGTGTCTTGTCCTCACCAGTCATCCAGTAACTGCCACTGCATACAAACTAACATGTCCCTATGCAAACTTGTTTTTCAGTCCTGAAAGTGCTTCACATCTTTAATCAAGCCCAGGATCTCAAGGTTTAGTTTACAGACAAGAGGATATTTAATTTAATGATCTCGCCATCATCTTGACTGTATGTACGGTACATGCTGGTGACATTTGAGGCTTTCCCTGATTTCCATGATGAGAATAAGATGCAGAATATTGTGCAGAAATATGTGAAGTCTTATGAAAGAGTAGTGAAAGTGGAAAAAAAAAAATCCGCGGCACGGAGGACAATAGAGGTGGATTCATATCTGTGGATGTCTATGTTGCTTTAGATGGAGGCCTGTGCTTCATTACTGTTCCCTGGCTCAGCCTTCACTAGCCCCTGCAGCACACATCATAAAGACTGCTCATTATCCACTGAGTCCTCGTGGTGCCGCTGAGTCCTGCTCGGTGCTGCAGGAACCCTGCTCCGCACTGCCAGGATAATCCCCCTTCCCCACCCACCCTCATCTCTGCAGTCTGTGAAGACCCACGGTGGGGACGTGCAGGGAGGCTGGCTGTCTGTCCTCTGATGGTGAATCAGAGAGCCAGAGGTGGTTCCTCAGCTACTACTGACTCCCATTCAATGCACTCTAATCAATAACTCATTGAGGGATCACGCCTGTCTTCCTGTGTAATATATTTCCCTAATTATGACCGTGGCCTCCTCAAAAAATTGCTTTGTCTCCGGCTTAGCAGCTAAATTGTTTGGAGATTTGACCAACTCCTTGACCTCTAAACTGGAAGGATTGGCTAACTGGAGGCGTTCTACAGATAGATATGAGATAGCTTAGTAATATTGATTCTGCACTGTCCGGAGATATCAGGCTTTTTATAATCAATAACTCTGGCCAAATCATTCCTATAGAATTTCTCCCACTTAAAAGGAGATTTTAAAATCCAACCTAAAGGGAGAAAATGTAATATTGTCTCAGCTGATCTGCAACCTTGAACTTGAGACAGGGAAAAATCTCTCTCTCAAAAAAAAAAAAAGCCTGTATCAAAAACAATTCACCTTGCTTATGCAGTTCACAAGACTCCTAGCTGGCTCTTATCTATTTCTGTGAGATATTTTCAAATGCAGCTATGAATACATTCTGGCTTTATGTTTCAAATAAATGGCTCAACATCTCAGTCTGTCAGTATTTGAAACCACAGTGAAAATGTGGGTGAAAATGTAAAGTATTTTTCTCTATGCCAATATTTATGATTAAATATGCAACAATTTAAATTCATAAAAACATCCATAGCTATTAAGACTTCAACATTCAAAAATTCAGCTAATCTGTGTGGGCGTGATTTGATTGGATTTAATTGACAGCGCTCACAACACAAGCAAACAACTCCACATCTGTTGTCGCATTATTTCATATCTAACTAAAAACTGATGGGCGAACAGTTGCATGAAATACCACATTTCTCCAACTGCGCCTCGCCCACTTTAAAGCAACAAGAAAAGGACACACAATTAAAGCCAACTCCTGTGTGAAATAAACAAAACTTTTCTGACATCTTTTCTAACTAGTATCATGTCTCAAAATAACAGACTGATAAGGGAGAAAGGCCTTTGTCACACACACCAAAAGCCCTGAAAACACACTTTCTTTGAATCCCGCTTAATTTGAAAATTAAAATAAGAAAAATAAATTTATACAAAAAATAAATGAATGAAAGGGCTCAACATACCCTTATTGTGCAGCTGTTATGTTCAGCTTGTTTTGGTCGGACAATCTCATTTTAACTAAAATTATCCTGACATCTCAGAGGGATAAAAGCACATTTCTTCTTTTTTTTTTTTTTTTAAATCTTTTGTCCAACGTATTTAGGATTCTGGCCCAAACATGCCTCTGAGAGGCAGCAGAGCTCTTTGTTGTATTGAAGAATATGCTGTGTTTTCCCCACTCATACCACTTTGTTCTGGTGGACATACGATCATTATGGACACCACAAAAGCCCATCAGCATTTGCAGTGTGGCACAGTGTCCTTGCCTATTGATGGAAGGCTCTTACCAGACACTTTACATTGTTAAATAAAAAAACTAATCATATACTCTGAGTTTGTCTTGGAAGATGCTTTTGTTGTGTTTGATCCATAAGCCATAAGAGAATCGCACACAATATGTTACACTGATTTTTCCATTATCCAGCTGAGTGGGATGTCGGTGTGATGGCTGACTCAGATCGATAGTGTGCTGGTGGTGAGGACTTGAATTGTCAGATATAGGGGCTGCATGCTCTTCGCCATGAGAGGGAGATGGTTTTGTTTTGCCGGAGTAATTGAGAGTGATCGTGTGTCTTGTACGTGCCACAGCGAGAGCACTCGTAAGGTTATCACTTTTACGCCTGCAGCCTTTCTTTCACCGAAAGATGAAAGCGGCGTTGTGTCAACTGGCGGGTCTTGCTGCGTGATGGCAGGAACGTAGTGTGTGACAACAGCGTCTAAACCGTTTTTGCATGCAGCGAGTCTGACTGCGTGGTACCTCCATCGTGGGATGCAGACAAGTCAGTCAAACAGCCAGGCAGGGGAGGCCATGCCTGGAGAGGGGGATGAGCCAGAATCAGGAGGGAAGAGAAAGCAAGGGAGTGAAAGAGAGCACATGAGGAGTCTTGCTTATTACAGCTGCACAGATGGTGCAGCAGATGAGATGGGAGGGATAGATGGATAGATAAGCAGCGAGAGTAAGACAGGGGAAGAGAGAAATGGCACGAGAGCATGTGTTTGACAGTGTACATAAGGATCGCAAGATTGGAGAACTTCCAAGGGAAACACTTTAATATTTATTGTTCTGTGGCTGGTCGGAAACTTTCTTTCCACCTCCAATTCGTCAGCAAGAAAAATGGCTGAGGAGCCGCCTGTGAAATATTAATTCCATAGCAGGGAAGTGTGATGCTGAAAGTAGGAAGGATAGAGCGGCATATGGTGGGAGATCCTGAGGGAAAGAACACCGGGTTCACAGCTCCGCAGACGAGAAAGGATCGGAGAAGTGAGGACGCATGAGGAGGAGTGGAGGGAAAGGAGGAGGGAAATTAAATTATTGGGAGGAGGATTCAGTGGAGCTCATGAGTCTGCGTTTGCAGGGGAGCAATATTTGAATAGCCCAGACTTTGTGCTTTGTAAGCTGTTATTCCAGGCCTAGTCGATATTCATTCAGTCTGTCTCCCAGTGATAAATACAGAGGTAATAAGAGGAAGATGACAGACAGACCACTTGTATTTAAAAAGGCCTCTTCAGCCAACACAGAGGCTCCACTGTTCTCCTCTCTAGGTTTAAGTAACACGCTTGATTATCAACATCCTTCTTGTTTATTTTTGGTTGAATTTAACATTAAAATTCAGATTCGACTCAGATCAGAATTACATTTACATTCCAACAGGAAAGAGGAGAGTCGTTGGCACCGGTACACAGCAACGTGTGACAGTGTTTTTGACATTAGTGCAGAGACATAAACAGATACTCTTCAGTGACTGGACCCCATGGAGAATGAATGATTTCATCCCACTGGAATCTGCACACTGGTGGTGAATAAACTGAGCATATGGCGTCTAAGAGTGCACTGATTCCCAGAGACTGTATTCCCTCAGTGCCGGGTTTTTCATTTCAAACTGAGAACAGTCCCATGTTACCTCAACATACATTACAAAGGGTCATAGTGTACACGTCTGCTTTATTGTATTTCAAAAATGCATAATTTTATAATGGGTATTGTGCGAATAATATTTAGACTTTATTTACAAGACACACTTGTGTTGCACAAAGGACAAAAGATGCGAGATCTTATGATGTATGTTGCTAATGTGCAGTGTTACATAATAGCTAGGGGCTGCTACTTTGATATTCATACAGCAGGTTGTTCATTTCCTGAACAAGTGATATCAAATATACCACAGGTGATGTTTAAACATTTCAGGCAAATAATTTCCCCTCATTTTACTATAATAAAACAAAAAAATGAGGCACAACTGTAAAATCCCATCATACCTGAATGTTACCAGAATCACATCACTGCTAATACCTGACAAAGATACCTCCCTCCTTCCAGCTATTGCCTATTAATTTTAATTAACACAGACAGGGAAATGATTATTAAAGCTCTTCCTGATAGAATTGACACCATTACAACATTTATGATACATGAAGACCAGTATGAACACATGCAGGGAGACAGTGTTCACACATAGGCCGGCAACGAAACAGTTTACTTATTAGACGCAGAAAAGGTTCTGTTTGTCTCAATGCACAGATCTGTAAGTGATTTATTATCACTTTAAAGCTAATGTGCAACTCACTAATCGCCACAGTGACAGGACTAATCAGCAGGCTTTGCTTTGCACAGAGAGATAAGACGGGGATGTCCACTTTCTCCATCCCTCTTCTACATTTTTCATCAAAACCCTTGCTGCTGCTGGATGCCCAAATAACTGCATCATTGGAGCACAGACTGCGCCTCAGACCCAGTCCACTTCTACTTAAACAGACTTAAAACTGTTGCAAATGATGGGAAGAAAAGCAGCTGCTGAGATAATTACACTACCTAAAATTTGCTCCATAAAAAACTAATATTATTGGGAAAAAACAAACAAAAAAAACAAAGAAAAAAAAAGAGAAATGAGTCACTCAATAAAAACAAAAGAAAAAAACATGGCGGCCATCAGTGTTGGCAGTGTCTCAACAAATAGAACTGGTGAGTGCAATGTTTTAGCTAATAGAGACAAGAGCCAAAGTTACAATTAAACCAGAGTGTGTTGTGGGGGAACACGTTGATGACCCTGTGTTGAGTGAAGGCACTCCTCCTCGTGTTGATCTTCAATTGAAAGGCTGGATAGAGCTGGATCAGGACTTCCTGACGAGCATGTTGAACAGCACCAGGAGCTCTATTCCACTTTGGCTCATGATGAACAAAGGAGGTGAGTCACGTAAGTGTAGCCCAGAGCTGACACCTAGAAACAGCAGAGAGGAAACATTTTTAACATCTGACAGCAGCGTTGGTTCACAACAGACTTGGCAAAATCTAATTGGTAGAGCGTGAATAACGGGAACACGAAGACACAACAGGATAGAAGAACTGCACACAGTTTATATGTATAAACATACAGAAGCATGCATAAGAAAAGTGATTCCTGACTGATGTCAGTCCTGACATCTGATTTGTATTCCAACACGTCTGAACTAACAGCATACCTGCACGTAGATCCTTCATTTCACACAGCGAGAAATAAATCAAAGTGAATTATACGACAAATGATTTCTATTCCAGTTCAGGTAATCAATACACAATCAGTGCTCTAGTCTTGTGTATCTGTTAATGAACAAATATATGTTTCTGTGTTCACGTGTGGACTGCATCATACTGTAATTAAAACACACACCCAGGTGATAAGGAAGCTAAATTATTCTCTGTCCAGAAAAAAAAACACACACAGATGTGCTGAGGTGATTTCTGTCACTCCTCCCTTTGTTTCATGTCCCTCATTAGGGATGCACAACATCTGAATATTTACGAAGGTCAGGTCAAGACCATCTTTGTCCACTTGAGACCCATTGTGTCCACGTGGAATAGAATAATGAAGAAACCAATTTCCTCTTTTGTCAAAGCTATGTGAACCATGTAATCAGCAAATCCAGCCAAAACATCCTTCAGGAGGAAAGAAAGGGGGGGATTTCATTTTAAGGAAATATTGGAGTTTCACAGCTTTTATTGTCTATGATTGTCATCTATTCTAAATGAAAATTTGCCAGATCTTCTGACATATTATAACCCACCATGCTATTCATTGCTTCAGCTTTGTGATTTTTTTTTTCCAATGGCCACAAGGAAATAGCTCTTGCTTCTTTTCATCCTCTTTAATATCTGTTATCAGAACTCAAATAAAAGAAGCAAAAAAAAAAAAAAAAAAGCCATTTTCTTATCAGATGTCACCTTAACTCTTCACCTCTGAAAGACAGTGAAAAGAGGGTGCAGGAAAATTAATTTTAATTCATGTTGACGGAGGGATTCTTTAGTGGTGTTGCTGTGCAAGAGTTTCACTCCTGGTGTGGGCTCGAGAATAAGTTTAAAAACGCCCTCCCAGGTGTTGCGCCACCAGATGGGCTCGGGATGTGATGATAATATATTCCCCAAGCGTTGGCTCTGCCTTTGAAAAATGCTGGTGCTGGGAGAAGATGGCCTTGCGCTGTTTGAAAGGCAAGCCGCGGGGGGGACAGATGCTCTGATATTCCAGCAGGAGTATAGCTGCGGGGCCTCATGGCTGTTCTCTGCCTGGCAGGGGGAAGTTCAGTTGAGTCACGCCTACGCAGCTCAGCAGGAGAAGCCGGGAAAATGGCAGGCAATGAGCAGCGGCTTGCTCCTCAGGTCACGTTGCTGCATTTACACAACGAGGGCAAGAGGGACGAGCTGATCACAGACTGTACTAATTTACAGAGTGTCAGGAAGTCTCTGTCTCTCTCAGTGCTTTGCTGCTGTGCAAATAGATATTAAAAAGCAACACTTCTGACCCGTACAAAACATGAACAAAGTAATCAGTTTCATACGAGAGGGCTGACAGTTAGATCTGAGCCGACATGAAAAGGGAGAAATAGAAACTTGATTAATTAGTTTGTCATTGCTGAGAACGTGCGATCCAACAGGTGAATCTGTGGTTGCATAGAAAAGCAAAATTACCAATATGAGTATTTTCAATAATTCATATCATAGATAATGTGCCCAAGCCCAACCGGGGGAAAACCACCAATCACTGGTGAGATTTTCACCCATCACATCATTACACAAAGATGAAAGAGATTTCAAAGTCTCTTATCTTGTAATAGTTACATCATATTGGTCCCAGTTCATCCCTCTGTCTCTGAAGTATTGTTTCATTTCCATTATTTAGAATAGATGAGCTAAGTTTTGGAGAGAAATGTGACTGTTGGCTGGTGTCAGATCATTGAGCTCTACTTTAGTCCACTGAAGGATGTTTAAATTCTGATGTTACTAAACAAGTTAGACAGCTCCTTGGGGCCTGGAAGTCTCTGTCTCAGAGGAAGATGATTAGCTGTGGTTTCGCTTACAGCTGTTTATCCAGAACATGAGCCAGAGAGAGAGAAAAAGACAATTTTCTGAGACAGCATCTAAATACAAGGTAGTAGACACAATAATGGAAGCACCGAATGCAAAGTATGAAGTGGACAAAGGTGGACTGAATTAGGCTGAATACAAATTAGTTACATTTATTAGCTACAAACAAGGTCTGGCAGCCAGTAGATTGGTTTGGGAGTTTTCAAAGCCACACATTTAGTGCATGTATATCAACAGATAGCTATCTGTTGCTTCTTGGTTGTGTTTGACTGCAGATCGTGTTCAGTTGCATTAGCCAGATGGTGAAAAGGTGCATCTGTGCTTCCAGGCCACATATTAACACTTAAATGACCAATGCCTGTATGCATTTGTGTTAGCTGTGTGTTAGTTGTTAGCTGGCTAGTTCATGTTTTTAGTACATGTTATTCAGAAATGTTAAAAAAAGCCCTTCTGCTTTTTCTTAATCCCCTTTTTTGCATTTTTGGATGTAATAGCTGGAGTATTGTAATCTTTGACATGTTAGTTTAGCAAGTTAAAAGCAGATATAATCAACATTTTTAATGATAAGAATTGGTTAAATGAGTGTGTAACATAACATGGGTCCTTGTCATGATGAGAATCATCAGCTGACTCTGCAGTTCCTCCAAGCTTTGCAGAGGTTTATAGTGCCTTTAGCTAATTATTTTGGTTTTACATACTGCACCATTTGTGTCCCTCTCATTTCTCCCAGAGCAGAGTTTTTGGCTGCAGAGAGGAGATGTTTTCAGTGAAAAAGCTCTGAAAACCCACTTTACACTACCTGCTCAGCCAGATATTTCTCCCAGGAGTTAGTGGAGACTAAAAACTGCTAAAAGGAGCGTGAATATCGCACTCGCTGGCAGACAGAAACACAATTGCAGACGAATGATGATGTTGTTCTGTATTGGAGATGTGTAAATTGGCAACTCCATGCTAACATGTTTGCTATATCTCTGAAAAAAAGGGATAATAACTCAGTGCTGTTTACAGCTTGTTTCCACTGCCCCCATGTTGCCAAAAAGTCTGTTATTGGCTCAAGTTTATGTCAAATAGTTTATAAAAGTTTAGAAATTTAGACATGACAAGCCAAAACTGGGTGTAAGGCTTCAAAGGGGCTAAAGTGTCTCAAAAATCATGACTGGATATTCCAACCCCAAACAAACAGCAACATCAAAGAAGAGGAGTGTTCACAAGTTGATCTTTGCCAACAGAGATCTGACAGACACACATGAGGATGTTGCTGTAACTGGCATCCAAGCTAATGTAACTCTGACTTGTAGGAGTGTTTGTAAGGGCAATTTAGGTGCTTGAAATTTAGTGTTTATATTATTCATTCTAGACTTTGGAAATGGCCACTGGAGGAAAAACATCCCCCAAAAGCAGTCAGACTATATTGTAAGTCCTTGAAGTTGACGACAGCCGGTATGGTTCCATTCAGTTCAAGGTGAAAGCAGGTGATTAGGATTACACTCGTCAGGTTTCCATTAGCAAATAGCAGCAGTTCTGTGAGACGACACGTCCCTGCGCCGTGCCTTCCCTGGCCTCACTGAATTGTGGAGAGGCCTTGGATGCAACGGCTGAGTTTATCACTCTTAATGAGAGACTCTGCAGTAGGCCACACTCCATTACACATCAGCCAGATGATAAATTACATCGCCTTCCATGACTCCCTGACCCCAAGGGATGTTTAATTAATCAGAGGCTGGACATGGCCACCATTAGTCGGAGGAACAGTGGTCAGGGCTGCCCCGGACACATTCTCACTCCCACACTTCATTATTTGGCTCTTCTCAGCTCCCTCACCTTGGCAGCCTGATGTGAATATATAGGACTAGAACTCAGGGAGAGGGAGAGAGACGTTTTCACCACCTCATGGGGGCTGTTACCAACACTAACTGCTATTTGAATGTGATACAACCTCAGCTCCTAATCAGGTTTGAATATGAATAATTTAGTCTCACAGATTAGCTGAGAATAGGGGGTGGGGAGGTTCGCAAAGTGGGATCTGGGGACCCCCACAGGGGATCCTGGAGGGGGATCCAGGAGGTTTCAGGTAAAATTAGGAGCAGTTTAACACAAATGAAATTCAATTCACTAGAAATGATCACAATTAGAGCAATAAAAGGGGCATTCTAATGAGGTTTCATTCTCAATGGTATCATTTCTCCATTAATGGTGACCAAAGTTAATTCAGTAGTAAATCAAATGTTGGAGGAAGTGTTCAGATCCTTCACTTCAGTAAAACTAGTTTGGTCCCTCTGACTGATACATTATTATTATTATATATGACATCATCATACAATTAATACTGAAGCATCAGTTTGTAATGAGCATGTTGCTGCTGCAGCTGCTGTAGGTAAAGTATATGAACTGTATATGAAGATATGCAGTTTTAAATACAGGGACAGCAGATAAATCTGAGTTGTGAGATGATTAGTGGGAGAGGAAAGAAGGAAAAACAAGGTTGTGATACACAAATCAGTTTTTAGTTTTTGGATTTTTCTCTGATCTTTGATTTTTGGTGAGATATTGGATAATTTGAACATTATTGAAATGAAGCCATGTGAGAAGTTTAGAGGGAAAATCACTGATTGGTGGAGGTGTTAACAACCCAGACATCTGAAATGTGACCCAGACTACAAACTGCTTTTTGTAAGATTTTAAGGGCCAAAAAGGTTGGAGAGCACTGGTTTAATCTTAAACAATGTGTTGTATTTTAAAAGCTTGTTATATTACCCAATGTGTAAAACTGTCTTTTTAAAGGTAAGTAGTAACTCAAGTTGTCATATAAATTTAGAAAGTACAATATTTCCCGCTGAAATGTAGTGAAGTGGAAGTATAAAGTAGCATAAAATGGAAATACTGTCACAACTTCAGCCAGGCTTTAGTTTTTCATTTGTCTGTTTCCTGTTTTGCCACACTAACTCTCATGTGATTTCAGACTCTGCCACTCCCTCCTGCTCTGCATTACCTGCTGATTTCATTCACCTGGCCTGCCCCGCCCCCTCACTCACCTGCTCCTCATCAGCCAATCAGCCCTTAGTATATGTACCGGTCCATTTCCCTCAGTTCTTTGCCAGATTGTCTAGTGTGTTTACCTAGCTCTCCAGCATCCTGTTTCTGTGTCGTGCTATTGGGTTCTTGCCTGCCACTTTGTGGGACCTGACAGTGGGCCAGATTGTACTGTCAGGTCCCACAAAGTGGCAGGCAAGAACCCAATAGCACAACACAGAAACAGTTCAGGTGAAGTGTTTAATAACAAGCTGAGGTCAAACCAGGTAGTCAATCCATGTAGCAAACAAATCCAGTAGGAGCAGGCAAAAGGGAAGGTCCAAAGTCCAAAAAGGCAGGTCAAGACACGAACAGGCAGGATCAGAATCAGAATAACAGGATGCTGGAGAGCTAGGTAAACACCTCCTTTGCTCCCATCATCATCATTATGGCCGCTGGAGGTCATCCAACAATAAAACGGAACAATGGCTCTTAATAAGCTGCTCTCAGAGACGACCTATGGGGTTGTTTGTTTTGGGAAAACAGCCTCACAATACAATAGAAAGCTGCTTTTTACATTTATTGAGAGCATTTTGTTTTAGAGAGTTTCTTGTGGAAAAAAAAGTAACTATTAACGTAACTTTTAAAGACAGTGTTAATGGACATTTTAGCTTCTTAGCTGCAAATTGTATAAATAGTCCATTAATTTCTGTACATCAATTAGCAGACTCTTAAAACTTGAGTTGTGAAGCCATTTACAGTGAACATAATGTATCCATTGATGCTCCTTCTATGTTGCATGGTAATTCAGTTAATTCAGTTTTTTTTAAAGGTTTTATATCCATAAGAAGAGATATCTGTGCTTTTAAGTACCAAAAACCATCTCAATGAACTTTTCCATCTCCTCTCAGGCCTCTCTGGAGCTCTAGCAAGAGCACCTCTTTTTTTGTCTGTCAGTCAATCAGAAAAGAGGCTCTAAGCCTCTCGGTGTTCTGAGTGAAGCACGGCCAGGCCAACCACAGGTAACAGATTGTAGCCTACTACTGTAGCTTGGTAAAACTCCCTCGTAAATGCAAATGGAAATGGTCAGTCAGCGCTGAAATTGAATTTGCTTTGTCTGGGCAGCAGCTGCAAAGACGAACCATCAAGCAGCTCATCCTTTTTTCAGCGCTCTGACTCCAGGCAGTGGATACCATCCCTTAAATGTGAAGACTAGCTGGTTTTCCGTCCAAGTGTAACGCATGAAACAACACAATGGATAAAAAGGGAAACAGCAAAACAAGAGTAACCCAACAACCTGTAGAAGAATAGTGTTAAAAAGACTAAAAGTCAGAAAAGCTGAACAAAACACTATTGATATTCCTCAACAGAGAGTCAAATAAAAATATTGCAGATTTCAGATAGACACTGAAAATTATGCAAGGTGGGACAGTGGGTCCAGGTGAGCCATACTGGGGGCATGGCTGAGGGCAGTGACATTACAGAGTTAAGACCTGATGGCTCATTATAAGGCTCAGTTTTGAATATGGGTTCTGTGCATTTCTCTGTGGAATAAGCGTTTTAATACTTTAATTCTAAAAGACATGGAAATCTCACTTTGTACAATCTGGGACTTTTAAAAAGTCAACACTGCTTTAACACATAATGTACTTTGGGCACAAATTAATACACAATTAATTTGATACAGCTGGATGACACAGCTCAAAGCAAGTTTCAAGAGCCTGGTTTTGAGGCCATGTATGGAAACAAATGGCAGCCTGAAAGGTAAAAAAGACATAAAAAAATCTAAAACACATCATTGTTTGGAAAATGGTTATCACTAATATAAAGTTGAAGTTGTATGTAGTAAATGGTTTAAAACATGCAAAATGACTAGTTTGGTCCATTAACTTCTACTAATTAGGACTAGACTCTCTCAGTGACACGGCAGGGGTTCTGGGACCATACTTTTACCCACTGCAGCAAAATATCACACAACAACACTTTTGCTGTCTTGAGACTTGATTGTTATTTACTCTGGATATGGAAAACTCATTCAGCCCTCCAACAGCAGTTTATGGCCTCTGATACTTTAAGATATTGGGTATAAGTTTATGATAAAGTTGCCCTTGGCTTGGGCAATGATAGCAACGACTGGAGTTTCATGACTGTCTGGCACATCAAGGTCTTTCTTTATTCAACTTTTGATTCATTTTTGGTGGCGTACACTGAATACAGAATGCAGCTTTGTGACACAGAAAAATCTTCCTTCAAATAATTGTCAAGATTTTTCTTCTCAGTTTTCTTTGCAGGAATCAAAACAGCACTTTCTATTACATGTTGATTGTGATCTGTCAAGCTTCAACACAGCACTAAAAATTCATCTCAAACTCAAACAACTTGAGTGACATGTTTTCCTCTTTCTGCCCAGAGACCCTCAGCATCTCCTGATGCTGTTGTTTGAGCTCGTCTGTCTCTGCCCCCCCCCCCACTGTACATTTGTCTGTACCAAACACCGGCTTTTATTCCGTTGACTCAGGAATACTGTGCTGTGATTTGACATTGATAAGGGCAAATGGCTGCATGCACATTCCTCTGTCCCACTTATATTGTAAGTGGCAGAATGGTGGACAGAGTGGAGAAACGAGTTGGGTTGAATTTCGCCTCAGAATATCACATTGAAATCGTGAACTTGCCTATTATTTAAATTCAAATGTAAAGTCTACTGTGAAAGGTCACAAAGACACAGCTGAAATATTTGAGCTGCCGACTGCCAGTTGGCGCCACACTTCTGAGCCTCCAGAAGCTAAATTACACAGTTACTGAGCTCATATCATCGTTGATATCAGACGAAGGTGACACCCAGACATTTCTGCAGAGCTGCATCTTACTAAACTGTTTCCAGTTCGGTCATGTGGTGCCCCTGCTTGCATATTCAGCCGCTTAACGATTACTTATCACATTCCTGGACAACACAGAGATTGAGTGATCACAGGTTTATTTAGTTGCGGGCTCTGGCTGAGGTGCGAGCTACAGCCTCTGTGTGGCAGTGCGAGCTCACATTGTCGCTCTCAGACATTTCAGGCTTAGCCAGCTCTGCACGAACAGCCCTCCTGGCTCCTCTGGTTTGTCTCATCTGCTCTCTGCATGCTGAGCATCTTCCAATCTGGCCGCAAGCGATGGAGAGACTGGCGCTCTCGGTGTCAGCTCTCCTCAGGATTGTCAGAAGTCCTCTGTCAAATCCCCCTACTGGCTGGCCCCGCAGGCTCCAAGGAAATTAACCAGGAGGAGAGAGTGAGGGGTGGGGGTGGGGGGGCACTGGCAGGAACTTTTCTTCTGTTTATGCTGCAACAGTATTACTCTTTCATAGAAGACATCCTTCGTGATCCCTGCCAGTGGTCATTTCATTTGGGGGAGTGTCAGGGACAGAGAACGAGTGCAAGAAAATGAAATGGACTTCTCTGTGTGGCTCTCTGGCACCTGACCAGCACCTCTCTTTACAGTTTAGTCTTATTTCCTGCTACAGTTTCCTCAGAGTAACTCAACTTGAACCTTCTATGACTCATCTGCATAAATACATGAAAATTCACATCAGGCAAGAAATTAACATTTTTTGCTAATGGGCCAAAATAGCTCCCAGGTCCCCAATTCACAAGCAATGTTTGACCTTTTGGATTGAAAATAACCTCCAAACCAGTGCTGGATACCTGCCAAAGCAGTATCGAGCTAAATAAACTTTAGCCAGTGCCAGACTTCACCAGCATTTGCCTTGAGTTTACCTCCCACCCTGATTAACAACAAAACAACCTGCTGAACACAACTGTATTGTAAGAGATAAAGTTAAAGGAAATACATTTGCTTGGCTCAGACGCTTTGGTTCAATGTGGTTCTGAATTGCAAATGTTGAATCAGTGTATGCAGGAATGGGCACTGACATGCACCTGTTGTTTAAAAAAATGTGTGATGTTAAAACAAATGTGAAATAAAAGTGAGCAGCAGCAGCAGCAGCAGCAGCGTTTCTTCCAGTGAATGCTGTATTGTCAAAGAAGCACAATATGATTCACATCATACCTACCCAGAAACTTGCTGTTAGTAATTGCATGAAAGACAGCCGTCTTCCTAAACGCTGTATGATGCATTTAATCCAGAATGGCCAGACAGACTGCAAACTGATGGTAGGTGGCTGTCTCTTTTAATATCTCTCGCTTTATTAGGCCATTGCAGGCAATGTGCCAATGAATGAGAAGGACTATTTTATGGAAATATTGGATTTTTTGCTTCAGTGAGATGAAGCATCTTAATTTAATTCTCTAGTTTTGCCAAAAATAGACATTTTTGTCTGACTGTTGTGTCTATAAACAGTTTCCCAACTGAGTGTGTACAATATCTGTAATATATCACAGTCTGATATAGTATATCAATATCAAGATATGCAATTACACAAACCTTGATAGATTCTATCCATAATGTCCATCCCTTGTGATTGGGAAATGGTAATGGGGTCTCAGATTGAAAAGGGTCCTCTGAACATTCCTGCCATGGAACGAGAGACTACATCCATGTCAGCAATACTCTGCTGCTACACGAGTCTCCTCTCCTTTAGGAAGTATCTCCACATAATTTTGGAACCTGGCTGCAGGGTTTTTGCTCCCATTTCACTAGAAGAGCATTAGTGAGAGCATTAGCCAGTAATGTTGGGAGATAAGTCTCCCTCCTGTTCATCCCAAAGGTGTTGGATGGGGGTTGAGATCAGGACTTCATGCAGGAAGGTCAAATCCCTACACACCTTTGTGCATAAGGGAACTGATAAAAAAGGACAGGGCCAAACACCAACTGTTGCTGCAAAGTTAGAAGCACATTAGTGTCTAAAATATAATTATGTACTGTAGCATTAAGACTTCATTTAAAGGAATAGTTTGACATTTTGGGAAATATCAGAAGATTGAGACTGCTCTCCTACGTATAAATATGGAGCTATAGCCAGCAGCTGGTTAGCTTAGCTTCACATTAAGACAGCTAGCCCAGCTCTGTCCAAATATAACAGAATCTGCCTACCATACATCTAAAGCTCACTAGTTAGCACATTATATTTTGTTTGTTGTGTTTGTTAAACAAACAAACCAACAAACAAAAAAAAACAAGGTATTAAAAGGAAAAGTTGTGCTTTTATGTGGAATTTGTGCTGGACTGTTTGTTGGCTGGGAGCAGTGACTCCCCTGGGGTCTTGTGAATTCCTAGGAACTAATATACTAAAATTGCAAATGGCATGTCCAGATACTTTTGGCCATGTAGTGCACCAAAGATATACTGCATCAGTAATAGAAATGATGAGGTCTCTGATGAAAGAGAGGACTTGCATTAGCATAATGACTGCATGCATCAGATTTATGTTGCAGTCTTCCCCTGTTGGATGTTTTATAAAAAGTGAATGGACATGCACTTTAAAAGAAAGCAATTTCTGTAAGACTCTCATTCCATGTCATCAGTCCTCCACTCATGTTTGCTTCATGGTGTCCCTAACGTTGAAGATTTGCAATCTAACAGTATAACAATTTCCCTCTAACAGCTTGACATTTGTAGAGTATATTGAAAAAGCCTAACAGAGCAAAAAAACTACACCGGGGGGTAAAAAGCCATTGACAGAGATTCTCTTAAAGATAATTACAGTGACAGTGTAAGATCTATGATAATAAGCCTTTTCCACCAGACTACAGCTTAACAAAAGCAGTTGCTAATGCATTTGTACAAGACATTCACTTGTTAGAAAATAGGGGGAATTTCAATGTGTAGATAAAAGTGAATCATTGCCAGCCAGTGTCTATTCTTTATTTTCCACCCCCCCCCCGTGACTTCAGAATGATTTCTGAATAGAAGTTTGTCCATATGCTTCCCAATGCGTGGCTCTTATTTCCAGCTGTTAAGAGGTTCTTTTACGCTGATTATAATGAAGAGGAATTTCGATAATGAGGATGAGGAGAGACGAGAGCGATGGAGGAGAAGTGGGTTTGATCTTGAAGCAGGGGAAAGGGCGTAGGAGTCCTCTGGGCCACGGCTCCTTAAAAGGTGCTTGTAGCCTCTAGGGAAGATGCTTGCTCTCCCTTTCTCCTCTGTCTCGCTCTCTGCGTGTCTTCATCCTCGTCTCTCACCACCCACGCTACTCAAGATCAATTATGACTGACAAGCGCTCTGGTTCAGAACTCGTTTAAGCTGCTTGATCTCCGGGTAGATATCAGCCCCTCCCAACCTACTACAACCCCCCCCCTCCCCAAAAAATAATTTATTACTCCTACGTCCCATCGTTAGCCCAGTCTGAGATCATGCAGAGTACCTGAGGAATCTGTGATTTCGCTGTGATTGTTATCTCAAGAGGACTTTCAATGACTTGTGCACTGTTTGCCAGGTCAAGTGATGGTGCCACGTTCACTTGACAAATGAGAGAAAAAGATTCTTCACATCACAATCACAATCGGGTTCTTCACGGCGCGTTATGCAGAGCTGTAAATTGATATCTTAAGCTAAAGACTGACTCCAAGCTTGTCCGTTTGTTGTACTGTTGTCAGAAATATGCCAGAAAATGGATTATCCTCGCCATCTCCCTTTAGCTAGTGCATCAGATAACTAGCGCAACATAACATCTGAATTATGATTCAGTGGAAACAGTCGTCGTTGCCTGGAGTTTGCTTAACCTCTCCCAAATGAGCACGATGATGAGCTCTGTGTACAAAGTGTTGTGCAAACCTTCAGGTCTCAAACAACGTCCAAGCTGGATTCTCCTCACATCACAGGCAGCTGATTCTCTTGTGAGTCAGACACAAAATTAAAACGCTTTAATTCAGAATAAAACATCAAATCAAGATGAGCAGCAGAGGTACTGACTCCCTCTGAGGACAATGTCTGCCAAACTCGTTCAGCTGGGATACAAATGAGCATGATGATAGCTCATCATGCTCCCAGTCTTTAGCCAGGCATGAAGTCATCAGTTGGTCCAATGACTGTATATAAAGATGGATGATGCTTCTCTACTTCCTCCAACTGTAAAAATATAAAGCCAGAATATCCTGGGTACGAGTGCTGCCATTTTCTGGTTACGTCCTTTGGAGCCACAGTCTGTGCAGCAGTGATCAGGGAGCAGAGCTGCATTATCGAGTTGCAAGTCAACCAGCGCTGTCAATCATGACGTTACACTCACGTTTTATACAGCATCAAATAACTACCTAGAATCAAAGTTATTAGAAAAGTAAACACCTGACAAACATCAGCATGATAAGAACTTCCTGAAATGACAGAAACCATCTTTGGGGAAAATTTATTTGACAAATTATTTACTTTAATTTGTTAGTTTGACTCATGTGCATCTGCTAACATGGAGGGGACAGCGTTTATGACCTATACTGCAGCCAGACACCGGGGGGGCATGAATGAGTCCTAAAACCAGGAAACTAGTTAGCATTTTAGCACGTCTGGTTCCCTCGTCTTTTAGTCCATGGATTTTTTTTGACAGGGTTTTTGGTTAGATGGTGGAAATAAGGTCTGTGTTCAACACAAGCTCAAGACATTCTCAGGTTATATTCTATAACATAAAATACAGTAAGCTTTCACATCTCTGACAAAAAAACAGTGCAGTTGCTAACAAATGGCTGACGTTAAAGAGGTAAAGAAGGCTAAATCCAGCTACAAGTTGGAGGTTTAGTGGTGGGGATTTTGAAGTCATGTGACCGTGGTGTAGTTTGTTTATAGACTAAGATTAACTTCTTGCTTCTGGTTATTTGATTTAGGCTTCGAAAAATCATACAAGTGATGTTCATTTGTGAAGAAGACAACAGAGGTTGTAGGCTTTTTGTCAAGGGAACCGAGGTGATGCTAACAGAAATACTGGTTGGATTATCATGAAAGTTTGTGCAGATATTCAAGGTTTCTAGATTATAAATTATTAATACTTTGCTGAGTTTTCATCTATTGCCACCAACAAATTTGTATAATACTTGGTTTATGACCAAAAACCTATAAAATAAGGTTCCATCAGCCTTAGCTGTGCTTTGCGTTTAGTTCTAATTAGCAAGTGCTAGCATCCTTACAGGGTAACCTAAGTGGTGACCGTGGCGCACATGCTAAAAATCAGCGTGGTGATGTTTGCCTTTCGCTCCAACTGCTGTTGTGTACAGCCTCACGGAGAAGCCAGTGTGGGCCTAGACAATACTACTACTATGACTTGTCAACAGAAGGTTACATTCCTCTGAGAGATCAACAAAACTTTGTTGCATTTCATTTAAAGTTTTATAAATCCTACCCCACAAACATTAGTCATCACACCTGACTAATCTTTGTATAGCCACAAAGGTTAGTGCTAATTATCTTGAATATTAAAGTTTGGAAGCAGTTGCATTGGGACTATACTATTTAAAAATAACCATAGACAAATACATTTTCAATTTAAATTACATGCCTTTTAATTTCCTACTGCAGATCCTCTCTTATCACTGACTCTCCCCAGCTGTGCTTTTGTCATTCACTTTAAAGTAATTCCAAATTACCTTTTTGTAAAATAGAGTATTAAGCTCCAACTAATATATTACAGGCAGAATTGCTTACAATAGCTCATTGTTCTCGCCTGTAAACAAACTTTCGGTCCTCCACACGATGCACCATAATGAGCTACATATTGACCATCATGCAATTTAATTCATGCAGAATTTTCTCTGAACTGATCACTGTGAAATTAGCTGTGATAACAGCCACTAATACTACATTCTCAAGCCCCTGTGACTGGCTTTCTGTCCACACACTTCATTATTTCCCCTTCCTACTGCTTTGAATGTGTGCTCATGTTACTGGAAGGGATTTCATGGGGAAATAAGTCTGATAACTCCCAAATTAGGCCAAATAAAAGCACAAAGCTCACCACTGGGGATACAGTCAAAAGTGCTGACAGTTTTGTTCTTTCTGAAATGAGACTTATCACGGCTGTTTCAATGAGAAAATCCCACCCAAAAGCTCTGCAATTAGGTTATTTCTTGGTTAACAGAGGATCTGGTTATTATCAACATCAAATTCATGAATTCGAAGAATACTGATAGAGGTTTTACACATTGGCACAGGGATTTCTATTTATTCGATTTCACAATATCCATCCGCCTATTCGAACATGGCTAATAGCCATATTTGTAAAATACCCATGAATCCATCAAGTTTAAACGGTTTTGTCAAAGAGGAAAAAAAAATCTTATCAGTACAGTTGCAACTGGCCCTATAGCGTCAGACCCGAAAAGGACAGTGCATTTGTTAATACTAATATCAATATTCCTCACAGTCTTTGTGGAGCTGTGAGAGTGAATTGAGGGCTGGCTGATTGGTTTTCACTCTTAACAGGGGCTGTGGAGAGGCAATTTAATTTCTTCTCCTGCCTGTCTCCTAGGAGACTATTTTTTATTTTTTATTTTCATGCTTTCCTCTCCAAAAAATGTCAACATGACTTTGTCAGCACTAAGCACATTCTCTGCTGTGACAGATATCACCTGACCCCAATTTATGAAAGGCACAGAAGAGAGACATCCCTGTAGCACAATATGAATATATTATCATCTTGAAATGTCCTGTATTCAGCGCTTGAGAATTATATTGAAGGATGTGCTGGAAATCCAAGCAGACTTCACTTAAATAAGACAAAAGTGCTCTGTTTGGATGCAAAAAAAGGGGAGCTCATGAATACTCTTAACATGCAGTTGTCCCTTATCAATCTGGTCACAGAAACTGTGATGTGACTGTCAAGCGTAGATCAAATGAAAGCATTAATCAAAAGGGTGCATCAAAAAGTGCACCTGAAAATAATTAAATTAATAAAAAACAGACGCTTTTTTTTCCCAGATGGCTGAACGGCGAGTTCTCATCTCCCTGCCGACGCTCCTGACATATCTGTATAGAGTTCCTGTCTCTGCTTTTCAACACAACAGCCAGCCTTGAGTTCAAATGCGGCCTATCTTCTTGATAGTGTAATGTCATTATGGCGCAGATATTAGCTATGTGAGGATGGATCTCGGCCTTTCTCAGCTAAGCAAGGCAAACAGCAGTTTTAGAGCGACCGTCTTTCTCCCTCTAATGGTGTTTTCTGCCACTCAGAGGGAAGTGCTTGGGTAATGTTTATTGGATTCTGTCCTCAACAACAGCCATAAAAGCAGACAACATTGGTTGCAGACTGAAGCCTCGACTAAGCAAATCTATACGTTACATAAACACTCACTGCACACACGAAACATCTGAGACATCTGCACAGGTTGCACTGTGTGTGTCTACATGTGCTCATTCGCACACAGACACACACACACACACACACACATATTGCATGCAAGACATCTGCCATCATGTGACCACAAGGCATTCAGATGCTACCCTCCAATGAATATAAAGTATAAACACTCCTCCAAATTCTCCACCCCTGGCCTCTATTTCATGCCATTATCTTGGCATAATAAACACATTAGCTTCTCCCTACCCAATTCCTGCTCCTAAGATGAATCTTTCCCCACTATATAAAATAATTTGCCAACATTATATGTGCTGATGAATAATTCATGAGGGTTCATGGAGAGTTTCAGCCACATCTGAGTCCTGGAGGAGGCAGAGCTGACAGACACGCAGGTTCTACAGTTGGACAGGCTCTCGGGAAAGAAAGTGGAGGATTTACTGAAAAAGTCTTGCTTTGAAAATGATACACAGTCCCTTATATTCACTCTGAAGGCTACTTATTCACACAGACATGAGGGCAGTTTAAATGAAGATGCAGGATCATTTGATCTCTATTGAATTGTCGTAATTGCTTCAAGTGAAATGATTTCTGAACTGTGCTGTCTGGACTTGTGTTTCCTGTCTCCTATAAATATACTGCAGACTTTATCAGTGATGAACTTTGGGAAAAACAAACTTTTTCTATTATTGTGAAAAAAAAAAGAAAATAAATTAAACTCTGTAAATGACGTAAGCATACAAGGGTGATATGGAGCTTGATGAACTTGCTTTCTGTCAAATAGTCCCTTAAGACTACTTAAGACTGCTCTAAAAGTATTCATACTAAAACAATAACTAAGGTACTTTATTTTCCAAAACCACTGGATGAGTGCTTCATGAATAGCTCCTCACGATCGATTTGCATACCCCAGTGGTAAAGATATGATTAAGCTGAGGCAAATAAAACACTTGGTTGAGGTTAGATTGCCTTCATGGTTAAAGCCCATATGTGGAGGATTTAAAATTTTCTAATTTTGGTCACTCGTAGTGCTGGTATAAAAATTACACCATGTCTGACCCTAATTCACAAGTCGACTGGACCTAATCTCATCGGGACTAGTTTATATTTTACATACAAAAACTTATGCTATCAGTATATTTTCCAATGTTTTATGATTTCTTTATTATTCTACACATAGAGTCTTTAAAGAAAGCATTGATGAATATTGATATATTAGGAGATTGGACATGAACCCTGGTCTCTTGTCCCAAAGTCCCAGCCTTTGTATGTTAAACTACCTACCTTTAAATTTTAATTTTTTGTAGTGCTACAAAAAAGACACACTACTTCCTTATTATATTGGTGTCATATTAAGACACCAACACCTACACCACCAGTGATCTCTGCTAATTTATGTTCAGTTTCTGGGGTTGGTGTCTCAGCCCTTATTTATATGCTGGATCTCTTTTTTGTAATATGTGCTGTTAATGCTAAAACCTAACATTTATCTGTAAAGATAAAAGTCAAGTTTTCTTACATTAAACTTGATTTTAGCTGCTGGTAAATATCCATCACTAGAGATCACTGATAGGTGGACTGCTGTTCAGATCTGGACCCAGATGCTGTTCCATCTGAACCCAGACATATACCCTATAAATGAGTGAGAATTGTTAAATATTGACGGAGCGTTTCTATTTTAACTGACACAGGTTTGTAGCCTTTACGACACTGGTCACGTGACGCTACTTTGCCAATCATTACGATTCAAGTCAGTGAGATACACACACAGGGGAGAGAAGACGTCCGAGAAATAAGTGAGGAATATGGGACATGTTGAAGCTTTCCATTTTGTAAAATGAAAATCTGAACATCTCCCCCTGACCTGCACTGTGTATGTTTGTCCAAAATACACCACCAAACAGCATCAGGACAAATCAGCATTGTAATGAACTAAGTTAATGTTACAGTGTCTCATTCTGCAGAGTGCTTTGCTCAGAATGATTCAGTTTCAAGTTTACAATAACCAGATGTCAAAGCAACAGGGACAGGGCACGTCGCTGTGCAGACACCGCAGACTCAGGTAAGATTTTACATGAACCCCAATTTATTAAACATTCATCCCGCCTGAGCACGTTCCCTAACAGCTGCTGTACACCACTTGCCCTTATTGAGTACCGATTGAATAAGTATGTCAGCTTTAATCAAGTTTTGCAGAATCACTTTGGTGTTTTGTAAGCCGAGACATGCTCTCTGGTAAGAAGAGGCAATAAGCTCCTAGGATGTAAACTTCCAAGGGGTCTCTCTCAGACAAATGTCCTCACAGAGTCTGTTATAAAATGCAAATATGATATTTTGAACCTCTGCTCTGTACATTCTGTAAAGCATCTGCAGTCATTTTGAATGTGTGTCATCAAGTTGGGCCGAAAACTAAAGGCACAACGAGGAGAAACTACATTGTGAGAGGGGGGTGGGTCAGCTTGAGCTGCTTTGTGCTAGTTCCATGTGTTCCAGGTTCTGTAAGTCTCAGAACACAACATCAAGCAATTGAAAGAAAGGCTGTAATCTTCTTCTGCAAACCCATTGTCAGACCGGGCCTTTTCTTTTTATACAATTTTTATTTTTCACTATCACAAAGCAAATGGAAGAACACATTAGCAGATTTCAGGTTTCTGTTCTAAATGAATGTGCCACATTGTTGTGCTTACACTAGCTTACACTACTATTTCTGTCAAATGCTGGAACCCTAAATTATGAATCTGTCCCTTTCATCTTGCCACCTATTGTGTAACTATGGCAACACCTCAAAATGTACAATTCAAACTGTACCACTGCAAATAATGATAGACTTTGCCAGAAACAGGATTTTAAGGTCATGACCACTTTGAGGCACTTGACTGTAAGATGTGTACTTTTAGTCACACAAACAGCATGGCTCCAGGGGTGGAAATACCACTCTGTCAGAAGGTCGACACTCAAATATCTCAACAGCTCATGGATTGCTGTGAAATTTTATGCAATCATTCATCGTTCCCCAGCAGTGGAAACTACTCATATTGTTGACCCCCTGACTTTTCCTCTAGCGCCACCTTGAGGTGAAATTTCTGGTTTTGCGTGAAATGACCTCAACACTATCATATGGATTGTCATGAGATTTTCTACAGACATTCTCAGAATGAACTGTATTAACTTTGTTAACTTTGTTTCCTTCTAATGTGAACATGGCAAACGTACCTGCTGAAGAAGAGTATGTTAGTATAGCTAGAATTAATCACTTTTTCTAGAGTAAAGAATATTTTTGGTTGAATATCTGCAAAGTTTTTGACTCGAGCTTCACTGCACGTTCAGACCAAAAGCAAAGTGACCAGAAGTCGTTCATTTTCTATGTGAGAAAGCGCCTCTTGGTGGCGAGCAGTGGCACGCTTGTAGGTGGCATGTCTTGGGTGGTGTGGGCGATAGAAAAAGTTGAAGTCTGGGCGACCCGATAGCCGAGTGCCTAGGGCGCATACCACATGAGCACAAATGCTCTAAGCAGGCGAGTCATTGGTTCAACTCCCAACTGGCCTGACTCTTTCCTGCATGTCACCCCCTCTCTCTGCCCCTTTCCTGTCACTCTCTACTGCCCTATCAAATAAAGACACAAATGCCCAAAAAATATCTTAAAAAAGAAAAAAAAGAAAAAGTTGAAGTTCAGGCAAATTTATTGTAATGAATTAATAAAAAAAAAAATACATTAAAAAAAATAATAATAATGATAATTTATTGTAATAAACCAATCAGAATGTAGAAGTGCTCTGCTCTAGAAAATAGTACAGAACACAACTGTGTAAACTTTGGTTCCCATCAAACATTTGTTCTCAAGCTGAGTGGAGGAGAAATTGATGATTGCGGTGGCGAGTTTCCTCATCCTTTACATCATGTCTCTTTTTGTGTACAGGTACTTAAATAAAAAAAAAAAAAAAAAGATGATGTGATAATAGGAGTTAATCACATGCTAACTAACTTTGCAGGCCCTTCAAATACAGTTTGCAAGAACAAGCAGTCTGAACAAACATGCTAGCTGCATCTACGAGAAACATTATCCATTTTTGTGATAAGGGAGATCTGATCTTTGGACCCACAGTGCCACGAGTGACTGCCTCAAATATTCAGTGCTGTCACACTGAGGGTATGTGGACCACCATGGATTCCATCAGTTTGGCTGCCCCTCATGTTAACACCATATTCTTTCTATTATCATAACACTCATAAAAGATGGGAAATGTCTATGTGTCCTAAAAATATCTGTGATATAGCTGGGACATGGTTTAGTGCACCCAAAATGTCTTGAAAAAAAGAAAAAAACATGACACTTCAAACATCTTCTATACAAGGAACAGAGGACAGAAAACAGCACCAGAGGAAAAAAAGAATCATGTCTGCTTTGTTCTGCCTTGTTTTCTGACACAACAACAAATAGAATGACATGCTGAGACTGCGCCAATATTAAAGATTCATCAATGTCAAAACTTCATTCATACATTATTAGATTACGCACATGCAGCAAGTCAAACCCAAACGTCTCAGGTAACAGCAGACAAGGACAGAGAGACAGAGACAAAGACCAAGAGCAAAAAGTGGCTGAAGATTTGGGTTTAAATTGCTCACTTGACTGTGTGCAAGCATTCAAAGGGCAACCTTCACTCTCTCCACATTCACTGATTTGCTGTTTCTGCCTCAGTAGCGATAACCTTCAGGTCAACCTCCTCTCTTTTCCCTTCACGCCAGAATGTAACTGAGCTATCCTCATCATTACCACCACCACCACAAAATTCAATATAGATAAAAAAATAAATAAAAAAGATCTAAGTTGCATTTATATAAAGTGGTAACAAAGCAACGTGCAGCTCATTCTGCTTCATAAAGCCACAGAACAGTGACTGGGAGAAACACAACTGAGGCACTAAATATTTAAGTAGGAATTTGTAGGATGTTTGTTGTTCAGCAACAGTCTTGATATTAGCATCAAATCAAGTGGCTGTGACATAAAAGGGCTGGTAGTACCGAGCCCACTGGGAATCAACAGTCGGCTCTGCAGCTCTTTGCATCTTTGTTAAGTGATTGTCTATAGTTTAGTTTTTTGTTTTTTTTTTACAGCCGATATTTTGATTTGTCAAGAATACCAAGACAAACACATGTGTAACTGATGTTATGTCCTGAGCTGCTCTGTGTGCTGTGGTTTGCAGGCAACCTGGAGACTCCTGCCTCCATCACTGCCCTGCTCCCTGCTCCCTGCTGGCTGGCCTTTGAAAACTCATGCTAATCTGCTAATCTCCACCCACTCTTCCTCACACTGTGGCCAGGAGCAGCAGAACTGCTACCTGCTACTGCTACCATCTCTTGTTTATTTTCTTTGCTTTGCATATCGTGTTGTTTCACTCCTCTGTGTTTCTCCCCTTGAGCCGGGGTCGTAACATACCTGGGGGCTTGTCACATCCAGGGGGGTTTAATTGTTAGTTTTTTTTTTTTTGTTTTTTTTTTGGATTGAGGCATCCTGTGTTTGTTTTTAGTGGTGTGCTGTGTAACACTGTGGCTGTGGGCTGCTGTGTTTCTGCTCCTGCTGAGTATAGGGTAAGTACAGTGTCTGTTTGCTGTTGACCTGAAGTTGACACTGATCTCCCTGTTTTGTTAGAGTGTGCCAGCAGGACTGAATAATCCCTCCTACCATCAGTCACTCTTTTTTTTTTAAGTAATCCTGGCTGGAGACATGTTTCTCTGACTTGACTTTGAGTAGGATTGTTCTCCCTGAGTTTGTTGTTGCTTTTGCTATTGATTACCAGCAGGTTCTGTTTGGTTCTGGTATTTGCTTGGGTAATATTCTTTGTAATACATTAGTAGCTTGATGGTTCGTTGCTTTAAAAGTCAAAACTCGGCCATATGGCCAAGGACCTAAAATGCTGACCCCCACCTGAGAAGCATGTCTCCATCCAGGACTACTAGTCCAACTTTAATGATGATGGTTTGGTAGCCATTAGATAGAGAGAGCCTTTGTGATTTGGCTGGGACACTTTGAGCTGTGTGTGTATTGGTTTCAGTTGAAATTGCAGGTGCAGTTAAACATTTGTTTAGATGTAGGAAAGTCATCTAGAGAGTGCACTTTCAGGAGTTGCTTGAGCCGTGCACTAAACACCAGCTCATACAACTTGCCAATTATTATGTCATTGAGATTGCCAGCGGCGAGATACATCTAAACGCGTATTAAAGAAGAGTGATTCTAACTGAAAACTGAAGCCAGGATCAGCAGCATTTCTACCAGCCACCATATTTTGCTTTTCCATTGTCAACTTTTGTTTATCTTGTCTGTAATAAATTTTGCTTTGCACATCACAAGTGCTGCTTGAGTGTTGCTTCCCTTGAGCCGGGGTCATAACACTGATAACTTAAACAATGGCTGCATTCACTGTAGGTGTGCCATCACTAGTGTTACACCTGCAATTTCCAACCTATGACACTGAATATATCCGCAGTGAAAAAGGCATATTGTTTTTCCAACTACTTGCTAAAACAGTGGTATAACAGGTTCATTGCCAGTCTCTGTTGCCTTTAGTAATTAAATGCATAGCACCACACTGAGCCTCTGTGACGTCGGTCACAGAGGCACTTTCTGCAAGTGCTGTTAAAAGTTATGGGAAAAGTAATGCTATCAGCTGTTTCTTCGTCTGTGCCTGCAGTAGACGTTTGCTTGCTCTTATTTAACTAAATCAGACAAGCTGGAAAAACACTGTTATCAAAGAGAGAGACAGGCACAACTTTACACTTCGGGCTGTGTTCTAATGATATGACAAAACCGCTATCAGAAGAGGGCTGCAATTTCATCATGAGGTATTTTGATGTGGCTTTGACATCAGTGATTAAGGAGGATAGCATGTGATAAGCAGTAATGGGCTGTCAGTGTATTATCTAGTGTCAGGAAAAGGTGATGTAGGAATAGAAAGGAGCAGCAGGAGAAAGGAGGGAAGAGAGAGGACAGACTCATACGAAAGAAAAGTGCTGCTGACAGTTCCACCTTTTCCTCAGGCCAGTCGTGTTATTTTGTAAAACAGATTTAAAGCAGACAAAACAGACAGCAGAAATCATTTTCAATAATCAAACTGAAGCTCAACTGGGCCTAAGAACACCAGTTGCTCTGAGGTAATTCACCAAGCAGGAGATAGAAACAGACAGAGCATGGAGTATGCTGAACTAAACGCAGACTTTTCTCTTATTTATCTCCATCTGTTATTTACCAAAGCACTTCTGTCTGGCTGCTGCAGACTGACTGGAGAGGTCCCTCAGTTTTCCTCATCTCACTGCTTACATTTTACAGATGGATCCCAGATGGGTCAGTATACAGACCTTCCTGGCAACCTATTTGCGAAGGGACTGCAAACAATTAATTTGGTTTACGGTATGATAATTCACAAATAGAGGAGTAATTATTTTCTCTTTGAAGCCGTGCTGTACACTATATCTTCAGGGATGCATGTGATCCCTTTGTTTAGCCAAAGTTTTATTACATCTATAACCCTGCACCTATTCACTCAGTTGCAAACGAATTACAAATGAATTCATTCATAAAAGAGTAATTTAAAGATACTGTAATTTGACTTCATGTTAAAACTTGCTTATGTGTAATATATTTATGATCTATCACAGGTTACAAAATACTTTTTGGACTGACATATTCAAATGTGAACAAAATGTTTTATTTAATAGTATAGAGTTATAATCTTGACAAATCTGTAAGCTCCTGAAAAATCAGCTACTGCGACCTTAAAATGAAAATACAATTTCTATTATAATATGCACAGTAATGCAAATTTATACAAAGGTATTAAGGTGTGAAAAATGAACTACAGCAGAAATGTCAGAAATAATGCGAACGTGCGGATGATGGTGTGAAAGGGAATGTGGGAAATTGTGGGAGGTATAGCTACCGCTTGTATTTCTAAAAGTAAGGATAATAAATGTTCCTGTTCTCCTCCAGGTTGCAGCCACTCTGTTTTATTTCCAGTAAACAAGGGAACAAAATACCAAGTTATTTAAAATGGTTTGCATACCTGCACGACAAAATTTATAATCCTGACGTACATTTGCTCTTGGGAAGAAAACAAAGCTCTTGGAAGCACTGACAGTATGTTATGGTGTATATATTGCTACACATGAGGCTTATTTACATACAGACAGATTTCTGAGTCATGATGTAATATTACAAGAATCTTGTGTCTCCCTCTGTGACACACAAATTCTGTGCAAAGTAAAAAAAAAAAAAGGAAAAATTTTAACTTAGTGAAGCTCTCATGAATCCACACAAATTTACATCAGTGATGATGCGAGATGGCAGGACCAGTGGATTTTTGTACAGATACACAGAGAGGCCATCCTTACACTGTTGGATTGGGATGTGTTTTCCAGTTTGCACTTTCAGTGAGTAACATTTGAAAACAAAAGTATTGCAAATGGAAAAAATAAAATTACCAAGTGTAGTTTGGAACGTGTGGAGCGATAATGCGGTGGCAGCTGGTTAAACAAGGTACGTACGCATCCTTCTCCACAGCCACGTCCTCCAGCTCCATGAGATATGCGAATCCCCCGGTGTGATCTCAGCCTGCCCCAGGGTCTTCTCCCAGTTGGATGTGCCCAGAAAAACTCCACAATGGTGTCCAGAGGCCATCCTGATCAACTGCCTGAACCACCTCAACCTGAGGGTAAGAGAAGGAAACTCATGTCGGCCCCTTGTACCTGTGATCTCAGTCTTTTGATCACAACCCAGAGCTCATGACCGGAGGTGAGGGTTGGAGGTCAGCTCCTCTTTCATCATGACAGTTGGGCACAAATCCTGCAGCACTGCTGCTGTCACACTCGTCCGGTCGATTTCACACTCCTATCTCACCCTTATTCATGAAGATGACCCATATACAACTGAATTCTTTTACTTGAGGCTCCATTCCAGACGGCCGAGCAAAAGGTGGGTTTTTCAGCAGTGTACCATGGCCTCAGATCATCATCAGCAAACCATCCCAGTTATTTCTAGTGACACCAGTGGAGCTACATCATCAGCATAAACCTGAGATATGAGCCTGATTCCACAACTACAAATATAATCGGTGACAAAGCACAACCTTGGCTGATGGCCACAAAGAATGCATTTGACTTGTTCTCAATCAGGTTGTACAAGGACTAGTTTGCTTACAGCAATGTCAGAAACTGCTGATCTACACACAAGCTCTTATCCTGAAACCGCAGGCAATGCAGCTCTGCAATTAAATGCATCTGTACTCAGAAGGACTGGCAACAGAGAGAGTGGCTGGGCGTTTGAAGAGTCTCAATTGTCTTTGTGCCATTGGAGGCTGTGTGTTTGTGTTTCCCCTAGAGGCCCCACAGAGCGCCGCCCCATGGGAGCCCAGAAAGAAAACCCGTGGAGCACAGCAACATCAGGAACAGAAGCAAGAGAACGAAGGCTGAAACCTCAAGGACAGAGAGGCAGAGGGTTTTGAACACAGTCCAAAAGAGACCTGTGGACAGCCAAACCAGGACTGAAACGACTCAAGGCTTGACGCAGACAGGAGAAAGAACCGACACATAAACAACCTGACGGTCTGAATTCTGTCTCCAGTTTAGTTGCTTATTTTTAATTATTCTGTGGTTTTCTACTGGACTTCAGCATTATTTATTGTGACTGTAATAAATGTGTAATTTTAATTCTCTGGTCTTTCTTAGGTTACAACTGCATTGCACCACCCTTCAAAAAGAGCAAACAAAAAAGCTGAATTGTTAGAGAATTAGGGCATCTTTTAGAGCTTTGCTTATAATAAAATATATTTTACACTGACACTTGAGACTGTAGCTCTCTGTTTTGCTCTTGTGTTGACACAGTGCTGGGCAGATACCACAGATCTCTGGGTGTTGATTGTCCACAGGGCAAAGCACATGCAGAATATTACCATCAATGCACATTTTTACAGGGTAGTTAAACTGTCCACATTATATATTTGCATTTTTTTTTCAGCCTATTAAGTTCATGTGAGCATGACCTGACATTAAACACAACAGCTTCAAGCCATAAACACGAATACACGCTTTGTAACTCAGACTATATGTGCAGCCTGTTCAAAGAGGAGCAGATCAAGCCTTCTGAATCCAAACATGACAGCCAAGCAGCAGGTTGTGAAGTCGAGGAGATGAAGAGACTCGTCCCAAATAAGGTAACATCTACAATTCCCTCAGTTGTTAAAATAAAGTTTAATCACTGTTATGTGTGTTTTTTCTTTTTTAACTTGAGGCCAAGTAGCTCTAATGCAGGTTAATTCGTCTTCTGTTCAATCAAAGTCAGTGTGATTCAGAGAGGTATCCCACGTGGACTAATGCCAAGAATGAGTTTGGGCTGTTGAATCCAACAATCCTAACAAGATCATCAGTTGATTTTATCCTGCTTTCTGTCTGCGTAATTGTTTTAATCCCACACATGTTTGTATGTCTGTCTTCATTTAACCTACAAAGCACTTTGAAACCGTTGATTTAAAAGATGCTATGTGAATAAAGTGCACAATTTTCTTCCTTGGCTGTATTTTGATTCTAGCCGTACAATAATACTTCACCCATTGTGTATTTTTTCGTATATCCAATCCTCCTCAGTAAGCTTGGAAGGTGGCTGTTGATGGTTTGTTCTCATTAACAATGATAACACAAGCTGTGGTCAGCTTGCAGCACTTCGCTGCTGTCCATCTCTACGCTCAGTATGTTGCAGACACTCACAGCTTTGTCAAAAATATGGCTAACTGTGCTATTTCTGGCAGAGTTTCTGAGTCTTGATGAAAGCAATAGCTTAACATGAAAGCAGCATATTTCGCTGGTGCAGTGATGAGCGTTTGGAACGTACTGAGCATACAGATGGATGACAGAGAAGTGGATTATGAGCAGTTTGAGAAGTTTTAATGGACTTTTTAATACTGATTTTTCTACTGTGAAAACCTGCTACTATTGGAAACCATTGTAAACGGCTGAATTCAAGCTGCTACTCTTCCTCAATGAGCAAACTACAAACATTAGCGTCACCTTTGAAGTCTACAGGTGGGAAATTTCATCCCTGTACACAAGCTGTTTCCATCCAAATCGTTAAACTTCAAGGACATTTGCAAAAAGCAGGTAAAACTAACTGTGAGTTGATGTGTTGGCAAAATAACATGAAAAATAATCAGAGTGTTTCAGTAAGTGTTATGGGAGTATACGCAGCACACCTTCCCTCCTGAAAAGCCATTAATGTAAACTGTAATAAATGAAATTGTGTCCTCTGTCAACACACAGCGTCTGCTGTTTCTGTGAGTTTTCATAGGAAACGACAGAAGGACAGAAACTGTCACGGGGAAGGAAAGTTTAGGATGGCTTAACAGTGCAGTATACGGTGATGTCACACTGCACCTCGTCTGCCCATTGTTTGTACACACTCTGTTTGTGTGTTGTGTGACTGAGGTCCTGTTCACTCCTGCTATTAACACGGGTCTCAGGTGATGTGATCACAAGTGGATCTGAGCACGTCAGTTCACACATGACATTAGAATGAGTCTCCCATGATCGGAACTTGTGATTGGATCTCACTTCCCTGCTCTGTATGCACATGAACTCATATGGGTCGTTGTGTTTAGTCAGTCTGACTATGACAGAAGGATGTGTGGTCAATATGTGTGTGTGTGTGTGTGTGTGTGTGTGTGTGAGAGAGAGAGAGAGCGGGGAAAGGAGGGGTTGAGCGAATCAATGCACTGCATACAGCGCTACAAATGAAATAAGGTTTTAGTCATTTGAAGCAGTCGGATAGCCTTGTGTAGTTTTTTTTTGTTTTGTTTTGACAACAAAATGCAAAATTCTTTCTTTTTTCACAAATCACCTTGAAGCCTCCAGACGAAAAGAGAGAAACATGAACGCAGCGCGGCTGTGATGGTAGTTTGCCACTCACTAGTCTGTCGACTGGTATTTCAATTTTGTGGTTGTTGCGACGGCCCTAAGAATGACGGGCAAAAGGTTACGAGGCATGATGATTACATGTCTGCATCGATGTCTCTGTTGTATTTTATTTTATTGCATTGTTATATGAGAGATTTTTGCAATATTACAGTCTGTTTGAATGAACTGTTTCCACCTCAGAGACAAACATCATTTGTTATATTTTAGTTGATTTTCATGCAGAAATTCAATATGTGCATTAAAAAGGGAAATGTAATGGAGTAACAGGAACAAACCTGGACCCTGCTATTCCAGTGTGCACTGGGAAGAAGAAACACCAAAGATAGCCTGATAAAGACAGATATAAAGAGAAGTGTGTGTGTGTATTCAGACGAACACAGGCGAGCAGGTGAAGTCCATGCAGAGAGGGAGAGAGGATCAAACTGTGACAGATCCTTCACTATTTTAACATCAAATATTTCATCATTTACAATAAATTCCCTGCGTCAGGGACTTAACAGGTCTTACAGCACCAGGACCTGTCAGCGAGTTCACAATACTCAAAGTACATGCAGCCCACGTAAAACTCATTAAGACGTTACACGAACACGGAGCTGAAAACAACTGAGCGAGCAGAAGCAAAGAGCCAATCTGCTGAACGTGTTTTACAAGACAGGAGGTAAAATAAACCTTCAGTCCATCTGAATGAGCTTGTTCTGTGTTCGGTCAGGCCTGATGTAAGGACTGTGAACATATGAGCGCGGTATGTCTGCTGGACATTACTCACTGCGGTCATTTTGTTCTGTTTTTCCATAGCTAGGTTTTCAAATCAGAAAGTAGAACTTGATTGCACTGTATGGAGCTTGTTTCATTCACTCACAGCTGTTTTTTTTTTATTTTTTTTATTTACAACCTCTGAACTTTTATCTTACAAATACTGTGGTGTCAAAATCAATATTTACTGAACAGGAAAGAATTTTTTCATCAGTCAAAGTAGCTTCCCAAGGCTGTGTGAGCTACTTTGTAAAACCACCACGGTGCTGTAACCAGCTTCTGTTCACTGTATTATCAGCAAATGTGCCTCCTGTCACACGGACTCGTGTAAAGAGGGACAAGAGCGGGACAAAAACCCTGAGGTGAGACCTCACAGTTAAAGCTCAGCACTCAGACATAACCCCGTTTAACCTTCCCCTCTGAGCTTCCTTGTTAAAAAAACCCTGCAGTCCAGCTGACACAACTCGCATGTAATTTAAACTGAGTCACGTGGAAAGCTGAATCTCATCCAAACTGATTCAAACAACAGTTTCAAAGAGATTAAAATTTACCCTGGAGTGTGACAAACAGCTCAAACTAGAGTTCAGGACCCGCGAATGGCCAGACAGACGATCCATAGCCATCATTGATGAAATAAAAATCCCACAGGCAGTTCCTTTTGTATCAAGAATGTGCACTGGAGGAGGCCCATCAACAGCACCACCGAGAAACTGCAGACTGAAAATAGCTGTGGATCAAGAGGAGCAATCAGTGGACTACATGTTGCGTGGAAACAAGTGGGGGGCTGATTACCTCCAGTTGGTTCACCCCAGAAAACTGATGCCAAATCAATTCTTCAAGGTGCACGTTTGACAAACACGCTGCAACCGTTTCACCAAATGGAGGAAATTCATGGAGCCTGTCCAGAGCACAAGTATTTTGGCACCAAAATAAATTTGATAACTTTGTCAGGTATGAAGGCCATGTCAGCAGAGACACTGAGAACTCTAGCGGTTTGGTTCAGGATTTGTCTCGTTTGATGATTCAACTCAGTTACATGAAGGGAAATAGAGGAATTAACACCAATGACAAGATAATAGGATGATAATTAACTAAGTAGATCAGGAAAAGACTGAACTGACAACATCTGGACAAACATCAGCAGCTCAATATTCATATATGGCTGAAAAACAATTGATTACATGTCATATTTGAATTTAATGCATTGATTTATACAAAGTAAGTGCAATAAACATGCCGCCCCCCCAATCCGGCCTCCGAGCTCATCTGGTAGTGATCTGCTAATCACTCCCAGAGTCCAAGCTGAGCTACACAGAGACAAAGCGTGTAGTTACTCCCAGAATCCATCAACTTTCATCACATTTAAAACCATGTTAAAAACATTTGTATTTGTTCTCCAGTGTCTTTAACTGACTCTTAGGCACTCACCATGTTTAACCTTGCGCCTACAAACTGAATTCACTTTAATTTTAACATGAGTTTTTGCCTTTCAGTTGGTTTTATTCAATTCCTGTTTGCTTCAAGTGATTCCATGTGTAAGAAACATGCATTATCAGCAAACACTCAGCTTCTCATCACCAATCTCATCACATTAATTCTTAATTCTGCTCTTCTCGGGGGCGACAGCTAAACAACTAAAACCACAGTTTACTCCAGCTCTTGTTTTCCTGAACTGACGCATTACGGCAGCCTCTCTGTGGACCACATGACTGATCTCGATAAAGCATTTTCTCGGTGTCTGCATGTGAGAGGCTCTCGCCGTACAGGACTGCGATCACTGATTGACAGAAACAACCGTTCTCATTCCAAATCCTGATAGAAAACACAATCATTTTAAAAGTCCAAACTTTGACTCCCGTGTGCCCTCTTTAAACTCCCGTGTACTTTTCAATTTTCTCCCAAGCAAGTAAATATCATGGGTGTCAAACTGGAAGTGTAAGGGTAACCTGAGGGCACAGTGGTACTATCTGGCAACACACAGAGCCCAGCGTGACACTGTCTCAGTCCACAGGAGCTAAAGACTGATTGATGGTGAGAGCTTCTCTCTCGTTTGAGGGAAGAAGAAGAAGACCGGGGAGCATTATAGAGAGGGGAAAAAAAGAGAAAAGGACAGATACTGAGCCTGGAATGAGCACAGAGGGCTCATTAAAAATATTCATGTAGCTTGCCGATGTTTAACTTTATGACGGACATTAGAAGTCTGCCATGTGCGGATACATATTGAGGGAGGTGGTGGCGGTGGTGGGGAAATGCACTTCTAGCTAAATCAGTTGGACAGGTATGAGATTAGGCGAGGCTGTAGCTCTTCTTTGTGTGAAAGGTTTCCCTGTCAGCCATCCCCGGAGACAGAGGAGCAGCATGTGGCCCTGTGCGATACAGGCGGAGGCTGTCGGAGGTCCAGTAGCAGGTGACCTCAGCAACCCCCCTCTGCTGGGGCTTGTTTATGTACTACTCCCTTTTTATCACACCTCACCACAGGTCTAATTAACAAGCTTTTCAGGAGAGTCCAGGGCCCATCCAACACGGTGTGCTGTGCATTAATACTCTAACACCAGTAACCGAGGTCCCTCAGACCCCAGCCAATTAATCCTAATATAATTAGAAAGTTGGTGAGGTTCAGGGAGTCAGATATTTATATCAAAATCACTGGCTTTCCTCCCCGTCATCGTTATCTCCCGCAGGCTCCGTTTGATACCAAACTCACAGATTACTCTTTGGCATTGATTCAAGGATGTGTCCTCTGTTAAATGATGAGGCAAGCTAAGCCATTTTTTTTTTTTTTTTTTTGGTGGAGGCAAAATTAAGCAGGGACGGGACAAGGTTGGAGGAGAATTACTGCAATGCCGAACCAGCTGTGGATTACGCTATTTACGACGTGAATTTCCCTGTTTATTTAAGCTGGACAGACACTGTGCACTTAAATTCAGCCCAATCATAAAATTAGTCAGGAGAGATGAGTCCACAGCCAAAACCGGGCTTAAATTGTGTTTAGTGTCTGTCTGGCTTTGAAAGTGGTGTGAAAATTAATATGAATGACCGTGAAAAAGAGAATAATGATCATCATCATCATCAAATCGATGGATAAACGACGGGCCTAATATGCTGTATTATGAGCATTTTTTTAGATTGAATTCAGGTTTTCACTTTTAACTGTCATGCTGTAAATCAAAAACAGCAGAGCTTCACTTCCAGAGATATGGCAGCGCTGCAAAAGTCACTCCTCTTTTGAAATGGTATCACCAGTGTGCCCTTTAGTGCAATCACCGACCTTTTCATGTGATGCACATTGTGTCAAAGATCAGAGTCATCGCTGGTCGAGTGCCGGAGAAGCTCGATCTGTAAGTTTGTAAGAACAACAAAGTTTCCCCCCGAACATGAGCTGAATGTAAGTGCCGGACAGCAGGAACTCTGAAGGTCTGAAATCACTCCTCATTTTGAGCAGTTATTCCCGACAGACCTGTTAATCCCTCAGACTCTCTTTCCAAAGATCTATTTGCCGTGAACCTGCCTCTTTAGTAGGATTTAAAGCCCTGAGCAAGAATTAAACACAGAGTAGGCTCTGGACAGGCTGCTGGTCTAAGCACGGCACTCAGCCTCTCCTGAATCTGCAGAAAGCCTCGCCGTGCTGGTGAAGGTGGTGACCCGTTTTCAGCTCAGGTCACAGAAATCCTTTCAGAGGGTGTGTTTTAAATGTCAAGTGAAATCGATTAGCAGAAGTATAATGAATGATGGGTAACATTTCACAGCAGGTTAACCTACAGCAGCGAGTAAATTATTGTCTTAAATCTATTTAAGATGTTTAAGATTTTTCAAGGTCTAAAAAAGAAACATCTGTGAGCAGCAAAACCTACATCTGAATCCTGAAAGTTTTGAATTTATATTTTCATGCTTTAGAAAAATATTTTTACTGATCCTCTTTCACAGCAGTTTCTTAGGATTTTCATATTGGCAGTAACAACAGATAAACAAAGATTTACGAGATAATGGATGACAAATCCTCAGTGATGTCTCTTGACACGTTACTGAATATCACACTGTATCTGCTGAACTGTGGCAGAGCAAATGTTTTAATTATTATGGTGATATAAAGTAAAACAGAGCAACAAGATGATCCCAGTGAAAATTGTGTTGTGTTGCTTTCACACATTCACTCTCAGTGTCCCCAGGTCAGATGTGTGTGAGTGTTGTCATGTATTGTTGTCTGCACAGTGTCTTTTTTTTTTTTTGATGCTACCACTGGGGCGCTGCAACGTCAGATATTTTCAAATCAAGAGCAACAGTAGGTTAACTGACCTTCTAACATCACTGAAACTGAAGTATGGCAGTGTGAAAGTACAGCTCTTACCCACCTACTGGTGCTGGTCCACGCTTAAACAGTGCAATAGGTTTATATGACAACAAAAGCCATTTTATCACAGTTCCTGGCCTGTGGACCCCAAACAGTGTGCCCACAGCAAAGCACAGTGATTAAAGTCATTATTGCAATAATTTAAATTCATGGTGGTGTGCGATTATTGTTTCGCCCCTACCAATGTGTAGTTGTAAAACGTTTGCATAAAAACAAATAAAACAAAACAAAAAAAAACCCAACAAAAAACTGTGATTGTTGCACATACAATGTCTGGAAATTCTACTAAATCAGTATCACAATTTGCATCTGCTTGTTGTAGCAGTAAGAGTCTCTCTGTGGTTGATTTATGATTTTTCACCCACTCCTCCTCCAGATGGCTTTAAGTTCTGAGATATTTTTAGTCTGTCTCGCACCCACAGAGTGTTGAAGATCTCCCCTCAGATTTTCAGTGATGTTCAGGTCAGAGGACTGTGAGGGTCGTTGGTTCACGGTGGATTTTGATGTCTGCTTCGGACCATTGTCCTGTTGGAGCAGCCAACCGCTCCTCAGTTTCTGTTTCTTGACTGACTGAAATATTAGGTGTGTGTGTGTGTATGTGTGAGTGTGCGTGCATGGTAGTAGTCAATCATATACAATAATAGAAAAAAAACAATAATGCTATTTCTCCATTTTCAGATCTTCAGTCAGTTTCTTAGAGGAGCCATTGGTAGTGGGTGTTAACCACAAGGTTTGAGGAGTCAGAAAATTTATCCTCAGCTGACAGTTCCTACCTATTGAGTCCTAACAAGTCAATTAAAGAGTTAATGAAGTTGTGAGTGTTGCCCAAACCTTTGCACATGCCACAATTTCCATTCAATTTTATTCTATTTTTTCTCAGTGCGTTAACATTTAAAGAGAGGCGCATTTTAAACCTTTCACTTCAAAAATAGGATATGGGGGTGCACAAACAAAACTATAAAGAAAATATAAATATAAATCAATATAAAAAACATTTTACAAAATCCATCGAATATTTCATAGAACCAGCACGCTCACCAACAGTCTCTTGTCAATTCAAGACTTTAACACGGAGACATATTTTATCTTAAGCTTGTTACACTGATGTGCACTTGGTGTAAGCACTAACTGCAAATTACAAACCTGACCTGTATTTTTTTTACTGTGCTCAGTTCACGTCATTTCCTTTTGAAATAAAATACCCTTTTTTTAAAAAAATCACACTTTCTTCATTCAACAAAAAAAAAATCTTTTCCTAAAGAAAATGGTCTAAAATTGGCAAAATTCCATTTTAAATCCACAGCAATCTGATCAAATGAGTAAACAAGATCACAAATTAGGCCAGATATTTGAGGCCAGCTAACAGAGCTCCTACATCAAAATATAAAGGTTCAATGCCCTGCCCCTTGTTTTTAATAGATCTCAATAGAAAATATTCTTATATTTATTGTGATATTGAGTTCAACTGTATTGCCCAGCCACACTAAGAGAATTTTCCTTTTCAATAAAATCAATTACACATACTTTGGACTATTTGGGAGCTTGAAGCTGAATTTACATGGGAGGCTTTGGGGTCATGATTCCAGCCCTCTAGCTGGGAGCCCTGCAGGCCTGATGCCCCTGAGCATTCACATGTTTATAACTGAGGTCAGTGCACTGTCAGCCTGTTCGTTCTGCTGACCATGGCCCTGTCTACCACACAGCCCTCACCGCCGTCTCGATAACAGCCCTTACAGCTCTTGAGGTGCGGTTTTGCACTTCAGCTGCAATCTCCTGCTCACTTCAACCCGTTGTCTCACCTCCTACTGCGACCAGAGCTGTCACTTACGTTTCACTCTCACCAACCTGTTTCCCCTGTCCCTGTGAAGCCTCCTGTCCCACAAGCCATTCATCACCCTGTTTGGAAAACTCACCCCATCCTCCCCCCTTCCTGTAGCAAAAGCATGATTTCTAATTAAACCTTCTAACTGTGAGGTTAAGAGCCAATTTCATGCACCTTACTCTTGATAAATAGGCAGTGGCCCCTTCGCTCCTCCAGTCCCTTCCTTATCCGTTGTGCCCAGGCTACTCTGGCATTACCAGTCTTTAGCCTGCTCCACTCCTCCAAGTTTCACTTCTCCCAGATAAGTTTCATCAGTAATAACATCTATTATTCATCTTTCTTCAGATAAGTCATTAATGGAGAGTCAATGAGGGAGCAATGAAGTGAAAAGTATTGACCATTTATGCTGAAATTGTTCTAACAGGCACAATAGGAAGCACATCAATTCAAATCCCATCCAAACACAGTTTTATGAGCTCCAGGGTCGAAAGGCTTAAAACCAAAGGAGGAATTCAGATTTTCTTGCAGGATTGTGCTCAAGCATTAATTATTTGACTCTTATAAGATTCATTGATTCCCCCCGATGGAATGTAAAACATGATCAAAAAAAAATGGCGACTCATTTTCTGAAAGTAGGAGAATAGGCAGAGGCATTGATTAGAGTCTTTGACGAATAGTCATGCCTGAAGGCTCTGTTGGACTGGGGATTAATTACTATCTTTGCTCTGCAAAAGGAAACATTGATCTGAGTGAGTGAGGAAAAAGAGGATTAATGACAGACGGCTTTATGCTGATTAAGATTAAGTGAGACAGAAAAAAAATTCAGATTTGAATGTCTAACACATCAGAGGGAGATGATTGGGACTTTTCACTTTATAGACTGCACAACAGAACAAGTGGCTACTTGAACTGTGACATATAGTTTTTTTGGTTTCCTTTGGCAATATTGATCAAATATCTATAACACAGATGTCTATATCTACATGCTTTCAGTTGTCTTAACTATAATTTAAGAGCATACTTACACATTAGCACCATTTGATAAGAAAAATAATAGTTTACAGCCATGCTAACATGCTTTCAGTGACTGTGTTAAAGGGGAAATGCACAGATTCTACACATCAAAGTTTGTCGTGCTACTACACATGTGAAAAAAGTTGTACAGTATAAAGCCTTTTCTGGCTCAATGAGGGAGCTGTGCAACATCTGCTACACTGAAAATGACCAAAATCTGGGGTTGTGGTATAAGATGTGAAATAAACAGACCTCAAGTCTACATTAGCTGCTACTAGCAAAACACCCCCAGAACTCTGACCACACTGCTAGCAGTCAAGATGCATTGTGGGTAATGCAGGCCCCAGGTTTGGACAAGGAAGATGAATGCGTTGACCATAAAACACAATATTTCTGGTTCTATAACACTGTTATCCTTCATGTCTATCATCAAGTGCTTGTTGAGACATTTCAGGCTGAGAAACATAATCTCTTTACAACCTGTCTGATGGTCTGATGCTATTTGGAGGTCTCACAATTTTATTTAGAAAGCCCAGTATTATTATTACAACAAGAATGATGAGCAAAACTATGAAAAGCCCAGATTTCAATAAAGCATATTTATCCTTTAAGATTATTTAGGCCTGGGGCGCCTCGGTGGCTCACCTGGTAGAGTGCATGCCATTAGGGCTTGGTCCTACCCGCAGCGGCCCTGGGCTCGAGTCCGGCCCGCGGCCCTTTGCTGCATGTCAACCCCCCTCTCTCCCTGACCCTCCTGTCACTCTCTCACTGACCTATCCAATAAAGGCATTAAAAAGGCAAAAAAAAATAATAACTTAAAAAAAAAAAAAGATTATTTAGGCCTAACTACGCTGAAGCTTGACTTTTGCTGCAATGATCCAAGTTCCCTACAGAGATCAATACAATTTAATCTTATCCCATCTTATTATGATTTAATCTCTCAGTCCACTTAGTACACACAGAGGTAATTTGGGAAAGTACACATGACCCAGCAAGACGTTCGGCTAATTGAGAACATATCAATGCTGAGATTTTGTTGATAGAGTATTTCCTTTTTTCCCAACAGAATACTTGGAATTGTTATTATTTTTAGGATTTGTTGCAGCTTTAACTAAATCCTCCCGTGTCTCTACACAGTGGTCAGGGTGTGAGGTCAGTCTGAGGCAGCTATTAGGTCAGACCTCAAAAATTTGAACAAACCAAACTCACACCATTTATTCTGCTTTCACTGATACACAACTTTCACTGATAATCACCAACTGCTTTCAATCCTCACTCATTTGCACCTCACATTACGGATCAAAATCTGCAGACTAGTGAAAATACATCTACAAGATGATGACAGGCTATTTTCACCTCTAATTTACAAGGAAGAAAATAAGGAGGGAAGGAGGAGGGAGAAAAAAAGAAAAAACAGAAAACAGGCAAGAAAATGGAGGAAGGGAAGTGAGAGAGAAAGGAAACGAGGAGGAAGAATAAAAACAACTATATATTTTAAAATGCACAACTATTTTAGTTTTCCGTACCAGCGACAGGCAGAGCCAGAGGCATTAATGTTGTCAGGTTGTACGTGTGACCGTCCATCCTGTTGTGAGCGCGATATCTCAGTAACGTCTTGACACAACTTCTTCAGATTTGGCACTAACATTCATTAGAACTTATTGATGAATTGATTGGATGTTCAGGTTAAAGGTCAAGGTCATGGTGACCTCATGTTCATGTGTTATATCAGTAACGCCCAGAAAGAATTTCAATACATCTGGCATGAACATTCACAAGGATGAACTGATTAGAATCTCATGATCAAAGGTCAAAGGTCAAGGTCACTCAGAAATTCATACATTAATTATGACACAATTTAACTGAAATGTCTATAAACAAACACCAAGGCGCTGGCTAAGAAGGCAAAAAACTGGCTGTACTTCCTGAGAACACTCAGGAAGGTCAACTTGTTGCAACCGCTCCTGACATTCTACCACTGCTCCATTGAGAGTGCCCTCACACACGGCATCCTGGTGCGGTAAGGTAGCAGCTCTGCAGCAGACAAAAAGTCCCCGCAGAGAATTATAAAGTCTGCACAGAATATCATAAACCAACAGCTACCTGCCCTGCACGACATCTTCACCTCCCACTGCCTGCAGAAAATACACAACATACTGAAAGATTCATCCCACCCTGCCCATCACCTGTTTGAACTGCTGCCCTCCAGAAAATGCTACAGGTCCATCAAAACACACACAACAAGACTTACAAACAGTTTCTATCCAAAAGCCATTACCATAATGAACTCTGAACCCTCGAACACATCACAGTTTTAATGTGCAATAATCTATTATCTATGAGTTGGCAATGTGTGTATGAGTGTATGGTACAAATTGAATGAATGGAATGAAAACATTTACTTATATTTATTTATTTATTTTATGATCCATTTTTTATATTTGACTTCAGTACTTGAGTGCACCTGAATTTCCTTGTATGTTTTTTTGTACAATGACAATAAAGAATCTTATCTTATCCTAAAGGATAAAATGAAGTGATGACATTTTGTATCCAGAAGGTCAAAGGTCAACTTCACTGTGACATCATAATGTTCTGCAAAAACACATCTGTGACTGTAGTTCCTGCAACTTGGCTGTTTGGCAAACAACCACAAGGTGGTAATTCAAGCTTTTTTAAATTTTTTTTTATTTTTTCAATTTATTTCCCTGAATTAACTTGTTTAATTATTATTATTATTATTATTATTATTATTATTATTATTATTATTATTATTATTATTATTATTATTATTATTATTATTATTATTTTATACCATAGCTATCATAAAGTTGTTATTTTCTCCTCCTGAGAAAGGGAATACAATTTAACAAATAAAGATAAAACAAAACACAATACTTTAAAAGAAATTCTGTCAAATTTATAGCTACACAGACTGTGTGTTCTGGATTAATGATTTATACAGATTTTTTCCATTCTGGGAGAAAACCTCATGATTCTTCTTCCCTCTTTCTTTTCTCCCCTGAATAAATAACTAACCTCAGAAAACTTCCCATACCATGAAACCCAGTCCGAGCCCATAATGTGCTCTAAACATTGTATGGATATCAATCTAAAGCTGCTGCTGGTACTCGTTCTTCTATAAGTCATCTTCAGCTGTAAAAGGGAAATCCTTTCACAGCACTCTGTCATTTGGAAAATGATGAGTCACAAGCAGCAGATAATGACGGAGCCTATTTGGGAGGATAATTTGTAATCTGTCATCAGACAGAGCGAGAGAGAGAGGCTGAAATTCACAGATTTATATTTATAGTGAGATTCCCACTGCCAAACATTCATTACCATTTTGGTCTCTATGTCCTTTGGTTTTTTGCTTTGGCAGAAATGAAATCATATTTATTTTCTCTGCTGTGTTGTAGACACAAATAGGATGGCAAACAAATACATAAATAAATAAATAAAAAAAAAACAAACAGCCAAATAAACACTGTGGGAAAAATATATATTCTTGTACAAAGGGCAAACAGCAGCCACAACAATGCTTTATTATTTTACTGCAGCTGTCCACCTTTTTTCATATATAATGGTAAGGCAATATGCACCAAAAAACTTGCTGACCATTGTAAGGAGATTTGGAAAAAATAATTCAGAAAAAGCTGTTTCACATCTACAATCCATCTTTCTGATAAAATACTTTAGCAAGCTGCCTCCAGCACAACCCTCAGAGAGGTCCTTCTTCTTCACTCCTCTTGGGAACGACATTCATTCACACACTTGACCTCCGTGTTGCTCTCTGAATGCATCACAAGGTCAGACAAACCTATTTAAAGAGACAGCCAGAGCCAATCATGGAGATTTGAAGCAGACGATGCTGTGAGGGTCACTTTCATAATGTGATAATACTGTGTAATGGTTGGTAGTCAGAGGAAATGTTTGCTGTTTGTGTTGGGTCTCTTTTGGTTAACTTTCAGTCTGAAATCAATAGAAGATGAACCCTTTGAACCATGATTGGTGCATTTTGTGTAAAATCAGCAGACCAGTCAGACATCACGCACACACTGCTGTAAATCAGCGCAACAAAAGCTGTATTTACACTTGATGTAAGGGGGTTAATGGGAGTCCTGCCGTGGATACCTGTGCCATTGGTTTTGATTTATTGCTCATTGTTGGATGGCAGCCTTTCATGGCTCTATCGCTAAATGTGTTGTGTCCTGCTTTAATCATATCCCCCACATTAACTGTGTTTATATTCTTTCACTGACTTTGTGATGCGATCGAAGGTGGGAAGGTCCACCTTTATTCATTACTGAATATGAGACTGAGGTCGCTGTATTAACCTTGTTCCAGTCACTGTGATGGGGAGCAGTGGGGCCCTGTGAGCAGAGGGTTTGCAGTGGAAACATGTGTTTGTATAACTGAGACAACAGCTGAACTTTTATTTATGCTTATTTCATGTAGCTGTTGCCTGCGATGTAGCTATGGAGGCTCTGCACGTAGCTGCTTTCTATTACTCTTCCCAACCTAGTAAACAATGTGATACAGCTGAATGCTCCAGACCTTTAGTTTGGATTGTTTTGTCAAACCCAATAAATCTGCTTAGAAATCATATTTCAACAAAAACCAAAAACACTGCTTATAACTTTCAGTGTAACTCAGTCTCTGCTACCTCAGTATTGACCATACTCTTTAATCTCTCTCTCATGACTCCCCTTATGAAAATCATGCTAAATGTGTTTAAGATCTCTCCTCATGATTACAATAAATCTGTAAAGGAAGATAAAAAATAAACAGAAATAGTCCAGGGTTTAAAGAGCTAAATCAAATAAATCAGCCAAGACAATTTAAAGGTTGCATGTCTTGTACATTTACAGTAATTTCCACTTCACAATGTAAAGTGGCTTGTATTGAAACTCCCATGGCATAAATATCTCTACATCAATCCTATTTCTTTTTGCTTTGTAGCCTATAGCTCTGGAAATAGACTTGTTAGCTTCCGTGAGGCTGTTCCCTGACTGATGAGACTGTAGCAGGGAGGCAAAATACAAGGCAACATGTGGTCTTGTTATGATGTTACTCAGCAGCCCTATTGACTTGAAGTGTTTGGATTTTACCAGGTGCATGGCAAATCTCTTGGTTGAAATTATAACAGCCTGTTTGCCATGTGGCCGACAGTGGCAGTTTGTAGTTTCAATTGAATTTTATCTCAGCAGCCAGCTATTTGCAGATCATTACACAGGGAGTGCAAGCCCTAGATTGCCACTAGTGCGGCGGCGGCCTTGTGCTGGTTTGTTTGCTCGTTCATTTATTTATGCTTTTCAAATCTCAACACCGTTGTTGTTCATTTGGGATGCTAACAAACTGGTTCAAGGTTGTTGCAGCGGGACAGAACGAGAGAGGGAGAACGAGAGCGAGAGAGCTAACAGTGCATTCAGTGCCAGCTTGCTTCATTTCTGTGCTGGCAAGCTTTATCACACACCCACACTATGTCGCCATCATATAAAATGTTAATTTGAGAAGTGTAACGTTGTGAGACGGGGGTTGAATGACTGCCAGAACATGCAGGGCCAGGACTTGGGAAGGGAAAGGCCAAAACCAATGAAGTGGAGAGATACACTGCTGCTGGTTCAACTGCCCGTGGCCAGCTGGCCACAACAAAACATGCTCTGAGCACAGATGAATATTTCTCTCACAGGCAGGTATCAGCTCTAATTCCATACAGGACTGACCTCCTCAGCGTATTGTCAGGTCACAGCTTTGAGTCTGCACTTTCCTGGCCGCTGATACTCTTGCTATAAACGTTGCCTGCTACAAAAAAAAAACTTACTCTTTTCACTTGCGGCTGGACAGCCTCACATGAAAACCAGATGTAACAATAGCTAACATGGAGCTGATGTTACATCTTTGTGGAACATTTTCCCTTTTCAGTCGGTACACCTCCACAGATGTTGAGAGGCTGTCTAGTTCCAGTACTTGTTGCCCCAGGGAACATCTGGCACCACCCACAATCTGGATTCTTCCTCATGCAAATGTGGTAGGGGAGGATTTCAAACTCACAAGGAGAAAAAAGTGCTGATTACACATCCACAGAGGAGCCAGATTTTGTGGTTGACCATTCACAAACTCATATGGTGGCATTTGCACTAAATAAAGGAAGTAATATGCAAAAATACAGCTATACATAGACATAAATAATCACAACGGAAAGGATTTTTTTATGGATCAGATTAGAAAGTGCTTACAATACACCCGAAAGAGTTAATCTATCTAAATATTCCACATGTATTATGTACAAACACTGAACAAACATTGTAAACATTGACTGCTAACATGACATATAGTAAGCACTGAGCCCTGAGCCTTTGCTGTTCAAGACTGTACATCCATCTCCCACCCCGTCTGTCACATTTCAATGCAAACTATGAATATCACACCACTTCATGTGTTGGCACCAAACATTGCCACAAATCATACATTTCTAATGCAGATCACATGTATATCTCTGCCTAACCTCCATCTGTGTGAAACTGGTCATCCCCCAGAGTCTGTTGCACTCTGTCATTTGCCATTTGTGGTGTAAACTTTTGGCACAGTGGCCTGGCACTTGGTTTGAGATGCAACAGGCTGGTAAAACTGAATAAAAATCTGCTTAGATATTTCACTGCAGGCGTGGTGAACCTGCAGCTCCTGAGCCACATGCAGCTCTTTGCCTGTTCTGGGTGGCTGGGCCTGTTCTGTCAGTGCACTCAGTTGAGGTTCTTTTTTTTTTTGTTCTTTTTGACCTTTTTTTTTAAATCAAAATGCATTTGGATATTTGACAGTACTGTCAATAATTTTGCCAATACTTAATCATTTAATTAAGTAAATAGATAAATAAATAAATAATTTTGTCATTATTTGATTGATAGGCAGCTTCTACAAGTCGTGCAGGTAGCTGTTCTGAAACATAGAAAAACACACAGAGATTGAAATAGTTACCAGTTTTATGCTAAATCATGGCAGAAATGCCAGAAGGGTAGGATTACCATTTCAATTTGAATTATCACTGTAACAGTGGTCAGTTACTGTGGTTAATTACTTTGGTTAATTCAACTCAGGTTAAGTTAGATCCTGTACGCCGTTAACCAGCAACAGTCTCTCAAATGCACGTGTGGCAAGCAACATAGGTTTGTTTTGTGTCAATCAAACATGGAGGAACATGGCATCACTGGATTTTTTAGCCTTCTAATAGATTTTTTAAAATTTTTTTTAACACCATAATTAGCAAGTATAAGCATATTTTTTTAAAATGCAGGTAAACCTGCAAAAAAAGGACACTGACTCCTTTTACACTGCCAAACGAGTTTGCCTTTCAGTTACAGAGCACACACACACACAGACACAGGGGAAAGAGAGTGAGCTGGTAGCCACCGTGTAAACTAGATAAATGGATCCGTTGCGTCTCCCTCGCTGCTGCTGTAAGTGTCGGGGCCTCCATGTGAGACGCTTTGATCGGTGATGAACTTATTTCGGGGCTGCAGCTCACTTTTTCATGCCTGAGTGCAGTGTGGCTGTGGTGTTTAACAGCACTGTGCTGGACATGTGACAGGTCTGTCCACAGTGTCTGTGTGCTCTGAAAGACATTACTGATGGTATAATAACAACAATAATAATAATAATAATACATTTGCTACTCAGAGTGGGCATGCAGCAGGCAAACCCAGTACTGCTACTGCTCCCTGGTCCTCATCTGGGACACAGATGTGTTGGCAATGTTATTATTTAGATGTTTAAAAGCAAACATTCATTTGGTGAAATGATTTCAGGACGTGTGTTATTACTTCTTGAACATTTTAACAATACCATGATAATACTGATAATGGTGATAATTTTGCTCACTATAATCTTGATTAAACCTTTAGACGGTTTCATCTTGTACTTACACAGACGCAGCAGTTTGTTAGCCAGGTTAGCACTACTGATCAAATTGTGATGGCAGAGTCAGGAAAAGTAAGCAGTGAATATAAAGAGGAGCACAGGACATTCTCACCTGAATGGGAGGAAGTGCAGAATGAAATGGGAATGAAAACCCTTCTGCTTGATTTCACCATTGCATTTTAAAGCCTCAAACCTTTAGCGCCATTTAACCTCACTCCATACTGACATGGCCCAGGAGCTTCCCAAAGGCACTGAACTTGCAAGCACAAGGCACAAACATGTTGAAGCATCAGTCAGAGAAGCAGACTTTTTTTTTGTGTGGTTTTTTTTTGCCATTTATGAAACGCTCGGAGACAGTCACCTTGTGACATTCTGTCAGGTGCTAAAGAGCCATAGAGTGAAGGGGAATGCCTCAGAGATGTTATTGCTATCCTCACTCCTGAATATGACAATTTGAAGTGATCTGGGTCAGACCTTTAGCTGGTATGGGAGACACACAGGATATCAGATATTAACAACTCAACTGAAACACAATTACCGTGTTCAGAGCTTGAGACATGTCAGGATTCAGCATTGCTTTGGATGAGTTTCGTGTCATTCAAGATAATATTTGGCAATATTTGTACAGTTTGTGTCAGAAGACTGCACAATCAAAGGAGAGCTGCTTGACATTGTGCTGTTAAAAGGTAAGAGCGACAGAAGAAGACCCTCATGACTGTTGTTGAGAAAACAAAATTTGAAATTATTAAAGCAATGGTACACAAGCTATGGTGGGATCTGCAAATGCCAGTGTAGTGCTGTGTAAAGCTGGCGACCGTTTCCTAGATTTTTAGCCGTATCATCCATCAGGAGCACCGGGTGTTCAAGAAGCTGAACTTACGCCCACATCATGAAATCTGCTAGAAATGGTGAATTTTATTTGCTCTCAATCACTGACAGTTCAAAAACCTCACAGCTGAAGAACTTGTAGAAGCCCTGCCCAGGGATCTGTCTCTCTACTGCACTGTGAGATGGCTTTCAAGAGCAAGAACACTCTTTCCCAATTTTTAACTGTTGAACCAAGTGAAACTGTTTCTGCAAAAGAAACATAAGGCACCCCAAGTGGATTTTAGATTTGGGGTTTCTGGTCCACATGCTACATTATCTGAACAAACTGAATCTAGAAAATTAAAAATGCTGCCTCACACAAAGTGTTTTCCCCTTTGTCAACAAACTCAAGCTCTTCCAGACCCATCTTCAAAAGGGAGTGCTCTCACATTTTCCTTTCTTATTGGAAGGCAAGTAAAGAAGCAACTGAGCTCTCAAAAGGGAGAATTGTATGCTGGGAAACGCTGGTTGAAAATCTGCAGCAGAGTTTTGAGGACAGATTCCTCATCAACCCTTTCACTGCTCAGTCGGATTGTCTGAAAGCCCCTTTGGTGGCAGATGAAGCAGTGTCCCAGTTGGAGATGACTGAACCCTCAGAGGATGACAGACTTAAATGCGTTGTGAAAGAGTGAACCAGGGAGTTTTGGGAAAATTGTGCCTGCAGACAGATATCCCAATGTCAAACAGGCTGCACTCAAGCTAATATAGTAAGCACTGAGCTAACTGTTTGGAACAACTTCAGCCAGTGAATCAATTTTTTCTCTACACTGAAACAAGTGAAATCAAAACATTGTTCTGTTCTCCTGGACAAACAATGTGAAAGAGTTGCTTGAAGTGGCCACAACTGAGGACAGGTAGGATCTGAAAAGGAAAACAAAGACTGCCAGGTGCCCCGCTGTGTAAACCAAAGTACTGAAGGAAAGACCTGCGAAAACTGTTTCACTATGTCATTCAGTTTACACTGAAAGATGAACAGAAGGAGAGGTATATGGACAGGTATATGGATGTATGGAAATTTACATTTGCATTTTATAAGCCACCCAACTGGTGTGGTCTTAGGTTTGTTGATCTCTGATATTTCAACAACTTTTGGTTGGATTGGTGGATTTTGATACAAATATTCAATGTAGAGGATGAAACAGACTTTGGTGACCCCCTGACCCAGCAGGTCAAATGGTTTACTGATTCACTTTTAAATCTCAACATCTACTTGATGAAAGTTTGTACAATCACAGTTCCTAGAATACGAAACCTCATGATTTGGGTGATCCTCTGACATGTCTGAATAACTATTACACTGCCATGACATTTCATAGGCATCCATGAATGAAGGAAAGATGAGAATAATGATTATCAGCTCAAACTTTAGTTATTGGATTTCTAACCAAATGCTTTCATAACTCACCTGTAGTTTGTGATTAGTGCTAATTAGCAAATGTTAGCATGCTGCCACACTAAAATCAGATGATTAACATTATACCCGCATGTTAGCATGCTGACATTAACATTTAGCTAAAAACAGCATTGTACTTAGGTACAGGCTCACAGAGGAACTAGCATGGCTCCAGTGTCATAATAATTTTGTTGTCATTCTCTTATTCTATTTTTGTCTCTCCCTCTGTTTTTGTTGATGCATTGTCGGCATTACAGAATTGTTCTCCTTCCTCTTGAAACTGGGATGATGCATCTCAAGGGGGCTCATCAGCAAAAATTGCCAAATAAATTAGAGAGAACAGATTGACAGAATAGATGGCTAGATAGATGACTAGATACATAATCAGCGTAGAGAGGGAGAAGAATTCATGAAGACTTTGTAGCTCTGAATAATAACCGACTAACTGACAGTGGCATATTCCTCAGAACAGGACAGATTAACAGCTGATTGGAGCTGGAGGCAGTCGGCACACAGCTCCACCTCGCCAGAGGAAAAACAGAAGACAGAGCTGGGCTATGTGTACATGACCAAACCGCTAACAACCTCCTGGCTGGATAAGACAAATTGTGGGGCTGATCAAATCAAGTCAAGTTTTTTTCTAAATCAATTTCCAGAGAAACATCTGTGACAAAGAGCTTCACAGACAATAAACAAAGATAAAAACAAGGACATAGTGTCACAGATGAGACGCAGAGAGTGAATGATGCTGGTTCAGTGTATTTGTCTGTAGATGTACCATATGCCTCCTAATGGGCACTAGGGGGCAGAGTGACTAATCGTGTGTGCGTGTGAATGAGTGAATAAATGAACGATTCTGTGAGTGAATTACTTTGTGGATCCACAAGAGGCTGTGCATCAAAAAACAAACGATAACAAAAAAGGGGACAAACAAGAACTAAAGCATCACGAAGTCCAACAGATGGGGCCAGAGTTCGTGTTTGGAGATGGAGAAGTTTTGTGTAGCTGCTTTCATGTGTGTGTGTGTGTGTGTGTGTGTATTTGTGTGCGTGTGACAGGATGAAATCACATTGCAACCCGCTGGAGAAATAAGTAAATGACAGACTGCAGGCAAGTAGATAAAGGGAAAAGAAGGGCTAGCAGCTGATGCTGTTGAGGGAGGAGGCATTGTAGTGGAGGGCAGTCAGACGGACTCCTAAAGTGCTTCTTGGCACGCCTCAGTGGAAAGAGCCGGCGACTGAAAGTGCTCCATCGCATTGACATTTTGTCATCGAGAGGGTGGAGGACATTGTCCATAATAACAGACTGCGACATCGTTTTCTCCACCACTACCCTGAGTGAGTCTGGTTCATCCCTGCGGCAGAACTGGCTTTTCTCACTCCTCACAAACTTGTTCAGAAATGAGTGTCCCCAGAAATGATCCTGCGAACTGCCTACAGACACCCTCAATCCTGTCACGAAAGCTTATGGACTCTGACAGATGCAGGATTAGTGCTGAACCAACTGGTCTGTTAATCGATCAGTAGAGAGTTAATCGACTTAAAAAGATATAAAATGAATTGATTAATCCTCTAAGTCATTTCTACAGCAATGATTTGAGTCCATAGCCACACCCCCACGTCTGTGAGGCTGCGCCTTGACAAAGCAGAGCTAGGAGCTAAAAGCTAATGTCAGCATGCTCAAATAGTGACAAGGACAATGCTAACATGCTAATGTCACCGTTCAACAATGCAGCTACTGTGGCAAAAAAAATCCAAAACCCTCAAACATTTATTGGTTACAGCTTCTCAAATGTGGTTCGCTGCGTTCAGCTGTCTGTTTTTTTATCATTTTCTGTTCTAAGACATTGAACATATTTTGGCCCTGGGCTGCTGTTCAAACAAAACAAGTTACCGGTATTTTGAAGACATCACTTTGAGCTGTGGTCAAGTGTGATGAACAGCCTTAAAATATGATTTTTCATTCTGTAGAATAAAGATTGAGTAAGTGATTGACTACCTGAACTGATAATGGAAATAAGCCTACAGAGGTTACATTGCTTTTTCTTTTGGTGTAATGTGTGAGAGCTTCAGTGACATTTCAGAACTGCTCTGGAGTCAGAAATAATCTTATTGGTTGGTTCAAACCTCAATGGTTGGAAGTAAAGAGTAAGTCCATGTTTTCCAACTAGTAAAGCCTGAATGGAAAAAAAGAATGTAATAAACAGCAATAAGCTTAATACATTTATTAATACATCAATTTAGGCAGATTAGCTCACTTGCTAAATTCATTATCTATTATACTTGTGAATGTACTGTAGTTTGAAAATAGAAGTCACTCATAATTTTCAGAATTGCACTTTTCCAATGATAGGCACTAAGTAGTAATAATCTGAATACATCTACAAAATTAGCCATTTTCAGTTTAAGCAATAAATATTCATGCAAACACTGTGTGTTTGGTTCTGTCACTGAGGTTTAACACAACCCAATTTATTACCTCCGCTTGAAGAACAGCCCTACCTCTGTGAAGCCTATGTCACCTCAGGAAGAATGGTCTGTTCAGTCATTTCATGCGTTTGGTGCCAGTAATCCAGTTTTCTATCAAAGTGGCTCCCCAGGTCCTCGGAGGGTTGGTCCTCCTCCACATGGTGCCTGGAATCAGGGGTTCCTTGTCCCATCAGAAATCTACCACCAAAGGTGAAAATTTATTGTGTTCCAGCCGGTTCGAGCTTGCAAATGTATTCCTATGCCCCCAGGACAGTTTTGTCTGCATTGGTAAGCAGCCTCTGTCTTCCATCTATCAGCAGTGATGTCACACCAACAAACAGCTCAAAGGTGAATATTTCTGGAATTATTTAAGACCAAGGAAAGGAGCTCAATAACAATAGCTTAACATAAAATAACTACAAACATTAAGTCACGCAGTATAAATTTTAGTCTGAGTAATCAATAATTCATTATGAGGCATAACTTCAGAAAAATAAACTGTAATAGTCATTAGCTCGTCTCTCATTCACTATCAGGGAATGCTGATTGTGGATGCTGTGCTGTTTTTTAAGCTGTCTAGAAATGTTTCAGGCAACGATTCATGAATATTTTCATTAAGGATGAATCTGCCATTTATTTTGTGGTTAATCGATTAATGGTTTCATCTATAAAACCTCAGAAAACAGAGAAAAAATGCCTATTACAAGTTCACAGAATACTCAGCGAACTCTTCAAATTGCCTATTTTGTCTGACCAACCGTCCAAAACCCAAAGATATTCAACATGCAATGATGTAAAACAGAGACAAGCTGCAAATGTCTCACATGTTACAACCTAGAACCAGTGAATATTTGGTATTTGTGCTTTGATAAATGACCTAAATGATGCATTGCTTATTGAAATTACTGTAATTTTTTCTGTTTTGACCAACAACCAATACTACTGCTCACTACAATATATAATAATATCTCCTGAACTGACCAGAGCAGTGTTCATGTGAAAATGCCTGCAGCCACTCTCCTGTCAGCGAGCGTCTTTGCCACCAAGTGTCACTGTTGCTACACTGAGCTGTTGCCTCGGAGTGCTTATCATGTGTTGGTCTGTACAGAGGCGGAGGGGGTGGAGAGAGATAGACAGTCACAGAAAGTGAGAGAGGCAGCTGCCGGGCAGATCATCAGTCTGTCTCTTACTGTAGTTGTCTTCCTCCGCTCTCAGCCTCTGCCTCTCTCTCCCATGGCTCTGCATGCCCCAGAAACAAGGTAGTTCCATCTAATTGCTCTAATGGCATCCCATCCTCATTAGACTCTTGACCTTGGCTGTGCATGATAAGAGTAGGTCAGTGTGGATTAGAAGTGGCCCCCTAGGTCTCCTCCGCTCTCCCAGTTACCAGTCAATACCTCTGACTCAATTCACTCCCCTGAAAAACACAAGTACTTCCCCTATTTCAAACTGAGCACCGCGACAGTGTAGATGGTATTGTTTTCACCTTGTGAGTTGTGTGTGTGTGTGTGTGTGTGTGTGTGTGTGTTTCCTCATGGCAAAATGTGATCCTGGAGACACCTACTGCAGCAGGAACTACCACAGAGGTGGTGTTGAGTAGGTGAGCAGGTGCTTACATGTCTGTGTGTGGACAGATTTTAATTTAGAAACTGCTGTAGTTTGTGCATCAGAGACCACAGATAAGTTGACATTTTAACTGTGAATTTTGATTTTGATTGTTTTTCCATGTTCTGTGTTACTGTAGAAAAAAATACTATTGACGCCATATCAAATATTATTATTAGTATAAGCCTCACACATCCAGTATCAGTTGGGCTATACTATATTTTTATAGGTATGAATGTGCTGCTTAGTGGTTTACACCAATGAAAACACTGATATCATTCAGCATTTTTAAGCTTTCATTTTATGTTAGCATTTGGATCACTAACAATTTTTCTGCCAATTATTTAGATTAATGAAATAATTGTCTATAAAATGTCTAAACGGTGAAAAATGCCCACCATCGTTAGTCATAAAGCATAAGGGGATTATTTTTATTTAATGTTTATTTGTATAGGAATAACCCATGCCACATGACACTGCAATTTCTCATACATAGATGAGCCTTTAAAGTACATCATCATGTCATCAAATTGCTTTTTTCCCACCAGTGGTCCCAAAAATATTCAATTTATTCAAGAAATAAAAGCAGTAGATCCTCACAACTGAAAAGAATGAACTAGGTAATATTGGGCTATTGGGCATGAAAAGTAAATGACTTAAATGATAAACTGATAATGAAAGTTGCTGCCAATTCATTTTCCTTGAATTGACTAATCAATCAACCACTTATTTCAGCTCTAGTTATTGGCTTACTGTATTGTTAGTTGATTGTCTGGCATTATTACTATTGGTAAGATGGTCATCGATTTTGTTTAACCTGTTAGATATAGATACCAAAATCAGCAGCCATACAGTATTTATGTCTCCATAATGTTGCATGTGCAGTTTATGGAAGAAGTCTTTGATGACAATGACCAGAAAAGGACCTTCACGGATTTTGTAAGAGATACAATACAAAGAGCTGAGCATCTGCAGCCTTTGATTTTTGGATTTTGACAAAACCCAAACAATCAGGTCAAGATCTGTGCTGACTGAAGAAGTGATATCAGCCTCTGGAAGAAATGCAAAGTGATTTGTTCCAATGATTGTGAAATGCAAATGATACAAACAAAGGCATTTGGGCACAGAAATGTCGATAATAGGACAGGTCATATAATAAAGTGATGGAAAGAAATGGTGGCGCAAAACCTTGAAGTGCTCACTGAAATGATTCCTCGCCGTGGGATATAATATTCACACCTTTTCCAATTCGTACCTCATCTCAGCTCTGTTTGAGGGGGTGGAGGCCGGCACAGCGAAAACTGTGGCAGAAAGACAGACATAGACAGAAAATGTTGAGTTGTACCCCCTCAAGACAAAATGTAACAACTACATGAAAAAGGACTGCACTGGAGTATCTCTGCAGGCAAAACAGCAATAATTCGGTTCCATAAGACCGTTATTAGGCTCCTATCCACCTATGCAATTACACTTAGCCCAGCTAAGCTCTACGGGAGAAACCACTCCCTCGTTCTGCCTCATCTTCGACGTCCCTAGAGGCTATGTGTGCGCGCACACACGTCTGTATGTGTGCATATACAGGGCACCAGTAGTAGTAGTTGTAGTGTCTGTGTTGGTCTAAGTATGTATGAGAGAGAAACAACGGCAGCCACACAAAGACAAAGCGAGACAGCGAATCAGCGCGACTGAGCCGGGCTGCGTCAAAAGACAACAAACGGCACTTTCATCCCTTCAAATTCAGTCCCTCAGAAACAGAGTGCCCTGCAATCCTACCAGCACTTCCTGTTTGCAGAGGTACTCTGCCACTGAGTGCTTTGAGGCTTGTGGTAAACAAGTATTAATATGCTACCTCTGCTAGAAACTCCAGCTTAATGAAGGGTTTACTTCCTCTGACCAGCGCTGATGAGGGACGTGATGATTAAGAATGGTTGTGGCCTCTAGCTATCATTATGTTATGGCTGACCCTTTTCTTCTCACAGCAATGTTTTCAAACTCAGCATTAATTAATAAGCTGTAGTCATTCTGTGAAACCCAGGACGTAGCCAGGAGAAGAAAGAAAAAAAAAAAGGGAAGATAATATGGAGTCAAACAATAATGGGCTAAGCAATTTGAGAGACAATCAGCTGTAAACTTGTCAACTGTGCACTGGGGCTCCTGCTTCCTGCTGCTCTCAGGGAAACAGAGTATTGCACAGTGCTGCTCCTACAATCATGTGTTCATTTATTCATCTCTCTTTCCCCCATTTTCACCCATCCATTCACCTCTCCACCTTAAATCCATGCAGACACTCTGTAAGAAGGATATTCAAGTGAAAATGTCACCAGCAGAATAGGAAAGCTCTTATTTGTGAAGCAAGACCAGATGATAACACATTAATAAGACTAGTTTTTAAATATTTATGATGCAAAGATGTTTTAAATATGCTCAATGGCGTGCCAGTCCTTAAATTGTGTTTTTTCACTTACTCCATATTAGATTGAATTTGCATCAGTGCTTTTATTGTTTATCTCTTCTTCTTCCTTCTTCTTCTTTTTCTTTTTTTTTTTGGAGACATCTGGGATAAAAGCAAAATGCTTCAACAAACAAGAGAAACGCTGCCTCGTCTCATTATATCAAATCAACAGGGAACAAAACTGTCTGAATAAATTACATCTCAGCAGAAATGACATAAGAAAGTCCCTAAACAAATACCAAAAAAAAAAAAAAAAGAATTATCACTACCATCACACTGTATCAGAGGAGAAGTGAATCAGCTTGCACAATGGTTTATGGCAACAAACCATGAAGCAAGATGATATCCTTGTTCAAAGAAAATCAATTTTGGCTGAAAATGATAGAACTGAAGGATACTTTCAGTTGGGAAATTCTCCATCCCTCATGCTTTACGTTTCAATCCCCTTCTCTCTCCCTCTCTCTCTGTGCCAGTGTCAGATTCAGTTGCTGTGAGATTTTTTTCTTTAACTGTTATGCCTTTTCTCCATCTTCATCTCCCCCAGTCGAAGACATTTCCTATCATGCAAAAGGGGAGAATTCAACACAATTATCAACACGTTAAATCCATTTCGCCATCTTTCACGTTTTTTTTGGAGGCGACTGCGCGACCATTTAAGAGTCTTCTCTGAGCATTCAGTCGCACGTCGCTGGCAAAGCAGAAATAAATCAAATCCATCCTCGTCTGCCTCTGGATGGTGAACCTTTTGATACCTCACAGAGGGGAGGAATATTAATAGTGTGGGAAAGGAGTAAACAAGCCGTGAAAACAAGGGAGGAAAGAGTAAACCCTTACTGGTTGATTACAGCATAATCTATATGTGCATGTGTGAGGCAGGGGGTTTCTTTGTGTGCATGTGTGTTGAAGGTGTGTGTGTGTGTGTGTGTGGAGGGGAGATGGACAAACCCAGGGGTCCGTTTATCTAAGCTGACAGAAACAATTTACAGCACTGCCAAATGGGGAGTAAGAGCCCCTCACACAGAGTGAACTGGAGGCGAACCAGACAGAGAGCAGAAACAGTGTGGCATTAAGAAAGAGCCCTGCAACACTCTGCCGCCACTAACAGCACCAGCCAGGGAAGAAAATCTGGCTCCGGCAATCTCTGGCCATGATTGACCCACCCATCCATCCATCCATCCATCCATCCATCCATCCATCCATCCATCTCCACATTTTAGATTCTGTTTGTTGGCCTTTTGGAATTTGAGCAATTTAAATAAACGACAGCCCATTGGCCAGTTGATTAGTTTTTGCTGCAGATCTGGATCAAGGGTTTTTCTTTTTTGTCCGACACAATATTTATTTTGATGCAGACTCAAATCTAGATGAAAACACGGAAAAAAAAACTCCCCATGCACAGCCAATATTACCGATCAGGTGCTGGTTGGCCGCAGGAACATCTTAAGTGAAAATCAAAAATTAACCACCAGACACTGAGATGACTCCCTCAGTGAAAACATGTTCTGTAAGGGCTGGTGATCATTTATCTACTCTGACAGATAAACATTATTGATTGCCTGTTTTCAGTAGAGTCACATCATCATGATATTTTGTTATATTTGTGCCCACATCAATGATTCTGAGCAATTTTACATATAATATGAAGCATGGAAATTCATTCTTAACCTTGGAAGATAAACTTTTCGTGAGCTTTAAAAAGCATAAAAATATACTTGCATGCTTAAGACTGTGAGATGTAGCTAAAAGCTCAGAAAAAGCTAGTAAGCAGACCTTTGAGTTGAGATTATAGAATCAAGCTCCATGTTCAAGCCAACATGAAAGAAACGTCCTAGAAATTAGATCCCAACTGATTCTGGAGGCTGATAAAAAAAAAAAAAAACATGAAGAAACTGAAGGTATTATTTATGGCAGAGTTGTTGTGAATGCTGATACCAATATATCTGCAATAAGCTCACACTGTCGCACATGTGAGCCTGGCTGACAACACTATCCTTGACAAGACAGGGCTTCAGACCTCCACTTGTTAACGTGACTGTCCCACTGTCAGGTACTATGGTGATCCAGTTCCTTATGCAGATGAAGACTGAGGTGCAGTTAAAAGCTGGTAAGTGGACCTTTAAGTCATGACAGTCTGGCGCAATGTGTAAGAGTGGAGCACAGCTGATGGTGCCACTCAGTTTGATTATTCTGTATGTGATTTTAAATGTTGTGATAAATGTATTGGAAAAATGCAGTTCAATGTTGTTGATCTCGACCATTTCATCGAGCTCAGTGCTCTAATGTGAAAATCCCACATTCTGAGGATTACACAGACGTAGAGATTTGAACAGAGGTCAACACTTAAAAGGGCCTTGTGGAGTTTTCTCGTAAACAAACAAAAGCTGTGTTTATTCAGTGTTACTCATTAAAATGCACTGTGTATATCCTAGAGGTCTAAAAAATGTGAAGTACATTTCCTTCCTCATAAAACCTTTGCAGTGCTGTAGTAATTCAAATCCAGCATTATTTACATGCAAGCTTACTTGCGTGCATTGTTCTTCCCTGCCTTTGTTGGAGCATTTTCCATTTTTTTGGCATGTTACCACCACCTGTTGATCAGTGTAATGTGCGGATGTGTGTCCTTGTGCACAAGATGAACAAAAAACGGGGACCCACTTGTACAGTTAGTTTCATGGAGCTGGTAGAGGTCAAAGACTTCGCAGCGAAGCTTTAACTTTCAATGTGAATGTCTAATATAAAAGCAGGGATGACTTGGGCAAACAGTTTGTTTTCAGTGGATGCTTTCATGAGCTGGGCCAGTGTTTATACAGGTTAAAGATCTGGGAGATGAACTGAATTCATTATAGAGAGAAGCTCTACAATTAAAAGGCTATCATTGCTCTAAGTGGTTTCCAATAGATCAAAAGTTGAATTACGACCTGCACAACAAACTAGGCTGCAGTTAAAAGTTACCAGAGAATAAGACAGGAACAGATTTCAGCGGGAGGAGTCGGCGCCCCACCAAACAGCCTTTGATGAAACAGGACATCCTAGGATCAGCAAAGAAAAGAGCTGTACGGGAGTCTGCATGCAAGCGATGGGCGCACTTAAGTTAAAGGCCAAGACCAGCTTCACAGAATAATGAGCAAAAATACATATATGATGCATCACAGCAGATGCTGGCAAAAAATGCATGATTAACACTGCGTCTGGTGGAAATAACGGCCAAGTTTACAATGTCAGCTTCTCTCACATCCTCTTCCCACGTCACTAACAGACACCCACACACACAAACACACACCACACAGGCAAATGAGCTGCACCAGTCAATATCACAGGCTGAATCAGACCTGGACAAGGACAGAGCAGAACAGGGTTGACAAGATGAGACTCGTCCTGAGTAGAATGAAATACACTATCTTAAAATAAAATAGAATCCCTCTACACAACAGGACAGACAGCACTAGACAACTAGAATAGAACAGAGTATAACAGATGAGAATAGAAGAGTAGCAATTATCGTCTTTCTTTCTTCTAACGATTAATCTACTGATTATTTTCTCAATTAACTGATAAGTCCTTTGATCTAAGAAAAATAAATAATCTGAAAACAGTGAAAACTGCCTGTTACAATCTCTAAAAGCCCAAATTCATGTTTGTTTAAAAAGCTTATTAAGTCTGATCTACAATTAGAAATGAAAACAATTCTATTCATCAGATCAGCAAATCCTCACAACGACAATGAACAAGGGCATGTTTGTCAGGCTTCAAGTTTTTGCTTGAAAAATTACTTGAATGATAAATAATCAATGCTGATTAATTTTCTGCTAATCAACAAATCAATTAGTTTTAGCTATATATTAGAAATAAACCAAACTTTTTCACATCAGCACCTCTGACACAAATTAGACCACAGACCCATGTTTGATAAGGTTTTGCTCTAGGGCCCCCACCTGATAAGATTCTTTCCTTCAGATGTTTTATTACAGAAAGTTTTCAGACAGAAATAGTCATACATCCTGTCATTGTGCAACTTATGGATCAAATTATAGTGAAATAAATTATTCCCCTTTTTGTTGGGGACCCCCAGGGATCCTTAAGGGGGTTCCTGGGGTCCCTGGACCCCACTTTGAAAACCACTGCTTTAGACTATTATAGGACAGGATAGTTAGAATACAATGGGGCTGATTTATCTATTAATCTAAAGATCATTTTCCAATTGTATAGCCTGTGAAATGAAAAATACCTTTCACAAATTCTCAAAGATGACGTCTTCAAATGTCTTGTGTTGTTAAAACAAGGGTCCACAACCTAAATATATTCAGTTCACAGTGAATTACCACAAAAACCTCACATTTCACAAACTGAAACCATTTTCCTGATCGACTAATCGTTCCAGCTGTAGTGCACAACAGAAGAGAACATCTCAGAATATTTTAGAGCAGACTGTAGTATAAAAGACTAGAGCAGAACATAATAGAGTAATAATTGGCAGCAGTGGTTCAGCCTGCTAAATTAAATAGCAGACTGTACAAAAACTAGAGAAACACTGCTCGTGGGTGAAGAATTGTTTTGAGAAACTTATATATTTTCAGCTCTCTATTACAGTTTTCCTCTGTGTGTAACAAATGACACTTCAGTGAGTGTCGGCAGGGTCACTGCAGCCTCCGGTTACACTGCTCAGACTAATGGAGAGAAAACAAAATACTGTCAGAAGAGGGTGAAAGGGTCTTTAAGTGGCCTTGTCTTTCTCTACCAGTCTCCAAAGCTTCAAATTACAGTGCACATGATTACTCGTCGTTCTCTTTAAAAAAAAAAAAAAAACCCAAAACAAAACAAAAAAAAAAAACCCAAAAAACAAGAGCACACTCTGCTTCACATAGCCAGTCCACTTTCTCTTGCATAATAACTTGCCTGAGGGAAAACCTGGCTGTGGGAGGTAAAGCTTGGCATTTTAAGATATCCAATTCAACAGAAGCAGGCGTTCCATAAAGAAATCAGTACATTTTTACACGCACACTAATGCTTTGATGTTAATGTGATTATGAGAACGGTGAGGTAGACTCGCTGCACGTCACGTGAACGTGTTAATCTAATTATGTTGCTTCAATTAGGGCCATATTCAGAGCATTAACACCAGCATTAAGACGTCAAGTGCTGCAGTTTATTAAACATTTGTACAGATGTTGCTGCTATTCTGAGTCACACCCATTGTGTCGTTCACCACAAGTTTTGACACTTGCAAAACACACACCGGGCTGTTAACTTTTACAGCCCCTATCTGTATTTACATCCATCCCTCCCGCCTCGAGGCTTTGCGCTGAATAATTTGTGGGGAAGTTGCAGGGAGGGAATTAATGTAACAACACTACGAAGGAGAAATGATTGGCATGGATCCTGTGCTATAGGGGCAGCAATTATGTGACAAATCCTTTGAATTAAAAATCGCAGTGTGGATGATTGAGTGAAAATATTAACTTCGACTGCTATGCATTTAAACAGCTCACTGAAATTCTTCTCATAATCCACACAGAGCAACAAATCATTGTGTGCACATAAACAGTGTGAGACAAAACCCACTTGATAAGTTTGTGTAAATCAATAAACCTCCTGCACATGAATGAAAACGTCTGTGGAGGAGTTTGTGCATCTCTTCCATTTCTACTGCGGTAATGGACTAGAGGAGCTATCGCAGCCTTTTAAACATTTATTTTTTTTTTGCCTGGGAAGCAGTTTCAGCATGAATAAATTGTGCCATTCAGATCATGAATACAGAGGGCTAGTATGGAACAGCTTTGTACCAAAAATCCTCTGGAAGCATATCGTTGCTGGAGAGGTTTGAGGAAGTGCGACCACAGGCACAGACAGAACATGTGGAAATTTATAGTACATGCATGTGTTAAGACAAAATCAATAGGCTCTTCATAATAGGAGTAGATAATATGGATGTTATGTCTCATACATGGTACATTTATATATTAATTTAAAATAATGCTGTCAAGTTTTTGTCAATGTAATGACTGAATCTTTTTAATAAACACATCTTCCAAGTTTCTAAATTTTCCTGCTGCACTTGGTTAAGGTTGGGGAAATGTAAAATGCTCTGTTGTGTCAAGGCCCTGCTGTTTATAACACAAGCACATCAAAAAACAACTGGCTGTCTCAGTGTCTTCTGTCTCTTCAGGTAATCCCAGACTGACGTTGAGATCAGGGCTGTGTGGAGGCCAGACCACCTGCGGCAGGACCTCCTGTTCCTCTTGTCTCTGAACAGAGTTCTGTATGACTTATGACTGGTATGTTGCAGAATGAACGTGTAGCCGATCAGACGCCTCCTTGACTGTACTGTGTGATGGATAAAAATCTAAAAGTCTAAAGTGCCCAACAATATTGTACATTGGCTGCTGTTATTTGTCAAAACTAATTAGTAATATGCAGCGCAGCCTCTCACAGAGTTAGGAACACAGTCAAACTTAAATATTATAATACATTTAAATAAATAACTCAATATCAAAACATTAGATTACAATGTGGAAATCATTATTGGTGCTTAATGAAACACTTTCAGAATAGCCTTTATTTAATGAGAATATAATAAACAAACAAGCAGGATAATGATTTTTTTTTTTTTTTTTAATTAAGACTTCCTACATTTTAGCTCATCCACTAAGTTGTTTGCTTGCAGAGTTTTTCTCCTGGTTGTCTGACAACTATATGTTGATGACATGACCCGTGAAGTGGCACACAACCCCTGTTAAACCACAAATTGTTGTTTTTACACTATGGTTTTGTACAGATTTAAAAAAATTAGATATTACTAATTAGTGGTGATGAATCTTGTTACCTTAAGGCAGAGTCAGGCTTAGAATCAGTTTCCCCCTGATCCCAGTCTTTATGCTAACCATTAACAGGCTCTAGCTTCATCTTGAGCATACAGGCCAGACAGTGGCATCAAGTCTTTTCATCTAACAGCAGGAGAGCAAATCAATCTATTTCCTACAATGTCAAGATATTCCTTTAAAAAAAAAGGAATATCTTGACAAAACATTCAAGATAAACACTTTGAAATATTGTTGTATTATTGAGCCCAATACCAATATCAGTATAAAAACATCTGATAATGCTATATCAGCCGATATCAGTTTAAGATTTTTGATTAGGATTCCTTTATTTAATATTTTTAATTATTGTTATCATGATGTGTACTGGAAGATTTTGCAATGGAAAAATAAACATAAATAAAAATGACAACATAGTCGACTCTCTCTCTCTGTCTCTCTCTCTCCCTCTCTCCATTATTAACCTCATGAAGGCAGGATCAACTGTATTATACTGCATTAGTTTAAGCAGGAGGCATCCAATCACATGATACTGTATCATGTATCCCAATATTATACTGATCAATTCTTCAGCCCTACTTCATAATGATTGATGTGAAGATATGTGTTATGAACAGCTGCTGAGCTCAAACGAATGTGCTGCAGTTCAGTTCAACCACCTAATATGAATGGAAAGAGAGAAAATCAATAATAATGCTAATGTTACACTATACGCTCTCATCTGCATTTGTGGCCACAGGTGCTGAGCTTTGACGCTCACAATTCACGTTATACGCTGAGAGGTGTGAGATGAAACGTTATGCAAATGAGCCACTGAGTCCTGTGACCTTCATCCCACAAAGCCACTGACACTCATGCTTCATTTTGATCAGGAAATGGTTTATTATATAAAGCTTTTTTTTTTTTTTTTTTTTTTTTTTTAAAGAAAAAAGAGAATATGGGAATGATTGACTTAAAAATGGAGCAGATGGTAAACAAATCAGCGACCTGGATTCCAGAGAGGACGAAATGTACAATCTGTGTTAATTCTCCCATTTAATTATAGACCACAAAAAAAAACAAAAAACATCTTGACAGGAGGCTGGGGTGAGAAAATCCAAAGCCACCATTGTTTGCTTTGCTGGTTCACAAGTGCTTCAAAGTTCCTCAATGAGCCTTTAGGTCCCACGCACTGCAGCAAGATTATCTTTAATGGTAATCGTGTGGGTGCCACCGGCCTGGCAGGGTATGCATAGGAGGGAAAATATTTAATAAAAGGGTTTCTCTTGGCTCTTCATTTCCATTTTTATAACAAATCGTCAGCTTTGCCCCATGTAATGAGGGTATTTACTCTGTACAAAAGAAAAGGGAGATTAGAGCATCACAGGATGGGATTATAAAAACCTGAGACCACAAAGACAGCCAATCACTTCCAGAAAATCCCTCAACATCTTCAAGCTTTCATCTGCAATGTCCCTGTTTACTCTCCACAGTCCTTTATCCTTCTGCTTCTCTTTGTTTCTCGTGCTCTCTCTCTCACTTCTCTTCTCCTGCCTCTCGTGCACATGTTTCCTCTTTTGCTTCCTTTCTTTAAATAAAAAAGGACGTGAGGAAACTCCTGTTATTATCAAATACATGAAGTGAGAGAAACCGATGACTCCTTGTTAATAGCTTTGCATCTCACGTGTGACCGTGTGATGCTTTCTGGCTTGATTCTGTCTAACACACTGATTGTGAGCCTGCTACAAACTGGCCAGTGAAATACAAAGTCACTTAGGTACAAAGGAATGTCAAGGACACTGAAAAACCACAAGCTGAGGCAGTGATAGCAAAATGAAAAATTGCCTACAAAAAAAAATACCCAAGAGAAATGGATAAAGAGAAAACAACTCCACTCTCTGACTGCATAACCCATCCAGAGGCTAAGACAATATCAAGGCAATTTCAGTTCAAATTTAAACTGCCCACTTGTCCCTTTTCCATGAAGAAGATAGAATCTGAGAGCACTGGCTTTGAGGAAAGGTCACAGATTAGACCCTGTGCTCAGATGATACACAGTGAATGGCAGCACAGTGTTGCTACCTCTGCCTCAAATCTTTTTTTTTCTGCAAATTGATGTGGGAGAAAAAGCCAATCCGCTCTGATACACAAACTAACTAACCGTGAAACAAAGAAAGATACAAATGAACATTATGTCGTCTTTTCATTTCTGTCCTAACGATTTATGAGTGAAACATATTTTTTCTCTCAGTAAGGGCAGGGATCATGATATCCTGAGAAATTTCCTCTTATTAAAAGGAGGCATGAACAGGAAAAACATTTATTGTTTATGAAGATGTTTTTGGTTTTACATAAGAAAATCTGAAAACTCTCAAAATGCATTTAACTTAAAGACTGAACAAGCCATCAAGGGAAACAGGAAACATGTGCCAGATATTTTTCATTCAAGTAAAGTCAGTAGCTCATAATAAAATAACAACAGTCTTCCAAAGTGTCAGTATCATGCAAAGTTAAAATGTATCCTGTTGACCACCATAGTTGTGTTATGGATGAATGTCTGGTGAACAAGTCACTGTTTTGTTTGGATCTCACATTGTACCACAGAGTACTGTGGCTGCGGGGGGTGATGCAAATATACAGTGAATGTAAATGGAATCATTTTAAAGGTCCCATATTTTTACACTTTTTCTGTGTTTTATCTGAAGTGTTGATATCCATAAGAAAATATATTTGTGGTTTTTTGAAGAACCAAAAATCGTCCTAGTGTAGTTTTACATCTCCTCTCTCAGGCTTCTCTCTGGAGCTGTAGTCACAACGGGTGAATGAGCCAATCAGAAGAGAGACACTGAGCCTCCAAAAAACAAATCCTGAGAGGTTGGATGGTGGGTCCAGATTCCCCAGGGTGGGGCGTGGCTGAGAGCAGTGACTACTTTGTTGTGACATCACAGAGTTACAGAAGTCCTGACGGCTTGTTTTAAGGCTCAGTTTCTGAATACAGGCTGTGTGCATTTCTCTGTGGACTGAGGCTTTGATACTTTCTCAATATTAATATAGAACCTAGACCTGCTTTATAATCAAAAAACACATTGAACTTTACACAATATGGGAGCTTTAACAATTAACAGTTAGTGGGAGTAAAGCCACATTTATAGTAATTTACAGTAGCTGTGGATTAAAGTGTTATACTGTGGATATTTTGGTTTTGCTCTAATTGTTGAGTGAAGGCAACAAGAAATAAACTGAAGATGGGCTTATTTTCTCCGTTTTAATCACACACTTTATACCGTAAGTGCAGTTCTACAAGTGTATTATACCTCATCATAAATAGACACCACACAGTAAATGAAATAATATAAACAAAGGAACAGAATTAACACACAATGTGGCCTGATCATATATGATACATGCATCTAATATGCATCTATTTATCAAAACTTATTCCATATGTATCTATAGTGTGACTCCTGTTAACCCCTTACATAACTTAACATCTGCATTTATGGTGAGCGCTGTAGCTATGCCTCAACCAAAAGTTGGGTAGAAGAGAACAGCAATACAATTGGCTTTGCATGAGTTTTAAAGGGAAAGAAAGGAACTGTAGCCTGTTTTTTAGGCCTCAATTATCAATGTGTTTTAGTGAGAAACAGCTTGTTTGCTTAGAAATTTTATACATTAAAAAAAATCCTTCCAAAAAAATCCAGCTGTACTTTCACCCAATTATCACTGCAATCTGTTTGCATGAGTTCTACTTTATCAGCAGTAGATCTTAACTCCCTCATTATAAAATGAACAAGATGCTCTTAAACCTCAGCATTTCATTCTCCAAGCATAATCCTCTTCTCTGTACTCCACACTCTGCAGCATCAACACTGTGCACTCTCTGACCAGGTGTCAGGCACGAAGCTTCGTCCGTTCTTTGAGCAGCACATTTGGGTGCAGAATCTTGTTATCGTGGGATTGCTGTGCACGAAGCCAGCTTGGGTGAGGAGGATGTGACAAAGAGGGAGTCACTCTTCAGTCTGTGTATCTCAGCAGGACGCGCAGGCATCACACAAAACCAATCACTTTGTAAATGAGATCAGTAGGAAGCTAATAATACATCCACTCCAGTGTCATTGCTTCAGACGGTCCCCCACCGCAGGTGTCCACAAACTTTTTTGTCATCTACTTCCAGTAAACAACAGATAACACCCGTAGTAAATCTACCAAAGAGGGATGACAGGTTTGTTGCTCTAATTTTTTTGTTCTGTGCTGACCATGACGGAGAGACAGCAGCAGGAGCAGCAGTACAGGAGTTCATCTTTTTTTTTTGTTGTCCCTTATGATAAAATCAAGGGAGAGTTATGGATCTGCACCGGTGGCTCATCTGTCTGTCACTCAGTGAAACACAATATCTAGGACAACACCAATAAAATCTGATCACAACTTTGGGGAATGACAAGCCTCATTCCTCACTCCTGCCATATTAGAAATTGCACTGATTGGCCAAAGAAGCACATCATGCATTTTCTCACCCTAGTGTGTAAGAAACATGAGGACACACATTTTCTACCTCTTGCCCCATTACCGCTCAGCCTCATTGTGTGGGGCAACATGTGAACTTCGTTTGTTGATGTACTTCTGCACAGCACAGCTGCTCCTCCTGTCTCTTCTCCTGCAGGTTTGTCTTCTCTGTTCTGTCACTGACTGCCACTGTTTCCACAAATCCAAACAAACAGCAACTCAGAGAAACAAACGGCTGCATTTGACGAGTGTAATCCATCATTTTTACCTCCATCCAGGAGGTTTTGTGACATTTCTGTAAAATTGAGTGGAATAACATGAAATTTGCTGTGTCTAGCATCGGGCCAGACTTTGTCTGCCTTTACACACGTTCAGTATAATGTTGACATGGAAAGGAGGTGGGGAGGTTCACTCTCAATTAACTGGTGCTGAAATGTTAATCAATTAGACAACTGAAAAAAAATTATTGAGAATAAATTTAACAGTTAATTAATTGTTTGGACCATATCTTCTAGAAACTACATTTATATAGTGCAAATTTATTTTGCCCATTATTTTTGGGGAAAAAAGTTTTGTTGTCTTGAATTTGGTTCCTGACAATGTATTTTATAGTAAACAAATAGATATTGTATTGCAACAGCAGATACTATAGGAAAACAAATAAAATATGTGGGTGAACATATTTTCTTACTTGGTGGATCCATTAATGAACAGCATTTCCTTTTTACACTGATAAAGAAAGAAAGCAAAAATTTCAGGCAGCATAATGTTTCTTACCAAATTTATTTTCTGTTGCAAATTAATAACATTTTTTATACGAGACAGGCTTGAAATGTTGTCACTGCTTTTTGTTCTGTCACTGTAGACTGAATATTTTGGGCTTTTGGTCTGTTGCAAATAGACTAAAGAAAATCAGTTGCTGTCCTGCAGTAAATTACAGCAAATTCAAACTTAAATATGAATGAATGACCAACGGAGCATTTCTGGAAATGCATAAGCACCTGTTCACATTGAGTTACAGAGGGTTTATGCTCCTCACATAGGAAAAGAAAACATTCACATTGTTATTGTGTTTGTATGTGTCCTGAACAGCAGTCAACACTGTTGGGACATAAATGGTCCATCTAACGCTTATCAGTTCAATTTTCCATACAAAAACTGAAAAATAGAAAATTGGAAAACTTAATTCAGTTTTTCTAATTTTCAGTTTTTTGTTAATCAGATCAATGTATGATTTGGATTTCGGTGTTGTTTTGCTAATTTTCAATTTGTGGGATGTTGGACAGAAAAATGAAAAATATAATGAAAAAAAAAGGTTTTATGTCTCAAGCAGCCTGAGAGAGTGGGATCCAAGTGCCCGACTCAACTTACATCTGATCCCAAATGAACTTCCGTCTGATTGGCTGGCTAGGACCACTACATCTGATCGTGGTCTGACACAGATTCAGCTGTTGGTTGTAACATCAGGTGAGTCACCAACTCATGAGGAAGACTCTGCATTCATGTAAATTCACAACATATAGCTTGAGCCATATGTTGATCCATATATCTAGTATTGCCCAGCTGTAAAGCTAAACAGGCTAGCCTATGATGCTAACAAGGCCCATAGCCTTTCTTGCAGTAAGTACATCCTACATAAAGACTTGCAGATGCAGCTGGTGCAAAGATTGAAAAGAAAAAAAAAACAAAAGAAAAAAAAACAAAAACCAAAAACAAATAAACATAAAAGTTAGACCATCAGCATAAAGTTGACGATCTGAGCAGTTTTCTCCCCTGCACAGGTAAATTCACACAGTGTGTGAGTCAGGAGGAACTGTTGTAACGCTACACAAAAACATTTACAGAACCACAGTTCCTGACTCACACCTGACTCACACTGATAAGCTTTACACAGAACAAAAATGGACTTTTGTGTGCCTCATCCTGTAATTTATGTTGTAGTATAGCAAACATGAGTGCACAGTTTTGCAGTTAATTAACATGACATTTAGAAACTTTATGTTGCCACTTGAAAGCTGCCAACATGTGAAGTTTCCTGGTTTACACTTACACTAACGTTTAAAAAGCTCTCATAATGGGATGAATGTATTTAACATGAAGGTGAGATTCAGTCATAAGCTGTCTGCGAAGTCATTTCCCTGTTTGCTATCAAGTACACACCCTTTGCTCTCTGCCTTTTTATTCTCAGGGTTTGAATTCTAGGTGTACAATGTACTGTAAGTGTGTTCCCATGGCGCAATCTCACAATGTGATGACGTGTAAATTACAGTATTGTAACAACACAAGTCAGTGTTGGCGCGAAATGATGATTTACCAGTGTCTGAAAACTAAATTTACTGCACACTGTAGAGACCTTTGAGTGTTAATTATCTGGGGAATAGCGTGATTGACTGATTTCCTTCAGTGTCCTTTAAAGCAAATAGTGCTCTCCCCCTCTCAAGGCACTGAAAGTATCATACTTGATCTTAAGCTCTCAGCAGAGAAGACATTCATTTCAGTCAACTGAGAGCGCTGAAGCAAACAGAGGGTCATGGGAAGTCAATAGTGAATATATGCCTCATTTATCCCTTTTAGACACAGAATATATACACACAGGCACAGTAACAGGAAGAGGGTTTATGTCAGAGCGTTAATTCGGTGATAAATTTATACAGGTCTGACACTTGTCTCAATTTGTGACAACGTTACTCAAGGCCACCAGTGAAGGCGTCAGTCTGCCTGTGTAATCCTGTCCCCAAAATGTCAGTGTGTGTGCACACTTACAAGGCTGTCTTTGGAAAAATGAAGAGACCACAGTGGAGGGAGGCGGGTGTTGCAGATTGCTGCATTTGAAGCAGGGAAGAGGGAAGTAATGAGTGAAAACAAATAAGGAATTAAAACATGACATCTTCCTCTGCACTCTGATTAAAATAAAGCTATGTTATGTTTGCTGAGGGTTATATGATTGTATCCACATCCCTAAATACTGAAACCAGATGCTCAGTCAACAATAAAAACATTTCCTCGCTTTCTCATGGGGTTGATAGCACAGGCAAACACAAAGACAGTCCTGGAGGAAAAAAAATCACTGCTCTCAGACACTTACTGTTTGCAAACAACAAAAAGTCCATCTTAAATCTGGTGACACTGATGGTGGCCGCCTGCTGAAACAGCTGCGCTCTCCCCAGTATTAAATAAATGGAATAAAAAGGAGTCTGCATAATTTTTCATGTTGGTTAAGTCTTCATTCTTCAGCATTTACTTAGATGTGAGGATAAAGACAACACTATCAACTCAGACTACTAAACCTTTACCTCTGTTTATAAGCAGTATTTTGCATTTAATGACAATGATTTAATAATGTCATGCATGAATCACTGTATCATTATCTGGTACAGAACACGTAGCATTATTGTGGTATATACAATGTTTGAGCCAAGGTTCTTCTGGGATTGCTTGAAATGGGCCCATTAGTATGCTGCACCATTCAAAGGGCACAGCAAACATACTGTGAAAACTGCACACACAGTGAATACTGATGAATAAGATAGGAATTGATATTATACATAATATTAGAGACATAACTGTTTACTTTAACTTAAGAAATGAAAATGTTTAAAGAATTATAAAATCATATGGATGTGAAGTTGGTTTCATCTGCACTCTCTTGGATTTTTGGTTAAAACACTGGACACGAACAGAAATGAAAGCCCAGACACTAAACTATCCAAATATTAATAGAAAGATTCTTATTGATAAAAAAGGCCACAAGGCTCAAACAAAGTTGGCAAGTAGAATCATTCCTTATCCCAACAATACAGAGTCAAGATAACCTTCTATAAAACAAGACCAAGGGACAAAGGAATAAACACAGATTGGTCAAGATCAAGCGGCAACCTCTGATGCTGAAAAACGAAGTTAAAAACAAAGAAAAGAAAGAAACATGTTTACAGCCTGGTACAAAAACAGTTTTGGTCTCCATGGCTAATTTCCTCCTTCGTGACAACTGTAGGGGGTGAATTTTAACATAACTCAACTGTTTTCTTTAAGCATGAACAGGATGAGGAGACCAGTGGGCTTCCTTAACATAGAACAAGAGCACATTCATTTCAAATAATACAATCAATATCATAAGACAAACCCTTGACTTAATAAGCAGCCAACTAATGATTTTACTTCCACATTATGGTATTTGGTTTTCTATTACTTTCACGGTGCTACTCGCAAATACTTTATTCAGTATTTCAGTAAAGGTTGACATCTTCATCTCATCTCTATCCAAAAAAGAAAAAAAAAAAAAAAAAAAAAAAAGACCAATACCCTGCAGTTCACCTTTAATGACAGTAACTACCGGGTGTGACACAGATTGCTGCAATTTTCAAAATTCGTACTCCTTCTCAGAGTTGTAACTCACTCAAGTCTCACCACACAGACATGATGTGCATCGTGAATACACAGCCATAAATCAGCATCAGAGTAATCCAGTGAAAGTTGTCTGTACATCTATGCGTACACTGCAAACAGGACCTGTTAATAGCTATTAATGTATATTTCTAATAGTGTCAATTTGCCAAAGAGTTAACGAATATGCTAAAGCTAAAAAAAAAAGTCCCATCAACACGGTTGTCTTGATTTATATATATATAAAAAAATTCTGTTATAGATGGTCTTGATTTTTGTATGTATTTTTAATGGTTGATTTTTAACGGTTGCATGCTGGTTACATTTTCACAGTGTCTTCACAAATGTAAATGTCCTCTGTGGTTTCCAAATCTGCTACCTGACAGCATTCATAATTTCTGCCTTGACACATGCTTTTGTGCCAGAAGAACCGTGTGCTCCTTTTGCATTTGACCTACTTTTAATACAGTATGGATCCCATTTAAAATCCAAAGACTAATCTAATGCCTCGTGCGTATGCAAATGTCATCTACAGCATTACGGTATAACCCTATCCAAAAGTTTCATACCACTCAATTAGAAAAGGTCACCAGAACACTGTTCCAGGTCTCATTCAGTTTTCATTCAAGCATGTCTCAATTTTACACTTACTCTCTCCCCTCTATTTCCCTCAGTATTTACCTCCATAAAAAAAATTGCAAAATGTCACTAGAATAATAATTCCAGCTGCGGACTGAATGGCAGAGATGTCAGATTAATATGGGCAGGGACATTATGAAAATGAAAGGTTTCTCTGTATTCCTGTAGGTAGATTTTGGACTCTGGAAAGCAAAATAAAATGTTCAGTTAAGTCTGAATTTTTAAACAGTGCTTTTCATTTAAGGCTGCATCTGAAGAACAGGCGGTGTTTGAAGCAGCAGTCTGTGAATGTGGTGAGGGAGGAATCACACAGACCGGGGTCATGCACACAGCCACTGGGAGTCTCCTGAGAATTGAAAGGCTTGAACAATTTGTTTCTCTGAAACATGCTGGCTGCTGCCTTTTGTTAGTGGAACACTATGTTTCCTGATTTATAAATTTCTTCATAGACTGACATATTTGCTTATTAGCTTCTTTGTTCTTGTAGTAGCTGATAATGTTTAGCTACTGGTTGCCATGGCTGTTTTTTTACTTTAACCAGGATATTGATTGTTATGTTATCATTACTATTAGCCGTCTGTAGTCTGTATTGTTAATTGGAATATAAGTGTGTAGTAATATGGTTGCTATAGAATACATGTGTAGTGTTTTTTCAATTGATTATAGCTTTGTAATCTTTTGGCTGTCTGCAGCTTGCTAGCTGTCACACTGTTTTTGGAAGCATGGTTGTGCTACCTGTTTGCTTTCAGCATGGCTGCAGCTGTGCTCAGTGAGAGTATAAGTCTGGTGTGTTAGCTTTAAAATAGCATCACTGTTCTCACATACTTACATTTGTTCACTATGTGTGGCTTATATTAAATTATTGTGCAGCTAAATGAAAATAAACATACAGGGATACAGAGATTGAAGTCTACCTGCATGAAAATCGAAGGGTCATCATTTGTTTTCAGTGACATTCTTCATCTTATGCTTTTGTTAAAGTTTTTATTTTATTTTATTTCTTTAAGATTGTTTTGTATTTTGCCTTCATTTGAGAGCTGACAGTGTAGAGAGACAGGAAAGGTGGGGAGAGAGAACGTCCCTGCCAGAATCCAGCCCCGAACATTGTGTTTGTGTGGTATGCACCTGAACCATTAGGCTGTTGGGGAACCCCAAACTGAAGAAGATATGGAAACACTAATGAGCAGCCAGGAGCGGGAGATGTTCCTGAATTTCTGGTTGTGAAGATTTGCTAACCATATTTTCTGTGAGATGATTGTTTTGTTTGCTCCTACAATGTAGTCATTAATCTTGTCAGATTAACCATTACTGTATTATTCTAAATGTAATTTCATTTTCCTGAACCTATAGGTGTGATTTATCAGTGGCAGTTCAATCCTGTGATGGTTATGGTTGGCTAGAGTTGTCGTCATGTAGTTTTGACTAGATGTGTAATTATACCTGACTGTACCCTTATTAGACAGTGATTCAATCCAGGTTGGATCTGTGTAAAGTCAAATGTATTATCCATGTTTTATTATAAGCTAATGAGCTTATGAAGTTGTGAACAAGCTCTCTGATTTCATAGATTACTATGTTTACATGAAAAATGACACTGTTTAATACATCTAGGCTGATGCCTAAACTTGGATCAATATAACTGTTACCTTCACGTGATAAACACGTGCATACATAAATTGGTCTTTAAAAATTCATGTAACGGTCCGGGGAAATATGAAAATATGAATTTACAAGACATTCAAGTTCATGTACTTCCTGCATATTTTATTGGACTGGTTTTTAAAAATTCATTACACAAAATCTAATGAGCTCTGTAACATTGTGACAGGCACTTTTTGGGTCCTAGATTCATAGAAGCATCTTTCTCATAGTGTCATTTAAAGCTCAGGGTGTAATGACTGTCAGCCACTTCATAAAAAGAGGTAGTATTTACAGTTTGTTAAAATACATTTATACGTCTCTGGAGGTTTTAAAGGTCAATCCATAACTGTAATATTCTTGTATTCATTTGTACTGTTTTATAAAAGGAGAACAATCCACAACCAGGAAGTATTCTAAATTATAATTTACAAACTCTGGATACAAGTGTGTGATGTAATGTGAGGGAGGCAGTAAAATTTAATTAATCACACTTTCTCTTAATTAGTTACAAGGATTTGGCATTTCAGTGACATTTTGCTTCAGTTATTATGTATGTTATGTAGTCATCCAGGTGAGAGCGGATATTGACTTTTTAGTTACTGTTATCCAGAGATAACAATTTAATGACGTTATCTCCAGGTATTGCATATTATTTCCTAAAGATCACATCTTAAATTAAAATCAAATTGTCTGTGCATAGCAGGCTTCTGTACTTTATACTTTCTAATTTGGTTTGATCATCAGAAAGTGGATAAAATAAATAGGCCTGAACATAAAACTGCCATTGTGTTATAATTGATTAGATGATTAGATAATATTGGATGTCTTGAGTGTTAGGATTAATTATTTAAATCATTATCTCATAATAATGGGTCCAAAATATTATTAGAAAACCATCGTCGCTCTTGATTTCTTTAAATTGTTTTGGGTTTCCAAAATTCTGTGTATTTGGTCACTAGTGTCAGTTTTCATACCATGAACCTACATGTTTTATTGTCAGGCAAAATTTTGATGTAAGAATATTATTCCATAGGCTTTTAATGTTAAATCATGCAGGTTATTGTGTGGTGGTACATTGCAGTATTCAGCTACGATCACTTTCAGCAGCACAGTATCCTCTGTCAGCTGAAATATTAGTACAGGTATTTGAATTGTGTTACAGTATTTGAATAGTATTTGTCTCTATTCTTGCACGTCATCTGTCTCTTGTGAAATAATTAAGCTTTGAATAAAACATTTGAAATGTTGCTGAGCATAAAATCAGTCGACTGTTTTTTTGAATGTGACCGCTTTCTTGGAGATTTCTGACTCCCACTGTCCCCTTGAAGTCTGTATAATAGTAATTGTGTACAGATTTGCATGTCATCAACATGTCACTTCCCCAGGAATAATCTCCTGTATGCACACTCTGATCTGCGAGAGTCTGTCAGTTTACAGCAAACCCTTCATTATTCACCCCACACGTACAATTTCATATTTATCTTTGTATTTGCACACTTCCAAAATCCTGTGTCAGCCCGACTGACAGGATGTGACAGCTAAACATAAGTTTCCCGTGTATTTGAGGATGTGACAGAAACATATTTGGGATATGATGTATTCTGAGGCCTATGACATGTATGTTTTTCCATCAGCAAGTCAAACTCATTGAGAATGCTGGTGAATTTGGATTGTCAAATAAATCTTATTCAGCTCCTCAGAAACAATTATGTCTCAGGCACTATAGTCCTGATCTGATAGATAAATAATGAATAATGGAAACTAGTTCAGTTCAGAAGACTGTACTAAAAACGTTTGGCACAGGGCTGAATGATATTACAGACTGGAGAACAAACATACTTTGCAAGAAGACTCAAACTAAACAGGCACAATGATTTAATGCAAATGCAGTTTATATAAAAAGATAAAGAACCATGCATGTAAGATGACATTCTGTGCTAACACACGCTGCTCAGTATGACACTATGCTCTGCACTTTGTTTTTCTCACCAACAACATACTTATACAGAATGCTGTGCTTGGTTATTTAAAGCACAGCCTGCTTTTAAAACTTTTATTCCACTTTCTCATCCGCAATTATGCATATACAGCACACTTTACATATAGATTAAAGTCCACCTTAAATTAAAAAGCATGTTTTTTTTTCCCTGCTCCAGCATAGATATCTGCTCTGTAAATCTCTGGTCCTCTGGTGTTCCCACCGCGACCTTTTTCTTCTTCTTTCAAAATAAACAATAATAATAATTATGAATATTAACAATAGAGTCTGTTTTTTTTTTAGGTCAATACAGTTTCCTGTTTTTGGTGTAACCAACAAATGTAATTAACAGGACACTTCTCAGTGCATAAATCAACTTGTCAGGGCTCTCTGTAAATTGAAACACTTTTTCTAAATTACCTAAAACATATCTTGCCATTTCTGCAGTGCAATTCTAGTCGCTCATCAGCCAACATACCAATACGATATATCTGCAACAAGCTAATATCAGCCAATATATCGGCCGGGCTGATTTATGGATCTGGCTCTGTTTCTGAACGTGAATGGTGGATGATGAATGGTGATTTCAGTTGGACCTTTCAGATCCTACACAGCTGACTTGTCTGCAGTTTCAGGGTTATTATCCATCTTGAGGTAATTAAAGTAGATTAACTTTTACAGCAGGCGTGATCACTCCATCATGATTGGACCAAAGTAGTCATGTGACACATGCAGTTGGAATGCAATTGAATTTTTTTTCTCTTTCTTTATTTCTTATGCAGATCACCACCTAATTGACATCTGTATCTTTACTACATAAATAAAAGGTAATGAAACGGACAGTTAAGCTATTTCCTGATTTAAAGATGAAAGAACAAAAATTGCTCCGTGGCCCTCTCCTGCTCCAGGTCCCGCTGCAGTCCCGTGTTCCAGTATCGAACATGAGATGGTGGATTTTTGTATCAAGGTTTCAGTCTCCGTTTCAGAAACATTACCCTTAATGGTAATGACGGAAACAAGTCAGGTCAAAGTAGAGTCAAAACCTCTTACAACTCAGGCCCCAATTTCCAACAGTCAAACAGCTCTTAATGCAGGAGCCAAAGCCAACTCTGGCAGCACTATTTTCTACATAAACAGAGCTTTTCTTCACACACAAACACACACACACACACACACACACAACAATAATATACTGTATCAGGGGCACTTAGGGGTTCAGTATCTTGGCCAAGGACAGTTTCACTGGGAAATGAACAACCAACCTTTTGATTAGTGGGCGACCCACTCCACCTCCTAAGCCACAGCCCCCCCACCCCCTTATGCATGCATTATATCATTATCATCATAAAATCTATCATTTAGCTGCTGCATGAATTACATTTTATACACTTCACACTGTCTTCTTAATCTCATCATCTACAGCAGTCGGGCACTCGAAAAACAAAGGAACTGTCATTTGGTGTTAGGTTGCTTACATAACGCACAACAAGACACTCAAAGTCAAAACTAAACAGCTGAGCAATTCCTAACCTAATCAACAAAGCAAATTTATCTCAGTCCGATCTAAGTCCATTATCAGCATGAAGCTAACAACAGCTGCTCTGTTGTAATGGAAATCTTAATTATACACATTAATTATGCTGGGATGAATGCAAGAGAAATGATATATAAGCCATTATCATCAAAATCAATTGAACCATGCAAGTCATAATGGACTCTTGCACTACATGCAGACGACTGGAGATGTGCAATACTTATAGCTGGATTTGTATAACAAAGACCCCCGTGGAGCAGACAAAAGGCCTTCTGAAGACTCGGGCCCGAGCTTTGTTTCTATCAGTCCTCACCTTCACCCATGATGGGATTTTTATCTGGAGACCTGAGGGAGGGATCTGTTTGAATGGAATCTGGACAGGCCCTGAGATAGCCTGCTATTACCACCACCCAGCACCACAACAACCATCAATCTCCACAAGTTTCTCTGTTTACACGCAGGACAGCGCAATGGTCATGAGTCATTGCCGCTTAGGATGCAGTTAGAGTGAAATGATGTTTCCCCACCTCCCCTGCCCATTGCCTGGATGCTCCTAATCAAGCTCTGCAGTGGATGTACTGTCAGCGACAGGAGTATCTCGCAGGCGTTGTGGGGAACAGCTGATATCCAACCAGTTATTACACCCAACATCGTTCCCCCTGATTGCAATCACATGTCTTGGCTTTGTCTCTCACAAGCTCCGAGACTCAGGTCTTTGTGCTTTCTCGTGCCACTTTTTTTTTAACCAACTGTCAGAAGCACCTAGCCTGTCTGATTTCCCACTCTCGTTGCACTGCCATCACAATTCATTTTCTATAACAGCAGAAGATTGCTGGGTCTCTACAATGTAACCCTGATGAGAAAGGTTAGTGGGTGTGCACCTTCAGGGAGAAACCTTTTTTGGTCGCAACTCTGACAGAACTTGAAAAGGCCCGTGTACCATAGAAAGCATACAGAAAAAGCAAGATAGAGATTATTATTTGAGAGAATAGACATGATTGAAGACAAAAAAAACAGATGTCTTCCTGGCTCTCAAAAACACATTCATGCACACAGAACCACACCAAAGCTGCATCCTACTGAGTGATACATCACCATTACTTCACGAGGAAGCAAACAGAATTTCCTTTACTTGCTCTGTGTTGGGAGTGCCATAATGGTTTCACTGGCAACACACCATACAATAACCATATTAGATATCTGAGCGGATGCAAAGCTGTGTGGGAGACGGGAGACTGGTAAATGCCAGCAGAGCAAAGACATTAAATCAAAGAAATAACAAAGAAACAAGTTGGAGACCATTTTAAATAACTTCCTGTGCCTGACTGTTCACGCATGTGTTATTGTATCCATGATCTCAAATTGAATGAAGACTTTCTCACGTTTCATTTTAGATCCCTATTTCATTTATAGATGTCTAATTTTCACTCAACTCACCATCTTGATTTTTAATATCTGCAGCAACATTGCTTTAGTTTCTGAGGCAACACAAGCAGCTCAGGCAGTCTGCACTTATTTTTAAAGCACAGACAAAGATAACATTTTAAAGTACAATCCTAACTCTTAAGCATGCATTAAATTTTGCTTGACTAATTTCAGATTTGACCTGATGTATTTAACCATATCGGTACTTGTGCAGTCAGTAATTACAACGGACACTTCAGGTGCATTTGCTCTTGTTTTGACCTCACAATAATTTGGTTTAAACAACATATCTGAGCTGATTTGTTTAAAACCCCTCATTGGCCTCTCATTTGCCTAATGGACTCTGATGTTAAGAAGTTATCAGAACTACTGGAAATGATGAACAAAACAATAAAAATAAAGTCCACATCAGAGAGGGTTTAATATGCATCAGGTCATCAGTTGCAAACAATATTGAATAAACTCTTAGTACTTTTTATCCACAGCAAGAACTTCCTGCATATAGTCCTTTACTCCTAATGACTACTGAAAACTCTCATACTAATGGATGTATTAAAACTCCACACAAACGCACAGTGTTGTGTGGATTAGATTGTGTGACTAAAATAACAAAGGCTGAAAACCTAAAGCTCAAACCTCTGCAGTGAGGGCCTGCAGTGCATTATTGTACACATTCACTCAAAGACTAAAAATAGTCTTTGAGTGAATACTTTGACTTTGATTGCCATCTGTGTCTTTGTGCTGTACTTAATTCTCTGGCACAGTAAAGTCATTTCTTCATCAAATAACTTCTTTGTGATTTGCTGCGTTTTCACGTCAGCAACATTTTTGTGAATATAGTGATCATTTTTGGACAGCTGCTATAGATGATGCTTTATTGGTTTGTTTTTGCAGGAATTTTACATGTTGAGGTTTTGTTAAATGGCTGCCATTTTCTTCCAAGTCTATATTTTGTGAAAGCATAATGAGTTATTAATACAAATATTACAATTTCTGGGTGGAGCTTTTCTTTGAGCCAACTTCATGCTTCAGCAGTGATATGGTGAATGACACAGAACCACTGAGCCTGGAGGCTGGAGCGTAGGTGCGCTGTGGGACTGATAGGTTTGATTACTGTTTAATCTACTGAATATAAATTAGAATTAAAGCAGGATATTGTAACACGAATATTATGTCTTTTAAAGAGCTGATTTCTATTTCTATGGGCTGGCTATTCCTCAGCAGTTACTTAATTCATACTAAAACCACTTTAATTCTTTGTTTTATGAGGAAGCTACAGTGAGCAAACCTGGAGTAAAATCTGACCTTTGCCATTGTTAAATATCCACAAGCACACAAATATTCCCTCAACAAGATCACAAGGAACTGCGGTTTAAATTTCTTTTCATGCATTGTTGTAAACTCAAACCTGACTCTAAATGTTTTCTCAGTAGGGAGCAAAGGAGCACATTATAACCTTTATCTCTGTGGAAGAGGTTCAGTTGCTCTAAACATATACCATCATAAATGACTTTTGTACATTATGTATCTTGCCTCTCCTAATTGCTGTGGTTTGTTCACAGCAGGAAGCCAGCGGACCACTGCTTTTTCAGATCACTCCAGGCAACGACTGCGGCTCATTATGCAGAGGAAAGCAAATCATTTCTAATGATTTTCAAAGCAAAGCTGACACTGAATGTGTGGGAGTTATTTTTAGGTCCCCTCTCACCATCTTAAATTTCAACTGAATCTACCTCTGCTCTAATTTATGACTGTAATTAAGGGTAATCATGTGCCCTGTGTTAACTGTAACAAATGAATTCTGCTGCCCACAACTCCTCTCCATTTTTCCTGCTCTTTATTTTAATGTGACTTATATGTCTCTGAATCTACTTTATTTTTGGCATCTCGCATACTTTGGTTCATTTCCTGCAGGAAAATAATTTGCCTATCTGGAACATAATGTATAATTATACATTTTAACCAATCCAGTTTATTTATCAGCTTCTTATATCAATACACATTTACAGTAACGGTCACTAATGTTCTTCCTATTATGAGCTCTGAGAGTGCAAAATTGTCTTTTAAAGAATGAAATAAACATGAGCAGAGCCATTATCAGGACTAATGTTTGAAGTGACACTGAAGTACATTCACTCCTTGAGCTGTATGACTGACTTTACATTAACAGAATGCTGCTGAGAGCTTTTTTTGACATCAAACTGAATCAGTTTTGGTTTGTTTAAAGAACACTTTACTAAAGAGCAGTTTTGCTTCAAATCTCTAAATGTAATAATCGGTTTTTAAGTCAGTAATTTCTACTTCCACCATCAAAGCCGCCACTTTTTCGTAGCTTTTGATTTCACTAAATCTCTGTGAATAACTCTGAAAATTTCAGTTGAAATGGAGCTGTTTTCTTTAACAAAGGTTAAAGAAAGGTTAAACTAAAGTAATCTAACAAACTTATTATCATTTCACTGGAGGGACGCTCCATTTTACAATGTCCTGTGAAACTGTCACAGAGTGATAGACTAATTTTCCCCCGCTGATTCTTTTTTCCTTCCCCTGTTGCTATTTCTGAAAGCTGTCCCATCTGGCCGCTCTTCACAACAATATTACCCAATGAACTTTCATTTCCTCTGTTGTTAAATAGAAATGAATCTGCTCTCCACCACAGGTGGGAGGCACACTTAATTGACTCGTGTTAACATCTTTCTATGCCTTGTACACCTGGTGTCTTTCTATATGCACATTTTATCAAAGCACTTTATTCCAATGTGGTAATTTGACAGTTAACCCACTGAGGGACAATCAAATCACATCAGCATACTGATCTGACTGCAGATTTGCTTGGAAATTATCTGGTTCCTGAAGCTTGTGGGTTCAAGAAGAATATTTTTGGCTGGACTGCAACAGCAGGGCCCATAATCTGAAATATCCCTGACTGACTGACTGACTGTCTGACTGACTGATCATATTTCCATCACTGGTCAGCTGAGTGCCTTGTCACTGAGTTGGAGTTCCTGGTGCAAACAGGTCCTATTGGTGGGGTATTTACAGTCTGCAGCATTGCTAACTTAGCACACTGGGCTTAGGGCTACACCTCTTGTTACAGGCAGTCTACCGAGTCACTCTGGTTTCCCAGCTGCTCTGGAACTGCAGGAAAGAGGAGGAGCACTTTCACTACACTGCACCTCCATTACAGAAAATAAACTACTTTTATTACATGTATCAATATTACTAAAATCAATAAATCAACCAAAGACACGGCAAGCAGAGAGAGCAAGAGAGAGGGAAGAGGAGAGAGAAGTCATTGGTAACGAGGCTTCATACCGCTGCTGTGACCAACTCTACATATCAAACAGAGAGTTGAGAGACCTGCCTCCAGTAAAAGTCTGTTACGTTTTGGAGTTGGAAGTAAATAAAGGCGAAACTATGGTGTATCCCAGCAGAGATTGTGCTCTGTGTGAGACATAAATTCAGAAAGATAGTCTGTCTGTGGCTCACCTGGTAGAATGTGTGCCTTTTGGGCTTAGTCCTTGCTGCGGTGGCCCAGGTTCAAGTCCGGCCTGTGGCCTTTAGCTGTGGGTCATCCCCTCTTTCTCTTTCTGCAGTTTTCCTATCTCTCTCTCTCTCTCTCTCTCTCTCTCTCTCTCTCTCTCTCTCTCTCTCTCTCACTATGACTGTAATAAAGGGAAAAAGCTTTAAAAAACAATAAATAAATAAATAAATAAATAAAAAAAGGAAGATTATCTGTCTCTTTTAACCTTCTCCCTGAGTGATCATTTTATAAGTCACTGTAGCCAAAATCACAGCACAGTCTTAATTTATGTGTTTGGCGATTTTGTCAGATGACGTCACGGTTATGAAATCAGGATTTGACCATAAGCGGTCCAGCCATACTGGGTTTTGACCTAGTCTTGTTTTTAATCATTCATTTTTTATTGACAAACTATAATTCAACAGGTAGAATTACGAAAGACAACTGTTTTCTTTGAAATATGACAAAGTAAAAGGAACCAAATTTCAGCACATTCTTTATCAGGGCTGACCACAAATGTATTGTCATTGGTTCAGTATTATTGATTCCTGCTGAGGATAATTACAGCTTAGGAAATACTAAAGCCAGAGAGTGAAAGTCATGTGGAGATTTTCCTCACTGAATTAAAATCTTTTTCTAAATCCAGTCCAAATTCAGAAATATCCCTCTCCTGAGCTTTCAGCTTGTTCAGTATTTTTCCTCACAGTCACTTTATCACGACCTAACCTGCACCCAAGGTTCCTTAGTGCAAATGCTCAGAGCTGTAAGTGAGGACAGGCTCAGCCTCCAACTTACCTTTTCCACTGGAGTGTTGATCATTTAACATTAGAGAATTTAACAAACCTAACATGGTTTTGCAATAATAAGTCCAGTTTGGACCAGTAGTCTGCTGGAGCTGGTCGAGGTAGAGCTGAGCTGAAAAAAATTAATATGGGGTAAATTATTTATTTTAATTCTGGCTATATGGGCTAGGATTGATGCTGAGAGTGCTCTTGATCTCTTCATATCTATTTTTATTTTCATCTATATATATATATATATATATATAGATGAAAAAATATATATATATACACACACACACATATATATATATATATATGTTCTATAATACAGGCTAGGCTAGCTATAGGCTAAATTGCAGACTTACAGTCGTGCCATCGATGTGACTTATATTTTGTGATGTGTTAAGGTAAAGTGCAAAAGGACTTCCAAGCTCCACATCAGGAAAAAAAAATGAGTTGACTCTGAGTGGGGAGTCTAATTTGTCTTCCAGTGCTGTAAAAAGCTAAGGCCATATAAATGAGAGAGAGAGAGAGAGAGAGAGAGAAACCCTGCAACATTCATTTTTGATTGACTATCTGTATATGGCGGGTCTTCAAAATGAACATCAATTTCATCTGATCTATTGCCTGACAGAGGTTAAATTGGATCCCAAAGAGAATAATATGACAGAAATGAAATCAACATTTCCATTTTCTGCTTTCTCTGCCACCTATCATAGTTGTTGATTCAATGATTAAATAAGTATTTTATTCAAATTGCAGGAACATAGTTGGAAAACTTTTCAAACTGAAATTCAAACAGCTCTCAGAGAACCGTCTTGTGCTAGTAATTCAGAGCTGTTATCACAAATGTCTGACAATATCTGAGCTGGAAAGGCTCATAGCTTTTTTGACAATGGCTTGTGTACTGAATAGCAAATATTACAAATATTAGCTATTCTTTTCCTTGGTTTCCCTTCTGGAAAAATATTTTCACTAACTAACAATTCCTTTGGAACAAGCACCACTTTATGTAGATTGCACATAATTTTAATAAACTATAGTGCAGAGTGATGACAATTACTCTACAATGCAAGAGAAGCTGATTTATATTAAAGTATCCCCTTATTTCCTACACAATTAACCCTGGGCTAATGCTAATTTAAGCCTTCAGTGCCCACAAGATACTTCCTGGAAATGATGGGTACACAGAAGAGAGCCGGGAGCATAAAATTGTAAAGATTCAACACTAAAGACATATGCATATGCAGTTTTTCAAAGCCCCTGAGTATAGAGTGTTCTGTATTATACAACTCTCACATGGTGAACAAATAACAATATGCATGGGTCTACTGGCCACCCAACAATAATCCATAATTGGATGTGGATGCACCTCCTGTACATCATTACATGGACAACTCAGATTTGTTCTGGTAACTAAATGCACTGGTAACCTGGACTAATGAAAGATATTGAATATATTCACGTTAGGGTTAGAGTTAACCATTAGTCGACTTTTTGTCATACTAATTTAATTATTTAAATATATATTTTTGGGGCAAATCAGACAATGGTTTTAACCTAGGGCCAAGAAAGAATGTTATAAGTAACATTTGTAACACTATGCTACGTTACAGAGAAATACAATACTGTGGTAATGAGCTTTTAAAATATGTTTTCCAAGCATGTGCACAAAGCAAGCTGCCTGGTAACGACAGTGGTAATGATTCTGAATGTGTCATAACAACCAGAAAGGTGAAAGTTTGAGCGAGCAGCTGACATTACGTTACTTATACGTTTCAGATGATGTTTGAGGTCGTGTTTGAGGTCGAGGAATGATAGGCAAATATTTGCGTCTCACCTTTTTGGGGTCGTTTAGCCTCTTGAAATGATCCCACACTTTGGATTTCCTGCAACACATATGTAATTGCTGTAACGGTCTGCGCTGTGATTTATTGTGTGTTTGGATATTTGACACATTTGTTAGGACAATAAAGAAGTTGCTGCTGTTCATTCTAGTATGTCTCTAAGCCCTGTTTATTATTTTATTACTAAATATGCCCAGTTAGGTGAATACAAGATGCTCAATTACATTACTGAGCAATCAGAACTTGGTCAACTGATATTCTTCTGACCAAAATTTGGTTGACCATTACGGGGCAGCCCCAACCCACACTACAGCTCAGTTTGGGAGACTATAGTGTATTGAGAGTAACACTATTTAATCCCATTGACAAATGGCAATACAAGTTAAGTGTGTATCCAAAGTCTGATATAGGCCATTCTCCTCTGCCACAGAGCTCCACTGTTGTCCAAAAACTACTGAGAACACTCTCACACTGTGTATGTATTAATCCACGGCTGAAAATAGGCCCAAAAAATGTAGAATTTCCTTCTGCTTGAGTAGCTTATGCTAAAAGTTCCCAGCTGTTTAAGGAAACCACTGTCTTTTAAATACTTGTGGCCAAATTTTAAAAATGTAGATCTCCAGTAGGAACCAGAGGACTTGGGGCTGAGTTTCACAGACAGGATCAAGAAATCAGAAAGGATTGTGAGACAGACTAACACAATGTTGGTTTTGGTCATTACATTGTATTTGTTGACTGTCTGACAAATATAGTCTAACAACAACCTTTAAAGGAGGTCTTTGTAAGTTTTGCTATTGCTACATAGGCAACATTAGCATTAACTGTATTTAACAATCTCAAAGAAACATTGCAAGTTCGACAACAAACTTCACTCCTTTACTCACCAAAAGCTGTCTGCACTGGCAGAAAGCAACCCTCTTGTTTTGCCTCTGTTTCTACCACTTTCACTGCTGAAGTTAGCATGCTCACCAGTTTGCCCCGGCCCAGTTGGACTATCTCATAACTTTTTGTTGCAGGGTCCGCTGCCCCGGCTTGTTCCGCTTCATGTTTCCAAGCCTGTGGGAAGGTCTCTTTTCCCAAGGACGGGTGGCTCCTTGGAGGTTCTTGTTCTGCTCCAATGGGGAACTTGTACATGTACCACTACGCCAAGCTTGCAGAGCAGAACAAGGTTTGCCGTTGCAAGCTGCAGTTAGCAATGAGCTGGTTAGCAGCGAATATCTAAATCTAACACATTTTACTGATGCGATCTGTGTGACTCATCTGAAAAGTTGATCATATGCCAAAATAAGATCATGCACATTATAAGATCGTCAGATCACACAACCCTAGATTTATTAATTTCAGAGTTGTTTAGGAAACTAACAGATCATATGTAAGACACAGAGTGGGAGTTGTATTAAAATTTTGGACCTGGTTGACTGCATTGCTTTCATCTCATGTTCAGGTATACTGCCTGAACCTTTTAAGGTGGTTAGAGGTATTTTCTCCCTCACGCTGCCTGCATGTTTTGTATTATTCTCATGTTGAAAACTGGGGCTTGCCACATTTTGGGAGGCTGGGCTAAAGAGAAGGGAATAGTGGCTGTATGCTGTGTTAATACACACTGCCTTGTGTCAAGTTGTGTAAGTCACAGGGGTAATCATTAAGATGGTTTAAGTAGTTCACTGTGCTCTGCGATTATGCTCTGAAAACAAACCATGTAGCGGGTGGATTAATGTGGTCCAGTGGTGTTTTTAGATCAGGAGTGGGGGGAGAGAGAGAGAGAGAGAGAGAGAGAGAGAGAGAAACCTGCAACTCAAGCCTTTGATCATCAGCGATGCTGAGTGTAATGATTTACAGCACCCAAACCCTTTGAAGGCCCCCTGCTGCAGAGATGGGCCTGGTCAGTCCTCTGTGCTTCACTTATTTATTCATCTCTCTGGACAATATGATACTCATGATTCATTAGATCCAGCAGTATCAGGGACACCTGATTCAGATACTGTAAGTGCTGTAACTATTATTCAAATAACTGGTCAGTGAACTGGCATTAAATTCATCGACATACTGTATTTGTTTAGTGTGACACCTCAAGTGTGTTTTGGTTTAAGATTTTTGATCAAAGTACAAAATTGTTGATGACTGATTAAGTTAATTTAAGTCATGACATAAAAATACCAAACATCAGTAGGTTCCAGTTTCTCCAATGTGAGTATTTGAAGCTTTTCTCTCTCTCTTGTATAATTGCTGAATCCATTTGTGGTTTTAACTTGTTGTCATACAAAAGAAGCAATTGTAAGAGGACAACTGCTTGAAGACTCGAGGGATGTATTGGACATAAGTCCAAGTATTATAAATCAAACAATTCGCCAAAACTGAACTGATAGATAAATCAATAATTAGTAGCTGTAACCCTGATTTCAGACGATGAGCTTTAAAACTATGGCTGAAATAAAAAAAAAAAATGTCTTAAAGCAAACACAAGTTCCTACAGTATGATATCATATTAATTAGTGTACTAAATTAGTCCTGGTAAACACCACAAACAAATCAGTCCTGAAGAAAATCTGAGTTCACATTTTAAACCAAACTGTCTGCTGGCATCAGAGATAAATTGAAAGGTAATCTCTTCCATGTCAGTGCATGCTGTCAGCTGAAGAACAAGATGCCACAACAAACTATGAGACTAATGACAAAGATCACCCTAAAGCAAGAAAGTAATGCTCTGCTCGCCTTATGCTCATTACAGTGAGAAGTTATATTAAGGGTGATAGTATCATTGTGATTGGCACATTTTAAAGAGCAGAGACCAGATCTAAATGACGATGAACATGATATTATTAATGTGGAGCAATGTTTAATGTCTCTTTTTCTAAACCATGGATTGTGCCTCTTGCAGCCTCTCAATCTGCTCGGTAGATGTTGTAGGAGATGAGTCATTAATGACACGCAGCTTCCTGAGAAGGCTGTATCTTTGAAAGCTGCCTGTCTTGTTCCCTCAGTGACACATCACAAGATGTCTGTTGGCCTAAGTATGCTCCTTTTACAAATATAGAACCAGGAGGTCTGTAGACATATTGGTTATTGAAGAAGAATGAACATAAGAAAGCAACTTCCATCATGAGAATAAAGCATGAAGTCTACAAAGAGCCGTTAACCACAATATAAAACCATTAGAAGATTTGAAAATCAATATCTGGAGTGGCTCTGCTCTCACTTTGCTCAGAAGTTTGTTCTATCGATCACAACTAAGGAGGTACGTTCTCCACAAGGACACAAGTATTGACTTCAGTGGTCTTAGACTTGTTAATTCTCTTTTTATCTTGAATATGTGCTGCACACAGACCTATTCAAATGAATTTAATTAATATGAAAGTGCCATCAGAAGATGTGAGGCCTCTGCAGGGAAGATACCTTCATAACACTGTTGTCCTTTAACTTGCTTAGATTTGATTTATTGAAATGTTCACATTAATTATGGATTGCGAACTCAGAAGTGTCTGGAAGGAAACTTGTGTTCGAAAAGGCTGCAAACCACCTGCATCTTACTTGCAGGTGGTTTGCAGCCTCTTTTCTTGCATCACCCTTCAGTAAACAGAAGACCTTGCATCAACATGTTAAAACTGTAAAGCTCGCCTCAAGTATCCCAGCATTGTCTACACTAGGCTTTTTCCTTTGTGAATGCCCTGCAGTGTTTGTGCATTGTACTTTCAGCTCGCACAAAGCACAGCAGGCAAACACATGAGGCTGGTAATAAAGGAACCTGAGAGCTGCAAGCATGCTACAGTATGGGAATGCTCCAAGAAATCTTATTTGTGCTTTTCATGCCCTAAGCCTCTTGTCTCTAATCTATCCCACTTGATGTGTAGGTGTGTATGGGTGTGAAATATGCTTTCCTTCCATGGCAGGGATTCCACATTGTTCTTGCCAACAGGAAGGAGAAAATGTTTGGCAAGACTTGGCACGATTTTCTAAACCTCAAGCACCTACAAAGCAGATTCAAATGAGGAGAATAAAGAGCGGTGTTGCTCCGAGCATTCGCTGGCTTTGTACGCACCATGACAACATCATTTCGTGGTTATGAGCAATTATGTCAGTCACAATACAGACGCAGGGAGAAGTCATGACCCTTAGATGACTATGGTGTCTCCAGGGGAGCCTTCAGGAACCAGACTTAAGTCTCTGCATTGCATTTTACTTCCAACAAAACTAGACACCACGCTTATGCTGATTGGTGTAAATATATATATATGTACAATGTTAACATGATCCAGGCACAATGGCCTTTCTCAACTTTGTCCAGCAGGACTGGTAAATCCCATTGTTGGTTACACTCAGATGATGAAATCACAATGAAACAGCTATAACAGCAAAAAATTTGAAGCCCCCTCCTGAGAAAAACAACCCTCTCAGCAGGTGAGTCTGTCAGTTTTATAATCCACATCAGATTATCACTATCTGCTGAAATACTTAGACTTATTCATAGCGTTAAATTATAAAGTAGCCCAATATTCATAATTAACAGTTTGTATCTCTGGATTACTTTTCCTCAGGTAAAAGAAGAAAATGTGTGATAATGATGTGGAAACGTATTTTACCTAATGTATTAGGTGTTATTAGTAGTATAGTATATTGACAACCATGGATACAGTATATGTCCCCCCCCTTGCACTTCTTCGTTGTCATTTAGTGTCTTCTTTGTGTTGGTATTATGCCTCTCTCTGGACATGTTGCATCTCTTTGTGGTTGTCTTGTAAATGTATTGCATCTATTTGTGGTTGTTTTGTGTTTCTTTCTTGCTATTTTGTGTCTATTTGTGGTCATCTGGAGTCTCTTTGTAGCCTTTTTGTGATTCTCTGTGGTATTTTTTTAGTCTCTGTAGTTTTGTGACTCGTTGTAGCTCTTTTGTGTCTCTTCAGTCTTTTTTCATCTCTGGTTTTTTGTCTCTTTGTGGTTGTTTTGCATTTCTTTGCAGCTCTTGTGTGTCCCTTTTTGTGTACTTGTTGTTGTCGTTGTCTTTCTAATTTTCTAGCAACTCTTTGTAGCAGTTTTGTGTCTCTTCATTGTTTTGTGTTTTGAAGTCATTTCAAATCTTTGTAGGTGTTTTGCATCTTTATGGTTGTTTTGTGTCTCCTTGTAGTTGTTTGATTGACTTTCCAAGAAGAAATGTTAACACTCACTGCAGAGGGCAACACCTGACAACTTTATGTAAGTTAAGTTTTACAGTGTAAAAATATCTTTCATCACTTTCTTTTCCTCTACATCAACTTCACGACAACCTATACCTCCAGAAGTTAGGAAATGGAAACTAAAATTTATGCTGTGAAGCGCTCACCGGAGCAGCATTCCATGTTCAATTGTAAAACCATTTACACTGTCTTTCACAGTAATAAGCCTCAGTGTTCAGCGCCTGAACAAATGAGATTCACAGTGCTATATTAGATAACAGTAAATGAAATCCATAGATCAAGTTAAGTTGCTGCTTCTGTTGGGCTCCTGAGAAGAAAAATCTAATATTATTTGTGGAATTAATGCTCCATTGTGGGTAAAGCTTTAGAACATTATTGAATGTTTGTTTTCCGGTTTCCTACTGCTTCCATTTTTCTAAACATTATACAATCCATGTGTGTAAAGCAATGAAAAGATGCAGATCACCTGCAGACAGCCAACGCAACTAATCAAGCCAGGGGTGCAGTAAAAGGCTGCCTGATAAATGCACTCGACTGATGAATAGTAGTAATAGCAGGGTACTGTAAAATTATATTTCTCTTTTACCCACCGCATCGCCTGAAATCTGGTCAGCCTGACATACAGCGTTACATGTAGCCATTTATAATACAATCATAAATCACAGCTCTATGAGGGTTACTTCCTCTACACTCTAAAGTGTGAGCAGGCTGTATGTGTTTGCATAAGATTCACTTCTTTATATGCTTCAGCAGTTATGGCTGAAAAGTTTTCCCACTTATTTTCTTGTCTATTCCCACAGCAGCCAATGAATACCACTGAAATGCCCTTGAGCGAGACACCACAGGCCTGCCTACTCATTTATTGTAAGTGAGAGTAAGATAAATGGGTAATACTGTATGTAAATCTGAAAGAGGCAGGAGTAGGTTCTCTGTGCCCAGGCACAATAATAGAAAGTCCCTAGTGTGTAGGTGGAAGACGTAACAAAAAGGTGTGAAGATTTCGCATACACAGAGGGAGCTGAGATTTAATGATGACCGAGATACATTTCAGAAATATAAATTAGTACTTTGTGATTAGAAGGTGTTCATTGAGAGTGTATAGACTTATGGTTTATGACCTCACACAACAGAGGAGATGATGTTGTCTGCCAAGAAATCAGTCCTAACTGTTACGTATTGTTCGTGCCAAATGCAATTAAAACACTGAATGCTTATTCATATATATAACTTAATGTTGCACGCTGACCCTCTCATTTGTAATGACGAATGAGAATTGCATCTATTAGCGCTGATATACTTAAAATCTTCACTAATTAGTATTTTTATTTTATTAGTGGATTAAATGTCAAAGGTGATAAACATACTGACGAGAGAATTATAACTGAAGTCTGCAGTTCTCCTCAGCTCTGTGGAGTGTTTTAGCTTACTGTGGTTTTAGGGCCCACAACAGATGTTTTTAGTGAAAAAGCTCTGCAGAACCCACTGTACACTATCGGGCCATCACCAAAGAGACAGACAAAGTTAGCCAAAGTTTGGTTGAGCATTGAGTTACTAAAGAGCCTGATATTTTTGAATTTTGGACTTGTACTCGTGGCCAAAAACAATATGAATGCTAATCTTGCTCTGTATCTGCTGAAGTGTAGCTGGCTAACCATTCGCTGACACGTTTGCTATACAACTTTATCAGGTTATAATATGTCATTTTTCTTTACAGATTCTTCCACCCACAAGGAACCAAAAACATTCATTGAAAATGCTTTAACTATGCATCACAGCATGGCTACAAAACAAACTATGTGCAACCCTTGAAATTATGTTTCTATACGACTAAACCGCAACAGAAAATAAGTTCTTTAAGAAACGTGATCTCTGGTTGGATTATGGCTAGAAGCAAGGTCATTTCTGAATGAATGAAGTGCCACATTTATTAACAGCAGCTGAGTCACTAGGAGGTGGCTGAGGTGGATGTACAAAGTGCACAACTGTCACAAGGGAGACTGGGATTTACATCCTCTGTTCTGTCTGTGGCTTAGGCAACTACAGCATTTTGGTCAAAGTTGGGGAAAGATCGTGGTTTTGGTTAAATATAAAGAAAAAAAATACAAATAACACATAATCTAATAACATAAAAACATGTGTCTGAAGTCAGCGTTAACTGTACCTATATTAAACCAAACCAGGATCTTCCTCTGACATTAACCAAAGTGCTGTGAGAGTCTAAACTTAATCATCAAAAATTTCAATTGTGCTGTACTCACTACATCTGGATATTGTGTTTCAAGATCAGAAAACAAATATGTTGTCATTTTAATGACATGTTCAGTATCAACATATTTGCGACCTGCCAAATACATAAATGAACACAGCCTTTTTACATTTATAGAAAACATAACTGGATGCAGTTACCTACAGAAAATATTTGCTATTACAGTTTAGTTCAGTGGAAATGTAATATTTAGGAGACATTACTGGTTGTTTGTTCCTTCAGACTCTTAGTGGTGAGCACTAAAAGATTAAGGGTATGCATCTGCAAGATGCAATTAAGCACATGTGAAGTAAGGTAATGAACTACAATAACAATGGTGGAAATCTCTGAAGAGAAACTAGTAGAGCTTGTTGTTGCTTCTGTTTCCCTGCCATGACCTTATTAACAATAGTAACCTTTGGCTCTCATCTGCCACCGAGTGGATCGTTTTTAATCCTCTAAGTACACACACAGTACATACACAGTACACACACAGTACACATAAGAAGGTAAACAACACCGCTCACATTGAAGCCAGTTGTCTATGTAACTGCACTTTTCAAAGTTAATATATTAATATATTAATCTATCATGAGCCTTGATATATTATAGTTCTTAATGTCTATCCACAGTTGTTTTTAAATGTTTGGGCCAAAGACAAACAACTAAACAGAATGAAGTTTCAAACTAAAGGTCCTAACATGAAAAATAAAAAAAATTTAAAATGAATTTAAAAGAATGAAATATTAATTTCTGATGATTAATAAAAGTTAATGACAAAAGTAAAATTTATTTAAAAAAATAAAAATAAAAACCTATTTGATTTTATTTTTTTGCCTCTCAAGTTTCTCCAAGTTGCGCCTTAGCGACACATTCAAAGTGTCCCTGTAACAGTGTATGTAAACCCCACTGGAGCTGGTATGGATTACACAATGATATTTGGCTCAGTCTATGCAGAGACACAGAGCTTTCCTGTCTGTTTTCATCAGTGGTGTCGACGTGACAGGCAAAAGCAAATTTGGCAGGCTGACTCACGCAGGGGCTGAGAGGAGGCTGGTTGTAAGGTTAATTGGCATTGGGAATAATTGGCCACTGGGCTCAATTTGTCTGATGGGAGGAATTGGAAACCAATCTTAGTGTCTGTTTGGAAGCATTCCATGCAATTCCTCAATGGAGGCATCTTTATCTGATGCTCCCTGCTTGAGCTGTATCCTCCTCTCTGATCACACTTGCTATGAATGGTTGTGCTGGTGCTGTAGATCTCCATAGATCTGTTAACAACTAGAAAATTCTGACAGCAGCAATTTTGGTAAGTCATATTTCCAAATCAATAATCTTAAATGTTTAACTTGTCCTTCTCTGTGCACACAGCAAATTGAAATTAAAGAAGATGGTTTTATTTCCCGCTACGTGAGAAAGTTGTAAAAAACTGGATGTATGGAAAACTTGTGCATGAAATGCATTAATTTCCATTATTCAGACATTACAAGTCTGATTAATTAAAACAAAAGTACACAAAAAAGGCAAATTTTAGGTTCATATCATAAATATGTTTTTTTTTTCTTTTTTTTTGCTCATATAGGTTATGTTAAATGTGTTTGAATCATTCATTTTACTCTGGTGTAAAATAAAACTGCAGGAACGCTGTATGTGTGTGCTGTTTTTAGTGCAGACCCTCTCACTTTTAGCTGCTTGCTAAGCACAGCCTTGTGTTGACGGCATGATTTGCCTGCCTTTCTGTTGATGGCTATTTGTATCCACAAAGGAGGGATCAACAGAATCAGCATCTGAAATTGATTTTCCCTCCGACTACATGTAGATGAACTTTCTAGTGATTTTCAACTCAAAGCAAATGATGCAAATTTAATGGCATTTTGGCCTTCTTTTTATTTTCAGACAGCCTAATGTGACAACATGTGCCAGAATGGGCTTCTCCTGAAATAAAATGGAAATAATATTCATCATGAGCACTTCAGTTCAGTTTTTGCTTCCTGACCAAAATGGACATACCCATACAACTATGATATGACCCTAACACTAACAACAAATGTAAAATATTAAAATTAGAATTACATTATTACATTACATGTTAAATATTTCAAAGGAGAATAGTAGTAGAAGTAGAGAGAATTAACAGTATAACCTTAATCCATTGTTTAATCTTTAAAGACAGGCAGTCCGGATACAAAATTAATTACATTCATCTTCTTATACTGCAAGGTACAGTATATTAGCAGAGTCCTATAGTTTTATTATAGAGCTGGGGAGTTTAAGGCAACACAGATGGCACAGTGTCAAACATAGTGAAATCTGTCTTCTCTTTAAGAAGAGTCATGACATTGTGCTTTTATGTTAAACTATTATGTCATTGATATATATACAACATAATTGTTATCAAAATAAGTTATAATTTAGAAGAAGTACAAATTTCTTCAGTAAATTAGTATCAATACACTTGAGTATTACAATATTATGTTTGCGATACTGTATGAATACTCAAAAACACTATACATTTTTTATTAAATTGTTTACATGCAAAGATTAGTGGCAGACAGTGAATTCTGTGTTGTGTTTAAACCCCCTGACTGCTAGATGTAATCCACCTTAGGCTATTTGACTCTTGTTGCGACGCAACAATGTAAACTGAGAGGAAGCTAGTGTGTACCTACAGCCTAAATGAGAGGTGTCTAGGGAACTTTGGTAAATTATAGGGTCTACCAATAATCTGGACGTGAGGCATTCAGGGGACATCTGTAGCTATAGAAAACAACCTAGGTTAGACTCTAACCCTCTAAACTGTATTGATATCTGCATGCACATCGCTCACAGGCTGCTGCACCACCCACCACCACAAGTAAATTATTAACCTGTGGGAAACACTAAAAGATATGTGCTCTCTCAGTTGTTTATTTTGTAAACTGTTATAGAAAAATGTTCATTCCTTTGCTCAGATATTACAAACAGTAGTTCTGTGATGTTGGATGTTACAGGGACTGTGATAAATGCAAATGCAGTATTGCTATTGCTATTGCTATTTGCTTGTGGCTAAACCACAATGGTTTGGACCAATACCAGTGTCCCATGAGGGAGGAACTACTGACAGTTGAGGGGCCTCAGATGTGATGACAGTAAGAAGTGACTGTTCGTCAACAGTGGTAGCGTCTACAGAGTTTAGCATAGATGCTATAGCATAAGTTACATCAGAAGTGGAGAGTATTTCTTCACTGAAAGAGGAGCGGAGAACAGCACTGAAGGCTTTTCTCAATGGAAAACTTGTTTTCACTGTTCTCCTGACAGACTTGAGCAAGACTTTAATTTACCAACTGGCTCCAATGGTAATGAAAAAAATAGGAAAGATGCAGAATATGATTGGCTGAAGTTAGTCTGTGATAGACAGTGATAGACAGATCATTCATCCAATCACCTTCCGTATTTCAAACAGTTTCAAACAAACCGTCCCAGATGGATCTGTGTAACAAACCATCTGGCATGTCGGGTTATGCTCTCAGGCTATTCAGATCACTTTTTCCAGTAACTATGACATAACAAGTGTCATGTCTGTAACAACAAAGGAGGCATTGTTGAGTTCAAAAAGACAAAGTCTTCACGAACAGTCTAAAAGGTCATACACAGGTAGGCTGTCCAAAAGAAGCAAACAAAGAAGGCCAGGAGTTGGAAATAATCCATAAACCAGGGAAACTGGCAAAGTCAAAAACCACAGAAGCAAACTCTAAGAAAAACACAAGAAAGCAGTGAACACATGAGGGAACAAAGACCATCTGGTAAGGAAACATGGGAAACAGGGTAGTATATATATATATATATATGTCTGTGTGTGTGTGTGTGTACACAGGGATTACTACAAGGATAATCAGCGGCAGGTGAATGGCAACAGGTGTTGCTGATGAAGATCTTGAAACACAAAAGGACAGGAAAGTACAATGACAAGAGAGATGAGTACTACAAAAATAAAACAGGAAATATGCATAACACGAGACAGAATGTTACAGTGTCCTGTTGTGTACAGACAAGAATTATCAGAACAACTTTCAAGAACGAAGGAGAGGAAAGATGGTGAAAGAGGAGAATTAAACTTTCATGAGCTTTTGCAAAGTGCAACTTAATTGTCTTCAACACCCATAACTAAAATGCCTTATGGAGTGATTTAGCGACTGCACTCTTCTTTGTCTTAAGTTATCCTTCAATGGGTTTCAGTACCTGAATAAAGAGCAGTGGCTCCCAAACTTTTGGCTTGACATACTTTAAGTTGCAAATGTCTAGGAATCATGAGCAATTCAACCAGCAGGGTTGTGTTTTCAGATTGCTTAATATGAAAGTATGAATAATCTAAAACTAACAATATTTCACAAGGAAAAATACCATTAAAAGTAAAAAAAAAGGTTCAGTTTTGTTTTTGTCCTATTAATTATCTTGTAATCCTTTCATCTCTATCTTGCAATCAGGACACACCATAGGAAAACCCTATGGTGTGTAAACTTCAATACTAATTGAGGATTAACAGTCCTCTCCTGTGGGAAATATGGACTCCACTATCAAGCAAAGCCCTTATCAAGCAGTTTAACTCACTAGGTAAAAACTACAGAAGAACTGAGATCTAATAGCACAGATTGGGGGGAAAAAAACTAACATACTGTAGAGTCTGAGAGCTACTTACTTTGGGGATATTTTAACCATGATCTTATTTATTTCATCCCTCATTTCACTATTATATTTCTTATATCTGATTCCTCTTCCAATTCTTTTCTTTGCAGGTTTTTATTGCACCTACTAAAGTCAATTGGCCATATTTTTTGTGTTTATATTTAGTGGCCTAATTACTGACCGTTTAATTTAACCCAGGAGTCTCTCTGATAAGAACCTTTTTATAAATGGCTGTAAGTAAGCAATGTTCCACTTTATTGGGTACACCTTAAGCCAAAATGACAGCAATTTGGGGTGATGTTAGAACCATCATGCCTAGCATGCCACCAAAGTCACTAAGGTCCCTCATTTTGCCTATTCCAAATGTTTAATTCATTGCTATTACTGTAACAGCTGCTGCTCTGCCTGATTTTCAAATGTTTGAATGTACAATATGAATATGGAGATGCACACATTCACCGCCCACAGGCAACCTGACATGGTGCAGCATGCAGCCTTCAGGTGAAAGCGACAGCATTCAGGTGGGAGCAACAGATTTCCCTTTACTTAAGAAACCACTTTTTTATTTTAAAAGTTTTTTGCAATTGGGGCGGTGGACCATCAAAACATCCAGAAAGTCATTATCATCTCTGTCAGTGTCTTTACCATCTCTGACAGTGTTGTTGCTAACTATTCAGTATCGGCTCCAGCAGATAAGTCCAAGGCTGAATTTCTTTCCCAGTCTGACCATGGAGCCAATACTGCTCTGGCCAAGATGGAGAGCCCTAGCCCCAGCTTGATTCAGAACTGGCTTTTCTTCTTCTCCATGTGTGATTAACTTGATGCTACATAATGTTACATGTTTGTTTTCATTAATAACCAACTGGAGTAGCATGATAACATTAGCTGACCCAGTTTTAAACATATTTTAATGTGTTCATCAATGTTGCTATTGCTAGCTGGCTAACCGTCAGAATTGCTGTGGAGCATATTGCGCAATTCTAGTGTGGGCTAATAGTTTTTTGTGAACACAAGGTTAATTTTATCTAGTTGTGCCTCTGATGAAGCATTTGTTTTGGTCTGAGATGCTGGTGGTCTAGAAAAACATCAAGTGGCAGTGATGATCATTTACAGAACCCTTAAATAAATATATCAGTACTGACAGTGTGGAGAAGTTCAACATCTCTTTCTGAGGCGACTTCATCTCACGTCTTAATAAGGTGTGCATTAGGATGAAAATATAGCCTTCTCAAGTTCAACATGTGCAAAAGAAAATACTAATAACAGCTTAACTTGGCCTCAGTGTCTTTAATGTTGATGTAGAGATAGCTCTGGATGTTAAGCCAAAGGTAATTTGCATTTATCACTGCACTGCAAAGTTCCCCACTAATGATAATTAATTCCAGATATTTATAGTGCAGGGAACTGAATCTTTTTCAAATGCAGTCAAATTCCTGAGGCAATCACACTTAGGTGCAGCTGGGGATTTATTTACTCTTCTTCCATAAATCAGCTGACATACGAAACCAAATTAGAAAAATTAATTTAAGATGTAGTTGAAGATGAAAGTCAAGGTTTTTTTTTCTCTGAGACTCCAGGTTCTGTTTTAGTGATAACATAGAGTCATTGATCAGGCTTTGCAAATTAACTTTTGCACATGCCTCAGCAAAAGAATCACATCACATCACTTCAGCTGAACAAGCCAGTTTGAGAAAGGTAGGGTTGTAGAGAAAAAAAAAGTGTCAGATGAGGCTGAGAAACCTTTTCAACATCTTTTTCTGAAAAAGTAATATGATGAGAAATGTCTTCATTTTCAGTCTCTTTGAAAACACGTTCCAGTGTTAACGTGTCTCACACTTTTTCCTCATTCAGAGAAACACACTCCCAATCACTACATCATTCCAGTTTCCTCTCACTTCACTCTCTCTGTAAAGTGTTCACTCTAATCCAGATGTGAATGGGATCTTTTTAACATTAAACCTCTGGATAACCAAAGAATCAGTGTTCTTAGTAATAGATTGTACATGAGCAACACGAGTATTCAATGCAAAAGAGCTGGAGTTATAACTTGTTCAATGTCACTCGTCTTGTCGAACAATTTAGTTCATTATAATGCAGATGTGGGATGTTCACCTCCCTCTGACTTTCTGCTCAGATGATGGCAAGTCAACCTTTCATCCAAGAGCTCGGCTAAACAATACTTCCCTAATCATTAAAGTGGCTAAGCCTGCAGATGAGCTCATTGGGTATAACGCACCCATCACAGTAATCGCTACTGACAGGACATGCAGCTGCTAATGATCTTCTCTTAATCACACTTAATCAGGTAATAATGATTTTGAGGTGAGAGATGAAGTACTTGCTCTTTGCTTTTGCCATGGAGAGGCCTTGTTTCACTTGACTGGTTTGGGTACCAGCAGGGGGGCTGAAGGGGGCGGCACCTCCATATGCTGCACTTCTCTCCGACTCCCACTCGCTGGGATTGGAGTGAGGAGGAGTTTGTGAATAAGGTCCTATAGATCATAAAGGACCTCCAGGAGACAGAAACACACACTGATGTTTCCTGTGCTGGCAGCAGAGAATAAAATATTCCAATGACCTTTTCACAGTTTGGCAATAAGGTTGTTCATTTAAAATAAAGCACTATTTTATGCAGAGCAGTAGAGGTTGACTGATTTTCGGCCTGGCCGATTATTGGATCCAACAGGTGTTTTTGTTTGTTTGTTTGTTTTTCAACCAATTCCCAATGAAATAAATTATTTTAAAAATGCGCTGCCTGGGTTCTGATGCAGCCGCCTCTCCCTATCTGTAGTCACCACACTGTGGTCTCGAGCCATGTCACGTCCACGGCCCTATCTCATTGGTCAAACACCACAAGTGATATCCTATCAATGCTGAAAGCTACAAACAGGCACAGACTGGAACAGCTCCAGCAAGCGTAGCTGTGTGTCGAAGGTAAGGCTGCAGGTATTGCTCAAGTTGCAATAAACCTCACAGTCCTCTAGGCCTAAGTTACTAAAACACAACAATCATACGAACAAGGTCATTTGATGATCCGAAACACACCAAGTGATGGAGCAGGAGCGTGAGAGAGAATGGCTGACTGCAGAGCTAAAGTAACTAGCAGGTCTGAACAGTGTGTCAACAACTGTGGAATTAGCGAGACAGTTAGCAGAACTAGTGTAAGTTAAATTAGCAGTGGTAATTAGCCACTGTAAAGCCCAGTCCACTATGCCTGTGCTGTGTGTGCAGGGCAGTCACGGAACATCTTGGTTTTCATTTTGGCACCAATATTAACAGGTTAGAGCAGCCACTCAGCCTGCAGTGTCACACCTCGCAGCTGTGGCGCATCATCTAGAGGTTCAGCATCTCGCCTGTTTTTCACCTGTGATGGGTGCAGTTCCCAGCAGAAATAGACAGGGGACAGATCTGTTGATTGTTGTATTGACATCATACCACTAACATTACATACATATAAAACTGACACCTTTCACTATAGTTTCTATGTCTAGGTTGTATCTGAATATGAAAGATGGAAAAAATAGATAGATAGATAAATAGATACTTTATTTATCCCCATAGGAAACTTATTGTGTCCAGCACCTCATATACAGTACATAAAAACCACATAAAAACCGCCTAGAAACCCTATAACATAAATATGAATTTTATCATTTTTAACCATTTTAGCAGCTGCATGTGGAGACAGTGGAGCCCACCTGTACTATGTATTCATAAGAAACCCAAGGCAGACTAAAATTATATTATTATTATCACAGGTGAAAGGCAGTATTTTTCTGGTGCCCTCTCTCTCACTCTATGTGTGTGCTGCTCTGAACAAGGGTAAATAAGGTTAATAAGGTTTATAATGAAAAGAAACCAAACATTGGACCATTGATGGCCATTTTCCAAGCTAGACTCGGTGTAAATAGATAGAGCTGGCACCAGCAGCGCCGACTGGAAGTAGCGGCGCTGCAGCTGACCAGCATCAGACATGCTGGCGGTGTGGACACGGGCACACGAGCCGCAGCAGCTCAGGGGCACAGCAGCGTGTCCCTGATGTAACAGACACTCTGGCAACTGGAAATGAAACATTATGCTTACGACGGCATGTCAGCACATGAAAGTTACTCATCACAATGACTTAAACAACATTTTACTCAAGCAAAAAAGTAAATTACCTTTTACGAGATTGTCTCTACTGTAAATACAACACAGTAGTCCCTGTCTGGTGACTCCTCTCTACATTTTTGGAAGCACAAAGAATTTTGACTGAGACATTTACATTTCCCAATAAACTGAAAAAAATAGCAAACCACATGTACTTATTCTCATTACAAACATACTTTGACTCACGTAGGGCAAAAGGCATGATGGTGCCAAACCTACCTGTTGTCCTTTGAGTTCTGTGAAATAGAGACATAAGTTTGGTCAAGGTTATAGTTATAGCAAGGCTATTTATACTGAATAGTGGCCACTGTGGCAACAAGTATGGAACAATGAAACACTAACTTTGACTCTGACATGAGAGTGAGTTAAACAAAAACAGACAAATGTGCAGTTAGATTTATTAAAAGGAACAATCTGTTTACTGCTTAGTGACATTTTAGTGACCTGTTTTCTTTTTTTAAATAAGATTTTCAGGAGGGGCTGATGGCCAAGGACAGGGTAGGGAAGATTGTTTGGTGGTTCATCGTGGTGCTAAAAAAGAGACAAACAAGCAGAGCCAAGCTCACACCTACAGGCAATTCAGAGGATCCAACTATGTACAGATGTCTTTATGTATGATTTCTCTAGGTGCTCATATTTACTCCCACACTCCAAACACTGAGAATCCATATAGATTGGAACAAGGCTAAAACTGTCATACTGTAACCACTGAGCTACTACGACGCTCCTTATCGTTCTGAGCTGACAATGGTGTGACTATTTCTAATTCTATTTTTTATGAATAAGAGTCAGATTGCTCATTTGCATTTAAATCAAGGCTATTTAAACTGAATAGTGGCAACAAGTATGGAACAATGAAATACTAACTTTGACTCTGACATGAGAGTGAGTTGAACAAAAACAGACAGATTTACAGGTAGATTTATTAAAAGGAACAATCTGTTTACTCCATGTGTATCCTTTGTGAGGAAACCTATGACATGCTAAGACTGCATGTGCAGCTGAAATAGTCTCACAAAACTGCACTACTTCGTACCACTCGAGTAAATGGTTAAAAAATAGAGAAAGAAATAATTTTATGAAATTTCTTTTTACACAGTGACATTTGTGAGGTGTTTTCTTTTTTTAAAGAAGATTTTCAGGAGGGGCTGATGGCCAAGGACAGGGTAGGGAAGGGAGTTGTTTAAAAGACCGGTGTGTAGGATTTAGTGGCTCACTTTCGAATTGTGTAGAAGAAATTACGGTGTCCTTCAGGTAATGTAAAAACACAAAAAGCCCTCTCAAGACCAGTGTTTAGGTTCCCCATCTGAAGTTCTCATTCAAAGCTAACAAAAACACAACCCTATCTTACACTTGGCACAAGTTTCTTTGCTAGTTTCACCAATGCAGCTGTCATTTTCCTGTCCAGCGCCCAGATTGTTTAAACAACAAGTACACTTGAGCCCAGCAGCAGAAAGCGATTGTGAGATTGAACAAAAACCTGGTCTTAAGTCACTGGCACAGTACTTTAAGGGCACATCAACAATCTGCCTGTTACATACAAGCAGCGTGTGCTACAGTGTTTCCCATTCATCACCTAAACCAGAAATTTATTTACACTCTTCATAATATAACATAAAAGATGCCTGACATTGTGATTTGTGCTTTTTAACTGTGTGCAGCGCACTGACTGGCTCAGCCCTCCTTTGCCCCTCACAGTGCACAGAGCTGCTGCGTGCGTGTGCAGGGACAGCGTTCACCGTCTACTCACAATATGTAATCAACTCGCCACAAATAGAATCTAATTCTGTGTGAAACACTGCACCATTATAATAGCAATCCGCCAAGGGTACAAGCATACATGGCTTTTAAAGGGAATGGGAGACAGCACTCTGATTGGTTTATTGTGTGTTACGCCCAAAACTCTCCCATGAATAATTAAGAGATAAAGTTTTTCCACCATTAAAATAGCAGAAGTGATACATATGGAGACACCCTGAATGCACTTGCACCATGTGCCTTATACTGTGCACTATGTTATAATAGAGCCCTTACTTATAATTATTAGTATTATGTTCCAGCTTTGCTAGCAGATCCCTACACACCGGTCCTTTAAATATTTTTATATATAAGAATATTTCACTTACTTTGATGTTGGTCCCATATACCCGACAGAGGGAATATTTTACACATGAATTCTCTGCTCACCAAATAAAACCCCAACTCCTCTTCCAACTCTGTGATAAAGTGTTAAAGGCTCTTGGATTTGCCCACTCTCATTGGTCACACAGCCTGGCAGTGAACCGTGGCCTTTACTAATTGTAAACTCAATGAAGCATTCTTAAACAGATGCTGGTGGAACGGCTCCATTAGGCCTTACAGACGGCTGTCACCCACATATCAAAGCCATGAAAAGTCAAACTGTCATTATCACGCGGCTCAAACCACATCTATCCACCCGCCAATTTAATTCTTATTAAATGCACATTATAAGTGGAGATGGCTGGTCTTGGTCGAGTGGAGTTAGTGCTTTGGAAAGACTTTTGGTAGGACACACACTCACAGGACTCGGCAGTATCACAACAGTTTTTAAACTGAAGACCATAAAGTATTCATGAACAGAAACATAAAGCATAACTTTGCAAGTGTTGAATATTTACAGCTGTGGGATGGGATTTGAATGGATTTAATAGATAAAAGGTGGTCCAGAATGTGTGCAGACCCTCTGTAGAGAGTGACTGTGCAGGGAAAACAAAGCCGTGTCAGTCCTCTGTTGCTCTGCCAGCTTGAGTGAGAGCAACTGCAGCTGACACAACAATTAGGCTTTGGGCTGTGTGATGCAGAGGTTATACCAAGTGACTCCCAGACCACAGTCCCTTATCTCTATGCAGCTTTATATATTTATTTATTTTTTATAAATGAGGGATTAATTATTGCCTCCAAAAAAAGACGAGGAAGCTGCATTCAGAAGATAAATCTACTGTAGTGGTCGCCCCCCTGAGGGTCTCCTTGAAAAAAAATGGGGGGTATGTGATGGCCTAGTATGGTTTAGTAGAGCAGTAAAGTACATAAAACAGGCAAAAAACAATTTAACTCATATTTTTTCTTTAATTAGCTAAACCAAATAGAAACAATTACTCCTGCAAATTTCCCAACTGGAGAGTGATGAATGTTTTTGCAGTTGTTGTCTATGTTTAAATGATTAATTGATACACTTTACAATATAATTAGCATGCAATTATTATTTTCAGCCATCCAAAACAAATCAAACTGATAAAAAGCTGTTATTTTCATCATGTCCGTGAGAATCAGTGCTTCACCATTATGTCTTCCTCCTGTCCTGTTTGCATTTCCTCGTACCACATGACCCGGAGTTACCTTTAAAAGGCCTCTTCATGATCAGCGCTGCCAATAGTATTTTAAACAATCATGTGATTGTGACATGGTGCGTGGCAAGTCTCCCATGTGTGTGTAACAACAAGCCAGCTGCTCCTCTGGGATATTACCGCAGACAATCTTCCTTGAATATTCATCAGGCACCGTTGCTGGCACAAGTGTCTGCGCGCGCACACACACACACACACACACACACACACACACACACACACACACACACAGATGATCATCATATACAACAATGTTCCTCTGATCAAAGAGAGCTCATTATCTTCCCGTCGTGCTGCAGAGTTCTGCTGAAATAACCAATCAGTTGAGGCTTTCAGAGTTCGGTTCTCTTTCTGCCTGTCTCAGCACACCATCTCCTTTCGCTGGCAACACTTGAAGCGAGGGACGTTTGATTCCCTTCCTCTCACCAAATGTTGATTCGAGAGTCTGTTCAGAGAGGGGCCTTTGATTGCATTAACGATAAATGAGAAAGTGTGTCTGATTTATCTCCAGTGTACTTTGTGAGTCTGTGGCGTTGAAGATTTCTGTCTGATAATCAGCCTCTTGAAATGAGTGGTCAAATCGTTCCTCAAGATGTCCCATTTGATATGCGTGGGTTGGCATTAATGCATACGTGATGACTGTCAATTTCTGAGAAGTGAGAATGAGATTTGACCCAGATTATCCACTTTTGCCACTGCCTGAATTACAGCGATAATCACAGATCAGATTTGTCAATTGACCTCCCCTCTTGTCAGACAGAGATGCGGCAGATCTGCTAATGATAACACCCACAGCAAGCAGTTTGTGCAAAACTGTGATGCGTTTTTTTTCTTGCTGTCACTTCAGTGAGACACATTTTCCCTTTAAAGGATATTGTAATAAATTGTGGCGAGGGGATCTGGTTGGGTTTTTTTTTTTTTGTAAATAAAAGTAATGATATTTTGATGTACAATAAGAAAGACAGAATTGTTATGGTATAAAAAGCTGTGGAAGGCATAAAGATGCTCTACTTTAGTAAACATAGCACTACAATTTTTTTTTTTTTTTTTTTTGCGCTATGGAAACTTGTCACCACAACGAAATCCAATTTAAGTGACATCAATCCAAGCTACCTAAGCTGCTTTTCGTCATAATTGCTTCAAAGTTTAAGACACCCTTGAAGCCAACAGGAAGTGATTGTTGGATAGTCAAAAAAGGGATTTTGAGGAGAGTATCAGTTTAGGTAAAACTATGTAATGACTAGCATCAGTATCAAAAGCAAAAAAGACACATGATAAAGAATGGGACCTTTTTAAGATTACTTACAGTATTCACAGTTAGCGCGGCACCTCAGGAAATGTATTTTACCTTTCCCTTCACTGGGATACCAATTTCTACTTCACAGGCACACAAAGGTCTGGAGCCTATTTCGACTCACACTGGCTCAGAGGTGGGTTATTCCATTCACGCTCACATTCACAACTGCAGGCAATTTAGAGCTGCCAATTAACTTCACCTGGATTGTGGGAAGAAAAAAAAAACTAAACAACGCAGACATGGGGAGCATGCATACGCCACACCTTGTCTACAGCAGCTGCACAAGGAAAGCAAAACATCAGCAGTGCAAAAATAACAGCCTCAGTCCTCTTCTGTGTCTATAGTACATGTGTTCATCCACAGCCCTGCAGTTTAATGCACAAGCATACTGACAGTGCTCACAGCCCAGAACACTATCAGTTCAGTCATGAGCCCAAAACAACTTGCAAGTTGCAAATGAAATGCCAGTATGCTATAACACAACCTGTGAAGGTAGCTATATTACTTAAAATTAAAGCGCATCTATTCTGCCTGATGGCTGTGAGATGGACAACTGAGAAAATGCATTAGGTAGAGGCAGGTGTTCAAAGCTTCCAAGTTCCCAATACATGTTATCTAAAATATCACTATAAGGCCTGCAATTACACTTGTTTACATTAATTATGGTTTGAAGTAGAGATTGAGGAGCAGGCTATATGAACTTGTCATGTCAATAATTACAGATCATGAAGGAGGATGAAAGAGGAAAAACTTTAAAAGCAGCTATTTGTAAGTTTTCTCGGCCACCTATCATGGTTTCTTGCCGGGAGCGGGGGTGATGATGATCGCTTACAAGAGGTTATAATACACCCTCTGAGCTAGTTATATATGTCAAGCTGTGGCAGGGCACATTGAATTTAATATTAGTTTAATACTGCAAATATGATAATACTAGATTAATTGATAATACATTAATTGACGAAGGCATCTGTGCTGGTTAGCATGCTAACTTCAGTGGAAGAAGAGAAGTGATAGAAATAGAAACAAACCAAGAGACGTTGGTGTTCCTTTCCACTGCTGGAGACAGCTCTTGGCAAGGAAATGAATCTTTGAAGCTGAACTTGCAGCGTTTCTTCCAGACAAAACAAACAGCTGTTAATGCTAACGCCGGCTTTGTAGCAGTGGCAAGACTTAGAAATAGCTCCTTTAACTAAATAACCTGCCGAAAATGCTGCTGACACGTGAGCTATGCAGCTGGTCAGGGAAATTAAGTTGTCTGTGCTGTGAACTCGAGGTAAAACATATTGTTGATGTTTACTTGTTTGCTTCCTCTCTAATATAGTTGATAATAATCAGCTCCAGCTATCTGGATGTAAAGCTTACAAATAACTCCATGTACAGGAAAGAGAGAGAAATTCAAAGTGATGTTTCATGCACATGCACAGGTTCAGCAGTGAGATAAGAAGCTTAGGAGCACGGGATAACACAGACTTACATATTCACAAACATCTGAGTGTGCATGAGGTGCTGACACTTTCATCATTTTCATAGGTTCTGCAGGTTTCTGAGCAGCAGCAGGGGCTAATCCAACATACACATCGATCTGGTGTTAAACATTACTGCAGGCTTTTTGGGCTACTCTTGACTGATCTTTCTCAGAAACAGCAGACTTTTTATTATTGTTTATTTGCCTTAATTTGCTCTTATTTTCCCAGTCCAGTCAGCTAATGGTTTTCAGCATTCTCCCAGAAGCGGAGCCCTCCTAGGGTGTTTGAAAGTAATTTGGTTCCACCTGAGAAGACACACATGCTTGCTCAAATGCAGAATCAATATTAATCGACTCTGGCTAGATGTAGATGTTGCAGCCTGGAGATAATATTTTTGGTAGGTTGAGGTGTTTGGAAAGTGTTGTTGTGGTCACTGTCAGGGTTATTGATGACCTTGAGAGCGTCTTTCTCTCTATGTTTGCGTCTTTTTCATTTTCTCATTCGCCTCCAGGAGCTTCACCGCCATCGCTCCATCAGTTTCGCTCAGTTTCTTTGTCTTCAGGCTCATGTCAATAACCTGAGATGGATTGAACAAATGCAATACATGCTGTAGCTCATATTCAACATTTTCAAGGGTCATGTTAGGATCTAGTAGATAGAAAATTGATCACAAATAATGCCTTGATTACTAGATAGCCACTGCTCGAATGAATTCTTCGAATCAGTCTTTAAAGACTAGGTGGACGTCTTGATCGGGTATCTAGCAGAATCCACTGCACTGTGAAGTGACACATTTCAAGGCTACTTTACTTTTATCTGCAAATTGCATTTAAAAAAAAAGGATTATTAGTGCTGTGTTAAAGAATTTCTAACTGTATCATGTGGTGCACAATTTTACTCTTGACTGCCTCAGATCAAATATTTAAACATTTAAAGAGCTAAGAAAACACAATCTTAAGATTAAAATTGAATTACATTTCATAGTTTTGTTAAATACTGCAGTTATTCAGATCAAAGGATTGCCTTCTAACATAAACTGTATATGACTGTCTGTGTGTACCTGGATGAATGAATATCTCTTTGTCTTTACTGAATTTGTGATTCACTGTTTCTCATTCAGAAATATATGCAGTGAAACTGTGTCAATGTTGAGCCTCTGCTTTGATCTCAGACCAGCACAGTTCTGATCATGGTCCTGAATTAAAAATTCAAATCCTTTCGGCCTCGGTTTCACTCCCCCTCAGTTCTGCTGTTCACTTTTTGTTATTTTGGGTGGTCACACTGGATCTATATCATTGTCGGCTGCATTTCTCTAATTCCTGAGGATAGCTTGCCAAACACAAACGACACAATGCGATAGCTTGCAGCTTCAGACTTTTAAGATTTTCTTTTCAGCTACTGAAACATCAACAGTAAACATCTGGCTTGGTTTTCTTTTTTTGCACTTCCCCTTCAGAAGCAAAAAAGGAAAGGCTTCTTTGCAGACTTGGGATTTTTACGCTGATTTTTAAAAAACGATCAATGTTGGACTCAGGCAGAAATTCATCATCTGACAGCAGCTTCAGTAGTTCACAGCGCTGTACAGCCAAACAAGATGTTGTGTTCTGAGTAACAGGCAGGCGCGACCTGTCTTCTTCTATTTTCAGAAAACAGTTGCTTCATACAGTTGATCTTTCTTACGTGGTCACCCTAATCCCTTTGTTCCTGGGAACTGCTGACCGTCATCCTGGAAAAATGTAGGACTTAACTAACCAGGAAGTCAGTTAGTGCTTCAAATAGAAAAAAAACAGCTTTTCATTACAAAATAAATGTATTTATTGAATATCACTTGACGAAATCTAATCTTCTAACCAGTTTTTTTATTAAGAAGTAAATAAAGATTTCAGTCAGTCTCTTTCATTCTCCGCCTGCAGCAAATGTGAAATAATGATCTTCTGGTTACAGGCCCAAATTTTTAGACCCAAGATTTCTGGGATTTGTAAAGTGGCAGGATTTTTCTTTCTGGCATATCACATAGCCTCTAGCAACACTTCCAGCTAACAAACCACAAAGAGACTTGAACTTTTAGGAGAAATTTAGCCTTTAAATTACCTCCTGGCAAAAATATTGTGTCATATTTACTTTTGAAGAAAACAGCGGCTAATAAATGATCAAACTGTCACAGCTAAGATCCATTCCCTTCATTATTCATTTTATTTTAGCCCACAAACTTGCTCACACTACACTAATCACTGCATGAATCTGTTCTCTATGGTCACCCACATGTCACTTCATCCAAAAGAAGAGGATGCAACAAGATGCTGTAATTACAAGCATATTTTTTACTTCAAACTTTTTGTTTTTAAATAATCTAATATTTTAATGTTTCTTACAGGTTACAGCTGTGTCCCCGGTGCAACATGTTGTCAGGAGTGGAAGCTGTTGATTGATGAGACTGATCCATTCAGAGTCCTCTCAGCACACCCAGCACATAGACAGGTGAGGTGAGACTCCTGTCACTCAGCCGTTCCACATCCATTACTTATTCAACACTCCAGCATTTGGCTGGCGCAAAAGAGAGGAGGATGAACACAATTAATGAAGCTATCTCTTCAGGATTAAGCAGTGCAGCACACACAGCCTTCGCCGCAGACGCCCGCACCTTAAATGGATTCCCGCTGTATAATGTTCCAGCATCCTCAAAACTCAGCTCATGTTATCTCAGAGGAAGAATGCCTGGAGGATATTCAGCTTCTTCTGCCCTTCAGGCTAAGCTTATTTTTCTGCATTTGTTTCAAGATGACTCAGTCGGCCCATAACGGCGAGCTGTCGCAGGACAGTCAGAATTGGTGGGGTAGAAACTCGCCGATATTGCAGCAATCACAGGAATGTATGAGTTAGGTGAGATGTAGCCTTGTGTTCACGCTGTTGGTGTGAGATAAGACAAGGCCAATTTCATATTTTCACCCTGTCGACAGCGGCTGGCAAGTTTTCTTCGTGCTGCATGGTTTGGCTATTGCTCATGTGTCAGAAGTGAATTCCACTTGGCAAGACTCACAAACTTACACTTCACTTTCATTTATGTTTGGCTGCCTCACAAAACTCTGCTTTATAAATTGTTAAACTATTGATATTGACATGCTCGTCTCAAAACTGCTTTTGAGCAAACACTTGGAGAAGAAAAAGTATGACACAATCAGTTATGTATGACAGAATTTATACGTACAACGTGTATAAAAAACTGCAGCATTCAGACTTACCAAACCACAACAATGCCTTCAGGATGTTTATGTGTGATGATGTCATGCATGTCAAACTTTGATAAACAGTTCCAGTAAGACATAAACCTCTACATGTCCATGTGGACAAATAACAATAATAAAATAATAATAATAATAATAAAAAAAACAATTTTTAACTTTTATTTATCATCTTTCTTTCTACCATTCCTACCTTTTCTCATCATTTATGTTTTACTTCTGTCTTGTGGTTTGTTGATATTAAGAGTTTCCATCCACCGCATTTATCCACATTTTCAATTTGTGCATATTTGTCTATAAAATGTTAGAAAACTGCGACATGTGTCACTTTCTGAGAATCCAAGGTGACATTTTCTCTTGTCTTGTTTTGTCAGACCAACAGTACAAAACACAAAGATATTCAGTTCAAAATGAAAGAAGAAACGCTGAAAACAAATGAGGGGGACGTAGCACCTGCAACTGTTTATCTCAGTGCACAAAACTCATCATAATCACATCACAGTACTGGATGAAATGTGCATTAAGTCACATTTTCTTTTGGTGATTTTGAACAGTCACCATTTTACAGTATGTTGTTGTATTTGTCATAGTAACGAATTAATCCTCAGAGTCCATCACCCATTTAAACTAAATTAATAAAAATTCTAATAACAGACATGGAAATGGACTTATTTGTATCTGTATCTGTATCTGCTTTGTAACTGACCCCTGAAACATGCCATTAGTCCAAAGTCATGTTTAATTCTCTAAACATTAGTAAAAGTTTCAAACTGATAAAACCATGTTAAATGTCTTCTGAGCAGTTAAAGAGGTTGTGGGGTCTCCAGGTCCCTGAAACAGAACATCAGGGTTAAATGGACTAAATGATAAATCATACTGAATCCAATTTCAATGCAAATGAATATGATGTGTTTTCCTCCCGTTTGTGTCCCACACAGCAGTCTAGTTAAGCTCATGTAACAGCTCCTCTCTTAAAAACAGAGAGATGGGATCAGATTCAACACCTGCAAATAATCTTAACAACCCTGCACAGCAGATGGGTTAAGCATTTGATTTCCATCTGTAATTACCTCCAGGGTGGTAGGTGCCAATCCAGTGTGTATTGTAAATACAATCTTTGTAAGCATGTTTGCGTGGATTCTCCTTCCTGTCAGAGAGGCTTCGAGAGTGCTACACGCACCTGTTTTTGAGAACTTGTCACAGAGCTCAGCAGCAACAGTGTTTTCCCTGCTCACTGACAAGAAAAGAAATCATTTCACATTTGATTTAGTATGTATGAGCGCATCCTTTATTTATTTTGATCAGTGCGTCCCTTTTCATACTGCCACCATTTTTTTTTATGTCGGAGATCCTCAAATCGCATCTCTGGTAGACATTATAGGTCTCCAGTCCCAGCTGATACTCAGGAAGTCACCAAATCTCAAGTGCAGCTGCAATCTAGAGCAAAATGTTAGTGCATTCTCTCCATCATATGCATCTCTCCATTGTTGTATTCATCAAGGATGGAAAACTATCCCCATTGTGGTTAAATATAATGGAAACGGGAAATCATTGTATAGCTGTTGTGTTCCTCAGCTCTGCCTCAGCACAAATAGCTAAATCTCAACAGACACTATGAGCCTTCAGTGGACAACAGCGATTTAATGTGTGGGAGAGCAGGTAATGCATGTGCATGGTGTTTAACTTCCTTCATGGATGCCTGTGAGCTGTTGTGTTTGTTGATTGTATTTCTAATGAGAAATACATTCTCCTCAAGAGAGGTGGAGCTGGCCAAGACAATGCTCACTGAAGCAGACCCAATCTGTGCCATTCACTCATGCGGGGAGATAAGCCCCCGAGTGTTGTGATTGTTGATGTGGATGCCAGCAGGAGATCTCCAGGATTACCGCGTCTCTCTGTCTCCTCTTTGAGCTGACCCAGCGGGACCCTGGCAAAAATGGTTTGATCCTAAACCTGCACCCCTCATCACTGCTGGTCAGTCTGTGTTATGGCCTGACCTCCGGGCAGAACCTCGGCAGTACAGTGGGACTTGCGGTAAAGCTGCTGGGAGGTGCGAGGATGGGCCTGAATTATGGCTGAAACAGCGAGAGCCAAACATAGTATTTTCAACACTGGAATCAGTGGTTCTGTTCTCCAGGATACATAAACATGGAAGCATTTCAGTATTTCTGGCACATATCTAAACCTGCAGAAATGCAGTCAGAATTGATCCCTTGCAAAGCTTTAAAAGGCATGATTTATTTATGACAAACTTATCTGAGCAAACTTTTCCAAGAGGCTCATAACAACTATAAGGTACAAAGGACTAGAGAGATATACAATCACAGTTTATTGCCAGGTGCTCATTTAGGTCTGTGTTATTTTTGTCAAGAGAGTCGAACAAAGTGTTTATTTATTAAGACAGAAGAAAAATCATAACAGGCAGATAGAAGGGGAATGATCTCTTCAGCTTCACAGGAAATCACTCAATGAGTTCCTTTAAAGATGAGTGTGCTTGTTTGGGGAGTTCAGAACAAATGTGCTGTAAGTGCTCCTCAAAAAATCAGTCACTGAGATGCTTCACTGCATTCACATCCAGTCCTCCATAACCACACCTTTAAAGCCACTATGAGTGCATTCTTTATGTGATGATAGGACCTTTAAAATTATTCCGATGGCAGGCCTTGTTTCAATTAAAAAATGAAGATAAAAGTGGTGTAGCATGTGTGTTGTCTTTAGCTGATTAATTCCAGTTGGTGGGTTGACAGTTGTCATATCATCTATGTCAAATTTTATGAAATAAGACTGCAACTGATTTGTATCAATTATTTTTTTGTGTAACTGTTTGTCTATCTAGAAAATGTCAAAAAGAGCCCAGGGTAAGTATCTAATTTTATCAACTGTTATCAACTGTGCAAAAATGTAGAATTTACAGTTAATAACAATTGTTCAATTATTATAATTTATTTTCTTTTAACTGTCATAGCATGTCATTCTCTTTGAGTTACCGTGGCTACGCCAATTACAATGTCAGGCAGCAGCTAACAATTATTTTCATTGTCATTCAATCTGATGATTACTTTTTGACTTATATATTAATCGTTTGGCCCATTAAATGCCAGAAATAGGTGAAAAACACCAATCGCAATCATCTTCAAATGTCTTCTTTTGGGTCGCCTAACAACCCAAAACCCAAAGAGGTTCAATTTACAATGATGAAAACAGAAAACAGTAAATTTTCACAATGAAAAAGTTTTTACCAGAGAATGTTTGATGCTTCTGCTTGAGAAATGACCAACAATTGTCTATAATCAAAATAGTAGCTGATGAATTTTCTGTCAATCAGCTAATTGATTGATCAGCTAATCAAACCAGCTCTAGAATGCAGCTTCTGTACACCAGATCATTGTGTTTATCCTTCCTTGAAAAAAAACAAAAAAATGGTGCTGTGATCCAGTATGACTCAAGGATGTGCAAGGTATTTCTAGGAGCGTTTATCTCTTTCTCCTCTGTGTGGGCCACTGTGACGTGTAGCTTGAAGCTCTGTTGCTCTGTTGCTGTTGTGTATAGTCTATTAGCTGAAAATATCCACTGATCACTCACTCCTGCTGTATGAACGATACCTTCTGACAACCGCAGGATCACTGATTCATCTCAAGGCCATATCGCGTTGATTCTTCGCTTTATTATTCAGACCCCCGCAGTTTGGAGCCGACGTGAGATTTTTAAAGATGTTTGATTTTTTGGGCCCATTCTGACTCGCTTGATGTAGTCTGAAGTATTTCATGAGGGCTGGACCACAGATTGACCAGTAAATTGGGAGTTTTGCTTATAGCACATCTCTGTCTTTACAGCCTGATATAAAGTCTGCAACAAACGCCCCTAACGGCTGCTCAATCTCATGCTTCTTTTATCATCACTCATGAATGAGTCCCAGAGATGTTTGAAGTCCCTCACTTGAGGCAGCTGCTTCCCCTTTACTACTTGCGGATGATGCTGCCCATTTGGTTTTATTTGACCTCCAGTGAGTGAGCGCCGATGCGCACTGGAGTGATTTCAAGCTTCAATGTGATGCGGCTCAGATGAGGATCAGTACCTCCAAGTCAGAGAGCATGTTGCTCAGACCTCTGTGTGGAGGAGTGTTATTAAAAGCAGCTGCTCTGGTTAACAATACCATTCTGTCCAATTGCATCCCGTCAGCACATAGAATATTTACATTCATGTCACACAGTGGATTACTTTATCACTGCATTCTGAAAACAAGGCAAAACTATTTATAAATGCAAACCTGTGACTGCAGCTGATGTGTTATCAATGAAGCAGTCATTTAAAATTTTCAGTCTATAAAATGTCAGAAAACTGAAAAACGCCCGTCCTAATTTCCCAGAGCCAAAGCTGATGTCATAAAATTGCTTGTTTTGTTTAACCAACTGTCAAAACACCCAAAGATGTTGGAATTAATGACATAAAGCAGAGAAAATAAGCAAATCCTCGCATTTGAGAAGCTGGAACCAGAGAATGTTTGGCATCTTTGTCTAATTAAAGTCTTCTATCAAGATTGGTGTCGATTAATTTTCTGCAGATCTACCAATTGATTTATCGCCACATTAGGTTATGCGTTATACCAGACTGAATTGGATTGGTTATTTTTTTTGTCTCATAGGGGCAATTTGGTTTGCAGACATTAGTCAACACCACCAATACACATCATAAGGGGAAATTAAAAAGAACACATAAATCAACAATATATATACAGTAGATGTTCTTATAATTAAGTTGCAATGAGCTATAAAAGCACCAAGAGTCCACTAGAACTTTATTAAAGTGTCTGTGCAATAGCAGCCAGGCCTACAGCTTGTTTAACAACCTAACAGCTACAGTATCTGTGTGATTTGGCCCTCCCAGGGAAAGTGCAGCTCCTCACTGATGGTGAGACACTGCAAGAGGGTGATGAGGGTCCACCAGGATGGCCTTCACCTTCCGACTGACTCTAACTTGATAAATATAGCCAAGATCATTCAAGCTGGTGCCAACAGACTTCTGGCAAAGTTTACTTCTTAAGTCTTTCACAAATCTTTGGAAAAAGTTCAAATTGACTCAATAAAAGATGAATAAAACATTTTGAACATACAGGTATAACTGATCCCCAGTTACACCACTCATTTAAACCACATGCACTGACTAAACAATCTAGGCACACTGCGTTCCTGTTTATCCAGTGTCAAGGACTGAATAGCAGCAAACTTCTTACAATTTCATAGCAAAAAAAAAAAAAGAAGAGAGGTGTTAATATTTGGTCCAGTCCATCACAAACTACAGATACAGTTTTTCCTTGGCTCATGTAGTACCAATGTCAAGTCCATGGCAAAGAACCTTGGAGTAACTTTTGATGGTCACTTATCCTTGGAGCAGCATAACAGAAATATGCTTTCATACCCACCCACACCCAGACAACTGTAACTCTCTCTTTACCTCATTAACTCCAGCTCTCACAGTCGCACTATAGTAATTTACTCAGAACTCAGCAGCCAGATTGTTAACTAAGTCTAGAAGGACAGGACATCCTAGACTTAGTTAATATTCTGGCTATCACTCCAGTTTTTAGCATCACTAAACGTATTATCATTAAGCTGAGATTACTTTTTTTAAGTTTTATTAATTACCTACAAGGACAACCAAGGTCTGGCTCCAGAGTGTATTTAAGAGCTTTTAAGCCCTTACATCCGGGACAGGCACATAAGATCAGCTGATTAAAAACTTTTAGCTGGCCATGAGGGGAACAGCCTTCCCCTCGGTATGAGATCAGCACACTCCCCTCCATTTGTTCTTTATATGATTATTTCATGGTGTTTTATTTCATTTATCTAATTTTATTGTGATTACAAATATAAATTGTGATTGTTTTAATATCATCATCTCTGTATCTTTATATGTACTTCTATATATTTTGAATTTTTATTGAAATCAGCACTCAGTTCACTTCATATGAGTTAAGTCTACAGTATAATCACTTTATATGTGATCATCTTTTATAGTTGCATCTTATTTGTCTTTATATGTGGTCATCTACTTTCTTCTTCTTATTATTATTATCATTATCATTGTCATTATTATTATTATTATTAGTAGTAGTAGTAGTATGTTAGTAGTAGTAGTAGTAGTATTATTAGTAGTAATATAACAAGAGTCACCTGTCAGTGTTTAAACCATTCAACTTTCTGAGTCTCTGATTGGCTTTTTTAGCAGATGGAGTCAGTGTTGTCATCAAAAGTAATTTTGTCATCCAGGATGGTGCGCACGTATCTATATTGGCTTACTGTCTCTAAAGCTACTCCACTGATAAAAGTGGGTGCCGTGACAGGAGGATTTGGGTGAAAGTCAATCAGCGAAGCATCTCTTTTGTCTGAGAGATGAGACTAAGTTGCAAGTGTGAGTCATCACATCATTTGATGAAATTGTCTATGGTCCTGCAGCAGGCTGACAATCACTGAATCATCTACAAACTTGATTATGGAGCTTCACTCACTAGAATCATGGGAATTATATCTCAGGTAAAATGGTTTAACTCTTAAGACTTATCAGAGGTTATACAGCCCTTTTTTCTTGTACTTAATTTTCAGCATAGATTTTTATTTCCCTCCAGATTCAGCACCTTGTCTTTAAACTCCAATTTATCGCTCTAGTTGTCTTGTGTTGTTTGTTTCCTTCTTGTCTTTTGTTTTCCTTTTTGTGGTCTGTAAAGCACTTTGGATCAACTGTGCTGTGTGTAAAGTGCTATATAAATAAAACTGAATTGAGTTGAGTTGAGTTTGGTCAGTGTCATTGTTCACCAACTTTTGAGCATCCCTTTGTAGGTGACAGTCACCCTGAGGGAAATCTAGCTTTTTCTGATTGAGAATATTCTTGAGGGAATAACTAGCCCAGGGCTTATTATTTGGGTACAATGCCATTGTCTTCTGCTCGCAGACAGTAATATAACTCAATACAGTGAAAGTCTGTTCATCTAAGTCAGTCAAGAATCTTTAAAAAGCTTGCAGTTGGTACTGTGAAAACAGTTCATAAATAGCACCATCTGCCCACACAGCCAGTTGATAGACCAGGGCTAGAAAAATGCAGTTGTGGTCAGAAGAGCCTAGTGGCACCATTGCATAAATTTTATAGGCTGCTTACATACTGGTAGTAATGACCAAGGGGCTTCTTAAATCTGCAGTGCAGCAAGTTTCCCAAGTTTAACGATGGTGGATGTTGTATCTATCATATTTGCTCTAAGGTGACTATAAACCACTGTCATTAACACTGACTTTTGTCGTGGCAAGAACAACAGGTGCAGGGAAATACATAAAAGCTGGATGTGAAGATTGCAAATAGATTCCCTTACAATGACAGTCTCACACAGCATGAACTACCATACAAGCATGCGGTGTATGGTTGTATGGTAGTTCATGCTGTGCGTCATGGACCATGACACTGTGTCACGGTCAAGCCGAATGGACTGACCAAAGCAACTGATTTTGAAATGCTGGCTTAAGTCATGGTCTTTTAAAAAGGGTTCAGTCAGTGTGATCACACAAGCGTATTTCTTGTACTGAGGTGTGCACTTTACAGTACATTCACTTGCAACGCGCATTTCAGAGGATAATGAAGCGAAGTGGCAAGCAGCACAGCCCAAGTCCACAAAGCTGCTGTCGCACTCCTTTCCAGCCACATCTCCTCACTCGTAATGCTGTCTGCCATGCAGCGCCACTGGCAATGTGCAGTGTCAATGACATGGCAAAATATCCGCTCCATTATCTTTGCTGTAGTTTGCATGTGCTGGTCTGAGCTTTGAGCCAAACCAGAGTTCATAGTCTGCAATAAGATCTGCGGAGCATAACTCACAAATTCAACACTTTCACCTGCTCATCTTCAAAACACTGAGTTTTAAAAGCTCATCTGACAACTCAGCTCTCAAGATCAAGAGCACATATCCTTATATAACTTTTTCGTGATACTCATCAGTCCCTTCCTGGTTGGTCTCTGCTGTCTCTGTATGCACTGCTGTGTGTGGTATAGAGCGCTCCTCACTGTTGCCTCCTAAGGTGATTGAATATCTGATTTTTGGAGTGCCTGGATTTTCAAAGGAAGCCTGGTATTTTGTATAGTGGATATAAATTTCAACAGTGCCTGTGAGCTGGGTTGTCTGGGACTAGTCCAGTGTTGAGGAAATCGCCTTCTAAAAGGATGCTGTTAAATGATACATTTTGGAGCTCTTCTTTATTCCCAAGGGCACGATTTGGTCTTTGAGACATAGTGGAAAGGTGAATTAAATAAAGCTGGTGTCACGGCACAGTGTTCGTAATAATTTGGTGGGGACAGTATAGGTCAGTGTTACTGTGAAGTTTGGTCATGAAAAGCCAATCTGTGAAGGAATATCACTGCATTTATTCAGGTGTGTAAATGTGCAGTTGTTTGTCCAGTTGTATGTATGGATGTGTGTATGCTTGTGTATGTGTGTGTTGCACTACCTATGTTTTTTTCTCTTTGTACGTCTCCCCTTCAGCCCCCTCCCACCCAAGCAAGCAGCTTCAGGAAAACTTTGTTTTGACAACCATTTCACTTCCTGCTGCAGAAAGCTACCAACTAACCTGAACAGCCCTTTTGTACAGGTGCAGTCCAAGCTCATTGAAATGCTGCCTTTGAACTTCAATGCTTTTTTTCTCCCTGATGCACATCATGCATGGCTTTTGTGTGATAACATGGTTCTACAGTCCAGTGAAACTGCTTTAGTAATGTGTGCTCCTCTGCATGTGGTTGATTGTTGTGATAATTAATGTGTCTGCTGCACTTTGTTCAAATGCTGACACTGTTCCTCCTCCTTTCTCAAGTCAAACATGAAACGTAATAAAGGCAAACAGCAGGATCTATTTCCAAGTGAGGAGGGAGCGTTAATGCAAATCATGTGATTTTGAGCAGTTAGCGAAACTGGTAATTTATCATTTCTGCTCTCCAGTTGGTTGACTGACATCTACCCATAATCAGGCAGCTGAGTTATAAATATTGCTGTTTGTGACTTCCATACATAACCAAGTAGCTAACACTGTACTCAGACCACAGACTGTTGCCCATGGACATGGCATCTGTGACAGCACCAACAGGCTTCTGGAGGGATTTTGAATCCTGGATTTGCTCGCTGCCGTCTTGGCATTTCTCAGAGCCAGAAAGACGACATTGGAGCCATTTGGTCTATGGTTGGATGATATGATAATATATACATACGACAGATGACACGGGTTGTTGATTTGCTGACTAGTAGATGAACAGAAAATATTTCAGGGACTTTTTTGACAACTAATTATCATTTATAGCTTGCTGTCAATTTCCAATCAAACATGTCAACCATTCTCTTTTTAGATGTGTTATGGACTGTGAGCTGGTGAGATAAACAGACATTTGAAGATGCCTTTGTGCTTGGCGAATTGTGATGGACATTTTATACTGTATTGTGACAACTTATACACAAAATGATATCTGGCTAATCAAGAATAATGGACAGACTTATGTATAACAGATATTCATTTGCTGTAGCCCTAATACCACATATCAGAAAATTTTTTAGTTTCGTTTTTTTCTAACATTAGCAATTTTTGTATAGCATGTATACCTCGGGAACCATCCTCCAGGGCTGTTTAATGGTATTGTTGGGAAAACCTTTATGTCGGGTATTCATTTTCCATGATACACCATGTGGACTGGACTGCATTTTAAATAGCACTTTATAATTTATGTGTCATTCACCCATTCATACACACATTCACACATTGATGGCTCAGCATCAGGAACAGGAGCACAAAGTACACTTTGGCATGCTGTCTGGTGGAGCCATCGAACTGAGATCCATCTGATTACTAAGACAACTATTCTGCATCCTTAGCCAAGCCACCCCATACCCATGAACACAGAGAATATACCATATTATTATACTGTATATATATTGATACTACAATATAAAATTGTAACTCCCAGCCCTAGTTTGGTCAAAGGACTGTGACGGTGATATGCCCAGACACCCATCAATAATGCAAACAAATCATATTTGTTTTTGTATTTCAATTGAGCTGCTATGACAATTTAATTTCTCTCCAGGGATTAATAAAGTCTATCTATCTATCTAATGGAAAAATTATTCTCAAAACTGCCTCCAAATAGAACATTAGAGGAAGCAGAAACTGACTCCAACACAGTGTGAAAAAATACATTAACTTTGTATTTCAGGAGAGGAGATAGAGAATTTTTCATCTGACGTCAATACGGTTTTCTTGGAGTCAGCATCTTACAGCCATTAGAAGAAATGCAGCTGCAGTTGTCACTGGGCTCAGACAACCAAATCAAAAGTTGTTTTTTCCCCCCAAATTCTTTTCTGAACTTTGAGGCTGACTCTCACCGCTGTAATTTACGAGCAACACGACAGGATTGGACAGTTTAATGATTTGCTGTCATTGCAACATTGATTGACATCAATGATGCAAGAGTGTGTTTGCTGAGCAAAGGGCACCAGATCCAACCAACAACTGAATGCTGCAATAGGAAGGTAACATTAAAGCTTCACTGCTGCTAATGCTGCTTTTGTGATGGTTGTTTCTAGTCAGAGTGCAGTGAGGGGAGGTGAAACACTTTTCATTTACCAAGACATCTGCTCTCTTCCTGACTCTCCTCTGTGTTTTAGTGAGTCATGAGTGGCCAGACAGGGATGCACTTCAAGAGATGCTATCTGAATTACATTTCACCACCTGTGGTTTAAATGAGTTCTGAAAAGTTTCAAAAGCTTTGGCTTTTTATATCCTGGTGAGCTTTTGGTCTGAACATATTGATAAAACATCCTATTTCTTCTATATCCTTATTTTGTAACATAACAAAAACAAACAAAACATATTAAAGAAGCTATTTATTGCTTCATAGCCAACGTTTGCATTAAAACACCTTTTACTTACCAGTTGAGTGGAAATGTTGCGAGTTCAGCATCATACTTCAGAGCTGTCTCCATTGGTGGAAAGCAACCCCCTTGTGTTGCTTCTATTTCTATCACTTCTTTTCTTCTACTGAAGTTAGCATGCTAACCAGCTAGCCCCTCCTAACTTTCTGATACTGAGTAACTGTGGTGCCCACTCTGCCCGAAAGAAGTGGTGCTGCTTGACTTGTAAACACATCAATGGCTGAAGATCCTGCCGAGACTGGTAGGTAAACAGCTATTAACACTCGCTATGTAGCAATAGCAAAACTTACAAATAGCCCCTTTAAAGAATCAAACATGCTAAGTGTACAGTGTATACTTCATACACGATGTGTCCAATTAGGCTTTATTTACTTCAAAAGAAAAAAATAATTCTTACCCTGAGGTTAAATGTCTTATCCCAGACCTTTCAACAACATTTCACGTTCTTTCCTAGCAGATGGCGTTTTCTCAGTTTGTCAAGAAGATTTTCTTCTAACAATAATAGCTTTTGTAACCTTCAGTTAAGATTTTTTTTTTTGTTACCAGTGCCAAAAGTGAACATTTATGCTCAAGTAATGCTGGCTTTCACTAATTCTAAAGAATTAAAAGCATGAATGATTTTTAAGAAGTTGTCCATTAGCTGCTAATGAGCTAAATCACATCAATTAGCTGCAATAGATTCAGTGCATATCAAGTCAAAGTAAAAGAGCAGTCTGATCACTGAGCCTTCAGAGCATTTTTTCCCCACAGAACATTTATAAACTGCTACTAATAGCGTTACTATAGCCACTGATACACTGACTGTAAAGAATGAAAGACTGAGATGGACAGAGAGTGCAAATTCAGGCAGGCTCTGCTGCTATAGTAACAGTAATGGGTCAAAGACCTTTCATTTGTGGATAAATACTGGACCATGCTTCAAAAAAATGAGTCAGTTTACTTCGTATCTGGCAATACAGGACCAAAAATCAACAATGTTTAAGAATAGAGCCGGGGCCACAGGGACACGTCCCACTCATGGCTCTAGGCTTTTCTTACACAATGGACCCTGGGTATGCTCAAGTGTGAGAATGATATGACTTCACTGGGGTAATAAATGTTAGCATGAATCGCACTGGCTACTTTGAAATCTCAGTTTTGTTTTGCCTTTATGATTTGGGGGCTGGGGATAAAAAGAAAATACAACATTTCAGTGAGGGCTGTATAGCTTCAGCTCCATACTCTGATTATTTTGAAGAGTACAAAGACTGACTGTCTGCAGCGTACACAGCAGATAATATTGACCATTATACTGAGTGGACCTCCCCAAGGACAAATCGCCTCCTCCCCGTAGTGTGGCAAATGGAAAGTGCTTTAAACTGTTTTCATTTCAACATGGTGGAAGTGCCCTCGTGGGACCCAGAGCTGGAGGGCCGAAGGCAGAAGGACTGCATGATTAGGCTGGGGATCTGATAGAAGGTCAGCATCTGTGGTAGGCCAGAGACGAACACAGATGCTATCAGTAGCAGTCTGGAGAGCAGTGATAGTCCTCCAAGACTGTGATGTACAGAGTGACAATACTGTCACTCCTCCCTCCTCCAGCCGTCCCACCAGAAGATCTCTAACAGCTAATCGATGATGATGTAAACCACATTTCAAGCCTCCCTGCTCAGGTTTACAGTTCACACATTGGAAATCAAACTGGGAAAATGTACTTAGAGGTTTAATGTATTTAATAAAAAGTGTGTCATTGTTTTGTTTAATCATTGTTTTTTCATCACAGTTATTGGAGATGAAATGAAGCAATGACCTGAAGACCTCTTATACCAAACTGGACAATCACCTCACTGGTTCTTTCAAGTTGGAAAGTTCTTTTTCTGCAGTTTATCCAATCTCTCCCAAACTACTAAACAAAGCAAGTTCTAAACAGGTCTGAGCTGAAAAATGGGTCACTGGGACGCAAATTTAAGACGAATATTTTTGATTAAGGATTAGAAGTTTAGAATGGTTGTGCAATTTGTCAACTTTCAGATTTTGCTATTCCATTTATACAGAGGTGTGCATATCTCTAATTTCTGTGGCTATGATGGTTTATATAATATGTAGTGAATAAATAATTTATAGTTGAACTGGATGAAAAGGATTGTTGCTTCAGTGTGATCAAGGACCTTAATTTGTCATATATATATATATATATATATATATATACACACACACATATAATATTATGTACTGTATATACACACACATACAAATCAATCATATTATCAATAATAATATCACAAAAAAATGACAGGTATTGTTGCAATAGAAGATTTAATCTATATCACCACATCCTGATGAGAGGTCTAAACATTACCTGACTGGTCAAATATGCATTGGACAGGCTCCTGCATCAATTTCTTATGTGGTTGTTTCCAGACTTAAACATCATGACTCACAAGATATACTCTGCTGCCCAGCAGACTCTATTGAAAACATATTGAAGACATAATGTGCTCCGATCATATCAGTATATAATGTTCACCTACAGTGAAAATTGAGACCCAACTTAACTGAAAGTGGCAAATTAAATTTTCCACTCAGCGTTACCATGGTGTTACCTGACAATCCATCAACAAACACTGCAAACATTACTGAGTCTTAAGTTCTGAAATGTTTTTACAGCTGTGGGTTTTATGGTGGTCAGATGAGAAAAGTTTTGTCAATAACTATTGACAAATGCAATGCTATAAATAAATGAACATGATGGTTTGATAGCAGTAATGTTTTTTTTCTCCACTTTGATTTGTCAGGTATTTACATGACTGAAAAAAAACAAAGACAAAAAAAAAGTTGTTAGTTTATCCATATACAATTTTTCAATTGATTTTCCATAACATATATTTAATTTCTATATTTAAGTATATATAACATGTATGTACATTTTGCTCATGTTCCACCAATTGGTTAAAATTTGTTAAAAAGAGTGTCTTTAAATATTCACATAAAAATAACGACACACAAAGCGCACATTAATCTGTTACATGTGGTCAAATCAGGTGAATGCGATCCCAAAATTTCCATTTAAACAGCTAATGCAGCCCTGGCCTTTTGTTATGTTTAATGCAATAACCACAGGGACACAACCTTGCTTAAAGGGAAACATCTGTGTTTTAAAGCCTTTTCACTAATTGCTATATCATTTATTTAGCACTCGAAACTCTCCAGGAGCGACTAAGCCACTTCCCTGCTGAAACTGGACAACATGTGTTGTGAGATATTCACCGTTTACAGTTTGATGTCCTGAGCTTGTAAATCAATAAATATGTCTCCGTCAGGCTTCCTACTCGGGATGAATTTTTTAACGCTCATCATCTGTCCTTGTGTATAATGTTGTGCGATATGCGCATGAATAGCAAAAGAACAGCAGCCCCTATTGTCTGCTGTGTTGGCATTTCTGTATTCACCACATGGAATGGTTCCATTTGAGAACTGAATTGTGTGTCAACATATCCTGGCTTCCCATCTTCCCTGAGGTGCTTTTCTCGATGCAAAGCTGGCTTTAGCCCCTGCTGACCTGTGTAGTTCTGCAGGAAGATGTTGTTAGCCCTGGGAGAAACAAACATAAAAACAGTCCCTCTTTCTAACACTGTCTTTAATAGTAATGTGGGGCCTGTGGGTGTGCCACGTTTTCCTCTGAGCTCCTACACAATATCTCTGAAGACCAGTGGCACTGGATTCATTGAATCTATGGCAAAGAATAGAGATTGAAATCCCTCTCAGTCCTGCTAATCCAAAACATTAAAAAAAGAAAAAAAAACATCTCAAATGAAAAAACCTAATTCTCTGAAAAATATACGGTACATATTGTGTGAGTGTGTGCACGCATGTGTGTGCATATGTGTTTGGAATCATCTAAAATTGTTTCATGACGAAAGTGTATTTGTTCCCTTTACTCACTTCATTGCCTGCAAGCCAGAGCAGGTATAATAAAGACAAATGACTAAACATTAGAAACGCGTTATGTCACTGTACAGTTCATAAAATCACTCAACTCACTTGACGGGCACCTATGGCTTGATTAAAATCTGTTTTTCTGTTTGTGTCCAGAGCTCAGAGTCCATATGTTTTCATCCAGTTGACGGTATGGGCGGGTGTGTAGTTATCCTCGGTCTCATCACAGAGGACAGCTACTTGCTTGACTTTGAGGAAGGACGCAAAGCGGCAGCCCAGCGCCACCTGGGACATCTAGATTTTCACACTTCTCAACACCCACGTGTAATTGACAGCGACAGGCAGTGAGTGACAGCATCAACTCCAAGTCTGAATACTCAGGTGGACAATGATTCCTCAATCATCTCTGTGACTGGAACAGATCAGCGTCCTCGCTGCGTGGCAATAATACTTTAGTCACAGGAGTTGGAGCGGAGTCGTTTCAAGTGAGGATTGTGTCAGTTAAAAACCCACATTTACGTTGTTTGTTTCTCAGGAGATGGCAGGTTATTTGGAAGACGGGTGACATCTGCATTGTGTTGATAAGATTTTCAGGAAAACGGGGTCCACATACAATCATTTCCAGTCGAGATCCATCTTTCTTCATATTATCAGATGTGAAGGAGTGCAAAACCAGTTACTGATCAAAGTCAGAAGAAGTTAGTATTAGAAGTGAATTGTTATTTTTCTCTGTTATAAATGTGATGCTTCTATGAAAATACTCCTGTTGCACTGCTCGACATATCTAAGCATAAAGTAATTTTTTATGAAAAAATATACAGGAGGCAGACATAATAAAAATAACACTTGCTGTCAAAGAGCCCTTAAGAATACCTGTGTGAAGTCTGTATGTTTGGCATCACATTATCCTAGAGATGCTCTCAGTGTGTTTACCCCCTTTATTTCCCTTCTCTTCTCAACTTGTCCTTTTTTCTAATTACTTAGTCATTAAGCCTATAAGATAAACTGAACTAAAAGGGATGTTATTGTGAAAATAAAGCCTGTCACATGTTTAAGAATACTTTTATTAGAAGTTTATAATGGTTGAATTGATTTCTGAGCAGGTACAGTATCTTTTTATTGTTGTGCAAATTTTGCCAACATTTTTTTGGTCTCCGGAGTTAGACACTAAGCTCTGATTAACAAGCAGTTTTTTCAAATACTGAAACTGATGTGATTGGCTGCCACCAACAATGGCACAACTTAATAATTTAAACTTTCTACTATAATAATAATAATATCAATAATAATACTATTTCATTGTATCAAAACATTTCTGAAACAGAGTACTGCATGCCATCTTGCAGTGACAACCATAAACTGTAAATAAAGATGGGGTCACCCACAGGTTTCTGAGGAGTGGTTTTGAAGCTCAGAGTGGGCTGCTTTGCCATTGCCATCTTGGCAGCGCCTGACTCCCCGCTAATTGAAAAATGGTTAAAGTGGTGGGTGCATGCCGGTTTGTGGCAAGCATATGCTCACCCACCTGCCACTCAAAGCGCCGCATCCCCGATTATGCATAACCTTTTGATTGGGTGAGTTGTATAAAAATTCATCCACTGTACAGTTGTCGTGAAGGAGCAACTGCGCTGCTGTGACCAAAAGTGTTTTTTGTACCAGGCTGTAAACATGTTTATTTCTGCTGTAGATTTGAGCATTTTAACATGGGAGTCTATTGGGATTGAATCACTTTTGGAGCCTCAAGTGTTCATTTGAAGAACTGCAGGAGGTTGCTGCTTAGTGACAGCATGCTTTTTCCACACTCTGTGTAGCTGTGATGTCACACTGCATAATAGCTGGAGTTTTTTAAGTCTGACACTGTGGGACCCTCCTCTAGACAAAATCAAGACAACTTCAGCTACCATCACCAACGTCAAAATCCACCCCAACTCTAGACATCCTGATTCCAATCCACAACATTCAATCTGCTTTATATCTGCCCAGAACTCTAACCACCTGTAGAAAAGTACTCGCTTTACTTGGTGTCACAGCAATTTGTCACAAGAAATCTTTTAAATATTTCTTTCCACTCATTTGACCATTATTGCTTCAGGCTGCGGTGCAGTTAAACAACAACTAACCTTCAAGATGTCTTATTGTATTCTACATTGTTTTGTCTGGTTTCTTTGCTAAACAAAGGTGGTGGCTGAACTTTAATTGAACTTGATCTAGACAGAAGCACAAAACTGAACAACACACTAACACCACGTTGATCGCAATAATTAGCATGCACATAAGTGACTGATTGGATAAGCGCGACCCTTATTTGTATGCAGTGTGTGGAAAGGAGTGAAGGACCATGACTTAAGTCCTGTTCTGTTGAAGTTTAACATTTTTTTTTTCCCCAAATTTCCAGCCTGACAACCAGCAATGTTAATGCCTCTACGTAATAAATGAGAGATGGACAGGAGAAGAGAATAAACAGGTCCACACAGAGGAGCAAGAGACGCATCATTTCAGAGGCATTAAGCGAGACGGGATTCAATTTCGTCTTGCCTGCTAGAGCGTGTCCCTCTCGTCTGTCACTTCCGCCATTTACCAGCAGTTTCTGAGCCAAAGGATGCCATCGTCACATTTCCCATCACAGCTCTCTCCTGTTCCTATCACGTACTGGACACAGTGACACGGTTAAATCAGCATACCTGAGAGTGATCAGTGTCCTTTTGATGGAAGGCTACTGTCCAGCCTTTCCAACTCTGCTGCTAGCTTCTGCCCACTGCAGGAGATGAACATAATATGAGGCTTGCATGTCCATATCATGTGAGCCCAAGGGCAAAAACATGCATAAAGCTATTAGTTATTTGAGGAGGGCAAATTCCCAGTTCAAATAGTGAGTGTATAGGTGATTGGCAGCCCCAGACGGATTACCGAGCACCCAGTTGTTTTCAGAAAGAAAAGTTTGGAATCTGGAGAACTGCTCACTGACTTGGTGCTGGGGAGGAATTAGAATAAAGCTTAGTGATAATGCCAGTTTTGATACCGTTAGCTTAGTTCCTGACCAACAAAAACAGACAGAACAGCCTAAATGGGTTTTGTACTTTCATTATATACTCAACCATAAAATGAAAACAATCTGCCAACAACACTGAATAAAGACAAATTAATGCTCGAGCTACGGATTTTATGTAGCAAAGCACCACAGCTTGGCATTTGAGCCAAAGTCCCAAAAAAAAAAAAAAAATAACAAAACTGCTGTACAAAATTTCCCAAAAATGAATCAGAGTCCAACTCTGTGCTGTTGATTTTCCACCCAGCCTGTCAGGAGATATTATTGTGAATTGATTAAATGAGAAGTATAAGAGGTTATTGAAACCTTTTTTTTTATCTAGAGGCCACAGTGTCGGAACCTGTGGTGGACAGAGTGAGCAGAAGGCCTCAGCTGTGAGTGGATTAGCTTTTTTTGTTACCATGTGAGACTTTTACCAAAGGCCTTTTCTATTACAACAGTTGTTAATATGACATAAAGCTGGGAAAATAAAAGCCTGTTTAAGCCAACAGATATGTTTCATAATACTTCTGTTTATTCAACATAATATACACAATAGAGTTGATATTAGATCGATAAAAGAAAAGTCAGGTACTACTTTGCTCTGATTATGTAAGGTCTATATTTTATGTGGTGGGAACATATCATTTAAAAAAAACACAGTTAAGTAACATATGGTTTAGATTATAATAATTTCTACAAAACATTTGAGTTTCAAGTTGGCTACTAGTCTTTTAGTAAAGTCATACTGTTTATCAAGACACTTCAGATCAACAGTTTACGACTCTGCTTGTTAACTCGCTAGTTAAATTAGCCTCAATCACTGGTTTAACCACTGACAAACTAAAATGGATAACGATTCAGACAGAGCATTTGTTTTCCTTGGTAAGAAGTTGGTAAGAAAAGGAAGCTCACTCTGAAGTGTCCCAGTGAAGCATAATAATAGACTGAGTGAAGGGATTAGTGACCTCCTCGTTATCACTTACCTGACTATGGAGTTAAGTTTTTGGCAATTGTTAAAAAAAAAAAGGAAAATAAAGAAATATTTTTTCAAAATGAAGAAAAAAAGGCCATGAGCTCTGAAGTGAACATTTTTACTCTCTTCAACATTTTTTTGTGTCAAACCTCATGAGTGTTGTTTCCTGCATTCATAAAATATCAGACAAAAGTAGGGTGTTTTACTTTTTGGAGCTACAAGCAAGAATGTGATATGAGATCATCTTGACTTTCAGCTGCCATCTCAGCACTCTGATATAGAAACTGCTGCGTTTGCTCTTGTGATCTGTCGATGGTGCTGGAACACTCTGCTTATGGCGCTCTCGTCAACCTGAAGACAACACGTGTACTGTCACCTCGTCCCACCTGCACTTTAGTTCTTGATTTGTCCAAGGTCTCTTTGCAACTTGATACTTTATCAGTGCTTGACCTCAGGTGCCTTTGCTGTTGTGATACTTCGAGGTAGAGAAGGAGACTGCACATACTCTGAACCCTTTGGGGTACACTGATACAACAACACACCATCAATGCAAGAGGTACATTAAGTCTATGACCTTGATTTTTTGAAGGCAGGGGAAGAGTGCAAGGTTTGTCTGCCAGTTTAACAAACTCAGAAGTAAAGGGCTGAAGTAAGAGGAGCAGAACTTAATTGGAAAATGCTGCTACTTGCTAGTAAATGTTTGTATGCATTATATCTTTAGTATTAGGCTCCTTTTCTTCCCCAAACAAGCTCAGAATAGTAGAAGAAAGGTGCTGCCAAGCTGCTACCCTTCCACGGGCCAAGATCTGGGGTCAGTTGTGCTGGACATCTACTGGATAAAAGCTTCTGGATAAAATTCTCTATCAGTACAGATGCTACTATCACTGTATGTTACTGATGTGGAGACAGCAGATAGGGCCAGTCAGGGGGAGGAGCAGGCAAACCAACTTTAAAGTGGATTTATTTTTCTCTGGAATAGGAGGTTATCTAAACTCAGTTTATTCAGCCCTGACATATCCATGGTGTTTTATGGTTATACCTGCTGTATTTTTAAAGGTAGACACCTGAAATAGAAAGAAAACCATCTGCAGTTGGATTACTTGTGTAATTAATTTCTGTTTTTCTAAAAACATGTAGAATTATGTTGAAATACAACCTGTCATGTTGGATTTCCCTATTTTTTTGAATTAATTGAATTGAATCAATTACAGTTGCAGTTCTGGTGAAAGCAGTTCAACTTGATACACAACATAAATACATGTTATAATTTATTACATTTATTTCACATTTCCATTGCAATTTAGCTTCATACCTGCCGCAACCTGTTTGTTTACATTCAAAAATATCAGTGTTTCCAAATGTTTGACAAAAAAACAAAAACAAAAAAAAAACAAAATTACATTCTAAATTTATGTTTTAAAAATCTGAATACCGCTTGGGATGATTTGGTTGTAACATTGCTTCTTTCTTTTGCCACACTAAGTGGACACTTTGTGTCTGGGCAGTAATTAAAAGGGCTTGAAATGAAACAACACATAATTGAAAGCAGGAAATGGTAAATTAAAAAAACACACTCACTAAATTTCAGTGCACTTACAGTCATCAAAACATTCACTTTTTGTTAATCCTGCTTTACAGCTCAATCCCAGTGCAATTAAATTGTAGCAGAAAAAACATGAATGTTTTCCACACATCAATCTTAAAACCCACAAACCTTAAATTAGGCTGCAGCAAGAGAAACACTGAGCTCTGAAAACAATTAATCAGATAGACATTGAAAATATTTTTTTATTACTATAATGCTGGCTATAGAGATGTCAAATGCCATTCAGAGATGGTGGGGGTTATTAGAGAACCAATTGTAATTGTGTACCATAGTGCATTACTGGATATCACAGCCATTGGATGGGTCACTTATTTTAAATTATCCACCCATGACACAGTGCATGAAGACCTGAAACAAGCTTTATTAGATGCTAGGGAGAATTTGATAAAATCCCCCCAAAATGTGCACATCAACAACTAACTCTCCCTCAACATTTCCCAAAAATACTTGCATAGAGGAAGCCATTCAGTGCAAAACATTTGAAATTTCCATCCATTAGCTATACCTGCTTTTCCAGATGGTCACAGGACGGGGTCCACCCTGGACAGGTGGCCAGTCAATCACAGGGCTGACACATGGAGACAAATAAATATTCATGCTCTCATTCACACCTATGGGCAATTTAGAGTTGCCAACTAACCTAATCTAAATGATTTTGGTGTGTGGGGGGACACAGGCACACCTGGACAAAAACCCACACATACATGCATGAGGAGAACATGCAAGCTACACACAGAAAAGCCCCAGCCGGTTGGCAGGTTTGTCAGCAACAGCACTGACCAGTGAACCACCAAGACCCCTGGATTTGAAATGTTTGCTCAATTAGTTCACGTACTAAAGTAGCAGATATGAAAAGGAAAACATACAAAGCTATGCTACCTAATAATAAAAAAATAAAAAATAAAAAAAAAGAAGAGGTAAATAATATTTTTATTCTAAAAACCCCCAAGAAAATCAATTTTAGAGATGGCTACCACAGGGATGGGGGATGTGGCAGTTGCACCTTATTCCATTTCTTATGCCTTGGGCTGTGCCTTGAATAGTATCATCCACCAACTCGGGTATATTGGATTGGATAATTGCATTTTTTGTTCAATAATATTTGTTTTAAATAAATATATTGTGTATTTTTTTTGCAATGCAAAGATTTTAATGTACCACCAACAATGCAGCAACATTATAGATTGGAAGAACGGCTGTGGTCTTTCAGCGGGTAGAGGAGCGAGAGAGGAGAAAATGCACTGCTGTCTGGAGAGCTGACAAAGGCAGCAAACGGAGAGCATGAAATGGAAGTTCTTCTCGTTTGAACTAATTTCCAGAGAGAACAACTGTTCTGACAGCGCCAGAGCTTTCAACTGCCTTCTGGTATCACCTGTGAAAACACTGCACCATACTCTCAACTGCTCTGGCAGTACCTATTTTACAGAAACCATTACAGTACATTGTTGCCTGCATTCTTTGTGTATGCTTTTGTTTTTATTTTATTCTTTCAGCTTCAAAATATGCCATGAGCTCCTCACTAACCTCAATACTGACAGATACAGGCTGGTTAGTACTAAAACCCATGATGGGTTTTAGTACTAACCAGCATGATAAAATATGACACATTGTATTATAGGATTCATATTTTCCTATAATGGTTTATGGTGCTCATAAAAAGCTTATCTTGTTATCATAATGAGTCACTGTGTAACCAAACTACATGCTTAAAATCAACGTTTAAATGTTTTCTCTCCTGTTGTTTAAGTCTGGAGTATGTAAATGTGATAGTGGTTCAAGAGGATGAGCCCAGTGAAGGAGATGCATATTGCATATGGCCAGATTATGAGCCGTGATATGTTAAATTAAAACTGGAACAAATCAAGTAGGAGTCTTTTTAGTGTTGCATTGAATATTAATTAAGGTAATTAACTGAGGTAAATTGCAATTTAGAATGTAATTGGTAGTGAGATGACATTTGAAGTTCAAACAGGACTGAAATGCAGTCACCCCTAACCACATGCTAATGGAATTTCCCTAATCTTTAGCCCCACTTTTGAAAGGACTGGATTTTACTGTCCAATTAGTTTTGACCAAACAACCTCTGGGTCAGCAATGAGAGTGAGAAAAAAATAATGGAAAAATAAAGCAGCATGTTAGCTGGGAAACTAAAAGAGCAACTGGAGCCTATATACTACATGTAGTAAAATACATCAGCAGTGAACAGTGAATACTGGTGGGAGTGGGTTGAATGAGGGGAAAAACTCAGCACAGGGAGCAAATACACTTGGCTTAGAAACAGGAGCTGAAGGCTTTGTGCTTTCCCACCAGGGGTAAGCTTTGTGCTGTTCCCTGATTGAAGAAAATCATACAGTATGGATCTGTTGTACTGCCAAAACAAAATTTCTCTCCCTGTGCTCCAAACACAAGATTTGGGGGTAGAGAAAATAGTTGATTGTCTGTTCTTTCAGATATTAAAGTGGTCACCCTGGAATAAAAAACAGTTTGATAGATAAAACATTTTTTTCCTGACTAACAGGGTTGAAAATCAAACAGGTCCCTTTGTTGTTTGTTCCTTTCATGAACCTGTATAAGATTTAAAGTGAAGGGCATCGTGATTTACCAACACATATAAGACTCAGAAAAGTAGAAAGCATCAGCATTATCATCAAATAATTTATGTGGCAACTTAAAATACAAATACTACCAAACAAGTGATAAATCCTTAAAATATTTGATTTCAAAAAAGAAAACAAGTTGGCATAAAATTAAAAAAAGATAAAGCAGATTGTGAAAAACACACTAGATTATTTGCATCCTCAGAACTTAAACTGAAAGAATGGAGGGACAATCTACAAGAGGAAATACCAGCTGAAGAATGGAACAAGTTATGCAATAAACCGCAAATTCAAACCACCGACACGTGTTTAAAACTTATGTAATACAAATGGTTAATGAGAGTATCCATTACACCTGAAAAAGTACAATTCCTCCAACATCCCAGACCTATGAGCTGGGTGAAGGGAGGACAAAGGAACAATGTACCATTGTATATGGAAATGTCCAAGAATGTGGGAATTTTGGGAAGGAGCTGGACTAGTAATGCAAGAGATTTTGTCCATACAAATTGCTGAGGAACTGTTATTGTCTTTGGCATCTATCCATAAGGACATCATATAAAACACAGAGAACAGCTCTTTATAGACTTGTGCTTTTCATGGGTCTGGGGAAAGATAATTATAGACTCTGTAATAAAGGTCATTAAAGCAGCTGTTGTAGATGAAGGTACAGCAAGTGTCGAATATTTAGGTATGGTAAATGAGTCTATTGTAATTTATCCCCTCTGGTGTTATAATTACTAATATTATCATTATTTCATTATTTTTTCATTATTATGTATTGCAAGTTAATCAAATTTATTCATTTTTAATCATTTTTAACATTTTCTATTCAGTAATATATATGTATCTAAGTATATCATGTATTTGTTCATATTATTATAATACTGGATATTTGTAAGTATGCAGACATAGTGCTTTTTATTATTTTATAAAATGCTGAAAACTGAATTAACATTATTGGAAAAAAAAAAAAGAGCATACTAATGTTTTTAGGAAACTGATTACACATCATACTGAGCTCGTCTCAGCTTCTCAGGAGGTTTAGTGGCCCGCCTTGAACGTTAACAGTGCAGTGGTGTGTTAGTGACGATAAGTGCGTCATCGAGATCATCAGTTCAACACCACATACCACTGTTGCAGTAGCTCCTACAGTAAATTTGTGCGTCAAACTGCTCTATTTATAGAGGTCCAAGGTTCACGGGTAAATGCACACACCAGACACAAATACAAATATGTGTCACATCATTTAACATCAACATCATCTGATGGCTGTAGCACACACTGGATGGGTCGCACAGTCAGAAGCTACAGTAGCCTGGATGTGTTGTCACAGGGAGATGAGATAAAACTGCTGCTTTTCTGGAGAGTTTACAGACATTAACAGTGGGAGATAGGACAGTGGCATTTCCTGATGCGTTGATGCAACCCTATAGCCTGCAATGGTCGACCTAAGGAGTAACTTACTCTTACAAATTTAAAGGTAACTCATTGGATTATTTGTGAGCTGCTCACCAATCACAATGAAAACAACATGCAAATGAGGATAATTATTTTTCTATTATCTATGTAGTCCCCCTATTTAGCATTTATAAGCATATATAAACTATTAATTAATGGTTCATAACACACTATTACATAGTTGTACACAGCTATAAGGACATTTAGTGTTTATTAATGTACAGTATTGTCAGGAACTTTCCCTATGAAGACATAATTCATATTATTACAACTGTAACTGTATATTGTCATTCACCTGTTTATATACCAGTTGTAATGGCAACAGCTGGAGTTATAGTTGTTGACAAACACATTAATCAAAACTCACAACTACATTATAATGAGTGTATATATATATATGTATATATATATATATACACACATATATATATAATTGTTATTAGATATACCTCACGTCCAATACATTATATTACATTATACAGTATATTTTAGAATATACTGCATAATATATTATTAGTTAACTTAATCCCTTCATGACATTTGCATATTTGTTATATAATATGTTTAACTGTCTGGTTGTGTTTGGGAGCTGCAGCACACTGCAAACACAGATGATGCTGTTATTATAACACGTTACTGAACATAAAGCTGCTCCCAGGAGGAGTTTTTCCCTTGCCTGTTTCTTCAAAAACATCAGTGACCCCATTTTAAAACTTTCTTTTAGTGTTACAACCACAAACAGAGGCTGCTGCTCACTCCAGGCAGGATAATAAAGCTGAAACTTGTGTTTGAGAGTTGCCCATCAGAACCAGTAGGCACTGAAGACTTTCGATCAATTAATCAGTTGCAGGCTTGTTATGACTCATTGCCTATCAATCATTGCCAACAATACATCACTGAATGACATACATACTGTATTTTCATCATTTAACAAATTGGCAGTTACCATAATATTGTAATACTGTTGCCAAAGGCTGAACAATAAGCCACATCCTGGCTACGGTAGTCTGGGAAATGTGAATGAAACAAAGCAAAACAAATTAAAAAACCTGAATAACAGCTACCAGTACAACAACTGGGCAAGCATGTTGCCTACCACAATAATAAGATGAATGACAAAGTCCGAAAGTCCTCCTCTTACTCTACATCACCATCTTCCTCATCATTGTCATCCTCAACTACCAGTTTGTTGTTTAAGTCTTCCTCATCATTTTCGCCCTCAACATTATCCTCCTTCTCTCCCTCTCCAGCAGCCATCAGCTGCCACTGTCAGGCCACGTACCTTGAAGGACAATACCAGTATTCCACAAATTAATTTACACACACACACACACACACACACAAACACATACACACACCTTGAACGTGTTTTTCACCAGCTATATATTCAGCTTGTCTCACAATTGAAGCACCCAGGACACTAGTAAGTGGCGAGCTGGGGTTCCCTCCGGTGGTGTATTCCCATCACCATCTATTCATTCATTCATTCAATTCATGCAGACTGAACGTTGAACAGCTGATTTCAGAGGAGGGGGTTGCCCCCACTCCACTGGTGTTTTGCATTGCTTGATTTCCCTGATACGCACTTTCAGCACCACATTCCATTTTTGTCCCGTCCATTTTCTTCCATCTCTCATCTCCACTGTAGTTGGGCCAACCATATCAAACCACACAGCAGCTTCATCCATAACAATGATGTTTTTCTCTTGTATCTTCTTTTTTCTTAACCATTCATGTCATAAATGTGAAAAAATTAACCAGCTTCTCAGTGAAGTGCCCCGTCTGTTTCTGGGCAACAGTTATGCGTCTCCTGTCAGAAAAGTTATTGTGGTGGGGGAATCAGTCAAGCCATCCAGGATTAGCAAAGTCCTCCACATCCCTGCTGTCAATCACGGTGGTGAGGATTTCTTTAACCTTCATCCTGCTTCAGACTCTCAGATGTCGCGCCTACATGCTGTGGATCCACTTGCACATTTTTAGCTTCAGGTCTTTGCTAGCATTCCTCCGTCCACCACACAATCTGACTCTTTTACCATCCACCTCAGACAGATGCTGAGGTTCAGCTTCGTGTTTTCACCATTTTCCCACTCTCTTTGGATCATCAGAAATATCTTCCTCTGCTGTGCTTTTTTCTCTTTGTCATCATAGTACTTGAATGTGAGCGTTCTTCACTCTCATCACAATATATCTTAAGAACCCAGCGCCTAATTTAGACCTGCCTTTATTTGACAAAACCTGTGAGCACATCTAGCCAGTAGAACAGACTCTGTATTTAACTGGGACTCAGCTTTTTTAATTGAAGTTTTACATTAATTAGGTAGTGAATACATTAGACTGTACATAGCCTTCTCAGCCATGCTGGTGCCAGTTTCCTCTTGTACCAGAAGCAGGTTAAGTTTTGGTTTTGAGTGAAACGATTCAACATCTACTTGGATGAATTGCCATGAAATTTGGTGCAGAAATTCATGGTGCTCTGCTTAATCTTTTGACAATCCTCTCTGACATTTCACTTAGTGTCACTAGCAGGTCAAAATTTGAATGTGCTCTGTACTTTGGTTTATAATCTGAATTTACCGACAGTCCACACTTAAATTGCTAAAGACTTCCAAACTACAATCACATACAGCAGCCCCGATTGTATTTAGAAACCCACCTTATGCGACATTGAGATTAGCACGCATGTCTGAACAAATGTTCCATCAGCCTGTCCACACTCAGCCGTGATGACTCAACCTATACACAGATCCTACACACAACAATAACTGTCTGAAATAGAACCATTCATCTCTATCATGCTCCAGTGCAGTAACAAACATGCAGGAGTCACGCTGTGTGGACCAAATAGAAAAGTACATATGTCTAAATTTAGCTTTGTCAGACATCAAAGCAGACAAATAATGCTGGGGCCAGTGATATCATCAAACTCTTATTCATCCCTGATTATACACACAGAACTATGTTGAATTTTAAACATGTGAGGTGGCTCCAAGGAGCACTTTGCTGTCCTTGATTATTCATTAAACCCATGTAAAGTATTCTTAAGTGACTGCAAAGGCAGAAATTGCATATTTCATTGGAAAGCCCTTGGTAGGTGCTGTAGCAACAAAGGCTCACAGACAGAAAGAGCAGGACACATAAAGGTTCAAATATATTCTCTTTCATAGTCATCAAATCCAGCCGGCAATCAAAGCCCCACTTCAGAGGGCAGTGTATAGTTTAATCCATTAATCAGAGAGTCTGCTGTTTAAAATAACCCTAAGTGTTGATGCATGTGGTGTTTTGTTTATTTGGCTAAAAAACAAAATTGCTTCTTATATTTCTGACCATTTTGATGTATGATCTGTTGTGCGTGTGAACAGGTATACTGCAGAGACTTCCAAGGAGTTTGGGATTCCAGAGCTTAATATCTAACATTAGCCCCAATGCACAATTCCCAAAGGCCATTGTATGCTGGGGTTAAAGAGCCCAAAACAGTATGTGTTATGTTTTAAATATCGTGAAAATCAGAGGTGGAAGTAACAAATTACATTTACTGTCATTACTATAACAAAGTCCCTTTTTGTGTATTTGTACTTTCTGTATAATTTTTAAAAATCAGTTGATGAAAAGAATCAAATCAGCAGCTGCAGCAAAGGCGAAGATGCACCGTGCTGCAACCACAGCAAGTGTCCCAAATCAAACACATCTGCCACGTTGCATAACCACCAGGCGCATACTGTGTCTGACTAACACTGAATGCTAAAATGATGCCGGGATGCTTCAACTGTAACGAAGAACTAGCTGAGAAGCTGGATTTAGAGCAGTTTATGGAGGACTTGGTGGACGGGCTGAGAGTGACGTTCAGGCAGGTGTGTGCAAAGCTGTACAGCATTTGATGTGTTGCCTAGCAACATAGCAGTTTGCCTGCGATTGTCAGCTGCAGCCGCTGTGAGGTTTATGTTGTCTATACATCTCCACACTTTCTGCTTAAGTAGCTTAATATATTAGACTATATTAGTTTTGGCTAGGTGTTCCTAATAAACTGCTGACTGAGTGTATATGTGTATTTACCAGTTGTATGCACAGGTTACGAAGGGCCCGGCTGGAATTTGTTGGTTCTCTCCCAGGACTTTATATACGCCTGATTAGCCTAAAGATGTTTACAAATATCACTATGTCCAGCTTCTCAAATGTAAGGATTTCCTGCCTCAGAGTTTTATATCATTGTATTTGTTCAACCATAAAAGGCCATTGGAAGACACCGCTTTGGGCTCAAATTGTGATTTTCCACCATTTACTGAAATCTTACAGATCAATATTGTCAATATTCATTAGTTGCACTTGCAAACATATTCTTTTTACTTTCAATACAATACCTAAATGAAATAAATGTAAGACATAAAAAGAAATATGTCTTTATCGGTATAAAGTACTCACTGCAGTCAGCATGGTCCACAAAAGAGCTTTGTAGCAAAATAAGCAGTTAGGATCCCCAAGCTGTTGTTATATGGCCTGTCTGTGAGATGAATGATGGGGATTATTCATGGTTCCTTGGAGATGGTCTGAACTGATGACTATTAAGGTGGGACTCATTGACCTCCTCTTGACTGGCAGTGACACCAGAGACCGCCTTGTGTGGGCCAAGGGTCAGATTGGATTGGTGTGAGGTCAGTGCTGACACGGAGGCCTGGACAGGTCCACTGAGTAATTAGGTGAGGGAGGAAGCTCGGCTCCCTCTGACAGATAGCCTCTAGCACTGAATGCCACCAGATTTCAACTTTCGCTATCAGTCTGCCTTACAGGGGCAATAAGTAGGCTTTTTACTGCTCCATAGCACAAAATGGCCATAATATATCTGGAGGGATCTGAAAGACTTGTTGATAAATACCAATGACTCCATGATTACTTCACAAGGTGCCGACCTTTCTGCTGTTGAAAACTCATCCTCTGGAGCAGTCTGTTTGGCTGAAAAAATGTATTGCCATTACAGGTTCTTTCCAACCTTTCACGTGCCCCTCCTGCTCACATTTCAAGTCCTCCCAGTATTGTAAATACCTACAGTATACATCATATACTGTATGTACAACATCTCGGCTGGATCACATACAGCAGATGCTTGTGATATAATGTATGAATATGAATAATGTACATAAATTCTGCAAAGAAGTTAAGGTTATCAACAACAGTAAGATGCTCCTGCCATCCTGGGTCTGAAAATTTAGCTGAACCTTTAAAGGGAATGAAGTGTGCTGTGCCATTAAGAAATTGGCAGTGGACAAAGCATGTGGCCTTTACCGAACAACAACAGAGCATCTAAAGTAGGCTGGCCTCAGAATATTTGTTCTACTTGCTGTCTGATTTTCTGGATTGTTAATTCATGCCATACTACCTGACTCTGTGTTATTAGTGCCAGTGGGCAAAGACAAAACCGGTAAAATATCTGCATAAAGAACCACAGACTAATTTGCCTTGGCTAGCATACTCTCCTAAGTATTAGAACAATTTTTTTTTTTGATAGCCTTCAATAGTACATAATAACCACTGACAATCATTTTGGAATTAAAAATGAGGACAGCACAGATTTGTGTATATATGCACTGAAGGAAGCTATTAGTAAGTATGGAAGGCATGACACTACAGTATTCATGTGTTTCCTGGATGCGTCCAAAATATTTGAGTGAGTTAATCAGCCAGGGCTCCCACTATACTTGAAAAGGATCTTGTAGTTCCGGTATTCACATCAAACCATGCAAGTTAAATGGGGTAAGGTGTATTCGCACCCTTCCTAGTGACCAGTGGGGTCTGACAAGTTGGAATGATGTCTCTCTGGAAAATTCAGTGTAAGACTGGCTGTATGGTGGAGGAAAGTCCCATTACCCATCTGATGTACACTGATGATTCAGTTGTCCTGTCTCCTTATAGTGCTGGCTCACAGCAACTACTCATGCATGCTCAAGTTATGGTGTGCAGTATGACATTAAATGTAACTCGACTGAGAGTGTTATCATGATTTAAAAAAAAAAAGGGGGGATCTAAATTTTATTTTCTCCATTCTTTATGGCAGACCAAGTGCTAAATGAAGTGGATGGAGATATTTAGGTCACATCATCAGGAACAATCTGTTTGATGAAGACGATGTACGGCGCCACTGTTGCAAACTCTTTGCAACATGCTGGCACACAAATTTCATGGGTGCAAATTATGGGGAAACAGCCCTTTTCAGAGCCAACTGTACTCCACTCTGCACAGCCCATTTGTGGTGCAGCTACAGTAAAGCAAAAATGAATAAGCTTCAGGTGGCATATAATGATGCATTCAGAATATTGCTCAAGCTTCCAAGATGGACAAGTTGAGGAATTTCACATGTAAATTTGTGTTGATGAATTGACTCAAATGTAATGATAACTGAGCCTACACAAGGACACAAGGCACTCCTTCTCTTTATGGAAACATATTAACATATGGGTTACAACCACTGTGGACTACTTAATTGTGATGATTTTATTCCTCTATTACCACCATGCATGTTGCTATTTTATTCTTATACTGATATGTATCAACAGTATGTGCCTGAAATAAAGTTAAAGTAAGATGTATGTCCTGCCTTTACCTGAGGTGATTAAGAAGTAACCATAGGAAACAGCCGCATAAAGGGTATTTGAAGTTGATGAGTTTGCAGGGCATCTCAATGCAAGTCCCCTTATTTGCAGTGTAAGCTGTAACATGAAAACCAGATGCTAACTTTGCTGCTTTTTTGTCAACACATGACTTTGTATCTGGGTGACCTTTGAGGTACGTAGACATTTATCACGGAGATTTATCGTTTAAAGCTGATAGAGCTTCTCAAACCTCATGACTTTGGTATTATTATTACAGTATTTACTGTGCTGACACATTACCTTGATATTTAGACATTTAGACCTCGACACTTGTTGTGGATATGTCTGAGGATGGAAATGTCAGTCAGTCGGCTCACTGCCGACCAGAAATATTTCAGTTTCATGAAATTTTGTACAGACATTCATGGCACCCAGCTGATGTATGCTGTGGTGCCCTGACTACCATAAAGTTCACCCTTGTGAGTGAAATGCCTCTATAACTATTGAATGGATTGCCATGAAATTTGATTTACAAATTCACATTCCCCTAAGGATGTTTCATAATTATGTTGGCGATTCTCAGACTTTTCATTTAGCAGCACAAATCTTAATTTGTCCAAGACTTCAGTTAATAACTACCTACCTGCAAAACTAATGACATTACCCTCAGCCTCAGGTGTACTTTGTGTTTAGTGCTAGTGTGAACATGGCAAACATTATATCTGCAGAACATCAGCATGTTAGCTTGCTTGCTGATGTTACTTAGCCCAAAGCACCTCAGTGTCAAAGTGCAGCTTCAAAGAGCGGTTAGCACGGTTGCAGACTCTTCAGTTCGTCAGTTTCATACCACGAGTATTAAAGGAGAAGAGAAGGCAGACAGCAAGTTGTGTAGGAGGTCAACTCTATCAATGCCACAATTCACTCCGCCTGCAGGTGTTAAATGTAAGACATTATGTGAGTTGGGTTTACTTTCAGCAGAAAACAGCAACTCCCTTAGGAATATAAGCACTGTTTCGAGTCTGGTAAAGAGAAAACACTGCGTTTTTTAGATCAGTTCATGTTGGATCATTTTTCTGGTTCTTAGGTTGGTGCTTTCAGTGGGAAAATGTTTTTTACACACATCATTTTCACTGCAGGATTCTTGGTAGCCGTGTATGTGAGCTCCTAAACTGAGCAGCATTAACCTTTAAATGATGATACTACACATTCAGGTGGAAAGTTGTCCTGATGAAGGACTGATGGAGTCATTTGTATGCACAGGCCTCGGAGCAAATAGCAGATCTGCTGTCTGTTGTCCGTCTCCACCAAGCTGTTGCAGGCAGGGAATAAACAGCACCTTGGTGTTCAACATTCTGCTGATCCTTTATAGGATGCTCTGATATGCTTAAAGGGGCTCATCCAAAATTTGACCACCTCAGCAATGCCAAGTGTACAGAGCCGTCCTCAGATGCCACAGCTCAGATATTTCTGAAATTCATCGGACCTGTTCTGATGTCTGCCTCACCTGTGTGGGCTGGCCAGGGGGTGAAAAGTAAGCAGTAAGCTGTAATGTTTTAATTATGTCTACTTCAGGGAATTTTATTTTTTACTTAAAAGCTTATTATTTATGGTTCCACACATCAAGGCCAATATACTAGTTTTCACACTGTGCTGAAGTCACTTCTTACCTTTTGAGAGAAGATGTAATTGGGAAGGTGGTTTTAAATAAGAAAGAAAAAGAGGCGACAAGGTCTGTGGAAAATGTGGAGATCCTCCACATTTTGTACTTTGAGTCATCTGTCTCAGCAGTTACGTCGAACACAGGGCTAAAAATAATGCAGATGAAGTTCTCTTTTGCCTCAATGTAAACACAAGGACATTACTGAGTATACATTATTTCTACATTTATGATTGTGCCATTCTACTGCACACAGAGAATTCCGCTGACACTTTTCTACTTTTCAGTTTAGATGGGTGTTTTTTCTGACACCTTATGAGCTCCACGAAAGAAAATTCATCTTTTTAACAGCCATGGAATCATAACAGAGTCCCTGAGCCAGATAGACAATCTCTGTCATGCTCAAGGACACTTCAGCAGAGGAGACGGTTGCTGTCACAGGTGACGAACTGTTAACTCTGTGACTGAGGGATGATAACCCTGATTCTGCCTTCAGCTCTGATTGTGTTCACTGTCTAAATGTTCAGGGTTCCACATTTATCCTTTTCTAATATCATAATGAAAAGTCACAGACAGGTGCTTCTCATCAGTTTGTCGTTCTTACAATGAACAACTACTTCTTACAAATATAAAGCATTCATAAGCAGGGTAAGAATTTCATAGTGGCCTCCCTCTGGCAGTAATGCCATGAAAACGATTGTATGCCCTACAGCAACCATGGCCTTTGTGCCCATGGTACTGTCACAATCTTGAGGTTGCTTGAAGAGCTTCACTCCAGCAGTCCTTGCAGCTTAGTTTGGCTGTGCGCATATATTATACTGTTAACTTCTAACTAACTAGTTAACTCTCTGCTCCAGTAGCCAGCATCACTGCTCTCTCTCTCTCTCTCACTGCGCACACAACCTACGCACTGAGCTATTCCTGAAAGGAGCTGTGCTACTTGTGTAACGATATTCTGTCTCAGACTTACTGCAGATCTCGCACAGAGATGATAAATTAGTGTAATTTGCTTGTTTACTTGCTACTGCCGCCTCTTAAGGCTTAATGCACAACATTAGTTTCCACACACACCTGCACATGCGTACAATGTGTGTAATATTGTAACCGATCCCAGAACAGTTGGGGTCCTCGCTGCTTGACAAGCTTCAGTCCTTGACAGTCCTTCACTCCCACGAGAATGACAGAAACTACAGATTAAACGTCTGGCCATCAAGCTAGCTTCCAGAGGCAATATCCTGCTGCCACCACAAGTGGGCAGTAAATTACATGATGAATGCAAATGGGCAGCAGATCCTTTATGGGACAGAACACTGTTCTGAGATCAGATGTAAGGAGAGATATCGCTTCCATTTCAGTATCATTCTCATTGATGTCTGTTCTTAGCTTTGACTGGGCAAATACTGTTTGCCTTGCTTGCCATTACTGACTTCTCCTATACAGACTGAATAAAACCCGGGAGGAGCTAAATGACAATCAGCTGCACAACTTCATGATTGTTATAATGTTTGTGATTCTTGATGTTTAACAAATGTCGATAACCAAAGCCTGGAGTTTAAATAATTATTATAATAATTTAATGTATAATAATTTATACATTATTGTATAAAATGCAATCATAATACTGGTCAGAAAATTGCAAATGAGGTAGTTCTGACAAAATATTCTTCACCTAATTTCCACTTACTACATTTTATCTGGGGCTTTATGTTTTTTATTTTTTTGTAAATCACAACAACTATTGCCAAGGTCAAAAAAGAACATTCAAGTGCAATCCAAACACATCTGAGATAGAAAAGAGACATAAAGGACTAATGAGAATAAATCATTTCATGTATCAAATGTGTGCAAACAATGCCACCACTGACAGCAAGTTATATTCATGTTGACGTTCCTGACCTAAATGCTCAATAAAACTGACAAATCCGCTCACACTGTGGCTCCAAGTTATTAATTACTGACTTACTAACAAGCTGCATTTGCAGTTCCGTGTGTCAAATCTTGATTTGCCTAGTCTTCCCTGTAGCTACCTGAGGCTTGATAGTTGGATGGGAATGAATCTCCCTGGAGGTACCCTATTTACGTCAGGGAATCACATGCTAATGGCTGTGTTGAGAGCCAAGATAAAGCTGTATATGTAAACCATGAGATCTTACTTTGAAGTGAGGAATGTATGCTGCCTTATACCAAGATTATATTTATATGCAGTCTTATTTTCAGGTGAAAAGCAACTCCATGGCTCAGAGACTGCAGAAACTCAGTAATAAGTAGCAGCTGGATATATGGCAAACTTTACTGTTACATCCTGTTTGCTTCTCATAATTATGAGTTTCCCCTCTCATAGTAATGGACATGGAAGCTTTCTTTGGGTTTTCACAATCAGCTTGGGTTTGTGAAATCCAATTTCCTTCTGTAATAAATGATTTGATACAGACCTCCAAGGAAAACAATCCCAAAGTCTCTATTCTTCTGAACTGGGCTGTATCCTTGAATAATGGCCCCAGTCACTAAGTGGTACTGTAAATCTGTCAAGCTGTCAGAACGTGAGACAGATTTTGACACCATTTCAAGCCAAGGTTGAGTCATTTGATTCTAACTGTTTGATACACCCCAGTTACACAAAACACACTGAATCTAATGAGAAACTGAGAAAAGATAATGAAATTATAACAGTACATTTGTCTCTTTTTTTTTTTTTTTTTGAGGGGGGGGGGGGGGGGGGGGGGTAACTGTCAACCTGCGTTGATGCATGCTTTGAAATGGCAAATACAGCAGAGAAAAGCCAAAACCATGGAAATAATTCAGGGGAAATTTTATCTCAAGGTCTATTTTGACTTAATTCTTGACAAACACTGTGTAGTTGTCGGATACTCCACATTTTCTACAATGGCGTTTTTTCCCCCCCTCTCTCTCTTCCTGATCAACTCAGGCTCGAGAACATTTCTACAATGAACTTGTGATGGCATGATGTCATTTGAATTATTTGATATCATTTTTGTTATTTTAATTATATATTTATTACACTGTCAAGCAAAGCCTGAATATAAATGGCACTGTAGGACTCCGGCAGCTGCCATTGCCTTCAAAATGTCGAGAATCTACACGTGTGCTATTACACTCAGGTCACACATTCAAGGAAAAATCTGAACAAATCAGTGTAGAAATATAACAAATGCAGATGCTCTCACACAGGTGCACTGCATGGTGCAATTAATCAATTAACATCCAATCATGCTCTGTGACATGTATAAACATGCTGAGCAGACCCAGCTGATTCTGATTTTGTACCCAGATGACAAGAGGAAAAGATCTAAGTGACTTTGAAACAGGGTTCCCTGTTGGGTTACAGATGGCAGGAGCTCAACAGTGACTTCAGTGACATCTGCATTTAGATCTTTGAGAAGGACGTGTGCAAAAAGGATCAGAAATTGTGGTTAATAGCACATTTGTGACTGTGATGCTCATGGAAGGAAAAACAGTAGAGCAGCTCTTCCTTTTGTGACTGAGTGGTCACTTCTAGGATGACAATGCCCAAATCCATTCTGCCCGAGGGGTCACTGTATGGTTTGAATATGAAACTGATGTGAATCATATGCAAGGACCTTCACACTCACCAGATCTCAATCTATTTGAACACCTAGTAGAGTAGGTGTCCAGAGACTTGTAGAATCAATGCCAAAGAGCACTGAAGCTATTGTCGCTGCACGTGATGACCCAACACCTTACTGAGACACTTTCTGTTGGTTTCGCCTTTAATTTGTCATAGACATCTTTTTATTCCATTGCTTCTACCCAGAGTCAGCCGACTGGTAAATATGCCACTTAAATTCATTAGACAATGGCTCATAAAGAGACTAATTATTTGGAGTCCTGTGCCTCCATCCGGTTAGCGTACAAGTCAATTAGGGTGAACAACTGAATGTTAACTGGCTCATTAGATGGCAGGAAACAAAGCGAATGTCACATTTCCATAGGAGTGCTGCCGACTGGCATAGTGGAGAGGTAGCAGGCCAGTTTAAGGTGTGAAGACTAGCCACATTGAAAATGTAATAACTTATGTTCTGGAATAAACACTTTGTACCAACATCACCACAGGAACAACTGACAGCTCTATTGTTAGAAAACTGAGAACTCACACAATAATTTTTGTTACTGTTGAAATCCTCTGGTGATTGACAACAGGTGATTGAAGTTGGATACATTCATTTATTTAGTTCTACTGAGGAACTATATATATTTATATCCTTTAATATCAAATCAAACCAGTAAAGAGCTGTTAAAACAAAGATAAGAAAACTGTTACCGTAGCAACAAAAACATCAATTTGTGTTTAACAAAATGAATTTCTGAGAAGACACTGCAGATGACCTAAAGCATTCAGCTTAGAATTCAACACAAGCAGGGGAGCAGTTCATCGTTACATGCTTTTCTCAGGAAAGCCTCATAATCCACATCAAAAGTTTTTGTCCCTACATTGGCATAGTTGAACAAAATTAGCAAGAAAATCAATTAGTTAAAATGAAAAGACTTAGTTTTTTAATTTGTTCAACCTACAACTATAAGAACACAACCCTAAAAATTAAGAAACTATACAACTAAACTATAAGGGGAAAACGAAACACAATTATGACCAGATTATATTCTCTATTAAGGTAATGAGGATATGTTGTTAATTTCTATATTGGGCAAGTCTCAGACAGGTTGATACTGAACATATCAGTAAAATGTTCACAGACTATGTATTTGTTTTCCAACAAAATCTGATCCTGCAGTACAATAGAGCCTTATTCCACTTTTTTGTTATACTTATAGACACAGCAGTTAATGTTCAGGAAAGATCATTCTCTGGTTTACTACAGAAAAAGGTTCACAGTGATTTCAGACACAATGTGTTTATTCATATTTAAACAAAACAGCAATCTTTACCTGAGTGTAACCAAAACACTAAACCTAACCACAGCAGGAGTGTGCATGTGTATATGTTTGTTGTTGCGGTTGATTAGAAACGTAATTTCTTGGAGACAGGATTGAACAAAATTACTTCAACAGCTGGATACATTCAAACTATTCAAGCAATAATCCACAGTGATCATAAGCTAACTCATTGGATTGTTTTTGTCACTGGATATTAAGTTCGAGTTTTTATTTTTAGTCATGGTGACTATCACTATGACTGTGTTCTTTTTGTCTGTTTATTCATGTATTTTGTAACCTGCTGTTCACAAATACCCTAAAAGAACCAGTACAATACGGTAAAAAAAAAAAAAAAGAAAAAAGTCTAAATATATAAAATATACACAGTAATAGTGCTGTAAGCGGCAATACGGTAATAATAATCACTTTTATATTAACTAACTGGCTTCCTGTTCACGGTAAGTTACTGTAAAATTTACAGCAACATTTTTACCTTCTGAGTGTGAACTAGTGAACTAGTGCTTGAGTGAATTTAAGTGTGTCCTTACAGTATCTTGCTTAACTTAACTAAAGCTGTCAAATAAATATAGTGGAATATAAAGTACAATATTTGAATGCAGGAAGCATAAAGTAGCATAAAATGGAAAGTACAGCACTGAAGTACAGTACTTGAAGCAAATGTACTGAATTACTTTCCACCACTGCTAATACAATTACCCAACCAGATAAAACTCCTGAATTCCTGAGTGAAGACAAAGAGGATGCCTGTTATAAAAACTCATATTGAAAAGATAAAAAGACTAACTAAACCACCACCACCACACAAAAAGTAACAAATTCTGTATTGATGTCAAAATGTATCTCTACAACAACTCATCCTCCATGGTCTCACTTCTCATGACTAAGCACGAGTGTTTGCTAAAATTAGATACTGACATTTTATACTGGCAACAAAATGCCAAGTCTACAGTCAAAATTAAAGGGTGTGCTATCAGCTGGCTAACATTTGTTCACTAAACTGTAACTTAACACGAAGGTTAGAAACTCACTGACATTATTGTTTATCTGCAGATACCTGACACAATCTAATTCAGACGCTCCGAAGGTGAAAAAATAAAGTGTAGGCTACTAAACACGCTGGACACTGCCAATTACATTTACCTGCAGCAAACTACTGTAAACAGTGTTATAAAGAGTACGGTCTAGACCTGTTCTATTTGAAAAGTGCCTTGAGAAAACTTTGTTGGGATTTGGTGCCATATAGATAAAAGTTGACTTGACTACAGTCTCTGGGCGACGCACAGGACACGAGCCACTGTTAGAGTGAGGCAGCTAACGAGACGTTCAGCTAACATTAAGGTAAGGAAATGGTACGGGTCACTTTAGGGGTGTCTGACATTATAGTACAAAATTCTTCCAGGCATGAATATGGGAAATATATTGTAATATTTACAATTACAGATAAAAAGGATATATTAATGTTTACACACACATACATCACCCAAGCCTCCTCTGTAATTCACACCCTGGTTATCTTTAGCAAGTCAGACACAGCTCAACAAATAAGCCAACATCACACACAGTCTCACACACCAGCCACACAAGGGGTTGGATGATACAGAGGCTGTCAGATGTAACAAGCAGATTTATGGGGTGGCAAAAAACACAAGGAGTAACAAGAGTGACTCTGGACAACAGAGGAACCGCATTTCCTTTCAGAGTGGCAAAGGAAGTGATACTCCAGTATCTCGACCACAGAGCTGGCTGCAGCTCCAGCTCTGATTCCGCCTCTGGTCTGGAAGCAATAGCCAGCCAACACATCAGGGCATCTTCCAAAAGAAGAAATAAAGCAAATTCAAAAAGAGCGAACCCTGAAACATAACAATGAAAATGCATTCTGCAAATAAATTCCACATGCATGCATTCAGACTCAATCAAATGTAACTTTTTTCTCTTCCTGGTCACAAATAGGAGAAGCCTGGAGAGAGTGAGGTAAGTGCAGGAGAAATGTTATTCAATTTTTACTCTCATCCATCTCTGTATATCCCTATAACTCTAGTGAAAGTGTTTTCCTATTGGCAAATGTGCCAGCGCTTTAGTAATAAATCATGAGCAAAAGCTGTGGCCGCCAGCTCAGCTGACATGATTCTCAACAATTGGATTTCTCTCACTGTGCATATGTTATCAAGGCACCAGCACCATGCAGAACAGCGATTCAGCTGCCAATACAGTGCTGGTTAGTGCCAGTACAAAAGAGCTGCAATGTAATTAATACATTTTTGTCCTTTTTCATAATTTTTGTCATGGGGTCATGAAAAAAGTCTCAATGAATGTGAACTTATCAACATTGTGAAGACAAGATGATTATATTTTTGCTGTTTAAGTGTTCACTCCACTGATAAAATGTTTTCACATTAACAATGAAATTCAAGGTTCATTCAAAATATCCATTAATAAAGGATGGATATATTTCTTTCCCCACAGGCAAAATGTAAAGCTATGCAAATCAAACCAAGCAACTACAGTAGGCTCATATTGCATATATTTAAGACTTATCTTCCTTCACAAATGCAGCTAATAAAAGTCTGAGCATAACAATTGGACCTGCAAGCAAGGTTAAACATTTGCAGCTGTGCCCTCTGCCTGCACTATTTCCATCTTTGTCCAGCAAATGGTGAGAAGTGCTAAGTGAGAGGAGGCTGAAAAAAAAAAATGCAGATTAGTCACCAGAAATTGGATTTGTGCTTGCCAGAAAAGCGTCCTGAAAACATGTGATGAGCTTCACGCAGCCGGAAACGAGGAGAGAGTGAGAGACTGAGAGGGGGAGAAGAACGGAGTGGGAGTGGAGGTGGGTGTGAACAACATCTACTGTAAGAGTTTTGAAGAGACAGCAAATGATCCGCGGGGTGAAATGGAGAGCGCAGACCTCGTCACAGTCAGCAATTCACAGCATAACAGCCCTTATAAGGGCGGGCCGCCTATAATTTTCTACTTTCTTGAATTTGCTTGTTTTGTTTGGTTGATTTGTACGCTGTGATTGGAGCATCGTGCCCATGAACAGTTCACAGATGCATACAGTTAAAAGCTTTTATGTTTGTGGTTGTGGGGGCGGGGGGTGGGTGCCTCTTAATTTTGATTCCCTTTTGCTCCTCTCACAAGTTGAAGTGCCAACAAAGCCTGTGAAGTTGTGTGTCTTTCTAAGTTCCTGGGTGTGTTAGCAGACGGAGAGCAAAAGAGCATCAGAGCATGACAATATAATAAGTCTACTAATCACAGCATTCAGCCAAGCAGACAGTAATGCTATTGTCATCAGTTTCAATACTGGCTCTGGCAAAGAGAGACAATAACTTTCATGTGGACAGTCTTCACATAGGAGTCAACAGGATCAGGGAGAACAGCTGCTAAATGGAGACACTCTGATATTGTAACACTGGTAAAGCCAATACTGAATGTGTTATAGTATTCCATGTCTGTAATTATGATTAAGATTAGTCATGATGTAACATTTTAGAAATAAAATTCAGGGTTTGCTACACAGAACATTTTCATTTTGTCAAATGAAAAAAAACATGAAAGTCTGTATTCTACTGATTTGTTCCTGATTTCAAAAACGTTCTCACCTCTTGCACCCAACCCTGAACTTGCTGGGTGGCATTAAAATGTTTCCAAGTGTTTAAACATAACCAAAGCTTTAGTCAGATAACAATGATAACAATGCTTGATGCTGATCCCTCACACTTTCTATTCAGTATTTTTATATTAGCAATTAATTAAGTCGCTATGTATAATCAGAAAGGTGATGCTCACAGTGGCGAGCCCACAAAGAACTGTCACTCCACTCTGCAGCAGTTCCCTTCAGACAGATAAAGTTAGTGAGCACAGTGGAACATTTAGCAGCTAAAGAGCCAGATATCTCCCTCAGGAGTTGGCGGAGAATAAAACAGAGCTAAAAAGGAGCGTGAATATCAAGACAGAAAAATTATAAACCAGAGCATGCACTTAACTTTCCAAACTGGACAGTTTGACACTTTTGTTGCTTTGGACAAATCTGTTCATTACCAAAAACACACAGCATATGGAATAATATAAACTGTGGATCAGCACTCGCTATAATGTGAAGTCCGTGAAAAAGTTTATAAAAGTTATTAATAAGGCACACATCAAATATTTTCAAACATATTATAATATCAGTGCAGTACAGCAGCTTTTGTTTTATCCTTGTGTAGAAGAATAAAGTGAATGTGGTAATTTCAGAATCTGCTACAAGGACAGTAAGGTAATATAGCTCTGAATAGACACAGAGTCTTTCATGCCTAGTTTCCTAGGTTGAAGTTTCAATTATATCTTGTAACAGACATTAATTTCTTTATATTCACAGACTTCTTTTTCTTCATTGTGTGACTGACAAGACTCATCACACTCGCCTGTGAAGTCAAATGACGACTAGCCTTCAAATATTTAAGGTCAAATAACAAAAAACCAATTATAATCCGTTTGACGTGTTCATTGTTTGCTTCTGTACCATGTACCATGTAAGTACCAGGTTAAGTTACCATGTTAAGCTATGAGTTTTAGTACATCATCTCCTAATTTGTTTCAGTCTTAACTGTTTAACTGTTTTAACTAAACAACTATTTTCATTATTGATTAATTTGATGATTATTTTCTCAATTAATGTCATAAAATGTTGGCAAATAGTTAAAAATTGCTTAAGTGCAAAACCCAAAGATATTCACGGTACTATGACACAAAACTGCTGAAAAGCTGTTAATCATCATATTTATGTACCTGTGAATACTTGGTGTTTTGGGATGAAAAACATTTTATGAAAAACAGTTATAATTAAGTATTAATCAACCAATAATTCCAGCTCCAGTTTGGATTTATGTGACAGTCTTAATGTCATAACATAATCTCCAGCCGAATGCAGCTGTTACACTATTTCTAATCCCACCGGTCACAATAGTGACCGTAAAAAAATGTTTCATTTCTAAGGCTATAAAAATGTTACTGAATGATCTATCAATGCATTTCCAGCAGATACTGAAATAATAAAGGGTCTCAATGAAATATGCGCAGAGCTGTTTACTTCCTGTTTGCGCCAAGAGAAGAGGATGGCAGCACTCACAAACATGTCACTGGCAACAATAGTGACCGGTGGGATAACCCATTGTATCTACATGCTAATACACATAGGCTAACTTTCTACCTAATTTTACACACAGACACACACACAGAAACACACACACACACACACACACACACACACACACACACACACTGCACAGGTCAAATAGACCTATATTCAGTCTGTCCAGTGGTTGATACAACACAGTATCCCACCGGTCACAATTGTGACCGATCATAAAACACACTTTTTCACACACTTTTCCATGAAAATTATATAAAACAAAAAAAAAAACCCAATGTCCCAATAGCGGCTATTTTATCAATTTAAACCCATTAATCAAATTTTTTTCCCAAAAGGCTTCACTTGTGCATTTCTAATCAGACTTTACCATTATGATGTCATATGTTGTTAACTGGTATACTTTTTGAAAAGCAATGAAGCCATGCCAGGAGGTTCAACACAGGATTTCAGCACCAAGGACAGCTCCTAAAGTATCCAGACACACACCAGCACACAACAATCTGCTTTCAACCACAAACATTCATTTAGGAATAGCAAATACCTGCTTCTGAGACATGATTTATATCAAGAAATCTGGGTGATTAACATTCACATTTCCACTCTATCCAGCCGCAATATAATCAGAATGAATATCAGAGCTGCACTTTATAATGTTGGAGTTTTGGCACCGCATATAGGACCCCCTTCATTTTTAATTTCCTCTCCAGGTTCACTGCTTGCTTCCTGTGACACTAGTCAGAGTTTATACAATTCTTTGTGACCCTGAGCTGTCAGTATACTATGTAACTACACTTCCTGTTACACAACCCAAGGAACTGTGGCCTGAAAAATGAGACTGGATTAGGATTTTAAAAAAAAGGTTTGACTTTTTTCACTCAGGTTATATTCTCCACTACCATCTAATTTATGTGTTTTACATTTCGTGTGTGTTTGTGAGAAGTGAGAAGACACTTGCCCACATGTAAATTACACAAATAATGCAATTCCTGAGTTCTTGAGTTGAATTGCTTCTTTCTGATCAAACATCTTAATATACTGTGACATTACACTGAAAATTTTCATGGGGAAAATATAGAAAAAGGACATATTCTGTACTGTGGGGGTGACATACAGTATACATATTATTATAAGCTCATTTGAATGTGCATCTCAAATATTCAATTATCTGGTTGAATAGCAACCTTGACAATAAAGCACAAACCACACATGCTTCATTTTAGAAATGCTTCATTAAGATAAATATAATAACATATATATCCATCTGTTTACCCTATCTCTCCATGTCCTGTCCTTTCTGTAGGTGTTTACAGCAGGCAGCCCTGCTTTCTTATCAACAATGTATTAGAAAAAAACAGCTAACATACACCATTGATACATGTGATTTATTTTAACGTGTCAGTGGAAATGGCTCTTGACTAAACATTTTCCTGTGTAGCTATATCATACTATTGAAATAGCTTGTGCATGTTAAACTATAGATTGCAGTGCAAGCAACTCGAAATTTACCTTGTGCAAGGTTACAGTTAGATATAAAAAATAACATGGGTTATAAATTTGGTAAACAATTGTGAGTATGGTCTACTGTGTCTAGCCTATGTACACCCAACCAAAATAAATACATTCATCAACCAGTGACAGGGAAAAAGACATTTCATTTTTATACCATGTGCCTTTTTGCTGTCCTCCATTAGCGGTAGCTCACACAGTTTTTGGGATTAGTGACTAGTGAAATTAAAATGATGATGTTATGCTCCATCACCCACTGTATTAGACAGATCCGCGAGTGATGACAAGAGGTATTTACTGTCTGTATGTGTTGGACATCTATTTCAGTACAGCTTATTGTTGCTGGCTGTAATGACTGCATCGACTAAGTTAAATATATATGTTTAGTTCTAAAGGTTGTAGCACAGTCATTGTAATTACCTAGACAATGGATTTTATTCTTGGAGGAGCTTATGCTTGGCATGCCATTCCTGTTTTCGTACAAGCCCACTGTTATTTGCTGAGATGCAGACTTTCTGAACTTCAATTAGACCAGAATAAAAGAGAAAGGTCAATGATACAGTGCTAGACGTTGCAGCTTGAAAGCTTAACTCGATGTTTTAGGGGGTTGGTGCTATCAACGATGCCATCTGTAAATGAGTGATCGTTTTTTGAAGCGACACTGAGAATGATATCACTCGGATGCCTTCTCATATCTACAGAAAGGTGTTTGATTTGAGAAAATGATAAGCTGGAGATCATCTGCTCTGTTACATATTGACCTTCATTCAGAAGAGACTACTTTCCAGTAAATTTTGTAAACTACTTCAGAGACATTACAAAACTATATTTGCTTTCATCTTTTGGATGCCCTGTAGGCCAAGAAATGCACATTGAGAACTCAGGTCGAACTGAAATCAAAGCTAAAATAAAAACAGGGGGGCTGTGCTACCTTTTCCCATGATACATCTCAGAGGACAGAATACGAGTGATGTTAGTCTGTGCCACCAACATTTCTGTGATGTTAACAATAACAGTGTCTTACATACAACAAAACATTGTCGCAGCAGTAGTTTTCTTTCAGGGAGACATTGAATTATATCATGTGACAAGGCTCAATACACACAGATGTTGTATCATTAACATTGTAGAAATGAAATGCAACTGATATTCTATCCACAAAATGGCTTGAAGGAAATTCCCTTTGTTTTTTTTCTCAAAATATACCAGAAAACAGCTGAAGTGAGTCCTATATTTTGAACAAGTTCGGTATAACAGTGTTAAGATTAAAGATTTATGATTAAAACAGAAGTGCCCGATGATGTTTGTGCAGTAAGACTTCTCAGAACTGCAGTCTGAGTCTTCTAAATATCTCACTGGAATATCTAGTATGATTTTCAGCTGTAAGTTTCAAAATATAAGGGATATCAGTTGGATTAGTTTTTTTACTTTGGAATCATCTTAATTAAAGGAAATCAGGAACGTTCAAAGCACGTTTTTCAGAACTTTTTTTTTTTCATGTCAGGGTTTAAGCTACTTACAGTACATCACAGATCTTTTGACTGCAGTTGAGACAAATTTCAGCCTGGCAGGTTTCTGGTGATTGTTTCAAACTGTAGATTAGAAATAAGAGGTGATGGTGCCTTTGCCATCAGGACTTCTAGACCTCAGAAGAACCTGCCTGTGGCTTGGTCAAACTCAATTTAACAGACCTGCTTTCATGTGACCTCCTGTTAATACTTTTCATGTTGTGACTACACTTGAATTTAAATGTGCACTTGTTGAAAATTGGGTCACCATCTTTGATTGAAGGAAAACAGACAAACCAATCAGTTTTATACTCAGAGGCAGTAAACACTCAATACACCTCATCTCTGTCTCTAAAGGAGTACACCTTGACTTGGTGATGAATGAGGAATTACTTATAGCTAAATGTCTATAAGCAAATGATTAAATAAGGTATTCATAGTGAACACATAACTGAGAGGTCAGAATCAGACAGACAAATGAAGCTGATCATTGAATGACAAAATGAACTGATCACTTAGTTTGGACTTAAGTATATGGATCAGGGCGACCACAGAGGAGTAGAACACCAACAAAGACAAAAAAAAATCAAAGTTTCTTGGAAAAGTAATAACTCTTATCACAGACAGCAGACGGAGCGTTTTTGCCTTCTTTTGCAATGTCCTCTTGGAATTGAACCCCATTCAGCTGGACCCGAAGTTTCGTTGCTGAATTCACTGCTGACTCTCACAGTGAGGTGTTGCCAAGTAACGATAATCGGATAGCATAGTTCCTCAGCTTATCTGAGAATCTAGCTCCAGGGCTGATAGAACACATTTCTGAATGAAGAGTAAGCGATTCTGGAGAAGACAGTTGATGTCATGCACGCACATTGCCAAGACGACAATACAACAGCAGAGTCCAGTTTCTCTTGGAAAGTGGACAAAACAAACCCTGTAGTATAAAATGTCATCAAACACACAGTTTATGTACAAACATGCAAACAAACACAGTATCCAAATCACAACAGAATAAAAACTGGCGATAGTTGTTTCCATTGTTTTTTACAAAAGTACATTTGTAGCTTTGCTAACAAGGAGGGTAACGTTACCAGGCATTGCATTTCAAATTATGCATTGAACTCTCCGTTGGAAAGCCTCAACAATGTTAATGCAGCTCTTTGCCCTCGCCAGATCATAGCGCTTCAGTTTTTGTACTTCTAACCTTCTCCTCTTTGGCTGTTCCTCGGCCAGTGACAGTGTCATTATGTTGTTGAGTATACGCCACCATCACACCACTACCAGTAAGTGTTCCTTCTGTGCCCTCTCCTTAGTGTCCCCACCACTCTCTTGTCTGCCATCCCAGTTAATCCCATTCAAAACTCCACATGGTCTGGCGGTGATGGAAGAGTACACTGCTCCTTCTGCTGGTAATCCTTAAATTACTACAACAAATCAAGGAATTGTTCAGAATGATATACAGTTCATTCACAAAGTATTCCGACCGCTTCATTTTTTTTCACAATTTGCAGCCTAAGGCTAAAATGAAAAATTTTAATTAATCTACACTCAATAGCCCATAATGTCAAAGCAAGAACAGAATTTAAGACATTTTTGGAAATTTATTAAAAAGGAAAAAACTGAAATGTCTGCTTAAGACATTTCTCCCATGTCCACACATGATCTCTGGAGCTCATCCAGAATGACCATCAGGTTCTTGGTCACCTCTCTTACCAAGGCTCTTCTCCCTGCTTGCTCAGCTAGGCTGGGGGGACAGCTCTAGGAAGAGGCCTGGTTGTTGCACGCTTCTTCCATGTAAAAATTTTGGAGGCTACTGCGCTCTCTGGAACCTTCAATGCAGCAGGAACTTTTTGTAGTCTTCCCCAGATCTGTGCCTCAACCATACAGTCTATGGCCTCAACACAATCCCGTCTGAGCTCTGCAGGCAGTTCCTTCAACATTGTTGATTGTTTTTTTGTACTGATATGCATTGTCAGCTGTGAGGCCTCATACAGACACGTGTGTGTCTTTCCAGATCACATCCAGTCTCTGAATTTACCACAGGTGGATTCCAACCAAGGTGTAGAAACATCTCAAATATGGTCAAGAGAAACGGTCTGAATACTTCTGTGTACTTAATGTGATATTTCAGTCGCTATAAATTTATTCAAAGTGCATGTGTGAGAGAGAGTGAGAGAGAGAGAATGAGCAGATCATTATGTGTTTAATTACTTCACTTATAATTTTTCTATATTATTGTGAGAGGTGAAGAGGCCATCTGGGCCCTGAGAGCTTTTGAAAAGGTTTATTCCTTAAACCCACAATTCATCTCCTAGTGTTATCACTATTCCTGCTGAAATGCTTAAGAGACGTCTGTATGTAATAGGGGTGGGAAATCTGGCCATATGATCATGTGACAATCTTTTTGGGTAGAATCGCAATCCACGTGGTACATGTGCTGCTACACCAAGCTTGCCACGGCTGCAGAGCAGAACAAGGATTGCCATTGCCAGCTGCAGTTATTAACAGGCTAGTTGTTTAACAGTTGACATTGGGCTGGTTAGCAGCAATTGCACTTTTAAAATTAAATATAGCACCTTTAAATGACTCGATCTGTACAGTTCATCTGAAAAGTTGATCATGTGCCAAAGTAAGATCATCTAAGATATAAGATCATCAGATCGCCCACCCCTATCTGTATGTGAGGAGGATTTACTATCTATCACTCTTTATTCTGAACACATTTAGTCTAAATTCATTGATTAATTATTATTAAAATTAATGGAACACATTAATAGTATAAAGTGGCAAAAACTCCATAAACCCTGAATGCACCCTTGTTATTGTCCACTTGAAAACTGATATGGTCACTTATAATAAAAGACATTCTTGCTTAAGGAGACAGTGATAAAATATTTCCGCTGAGTTTCGTTGTGAGTCAAGAATTTCTTTTTTTTTTTTTTTTAATTGCAAAATACCTACACTTGACTTGACCACATAAATAAATTGGACATTTCTTTCTTCTTTCCCTCCACTCCTATGAGTAAGGTAAGTACAGCATTTAACTCTGTTCTAGCTGGGGGTAAGATACAGTAATTGGAACACACTCTGTGCACCACAACATGAGTGAGTAATGGTCTTAATCTTCACAAACTGCCTCATTAGTATCATCAACCACAGAGGAAAAGCGGGACGAAAGCAGCTCCCTGAGGCACGCCAAAAACACTGCCCACATGAAAAGCTTAAAACATACTACAGGAAACAACAAAGTCTCACTGCTGAACAGAATATCAAATAAAGCCCTAATGGTGAACTTTGTCCTGCATTCCTCAATGTAAGTACTGCCATACCTGATTAATTCAGAAACAGCATGGAAAATATGATTTCCATGTTTATATAGCATTACGGAGGTGACTTTCTTCACATTTAAGTTACTATTCGTAATGATGAACGACTATAATGGGCACATTATGGAAACTGAAGCAGAATAAACAAAGAAAACCCTCAGGGTAATATATATTCCATCGTTTTACTGCAGAATAAGCTGCCTGTTTTCTCGTTGTTGACTTTGCACTCTAAACTGGAGATGCAGTCTGAGGTGTCGCACGTATTATTCAGGATGTGTGACAGAGGCCTGCAGAGCTTGCAAAGCAGGTAGCACCAGCTCCTCACAGGCAGAAGAAACAAATAGAATTATTTATAGGTGTAAAATATTTATTTGGGATCTGTCTGTGCCCCCATTGCTAAAATATAACATAGGTTATTCTGCAGAAAACCCAGAGTTGGAACATTGAAAGATTAATCTCTCCTCGTTTCACTGCTACAGCCTATTTGATGGATTTGGCACCATAAAGTAACTAAAATGAAGGTGTATGTAAATAAGTCAGTAGTAGGTGTCTTTATGTTGGATACCAGCTACCTAGAACATTACCCTAAGTAACCTGGGACAACTAAAACTCATAATGAACACCACTACTTGGCAACTTTGGGTGAAAAATTGACTTAGAATAAGACATATATCATAGATTATGAATAAATACAGTGAGATGCCGACACTGACGGGACTGGGTTTGTGTGACTTGATAACAGTATCAATGGACTGCACTGTGTGAGGCAAAATGGAAATCCAGATTGACCTTGTTGTTGAAATACTGCTGAGTTGAAGCAATACTCAGTAAACTTTCTCTTTTTTCAGGTTCTGAGAAGATTTAACAAGAGGTTCATGGGAGCTGCGAAAACCAAAACAAATGTAAGAAGTCATCGTATGAGTGACACATCTTTATCTGCATACTGAAGGATGGAAGCCATGATTTTTATTTCTCTTATTTATTTTATTTTCTTTATTTTTTTTCTTTATTTGAGTCTCAGTGAAGGTGACAGTGAGAATGTGCAATTCATTTGAAAATTGCTCTTTTAAAAATTAGCCATGGTTCTTTATGGAAATCAAGAAGGGCAATGGACCAGTTAGTGCACTGACCTCTGTGTCTAAGCAAAGGCTGCTGTCAATCATCTCAGAGATTAATTTTTATGACAGTTTTACACACTGAAGATAATTTATTTATGATAATTGTGTTAATTGTATCTATTTAAAAATGTTGATATTGATATGCATTTATAATGGCTGTGTATGCTGTGTGTCGGTCACAATGGAAGCCTGGTTGTTGCCAAAACAGGTTTCAAATGTCCAAATAACTGTGTGAGTAAAATCCGATTTTTGTGTGTCCGGTGTGTCCTAATGTGATTAAAAAATGCTTTCAAATGGCAAATGTAACCAGAGACAATATTAAAATATTAAACAGGAGCTGAAAATCCTCCACTTACACAACAGCTTTAATTCTCTAAGCTTTGCCTTCTAAGATAACAGATTTGTGTTACACACAGCCACCCATATGAAACCAAGGTAAAGTCACCAAAGTAGCAAAAAGAAGTTAAAACAAAAACAAAACAGACCTGATAATGGCAATCTATCGTGTCACCAACATTTAACTACAAACATCCGTCAGACAACTCACACGGATCACATTTATAAGGTGATAACATGTAGAGTAAGTAGAGTTGGTATTTGACATCTAGTTTCTGACACCGTCATGGCAAACATATATAAAGCTCAGTGCAGCAGAGGCTGAAGTGACGATGATAAATGAAACCTCCAAAAACGGATTAAATAAAGGGCAGGTTGCCAACTATTAAATAGAGTCTACTCGGCTATTTGTTAACAAGCAGCAGAAGCTTCTGTGTGACTACTTCTCAGTAGAGCATCTCTGACCATTACAGGAAAGTTACTGTCCAGTGAATTTATGAAAGTTATGAAGTGCTGATGAGCAAAAGCAGATGACCATCATAAGGCTGGCAATGAGTGCAGCTGAGTTGAGCAGCAGCTAAACCACAAAACAGGAGCTCAGCAGTCCAGATATAATTATGTTTTGAAGAATAATAAAGCAAGCTGACACATAAACCAAGAGCTTTAAGTAGAAATGTTTCTTTAATGTGCAGCTGAACATTAAGTGTGTGCAGAAAATGTGGATGCCAGTGACTCCAAAGTGTGTGCACAAGAGAGAGCCAGGCTGAATTATCCATGAAGTCAGTAGGATAGGGACATAATTACTGGTATGTCCTCAAGACAACACGTATGTTTACATCTCTACAACCAATGGACAACACACCTGTTTACAGTGAGCTATGGAACATCGCCAAAAACAAAGGCAGCGGGGAAATACTCAGCAAAACCATCATACACAAACATGATCATCGATATTACACGGCTACACAAACAGAACAAGAAAATATTGAACTGCACAATGCCAAACAACAAGTAAAAGCTCAGCCACCACAAGTAGTCATTTACAATGCAAACACTGCAAACAGGCAGAAATATCCAAGCAGCAAGGGCTGAAATGACCAAACACGTAGCCAAGACATGAAATCACAAGACTTTTATAAGCACAACCAGCAAACACCTACCTTATTGAAGTGAGGTAAAGATCTTATGCATCTCAGCAGACAGACATTTAGAGATCCCAAGCTGCCAGGGCTGTGCAGAGACCTTCAGAGGGGCTCAAAATTAAAAAAAGGGTACATAGAACAAGATTTAAAAATGCCATTCACCAACACAACCTATATCCAAACTCACTGTAACATGGAATCTGAAAACAAACCACAGCATTCTACATCATTGATTATCACCTGTCAGACATCACAGAATAGGATTAATTTTATGAATACATGAATGGGATTGGTTGGGATTGTTATTCTGTCCACCAAACTATAAACAACTGGAGAACTATTCCCTGCAGTTTAGCCTGCGTATTGATCAGAACCACTGCAATCGGGACCACCATTCAACTTATGGTACATAACTGTGCAGGATTTGAAAGACGCGGTTGTGCAACGCTAATACAGTACTCAGTGATTCATGTAATTTATCTCTAAAGGATATGGAAAAAATTTATTTATTTTTACATTGAGTTTGTTCACTATTCCTGTGATGGGCTACTTTGAGCACGGCAGAACACTATAATACAATACAATACAATATAATATCACATGATATAATATTCAAGTTGCACAGATTCAAGTTAACAGTTAACTACACAGTTATCTGCTAAGGTAACAATGGACAGGTAAACGCCAGGAATTAGTCTGTGCCATTAGGTGGGATTAGCGAAATTAGCCAGCAGCTTGCTTTAACTCAAAAGTAAAATTATACAGTCACTAAAATGGTGGGCAGAAATACAGTTCACCGATGACAAAATAAAGTAACAAAAATCATAAGACATGCCGACTCTTGTTCATACCTTTTTCGGTGGCAGCACAACTTTGTGTCATTTGCTGCAAGGTCAAAACTGCTCCTAGGGCACGGATGACCCCAGGTGAAGGTCATCACGGCCAGGTTATTTTATTTATAGCTAAATTATTATTAATTGTTAAGTTCTCCTCTTAGTAAGGGTCACGGATAGGCCTTTACACAAACATACGCAAGAAATACACCCTAACAAAAGGGTACTATGGAAAACAAAGAGCAAGGGAGCAGGTGCTCCAGCACCCTTATCCCACACTTCTGCAATTGCAAGCTGCCAACAAGGACAACACTTGATGAGTCCAGTAGCAGAAGTCTCATGAGCGTGATGCAATCTTTCTAAATGATTGGACTGCCGCCAGCTTGTTTATGTAAAGCCACAATAGCAGCAACAGCAGCTACAAGTCTCCTTGAACTTAATAAACACAAGCACTGTAGCAGTTTACATAAACCCAGGTTTTGCTGCATATGTGCTCCATTTAATGAAGTATGTTAGGTGTGAGTGTCGCGGCAGTGTGCAGCTTAGTGTAATGATACAGGTTCAACAGTTATTCTGCATTTTAATAAGGCTTGCTACCAAAAATAGACATGTATTTCAATCTTTTTCGACATAATGCTAAATAATATTGAGTATTTCATTAAGGTTACATGGTGCTTTACATGAGTACATAACATTTGTTCATTTCATCTCTATAAATTGTAACAGTGCTACAAATGAAAATGCAGAAATTAGATTTCGATGAGACTAGATTCTACAACTGGAGGAACAAGAGTGAGGACTAACGTAATTTAAGGATCAGCAAAGACTAACATTTCCTCCATGTGATGGATAATGTAGCCTGGAAGACAATAGTGTATTTAGAGAACAATAATAACCACAATCAAGATCAAATTCACAAGTTTCTATATGACTTCAGTCAAACACAATGTTTATCACCACACAGTGACATTTGTGATGTGGTGCCTCCATCTTTTGGAAAACACAATTTCATAGAGTTAAAATAAACACTGATGGGATCTTCCCGAGATACATACCTGTAAATCTGCCAACACATCACAGACAGTGAGTGTCATTGATAGAAAGGTTGGTCAGTCTGGAAGACACTGCACTATAATAACCTTTGCCTTCACTACACACAATGATCAGATTCTCCTCAGGAGGGCAACACGATGTGTAAGCCATTAACTAACGCTTCTTAGTGTCTTTATCCAGCCAGGTCCGTCAGTTTAAGATGACCTTTTCTGTTTCAACTGCACCCATTACTTTAGCTGTTTCTTGTCCATTCTGCTTGCCCTTCTGGTCATTGCAGTCAATAAAAGTAAATACAACAAATACAGTTTTTATTGAACATTTCTGGTTCATTTGCACTGAAAACATATAATTTTACCACTTGCACAGACTGTGTAAGTCCTGGCTGATATGATAATGTTAGTTGTTGCTGTTATGTCACTTAAAGATAAATCAGTGGTTTTTTTTGTTTGTTTTTTTTAGGATCCAGACTTCACGCTCAGTCAGCTGATTTACCCCAGGATCACAGAATAGGAAATACATTGTTTTTCTGCAATTAGAAATTATGTGTGTCAGATTTCAAACACATCACAACACTATGAGTTTTCAAAAATTTATTTTTGTTTTAGTTTTGCCTGCTTTCAGTAAGGAGTTCAAACCGGCGGGAAAACAATGGATAACTGTATGCTGCATAAACTGTAGTGTCAAATTTACCCCACAAAGAATCTGTGTCAAGTCATTTAATATTCACATTGCCTTTTCTTTTGCCATAGCATACATATGCAGTACCTGTAGTATGATGCATAATAGTATTTCTTTTTTCATGTATTATCCATTTCTATACATCCATGTTTAATGTAGTGCATTTGTGGAAAGGGCCATATTGAGTGGAAAGTAGAAAACCAAAAGGGAGTTCTGTATGAATGACTACTGCTGTCATGTATGAGGGAGACGTGACCCCCCTTCTGGCAGTGTTTTACCTTGCAATACCCTCACCCCCCGCCCCCACCCCCCTTACTCCAGCTGTGTGCTCCTTGGTTCTGTCTGCATCCTGTCTCCTTAGGCTCTAAACCATCATTAACAGGCAAAGTAAGCCGTAGCCTCTCCCGAACCCCCTCGCTCTTTCTGTCAGTGGTTTCACACAAACATAAACCTCCTATGCTGGGCCTGGCATTCTTGAAATGTCAGAAGAATTGTCCCAAGGCTTTCCTGCCTGTTAAATTAAGCCAGACATGCAAAACTGAACCTCTAATGAAGTACATTAACCTGGAGCACTGAGCATCCATTCACAGCACCGTGTTGTTTGCTTACAAGCCACCATGGGAAAAGAAAGGAGTGAGGGGAGGGAAAAAGAGTACATACACTTGACAACCATATTATTGAGGAAAAGAGTCTGCAATGACTTGGTGGCTGGAATACAATGATATATTGCAGTATCTTCTTTAAGGATGGATAAGATCAAACACTTTGTCCAATAGCACAGTTACCAAACACAAAAGAAGTAGAAGAATAAGGAGGACAGAAAACAAAACTCTCTCTGGACCACATTTGTCTGGGCAACACAGCTGATGTGCCCACAGACTGCTGCATCAAGATGAGCTACTGTGTGTCCAGCTTTGTGAAAAGGCTTTAAAAATGCATTTATCCAGTCATACATTGGAGATGATTTAGTGTTGCTGACTTTCTGTTGAACTCACACAAGTTTAGACTAACGCCGAGATCTGTCATCTCTGGACTCCACCAGCAGAAATCTCCCGTTTGTGTCACAGAGTTTATTATAAGTGCATTAACAGATATTTTTACTGTCCGATGCACCAAAATGGCCTAATCTGCAACGGTCTGCAATATTTAATGGGGATATTGATCAATGCCAATGACTCAAAAAGTATGTCTAGTGCTGCAGTTTCTGGCTTTCAGAATTTGTCTTCCATCTCCTTCTATTTACAACTGCTTGGAGACGAGAGTTGGTGCTAAAAGCCACAGCACATTCTGTTCCCATGCTACAAACCAAATTACATTACTCTTAAACTAACGTTGGATCTCTGCTCCATTCATCCAGCTTACTCATGTCTTGTTAAAATGTGTATTTAATTGCAGGCTAGCATGAGCTGCGTCAGAAAATTGTTGCTGTTGCTTCATCTCCATCTTTGCCAGGAGACACTGACATGACTGAAGAACCGCGGGGATAAGTGGGTGCTTTTTAAGATACAAGTCACCAGGGTTATTTATTCTGCCAGTATATACATTATGATATATGACATTCTCACACAGGCCATGTTACAGAAGAGAAGCATAATGTGACCTTTCACATGCACTGCAGCTTCTTCTTCATACACACGCTGACAGAATATATAGATGAATTTCTTCACAGAGTTCAAACAGCAGGATCGACAGAGGTGAGGAGCTCCTGGAGCAGTCAGAGGTCAGCGAGCTGCCGAGGGGAATTTCAGTGCTCAAGACATGCACCACTGAATTTACAACAGTTTTCCTGCATTATGATGTTCAATATGGCAGTTTCCACTGGTTTGATGATTAATTATCACTGATTGATTAATAGATATGTATATTTATTGAATTTATGAGTACATTTACAGCAACATGGCACTTTATTTGACAATATCATGACAGTAAAATGATCATCTCATTGACTTTTTATTATATGAAAAATAATGAAACGTCATCTCAGGATTTTTAGCCACGCTAGCAGAAGTAGCAATGCTGATCTGTCTCTTGATTGGTCAGTAAATCATTTTGGTTCAAAGTGAAAATATCTTGACAGTTTAATCGACATTAAATTTTGCTCAGACAATTACGGCTCCCATCTCTAGCTGTAATGTTAGCATCATGCTAACATGTGGTAAACATTACACATGCTAAACATAATCACTGTAAGTATGCTAATGTTAGCACTGCTGCACCATCTCATAGAACCTCTAGTTTTGGCTGTAGACTCCTGATATTGTTATTCTTTGTTTGATTCTGTCTTTGCTATATTCCCTTTATTTTATCCTACACATAACACTGTACACTGTAGGCTACTTTACCCTAAGTGTGATTAAATGGTTGATCAAATGTTGTTCAAGTGAGTCAGTTACAGTCACAGAAACCTCGTGAATCTCCCACACAATTGTAAAAGGATGTTACATATTTCCACCCAGAGCTGGTGGAACATGCACTTATTTTGTGGCTCTCCCTGATGGCCTTCTTATTTGATGAGTGAAATGATGAGTGACAAGTCTAGCAGATCACACATCATCTCAGGTTTTACTGAGGCACTTATATTAGTCTCACTGGCAACATACTAGACCCTAGAGCAGGACTTTCCAACTCATTGGGCAACTGTTGGCCGGTCTGATGGCTCTAGGGAGGAGAGGAGTTGGAGCAGAAGGAGGAACTGCACAGCTAATGTGGCTGTGTTAGTCCCACATGGGTTAGCCTCCACTGGGAAAACTTGGTCAAATTTATTATTAATCTGGTCCAAAAAACTTAAAGTGGTGACTGAAACAGGCTGGAAAAAGGGCCCTTAAAGTCAGGCTACATGGAATCACCATAAACCTTCATATTGCACCCAGTTTCAGCAGCATACTGTATGTCCATGTGGCCCACATTTCCCACTAATCTGCAGCACACAGGTCGCCACTTCAAAGCCCACACCCTCTCGTTACCCATGTAACCCACATGATGGCTTAAATGGACATGTTGTCTTAATGCTGACAAGTTCATCTTTACTTTTCTCAAAGCATGATCAAATACATGATAACAGTCCTGGCCTTAGGTTAAAACAATGCAAGCATACACAAAAATTAAACATTGAGAAATTCATTATGTCACTTAATACAGTCTCAGAAACTGGGTCAATCTATATCTATATTGAGAAAATACATGAATATAAACTGATAGATAAATGAGCATACACAGGAGGCTGCTCTACACCATGCAGAACCTTCTTATGGGTTTCCTGAGGGTGACATTTTGACAAAGAGTCCCCTTTGGCAACCACTGCTCTGGGTTGGACCACCCATCACTAGTCTGTACAGAAACTCAATTCATCATGAGTCAAATTAATTGAGTTAATAAATTGAGCCAATTATCCCAGTGCTGGCCCTTTACTAACTTATTTTAGATGGCAGCTAAGCTCAGAGTGATGGACAAGAAGGAACAAGGATCTGGTTCATGAATGTCAAACCACATCGCACATAATAAGTGTTGGATCAGTGTCACCACTCTAGTGATGCAACAGTATTCAGTGGAGGAATTGTACCAACAAGATCATTTTCTTGTTCATCTAGAATTATTCTGGTCAGTTATCAGTATATGCTCTTGTGCACTTGCTATGTAACTTTTAAGTTATTAGATTGTTTAAGTGAATCCAAAATACTTGCACATTTTTCACTCTGCAAACTATGACACCCCCGTTAAGTGATGTCAGTTAGCTCACCTCCTGTGCTGATACCTTTCTCATTATTCCTGACTTGTGCCTCTAACACTGTCTCCTCCTGGCCACATCCAAAAATGCCTTGTGTCCAATCAGCAAAGAAAAAAATGTCTGTGAGACTTATACTTGTATTATGCAGAGCGGGGGAGCATCAAAATCAATATAATCAAAATCTTTTCAAATTTCCTCTGAGTCATCTGCACCCATAGAATTGGATTTCACACGCACAAAGCCAGTGTCACTGGCAAACGCTTGCAGCTGATGGCTCACAGGGGGGGGAAGAGCTCAGAGCAGCACTGCCAATTTTTTCAAGGGAAGTAGATACTGGCAGCTCAAGAATAGACCTGGAGTTATAACATGATGTTATGCTGCAGTGCTGTCATTACTGTCATCATCAAGGTTATTTTTCATGCAAAATGAGAATGAGAGTTAGCAAGAGATTGACTAATTAGCCGAATGAAACTTAGACCAAATACATCTACACTCACCAAGCTCTTTATCAGGAACACCACGCTCTCCTTTCCTCTCGGAGCAGGGGACCAAACGTGTGCATGAAAATCCCAGGAGATCATAAGTTCCACAAATACTCATACATGACCAACAATCACAGGCACTGAGTCACATTTGTCCCCATTCCGAAGTTTGATGTGAACATTAACCGAAGCTCCTGACCTGTATCTGCAGGATTTTATGCATTGCTCTGCCGCCACCTGACTGATTGGATAATTGCATGAATAAACAGGTGCACAGGTGTTCCTAATGAAGTCATTTCACATTGTTATGATGGTATTGTTCTGACAGACAGTTAATAGGATAAAAACCTACAGTGTGAGTCGGCCAACAGTTGGTGCTCAGCAACACACAGGCGAAGATTTTCACATCCCCTCTAAGAAAGCCGTGTTTTGAAATAATGCACAGTTTTTCAGTAAAAATGTGTAGCAGCTGAGCCAATGATTTTTGTGCCTGCACGATGGCTTCCATGTTTGAGTCATTCAAAGAACACCAGCTGCTGGTGACATTATCCAACACCTTATGTTACATCAATAAAGTACTGTTGCCTATAAAAGTCAGATTTCCTCACACTGAGTTGCCTACATGAGACCGTTCTCTCTAATAGCCCTGAACACAACAACCTGCTCGTTCCCACTGTGGGGGCCTCGTTTGTTAATGCCCCCACCCCTCACCTTTTTTTAATAGGTCATGATGTGAAATGCATTGAAAAAATGATTTCCGAAGTGCCCTGAGAGAAACAACATAAAGACAGTTGGACACACCACGCTGGAAAAAAATTAAATCATCAATAATCTTCTCATATGAATAAATCGTGAAGTACAAACAATGCCACCTGCAAAAGCACACTGAGCTCAAAATAAGTAGTTTATCTGTACTTTTCAGTCACTTTTGTTTCTCCTATGTGTATGTTCATATCCTGCCAAATCAAATATACCAATTATATACAAAAGCATACAATAATGGTTATAAAAGCCCTTACTAGTATAATGTTCTGAGAGTACTGAGCAAGGTGAAGACTGGGGTCGATAACTCTAGTCATCATCCATCAAATAATCACACTGACAATCAGTGTAAAGCTGCAGGTCTGAACAGGCTGTTTGTTTATGTCTGCTGGAACTGCGGCTGGGAGCGCCTTCCGCTCTGTTAATGGTTGTGCCTCTGTTTGAACCAGCAGCTGAGGACCAATCATGTGTCATGATGACCACATAGTACACAAATAAAATTTTATGCATGCTTGATCAAGCTGGAAGAACTTTCAGTATGCCAGCACTGAAGATGATGGCTTTGTTTTTTCCATCATGAGGCTCACATTCAGATTCATTTCTGTAGTGGGAGCTATAAGCAGTGTAGCGTAACATTACAGCGCCTTCGCTTCTCCCTCACGTCAGATCAGATTGTTTATTGATCAGATAAAGCAGCCTCAGTCAGCTCGCCCATTACATCACTCAACCTTTCTTCATTTGACCTGAGCGTGTTGCGCAGTATAGCCACAGTGCGACCAGCTGTTGACCAGTGTCACCACCTCCCCTCTGACCCGGGCCGATCCACTAACCAGCTGGACTGAGCCGGCCGTGCCCTCTTCCATTAATTTTACCACAGCCTTTCCTGCCTGAGCATAGCATTCAAACTAGCCTGCTTTCTTCTTTACAGGCGCGACTGACTCATAGATGCTGTGCATGAACACATTTTCATTTCCAGCAGGAAAAAACAAAAACAAAAAACAAAACATAATCTCAATGTTGTTCCACTCTGGTCTGGAGAGTTATTATTTTAACAAGACTAACAAGGCTTTGAGACTGAGAAAACAGAATTAGACATTTTGAGCTTGTATAACGACATGAAAAATGAGTTACTTATCCATATAATTACACATAATGCAAAGTGTATTAAGTGTAAAAATTCAGTTTGTTCTTTCAAATTTCTTGCTTGACAGTCCTCAGCATCTCTTTACATGGTTTTGAGTAATTTACAAATGTGGAAACATATTTTTTTTATTATTATCAGATTTCATATCCTTATTAAAGGAATAGTTGTGTTAGCTTCCAGTTAGCTTTGCACAAATTCTGAAAAGAGAGGGAAACAGCTGCCAGCCTGGTTCTGTCCAAAAGTAACAAAATCCAAATACCAATAACTCTAAAGCTCACCAGTCTGTTTGAGACCAGTTGTTTCCAACTGTTTACAGGCTTTGTGCTAAGATAGGCTAACTGGCTGGAGTCTTATATTTAAGGAACAGACATAAAAGTGCTGTCAGTCTTCTCATGTGGGTCCAACTCTCCTTCAGAAAGCAAATCATCCTTTTAGTTTTTCCCAAAATGTTGACTATTCCTTTAAGCACCCTGTTTTTTTCACCTCTGGCAGCTACCCAGCCTCCTTTTATCCAACTGTTCTTCTCCTGTTGAGCTGTGCTTGTGCAACTGAGAGACCTGTGTTTGGCTTAAGGGCACCTTGATGGTAACTACTACAAGAGCTGCTATGAGAGACATGACAGTTTCTCATCCCTCACCTGGCTTTTCTATCTTGAGTCAACCTTGCAGTCAGCAGTCAGGTTAACCTCCAGGCTGAAACTTCTCATGAACCACCATCCTTATCTCCAGGAGATACCACCTTAAATTGTTAATAAGCACATTTCAATAGCTGAATAATAAATAAAAGACAATTCAAAGTCAGATGACCATTCAATTAAACCTCACATAACTAAATAAGTTGTAGAAAGAACTGCACTGTGACAGTGACAGTATTAGTTCTTTAATTCATTTAAGGATACAATCCTCTTTATGAGCATGTTTTCACTGGGTCTTAGATAAGTTAATTGAAATATAGTGCTGCTGTGATAGCAGCTCCCGGAATTGAAAAATAACCATTCTTAGACATTTGTCAATTATGGCAGGTTTACATCCAGGTCATTTGAAGGGTGATAAAGTGTAGTGTGCTTTTTATATTTATGAGTGGCTCTATTAAGTTGTGTGAGAGGAAATTTAAGGTCATGGTGAATGAGTGCTGGCTGCATTTGTAAATGTGATTCTTCTTACTTCCTTCTGTGAGTCTGTGCTATCAAGCCAGTGTTATGAAATCTATCTTTATTTCAATCTATTCAACACTTTAAATATATTTAATTCAGTGTTATCAAGACTTATAGTTAACTGTCCTGTTAGATAGCATGAATGCAAAGAGACATCTAGTATGAAACTCTAGAGTGTTGAGTTCTTTTTTTTCAGCGCTTAATAAGTACTTGATTTTCATATTTTTGCATATTTGGGTGGATTGGTTTTTGTTTTTTTTTCATGTCACCTTCAAATGGAGCCATCAGATGATGAAAGCATTCTGTGGAATTGTCAGCTAGAGCCAGAGCTCCTGCAGAGTTTAGACAAGATGGCTGAGATTGGACTTCAGAGTGCCAAGAAAAAAAAAAAAAGATGAGTGACACAAGAACAGACAGAGTTAAGGAGACCGTTTTATCTGATCTATGTGTGGTTTTCTTTTCCTTTATGGTTGCTCTCTGTGTCTTTTCCGGACCGAATGCCAGCAGTTGGTGCAGCACAATGGACAGACATGAAGAAAATCTCAGTTGAAAACTATTAAAGTTTTCCTCCTTTGTGACATGTGCTTCCTTATACGGGCTCCCTGTACACTCTCATATACTGCAACAGCACATGAAAGCCTGTCAGTCACTCACTGCATGAGCTTAAAGGCCACAGCAGGATATATGATAACAAATTTCCTCAAAAACACTCATTTGGTGAGTTTGGTTTATGATTCAGCATGACATTTTAAAACTAAACTGCACAAATTGACCACTCTAAAAAAGGCAGATGAGTAAAGTTGGCAGTGCAGATACAGAATAGCTGTCAGAAAAATCTAAAATATGCCAACACTTGATAAAGCAGCTATAACAACAACTGCACCAGTGTCAAAACTCAAACCATAGCTATTAAGAAACTAAATCAACAAACCAAAAGATGATGATGAGATGTGCAATGCTTGTTTAAATTCACATTAACATCATAGGCTTTTAGCTGAAACTGTTGTTCACAGAGACTTGCAATACAGTGAGTTAAAGGGGTAAATTCGCTTAAAATGTCTGCCTCTCCAACATCACAGGGAGCTAAGAATAAGAGAGGTCAAAGGTCAGAGTCACACTGCCCTGATAATAGCAGCAACAAAATATTACTGTGACTCAAGAATGATCATGAATAATGACTCTTGTTTGTTGTTCCACTTCCACCCACACTCTCACACACACACATACACATACACATACACAACTTCAACCTTTGAAGTGTAATGTATGAAAATTACTTTCTACATGATAGCATGCAGCACCCTTCTCACACCTCTTATCTCTGACTGTGTTTTGTTTATCTGCCTCCTCACCGCTGCTCTCCATTTATCAGCTGCTCTGGCATTCCTGTTAAAGCATTCCCGTGGCTCGTCTCTTCGACAATGATGGACACAGGTGGTCAGAGAAAGTGTCCACATGGCTGAGACCAGAGCACTGTCCTGGGGCTCTGGCAGTGGCCTTGAAGGCTTATCATCTCTCCACAGAAGTGCTCTTTCATGCTTTTGATCTCGTGTAAATTAGTTTCTCTGGCTTTTTCTGTTAAAGCAATTTTCCTCCCCGGCCCCGTCACACAAAATCCCAATGGCGATGGGTATGATCAGAAACTTATGGGAGTGTCATTTCTGGTGCCCTCATGTCTGTGGCTGTGACCTTGATTGACAATCTTAGTATGTGGGACGAAACACAGCCGTGGACAGTGAGCGAAGTACAATGAGCTCATTATCTGAGCTGACAACACTTAAACAGAGCTGCCATCAAGAGGTCACACCTAACCATCATTTATTCATTTGTTTGGATTTGACATTTAAAAGTTTTTATTTCTACATTAGATTCACAATCATAAAGTAAATCAAATAAATTGCAAATATAAACACAAGAGACTACATGAAAATGAACCTCCGTGACATCAATTACAAGCTGACATTAGTAAAGAATTAATACAGTAGCATGTGTTATTGTTATTGCAAAAGAATTTCCAGAATTGACATTGCAATAGCAACAAAAACTGTAAAATAATATAAATTATAATACATAAAAAAACAATTAACAAACTTTGAATTAACACAGCTATCTTATGAGTTTTTATGGAGTCAATGCAATCATGAAAATAATGCTCAAAATTATTGACACAGTTTGCTAAAACATGGACTGATGGATCCTCCTCCACTTTTAAGCTTGGCTTGATGCAACCACAAGGAAACTGGCTGATAATTTTCATTCGTGAATTAATGAAATCAGTTTTTTCTAAGTCAAAAAGTCACTGATATTATTGAAAAACTGATACAATAAATAAATGATAAAATTGCTGTGAAAACTCTGTCTTGGTTCTGGGCAGATGAACCTTTAGTGTACACGCCCTTTGCTTCTCTGCTGCACACATTAATCACATCATTGGTTCAGAGAATCCACACAATAAACATTTGTTAACCACCATAAAAAACTGTATGTGTTTTTGACAGGCATGTGATTAATTCATTAACAGAAAACAGCAAAAACAAATTGTGTAATATTTGGAAAATCACTCAGAGGTAATACAGGTATATCAAGGAGTAGCCTGTCAGTTAAAGGAATTGCTTTATTAATCATGACATATTGCTAATCGCCACATGATACTACTACATTAATAATAATAATAATAATAATAATAATAATAATAATAATAATAATAATAATAATAATAATAATGATATCAGTTCTGGTATTGATGATGCATTTATCAATCAAACCAGGTAAACATCATCAACTAAATGCAACTAAAAGCTTAGTGGGTTTCACAGAAACTGGACTACACTCTTCTGCATGTGTTGTCCATATTGAGTTTAGTGAAAGAAAAATGAGACTGACAGACTGTCGTGATTACCTTTAAGCAACTGGTAATTTGTCAGTGACCATGTGTGTTAGTTGAGATAATCAAATCCATTACAGTAGGGGGCTGCAATGAGTAAAACTTGTTTGGTTTTTTTTTTTTGTTTTTTTACAGATCCTTAAGTATTATATTTCTCATTGTGTTTTATTGCAAGAGGGGGCAGAGGAAGTTTTTGTGTGATCCTCAGGAGTAACTTTAATTTCTTGTTGATGATGCCCTCACTGCACAGACGCGAAGTAGAGACTGGATATTTAACTGCTCTGCTTCTGTGCTTCCTCCCTGCAGGCCAAAAATGTTATCTCCTACTTATTATTTGGCTTGTCATATCAAATGAATTGCCAGACGAGAGAGCCACTTCCAAATCATATGAATCAGTTTGAAATGCTTGAGTCACAGTATCAATAAACTTCTGCCAAAGTGGGCCTACCAGAACTGCTCTCCCAATAATATGTGATGAGGAAAAGGAAAAAGGCTTTACTATAGGGACTGGGTATGATGTATAGTGGGAGGAATTGTGCTTATTGGTTGTGGCCACAGTGAGGAGGGCCCATCTTGCTCAGCTGAGGAGTGTCATATGGAATTTGTTTCCATTTGTACACGGCAGCGAATCAGTCAATTTAATCTATTTCCCTTTTCTCTTCTGTGCATCCCAATGATCTTAACACAATATTAAAGTATGGCAGAGAGCTGATGAGAAAAAATGAGCATAAAGCCCATATGAGCGGCTGCTTCTCCGGTCTGCCCCTGTTTCCTGCATTCACAGATGAGCCCCATCAATTCTGCTACAGTAGACTGTTATATTTTGCAAATTAAACCTTTGATGGTAAATGGACTGCACTTATATAGCGCCTTTCTAGTCTTAGAGAACACAAAAACTGCTTTACAAAACATTCCGCATTCAACCATTCACACACAGTCATACACACACCCATACACTGACGGAACAGCCGTCAGGGACGATTTGGTACATGCGACACACTGATCAAACCACCTTCTGACTTGTGGACGAACTGCTTTACCTCCTGAGCCCCAGCCACCCCAAAGACTGTGACAGACAACAACTGTGCTCAACCTACCTACATTATGATGCATTTACAGTCTACACACACAGGAGATGAGCACACATTCACACACATATACACACACAGAGCAAAACAGATGCATTTAATATGCTTGTCTGAAAGGTCAAGTGTTCAAAGGAAATTGCCTCGTCCAACTTATTGGGGAATGTAATGAGATGGAATTGTTTATGCATCTTCTAAACACTTGTCACAATTGATGTTTTTTCCCTGGTTGTTCTAAAACATAACAGAAAATGAGAAATCACTTCAGGTTCCTTTAATATGTTCCTGGTCACTCCTGACTTTGAGTTGGAGTGTGAAAAAGATCTCTTTAAAGCCTGTATAAACACTCAGTGCCTGGAGCCCAGCAGTGTAATTGGTCACACACATGTTGTAGGTGTGCTGATAATTCCCATTCAGCACGCCCGAGCTTAGTTTTACTCGTTGCTATGCCACCTCGTGTGGTAACCAGGGAGTTTGTTTAACAATCTTATTTATTTTCTGAGGTGCAGGAGGTGGACGAAAAAAGCAGGAACTAGCTCAATATCATACAATCCAATACAATAGCCTTGCAGTAATGAGTCTTTGTGATGCTTGTAAGGTATCATAGAGATATTGAATTAACACTATAGTGGCCTACAGACATTTCAGGGGTGAGTTTGTGGTGTTTGTGGTGTTGTTGTATCGGATCGCATTATATTGTGCAGAAACCATCTTCACTAAAACAGAAACTGTCTTCCTGACAAAGCTCCTTTTGTTGTCACACATATAATGACCAATCTCCATTCTAAAGATTAAATTCTGAGGTGATGTGATGTTGTTAAAGGTCCCATATTTTATACTTTTCTGGTGTTTTATTTGAAGTTTTGATATCCACAAGAAGATATACTGTATTTGTATCAAAAACCATCTCATAATAGTTTTACATCTCCTCTCTCAGGCTTCTCTCTGGGGCTCCAGGAACAGCAGGTTGGTGAGGTGACTGGTTTCTGACTTATCAAATAAAAATGTAGCAGATTTCAGGCAAACCAAATCCTACAATGCCAGACAAGTGGGTCCCTGTGGGCTGGACTTGGGGCATGGTTGAGGGTGGCAACTGTTTTGTTGTGACATCACAAAGTTACAGAAGTCCTGATAACTTGTTTTAAGGCTCAGCTTCTGAATACAGGCTGTGTTCATTTCTCTGTGGACTGAGCACTTTGATACTTTAACAGTATTAATATAGAACGTAGACCTTATTTATAATCAAAAAAGACATGGAAATCTCACTTTATAATATGGGACCTTTAAGGACAACACATATGTATGTGCAGTATACATGTCAAAACATTTGGACTCAGCCATGGATTTCTATGTAAGCACAGACACTAGAAGGTGCAACTATGATATCCCAGAAAAGCAGTAATTTTATTGCATTTGATCCCTGGTTAAGAACATCCTTGACACTATTCTTTGAGTACTCCATGTCCCCAAAAGTGGCATGCTATTTAAATGCAGTCCCATGCTTCTAGTGTGTGGTACAAGCAAATGACTCTCTGTCAAGCAACTGGTGTGTGTTGCAATTTTGTGTGGAGGTCAGTGGTGGATGCTCGGGTCATGTATCACGTCTGACTTTGCCACTGGAGACCACTGTTTGCATTTCACATCCTCCTTTTGTTTCCTAAACTTGGCGTATCTCCACTGATTTTACACATCAAAGTCTGTTTACTGGTTTACAGGGTGTGCTACTGCAAGAAAAATGAATAAAGCCTTTTGTGGCTCAGAGACAACAATGCAAAGTCAAGTGATGTCACTTAAGGCATCATCTTTTGGGTCTGAAGACTACAATTTTGAATACACATATATTTTCAAAAAATCCTGTGGGTTTGGGATTGAATGCCAGACCTTTGTGTCCTGTCCTCATCTCTGCTTGAGGCTAACAACTTGAGCCTACATCAGCTGCCACTAGCATAACCAACCTGAATCTCCAAACTGTCTGTGGTTCAGTTGCATTCTGGGTTATGTAGGTCCCTGGTTTTAATAAGGAAGAAGAAAACATGGGAAAATAAAGACATCATCTCTGGTTCTGCTGCTTTGGAGATTTTTTTTTTCTTTGTGTCCGACTGTGTTATAGAAGTGTAAATCGGTGGAGTACTATTTTAAACATAGAGCTGGCAGATCAGAAATTGCTTAGATGAATCATTTGTTCAGAAGTCATATGCATTTTTGGAAACTGCTGAAAAACTGTGCTATCCCTGCATTAGGGATACTGCAGCAAAAATATGCCCATAAGAGGTCGATATGGAAAATAATAACAGACAACTTGTTTTGTCATTTAGTTTGGATGACTTGTTGACAGGCCTGCATATCAACAAGTCCTCAACAACAAGTAGAGTCTGTACACATATAGGCTACTGTACGCGCTGTCTCTGCAAGGCTTGTAATGTGTCATGAAGATGTGGGTTCAGCTCTACGGGTACTCTGGAGGCTGTAGTTGTTGTCAAGCAGACCATCTGCACTGGTTACATCTCAAGTCACTGGGGAATAAGTTATATACTGTATTAGAATTAACATTTTCCATAGACCTTTGTCAGTCATAATGGTGAAAAAAAAAAGTCTCTTGGGTATTACTGGTAAAACACACAGCAGCTTATCTACCTGTGAAACTTGCATTATTCTAATGTCATACTGTAACTGATATTACTGGAGTCCGTGTTACTTTCGCTGTTACCAAGATTTTAGAAAGACAAAGCAAATTAGGGAAAAGCAAAAGACAAGAAGAGCGACATATTACATAAAAGTGACACAGAGGATTTGTTCCAGGAGACTTCATCCAATTCAATCAAGAGGGCTTTTCTGGATGAGTTCTCAAGCGATTCCTGCATCTCTCAGGCGAAAGCACTCAAAGTTAACCTGTCCTTTGGTAATAATGAAATGATCTTTCTTTTCTACAAATGTGATATTCTGCAGGATTCTGCAGTTCTTATTTCCCCACACAGACATATATAACACCATCAATGTGTGGTTTTAATATAGGAGAGATGTGATCATGTTATGTTATTTTCCGTCCTCAGAGAATTTTCGGTATCTTTTATTATTATTGTCACCAGCATGCACCTTTAAATAACTGACGCATACCTTGTTCTGTCAAATACCATCACTTCATCTGCTGCTCTAATGCCTATGTCTTTGTTCACCGAAGTAAGCAGCTACAAATTTAGTCATATTTTTATTGTCATTATATTTTTGTCCTCAACTAATGTGTCAAATCAAAGCAAAGTTAAAATCCAGCCACAGATATTTGGCTCAGATATTTCACAAGATACTGTATGTGTGGTATTCTGATGGGAATAGGAACACAAAAACGTGAGTGACTAATTAGACGCTTTTTGTACATTTTGTGTGTGTGTGTGTGTGTGTGTGTGTGTGTGTGTGTGTGTGTGTGTGTGTGTGTGTGTGTGTGTGTAAATGTGTGTGTGTCTGTGTTTCACAGTTAATTACAAAGCTCAGAACATGTGCCAGTCAAGCCTGAAGGTCAGACATGATTACTACCATAAAAATATTTCTTTCATTATTATCCAATAATCTGCAGGAGGTGGACACACTAACACACCCACCTGTCAATAAAACATTCAGTAGAGTAATGTAGCAACAAACACTTTTAATGTGCAATTGTGTGGTAATTTTCCAGCTTGTATGACACTGTTTCAAACTGCATTTCACTGTATTGTATATTTCATTCTGTCCACTCCACTCACCAATTTTAGTTATCAGTAAATCATTAATTATAATATCATTTATTCATTCCCCACATAAGATAAATATACTATGAACAAATACGGAGCAATATACCAACTAGTATTATGCTCATAAGAAAACAACCAGGTTGCAGCTGCTGATAGGTAAGGTAAGGACAACAATGATTTAATCAATACAGCAAAATGTTTTCTGTACAATGTCTAACTCTCTGGAGAGTCAGACATCGAACTCAAATTGCAACCCAGAGTAGATTTAAAATCCACCAACCAGGGTCTTTTCTTCTTTTTTCCCATGCACACAACAGAAACCCCCATACAACAAGCTTTCAAGTACCATGACCATGTAAACAAAATGTCGGCCAAAAGTTTTTTTTCTGTATAATTCAGCCTTTTCAGAACTGCAGTGTTTTGTGGTGGTGACCATATTTCATTTACACTAGGTTTTCACAGCCATGACTGCGACAGTTTAAAGTGTAAGTTTAATGTTCCACTGAGTTACACAATGAGTTATTACACAACAGCTACTCACTGGAAAGTATATCCAATAATAATGAAATGGAATTAATTATATTGAATGATGTTTTTTCATAGTCATAGTTTTTTTTGTTGTTTTTTTTTAATCACCATTTGTGTTTGACCTTTGGCTTTTGTCTTTCCATTAACAACATTCACCAAAGATGTTAAAAAGGCATAGAGGTAAATAACAATGCAAAATTTACATCATCACACCAGGGAGGATTGTGAACAATAGTGGTAGTTGTCTCATTTTTTCCACATTTGTGATGACAGCTACAGCAACAGGCGATGCCGGACACCATCTTGTGCGTTTGTTCACCTGGAGAGAAGTGGCCGCAGGCAGTCTTCATGGTGTTGTGGTTCAATCCTGCACATTTTGCTTCACACTGTGCAACACATAGAATACACCACCCAACTGACAGCGGTCTTATTATTCTGTTAAGATAAAACATTGTAAATATTCAACAGAGGGAATATGGCTGGGACAGAGAGGGAGATGAAACTGTCTTTGTAAAAGTCACCAGCAGATGTAGCGTTCTCTTTGGTACTTTGGTCCTGTTTTATTTTGATCAGCTGCCTCAGATGCTGTGTAGGTGTTACTGACAGTGCACTTCTGCTGACTTACCGTACTGACTCTGAATTCCTACTGAATGAATTCTCTGCTGATAAAACTGCCTCAGCACTCACAACTCATGGCTATATACTACACTCTACTAAATCAGTTACTTGAAGTCTTCCCCAGAGGCTGATTGTCTGAATATATTTTCCTGCCTCTGTGAACACTACACTATCTAAAACTTTGGACCTTAGTTTTTACACAACCGTCTCCAATTAATCAACAACTAAACTGCAATAGCAAATAGGAAAATAACATAATAAGGATATGTTGTTAATTTACACATCTGGCAAGTTGCAACTATACTGAATGTATCTGTTAAATGTTCACAGGCACTGCCTACATAGCACATTTGCTGTTGCAGTTTAGTGCATATAAATGTGATTTCTAGGAGACAGGGTTGCCTACAACAAATTGTGTCAATGCACTGCTGAAATTCAAAGAGTGGTAATGGTAAATGTTTATGAAAACATTTGGTGGTACCTGAGATTTACTGAAAACTGAGAACTGAAAAAAAATGTAAACATTGTGTTTTGGACAAAAATCTCCCAAATGTCATATCAACAGAGAGATTCAATTCAGTGCTTAACAATTTAACATGAACAATCCAAAATAGTACATTGAAATAACTGTAAATATTTAGATCTGGTCCATGAGAAGATGCTATTCCATTACTCAGCCAGGAAGCAATGACATTTCATTGTATAGTTAACAGTAACAAAAACATTATTTCTTATGGAACCATTAGAGTATCAGTTAAAGATTTGGATGTAGTCATTGTGTCTTGATTGAGCAATTGTAAATGTAACATTTCTTGATATCTTTTATGGAACAAACTATGTCAATTTTCTACATCATTCCAATAAATCCATGGTCATTGAATAGTTTGGGTATGAAGGACATTAATATATTTGAGCTGCCTAGACAGGCTTTTCCATGTGAAACTGTATGGGCAGAGGTATGGCTAGATAAGCTATAGCATTTAAAGTCATATTACATCCTTAAACACGATACTTAGTCATAATAACACACACACTAAGTGGTATGCTGCCTATATGGCCAAGAAACCAGCCATATTAGAGCCACATTATCCTCCCACCTCACTCATAAACAATGCTGGTCTGGGATTTTAGTAATGTGGCCAAAGTTGAAGGTGGCTGACACCCTGGGAACCTAGAAAACTTTTTGCTTGATACTCAATGTGTCAAACACATTCAGATATTGCACTGATTTACCTCAGTTTGAACCATTCCAGTCAAACAGTCCAAAAGCCACCACAAGCCTTAACAAGAACGGCATATATTATTCTAGTGCCCTTCATGTGTGCAGGGAGATGTGCAGACACTAATACCCATGCATTAGAGGTGCCAAAGGCAAGAAGCAGCAGGAAGTTTAAAACTCTAAAACTCTTTCTTCTTTTTAGAAATCAGCATTGAACGGTATAATTTTTGGATATACTATCCAATGAAAGATGCAACATTCAGCAACTGTTGTGTGAAAATGTCTAAATCTGAAATTAACTTTGCTAGAGGGACCAAATGATTCAAATTAAGAAGATCCAGACTTGTTTTGAATGGGTGTGCTGTTAGGGAAATGTTCTTTAACAGAACATCTTCCTGGGCATGAAGTTGCTGTCCTGGTGCAGTGGTAAAACTCACCAGAATCCGAGGAGACAGATGGACCTACTGGAGTGAAGAGATAATGGTGAGCCTTTGGGACCAGATTTTAAGGGTTTATACAGACATGAATGTGTGTATTTCCTTTAGTCCTCTATGATCTCTTTGGTATTCTTGAGTCAGGATGTTATTGGCACACTATGCCTGGTCCTTGCCCCTGGAGGCTGATTCACCACCAACCACTGCTGTGTAGTTTGCAGACTTGATAATGGTATTGGAACCGGGTAAAGGTGTGCAGTTGTAGGTGAAGCTGGAGTAGAAGTGAGGGAACAGCCTTGAGGGATGCCGATGTGAAGCTCAGGGTTGAGGAGGCATGTTTGTCTCACCTAATGAACTGTCTGTTGGTTGGAAAGTCCAGTATCAAGTTGCAGAGGGAGGCGTCGATGCCCAGATGACTAAATCTGGTGATCAGATTGGAAGGGATGATGATGTTGAATGCTGAACTGAAGACAATAAACAGCATTCTCACATACAGTAGGTGTTACTGTTGTCCAGTGTAGAGCTATGGAGCTGATGTCCTCCATACTTCCGTTATTGCTGTAGGCAAATTGGAAGGGGTCCAGCGTGGGTGATTGGCAAGTTTTAAAATGGGCCAGGATGAGCATCTCAAAGCACTTCATGATGGTGGAGGTGAGTGCAACAGGACAGACAGTCAGTAATGCTGGGTAGAAATAGGTGATGAGGAGTTAGCTTTAATTCAGCCCTTAGCCCTCCTCTTATCCCTCACCTTTGTTTGTGATCTCAACACTGTCAGAAAGCACTTCTGGCCAGCCATGGCAAGTTGGTAGCCTTCATCTTAGCGATCTCTGGTATAAGAAGGAGATTGCAGGTTATAAGATCCAGTGTCTAAAATCAATCATTCTCTGAGTTGTGCAGATGCTCCGAACAGCAGACACACAAACCTATTGACTAGCTGGTGAGCACAATGGAGCATTTAGCAGCTAAAGAGCCTTCCCTCAGGAGTAGATGGGGACCCACACAGAGCTCAAGAAGAGTGAACACTGGTACATCAGGTACAGAGCTGTGACTCCAAATGAATGGTGATGTTGCCCTGTGTCTGCTGGATGTCTAAACAGACAACTGTTTGCTAGCACTCTGACCATATTAGCTTTATAAGATGATATTTCAGCACTGATATGGGAGTCATTTGCAAATAGAATGATATAATGATAACAGGCTAACAGAAAGACGTCTTGTTGACATGTCTAATCTGGAAAATAGTAAATGTAATGTGGCTATAGTAACTTCACAACATATCTATACTAAGGTAAATATGTATTGTCACATAAATTAAATTCACATTACATTTGAGACATTTGTATTATTGGTTTAAAGCTCCACAAGTCAATCATTTATATTAACAATCAATCACATATCTATATTCAAGATTAAAGGAAACAGCTGTCTGATTAACCCACAATGAACTTTCAACAACTTGGCTCTGTCCCAAAGTGCTGCTGAGGCTGGTGCTCATCGCTTTGCTTTGCCGCGAACTTCACTCTCATTCACGTCCTTTTCAGTAGCGGGTAGTTTTTTAACTAAAAACTCAAAGAAAACACATGAACAAGAAGTTAGTGATCTACTGGTGAGCATAGTGGAGCACTGAGCAACTAAAGATTTGGTGGTGCAGAGCTAAAAGGGGAGTCATTAGCTGTGTCCCAATTCAGGGTCTGCATCCTTTGGAGCACACAGACTATGGAGGGGCGGCCCTTCATGGCTGTCATAGGCCATGAAGGCTGAGTAGAAACGAGATGGTCTGGCCTACAGAGGATTTTTGCCTTGGTTTTAACAGTTATACTGCTAGCTGTTGAACTGAGCTGAATCCAATACTTACATTTAAAAGTGTAATCCTCAGGCTCTCTGTCAGTGTTGTTTGCTTTCACCGGCATGCAATGAATCTTGGGATAGGTTGGGCTGTGAAGGTTCCACCTGTTGGGTCCTTTGGTGCCCAGGAAAAGAGGGACACATTTCTCAGCCACATTCGAAGGAGCCTTCGAAATGGGACGGCCTAGTTGTGCCACTGTGATGCATTCGGTCTTCAAATGCAGCCTCTGAAGGAATGTGGCCCCTGAATTGGACACAGGTAATATTTCTTTTTTCATGCTGGAAGCAACTGTTTGGTAACATGTTAGCCATATCAACTTTTTAAGGAAATATTTCAATATTGTGTTTTTAGGCCCAAAAAGGAAAAAAAAACATAAAATAACAATAAATAAATAAATTAAAAAAAAAACCTTTAAGAGTGTGAAACACATGAACGTGTTGTGTTGAGAATAGTGATAACACAGTAAGAACATGGGTAGTTTGTGAAGTTTAATGTTAAACTGCATGATTTGTTTTTTTTTTTTTTTCCACACATCAGATACATTGTTAATATTTACATCAAACATAACTCCAAATTAAAAAACAGGTTAAATAGTTTCACATAATTTCATTATTTCAGCCTCGGCAACAAAAAGAGCTCATAACTGTAATATTTATTCAGGTAGTATCCTTCCACTACAATAAATGTCAATAAATGTCAAATGAAATGTACTGTAGATCTATATATATGTATGTATATGTTTAAAAAAATAAAAGCTAAATGTGACAGTTTTACAAAACACAAAACAACAAGGTCATAAGTGAAAACAAACATGGCAGTTATCTTCAGGACATCCAAAAAAAATCAATGTGACTGAAATCGTAAGGATTCGACAGTGAAAATGAACATATGTAAATGCCATTTCAAGCATACTCTGCAGCAAGCACTTACATATAATAATAATAATAATAATGAAGAGGAAGGATCTCATGAATAGTAAATGTGTCACAAAAAGACAAATTAGTGTTTCAGTGATTTTTCATACAGCAGGTACAGCAATATCAAACTCTTTCAGCGGTTCAAACCAGAGGCCGCTGCTTAAACTAAATGCTAGCACACATATTGAGCCATTGCAAGACAACAAGGTGAGCACAGGAGAAAGTCTCACAAATTTTACTCTATCCCATTAACCACCCCCGTTAAGAGTAAACACTAAATTACCTTCAACATCTCAAGGATTTTTTTTTTCCACATTGAGCACAAACACAAGTATTTCCTTTTCTTTATTTTTTTTTTCGAAACATACATCTGACATGGCAAAAAATGTGAACTTTCAATTTATGCAAATTTGCTGTGTCTAGAGGGCTTGTGTGTGGGAAGCAGTATCCTGAAATTGGCTCGTCAAGCACGTTAGCTTATGTATGGTCTGAAATTAATAGTCACAGTGTAAAATGGACTCTGAAAATAGTGGCGTGCTATCGTATATAACTAAACATTCTCTAAAAAAATACAGTAGCAAGCTTTTCTCTCCAGTGTTTCTTAGACTGTTTTGAAACTCTTTAGGCTATATTAGTACAAATTAATACTAATAATAAAAAAGAAAATTTAAATATGTAAAACGTGTGGGCTGTCCTCGAAAAAGTCTTTCCCTTTTAGGTTTGACTAGAGAAACATAATAATTTATAATAATAATTCTAATTGGTTTTTTTTTTCCAGGACAACCCATGCATGTGATTGTCGTCACCTATTGCACCTGCATAAAGAACAACACCTGTTGGCTCTGCACAAACACAATGGACCCACAAACCAGCCTCCATGAGGAACTCAAGTTTTCATATACAGATATGGAAAATACAGCATATGGCAAGTGATAATGTAAACTGGAAAAGTGTAGCACATTGCCGATCAACTTTGTATATTTCCCATCAAACAAGGTAGTTTTAATGGAAACGCTAGCATGAAAAGAAATGGACAAAAACTGAATGAAACTATATGTCTTTGGCAACTACTGGTAGATGATGATAATAATAATAATAATAATAATAATAATAATAATGATAAAAATAATAATAAAAATGACCAGGATGGATGAATAATAATACATTGAGAAATGGAATAACGTAGATACTGCTGGATCTCAAGCCCTTTGTTTTTCTTCGTAGCTAATGAGGATAACATTCGCTCCTAATAGTCCGAAATATCTAGTCAAACTCTGTAACAGTGAAGCTGTTATGAGAAGTAATGAAGGATTCAAGTGAGAGACTGCCAATTCACATCTTCACATAACAACCCTGTCATTAACTGTCGTTAAAGGAGAAGTCCATGTCATTATAGAATGATAATTAGCTTAACAAATCAAATGGCATTTGTTTTTAATTTTTTTTTTTTTCACCAGAACACACTTGATCACACGAACAGTATAATCAAAGAAGCAAGCATATGATTGACAGAAAAACAGAAAACAAACCAAAGAAGCACATGATCAATATCACTGTGGGAAATGTAAAAATAGAAGAAGAAGAAAAAAAAAAACATAATATCTTGAGTGATACAATGGCATATTCTGTACACAGTTTACATGGTTGGCAAAAAAGCAAAAATATTCAGAGGTAAGGAAGCAATCAAAAGCAAACAGGGTGAGTGGGCACATGTGAGGGGTGGAGGGTGGAGTGGTGGAGGAGGGTAGGTGGTGTTTGCTACGCTAACATCAGACAGCCTCAGTGGAGCAAACAGTGCACAATACACAGGGGACTGAGGGCCATAAGTTACAGACACTTTCATCATAGCAGGGGGAAGCCCACATGTGTTCTAAGCTTATAGAATGAACAGAAGCAAGGTGGGGATGGATGCGAATCCGTTCAGCAGAGATTTGTTTTCCACGAAGCGTTTGTGGCACTATCACGTTGCCTCTTGCAGAGCTAAGAGTTATGTGGCATGTCACACGGATTGCTCCTTGGGGAACGTGAACGGAGCTCGAGGGCCGGGGGCGGCGAAGCTCGTGTTGGAGTACATGGGCTCGTTGGACGGTTGCTGCGTGTAGGGGTGCTGAGGCAAGAAAGTAACAGGGGGGTAGGCTGGAGCAGGCTGAGACTCAGGAAAGTGTTCCATGTTGCAGATACGCTGGTAGCTCACGTATTCAGCCGGGTTCAACAACTCCTCTGGACGCCTCCCAGAGTCCTGCGAGGAGAGGGCAGAGGAAGAAGAAAGAAGACGATACTGCACGGTCATAGGGGTTTTTCTTTATCTCAGGAGGGTTGACTCAACCCAAAATGGAGTGTCATCACATCAGTACATTACAGTGCACATCAGAACAGTGTATCTGAACCACAGAGAGGTTTACTGAGCAGACACTGTAAACAGCATTTGGAGATGTACTTCCAAGGACTGATAAGCAACAAACTCAAATTTAACCAGAATTGTAATACATATTCCTGCATATGCTCCTTTACACTGAGCAACCAAGATGCTACAAGGCTGTTGTCATGTCTGTTCTTGTCATGATATCTGTATTAACTTGTCAGCTTGGAAAAAATGTGGGAATTATATGACAAATGTTTCATTTTGCCATATGTGCATAACCAGCCACTAACCTTTTACACTGAGGGCCCTATTTTCATGAATCCTAGAGGTGCAGTAGAGGTGGTGGTGGTGGTGGTGGAAACTGGTTCAGGCCAGCAAGAGTTCATGTGGTAATAAGGCAGTGCAGTTGTGAGAGAGGTGGATACAGATACAGAAAATAGTGCTAGTGTTTGTAAGTAATCATGAATCAAATTGTCCCTTTGGATCTGGATGTTACACCAACTTTGTTATAAACACAGCCTCTATCAGTTGCCAATGAGGCCAAATGTCAATTCTTGGGGTAAAAGCGTCTGTTTAAAGTGACACTTCAGAGATTCAACATTTACTTTGATGAAGCTGGTGGTCTCACAGGAGACAGACTTTATGAAGAACAGGGCAGCAGATGCAAAGACATCCTGACTTTTAGTCCCTTGTATGGCACAAGCTCCATTAACATTACAGTTCCCACAATGCAACTCAGTAGAACGGTTCATTTGACACTCTCTGACTGGTAAATACCCTTGTCTTTCAAATCCCACCCCCCAAAGTTCACAAGACAGGCCTTCTGTTAAATCTAAGAAATAACCCTGAAGACACAATCTGAGACATTCTCTCTGACTAAAGAAATCTCCTCCAGGGCCACAGACACATCGTAGGTCTACTGCGGTTTTACTGTTTTTATTGTTTTACTCTTAAACGCACCTGTTTGCTTTCCTGCTGCTGTCAAATTTAACATAACAACTGCAGCCATTGTTCTGCTGTATATGTGTTACATCATGTCGTCTCGCTGTTTATCCATTAGAATTCAAAACACAACGCTCCTAGTGCTACTTGAAAGTTTATAATGGCTGTAAGACCTTTAATGGAGCTGTGTGCACCGTGTCCTCAGGATGTCACTCATCATGCTCATGCCCCTGTGTAAACCTGGAAGCTGGTTAAGCAGAACACGGAGTTATAGTCAACACGTCTGGTCTGCAACAAAGTGCAGAAGTTTGTTGTTTGCATCATTTGGTGCTAGGTGTGACGCATGGTAAGGAATGCACAGACAAGGCAATCCTACGTCCTACATTCCACTAGTGGGTTAGATTTAATTTAGCTTTACTGACATTAATGCCTGTACTGAATTAAAATCATGCTGTAAGATGTGTTTGGGATGGGTGAGGATTCAAATTTCAAACACCACAACTGTATTTTGCTGTTAAATCTCTCATGACACTTCCATCCACAGTGTCTCCCTGCTCACTGCGACAGAGGGGATGTTAGCAGGCCATGAAACCACCACAAAATACAGGACTCAGTCAAAATGACCTTTGTGGCAGTGTAATATCACTGATGTGGATCAGCACCAACATGAATATAGTGCCCTCAGCCCTAAATCGTTTTATGTGTTGATTTTATTTTTGGCTTTTTGGAAAATGAAGATTCTGTTTTCAGAACATTACAGTCTGACACAACACACATTCTTAGATGGTTGCAAGAGTGAGCAAAGAATTTTGGGGCCAAAGTTGGCCAGAATTTGATCTGTGAAATCCTTCAAATTAAAATCACTAAAAGACAATAAATTAACCAATGTCATTCTTAATAAAAGTGCAAATTTTAATGGAGAAATAGGTCAGGATAATAAAAAATTAACAAACAAACAAACAAAAAAATAAAATAAAAAAAATAAAAAAATGAAAGCTTCCAATTATAATTTGTTCTTTTGTGCACCTCCTGGTGGCAACAGGGACCTGAGCATTTCTTGTTAAGGTATTATTTCAACATGTTTGATGTTTTCAGAGCAAAATGATTCTCACTGCTTAAACATGAATATGAAATGACAGTAATGAAAAGCAGACATGCAAAAATAAAAAATGGATGAGTGAAAATGGAACTTACGAATATTCCTCAAGCATCTCTACATCTATGAAAACGACGATCCCAACTCTGAAAATGATTTGGTGGAGCAACAAAACCACAAACAAACACTTAAATCTGCCTGCAAGTCCTGGCATTTGTTCAAGAGAATGTTAAAAGACAATGATGAATGTTTGCAACACAGTAAAACTGCCACACTACAAAATGTAATTTGTGGGTAAAACATAGGGAACACCACAAGGGAATTCAAATAAGCAGGTCATAAGCAAACTCACCTATAATAGCCCAGCTTGTGTGTTGGAACTTATATCTCTATCTTCGTTGCAATGAGTTGCCCCTTTAACAATAGGTTTTAACCTAAAACTGCTGGTGAGGGCTGGATGATACAGTAAGCACAGTGGCTCTCAGATAGCCAAAAAGTGTGGAGTGTGTGAAGGTGAACTGGTGTTTTCACAGCAGAGGACATGCAAGTAAAGCTGTCCTGACACACACGCTGGAGAGACTGACAGAAAGAGTCTGAAAAGCTTATTTGCTTCAGGTCAGTATCAAGGAGCGCTCGAGCCACCTGAGAAAACTCTTTACTTTGTCAGGTTATTCATTCCTTTGCTTGCTAAGTAGACCTTGGTGATTTCAAGCAGTTCAAGCAAATTAAAACCAACAGTCTGGGAGCAGTTTTCTCAACTTATAAGTTTGTCCTAAGACATCTGGGTGCTTCATAAAGTTTTAATCATATAAAGCAACACTTTGACATTTTGGGAAATTTGCTTTTATTTGCTCTTTTACAGAGAGTTAGAGACAAGTCTGGGAACTGAAATGAAATAAATTCTACCCTGCAGATCCTCTAAAGCTCACATTTAATCTTGTTTGTTTATAGTCTGGACAGAAAAATGAAGCATAGAATGGAAACATTAGGTTTTATGTGTTTTTAGGTATCAGACTACAACTTGAGTAGAAAGCAGTAACTTCCTCTAATGTCAGGCGGATTTTGTTATCTTCAGACAGAGCTGGGCTGTTTCCTCTTGTTTTTAGCCTTTCTGATAAGCTGAGCCGACTGGCTACTGGCAACAGCTACATATTTACCATACAGCCGTGTGAGTGATGTGGATCTTCTCACCTATTGTAACTCTCAGCAAGAAAAGCAAATTGTATTTTCCCAAAATGTCAACCTAGCTTTAAAAACGCTCCGTTAGTAAAGTCTAAATGCTTTTTAAGATCTTAATTCTTGAGTTGGTGACATTCTGAAAATATCATGTTTTTCACTGGACAGAAATGAGTTTTCTTGTTACTAAGAGACAGAGACAAAGTTCCCACTGAAAGGTTGTTTAGATACTTTTTTTCACTTCATTATAATCAATTCATCACATTACACCAAATCTGATGTAAGTGCCTCTTTTATTATTAAATAGGGGTGAGTACCTGCTGTACATCTATCAAGCTTATATGGATATGATGGAGGGTGTGTGTGTGTGTGTGTGTGTGTGTGTGTGTGTGTGTGTGTGGGAGGGTTTATTTGGGGTTATTGGGTGAATTTTTTCCATCAGAGAGTTGGAAAAGGTCAAATATGTTTCCAGGAGGCGATACAGTGCAGTCTGAGCTGCAGAGAATCCCATCTTCCTATAAATGCTGTAAGCAAAATATCTGCTACACTGGCAGCTCAGCTGCACTCAGGTTTACATGCATTTGAGAGTGGCTCGCCAAGTAGTTCCCGCAATAAACGATACTCTTGACAACGGCCTGCTGAAAGGTTTCTGCATTGCTTTTGGCCATAGTGTCTAACTTGTACTTTTTCATATCCAACACTACAGGCAAAAACATGTTTTTTTCATGCATTGGTCAATTTTGAAATTTTTGGTTATTTTGCTCCCATAACATATCTTCTGTCAAATTAGTGGAAAGAAAACTCCCAAAATAAGTGTTTAGTATTTGTGTGTGTGTGTGTGTGTGTGTGTGTGTGTGTGTGCGCCAGGATCACTGTCTGCACCAGGTCATCAGGTATCATCATAAAGCTCTCTCTATCCTGCACAATGTTATCGGATCCAAACATAGTCATTTCCTCTGTATCGGATATTGTGTCTGTAAATTGTGGGAATTTTACAACACATATCTTTAGAGACCATTTTCTCAAAATGACTTTTTTCTTGTACTCTGAGCCAGAAATCTCCACCTCACTTACGCCAAACATTTCAGTTTTATTCCTGTCTATATCCTGAAGGTTTTTACAGAGGTGATGGTTCATATATAATTCAAAGTCTACATTTTATAAATATATTAATATAGTCCTAAAAATGAATTTTAATGGCTACATCCAAAGGCTCCTCTGTAAAAACATTTGACTCTAATATGTCAACAAATGAAATAGGAAATTTGATCCTGGCTTTATCCAGTGTTCATATTTCTGTGAAATGTATGCAAAGTAGTGCAAATTTGATTAAATAATGCTTCATTTGCATACGTAAACATGAAATTTCACAAAATTTGTAATAAAAAATCAGGGGAGGTTTCATGTTGATATCAGTTAGTCAAGATATTCACCCTCTTCACCTGTAGTGTTTTGCCTTAAATCAGTCCATAATATCAAAGTGTCTATAATTTAGTTTTACAAAAGTTATTTTTTTGATGACTTCTTACAGAAAAAGGATCTTAAAATCTTTTTTTTTTTTTTCCTACATGAATTTCATTAAAATGTGATGCCTCCATACCCGTGTACGGCATTTGGCAACTGCTGGAGTTTGATGAGTTTTTATCAATACATTTTTTATGACCGTACTCTATTTCACCTTTGGTTGATCTTCAGCCGAAGACAAGCTGAATGTATCGTTGTCTTTTTCCAAGCATTTAAAGCGTTTCAACATCAAACTCTGGGCAGCAGGCCAAAGACTTTGATGATTCAGAATAATAGCTAATCTGAAGACATATACCTACTTTTAAAGGGAAATTTAATGCAAAGAAGGTCATTAGTGATAAAAAGAGGAGATGATAAGATGGCCAATATTAATTAAAGCAGCACTAGCCGGGAGTTTTATGTAAAATTATACAGATTGTCTTAGCCTAAATCACAAAATTAGGGAAACAAAGAGACGGGTGCCTGTTCCCTCAGGATTTGCCCTTCATCAGATCAAACACTGTAAATGTGTAAACTGAGAGGGTATGACAGAAGTTGATTGAAAACACTGACTGCTAACTCTACAGTTCCTGTTGTAATGATTTTCTGTTTAACACTACTAAGAAACAGATGCTACATCTGCTGACACAGAGAAGGGAGCAACATCTGGAGCTAACGTTTAGCTTTCCCTTTACAGTATGTTATCATGAACTGAGGTTGTGTTCTGGTATAAATGTAATACTTTGGCTCATCTTGTACTTGTTCTTTATTAGACGAACCTTGCACAGCATCATGTGGGGCCCTTTTATGAGTGATTATATTGATAATTTACTTTTTTTTTTCAACAGGAGGCTCTTATCAAAACATTTTTATGTTCTGTTGCATCCAAATGAGCATCACTGTTATTGCTGTTTCCATAACTACACCTCTGTGCTGCCTTATTGTTCTGAGCTCTGTAAAATAAGGCCTTTTTTACCAGAGACTTAGTGAGTGGATGTGCATTGCTTGGTTGCACTATTTGGAATCTGTTGTGCATGAAAAATCTTAATGCTTTATTTTCAAGACTGCAGTATATGGCACCATTGATCCCCATTGATCCAACGTTTCTTTACTTGTGTATCTTGTTCCACAATTTAGTTGAGCAGTAATTGGACACATTGACCCATTTTGTTTGATTTAGTTTCTCAAAGTCTGGGCCACAGGCCACATCCACCCAAAACTGAAAACCTTTGTCATAAAGTAGCTGCAATTCAATACACTAATCAATACAACTGAGTTTTTAAAACCTTTGTAGTTAGTTATAATATGACCTTATTTTCATTCAGTAATATTATGAATTTAGTATCATTTTTTTCAACTTGGGAGCAAAGCATAATGTTGTAAATGAATGACTTTCCCAAACATATTCACATCTCTGTCCTCAGCCACTGACGGAAAGTGTGCTGTGTTAAAATGGCTCAAAAACTAAACAATGTCTTTAAAAGAATAAAACAAGGCAACATTGTGTTTTCTATCCAAATTAGTTTTTACCTAACAAATAAAAATGGTAACCGGAGGTGAAAAAACTGCAAACATGAAAAAGTTTTGCCCAAAATGGACGGGTGACTGCACTTTGATACCATTATACTACCTTCATTGCTGTGTTTAGTCTGCCAGACAAGATTGTGCAAACACCAAGAACCAAACATGAGACAAAACAGCTGTTCACACGGCAAGAATAGAAAAGTCAGCAGCTTCAAAATGGAGGATTCAACAATTATTCAAATGGAACAGATGCTTTGCTTTGTGTGATCTGCAGAAGGGGCTTTAGCATTAGCGCAATAGCACTTGTGGCTTTTGTAGTGTGTTGCTAAAATATTAAGTGGCTAATGTTTAGTGACTCTTTTTTTTTCTGTCACGTCAGACCTCCTTTTCCCTAAAAGCTTTTTCTTTTCTTTTCTTTTCTTTTCTTTTCAACTTTGTAGAAATGTAAAGCAAAAGAGGACAAAAGAAACTTTCCTAAATGCATAAATTTACATACGAGGTTTAATCTAAATGAAATCTGGCTCACCTGCAAGTCATTCTAAGCAACAGTGCGTTGGATTGATAGCACAACCTTGGAGAAGTATGGCCCAAATAAGTTTTTGTATCTGATAGTATAATAATTCAAAGTAAATGGATACTAGAAATATATATTCAGACCATGATTAACAGTTGGCTGATTTATTTCGCTGATTACCTGTGAGTCACTGACCTGAGGTGAACTTCGCAGCCTTTACTCCTGACAGAGAGTGGAGTGAGGATTTAGTGACCCTGGATATGACCTAGTGTTTCAGTCTTTGGCTCAGTAAACAAAGATTTTATTGAATGGTGTAACCTTGCGACTGGAGCCAGTCAAGACGAGGCTTAATGCCGCATTACAAACAGAGAATGTCAACAGGTGATTCCCAGAAGGACTTTCACACTGAAACTGGTGCCCTGCTACAGTACAGAGCTGCTGACTGAACACCTTGTGAATACCGAGATCAGAAATGAATCGCTCTTCATTCGTCAGCTCAGTCTCAGGACTGTGTATTCTGGTGGTTGAACATGTTTCCACATCAGATTTGAAACCAGTGCTTTGTGCCAGTATTGGAAAAAAATGTATTTACAGCATCCAAATCTTGAGGAAATACTCATCATACAAATGTTTTACATGTAGCTCAAAAATATCTACTGTGTTAAATAAGTTAATGACTTGCATACCTGTTGAAAGATATCATTATTTTGTTCTTTTTTGCATTACTTCAGTCTAAAAAAGGTTGAAAAACAGTAAGTGGAGATAGTTTTACCTGTTTCAACGACGTCTTAGAAACCTGTCCACTCTCACCCTTGTTTCAAGAAAAAAGTTTGGTGAAGATTTGTAAAACTAAATTAGGTCTAACTATGGATATTTTTGGAAGACTTTGACTTTCTCCCACATGCAGCTGCCAAAGATTTAATACTAAAGATAAGTTAGGGATGTTAACACAGGCAGGGCCCTCACAGCTTTGTATTACAGCTGAGTTACTGTATGCAAGAACATTAAAATCTGCTAATTTCTCTCATCAAGAAGGTCCTGATTTAAGATTTGTCCCCAAAACCAGGCTATATGTTCCCAAATCTCCCAATTATATTATTATTATATTATATTATATTATATTATATTATATTATATTATATTATATTATATTATATTATATTATATTATATTATATTATATTATATTATATTATATTATATTATATTATATTATATTATATTATATTATGATTCCAATTTCTAATGGCTCTGTAATTGACCATTACTGGCCAAGCTAGCATTATGGTTATTTCTGTTCTTACAGTAAATTATGTGATCCAACAAAAATGTTGGCATCTTTGAGTTAACAGTAAAGCTAGACAATGTGGCCAAGCTTGAGGAAATCAGTGGTGAGCCCTGAGAGGTTGGAGTTGGACTTGTCTGTGTTAGTTCTAATAGAGCAGCCCAGAACAAATCTGGCAACCCCTGATTTGTGCAATTTACAAGTTTGCGAGGTGGCACATCCAGGTGCCACAAAATTAATGATATATATGTTATAAACCTAACCTAGCATGTGTGATTGTACAAAGACGGAACACTTTCTTACTACTAACTTTATTTTACTAACAACTGTATTAATGTGCTCAATCTAGGATAGCTGACTGTCAAGAACTAGGCCCAACAATTTAGGTTTGTCTACCTGTTCACCAGTTAGCTTCCGTTTAGGCCTAGGGACCAGTTTATCTGTTGACCCAAAGACAATACCTTCACTTTTGGCCATTTTAAAGCTAATTTATTTGTTTTAATTCAATAATACGTTGTTACTACATAGTACACAGTGGAATCCCAGTGGAATCATCAGTGTACATTGTTATTTCTGCATGTTTCTTATTTTATAAAAATTGAAAACAGGAGTGGTCCCAAACCGTACCTTGAGGTATACCACAAACTAACCTACTATAATTTGAGAGAGCACCATTGTAAAACACCCTGTGATCTAGAGGAAAGATAATGTTCTTCATCAATGTAGTTGCAGATGGAGTAAAACTATAACATTTAAACTTTTCAATTAAAACAACATGATGAATAACAGCAGATCCACCACTGAAGTCTAACATAACCGGTCCTTTTGTATGAGTGCTGAACAGGTCGAGGAACTCTTTGAGTATACAAGGTGATATTTGGTAATCAAGCTATTACTCTTAAATTAGTCTTGGTCTTGGTCTGAACATGAATAATCCTTAATATAACCTCGCACAGGAAGAATAGATATAGGTCTACTATTAAGCCTGTTGAAAGGCAACTTATTATCCTCAAGCAATTGAATGATTTTTTTCCATGGTCTAAAAAACACCCCACTTAGTAGACTTTTATTCAATATGTGACTTTTGCACCTGCTTTGCACCTTACTGTCCTGACCGTCTGTGCCTACACTGTTATATTCAGGAATATTCTTTAACTATATCTCAATATCTTTGACCTCAACAGAGCTGAATTGGAATATACAATGTTCACCATCCATTATTTCTTTACTTATCTGTTTAAAAGGGTTAGAATCAGTTCCCCAATGGCCCTGCCTCATATTGTTCACCTTGATAAAGAAGTTATTAAGATAGATAGTGATGTCTTGGGTTTTAGTTAAAATCATATCATCTGATTCAACATAAAAGGTTTCATTCAAAGTATTTCATAGTTTTTTTTACATCATGTTTAATGCTATAAACTCTTTGCCTATAATATTCTTTCATCTTCCTTTTGTTCAACAGTGAAGTTCCTCATTTAACAGTATTTAAATCTGTCCTCCAATAAACCTGATTTTACTGCCACCAATTTAGCTTCTTCCAGTGTTTCATTACATTTTTTAAAGGTCAATCAATCCATTGGATTTTGTTAGTTTTAGAAGTTAACTTTTTATATTCTATTAACAAACAAAGCAGTTAAGGAAATCTCTGGGTCTTGGCACCCCTCCAGTCGATATTTCTAACATCTTCCACAAAGTAATCATTGACAAATCTTTTGTATGACTGTCTGTACACAACTTGAGCTTTTGCTTGAGGAATTTTAGCTTTTCTACTGAGATATTGCCATCAGTACAACCTACTGAAACAGAGACTATATATGATTATACCTCAGGTTCATTAGTATATAGATGAATGATACATGTAGAGGAATTACAACCTGCAAAACTGTTATTGATAAGGAAACTAACTGTGGTAAATTATAAACAATAATTAAGAATAATATTTTTTTTCTTACTTGGGCAGTTGGCCAGTCTACAATATATTCACAGCTCCAAACAAATATATTTAACTGTGCAGTCAAGTGGCCTATAGTAACAACCCCCTGCTGCTGGTTTCAGGTGGGGTAGTTGCACTTTAACCCACAATGCTTCTACACCATCCACCATAAAATCAGGACGTAGTTTAGCAGGAAGATTTGTGCAAAAATTGCTACAGAGATACTCTCAGATACCACAAATATATGAGTTGAATTATCAAACACCAGATTATTCAAGTCGTGTATCTTGTTCTTTATGCTACAGATGTTCACATGTGCAAATACCAAGTCTTTGTTAGGGAGCTTTAGGGGGCTCAGTGTCATTATTTGAGATGAGAACTTCCATGGTCATAAAGTCCGACATGTGCAGATCAGCCTCTTTTTCTGGCTTTGTTGTTATACCTCTGCAGTCAGCACCGCAAAATCACCTCCTTCCCTGCAGGCAGCACACAGCTCAATATCAATTCATCATTTTTCTTCCTGATAAGGTTAGAGTAGTCTTCACTGATGTAAATCCGTGTTTCTTTAACCCTCCCATTGTGTTAGGGTTAAATTTGACCCGTTTCCAGATTTAGATGAGTGCAACAAACCTTTAATTTCTTCTGATGAAAAAAGACTTCCTTACATGCTCAATAATGACCTACTAAATACAATAAAATAGGTAACTTTTGATCTGGACCACTCTGGACCACTGTTACACCACAATCAGTGGTGCTTATCACGCCGTCCCCCGGGCTGCACTGGGCCACTCTGACCATGTCATGGTCCACCTGATTCCCACATACAGGCAGAAACTAAAACTGTGTAAACCTGTTGCGAGGACATCGAAGCAGTGGAGCAGTGAAGCCATAGAGGATCTGCGGGCATGTTTGGACTGCACTGACTGGGAGGTGTTCAGGACTGCTTCCAACAGTCTGGATGAGTTCACAGAGGCTGTGACGTCATACATCAGCTTCTGTGAGGACTGCTGTATCCCATCACGCACCAGGGTGAGTTATAACAATGACAAACCCTGGTTCACAGCTAAGCTCAGTCAGCTCAGGAGGCAAAAGGAGGAAGCTTTCAGGAGTGGGGACAGGGACAGGTTTAAAGAGTCCAAGTACAGGTTTAGCAAGGCGGTGAGAGAAGCTAAACGTCTGTACTCTGAGAAACTTCAGCTCCAGTTCTCAGCCAATGACTCTGCTTCTGTCTGGAAAGGGCTCAGACAGATCACTAACTACAAACCTAAACCCCCCCACTCCACTAACGACTTCCGTCTGGCCAACGATCTGAATGAGTTCTACTGCCGCTTTGAAAGACAGTGGGACAAGCCTGACACTAACCTCCACATCAGAGCCACATCAGAACCCCCCTCCTCCTCCCCTACCAAAGGAACATCTCTCTCTATCCTGGAGAGAGATGTCAACAGGCTTTTTAAGAAGCAGAACCCCCGCAAAGCAGCCGGTCCTGACTCTGTCTCTCCATCATCCCTGAAGCACTGTGCTGATCAGCTGTCTCCAGTGTTCACGGACATCTTCAACACCTCACTGGAGACCTGCCACGTGCCAGCCTGCTTCAAATCCTCCACCATCATCCCTGTCCCCAAAAAACCAAGGCCCACAGGACTAAATGACTACAGACCCATTGCCCTGACCTCTGTGGTCATGAAATCATTTGAGCGCCTTGTCCTGTCCCATCTCAAATCCATCACTGACCCACTCCTGGACCCCCTGCAGTTCGCCTACAGAGCCAACAGGTCTGTAGATGACGCCGTCAACATGGCTCTCCACTTCATCCTCCAGCACCTGGACTCCTCAGGGACCTATGCCAGGATCCTGTTTGTGGACTTCAGCTCTGCCTTCAACACCATCATCCCGGCTCTGCTGCAGGACAAGCTCTCCCAGCTGAGCGTGCCTGACTCCACCTGCAGGTGGATCACCGACTTCCTGTCTGACAGGAGGCAGCATGTGAAGCTAGGAAAGCACGTGTCTGACTCCCAGACCATCAGCACTGGATCCCCGCAAGGCTGCGTTCTTTCTCCTCTGCTCTTCTCCCTGTACACCAACACCTGCACCTCCAGCCATCAGTCTGTCAAGCTCATGAAGTTTGCAGATGACATCACTCTCATTGGACTCATCTCTGATGGCGATGAGTCTGCCTACAGGTGGGAGACTGAGCGTCTGGTGACCTGGTGCAGGCAGAACAACCTAGAGCTAAACGCTCTGAAGACAGTGGAAATGATAGTGGACTTCAGGAAGAGCCCAGCCCCACCCACCCCCATCTCCCTGTGCGACTCCCCCGTGGCTACCGTGGAGCATTTTCGCTTCTTGGGAACCACCATCACAGAGGATTCAAATGGGAGCTAAACATCAGATCCCTCATCAAAAAAGCTCAGCAGAGGATGTATTTCCTGAGGCAATTGAAGAAGTTCAACCTGCCAAGGACTATGATGGTGAACTTCTACACCTCCATCATTGAGTCCATCCTCACCTCCTCCATCACCATCTGGTACGCTGCTGCCACGGAGAGGGACAATAACAGACTGCAGCGTATCATCCACTCTGCTGAGAAGGTGATTGGCTGCAATCTTCCATCCCTCCAGGACCTGTACACCTCAAGGACTCTGAGGCGTGCAGGGAAGATTGTAGCTGACTCCTCCCACCCTGGACACAAACTCTTTGAGTCACTCCCCTCTGGCAGGAGGCTGCGGTCCTTCAGGACCAAAACCTCTCGCCACAAAAACAGCTTCTTCCCATCTGCTATTAGCCTCATCAACAAGGCTAGAGAGCCCCACTGTTGCTGATCAATTGCACCAATCACCAGAAAAAATTCCTTGTATGTGAAAACATACTTGGCAATAAAACTGATTCTGATTCTGATTCTGATCATAGTTCTTTTTTTTTAAAGCCTATCAAAAAAAGTTCTGTGGTGTTATGGGTCAAATATAACCCAGTAGTAATTATGGGTTGTTGATGTGGAGAATTACATAGTAAATGTTGCCAAGCCATCATAAGTAACAAAAATTACAACAAACCAAAAATAACAGTAATAAAATCTTATAATATTAGTCTAATAATATTGTGTAATATTTGAATGTTTCATGCCAAGAAACATACAACAACTCTGTCTTTCACTCACACCCTACACACACACAAACACAGACACACACAGATATACAGACACATACACACACACACACACACACACACACACACTCTCCTGTCCCCCAGCTGTATAGCAGTCCAGGGTGGGACATTCTAACGCTTTATTTCTCACACTGCACCTGGACACACACACACACACACACACACATTCATTCTAGCAAAGGAGCTGTTGAGAACAGTCACAAAATGTGCAGTCTCACATGATAAGACAAGAAATACAATCCGCCTTTGACTTATATCACAGCCTATAGAAAAGGTCATTATTGACATGACCACAATGGAAGTCAGACCAGTGTCGGGAACAGCTGGAGGGAGGTAGACACATGACATGCTGATACTTGCTGGGGTACACTAATCCAACAGTGAGGCCACTTGTAGTATATAGGATGCTGAAATAGGCCAGGCTATTTTCCATGAAACTATGTCACTTCAAACCTTTAATATTTTCAAGAATTTTTCAAATTGAAAACCGCGAGACATGATTGGCTCGTTGTTGTGAGAAGGACAAACTTGCACCCATAAGAGATGCTTGGGACAAATGGGTGGCAGGCCTACCACTGACCTCCACATAGAAAACCACCATCCATATAGAAAACACACATTCTCATTAAGCTTAGAAAATAAGAAACAGCAATACACACACACAAACACAAACACACACACATAATATATACACATATATACACATTTTATATATATATATATATATATATATATATATATATATACGTGTGTGTGTGTGTGTGTGTGTGTGTGTGTGTATATATATATATATATTCACACACAAGTATATATTTACACACATAACAGTTAGAGATTAATAATGTGTTTCTTGGCAGATAAAACATTTTACTGAATGATAATTAAGAGTCCTTTCAGTGCTTGTTAATGAACTCAAACATGGGTTAAATTTGACTTGAAACACTAAGGGTGTAAACATTAGGAGGGTCAGGTTTCTTGGCCTGTGATAATATCACATACTCATCCTTGTGCACTTGTACTGCAGTCGGTCTCTTTCAAACTCCCCCACTCTACAGACCCACTGTATTTCAATATTCCTCACATTCAGGCCCAATTTGTTACCAAGTATTTCTTCTGCAGTTGTTTCAGTGTTTTTCCATTGTCACATAGCTCTTTGTCGTGACTCTCTTTGTCTTGAATTTTCCATGAGCAAACTCTAGACTAGCCTTGAGTTCCTATCTCTTTAAGTGCACAGTCCACTCTCTCATACAAACCCTGTGAGATCATTTCAACTCAAAGATTTAAAGTTCTTACTTAGCTGTTCCAGCAGCTCCCTGTAAAAGTCCTTGTATTGCTCCGTCATAACTTGAAGAGTAGACATTGTCACCAACCGTTCCCCCAGATATTTCTGTATTTTGGGTGGCATCTTGTCAAAACACTCAGATGCACCACAGTCAATGGCTTGAGTTTCCAGTACAGAGAAATGGGCCTCAACTCCTCAAAAATAATCTGCTCAAAATCATGAACTGTATCTCAGTATCACAGCTCTTTAATCCATAAAAGCCTTGCATAACTGTGTTCGACTTGCATAACATGAGTATTTAAAGTATGTCAAAAAACACATAGCAATATGAGTGAAAAAGATGTGATCCCTGGACCAGCAACAGGACACATATGGACTATGTTCAGACTCTCACATGAAAAAGACAATGCTATATCTTTTCCATTTTGGCTCATCATGTTTTTTATAATTCTGATAATAAGTTACAGCTTGATCAGCCAAACACCCTGAGTGTGCTTCCACAGTACACTGACATGCTGACATACACTATATGACACACTCACCCTGCTGCAAAATATATTGAACGCACCCTTTGCAGTAAGGGGATGTATTTAAGCTGTCGATGATGTTGCTGATGCAACAGACATTTTCCGCTACTGCTGCTGTAGTGGCTGCTTCTCATGCAGCTTTTCATAAGAATCCATGTGTAGGCACTGAGTTTATAGTTGCAAGGTCACCCCCCAATCTCTGCCATACTGTACAAGAGTTATGTTCTGTATCAATAGAATGAGCACATGTTGTTAATGAATGTACCAGCCAGGTAGCAAAACGTTGATACTAAACAGTGCAATGTATCATTTCTTCCTCTCTAGCCCACTTGGCCAGTAAATCAGAGTTTTATTGGCCCCGTGTATATTTTCTCTGGCCTGGCTGCCAAAAGATGACAAATAATTCATCATAGGGGCCCCACACTGTAACACTGACATTTCAATCATCCCCTTACACTATATAACTTACATTATCAAAGAGAACAGTACAGTACATTTTAGAGATGCAGCCTTCGAGACACCGTGTGTTAAGGAGGTAGCTAACAATACCATCATCTGACGTCAGTGACGTCCCGTGAAAGTCACGTCGCTTGTTTAGTCTGCTGTCTGTGATGCCTGAAAAAAACATCATGACTTATTTTGTCTCTACTTAAGAGATTTGTGCCAGAAGCAACTGCCTGCTAAAAACAGTCGGCTACATTAGAAGTTGATGTTAGCTAGCGTTAGCATTAGCTCACAACAGTCATTGAGCAGTGAGGAGCTGAAACAAAAAAGTCTGTGCTGGGGGCAAACACAGCAGCCTCTATATAGCGTTGAGCTAACTTCAGTAGATGTGTTTTCTCGCTGGAAGGGGGATCATAAATATTTTTTATAAAGACGAATGGATGATTTGTCAGTATTTTATATTCTTATATTAACATTCCCTAGATCCCTAGACGCACATGAACAATTTTGCAGTGGTTGATCTGCTAATTCACAAGTCAGCAAACTGTGAGGGCACAGTCTTACTCACAAAGGTAAGGTGGCAGTCTTCTTTTTGGCCCAATTATTAAACAAATTTCAATACAAAACTCTTAAAAACATTTGGCTGTGAGATTATTTTATCGTCACAGGCAGTGGGTTTGATCAGTCGCATTATTAATAAAAAGGATTCAGTCATTGTTAAAAAAAATCTGCAGTGGGAAGATGTGTTTAGTATTTGGTAATTTGGAGCAGAAATGGATGGAGACATAATTCTACAGGTTAGTCCTACAGTGTGTGCATAAAAAGAAGATCATTTAGGTTTGCATGAAGAAAGGCAACTGACAACAAAATGATGAATTCAACATGGTGTAATATCAGCTTCACATTCCCTATTGGGATCTCACATCAACTCCATTCTTAAAGAAAACTAACTGTCTTTTTATAAGTGGACCGACAGTAATGATTTACTGACCCCAGGCTATCAGGTCGTTGGCTGAATGTATCAGGAAAAAGTTCCTTGATAATTAATTTCATTTGTTTTCCCTACAATATCCCTGCAATAGCAAGACAGAGAGAAAAACAGCCCTGTGCTATGCATGCCCACCATCCACCCAGACGTCCTTCCTATGACTTCTGTTTGGTACGAAAATGTAGCACTTCCTCCTGGAAGATTTTTTTAAAACACATAGTAAGTGAGAAAACAAGGTAGTACCTTATACATAATTTCCAGGGGAGTTTCACAGGGAGTGAAGTCAGGCTGTACATACAGTACATATGTATGAGTCTGTATTATTAATGGTGCTCTGAGAATTTGCTGATTTGTTATTATTGCCAGCCAATCAACAAGAGGCAAATAAACTAATAAAACCAAGGTGAATACAAACAGTCTTGTGGCAAACTTTGTAAAGCATCAGAGCAGGTGGGTTGATAAATGTGTTTGCAGTTTGCTGACATCACGTCCCATAATTCCTGGCTACTGAACTGGTCAAAATTCAGATGGTATCTCCTGTTGCTTTCAGTGCCTCCCAGTGAGAGAATACCTAATGTAGCTTTAAATTCTTGCTGCCTAGTGTATGTTACACCTGTGATTCATCAAAATAGCAAATCCAAAATTGCATTTCACGATGACAAATAGTAATATTGTGCTGTCAGTTGAAGCTGCTCATTCTGACACCGATCACTATACGATGGTGTCTCACACTCTCAGAGTTTCAAAAATCACAAACAACTCATTTCAGTTATAGGTGTAATCTTTTAAGGCTTCATGTGCCATAATGTATTTTACATCTACATTTACTTCCTTCAGATGAAATTGTCTTCAAATGAGAAAAGAATTGCTGCTACAGTATTTCAATAACACACACTTGGTGTGCCTCAGCACGTCTCAATAACTGCCTCAAGAAAGCCTCCTGAATTGCCTGGAGAATTACTTGCCTTAGGAATTGTCATAGAAAGCAGCCTAACTAGACTAGCGACATGGCGATTGGTGTCTCCTTATATCCCACTCTGATGTACGTGTATGATGAAGATTTCAAGTGGTGCAGGGGACTGTATTTGTGTTTAATGGGAGGCTTTTTTTCTCTCCTTCCTGTGGGGTTCAGATGAGATATCAGAGCAGCATCTTGTAGATGAGAGCGTGTTTTGCCCTGCTACCAATCAGGGTTGTCAAGTGTGGCATAATCACTTGAGAATCACATTTTGCATGTTTATGTCTGTTTGATATCTTCAATACTTTTTACTGTCAATACTGTTAGTGGCAAAACAGTGACTTAAAATTTCTTACCGCATACCACAGTTGTTTTTTTAAAACTCAAAATGCAAATGCACGCATAGTGATTCACCATTCTTCTGAGATGTTCATGCAAAAGACTCATGCAGTTAAATCTCAAATATTAATGACACTAGTAAGGGAAGTTAAATGTTTACATGGGAGACATTATCTCGAAAGATTTCTCTAGGATTAGGATTCATGCATATAAAGGCTGAAAGACGTGAAGAAGAGGAAGTGTTTGAAAAGATATGTTCTTTGTTTGCCACCGATTCATATCTCACACAACATTTTCTGAAACTAATAGAGCCCTTACGTGGCTGATCCAATGATCTCTTGCACTGGACGCCTCTTGCATTAGCGCGATATTGTGTAGAAATAATAGCCTTAAACTTTTTGCAGAGCAGCAAGGGGGAAATCAAAAGATGGCCGAGACTGAAGAGGAAGGTAGACAAAGGAACCATGTGGAGCATATAAAGGGGGGTCAGTGCATGTGAAAGGGGGATGAACGAAGGGAAGGAGTGCATCAGTATGTGTACCTTGAGGCCAAAGTCTGAGGGGAAAGGCCTATAATGGCATGCGCTAGTGTGAGCTAGGCTGGATGGTTGCATACTCGACAAGGTCCCCAGGGCCAGTGTGAGCAGAGCTTCGTGGGCTGGGAGAGGAGGCCAAAGCTGCAGTATCCAGCTCCGCATACTGGACATCACAGTCCTTGTGGCCAGAGTTCTGGAGACAAGAGAGGCGAAAGGTGTGTGAGGCGTGAGGCAGCCAAAAATATGAGAGAGTGAGAGAGACAGATAGACTGACAGAGAGAGAGAGAGAGAGAGAGAGAGAGAGAGAGAGAGGAAGACAGAAAGAGAGGGAGAGAGACAGATGAGAAAAAATAGTGACAGAAGATCTGATGGTCATGGGGACATGTTGAGTTTGTGAGCAGCGGTGTCAGAGTGGAAGGCAAAGAAAAATGTGTAAGCTTGGAACATAAAAACAAAATGTCACATTATGACTTAATGAGACCAAGTGACAAAAAGATGGAGATGTTACACTGAAAATCATAACAGACAGACAGAAATTAATATAAGAGAGAGAAGGACTCACATTTTGTTTACATGCACATAATGACATTTGATTCATTAAATTGTTCAATTCAAGAGTTGGCATGTGCAACAGACAGATGCTTTTATTCAGTTTGTTTGTGTTTATATCAGATTTTTATTTATGATTCTGCTGCTCATGTGTGCATTTCTCCAGAATGATGCACTGCTCAGAGTTGATGGACGTAAAAAAAACTGGATTTAAACAAAAACAATCCCTGTAACTAAACAAACCAAACACATATTGGGCATGTGTTGCAGCTCTAATGCTTGGATTATGGTGAACACATGTCCACACAATCTCTTAAAGAAGTAAAAACTATGAAGACAGTGATTTATGTCATCAATTCACTGATTATTGCTGTAACCACAGTTACTGTGCAACACATGGAGGTATTTACAAAACCCGTTCATGGAGATGCTGGAGCAGTTGCTATATCAGCGTGCATGTAAACACAGGCAAAGACCTTCACTCAACCACCATCTGACCATAAACACAAGTCCAAGGACTGACTGACTGACTCGATGAGCAATTGGCCAAGTACATGATTGAGTGAATAACCTTAATGGAGTAATCAATAAATGAAAATGAAAGCTTTCAGTGCTGTTTATCCAATTTCAAAAAATACTTCTGGGGTTGTCATGTTTGGCTCATGAAGAAGACTCAAAGGCAGCGGGTCAATGAGAATCCGAAAAATGATTAATTCAGACACCAACGAGACAGGAGCGAGTATAAACTGAGGAAAATACATTTCGATGTATTTCATAACTGATATGAAATGTTGACATAGGCTTGAAAGACAACAAAAAACAGACAACAAGGTAACACAAATACATTAAAGCCAATGAGGTTTTGATTTCCTCTGCTCTTCTTCGTCTTAGAGGTGATGATTATGAGCATTTTTTATTTATTCGGTGTTCCTTTGAGTTGAATAAACTGACCAAAGGTGGAATTAAAGATGGATTAACAGGTCATTTTATGAAAAGCAAAACAAGCCCTTTGTGCAATGGGAATCAGACTGCACTGACATTTGTATTAGCGACAAAAGGAATTACAGGCGAATGATGACAGGAATCACAGTGTAACGGGCAAATCTTCCATTTCGCTGGCTACATTTCAAGGAGTAAAAAAACCTCCAGAATCTAGTTTGCTGCTGCACAATGTTTTTCTATTCTGAGAGCGAAAATGACTGCATGAGAAAGTCAGTGATTGGATCAAATGGTTGTGCCTCTTCTTTTAGTCTGCCTGCTTTTTTCCTGGTAATGAAATCAGTGGAGCAAAAGAGGGAGTTATGACGAAGTAAATGCAAAGCAGAAATGTGAGCTATCCTGTATCTACCCACACAGCATCTGAGGATGGATGGTAGTGGGGCGGTGTGAGGGAGGAAATGCATTGAGATGATACCTGTTGCCCCCCTCCCCATCGCATCGCTGTACCTTATTTCCATCTGAGAAAGGATTACATAGAAATGACGCTTTTACAGAATTTCACATTTATAATTTAAATCTACTGTGCAGTCTCTCCACCATTACATATTTCTCCACCTCTCACACTCTGCACTCAATGGATATTTAAATATCTGGAATATTTGTCATGACCAGAGTGCAATCAGGGGGAAAATTACAGCCACATCGCATTCAAAATTGGCAGATAGTGTTTTGCCCCTAGAGAATCATCATTAGTAACACTTGATGCTCAGCAGTCAATGCATGTCCCTCACAAATAGTGTTTTGAAAGCCTCAGTAGTATCTTATTCATCTTAAGAGCAGCCCTAAACTTCTATTTAAGTGAAATGTTATCAGAGATAAGAAATAAATCTAAGGAAAATCTACCCTCAGTGTCCAAGGATTATCAGAATTAAACATCTAGTTCCTTAGAGCAGAGAATTGAAGATGATAGTTTAATATCCTTGAATAACAGCACAGAAAATCAAAATCAATTTATCCAGGGAAAAGAGTGATAGTAATTGAGTTATTCCTGCAAGCTTGGTGGGAAAAAAATGAGTAATTTAAAAAGCATACCATAAATGCAAAGCAACAGTTTTCAAAAGCTTGACTGACAGGCTAATACATGAAATTCAAAGCATGTTGTTCACCAACAGCATCAGTAACGCACCACAGTCATGGGACGTATATTTTCCATTTGACATGATGTTGAAAAGCAAATCTGTGTGCATCAGTTTCACACTTAAAGATGGAGTAAGCGATTCTAATACAATACACTTTTTGCCAAATTCAGTGAATATTTCCTCATGTTCTTGCTGTGTGTGTGTGTGTGTGCTGAAAAAAAAAATTCTGGTGTCGCAGATTCACACCGTGGCTCTGCAAATGGGAAATAAACAAAGTGGCTCGGACCGAAAAACACAACACTATTCCAGCCAATCAGCAACAGTGCTCATGCAGACATCAAAGGAAAGAAGAAGACAAGAGGGGATAGAGGGGAAAGGGGGCAAGGGGAGAGAGAGAGATGGTAAATCTGGCACATACTTATGGATTGTGCCAGTTTAAGGATTATCAATAGAAGGAGGAGCAGTCTGTGTGAAGTTTTCAATGACATCAACATTTCCATGCTGTATAAGACGCTCTGAACTCTGCTGTTGTGTTGTTGCCTTGGCAATACGTGTTCAGGCGGAGCTTCTGTGGGAGCACTGAAGGGAGGGGTGAATTTGTTTTGCTGCAACAGTCTTCCACCAGAATCGCTTACTCTTCCTTTAAGAAAGGTAACTTTTACTAAACACAGCAGAAATTAAAATGAAACCAGTTCAAGTTACTCAACAGACAAGAGCATCAGAGAAATATGTCAGTCCCATACACTGTAACAAAAGCAATTTTTAAAAACCTGAATAGCCAGGCTGCCTTGTGATTTAAATTAACTAAATCGTTTTTTTACTCTTCTGATCAGCTGAGTAAATAAATTTGATTGATTGATTGATGTCAGGTGATGTCTGTATTTTCCACATTGTTAACAAATACCATAAAAATACCAAAACCAACAATATGCTAGTTCATTTCTCAATAATCTCTGACCTCCCTACTTAGTTTGTGTCGCTCCGCCGATTCATTCCCTCTGAAGACATAAGTCTTTAAAAGCAGGTCACAGATATATGGTTTAATTTTTCAAAAATAGATAAATAAAATCATCAAAACAGGTTGACACAGCACAGTACAGTTTTTAGCTAATGTTACTCAAAATGAGGAAATAGAGCAATTGTTGGGGGCTATTTTCAGCAGCGGATTAACACACACGTTGTCCTCTGGTAAGTATCAGTGGCAGCAGGACAGTGTATGTGGTACTGACTCAAAATAAACGACAGTGACTGTAGTTTGTGGTAATGAGAGAATGACTGTGTGGCTCATTGATGTGTTGTTAATAGTTTTTTGTATGACAATGGAGCTCTATGACGCAGAGGAATAATGTGTAATCTATGTGAGGCTTTGGATACACAGATAAACCTTTTAGTAGGATCAGTGTTCATTGTTGTTTTTTGTTTTTCATAGCATTTGTTGGCAGAAAGAAAATAGAGACTTGAACTCATCATTATAACTTCTTAAATGGTAGACTGACAAATTGATCTAATTACTCAGTCAGACTGATGGAGGAATGCAGATTAACACCCACATAATACTGTCATCAGCTTTCTGCAGGTTGCATTTTCCCATCTACACCAACAACATCTGTTTGCTTTTTCTCACAGGCAACATGACACTTCTTACCTTCATTAGCAATGCAGGTAGCAATAGTACTATTAATTTAAAGCAGATTTTTCCTGTTGGCTATCGTATGGCTGACCCAGCAAGTGTTCACATTTACCACAGCGAGACACAGCTAGAGAGAGATTTTTCTACTTGCACACACACAACACACACAGGCTTATGCATGCACACATATTTTCTAAAAGTCCAGAAAACTTAAATTTTATTTAACTCAAGGCCAAGGCTCCAGCCAAAGCAAATAAAGCCCCAGAAACAAGCATCTGTGGCACTGAGGCAGGCTCACCACAGGTAGCACAAGCATCTGATACAACAAAGCACAGTCAACTGTAAAACAGAGATGTACTGAAGAGCATCACACTGCAATTCATCTGCACACTGTTGCCATGCAAACACACAAGCAATTACAGCGGATTAGAGGAAGTGGAGGTGAGGTGAGGCAAAGGGCACAGTGTGTGCTGAGTGGTGGGGTCAGAACGTGAAATAGTCCACACACAGACAGAGGACGTAGGCCGGCCCAGGTTTAGATAGAAGGTGAGTGGTGCTGATGTAAATGATGAGATAAGGAGCTTAGCGAAAGAAGCCAGTGGATTTACTGGTCAGCTTGTTAGAGAGGCTCCCCTCCAACAGACAAGCGAAGAAGAAGCAGCTACATTAAAGGTCCTCAGTGACATCCAGGAAGCATCACAGCGCTGCATTTCATTCGTAAATCAATTCGCAAAAAGCTCCAAGCATAATGGCGCAGAAAAGTTCACCCTTTCACCTGCAATTACAATTAGCTGAAGGCAGCAGCTGTTGATGACCCCGTCATAGAGAAGCTCCTTTGAACCTGCTCATGATATCACTACTCACCGGCTTATCAGTGAAGGGGGTCGACTCAGAGGGCGCCATGTCGTAATAAGGAGGCTGAAGAGGAAGCTTCTGCATTTCCTCCTCCTTGTCGAGATGAACCACCTACAGGAAACACCAAGAGCTCAGCAAGACCCATAATGAGCCCCAGCAGTCCACAGACCAGGCAGGTCAACCAGTTTACACAGGAGCTGCACTACAATCCTTAACCCAGGTTCATTTTGCCAGTAGCTCCGTCACTGCTAATACTACCTTTGTTACATACACATCAGTTCAAAGCCACAGCACTCCAAGCAGCAGAATATTATGTTGAAAGTTTTTCCACTTCATCTGCTCACATTTGTTTTGATTGGTTATAGACAGAAATGAGATGTGGAATCTGACAGGGAATACAGTTTGACAGCAGTTTGAACTTCAGCTGCTCCGCTGAACTTTGTACTTGCAAAGTTATTTTGTCTAATTAATCTCTTCTGTATCACAAAGGTATGATGCAAACTTCTGAAATTGTGGAGCAGAAATGCTAAAGCTACTGCAAAGGTGCAGGCTTGCTGCACTGCACAGTAATTTATTTCACACATGAAGGTGACATATGATTACAAAACAGATAAGGTGCGGATTCATTACAGCTTAGCAAACACATACTGTCAATATGTGGATGAATCTCATTCATTCTGAATGAAAGAATATCTCACTTCCTTCTTTTTACAAGAAGTATGAACTGTTTCCAACAGCTGGACGCCCTGTCTCCATGTAAAACCCCAGTTACAGGTTTCCCTTATTGGTTTGATGTTGCTGAACTGAAATATTTAAATATTTGGACTCATCCCATAGCAAAGATGTCTTTAAATGGAGGTTTACTACAATTGTGCCTCAGCTTTGTCATATTCTGGAGGAATATCTCGGTGTGTGAGGATTTGAAACTGGATTGCTGATAGTCTGAGATGTAGAGAATTTAAATTCAAAAAGAAGACTCTGAGTCTTTAATGTGTCAAATGGTTGTTATTTTCTGTCTGGCAATATGCTTATAAAATATACAGAGGCTAATATTTCAGTCAAAACATTTTCAAAGTGTTGAACAATACAACAAACAGGGGGCCTAAAACCATGTGAGTTCAAAGCAGAGATGATGCCTGAAGTCAGCTTTGAACTACATTAGATTTGCAGAGATTAATGTTCAAGGATGACAATATAATAATGATAGGATGGTGTTGCCACATTATGTAATGGACTTTTTTGTGCACTGTCACAGTGAAAACAGTGTTTGAATCACAGTAACTTGGATTTCATAATGAAGAAGTTATTTCATGTAGCATTATATTGTATAAATGTCTATCTAACAGAGCCAGAGATGTTTTATAGTGGAAAGACTTTTTTTTTTTTTTAGAAAAGAAATTCAGTAAATTAGGGAGTCATTCATGTTAGAAGAGACCAGGGCAAATTTCAAAAGACATGAAGGGTGAAGAGGATGGAACCAATCCTTTTTCCCTTTATATATACTTATAAAACTCATGAAACTACACAGTTTTTGCAACCCAAGGCTCTCTTTTTTTTTTTTTTTTGAAAGAGGCATGAAAATAAAACAGATGACAACATTTATGACAGCTGCCTTTATTATTTCTTTTTACCGTTCAGCAGAGTAGTTGGGGGCTAAGCTATATATCTAAGGTTCATTCTTTAAAATTCAAGGCTCAGCTGTTGGTTTTCTGCGGCATAGTGGAGGCAGCGAGCATAAAGGAGTGGTAGGGGGTGGGGGCAAAGTGCTGCTCTATAGTTTTCCTTTTCAACAGGTCACCAGTCTTAAACTTTCCCTGCAGTGTTCTCCCAACTGATCTGTCAAAGTCTGTCACTCTCACAAAGCTGGGTTCGATGCCAGCAGGGCACCTTTTAAGGGTTTTGAAGGTGCAATATTCTTAACAGGCTCTGCAAATGTTTCGTGACATGATGGAAGTAATTATTGAGTGACAAATAATCGTTCACAAAACCTTCATTAAACATGTGTCAGACCTGCACGTTACACAATGAAAGTGGAGTAAAGGCGAATGAAAGACATCAAAGTCATGCAGAACAATGAAGTTATCAGTGTAATAAATGTGAGATTCATATAATAGATATTGAAAAATGCATTTCCTCTCCACACCTTCACACTGTTCAATCTGAGTAATCAAAAATCTGTCAAATGCTGTTTGATCCCCATTTTTCTTACCCTCAAAAATAGCTGATGAATACCAGTCGATTTGCACTTGGCTTGTGTGAGCATTTCCATTCATATACCGTCAAAAGGCAAAGAATTTAATGGCTGAGTGGTTGAACAGTGAGCTGAGCACAAGACCTCATGTGCAATTAGCTGGAGGAAACGTTTGTTTGGAACATAAAGACATCGGCCTCCTGGATGGCCGTCGTCTGTTGGCACTCGGAGTCCACCTCACAGCAACATACTCTGAGTGTTTGTGATGTCGGGAGCGCAGATGTTTATACTTTGGCTGCGTTGCCAGTTTTGCTCTGTGCATTGGGCGATGATAAAAGCACGATGCTGCCAATTTCTTCAGGCCAGTGGAATCACCTAGCAACCTATCCTGAAATAAAGCTGCAACATCCAACTCTGTCAGGCTCCAGTTTCAGTAACAGGATATACTACATTTGTCGTTACCTTTCTGCATCTGTGTGCCTGTTTGTTTGCCTTTATCCAGACTTTTCCCAAAATTGGCTTTTTCAATGGCATTCATGATGTTTTGGAGTGAGGGCTGTGGTCAGAGCTCAGCTGAGGGTCCAGCAGCCACAGCAAAGAAAACATCATCAGAAAGCAGTAAGAAATAAATATTTAGTTTTTTTTTCTAAATTTGAAGTTTGAAGTTGCATCCATGTCTTAATTTTAATCAATTCATAATTTCTTATTTATGCATCAGGGTTAAATTTTTAAATGCAACTCAACAACTGTGTGAATAAACCTCGTTACGGTACATTTGTGTCTTCTTAGTTTTCCCAAAAAAATGCGCGGAGATGAGAGGAAAAAGAGGTAGTCTACCAAAGTTAAACCTGCAGCATTTGTAGTGAACAATAAATATAACTGTGTCGCCTGGCAGCTCTACAGATGCTGATTATCACAGTGTCATTTCAAGGCACAGCTCATCAAGATGAGCGACAGGCAGGAAACTTGTGGAGCTGAAGGAAGCTGGTTTGTGATTAAAGTCGTAGCTCAGGTGATCCCTGAACACCTTATTTATTTATTTTTTTGGTTCATTTGGAACCTCTTCCCCCGTTTAAACAAGGTGCAGACATCATGACCTGCAGTGCAGAGCGAAATTCAGCCCTTGATACTCAGAAACCTGTAGGCTTCAACCTTAAAAACGTTTTGGTCTGTTAATTCATATATTTTGTTCCGCACATGCCTACTTGTATAACAGGGATGCTTATTTTCTATGCGTCAGTGATTATTGTTTATTCATGCATACTTTACCCATCATGTCATAAACCTGCTGTGATATTTTGTTTTACTCTGCTTAATTTTATTTTTCCAGATGCAAGCGTTGCTGACCGTGCAGCTTCTTTTAAAGCAACTGTAAAACACAACACATTAAATCCTGTAAAGTGTCTGTTACAGCTTCGTCTTTTCCACTAATCACCAGTGAATTGGGCATTAGGTGCCTTACACAAGTACTCCTCTGCAGTACTGGCTGTGTAGGGAGGAGGGCATATTACTTCCCCTTCTCTTCATTACATCCTCGGCCCACATGTCCAGGAGTTTGACCTTGGATCTATAAAGAATATCATAAAGTTGGATTTAAAGTCTCAGCAGTGCTCATATGCGGTGGCCAATGAGGTGTTTAGGTGAATCTTCAATTATTCAGATTCTAATAATTCTTTGTTCTTATCTCCCCAGTTTGGAGCAGCCACTTATTTTGTACTGTAGTCCTTGACAACACTTAAAGTCTCTGTGGGCCCAGCTGCACTATCCACAGCCTTTGATGCGTTCATACTGCTGCACCCTGGCTCTTATGAGAGTCGCTATTCCTCTCCTAAAATATAGTTTGTGTGTGGACAAAACTACAGCAAACACACTGCAGTGAAAGATTGTGTTCTCCTGCAAGCCTGACAGAAGAACACTGTTATATGGGGCCACCAGCTGATTTAAAATGTCGTTCCCACAGACCGAGAGCAAGTGCAGAGTTGGTCCAACCATGAAAAAAATTAGATTTCAAATTTCCAGAGGGACTTGGGAATATTTTGTGACCCATGGCAATTCAAGAGCCATGTGTCAGGTTTGAGGTTATGTTGCAATTTTGTAATCAAGATGGTGCACACAAGTAGGCTGGGGCAAAGGGAGGAAGGCAGCTGTTGTAACGCCACTGTGGACAGCTGTGCATCTCCTCTGAGATACATAAACTATGTCAGAATACCATACATGCTAATGTCATACAGTATATTCTGTATTTTAATCTTTATAGTACGCTGTCTACACAGGAAATCAACATGCACGATCGTGTTGTACAGAAAATAATGTGATACGGTTGCTGTGTAAAGGCGATCACACTGCGACTTCAGAGTGGCACTGTTAATCAAATATATCAAAGAGACAGCAAAATGTTTTTTTTTTCTTCAAAAAGTCAGTTGTTATTTTTTGTTTTCTTAGCTGTTCCCACGACTGTTTCACCACCTTCCACAATTTATCTTAATGTTTTCCTGCTGTGAGAATCTCCTCTTTTCCTTTCTGTATTTCATTGTGAGAGAATCAACAACGCACTTAAAAGTCTATTACTTTTTAGTATGAAGTCCTGCCTGCACTGTCTGTGTGCTCGATTCCGTCCCTGTTACAGTATGAACACACTACATACTCAAATCCTGCTTAAAACGATGTGGTTTGTCCCAAAACCGCCGCTGTCGAGGATCAAACACAGGTCTGTGCAGTGTTTTGCCTCTTCAGCCCAGATCAGTGATCAGAGTAAAAATTGTTATAGGAGAAGATTCCCCTCACTAATCCACTCAGTGTTGACATTTCAGTTTGTCACTGATTAATAACAAAAGTGCTCATTTAGATTATCAAAAAAAAAACACTGCTGAGGAATGAAGCTGTTTATCAGACTTGAGTGACACTTTATAATCTATACCACTCATCTGATAAGGCCCAAATATAATAGAATGAATTAATACAACACTCATGTAGAACATACAATGATCAGACCCTATGGGAAATCACAGCTAGTACCAAATACACAATGTTCAGTCTAGAAACAAGAGGTACTCTGTAATATTGATGCTGCAGTGCAAGGTCAGCCTTGATGTGCTGAAAATGACCCACGTACCACTACTTTACTGATTAAGACGGAGATTAATTAGCGTCAGATTGGCAATTATGTTACATTTTACTGGCTGCACTTGGTAAGAAGATATTTCTATATTTAGATATTCAAGCACTCTCAGCTTATTGTACAATAACTGGATTGTTGGAGTAACTGTGTGACAGAGAGGAGCATGAGAAACACTCAGACAGCTTTGTAAGGAAACACTGTACATGTTAGAAAAAAAAAAAACACCTGCCACTGAAATGACATTCCACCTCAGCCATAAATACCATCGAACACCAACCGTGAAGTCCAACTGATTAAAGCAAATCACATTTCAGGAAAAAAAAACAGCTCCGCCACATCGGTGCTGAACTGTTCTTTTAACTGTGCTGTAAATGTAACTGTGAACATTCTGCTGTGCTTTTGTACACGGCTTGTATGATATATTTGTGGATTAAATTGGCAACGTTTGACTCAAACATTGTGACAGAAATTCCCCACAGAAACGAGGAGAGTTTGTGTCTGAAGAGAGGAATAAGGGAGGAGAGGGAGGATCTTACCTGGATGTCATCAGATGTCAAGTGTCCCTTCATGTCACTGTTCTTCTTTTTGGGCGGGGGAGGGGCTGGTTTGTGGGCGGGTGGGAGGTCGGTCCTGTTAAGAGAGTGAAAAGATAACATGACACTCAGCACAGTAAGGGATCGCCACTCTTTACGTCCCTCACCTTCTACAGCACTCTATAATGAGAAGTCCTGCCTGCACTTGCCTTTTTCACTCTTTCCTTGGATTTTGATAGATCTCGTGTTGGTGGCTTTGTTGCGGCGGCAGCCATTCCCCCTGCCCTTTCAAAGGCTCTCGCTGGAGAGACACTGTGCTAATGAGAGTGGGCTGTAATTGGACACTGAGGTGAGGAGATGGGGATGGAGGGGGTATAGGGGGCAGGAAGAAGGGCATGTGTGAGTCAAGTCCTCAGGGTGGATTGAGCCTCATCCAGAGTGCCACGTGGACAAACACCCTGCCTACTGTGCAGCGACTGTTTGTTTGACATGTCGTCCTGAGCTGTGACTCAGAGAGCTCAGCAGGCAGCTTCTGCTCTCCACCTTCCCCTGGATCCCTGGCACTAACATGCCCTAATCCCAGCGCACTCACCCTGCCCCTCTGTTGACACACCTGGGGAAGAACAAAGCCTCAACAGCTGAACACCTGTGCTCATTTACATGCCGCCATTAGCAGAACAGTAAACAACTATTTTCTTCAAACCAGCAGTGAAATCTCCACTGGAGATAAAGGCCACTCCAGCACACAGTCATTGATATGATAATAAAAAGGAAAATTAAATCGTGAACAGGAAAGACAGCAGTAATTGAGAGCTTGATGTTGAAATTGTTTGAAGCGCATGCAGATAATTATTTCAGACAAGGAAGCAGAAGGGTTGTTGCTACGAAATCCTGACAAAGAAAACCCCTTCCCTCAAACATGCTCCTAGTCAGATGTCATCTGCTGTTTTCTGACATGATATCAGGAGTGATCAAAGATAATGAAGTGGAGCACAGACACTGAGCTGTGTACCTACATGCATTATCTCCAGCTCCTCCCGCCTCCCATTCGCACTGGTTTACGTCCTTATTGAATAACATGACCTTTCTGCAAGGCCAAGCCGGCGTTTTAATGTGCAGAAAATTTGTGCATGAGTGCACCTCTTAACTCTTTCTTTCACGCTCATTATTTCCAGTCCGTATCACCTTGTCTCCAGACAGGGCTGCCGTGCCACTGCCAGATTCATGTGGCACCCTCTTCAGCCTGCCTGCAGCACAGAGGCACAGCAAACACACAGAGAGGCAGCGTGCCGCACACTCCCTCGTCTACAATAACCTCTTCCATCGCAGCCCCATCAGAGGAGAAGAATCCATTTTGCCACAGACAGATAATTATGAGTCTTGTGGAAATGCGGTTTCTGCGGGTACAGCAGCGCGCTCATTATAAAGTATTGTAATCCGCTGCTTATGATTGACTGGATTCTGATACAGGTGAAAACTTTAAAAAAAAAAAAAAAAAAAAAAAAAAAGCTGTGACAGCCAACAAGATCATTTGCTTTCATGAAATGTGTGAGACAAAATGTAATTTTCTGCCTCTGTCTGCCCTGTGCATACACCAAATCATGACTCTTCCTTAGTTTGCTGAAACAGAAAGCTGATGAACACCCCCACGCACTGACCTAATTGTCATCTTGATAAAAAAGAAATGTGGCATCACTGAATATTTTGTTCAATATTTACTGTTTTGAGACAAAGTCAAGTTGCACATCATTGTGTTGGGACAGATTTATTCAAGCAGAATGGAATCATTCCATGTTTATGTATGATGCATCATTTGCATTCAGATCCTGCTGCATTTTTCAACTTATGTTTGATCCCATCTGACTCCTGATGATTGCATTTCATTGAACATTTTGTGAAAGAGTCTGTTCAAATAAGTAGTGTGTTGGGACCCCCATATGCAGAGTGGGTTTATTAAATCTGACCAAACATGGAGAAATCCACGACTACCACCCAACAGCAACCACTTTCCCCTTGTCATAGCTCCCTGTGATTGAATTCAGCTGCATTTGTAATCATGTTACGCACAAGCAGCAGCCTCAGGAGACCGTCAGTGAATAGACTGTCACTACTGGTTGACAACAGCAGGAAAACACAGCGAAAAGTAGCATCAGTGTTTGATGAAGCGGCATGTGTGCAGAGCACACAAATATACAGTACAGCTGTGTGCTCAGTCACTCAAGCTACGTCCCAATTCTACACTACACACTAAGATTACAAAGTACTAATCTTATAAGTACATTGCTGATGTTAGTATACAGGGCATGAATGTAATTCTCTGTCTTGCAGCAGAAAGTAATAAAAGAAGAAACTTACTGTTATATTTGAAAACTAAAGCCAATTAAACTCAAGAAAGGGAAAGCTTAATGAATTTCAAAAGATTTAATTTTTTGTTTTCAAAGATGCTCCCGAAAATGTCTCAATCCATAATTTGTTTTCATGTTTCCAGCTGTGAGCGGCTTTCCTGTGAGCAAAGAGCTGTGGGACTATACTGTCCATCAACAGGAGATTACAAAAAATCAAGCAAATTTAGGGGTCGTTTCAGTTTATTACAGTTTATTGGGTCTGAGTTTCTCAGTTTTGGCCATCATTTCTTAAACTCATCAAAGTAATTGCGGAGCTCTGCTAACACAGTAACATCACTACAAGTCTGATGTGCCAAGAAACAAGTGGTCTGATTATCAGGGGAGAGGTGGAACTGAAAGTGAAAGTGCTATTAATCCCCCAGTTTGTAGAAAATCTGTGTGTGAGCACAGCTATGGCAAGCAAGGCAGGTCAAAATTGAACCAGGAAGTCGATCTGTAAACTGTGGTGAATGTTACCAATGGACAGTTTGGTAAGTAATTTCACAGTTCTCCTTCTCTTTCTCCCTAATAGGTTTTTCAAAACCTGTGTGATCACCGTCTTCTTCTGTGTTCTGCTCCAGCTGATATAATCTGAATGGTGTCACCACACTGTCAGATCTCAGAAGGAATAAAAAGGTGAGAATAACATGTATATCAACAATGACGGCTGAAACCAAGAAAAAACAGAGCCAAGTTGTGATACTGCAGAATTATTCATTTGCAAAGAGAAACCAAAACATTTTCATTCAAAGTTTTGATGCCATATTTTTTTTGTTTATCAAGATGTTCCTGAAGCTGCCCAACCATGGTCCTCCATGTGTTTTCATGTTTTTCTAAATGTAAGTAGCTTCTGAATTTCCTGTGCAATGCATTGTGGGAAAAATGTCCATTACACAACTTTGGTATGCATGTGGACATTTGAGTGTTTTTTTTTTTTTTTAAATATGCAGCTTTTCTTGGTTCAACAATTCTAAGTGACCATTTGTGGAGACATAACCTTTTACTGGCCAAAATAGCCACTGGGAATAAAAAAGATGTGATGTACAAGACAGAAATCAACCTAAGTACAGATTGATAGGCTGTGTAACATGAAATATTTATTAAGGTTGTTTTCTGCTATGGTGTATACTTAGGCCATATGATCAGTAAAATATTCAGCAGTTTGGATTTTCAAAATAATTAATTCTGCGCTTTGCGTTTAACGTTAGCGCGATCCGTCATTTGTCAGATGTGATGATGTTCATCTCAGCTCGACCACCTCGTGCGCATCTCTGTGCAATTCCACCCAGACTTCCTGAGAGCTGCATGCGATGCAGGCAGCATGTGGGCGTTGGCTTTGTGAGCGGCAGACACTAATGAAAGCTGACAAGCACCACAAGCCTGTGGGGAACAGAAAGCACTGGGCAGGGAACCATAAGCTACATTCAAGTTTGCACTGTTCTCTCCTCACACATCCACCTTGAAGACCTCGCTCCTCCTCCCTCTGTTGGCTACAAAAGGCTCAGGGCAGCTTAAGGGGAGATTTAGGGGGGATAGCGAGGAGAAAACACAACTAATCCTTAAACTGAGAAGAGTAATCTGCGACGGAAGATTTACAGCAAAGAAAATAACTTTTACAATGCACTCACAAAAAAAAAGGTGACCTTTCTATTAGAAATTTTTGCAACGGAGTGGCAGATTAGGAGCTGCAGATAATCAGAGCTGCAGTGTCTCTCAGTGTGACAGTTGGAGAAGACTCTCTCTGTCTGCTGCATGTGAGAGAAAGTGAAGTGCTGCGTCCCCACAAGCGTCTGGATTAAAGAGCCACCATATGACCACAGCCCTACTCGTGGAAAACAACGTGAAGTGTTTGAGCTGATCCTTGGTGCTCTCATTGATTTCTGTTGATCGCAATCTTATTTGGCAATTTAAATGCTAATGATACTTTTAATTGCAAGATGGGATAAATGTGATTTGATCTTTAGGAGGCAATTACTTTCATGCTTTGTCTTGCGCCAATCTTTTCAAAAGGCGGACAACAATTACTTTGCAGAGCTCAGCTTTTTTTTTTTTTGATCTCACAAGAGAAGAAAGAACAAAACAAGAATGAAACAAAATGACTTCTGTTTTTGTTCTTTGACAAGTTTATCAAAAACTATTTCTGTTTTTTGGGGAAGGTTTCGCTTCTTAGAACATTTAACTTTACAGTCATACACACACGGCCAGTTTCCAAACCTTTTTCAACACCTTAGGCATTGAAGCAAGATTACATACACTGCTATACAAAAGGACATGGAAATAAAGGTGATTATTATAGACAGATGTACTGCATGTAAAACATTCTGTACAGAGTAACCAAGCACCATTTTTACTCATGAACAACAACAGTGATTGATTCAAATTCACACCCAGTACAATGACAGTCCATGTTGAGAAAGACAAGAAAGACAACCCTACTTTGGTTACAGCTTAAAGCTAGAAGGTGTCCAAACAATGAATTACCATTTATCACATTATAAAGGTCTCCACACAGCAATGGTGAAAAGCACTGGTGACCATGTACAAATCAAAGGGTACACAGGGTCAAGTCATGTCTCTACCGAACACTTCTGCCAGTGTCGTCTTTCAAATTGTGGCACAAAGGCAGACGTCTATTTTTATAACTAAAACATCCCTTTTTTTCAGTTTGACTTTACTATAGAGTCTATCAATAATTTCAGCTGTCCTCCAAAATCACAGTGGTTCTACATTTCAGTGCTGGGAAAGCATTTCCACCCCTTATAGTGGAAGAATTTATACCCACTCTTGATGTAGTGTCGATGTAAGTTTGGTGACATTGACATCCAGCTCATAACTCAACATCTTTTTACATCCTGCATGTGATTCTGTTCAGATATTGTGGTGAATATGGCCGGGAACGCTGGCACCAGAGTGATTTATATCAGCGAGTATCTGCAACTGTGTCAACACCAGCTGCACATCAGGAACACTAGCGAGTGGACTCATTTTGCAGGGGAACGGCGCCACGATTGGCAGTGCTTTTCGGCATTTTGGAGGTCATACATCACACTGGGGCAAAAGACAGAGCGATGAACACGTTATTCTGAGAACATCGCTTTTGACAATGCCCATCCATTTTGATAATCAGTTGACTATTGTGCCAGTGCAGCCTCTAAAGGGCCAGTGATATATTAGGATTGACCAATTATGAGTCACATCATGTGCTGTTTTGTGAGGGCAAACAGAGGCGTGACTGGCGGTGCAGTCAGGCATGTTATCAAATGCCCAGGCTTGATTAACGGCTCATCAACATGCAGAATTAAACAGTCTGGCTAAATGCTTCCCCTTTCACCCCGACGACAGACATTCATATAAAACTATGAATTTCTCGCAGTGGTTATCTACATTAAAATAAACCCTACACATTCACTTTGCAACTTGTCTGCATTCACATAATTAGACATTTCAAAAAGAAAAAAAAAGAAAAAAAGTAAACAGTTTCTTTGTAAGACACTGAACATGTTTCATGACAAGCCACAGGAAAAGAGAGAAACAAATATTCATCTAGACAATTAAAGCTTTGAGTCACATTTCACTACATTAAGCATTACATGCGGAGCTACAAGTAGGAGACAATAACAACAGTTGAACAGCACTGACATGACTATAACTCTTGTCATGCATATTTGACAACAATCATGCACACAGAAGGGAGGGAAAGAGCAAGAGGCAGAGGAGGGAAGTTGCACAAAGTGGTCTGTTAACAAAGACATTGTCATTGAGTTTCAGCTTTGTGTGACGGTTGAGGAAAAAACAAAGCCTCGACGAGCTTACACATTTCCCTCCGATTAACAATTTGATATGCGTGCTCAATCTCATCAAAACATGTTCTGTTCTGTCCAAGCTCCGCAAATCTGATAAACTCTGAGTGGAGCTGGATATTTTTATCTTAAGACTTTTAATTAAGTTTGATTTATCTTGGCACTGTTTCCACTGAGCTTAATTTCCATTCATGGTAGTTTATCAAGCTGCTCTGCCTTTATTTGATGGAGCTTGGATGTGTGGTTTTGTTTTTCATGCATGTTTGAATTTCACTTCAAATGTTCAGTTTGTTGAATGCTATCACAAGAGAAATAGGAATTCCTTCAATTCCACTTTTCCTTTTAGACGTCATGTCCAGTGTGAATGTCTAGGAAATGATCCTGTCGATGAACATTTGCTGCTTTCAGTGCTCACAATGGTGTGCTCAAGTATGTCACTTGCAGGCCACCATTACATGCAGGCAACAGAACAGAGGATCCAGGAGGACAGGGTTCAGCGGGGGATAGACTGGGGTCAGGTGCCTCTACTTTCCTTGTGGGGGACTCTGGCTTCTCTGGAGCCTGTGTCACACAACTATCAGCAACAGCAGCAACAGCAATGCTGCGGGAGGGGAGTGGGAAACAGAGAGCAGTTACTTTGGCATCAGAGTGAGAAAGAAAGATAGATTAGCAGGGAGGGAGAAAGAGACAGAAAGCAATGGGAGAGGTAAGAGTCTCTGTGCTTCATTTGTCCTGAAAAGCATTCCTGAGAGGCAGAGGCGGTGTGGTTTCTGGGTCTCTGCTGGGGCTCAGCAGTGGACCTGCAGCCACCACCACAGAGCGCTGAGACGTGCAGCAGGAGGAGTCGCGGAGGCCAACAACCTGGCAGAGCATCTTGTTGACACTTGATGTTAGCGTCAGTGTTTTGAATATCAAATCAATTACAAGATTCTGGAGCGGGGGGGCTCTAAAATAAGCATTATAATCTCATCATGTGAGTTGATTAAAAGCTCATGTGCACCCTGAACCAGATTCTGCACACCCCCAACCTCACTTGTTTTGGTAATATTCCCAGGGAGGAAGATAGCCAAGCCCTGCACACAGCAGCATCATTCCCATGTGTATGTGGTTTGCATCTTGTATTTCCAGTATAGCCAAGAGCATCATGGAAACCCTGGCAACCATTGAGCTATCTGTCGTGGCCAGGTGTTTTTAACAAAGGCAATTAGAAGTATTCAACTTGAATGCTTGTTTTCTTCTTGGTTGAAAATACATTTCTTACTATTCTTCCTAAACAGATGGAGGAGACTTTTATCACCTTTGCACAAAAAGATATTTCAGATTTTCAAAGCTCTGGTTGCTTGTTGTTCTCTCAGCTGCAGCCTCTGCAACTTCTGTTTCCCCCTCTGTGTACAGGCAGCAGCTGGCAATGTTCAAAACTGTCATGGCCCCTGGTTTGCAGGCAGAACAAAATTACCTGGTTGGCCGGAGGAGGGGTAGCAGGAGTAAATGAAGCTGGAGAGGTGGAGGGTACTCTAAATCTTTAACAGCAATCTTCCTGGCTGAATGGGTGCAGGAAAATGAGTCTTATTTATTCTAAAATACATTCTGAACAGTAATTTCTTAAATTTAAAAGACCTACAGACATAGGTACAGACTCAGACAGCCACCTCAGCTGCCAGCTGATATGATAGAAGCGGATCAACATTTGAATCACATTAGTTCTCTCTCGTCTTCGTCCCACACTCAACCGCTTGGGATTTTAGATGTGCATGTTCCCATACTCAATCATCAAATCTTTTTTCCGCTAGTTACTGTTTCAAATTAATTTGCATAATTCAACAATTGCTTCTCTAAACAACATTTAGAGACAGGCCGACCTTTGGACCTGCTGTATGCTCGAACAATCTCCTGGAAAATCTCCTTCACTTCCTGATGATATCGTAATGATCCAACAGAGATGAAGCTTTCCCAAGAGGTGAGTGCAGTGCATGGTCCTGCAATCAGTCCTGATTAAAACAATAGTTTTTTAATGGGAAATGGGCTCACTGCAGCCTACGTTACAATCAAGAAACCCCTTAATAGCTGCAGCTTTAATGATAATCATCTATTCTCTCTTCTGTTGTAAATGAAGATAAACCTGCTCTTTCTTCAGTCTGGGTGTGATAATTTTCTCAATTTTATTTTCTCATAAACCGGCCTATAAGAAAGGAGATTATTGGCTCTCAGAACGAATGAGTGAGAAGGAGGCAGTGACATGTTTGCAGTGTGTTCCTCTGCCTCTGAACACATAACTCCCCCACAAAAAAGTGTGTTGTCCTTTTCAAAATGTTTCTCTCTCATGGGCTGACAAGAGTTCATATGTAATCTTACCACCTGTCCGGCCCCCTGCAATATTCTCTGGCAGAGGCTTGGTACTCACAGGTCATTATCTGTCTCAGTGCGGGTCTTCTGCTGCCGCCGATGGACCATGAAAACAGTAACAGCCACACCAGTGATGAGTCCAATGGCAACGACACCTCCAAGGATCCCAATAACACCACCTGGGGGACCCTGTGGCAGCGGCTTCTCTGCAGACAAGAGGAGACATAACAGTGTCAGGGTAGGTGCTCTTTCTGTAACTGATGCTGCTGGGCTGACCTTCAAAAGCCTAACAGCAGCAATGTCAGAGATCCTTCACTAATGTCACATCTGAACAACACCCTCTCGAAGCAATGTGAGGTTTTCCACATCACCGGCAGGAAAACATTTTTCACCAGATCCTGGACATACTTCAGCAGCTGGTTAAAAATATTGCATAATGAAAACAGCAAAGGATCCAAAATGATGGGAAAAAAAACAATAGACTATTGTAAAAGGAAAATATTTACAAGCCATTTGACATGACATTTGCCAGGCTTGAGGCTTTCAGTCATAAAACGCTATTTTCAGACACATATTTCAGGATGAGACCATTGTCCTCCCAGCCCTGGCACTGCATGAATACCACGCTGTTGTGGTCACTCAGCAGCTGCTGCTGCATTTCTAATGTGTGCTCCATCATCTGCTCAAAAGGAGCCTAAATTGGCTTGGTTTTCACAGTGAACCTAAATGCACTCTGAAGAGCATGACAAAGCTATTATATTTTAAACTCCTTGTGAGAGCAGGGGGGCAACAAATGCAAAATAAATTTCCAGCATGGCGGAGAAAGAATGTGTTTGGTTTCCAAAGTAAAACAATTTACCCAATTCTGCTGAGAGCAAAACATGGAAAAGTTCGTCTACAGCTGTCACTTCAACTGACTTATGGAGGAGATGCGCAGGCCTAACCCAGTGAAGATTGCTGATGCAGATTGTTGATGTTAGTCTCACTGCTCTGTGTTCAATACTCCAGCCTCTACCCCCCTCTGTTGATAAAGCCAAGGCTATTAACTTTAAAAAGGCTCGGGGATTGCAGTGGAAAATTAGAATTTAAGATATTGATGTAACCTATTTTTTAAGAGCTGCACTGGCCTACCATCATCTCCTAAACTTAATTTCTGGAAGTGTCTCTGAGAGTCTTCAAAGTGACTGTCAAAAGTAATCTGTGACCACCGCCGGAGGGAATGTCTGAAGCTGCTAGAAACACTTGAAAATAAATATACTCTTTGATAGCAATTGTTTTAGCTCAATATGTTGTAAGAAGTGGGACATACTTTGTAATGATCAGCAGTTCTTTACAAAAGAACCTTCTGATTTTATGCTTTTTCACCTCATATCAACGATGAATTATCCTGTGTTAAATCAGAATCTAATTCATCTGTTTTAGGTAGATAATTACCACAGGTCCCGTGGGAACCTCCACTGTTGTGTCCCTACTGATGTCGGGTGTTGCCAGAATAGAAAAATCATCTATTTTAAGAGGCATAATGTGTCTTTTTTTCTGTGTGTGTGGTGGCATCTGTTTTCTTCAACAGGAGCTGTTAAAGCTGTCCTTTTTAAGACAGGCCAGGGACCAATCAATGGCTGTGAGCCTGTTGTGATGGGACACCGCAAATTCTCACCGTCTCCCACTTTGAAAAGGAAAGCCTATCTCCTGCCCTCATGATGTCTCCATTATTATCTGGTCGTCCCTCCTGGTAGTGACAGAACAAGGCCTCGCTCCCAGGGGGCCTCTTCTCAGCAGCCTCTGCCTGCTAGCTTGATTCACTGCCCATAATGATGGATACACAGAGGACTATTTCACATACGGCCGCACAATAGCAGGCACATTGGCCCACGTTGTACCCAACACTCGCTGCCACAAAGTCAGTGATTACATATCATGTCCATCAGATTGTCCTGTCACGCCATGCTTGTTGCTGCTGCTCTAATTTTCTGTCCTCGGGCACTTAAAAGTCATGTCAAATCTACACACCAAAAGAAAGTAAATGGGTTTGTAACCACACACGCTCCTTTCTTGTGATGCATTGCAATACAAAGGCTGCGGAGAGGCTTTGAAGACTGGGCGTGAACGTGATCTTGCTGTAGCATGGCAACAGATAAGCTAGAACTCCTACTGTTGTCTCATCGCGCTACACAGGGAAAGCCGGTGAGTTGAATTTCATGGCCCTAATGCAAATGCCAGACACAATAGTCTGTTGTATAACACTAACACACAGAGGAGTGAACTGGATCAGAATGCAATTTCCCTGTAGTGGAGCCTCAGGCACTCAGCACACAGGATTTAAACTGTCACCTCCTAACACATAAACGTAGGGTGAGCCATCTGGCGCACGGTCTGAGCGCTTTGTCTAATTCTTATGTAGCTGGAGAATCATCAAAAATTGAAGATTTCATTTTCAGTACATGAGATTTACATTATAGCATCCTAATCACGTTTGAGCTGTTTTTGGTGAAGTGATCTTGCAAAGCGTTACCGTCGCTCATGTGGATAATGGTGAACGCTGTGGACGCTGAAACAAAGCGATAAGCGAGCGTACACCGTTACTCCCACGCTGTGTACGATAACGCTGAGCTGGGAGTGTTTTTTATCACAAAAGCTAGAGCTGCCCTCCACTGAAGCCAGACCCCTCTACTGTATGTGCAGCCAGCAACACACCTTCGTATCCCATTAGTCCAGATAACTGGTGCCTGATAACTCAGTCAGTGCAGGGAATGTATTTTCAAGGACAGGAATTGCTTTGAATTTAGAAGCCTAGTTGCACGTGCAGATAGATAGATAGATAGATAGATAGATAGATAGATAGATAGATAGATAGATAGATAGATAGATAGATAGATAGATAGATAGATAGATAGATAGATACTTTATTCATCCCCTCCTTCAGTGGTCCAACAGCTCGTATGTGTATGCAGTCTGCAAAGGTCAATCCTATTTCATTACAGTCCTGGTTTCTAACACCACATTTCAACAACCCACAGCACACTGCTGCATTGTTAATGGCATTAATAAACCCAGAGCTTTAAAGAAGCACTCCAGGACAAGAGATACTAAAGAAAGCCAAGACAAGAGTGGAATTTAGAGTTCATGTGTCCAAATGCCACAAGAGCTGAGGACAAATTAGGTGATCAGGCAACCCTGACAAACAAATGAGACACTGACAAGTACTTCTGCCCAACCTTCGATTGTGCTCAGCCCATGGGAGAGTGGATCTAATCTTTAGCAGAGACTCAAATTTCTGTTGTGTTAGTATTCTCTGATGCCCGTGACTTAGTCCTGTGGAAGTAATTGTTTGGAAACCCCCCCCCCCCATACACACACACACACACACACACACACACACACACACACACACACACACTGCACAAAGCAGGCAGTACTACATGAAGAGGGCTTTGTCCTTGTTGTAGAATAAATAGTGGATTGCCAACAGTAATAGGCATGAGGACTGAGTTACTGTCTGCACTAGTTCTCTGCTTCCTGCTTTCACAGCCACCAGCAGAGCCAGCACCAACACTGTCACTCTGCTGTTAGCAGGAAGAGGAAAAATCTCTGTCTCAACTTGCTGCACAGCAAGGTGTGAAACATACAGTGTTTAAAGCAGCAAACCACTTTCATACAGAGACATACCCTGCTCTGATTCAAGTAGTAATTTTACATTCAGTATAGCTAATAACTTTTCCAGGAAAAGACCCAGGAAATTATGCATTTTCTGGTCATGAAAAGAGCCACTGTTTTTTGTTTTGAATGTAATTTTTAAAGGATATAATATATAACATTTCTGCATTCAAATATGTAAAAAAAATAACTACACTAAATACTTTATGTTTTATATTTTGTTGTGTTGTGTTGTGTACTTACAATTTTCAAACTTAAAGAAATCAGTGATTTTATGGTAAAGCTTAATTTCATTTGGTTGCGTGTCAATGGCGTCATATTCCCTTTGTGCATGTTTCAGTGTCGTGGTTTCCTGCCAGAAGCCGTCAACATTGGCTTTTTATCCAGTGTTGAGCCACATACGCACATTAACTTTTTAGATCTTGGTCGATTTTAAGTATATATTTATGAAGGATAGAGGATGAAGGATTTAAGTCATCAGACATTTGGATCACAAGTTATCAAAGAAGCAGAGCAAACATTAGCTCAGCTCCCAGCCCCTCTGACACGTGATGTGTTTGCTGAACAGAATCTGAAAAATACTGATTTAACTACTTTATAGAGTATTTTTACTGGTTTTCCATCATAGAACAACATCATTTACAGAATCTCCTACTGATTTACAGCAACCTATATTCAAACTGATTGTAACATGGAATCTTATAACACACTGCATCATACTATATCATTGATTATCACCTGTTAAAGATCACGCTAGCATTAATCTTATCAATAAATGGTGTCGAGGAGAGGAAGGAAGTACACACAGTTGAACTTGAAATGAAGAATAAATCACATTTAGTTACATAGGTAGTCAGTACATCTGTAGTGTTGGTGAGTGGATGTATGAAAGGGTGGTGTTGCATGGTGCAAAATGAAAAATACAACCAAACCAAACCAAACCAAAGAAACCATGTGGTACAACTGGGAGTTCCAGCGATGGAGTGGGAGAGAAAATGAGGATGGCTGATCTGAAATGCATTCTTGATGGACTGGCCAGGTGCACCCAGCTGCACTAACATCAACTCCACCTACCAGGACCCGAAGGGAGACAAAACAAGCAGCAGCCAAGGACAAGACAAGCTTAAAGGCCATAGCAGAGCCAGAGGGCCACCACAATGGGCATGACTGGATGTCAATGGATGAGGACTATTCCCCACAGTTTAGCCAAAGTATTGACCAAAACCACTGCAGTCAGGACCACTGTTAAACCCATAGTATATATTCTTTTATTAACTGTTTAATGCTCCTCTTAATAAGGGCCATGTGCAAGCTCTCACACACAAACACATGAATGAATGAATAAATAAATAAATAAATAAAAATTTGCTCTGACAAAAAGGCCCTTTGGACTCCAAAGGCACTCTCACCCCACCCCTCTGCATGTGCATGGATCACACACCTTTTAACCACTGATAAAAAGCAACACAAGGTAAAAAGCCACAGAGAGCATTGATTTGACCTCCTCTTGTTGAGGTGTCACCAAAACCAAGAAACACAAGAACCCTAAAGAAAACCGGTTAAACCGGTTTAAAATCGAATAACCCTTTGACCTCCTTTGATTTTTCAAAGGTGGAAAACCTGTATAAAATGTGACCCAGGTCTACTGAGTAAGGCTGTTGTTCAAATATGTCTTGTAGCTACCACTGAAAGATTGCTATTGATTTTCAATAAGTGTAAAGCGCCCATCCATGCAGTGGCCCTCTCGGTGCTGTCAGTCCACCACCGTGGCACATTTGAGCTGACAGACTTGACCTTGGCTGTTTTGTGGCTGCAGCTCCGTCTGAGGTGGCAGCAACCTTCATTCTTGTCACATATACTCCCCAGTGTGCTTTGAGTTGCAACAGATATTTGAGCTATTGTTGTTTTTCTCTGCTGCGCAGTACATCCAAACATAGAGTACAGTCCAAGGCCTGCACGCAGTTCTCCGTCAGCTTTGATAGGCCTTGTGGCATTATGTCTACGTCAGCTGGTGGCCCACAGAGAATCAAATTTTACTGACATCTATCAAGGAGGCATCATTGGCTGAGTGCAACTTCCCCCCGGCAGGTTGCTCTGTTTGCTGCAGAGTTCAGACGTGCAGCCAGTCAGAGGTCTCATGGGATTCAGGGGACATAGAAAATACGTGCTTTGCATGGAATTATTTCTTATTCAGAAATAATTTCTCAGACAGAGCAAACAGAGTTTTACAGTATGCACGGTCTCAACAGGGGGTGGTTACTAAATCTGAGCAAGGTTTGGCAACAGTTTTGCAGCAAAAGCTTCTGATCAGCTGAAGCTGTGGCCTGAAAATTGATTATTTTCTCACTGCTGCTTGTGGCCCTTTTGGAGTGAATGTGAACTGAGTGCAGAATGACACTGCAATTTAGAACGTGGGCCACCCAAATGTGTGAAAACAGTGTAATCTCGAGCGCCAGCTGTACTCAATAGCCAAAACATGTGGGCTCTAGTGTTACCAGTCTCCCATAGAACATGTTAGTCACACATACCGGAGCAGGAGGAGTTCAGGTGAGAGGCCAAAGGGTGAACAGTCTCCAGCTGGAGCGAGCTTTGCCCACTCCAAATCCAATCTGTCACAGGATGCAGCAATGCAGGATTTAAATGGAGGCAGGTTTTTATTCAGCAGATTGCTGCCATGTACCTGCTGAGGCCTGGTGTGGTTCATCAAACACTGGCACGAGGAAGACAATTCACAGCTTAATGATGTCTTTAAATGTACAGTCACCCATGGCAATCTGACAAAAAAGAGGGTAAAAACGAAGTGTATATAGAGCCTGAAACTATAAGGTATCACAGTGATGGTATTAAGAGGACATTTGTGTAGTGGTGCTTTGTAAAAAAATGTTCCAGCCATAAGTCTGATCATATTCCAAGGATGGATGTGGCTCCTGGCGCTCTCCCGCTATCCCATCAGAAATTGTAATTGCTATCTCCTCTACAGGGGCCATAATACTTTCCAGCAATACTGGGGACTTTTCAAGTGGACAGATTGAGAGTCTGGCTACCAACCCGTGCCAACTCCACACCACCAATGCCAGTCTGAGACGGCCACCTGTTCCAAGACCACAGTGACTGGTTTTCTACCCCAGCTCGCACAAATCGCCGCTCAACCAGCACAGTGAAACAGTCGAGGTGTCTAGTTGCTTTTATCTCTCTATTCATGAGTTGTACAGCTACCTTATGTGGAAGTAAATACCCAGGCTGTTACTAATTTATCTGGAGGAGGTTTTTTTATACCCTTTTTCCACATTTGGTAAATGCTGCAGGCCCCAATAAAGAGAAAGAAATGTAGTTTAATGGAGTTCATAAATCTGTATTTCATGCTGCCAACTGCGAGCAGCACATGCTGTTTCGTCTCCTTCTCCCATCCCTCCTGGAGTTGGTAATCTCGTTAAAGTTCAATGTTTCCAGAGCTGTCTCCTCTGAAAGCTGGGGTTCCTGATGTCATCCTCTTATCCGCAGTAGTTTACCCTCTGGAGAGGGCTGCATCCCATTTCACCTAGATTCACACTGATGGTCTGCTTCTCCACCACTTCTCAGACCTGATGTTGTCAGAGTGGCTGAACGGCGATGGGGGGTGGGGGGGGGGGGGGGGGGGGGGGGTTGTGATGTTGTGTGATTGCTGTTCTGCATCACTCCACAGAGGGCAGCACTTCATTAAATGCAAATTGTAAACACATGGGATGTGTTTATTAAGATGAAACCAAGCCCATTATGAACCTAACACTCCTGGACCTGCTGGGCCTGGGTATAAGACGGTTTCGTGATAATATTTTTTATCACATTGGTTATTTTGTTTATTTCCATTTCTGTTTTTTGCAGACAGCCACTTGCAGTTAAGGAGCAAATCTAGACTAATGGATGGATGTCACTGCATGGCTGAATACATCCCTGCTGAGCCGTTCTGTTTCACTTTACAGCCTCCTCCATTCTTGTGTAAACATTCTGTGACTCAGTGGTACGTTAAGGCAATCTGGGGAAATAATCACGAGCCTTCAATTAAAAAAATAAAATAAATAAATAAAGACTTATTACATATTTTCACACTTAAACAACGACACTCAACCTGCAATGTCGGCGTGGAGAGCTGGAGATCTCCATGTAACCACGCAGGCATCAGCTGGAAGTGTCTGGTGCACCGCTGAGTCCGACGGGGTAGATAAAGTGACGACAAGCAGCACCAAAGCCCCTGTCAATGAATATGAGATTGCAGGCTGCCAAGCTGATGCTGATGCTGTCGTGAAGTATTACCTCCTGTGACAGCCTAAATAACAACAGTTCTAATTAAAGAATGATTGGAATGGGTGGACCACTGGCTCCTAATGGGGGAATAAACCGCAACATCGCTCCAGGAAGTGAATTGCGCTCATTTATTAACTTCAGGAAGCCGGTAGCTGCTGTCAAGATGTAATAGGTTATTTTAAAAGCTACATAACTTTCCATCTATCCTGCCCACCTGCCCTCAGTCCAGTGTTTTAATTAGAAAAAATATATATAAAATATATACCAGTATTATATACAGCGGATTGTCAGCTGTTTTTCTGTTTTATGACGGGTGATATTTGAAGGGAACAGGAACTCTGCTGCAGTTTCCTGTGCCGTGCATCATCACTAATCTGTAAACTAGCTTGGGCTCCATAAAAAAGACCTGGCCATGCAGTGCTGGAGATAGAGCTCCCAGTCTGCTTTAGCAGGCGCTCTCGAGCCCTTTCATGCCCCGGCTGAACTCCTCTATGTGTTGAATGTTAATTTAACGGCTGCTCCCAGCTCTGAACTGGGGGGGAACTGCAGGACTAATACACATCTGTACCCTCGTCCTCCTCCCCCTCTCCCACCTTCTTCTCCGTGTAAGCAAAATTACTTGTCTCTCTCTGCCAAGCGCCATGAGGTCACGGCTGTAATTTCCTTTGCCTGGCTGACAGAGTAACGGACCCAGTCAGTCTGGATATGTTTGAGAGCAGCTTTTCAATTTAGCAACACTTGGTGCTGGTGCGCCCACAGATCCCAACCCCAAAGGCCAGCCCCCTTTTTCTACCTCTGCTGCTAAGGAAGTGTGTCATCTCAGGCACCGTACACACTCAAATGTATTCAGATAACCTCTGTGGGATGGAGTATTAGATCTGAAACACAATATATCTATATTCCTGGGCTGAACTGTTTGTGTTCTGTCTGAAAATGATCACGGATTCCTTCATACACACTGGCAGATCATCAGGATTTCAGTGCAGGAATATGAATTCACTCCTCAGTATTCATTTGTTGAGGCACCTTGAGCCTGTCTGACATTTTCATTTTGTATTTCCCCTGCACTGAGTCTTTGTCTCAGGATATCTATCATCAGCTGCTCCGCTTACCTTTTAATAGCTTATTATTTGTTTGTACTAATTACATTTTTAGAGCTTTTTGAATTTACCTATTAATTAAGAGAAATTTACAGGGCACCCACAGCACCTGCAGTAAATGAGGCTACCAGTCGTGACAGTGTGGTCCACGAGACTCCACACAAGAAGCCTCCCTCAGCCTCTGTGGGTTTGACATTTTCGGTTTTATGTGCCATAAAGTCAGTTGAATAAAAATTTGATGCACATATGGCCAATGTAGCCATGTGGTTGCCCGCTGAGATGATAAAAAGGATAGTGAAAATCCAGAAATCCTATAATCAGCTACAGCATGAAATAGACTACAGTCTATACACTGTGAAAATCTGAGCTCAGTGTGTTTTATCTGGATGTCAAGTAATGAATCAAAATCTCCCGATGAAGATTACACTCTAACATCTGGTGATGAAGAACACTTAATCACCCACCTGACACAGCTCCGTTGGTCTTTATGGCTCTGCTAAATGAATTGTTGACAGGGTTATTGTCATCTACGCAGACACATAAAGTCATCAGGTTCATCACTCAGAATCATTATCCAGATCTTAATTAGAAATCACCTAAATGTTGTGATTGATCGCACACACACACACACACACACACACACGCACACACACACATGCAAATCACACAATATGGTGAATCAAAAGTTGGTGACAGTTACCTCAGTGAACTCTCATGCTCAGCTTCCATTATATTAGAACAGAAGCTGGATGTTTGAGCACTTCTCATCATGTATCAAGAAAATTAATGTAGCCAAAGTTGTTATGAATTTTTATCAGGAAGATATGTTTAATTCAAAATAGTCTGTAAGCAAGACTTCAGTGTTCTCAACCTGTTAATTACTGTTGTTCTTTTCTGCAGTTCTGTACTGTAGGTCACATAAATTAGATGTAGGTAAAGAGAAGATGAGGATCCCCAAGAAGAAATGTAAGTAAATAAAAATCCACAGATGCATCTTGGATCGACTGATGCACAGCATGCTACGACTTCTTCCCACCTTCCAGGAAGATAAGAGAAAACAGACAAAGACTCAAGAGATGACCATCACAGAGATAACCATCTTGTCTGTCCTCACCACTTGGACAGAAGTAAACAAACATGTCCTGTCTGCTTTTAGTTTTCCAAGTTTCATTTGGAAGCTAGAAACTCTGTGAAATGTGCAACTGTGAACCTTTATCACGCCAAACGATGTCTCATCCTCAAATTTAGGAACAAAAATAGAAACCTTCACAAAAACTCATAAAGGCTCTGGAAGTAGCACAAGACATGAAACACAGCATATTTCGTAAATGTGATTTACAGGCCGACTATAAATCTAACATATTAATGATGTTATACAGGGAGAGCCCTCCATTCACCCCGGCTTTATTTTTAGAGTTTTACATTATCTGTTATTTGTTCAGTAGCTTGTTTCAATGCAGATTCAAAGATAGTGCAGAAAGTCTTTCAGAGGACATCATGACACTCAAAATAAGCCGAGTTCAGTTTTCCATTTATCTGTCATCTGCTCAGAGGCTGGATTCAATGCAGATTCAGTAAAGTCTTTCAGAGGACATCATGACATAAAAGTAAGTGAGGTTCAGTCATCCATCTAGTGGCTCAGGGAAATGTGCAGTAACCATTACAATCTTGTAAAAGACAGTGGTCGATGGTTTTGCAGTTGGAGTCATGATCAGGGCCAAACTCAAAACAGTCACTGTTTCATTTCAGCCTGAATCTGGAAACAAAGCTGCAGACTGCTGAGTGGAAAAAGAAGAGATAAAGTGAAAACATAAATTAAGTAGATAAGACAAATATCACAACTGTTCGTGTCTAAGCTTCTATGACCTTCTGTGCCTTAGCAATGGCAATAACTCTGTATAGTTCACAGTTAGTACCAGATTAAAATAATGCATATTGACTCACAGAACAGATCTCAGTTCTGTGTTTGTCTGATAGAAGACAGAGAAGATTTTACCGCACTGATATAAGTCATGTTGTTGTCTTTCCAAACTAAAAATGAATTATAATAAGAAAGAAATGAATCAGAGGTTGTTCTGGGAATAAAACAAACATTTGTTGAATCATCAGTAATACCACCACATCCAATTCAACTCTGTGAGAGTTACGGGGAGAAAATCTAAATATATGCTCTCTGCCAACAAAATCAACATGTTCTCCACTGTTGCTGAATCCACATGAGGCTGTTGGATGACGTCACGTGTTTTCTGTTCCTGTCTGCAGGGGGAACATGTTTATGCTCACACAGTGTATATTGATCAGACTAAAAGTCGGGGGAACATGACATCTCAGTTGGTAATTTTCAGAGAAAACCTCCTATCCATATTCATATAGACCTGCATATGGAAAAACAATATGCAGTAAATAAAATGGCTGTGAGGGAGCCAGAGCAATTGCACTGGTGGGCATAACCTCCCTGATGCTTAACCTTGAATGTGGATCCCACACTCCTGTGCAGTTCATTGCGGTGTGTGGAAAGCCAGGGATGCTTTAAGGACTCCACGATTGGCCGTTTCCACAGTGCTTGAGATTTCAGGCAAACACTTCAGTGAAAACATGATGCAGCCCTCACGGTGGAGGGAGCAATCGATGGATGGATGAAATGCTTTCATCCTGGATTCCTTGCACTCACAGAGGAGGAAGTTAAAGAGAATAACACAGTGCAGGCGCATACTGAATTTTCCAAGTGAAAATAAACCCCTTAAAATTCACACAGGGGTTCGCTGGATCTCAACAATCCCCACCTCCACTGCTAAGAAAACACATTAGTGTCGCCAATCTGTTATTGTCTCAAAGCTCAAATCCACACATGAAGTTGAGATCTGCAGAGGAGGAACACAAGTGTATCTGACAGGTTATAAGACTCGAGCAGAGCCAGTTACAGTCATTAAAAACTGTGCTGATGCAGCAAAGATTGAGCACTGGGACAAATAAGGCCCCATCACCACAAACTGTAATTTTATGGCTATTACAGGAAATGAGGAGGAGAACTATGTGAGATTTCTGCCATGAAGGTGAGCCAAAGAAAATCACTGAGCAATCTCAACAGAGGATTTTAATCCCCTTGTATTCATATTGAAATTGAGATGGTGTTTAAAAGAATGAAGAATCCACAGTAAGTTGAGTATTTTTACTTGAGCATTATGTACAGTTATGCTGCTCTGCAAACAGATTTTTTAAGGGCAGTGGGGTAATATAAACCTGACTCATCCTCAGGGTTTAGAGCTAAAAAGAAGGGGGTATGTCCTCTTCATGACAGACAAGAGAAAAATCTCCCCTCTCACTCACAGAAGCCGCCTCAACTCAGATCTGCTTCAGACCACGTAACAGGGGTGACTATTGTGATTCTGCACGCATACCATCACCCCCTCACCCCAGCAGTGCAGCTCCGCTCCGAGCACACACCACTTAGACAGACACCAGAGTTTCAAAGGCATTTCATTGAGCTGCTGCGGCTACTTACTTCCACCGCTAAATACTACCGGGGAATCTCAAGACTCTGCTGTGGTCACTGAAAATTATCTGTGGTGGGAAATCTGTGAGGGGAAAGAGCATGGAGAGAAGAAGAGGAAGAAAAAGAAAGACCCTCAAAAAAAAAAAATAATTAAAGTTGTGCAAGTCTTTGGAAACAAAAATCAGTGCAGTCAAGGAAAAATGCATTTCTTTTCGATTGTTGCAATTACCTCTGGCTGAGGAGAAATTTGAGTGCATTGTAGAAGATGGATTAGTCACTGCTTTGACATGTTAACACAGTTAACTGACACAGTTAACTTTCAAAAATATGCAGAAACACAGCTTAAAAAAATAATCTGTCCCACTGCACAGGATACTGAAAAGATACCAGGTTTAAACATTTACACTTTTGCCTTTTTTGGGCTCAGTTTGTTACTTTTGGAAACCACTCAGTTGTGGCTGGCAAAAGAAAAAGAAAAGATGTCAATACGACCCAGTAAAAACATACTTTATTATTCTCCAACAACCCAGGAAACACACAGACACACACACACACACACACACACACACACACACTACTTTGGATTCCAAAGCAAACCTTAACCCTACCTTGACAGTAGTGACACAGCAGTTCCCTAAAGTTTATAAAGACTGGATGATGATTTAGGTACATGATGATTTCTCATGTTTCATTTTGAAGGAAAAAGAGTAATTTTTTGCAGATTTAAAAGAAAACCTGTGCCATGTGAAACAGTGGGTTTTGATGATGCTGTATGTTTTGGGACTGTCTGGGTTATAAATTCATGCCACATTTCAAATCACAACAATCGTCAGAGTGCAACAGCAGAAAACAATGGTTAGTCTTATTTGAAAAACGCATGAATCATGGAATTATATGCAACGAAACACTTCAGAGACTGAAGACAAAGGCTGAACTCAAAGCTGATGCAGACTGAGGAGCCCCACTTTGTGTGCTGGTTTGTAAAGTCTGGGCTCATGCATGTCTCACAACTTGCTGTGCCCCGACACCGCATTAATTACAGATCACAGCCTTGCCACCAACCATCACACTACACAGTGAGAGAAGATGATAAACACAAACTGCCAAGTGGTTCTTTGACTGGTGCTCGTGTGGGAATCGAGGGTACAGCTCTGAAGACGAGTCACTAAATGGCCCCATCCACAAAGTGCTACCATGTGGAGGTCTGCGGCGCCATTTACAACCAAATGTTTCTTTGTTCAGTTTCAGTGGAGCTGCAACAGTGCAATTTCAAGGAGGACTGGAGGCGAGGACCCCAGTGGGCAGCTTGTTTAAAGAACCAGATGCACAGATGATCCATTCAGTCTAGATGAATATTTGGTTTAGTGAAGGGGAAGTTTCAAATTTGTTTTTCACAAAGGTAATGAATCTCTGAACAGTCTTGTTTAACATGGAGGAGGGCTGTTTTTTCGTCATTTTAATTTCCCCCATCATTACCTGTTCACCAGGTTCAACAGGCCTTAAATATCACATTGACCTGGTAAAGGCAGTGACGAGAAGCAACAGTGACTCTCGAAATATTGTACTAATCAGAGACAATTTGAAACCCATCAAAAATACATTGTGATGCATAGAGAGTCTAACAGAGGTGAAATGTAAGTCACGGCTGAGTGGCTGCTGTTATATTAACTTCTATTATGTGTGAGTGTGTAGGAATAACAATAGTGTGTTTGGATTGTGGACCTTGTGTTTGTTGTGAATAGCTGATCTGTTGTGCCACAGCTGCATCTGAGAGCGTCTTTGTGTTATTGGCTAAACAAGACTGTGCGAGATAAGCTCCTTTGCCGTGAGGGTTCGTCTCAACTAAACTGCAGCGTCATATTTTCTCAAGGTGGGGGTGTAAAATTATAAATTGTCAGCTCATATTTTTGTGTAGATTTATAGTAGTAGTTTGGTTTTCCCCCCCAAAACAACCAGTGTAGCAACTGCACAGGTGTTAGCTGTAGTTAGCTTGAATTATATGAATAAGCACACAAGTTGCCACATTTGCTACTCACAGGGAGGAGTCTAAATCTGGATTCTCACAGCCTTGGGTGAATTTGCACCAGTATGTGTCAAATTCTGTTTTTCATTGACTTTAGAACAATTGCCCCTAAAATTCAGTATGAGTTCAATATGTACTTCTGCTGTACATTTATTAATCTCAGCAACAACCCATGTCTTCAGAAACAAAAACTGTGATCTGGTTCTACTGAAATCACTGTGGAGAGCTTTCATGGGATTTTGGGGTTGGGTTTTTTTTTTCAAAGCCCCATATTTTACATTTTTTCAGTGTTTTATTTGAAGTGTTAATATCCATAAGAAGAGATATTTGTGGTTTTAAAACCATTTCATTGTAGTTTTACTTCTCCTCTCTCAGGCTTCTTTCTGGAGCTCTAGTTAACAACATGTCAGTGAGCCAATCAGAAGGGAGATCTGAGCCTCGTTTCTGATTGACTGACTGTTTTTTGTGTTATCGAATGAAAACATAGTAGATTTCAGGCAAACACTCATACAACACTCCTGCAAGATTGGACAGTGTGTCCAGGTTGGTTGAGGTTGGGGCATGGCTGAGAGTGGTGACTGCTTCATTGTGACATCACACAGTTACAGAAGTCCTGACGGTTCGTTTTGAGGCACAATTTCTGTATATGGTCAGTGTGCACTTCTCTGTGTACACTGAACACTCTGATACTTTCACAGTATTCATATCGAGCCTAGACCTGCTTCATAATCAAAAAAATACACGGAAGTCTCACTCACAATATGGGACGTAAATTTTTTTTTTACCTCCATTGTTTTGGGTTAGGAACAGTAATTTTGACAAGACACCTCAAAACCTGCACAATAAAACCAACACTATCTTCTTGGAAAGCTACCAGTAGGAGCAAGTGAGGATGTTTTTGTGCTTTCTGTGAACTGACCCTTTAGAAATCCCCACTACACCCCTCTGTTTTATGACTGAAAGGACCATTGACTTTCAGAGTGAACCTGGCTGATTAATCTTAACAACAGAGCGACAGATAGAGAAGCTACAGTATGTTCCAGTCAGGCTCTCTCGCTCACTGTCTACTGATCTCTTTCAAGCAACTTGATTGCTCCTCCCGGATTATCTGGTGGATGCGCGACCACGTGCGCACGACTGTGTGAACCCGTGTGCGCAATGTGCATGCAAGTGTGTGTTTTAATTAAAGTTTGAGAAGGATCGGGGAAGGTTTAATTTAGCAAAGGCAGGGTGAAAAATTGTCTCGTTTTCTTGTCTTCATTTCTGTGTCGTTTCTTATCTTCCTTTGAGCTCGGTCACTGCACAGGTTATCTCCAAATTACCAACAGAACTCATTTATTCTTCAATTGAATTAGGTGCTGGAGAGAAGGCCTGCACAACCATTTCTCCTTTATAAAACAACCCACCAACAGCGGCTATCCACAGCTACAATGATTAGACCACAGCATGACCTGGATCAAACACCTCAATCAGACACCGCTGCTTGTTCTCACTTTCTCTCACTTTGTCTTTCTAACAAGTCTCTCTTTTCTCTGTCCCTCTCCTCCAATCGTGACAAGAAAGAAATCAGATTTTTGAAGACCATATTCCAGGTCAAAAATACACACTTTAGCAGATATTTTTCACGAGCAAAACCCAGCTGCAGCAGCCATGTGAAATTTACCCAAACACATTTTAATTAGTTTTTTCTCTCATTCTTCTGATGTCTTTATAGAAACAATAGGATGTGTTTTGAGAACCGGTGACAAACAGCGAATGAAAAATGACACAATTCATGCTGCAAAATGTAATTATGTCTTCAAAACTGTCAACAAAATAATTTGAGAGTTTAAAAAGACAGCACTGTGACAACAAACTTTACACTGAACTAAGCAAAGAACGGAAAATCTAGCTTTTTATTTCCATAGCAGCATCAAACCACAACTTCACACCTGCAATTTAGGAAAATGAACAAAACTTAACAAAATATTGTAGCAGCTGTGCCGTTCACTTTTCTTTCCATTTGCATCAGGCCGTAGATTTTCATACATATTACAGCTATTTTTCATCCTGACTGCACATCTTAACGTGACCAATCCAACTAGTGCGACGACCTGGGCAGGAGATTTATGTTCTAGAGGGAGAGACTTATCCTCAACCGCATCAAAGGTGATCAATCATTGATATTCCTGTAAAACCATGACAGTATGATGGAATCGTGTTTGTACCGTCTCGCAAAACAAAGTTGAAGGTTCATTCCCCTCCACAGTGTTTCCTACCTCATACTCACACAAGCAACACAGCTTCATATCAAAGTTTGTATCTGTTCACATTCAAACACGTTGAAGGATCCAGGACAGCTGCAATAGATTTCTGTTCGTTCAGACAAAGTCTGAGAGGCACTGTGAGCAGAGAGCTAAGGTAAAATCTTTTCTCAAGGCCTTTTTGTTTGAGGTTTTGAGGTTTCATATTTTCAATGTGATACTTAACTGAGGAGTAAAGAGAATCATGCGAAAGGAATTTGAAACCATTACATGTCCAGTGGATGAATTTGCAGTACTTGGAGGAGAAACAGGGACTAAATGCAACCAAACAAACAGTAAAAGAGAAAACAGAGGCTGGATGTTGAATAGAACAGCAGGCGGTCAGACCAGGTGAATTCTCCCCAGTGACCCTCCACTCCTGCGGGTACAGTGTCCAACTGGTGCATTAGCTGTGTTGATCTCATCTGGATGTAGTTATCTGCTTGCTTTTACTCACTACAGCTGTGAGCCTGTACCATCATGTACATTCAGCTTAGCCTAGCTCTCTGGGGGTTATTTGGCTTCCTGGTTAACCGGTATCACAAAGCTGGTTAACAACTGTTGACTGGACAAACTTGAAGAATATGTGACGCACTGCACATAAAATAGCTACAAGTACTGTCAGACTGTTTCTGCTGCCAGGGCAGAGAGGAGAGGGGAGAGGGGGAGAAAGTAGTTCATGTCTGATGAGGTCTGTCTGACAGAAATGTTGTATTTGTAATCATGGAAAGTATTTAACAGTGTGTGGATTATTTTTTCTAATAAAAGACAAGAGAGGGTTTAGTTTGTAGTTCCAAGCAATCACCACAGAGTCTCCTCATGTTATCCTGAGCTGCAGTGACTATAAGAATTAAAACTTGTGAAATGAAAGAATCTAAGATGCTGTAGTTGTAATGCACTGAAGTTTATTTTGTAACTGCATTTGTTAGGAGCTCTGGTTTAAATCCAGAGTGGACACAGTAAACAGCAAAACAATTCTACCTCTGTCAGGATCTTGTTGGAACAATGACTCATTTGTCCAGTGGTCTGATTGGTCAGTGTTGACATGGTTTTGCTCTGATCCCTCTTGAGACATCTCCCCTCCTGCGGAGTTAAAAATGATTTATTTCTTTGTTTGTTTGCTTATGAAAGTGTGTGTGTGTCCCTTTACATTTGACGTCATACTCGTCTACTTATCGGATGAAATGTTTTCTATCTCTGCATATTCACGCACAGCGAGCGAGCCAGCGCAGCTGTAACTGATTCGTGTTAATTGGGCAATATCTTGTGCGAACTGACCCTTTTCCATGTGATATTTGCCTCAGGAATAAACAATAGTGTGAAGAGAGCAGTAGATATGCTGTCAGTGAGAATTCAGTGAACATAGTTTTTTTTCTAGTTGTGAAGAAAAAGAAACCAACCAAACAAACAAACAAACAGTGGAAGCTCAGAGAGAAAGAGTCCAACCAGGTGAGATCACTTTTCCTTGACAAGCCTCGCCTCCACCTCCAGCTGCCTGTAGGTCCTGTAAATGAGTTAGCTGCTGTTGTTTTTTTTCCTTTCTTTACACATTTTATGGGATATGTAAGTAACATTGAAAATCAGGAGCAGGTGATATTACACTCTGGTAGGCCGCTACGCGATGAAAATAGATTCTTTAGCTGCTGTTTCAAGCTGTACAGGCCAACATCAAGCTAATATTGTTAATACCAGGATTAAATGTTAATCACGTTTTTTCTTGGCTGCTAGAGGGTGTAGGAAGTCCCTGTCGTTTCGAGCCAGTGAATTAGCTGTGTTTCTGGCCACCTGATGAATATAAATCCCATTTCCTTACATCATTTAGGTCTGTTTTGGTCTGCACCAACCTCTGAGGAAAGTATCTCCTGTCTTCTGCATCTTTAGAGACGTCCTTTTTAACACTTTAGTTGCTACATTTTTGACATTTTCCCACATATTTTTGCCTGTCTGCTGCTTGGTGCTGGGCAGGTAGATTGCAGTGTGTTTATTAGGGATATTTTTCTGAAAACAGCTACCTTCTGCTGCAGGAAGGGCTGCTGCAGTGTGAGAGAACTAGACGGGGGATTTGAAGGCTGTAAATAAAACCACTGAGATAAAAGAGTCTAAAAAGTATTGTGGTGTTGATATTGAAACACTGGGAGATAACCATCCATGGGTTTGTCAGTTGAAGCAATCCTTTTCACATTATTCAATTCATTCATTGCCAATATAAAGAATATTAGTTCCTCTTCTTCCCATATAATTATAATATTAGTGGCGCTTTAATGTAACTTTGCATGTTAGCCAGAAAAAATGGTGGTTCTCTGGCACCGCCCACTGTGGTTAGCCCAGCCAATAAGATTGTTTGTGCCCTGTGAGAAATGTTTATATAATTAAAACCCCACTTGGCTTGTGGTTCTGTATACAGCATATATTGCTTTATAAATATTGCTTTAGATTTATTCCTACAGTATCTATTGCCTGAGAGACCTCTTGTCTTTGATGGTTGCCTCTCTCCCTCCCTCTCCCCTCTCCCTCTGCTCCTACATCTGCTTTCATTTTTCTCAGTGTGTATGACAAACAGCTAAGAAATTCCAAACTGTGGTTGTCCTAAGCCAGCAGCCCCTCCTCCAGCTTTCTCTTGGCAGGATGGCTCGTGTCTCACATTTAATCATGAGTGCTTTGCCAGGCAGCTGGGCCTGAGGGAGATTCAGTTGGGGAACAGCAGAAACCTGATCTGGAGAGGCAGGGAGCGTACAGTTAAACCTCTCCATAAAGACCCAGGAGCCAGGACATAACAACACCATTGTGATAGTTTTACCAGAAAAACAGCAGTGTCTCACTTGTCTCTGGTCAGTGGCATCAAATTAGAAGAAAGTGGCAGAAAAACACAAAAAAGTTTAGAAAAGCATCAGGAGCACTTTTAATGGCAAATTAACTGAACAGATGGAAAAGGGAAGCGTCACCCTCATTGCATGCTGTCCCCTCATTTTTTTTCCATAAAGAATATGACTCTCGTCTGCTGAATGAAAATACAAACATTTCCAAGACATGTGTGAGCTATTAGGCTGACCAAAAATAGAGCTCCACCAGTGGCCAGCCCGACATCACAGCCCCAACATTGTCATTCACATCCATCCTGTATAATTGCATCGTCAAAGAGAATGCTTTAAGGGAACAGATAATTGAGTGGCACATGAACCATATCATTTCTGCAGAGTCTCTTGAGGGCATCGGCAGTGACGAACTCTTTATCTCGCAAGTCTCAAAGGAGAACCTTTTCCTTTACTCTCACTCTGCCTCCAAGAGAAGGGCATAATAATGGTGGCCACCAATCTTCCTCCTTTTAGCCCATCAGGTATTTCTGTCCAACTGTAGAAAAGCATGGCAGCAATGTCTGTGATGTCAACCACAGATTGATGAAGAAATGTTTTGAAGGTTCAATTTCCCCCTACACTGACATCTCAGCAGTGGCTACAGCAAGTGGAAAATCCAAATTTGTTCAAAGCAGACAAAGCCAAAGAGGGGCTCAGGTAAGACGCACAAACAGCTGACTGTGGTTTGCAGAGAGCCCTTCCAATCATGTAAACACGCATAAAAGCATATTTATTTTCAAGCCTCAGCTTCTCTTTAATAGAGGCAATAGTCAACTACCCTTATCTGAACTTTGACTAGAAATCAATGGTGTCAGTATTGGAAAAACTGCATTATAAGCACTTCCATTTGCCTCTGTCCCTCAAGTTTGAGTTTCAGCCCAGTATCCGAGGAATTACATTCATATGGAATGAGTCATGACTCACATCCAGTCCGTGCAGTGTGGATGAGCTCCTAGTGAGTCAGACATTCATGAGGGGGATTCAAGTTCATGTCTTGTCACAGACCTGCAACCTTTAAAGTAGCTATAATCAATGTATTTATAGGAGCAGTGGATCACATTACTACATGTAGGTGAAAGGGGTCACTTGTCATGATGAAGCAACAGGAAATTAACTCCATGGAGCGTGTCAGCGACAGTTTTGCTTTCACACGGCTTTATTGTTGTGGTTCGCTCTCGGTGGTGTCATAGAGTCGCTTTCAGCTGTTTTCAGCTAAAAAGCTCCAAGAACCCACTGTCCACAGCCTGCTCAGCACCAAACAACACACGCACACACAAGGTGACAAAGAGAATTTACGGTCATCAGGTGAACAGAAACATAAATCCAAATAAAGATAACAAAACAATACTATAACTGCTGAATGTTAAATAACTTTTTGCTAACAGGTTTGCCATATCACTGTTATAAAGTTATACTGTAAGGTTATATGGTTTAATAGGATTCTCAACTTAGCTGGCTGGTGTTTCAACACAGTTTGAAAGTCTTGCAAGGAAATTTATGACATTGACATTTACAGCATGTAACCAAAGGAAGTTTTACAGAGGAAAGGTAAGTCAAATGTCCTCAATTTCTAATAGTGATTAAGACCGTGTCAGGGACGCAGGTACCCTGTTGATTTGGCAAAAATCACAAATATATTCAGAAGAAGAACCTTTTCTTTATTTTATAATTTTATCTGACTGTGGAGTCAAATACACAGTTTTTTGCAGTTTCAACCTTTCTGTTACTATTTTTCAAACCCAGTCCACCCTGTCATCTGGAGTACAACTATTCAAATCAGGCTTTGTCCAGTGAAATTAATAACCGCGGCTGGGTTCCAATGTTTGCCTGTCATGACTCATTAGAGACGTCTGTAGTAAGCATGTCATTACCCACTCCTACACCACACAGCTGACAAAACTGTTCCACAGGAGACCTCAGAGCAGACACTGAGTGGGAGCCATGTTGGCCCGGGCTGGCAGGGGGTGGGAACACCATGTTATTTCTTTAACTTTGACTCAGAGACAATCGAAAGTCACACCAAAGTAAGACTGGAGCCACAGCCATATTTGAATGCCAGCCTAACAAGCGCTGTAGCACCAGGAGACACAGTCTGCCGTCATTATGAGGGACCTGGATAATTATGGTGCAATGTGAAAACCACCAGGCAGAGAAATCCACTAGAATTTCAATAGAAAGAAAACCTGAGAAAAAGATACAAACATGTGGTTGATCAAAGAAATATCTGAGAGAAAAAAAATGTAGCGTGAAGTATCATTAACTTCATTTGAGAAAGCTGATTAATTCACAGAGCATAAATGCCTGTTTCTGATATATTCTGTAAAGTGCTACTCGAAGTGTTTGTCACTGGCATCCCAAGGGCCACATGATACTGAAACATCTCTTTTAAAGACATATTTACAAAGGAAAACATTATGTAACTACTCGTACACCATCAAATCTGAAAAAATGACAATGAGCCTCTCTCAAGAGTGACTCTCAAGACAAGATTTTGCATGAAGTGCCACAAAAACAGGTGTTCAGAGACACCTGAAAAGGAAGATTGTTCAGATAAGAGGAGAGTAATTCACAGAGTTCCTTCTTGTGTTTGTGTTGCTCTGGGCATTTGCAAGTTTTAGTGATAAACAATTCTATACGAGTGTCTGAAAAGGCACCGTTAGCTCCGCTGGGTCCCCAAAAAATGTTGCAAATGCTGAGAAGTGCTGATAAACAAGCTTTGACATCAGTGTGGTATTCAGAGAAATGGTTTAGGGGCTCACTAACCTCAGGGCTCGTCGGAATAATCTTTTTTTTTTTTTCTTAACCCAAAACAAACATGCATTATTCCCTAAGTCCTCCACCGCAGAAATGATGCACACAGTCAGAATTTCAGCTGGATCCTTGTTTTGTCTCTGGTTCCCCTCCATCCACGGCTCTCTAAACAGAGCTTACACTTTGTTTATCCTTTGCCTGGGAGTTCGAGCCTGAAGAACACAGGCATTGACTGACAATGCCAGCAAATTAAGACTTACAAACTACTCCTTCCCCTGTTAACTCTGCACTCTTGCAAACAAGAGGTAAATGTGCTCACAACAGCTTAGCACAGCCCCTCTCATCGATCAGCCGCAGCATCAGGCAAAATGGACAAATACAAATCAACACCTGTCTTGTTTTGTCTTTTTCTTCCAGCCTGCTGACACTCAACTCAAATCCACCAACATTTGGTTGCTTTGTAGGAAAAGATTGCTCAATTTTCAACCATGTGTAATGTAACAAACTTATTCAAAAACCTTAAACAATCAAAAAGGTTATTGTGCGTTTTTTTTTTAAATGAAAAAAAGTCAATTATAAAAAGAGTTTTTTAAATTGTTTTTATTATAATTATTTTATTTATTATTATCATTTTCCTGAAAATGCCAAATAAGCAGCTCCTCTTGTTTTGTAGGAATCGCTGTACCAGAACATGATCCGTGGAGAATAATCATGAGAGAATATTGATGTAATTCAAATTCTGTCAGAGCCGAGGCACCGTCCAATGGGGTCACCTCATCTTGACATATAAACTGGTGAAATCATTATGAAGCGCAAGCCCCTCGTTTTTCACCGCGGCTCTTTCATGTCAGATTATAATGTACCCTGCAAAGTTTCAATACCGTTGTAGCATCTGCTTTTTGCAGCAAGTCATGAATTCAATAGAGAAAGGTCCCTCGCTAACACAATAGATCACCTGATTGATGGCCACTCCTGAAAGAACTGCCAGAACAAAACAAGACCCTCTACTCCAATTCCCTCAGAGGCGATGAGTTTTGTCGTGTGTCAAAATGAACAAAAAAGAGGAGAGGCTGATTCATTCTGCCCTGAAAATAGACGACGGGAGAGGAGCGCTACAACACGCACAGCAGCTCGGCCCCACAAAAATAAAAGACATCACCAGACCGATGAACAGGCACTTAATTACAAGGAACACAAAATCACATCAAGCTCCTCCTCAGTGAAGTTGCTCACAAAGACTGTGAGAGCTGTCGTCATTAAAGTGGCCACATCAGCTCTGCTACAAGTCTCTGTCATCAGATCAATAATAGCATATGATTATAGAGTGCAGACACAATAACAACACGACTAAATGTACAAAATTACGCAATCGAATACAATAGCACTGTAACAAATAGTCCCTACACTATGAGGAGCTCATTAGGTTCCATTTTGTTGGGGCTGTATAGACAGACATGGATTCAGCTGCTTTCAGTTCTTTTTCTCGGTTAAGTTTTGTATATGTTCAATCAATAAGGCCTTTTTTTTTTGTTTTGATCAGCTCCCTGTAAGATCATTATGATTTTGGTGCCAATAAATGTAATCAAATAAAGAGTTGGCATGTCTTTTATTTTTCACAATATTTGGACACTTACAGTGCCATGTTTTGTAATAGCAAATACATCTCCCTGCTTGAAAATCCCTTTTCCATGAATGTCTGTTCACTCCCAACCATCACTAATACCTTGGACAAGAGCCACTGGTGAAACTGTTGTGACTTTCCTGAAATGATGCCAAGGCCAGAATTCATTTCATAACCAAAACCTGGAATAATCTGTTCCAAAAAACTGAATGGACTTCCATGTCGGATAGAAAGTTTGTCTCTGAAATGGTATCTAAGAAATGTGTGAATGCTTTTTCTTTCCTTTTGTCATTTTTCAGGTTTTTTTTTTGTCATCTCTCTTGTGGAGCTTTTCTTTGTTAGCCCTGCAGATATTTTCAGGCTGCCCTGCAGCTCTGTTCATGAGCTGTCGCTGCAGTTTGTTGTCATTATTTTTGTAAACCAAATAAAGCAGCATTATTTTTATTTTAATTAAAGCATGCCACCCAGGCTTTAATAAATATACATTTCACAAGCTCCTGTTTGAAACAAGTGTTGAAGACTAAATAAGCTGCTCTGTGGTGAGGTGAATAATTAATACATACATTTGGGACTTCTCTCATCTCACATTTGATTACTTGACTTTCTGCAGAACATGACTAAAACCAGTCCTGCAGCCACTCCAGTGCTGCTGTCACATTGCTCATCCTGGTGATGCTGGTACTCTTAACACTCTGGTTAATTGACCTTTGGGTTGCTCAAGGATAAGCAGCTCAATGATGAAGCTAACTGGTTGAATTGTTTGACATTTGGGCCAGTGAAAAGCTTGTGAAGTAACAAAGTACACAGGTATGAGGATAGGTGCGACCTCTGCCAATCAAAGACAGACAACGTGTCAAAACACAAGGAGTTTCAGTGCGAGTCAAACAGCTCCGGGCCCTTCTGTGGTTCTCTGAAAAGAACACATCAGTTCTTAAAATCCCTTTAGTTTGTTGCCTCAATAATACCAATCCCTCTGAGGAAAAAGGTGACAATAAGCAGATCTTCTTTTTAATTTAACAACTTCTTATTAGAATTTCTCATTTCATTATGACAACTACTGTAGTTGAGATCTGTGGATATAAAGATAGAACATGAAAACACTAATACCACTTCTTTAGCGCTACAGCATATAACACAATAGCATTTCACCATGTTTAACAATTTAATGAACCCCAGACTTTTCACTCTAACATCACTCCCAAGTGCTGAAACTCCATTTAACCACAACAAATGAAACGTAACTCCATCTTCCAACATCGCACTGCACCATATTTACAGCTGCACTGGAGGGCTTAGTTTTCATGTATCAGTGTCTATGTACAGCTGATGCACCGCTATATATCGTATCATGTGCTTGGTGCCTGTGGGGATGAATAAAGTTTATTAAACTCAGCTGTTTTTCTCTCATTGCAGGGAGTTGTCGTCTATAAGCTGTATCATCTTGTTTTTCCTGTGCATCTCATATAATGTCAGCGGGCTGGCAGACCTTGAAAATAAATAATTGGTGTAAAGCAAAAGGATAAGGAGAATGTGATATTGAAAAGTGTTGTACTGATTAAACAAAGGGAGATATAACATGTTACTCTCAGAGCTTTAGACGCTGGTGGGATTTTGTGACGTTTGGATGGAGCCACTTCCCCCGGGTTCCAGTCTTTGTACTAGGGGTGTCACGATACACTAGTATGTACAATAACCATGATATTTAGAAAGTGAAATATTGATATTGTGTTAATAGTACACATAGGATAATATCCAAATGGCATTTTGTCCGTTTATCCACTGTGCATTTGTACAGTTATGGTTACAGACTCTCTCTCCACCTCCCTCGTATTTAACTGTAATTCATTTGCTGAAAAAATCCCACTATAAACAAAGTTAAAGATGCATTAGACTGATAGCATTATTGTCACCATTATTATTTACATTTTCTATAGATATCACACTAATGTTGTCTTATGAATTCTTTTAGCCTGCATAATTGTCTAGTGAAAACCCGGTATTGTGACAGTCCTACTTCATCCCAAGCTAAGCTAACCAGTTGCTAGCAATAGTCCTATATTTACTGTACAGTCATGAGAGTGGTATCAATCAAACTCTGGAGTAGAAAGCATATAAACATATTTCCCAAATTGTCAAACCAATCCTCTATGATTACGTTTTATGTGATTGTCCATGTTCTGTGTGTAACAGCACTTGGCCCCTTCAGATACACCCTGGTCATCGTTCATTCATATGACTGTGACTGTGAAAAAAAATAAAAAAAAATCAAGGCCAGATGAATTGTGTTTCAGCATGCTTCTCATACACTGCAGCCAGCTAATAAATGTGTTTTGTTGGAGCTGTATTTTTCTTTCCTTTTTGTTTTTTCAATGGCATGATCACATGCAGTGCTACAGTTTGAGGCCGCAGGGCCACTCACAAGAAAACGTACATCAACTCTGTCATTGACATGATAGAAAAAAGCACACAGTTATGTACTGGTTACACTAAAACCTCTTTCCTGGCCACAAATACTTTGTATTTACAGTACTTCGTTCATCCTTGTCTCCCAAAGAATGTCATCTTTTTTATTAAAACCAAAAACAAAAAAACAGGACAAATAAAATTCATCTGACACAGTTGGCACTAGCATGAAGCAACCGGATCCCCTGAATGTGAGTTAAGCCTTGTGGACGAGCTTTTTAATTCGAGGTTTAAAGTGGAGCTTTGTTTTCTTGTGTTTTTTCTTGTCAAGAGCCACATTATTCCAAGTTAGTCATGAAGCAATCAGCCAGGCTCCACTTGCCACTGCTGAATACCTTCTCTTCAAACAGGAAGCTTTTACCCCACAATGCTATTCATTAGAAGAAAGGAAACCCTCTTAAATAAACATTAGTGTATCACATTTCCCTTTGACAGGATTCCTCATGGCAGGAAGTCCTTCTGCCGATACCTGTGTGTGTAGAGTGACTCATTCCTTTTTTTTGTCCTGCTTCAAGAAGAAGCTGTCAGAGCCCCAAGATGTAAGCGAAAGCATAAAATGCTCCAAACATTATTCTCCTGAGAAGTTACAGTGTCACAGATGTACGTAATGAAACTGGCGGAAAACAAATCCCTAAATTTAAATGAGTCGACTTTATGGCAACAAATTCAAACCTTAAGCGTCCTGACTGTCTAAAAATGTTCATGTCATGTCAAAAGTGCAACAGCAATGAAAATGATTGATGATTAAGTACACAGAGAGTGGTTAATGCAAAGTAAACACCTCAGGTGTAGATTCCAAGTCATGAATAAAGATCAACAAGTAGTAACAGTACAGGGGAATGCCTCTGAAGCTCATGGCCTCTGCCAATTTGTGACAAAGCTCTTTAGAAAAAGGCCCAAGTGATTATCAGCCTCTTTGCCTTCATCATCTTCAGGGAGAAACACACATAAATAAACATGTCATCAGTCATAGTGAGCATTAAATTATGTTAATGCATTTCCAACTTTGATTAGCAAATAAAAGCTCAAACAAAAATATTTCAAAATCTCATGGCACATCAACCAGAAAACATAAATTTACTCAAGTACAGTAAATGCCTGGTGATTATTCATGTTCCCTAAAAATACTCCTCCTTCCAAAAGCCAAACTGCTTCCTGATACACCAGCAAAACTCCTGCAACATGCATAATTAAGTCAGAGGCTGATGATAAAAAATCATGACTCCTTCAAAGGCCAATGACAGAAACTCATAGTTATCCCCTTCTGTGACAGAAGTGTATGTTCACGCTCTGTGATCACACAGTGTTTCTGACAGTATCATATAAGGTTTTATTTGCAAATATATTTTTTATGATCTTGCAGATTCTGCAGTTAAAAGGTTTGTCCAGTTTAAAGCCAATATTCATTCAGACTGTGTGTTTGTTTTTCAGTTTCATGGCAAGTAAGGCAGTGGAAGCACTATCTGTCGAGATAACATAGAGAGTGCTGGAGTCACACACGGGGCACTGAAGGCTCAGTCCCCAGAGTCAGGGAAAAGGCACTTGTTGCCTCTGACCTGCTCTCTATCAACAAAGTTGTGATATCGACTAACCACACACAGATTACAGACCCCATGGACCACACACACCAGGCGAGAAGAAAGAGACCTGCATTGAGGCTAAGATCCAAACTGCTCATCTGCTGGTTAGCTTGCTAGCTAACTTTTATTTTATAAACAACACTGGCCTTTGGATAAATTCTGGTTGTGTACCAGTTGTCTTGGCTTCTCAACACTGCAGCCAACTCTTAGTTCATACAAGTTGCTGACAGCTGTGGAATCTAAGTTGTGTCTGTTTGGGAAAAACTAGCATGGATGAATTTTGGCATTGTAATGGTGGTGTATACATGTGAAGTATGTAAAGCCATTCAATAATAATTTAAGGTTTCACTTTTTACTGACACTTTTCAACAAAGCACATGACTTTAACGCACTTCATGTCCCAGCTTGCACCAATACTCGACACTGGTTCTTTCTACTGTGACAGCAGGGTTGCAGACACACAACTGATGCAAAGCTTTTTTGAGAATTGAAAATGCTGATACACAGTCTTCCATGTGTTTATAACCCAGTTAACAAAAACATCAAGGCTAACAAAAATGTAGCATAATACTGAGATCAGGAGAAAAAGGATGACGTGCAGAAAAGGGCCAAGGGTCGAACTCGAACCCTGTGTGCCACCAGGGTGCTGTGCTACTTATCTGTAGAAGGCAACCAGAGTTGTATTTTCTCACAGCACACAGAGCTCAACAGTCTACTGCTCATTGATAAACTTCTCCAGTTCATTTGTAGGCTATAACTGGTTTGGTTTGACTTGACATTACATCATTCACAGCATTTTGAGGACATAGTTTATAAATGAAATGCTGGTATTAAAATGTGGGACAAATTATAAATATTGAATAAATACGGGATGCAGCATTTTATTTTCAAATACAGGACGATCCTGTATTATCCAGGACAAGTGGCAATCGTGCATAACAGTGATGTTTTTCTGCATTAGCCCTGCATTGGTATTTCCCAAACTCAACCGGGTCTTAAAATTGTAATGAGTTGTTTCTGTGATGGTCATGTGGGTTGATTTGGGAGATATGGATAAGTTAGCTATTTTGACATTTACATGTGAGGACATGTTTCACCAAGAGTAAGTGATACATGTTAGCGCACTGTGGGACAGCTCTAGGGATATCTGAGCAAACATAATAACATAAAAAATTTGGTGATCTGATCACTTGGTTTATTATTATTATTATGGTGTTTTATGTAGAAATCCATCTTTCCTTTCTTCTTCTTGTGTTTCAAACACCTGAAATTAGATTCTGTCCTGAGGCTTGTTTCCTCAAATGGAGAGTTAAATACCACTGACACACTCACAGAACAAAGCAATATTGGTTCTGCTGATGTGGGCTCAGTGACTGACCTCAGGTTTGGGTATTGAAACCTGCTGCTTGAGCAAGCCAATCCTCCTGAGGCAACTAATTGGTTGCAACTCGTCATGGCAACCAGCCACAAGATTTCAGGGGAATTAGTCCCGACTGGCTGTGCTGTGAGGATCAGTTAGTTTGTTTGCATTTTTGCATGGATCAGCTTTTCAAAGATGGACTTGCAAATTGCAGTATAATCTAATCAATGGCTGGCTCTGCATATGTATTTGTAGCAGATTAGGAGATTTATTTTTGTTAGCAGTCATTCTGAGCCTTCAAAGAACACAGTTAGGGGGTCAAAGCCCCCAAGTCCACAGCTACAGACTCTGAGACTTGGAGCGGTGTAAGATGTAGAACTTTGGACTCAATTAAATATTCTCTGATGACCTCTGGTGCCCAAAGATAATTGAGTGGTTAAGTCAGCCGCTGCTGCAGCTACCTGTGTGTGTCCCTCCTGGCGTATAATCAGATCCCACTGCTTCATTTTCTCTGCTGCCTCCACATCCCTGTCGGCCTGCCTCATTTCCTACTGTGGAGAAAAATGATCTATTCTAAAAAACTTTCCCTTTTTTTTTAACAACTAATCACATTTAAATTTTAATTGGCATATTCCAATTTTTTTTTTGGGGGGGGTCAAGCCTGCAGTGAGAAAGATTGTCTGTCAGAGGTGATGACAGTGGCAAGGAAAAGTGAGTGAACAATCCATTTATGTATAAACATATCCTAAAATGTGGTCCCATCATCCTCTAAGTTACAATAATAAACAAACACAATCTATTTAAGTAATGACACACAAGTCACTGTATTGTTCTTGTCCATATTGAAAACACCATTCAAATGTTCACAGTGTTGGTTAGAAAAAAGTGTGTGTTCCCTTGGTTAATGGCATCAACAAAAGCTAATTAGAGTGAGAAATTATCAAACCTGGAAACCAGTCGATGAAACCAGATTGGAGGTGCTGGTTGGAGTTGTCTGGTTTATTAAAAATAAAGGACTTTAACAATGCCTTAAACAGAGGATTAACAACCGTTGATTTGCATGAAGCTGCAAGGGATACAGAGTCATCTCACAGAATTTAGATATTCATCAGTCCACAGTCTGACAAGCTGTCTATAAATGGCGATGATTTAGTCCTGTGGCTACTCTCCCAAGAAGTGGGCGTCCAGCTAAGTTGACTCCAAAAGCAACAACGCAGAATGATCAGTAACGTCACAAAGAACCTCAGAGCAACAGCTAAAGGCTTCAAGGAATGACTGGAGCTTGTTAACATCTCTGTTTGTGAGTCTGTGACCTAATGTAAACCATGGTTGCATGGAGCACGGTGTCCTACCATGGATAGCTCAGAGGAAGCCACTGCTCTACATACAAAAAGCCTGCCGTGCCCCTGAAGTTTGCCAAAGAGCAGCTTGACTGTGCACCAAGACAATGACCCTAAACATCAAAGTAAATCTACTATAGAACGACTTCAAACAAAGAAAATCCACCTCCTGCAGTGACCCAGTCAGAGTCCAGACCTTAATCCAGCAGAGATGTTGTGAACTGACCTGAAGAGAGTCGTTCACACCAGACATCCTGAGAATATGTCTGAGCTGAAGCAGCTCTCGAGGAAGGACAGTCTAAAACTCTCCACAATGGTCTCAAACTAAAACACAAGGGTTCACTTGCTTTTTCCACCAGTGCTGTGGAGGTTTAATGAGGATTGTCATTGCTTGTGTGATTTTAGCTTAGGGGCACTGTGTTTGTCTACATTTGTGACTTAGATGAAGATCAGATGATATGTTATGCAAACACCACTGAGTGTTGTATTATAATAAAGAATACCAAACATATGAGTGAGGCTGATGTGTCTAGTTTTTTCTGTCTCTTTCATTTAGTTGATCATTTGTATTCTTTAGTTTAGTTGCTTTAGTTTTGATTAATCGCTCCATGTCATTGGTGGATATTCCTCCACAGCACCTAATTTAGTTTGGACAAAACAGGACACTTTCCCGTGAACTGGGCTGATGACACCGGTGTGTTTAGACATAAAAATCCTCCAGCATTATCAGTTATGAGTTGGAGACAGTCTCGCTGATGTGGCGACTGAACAGCACAGCCTCGGCCCGGTGGCTCTGCTGATGAGGATTGTTTCTGACAAAGGGTCATTGGCTCTGCATGACGACAGACATGGCTGTATGTGCTGATGGGCTGCCTCCTCTGGCACAGTTAGTCTAAATGTAGACTGGCACTGACACTAATGTACACTGATAAAGCTGTGAGAGTCAATAGTCAGGGAAGAGAGTGTGGGGGTGGGAGACACTGGATTCTTAATTTACCCCATTTGTCCCATTTGTCAGAGGCTGGAACTCGTGGTAACTGGGTTGATGAATCATTCTGAATGTGGATGGAGGAGCTCTCCCCCATATTCAGCGGGTTCAGCGATTCTTAACAGGTGAAGGTTCGTTTCATGGCGAGCTTAATGTCTGGGGACAAGGGAAATTTTAATTTCAACTGACATATTGATGCTGTGTGAGATTTGACTCATCCTGTGAGGCATTTGCTCTCCCAGTAAGAGCAGTGGGCTCATGCATGATAATCACCAAGGACATGGGCGAGATCTGAGTTTGGCCTGAGGACAGTTTTTCTTCATAGATGCATGTCAATACAGACTCTGCACTGACGTAATTGGTCCTTCTGTTGAAGAATGGAGGTATTGTTAATGTATAAAACGTGTAAATAATAAAGAGAGCTCTGGTGATGATGAGCATGTTGATGTTACTCTCTCCTGACAGCATCACTGTAGAGCCCATTAGCTGTGAATATGTCTGTTAACTAATAAAAAAAGCCAATAGGTAAACATAGCTTACCTTGACATTTCACTCCAATTATTTATAAGTGAAGAAAATTAATACATGTAGTATCCTGTCATAATAATCTGAATATCTTCACTCAGCAAACTTGGATAATAAAAATAAATCACCTCAGTAAAAAGTCGTTTGGGAATTCAGCTCACACAAACAGCTTCATTAAAAAAAAAAAAAAAAAAATGTGTGTGTGTGTGTGCGTGCAACTTTGGAAACCTAAATTCTGGCTTTGCAGCAAAAATTACCAAAAAAATGATGCCAGGAAATCTGTGTTTGTTCTTTATTATAACTGCTGCACAGGATGTATGCTGTGCACATATGCATTAACATCATGTGCACTAAATGTAGAAGGTGGAAGCATGTCCTTGAAATCTGTCTCTCTGTCCCTGCAGCCACACCCAGTCTCTGTGTAACTGAGGAATGTCCATCACAATCTGCCTCATTGCCCAGCTCCTTCAGGAATTCATATTCAAAGGGATTTTTTAATTTTAGGCCATGACACAACAAGACAAGCTGTCAACTGCCTTTGATGAACCATTTTTAAGCTGTTTTTTTTTTTTCTTACCACAAATGTGCACAGCCAAACACGAAAAATAGCTTCACACATTTTCTCAAAAAAATCTCTGGTCACACACATGAAAACTGTAACTGTGTAATTGTGTGTCTAAGGTCACTCAGGCACAGTGCAGAGAAAAGCACTGATAAACAAAGGGATGAAGGGTACGCACACTAACTCCCTCTCGGCCCCTCTTAAACCTCACTGACACACACGCACACAACTTCTCTGACGCTGGGTAAATGGTCGCAGGGACAGAGTATTCCCAGCAGGACTTTGTAGATGAGGGTTGTCAGCACTTTTCTCACCAGAGGGTTTAGGCCTTTCGTTCTGCTCTGGGATGGCTGAGTTTAATTGGAGAACGCTAATACGCAGCTGGATAGCAGAGCTGCTCATGCCATGACTGGCTCTGAAAATGGGAGGGCGTGAAAGGAGGGATGGTGTGTGTGTGTGTATGTATATATATGTGTGTGTCTCCAGCAGCTACTCCGGGCATCCCACAAGATGCCAGCAAATTTATTCATGGGATCCGAGCAGTTTGTTTATGAGCCGTCTCATTTACAAAATAATAGGCAATAATAATTTCAACAGATTGATCCTGGGTTAATCCAAATAATTGCCAATTCATTATGATTCCACATTTTCTGGAAATAGAATTGACTTGTTCCGTCCATCACTGGGTGCGTGTTCACTGCATGCCCAGTCGATCGGGTTATACGCCAAACGTGCTTTATCAAACAAAAGGCAAAACCCAGCAAACAAATGTCCGAGAATATTCTGCGCGATGGAAAAGTTAATTGGAAAACGTGTTCCTTATTTTGCTGCGTGACTGTGACATAATTAAAAGCTGAGGAGTGGTCTGAAGAATCAAATCGGTATAAATAACTGAGTGTCAGTGTGAGTCGACAGATGACAAAAGCTTGACCTGGGAACAAAGATCCTGGAGAGCAAGTTACATGCCATGGAAATCTGAGTGCATACTGGGTCAGAAGTTTCATTTTGCTATCTGGGATGAATTTTGGTGACTTATCTGTTTTTGATTGGTGGTTTATGACTGATTCGCAATTTTCTGGACCAGATATCAAAGGTCTGAGGATGTGTTCAGTTCTGACACATCTATTGTCTTTCTCTGTGTTTCTCAACTCTCCATAAAACTGCTTTTATTTGCTTTGAAATACGAATAATACATGTTGGTCAGGGGATACTGTTGAGCTACAGTTTTTTATTTTGCACATTGTATTACATGGTTAAAATTGTAATAAAGTTATAGCTAGTGTTTTCATTGCAGGAAAAATACTCAGACTCTATTGAATGTATTTTCTTAGTCCTCCTGTTGCAGACATCTCCCATAAAAACAATGAATGTTTGGTTTAAACTAAACACTGTAATAGCTATGGTGGTTTTGTTGACATGTAGGGCCGTGTATGGTTTTGAAGTCAGTAATTTAGTTCTGGTTTGTAGCGGGTTGGTTGTTATGCTGATGGTGTTGGTTACTGGCTGCAGCACAAAGAGAGAGAGGGTCATGTATGGTAAAGGGTAATGCCCAGTGGATCATCGTCTAAACACTGAAGACCTTTGTTTTAAGAGTCTTTGAGTTGTTATTTCAAATCTGGATCGCAGTTTCAAACCGCTTCAAATTTCCCAGGGTTGGTGCATCCCAGTGGAAACCATAGAGGTAAAACACCCCTGAGACCTGGGTTACGTCCCAGCAGCAGTGTCTTTGGTTTAGGAGGAGGAGGAGGAGGAGGAAGAGGATGATGCGCTTGCTTCGGTTCAGACAGTGAGCGTGGACGGCATGAACTTCCACATGCATTATGCTCTTCTGTGAAAAACGCTTCGCTGTCAGATGACAAGATGGAGCTACAGAGACTACATGAGAATCGGAAGCGCCATTATGAGGCGGTTTACCCAGAGAGGTTTGCGAGGACAGTGGTTCACATGAGGAAACAGGAAACAATTGGACAATCAGCTCATTGATTTTTCTGAGCTGTCTGCAGGCTCAGTGTGTCAGGTGTGCATACTGTAGCTGTAGTCACAATGTTTTTAATTTTTTTTTAATTTTTTATGTAAAGCACATACACAAGCATTGAAAGAGTTCCACGTGGATAGCAGATACCTAATCAGCCCTACATGAGCCAGGTGTCAGCGTTAGCGAGAAAAACAACACTTCTGATCTACCCATTCACAATAGTGTTCATTTCAGTGTGAGAATTCACTCGGCTCATTGTTGAGAGCGGTTTTAAGTGGATGGAAAGAAACAGCCTGAGCTCAGCCTGAGACGCGAATGTTCCTTTTCTTACTTCATTTCCCCGGTTTGGTCATGGCAGGAATACGTCTGCAAATTATGTGCCTTGTGTTTCGGATGGTGCTCCAAGTGAAACATGCGTCATCTTTAATCGCGCCACTCGTTGCCTCAGAGACAAAAAAAGTGGAGGAGACAAAAACAGCAAAATGAGAGTCAAAACTCAGAAAATTGGAGCGAGAAGATGACACAAGTCATCCCAGGACATCTTTGATCCGATGACCAATGGAAATAACCACGAGTGAAATGGGAAAACATCAGCGGCTGAAGTAAGCAGCCTCGTTCCTGGTAATTATCATGGAGCTATAGTTGTGCTTGGAGAGACATCAAGACTCAGAACAAAGTAGCAGTATGAAATAGCTGAGAGGATGATAATGTGTTTTAATGGTGAAACTCTTATATAAAAATAACTAAATATTAGTTTTGTGGCTCATCCAGCAAGACTTCCAAAACAAACCCACATTAGGAATCAGTTCACATATCTACTGTTGTGTTTGTTGGCATCATTTTTAAAGTTAAATGTATTTTATCCAATATTTTTCAATTTATTTTTCTGTTCCTGCTGTTGACCTCTTACAGGGTTAGGGTTAGAGATGAAAACTCTTCTCATGCTTCTTGCTAAACTGAAGCAGCATCACGTCTGGTCAGATCACATTACTGACTGTATTAAAGGGATAGTTTGGGTAATTTGACGTGGGCATGTGTGAGGTGGTTATGCAAAGTCAGTGTGTTACCTGCAGCAGATTCAGATCAGCGCGCTGCCAGTTAGCAGAGGCAGCAGGGAACACGGCACACTAGCAGAGCTGTGAAAAAATGTGTTTTAGACACTTTTAAAAGACGCCCACTGAAGCAATCCAATATCCGTTTGAAAGTTTGTTTCATTTAGAATATAATAGTAGAACAGACGCAGGTCAGCTGAGTGAATTGCATCTTCCACTGACCTCGTGCACACCAGCACATCGCTCTGCTTCTGTGGCCGTGCTCCTGGCTGCCTCTCTAAACTGGCAGCGAATCTACTGCAAGTAACACACTGACTGTGCATGACTACCTCACACAGCCCCAAACTATCAGGTGAACATTGTATCCTATACGAAAGTGGTGCAGCAGCTAAAGCTACTTCATACTGTGTACATAGAGCATATTTGTTTCTGATTGCCTGGCAGGCGTCTATTCAAATCATATAACAACAACTCAGACAAAGCTGCATGTTAGACAATAACAAAAGCAACAACACTCCCGACCCTCAGCGCCTCCACCTTCAGAAACATTTCTCTGATGGTGCAGTTGGTTTACCCGAACTGATAAAAGGCGTCCTTTATACTCTGCGAAGCTGAAGGCCGCAGAGTGACTGTGTTGTGTTCCTTGCCATGAAAAACTGAACTTGAACATGAGAGCAAACTGTAACACATTTTTATAACTGATGACCTCATGACCTGAAACAGCAACACATTGAGAAGAAGTAGAAACAAAAGCAAAAAAAAAGATTTCTAGAAGCCACAAATAATCCCTTTGCATATGTAAAACAAACAAACAAACAAACAAAAAGGTTATTAGAAAGAACTATACATAAACAAACCATGGTACACTCTTCTTTACAGCCTGTGACACAGGAGGTTGTTAGGAGTCTTCTGATAACATTTACTGAGAGAACTTTTCATAATGCAACTTACACAGCAGAGTCTTGATTGGAAACACCATTCATTTGAAGAAATCAGATATTTTCCCCTCCTTTGTGTGCTTCTGTGGGCCTCGCGGCCACAATTCCTTCACTGATCAGTGAGGAAACTCTCCAGCCCAGTGAATTGTTCATTAACCATTTAATCACTTTAGTTTTAACGACTCGTGGTATTGGCTGAACCGACGGCATTTGGATTGATACATTTTTCCAATTCTTAGTTCATTGGCAGCCAAACAATTAAAAGTAAAGAGTTTATTCCAATGTGAGCTAAATGTAAGAGTCCAGGCCCGAGTTGAGTAAGCAGACTGAAAACCCATGGGGCTGCACTGTACCAGACTTACTCAGCTTCACACACAAAGCTTGTCTGAACATATTAACACTAAATATATGAGAACTATAATTATAACTGTGAAAAACATACTGATCTGCATAACATCATGGCAGGCACAGCACATTTTTCATTTTTCTCCACAGAGGCTGCAGCCTTTGATGCGACATAGCTGTGATATGAATCCTGTGATTTTACCCTGTGTTGAATGGAGTGACATCACATACCATACAAGGCACTTTAGCAAACCCGCCTTTGAATTTATGGCCCATGAGGAAGATATTTTAAAACAAAAATCCAGCCATATTTCATCCTAAGAGAAGCCTGATAGAAGAAATGTTGTAGGATTCCACTGGCGGCTCTGTGAGGAGGAGAAAAAACTAGACGGCCATGCATGTTAAGAGCCTATGTGCCATCAAAGCCCCTTGGGCTACAAAGGGCTCTTTTAGCAAATGGATGGCAACAGCTGCAAACTCTGGGCTGTTCTTAATGTGCACGGTGCAGATGTCTGCACTTGAGTCCCACAGTCTGAGACAGATCTGTCTGCCTCTACACTGGGCCTCTCTTATCATATCACTGTAGCTTCATTAAGCACTGAACTCAATATCAGCATCTGTCTGACAGTTTCTGCTCTCCAATTAAAGGAAAAATCCACAAAAAGCTACTGTAATAACCATCAGAGACCCTCCTTATGTGCAGCATGTATCCCCTCATCTATCTTGTGTTAGCCTCATAAAACGATTCTAAGTATGTGACACCAGGATCGTTTCAGCTTCTTGCAATAACTAATTCTCAGTGGTGGAAGCTGTTTTTAGCACCAAAATGAACCTTCTACGCCTGCAAGTATATTAATATAAGTAATATACTGTGTTTGGAGTATAGGGCATTTTCTCATTATATTTGATTGATTTTATTATAATCTTTATTATTAGATATGCTCAGGCACAAAAACTGCAGCGAACAATGGCAGGAACCATGGATGCATCCAAAGAGAATCATCCCCCTTTAGCACTGTAGCCGCCTCTGAAGCCTTTTAATTCTGAAACCTGAAGCTGCGATCGAGCGCAGTGTGGCTCTGTCTAATGGCTGGATGCCTGAACACTCACTGTTCCTCTGCGAGTTCGGCCAAAAATGACATTTGTTCAGGGAGCAGAGCTACATCTGGATTTAAATATTGTTCTAACAAAGTCTATCTTTGTTCAAACTGAAGAAAAGTTTATTTGCAGAACAAAAGTCTTACACTTGAGGCTCACATGAAGTGAAACAGCTGGAAAATAAATCCAAAAAAGCACCTGCATGAGGGACACATTACTGATCAAAGCTATCGGCAAAGTGCTGCTATTACTGAAATGAATGCACAGCAATAAGAAATGTGTTGCAGACATGAACCATATTCAACCAGATAACACACATCTATCCAATCAGTGAACTGGGACAGAACATTGTTGACTATTGAACTCATTTAATGCTTAAAACAAATACAAGTTACTTCACTGGGTCATCACAATTGAACAAGAGATTTTTTTCATATTTGTAACACCCTCAGAAATATACATTCACATGGCTGCATACAGACAATTTCTCTCTTTTCGTTTTCTTTCCATAACATTAAATCGACAAATCGTATGCATTACCCCTTTGTATGACAGTGAAGCCGCTAGTGGCGTTTTAAAAACGTACTGGAGGATCATTTTTAAGTGGGACTTTGGAAATAAGCTATGTGTCAACTTTGTCTACTCATCATCGAGTCTCTATGTTTGCAGTCAAAATATATTTTACATGAACAGGGCCCCTACGCAATTGTCCCTAAATAAATCCCGACTATAATCTCAACCGTATGTACAGTATTTACAGTGGAATGTTGAACATACTGAATACAAAAAGTAGATTAGGATGGAATGAAGTTACAGTCAGTATTACAAAATAGAAACTCATAACACCCCGACAACGTGAAGACAATGTTTACATCTACCAGTATACAGAACGTCAACTCAAATCAGAAGGTGTTCTCTCTCTCTCTCCGACATGTCTGAGAAGCAAGCGTGGCAGTGGTTTCATGATGGATTGCAGGAATAAAAGTAAAATGAAACCTTAAATTTGTGCTTTAAAAATAAGGTAGAGTTGGTCTTTGCTTTGGGCCAAAGTTGCTTCTTTTTTTAAATTTAAATGTATAAGTTAAATCTGATTTCACTGGATTGTTGTGCTTAGAAAAGTCAGCCATGTGTGACTAAGTAGCAAAAGTCAGATCTCTTTAGGACTCTTCAAGGTAAAAGAAGTGCTGTGTTAACATTTCACCATCACTACACTTTAACATGGTAATAAAAGCAGCTTCTAGGAGATCAAATGATTTAAGGATTGAACTGTTAATATCAGGCTGGAGCTCAGATGGAATAACATCCCCACTACATGAACTAAAATTCACTGCAAGTAAAAAAACAAAAAAAACAAAAAACAGACATAATTTGTCTGATTTAAAGAAGTCTGCAGCCCATGTCATATTTCGTGTTATTTATCGTGTTAATCTGAGCATGAATAATGGAGCAGCAACTGTTCAGAATAAATCATGTCTCCTAACTTTGATAGGCACTGAATGCAAGAGTAAAATATAAAGACATGCTTTTCATACCTTAGTCTCTATTATGCTGTGATGCAAACCATGTGGAAAACTGAAGGCTATAAAACTGTAATTTGCTTTGCACGTTGAAAGCAGCAACCCCTGTGACTGTCAATTAGTTTTCCTCCCTCTGGAACTTTCTGTGACAAACCTCATGTATCGCTCTCTAACTGTAGTGGATACACTATACAAAAAAAAAAAAAAAATAGAAGAAAGAATAGAAAAAAAAAACCGAGAGAAAGCTGCAGATACTGAAATCAACAGAAAAATGAAACTGAACCAAACCTTTCATAAGAATGTGATATTTCCCGTTTTGCAAAGTTAATTTGTGTTGAAAATACAATGTAGTTTGAGGCTCATGATTAACATGCTCATCTAAAAACATACAGTAGACAAGCGTGGACCGTAAAACATTCACATCTCCTGCTGGCAGAGAGATCTGCTCGCAGAGATGTTATTTTTTCATCTTTATTTATATATATTTATATTTATTTATATGCTTTTTTATTGTGGTAACTGCAATATTGTTGCTGGGTACTGTGTGCCCACAAACTCATACCTCTGTCAATACTGACAACACTGACAAAGTGCTGTCTTTTGAGCTGCAAATGAGGACAAACGCACTGGAATTGATACAGAAAAAATAGCAACATACGCACTTCCACACCCACACAGAAAACATGCATAAAATAAGGCTTAATACAGTATTTATATTGTTCAGAGCCAGTCAGATATGTCATTTATATCCATGGGTTTACTCCTTTGCTTCTGTTTTATCCGATATTTCACATTGAACTTATTTTTATTTTTTTTATTTTTTTCGTTTGAAGCAAATACATTTTGCTGATTGTGTAATGGACCTCAGTGCTGAGGAGAAACACAAGTCATTTGCTATTCTAGCATCCACTGGCACTTGTTAACAATGACTTTAAAAAAGACCCCACATATCTATAATGCCTTCCGACTGGGTCATTATATCCCCGTTGGCAGATTCAGATGCCAACATCAGCGAGGGAAGGACAACCAATCATTCCTTTAAAATCCCCCAAACAGCGATTGAAATTCGTTTTAGAAAGAAACAGGAGATGGATCAAAAACACCATGAAAGCAGCAGGTGACTTCTTATACACTCCAGCGGTGTCACCATCATATTTTGATTTCCCTTTACACATTTAAAATGTTCTCTGTAAATGTAAAGTAAAAAGCATCAGCTGACATTTCCCTCCCATCTGTGTCCTTTGTGTCCGTGGATGACTCCTCATAGAAAATGCCGTTGGTGTGAGTGGGGAGGCTTGAGCCAACTCTCCAGTACAAAGTCACATAATTATAATGAGAGGAAAAGTCATTAATGGGAAATTCCCCTGACACTTTTCTCTGACATCCATTTGATTAAAAAAAAGGGTTAGAAGAAAACATAATTATGACAACTCAACACATTTCATTATAGTGGTAAGATTCGAGCTCGGGTACACAGGTCAACCTGTTCAAGTCAAGTGACAATTACGACATTTCAGAGCATTACTGAGGGTTTCACTGTGAGACTCACCAAACCTCTTTTGGACGTGATTGTGATGCACCACTGAAAAGTAGAAACTGTCATGTATTGACACGATTGCAGCCCTTCTCTCCCCTGCTGTTCTGATTCACTCAGGTGGGAACTAGTTTAACATGATTGAAAATTGAAAAACACTCAATATTTATCTGTGTCTGCCACGTCAGTACGGCTCAGTAGACTGGCTCCCTATCAGAGACAAATCAGGCATATAAATGCAGAGGGTCAAGAAATACTATTAGCATGTCTTTGGAAAACAGCAATAACACGTCTGCTTTTAATGCTGTAAATATACAAAAGTGAATCATTTCGTGGACGCCAACCCCAGTGAGAAACGAGAGAAACGATGCTGTATGGCAGACTTTTTTTTTTTTTTCTTTCTCTGAAACATTTGACCACAAAGTTACAAACACGCACAACTCCACCTGTAATTATGTCAAACATTTAACTCTCAGTACTCTGGTCACTTAAAAATCATACAAAAAGACACAAAAGTAACAAAATGTCAACGGTGATAGAAAAACAGAACTTAAAAAAAAAAAATAAAGGCAAAAACAAATCATACATCCAGTGTAGGACTTTCACAAATGTGCTCAGCAAAACCTCAACCTGCAGTCTCTGTTTACATTTAATACATTTATAACATGAAAAAAAAATACACAAAAAGAATAATACACCAGTATTAATCAACCGACCACCTTGCTGACCTCGTAGGTCAGCGACAATGGGTCCTTTTACATACCTTAGTTTTTATTCTTTGCCCGTTCACCGGATGGAATTGATACCAATGCTGTCGTGCTGAGAAGTTGATGTTGCTAGCACTTTAAATAGACGCTTGATTTTCTAATAGAGATTAGTTGGATGGGGTCTGATGTGGGGGGAGTCAGGGGGCGAGGGGCTGTGACGGGTGCAGTTTGACAAATGGGAGGGTGGGGTTGTGATGGAAGTGAAGGGTGTGGTGGAATGCAGGTGGGGGACAAAGGGTTGTTTGGTTTGGTTGTTGCATGCCACTACACATACCACTCTTTCTTAGAAATGACAGAGCCGTCGGTTTGAGAGATCATATCATCGGCTATCTCAGGTTCAGGGTCATACTGGAAAGCCAGAGTCCGCTCGTCATAATCTCGGCTCTCTCCTTCGTCCACAGTGAAATAGGGCCTCTTCAGGTCCTCTGCCTCGGCGTCAAAGTCGCGCTCACTCGCCTCAAACCCTCCGGGGCCGCCAATCTGGGCGGGTTTCTTTTCGTCGTCCGAGTCATCCGGGTACTGCAGGTTCTTGGGGATGGGGGGGTGGGCGGGCAGGCCACCGGCCTTGCTGTACCCGTTTCCAAACACATGTTTCTTGGTGCTGTAGTCTCCCTTGAAGGTGCGCTGGCGGCGGCGCAGGAACACAAAGAGCAGTGCGGCCGCTACGCCCAACAGGGCGACTCCCCCCACAGCGCCCCAGATGGCGGCACTTGGATTGTGCGGCTCCGTCGGGATGTCAGGGTCCCCAGGTTGCGGGTTGTTAGGGAATTCTGGGTAGGAAAAGACAGATGGAAGGGAGTGTGTCAGTGCTCTGGTGGGAGGAGGTGCATTTGTGCAGGTGCAGATTTTTTTTTTTTTTTAGGAAAGATGAAGTAAGGGAGACAAGGACGGAAAAGCAAAGGGGAAAGGAAGGACACGGCCCCATGACAAACCACCCAAACCCCAGAGGAGCCAAACCAACAGTGTAGCAAGGCTCAGTCATTAACAGTCACATGCAGTTTCAGACATGGAAAGAATGAAATTAACAGTGAGGCCACCACACAGCAGCATCAAAGAGAGGCGACATGGATGAAGCTTTGTCAGCATGCATTAGCCATCATTTCTTCTCTGTTTGGGAGGCACAGCAAAATGAAACACTCTAATGAACAAACTGTGGAAGATTCATTCATGTGGCCTTTCAGTTAATACATTCAACTCTGTAGGTTTCCAACAAGTAAACATCCTGAGTGATAGATCGCAGTACAGTCCAGTCCAGCATAAAATAGTACAGCATGAGATATAAGCAACTTCATCATCAGTGTCGGGGTAATGAAAAGACAGAGGACTGTCAGAGATGATTATCAGCAGCCAAGCATACACAGCCACGATGCATCAAGAGAGCTGATAAACATGAAGCTTCTTCTCAGGCAGCAACACAGACAGCAAAAAATAGTATACGCTTCCAAGAGAAAAGTATATATACTATTCAGGGAGAGAGAGAAAGTTATCAAATGAAGCAAAGATGTGCTCTAATCTAGAGCAGAGTGACAGAGACTAATGGCCTGCTAGAGACAAACAATGACTAAGATGCCAGGGTTGGGAGGCTGGGATTTAGCCTTGCAAATACAGAAAAAGATATGTTTTAAATTCACGGCTGCCATGGCCACACCATATCTGGAGCTAAACTGAGCCATCACATCCATTCCAACACTTTTAAGGGGCACAAAACCTACTCACGAGCAGATAAACAACGCTCACGACTAAAGCACAGTCGTTGCTTATAGTAAAAAAAAAAAAAAAAAAAAAAATGTCCCTTACATACACAACTTCACTTAAAAACAACAAAGAAGAAAGTACAAAGCTCCATCAAGCACAGAGACGGGAGAGGCTTTTATCTGAAACGTGATCAAAGCCTGGAGCCGCACAGGTAGCGCTCGTCTAAAGCTGCAGAGCAGAGGCACGTTTAACTTCAATGCTAAACGCTGAATCCTCAACAGAAAGATGGGAGGAAAATATAACAATACAGTTAGTTACACCATCTCCTAAACAAATGGTGTGAGGAGAGGGTTGAAAAAAAAAAAGTGAGAGCGAACAGTGAGGAAGAAAGGAGGGGGCTCGCTCTTCATGCAGGGCTAAAGCACAGGCCTGTCTGCGCGGTGTGCAGCAGAGCAAGACAAGTCAGACCAGAAACAAAGATTTACTGCTATTGATGGTGTGTCTGTCTACTTGTTGTGCTGATTTATTACCAGCTCATTATGGCACACATCATTGTCTTGTTAGCACAGATCAAAACAATGTTCATCAGGTGATTTCTACAGAAAAGAGCTGGATCTGATAACCATCTGATGAGCACTGAAACACTCAGGCAGCAAATCAATTACGATTAATTTAACTGAGACATGATTCTGTTTTGATGTAAATTTATTTAAACTTCCTCATGCCTCGTGCCACACCTTCATTTTCACATCAAGGTTTAACGATGCTTAGCTCATCTGCGTATGTGAGGCCACTGAGGGCAAACAACTGGCAGATAACATCGCCGTTTATTAGTGTTGCCCTAAACTATTACATTTAATATATGTAATATATAGGGATGATACTGATGGGGAAACCATCTTGGTGAAACTCATTGAAAAAAGTAACTGATTATAACTGAGCCACTGAATTGAATCCTGAAAGCTCCTCGTTGCCTTCAAATGGAGTCAAATCAGAACATCAGTGCAAAAACCTGCAGATTTGACAACTTCTGCAATCATGCAAAAACAAAAAAGACAAATTCCCCACATAAGCAGAAGATCATTTTCTAATTGTTGCCCTGAAAATTTGAGTCAAAACCAGTGCACTCGATCAGGGCTGTGTTCTTTAGTGGAAATGATAAGTCTCTGGGTATTACTCTGGTAGGAAAGGATGGTACTGGGTTAAGTAAAGATGCCACTGAAGCCTGACTCTCTGCGTTAATTACAATGGCACTCATTCAGTCCAACGGAGGGACCTCCCAAACACAGTCACTCTCCTCAGCTGCTCTTCCTCTGCACCCTTTCTCGCATGCAGGGCCGACAGCAAAGCTCTCCAATTTCTAAAGCGGTGCCGGGCACAGTCTCAAATATCAGCTCAGGTTTTAATCTGACCACCTAATGGGATTATTCAGACACCGGCCTTCATTACACACATGAATGAGAGAGCAGAGCCAGGTCACCCCAGCTCGAGAACACATCCTCCCACCAAGTCCAAAGAGGGGTGGAAATCCAGGGGATTGAGGGAGAGGAGAGAAAAGGGAAAACAGTCTCCTGTAATCCTCTCCTCTACCCTTCACTGTCTTCCTCTGTGAGGATGTGTCTCTGCTCCCATCAGTCCCCTTATTCAATCTTAATTAGGCAGCTTTTGGCCATGCATTTCTAAGGCTGCAAAGACTTGATATTTACCACTTGGAGAGGTGGAAAACACAAGGTGAGACCACTGAAGTAACCAAATATGGGTAATAAAAGGTGATGCAGCAAGCCTTCAAAAGCTCTCTCCATCACCTCCACTTCTATAAAGGATCAAGTGACGCCACCTCTTGACACCAGTATTTGAAGAATGTGAATGTGAACACTAATGATTTAAAAATATGTTATAGTTCAAACAAAATGCAGACATGAAAGCAGCTGTAAACATTCAGGTATTTTTCTGGCTCTTTTGGTTGGTGCATCACCTCCTGAGGAAGCCTTGGAAGTTGTAACAACAAACAACGTATGGAGTTTTTTTTTTTTTTTTTTTTTTTTTTACAGGAGTTAAGATGTTTTACTAGAGGGAGAATGGAAAGGAGGAGTGCAGAAGAGGCATATGGCCTCAGATGGCTCTGCCTGGGTAATGGGGGTACATTAAGCCGAAGAATCTCGGAAACACCAGGAAAAGCTCATCACATCATTTCTGTGCAGTGGAGGAACACACTGCTTTTATTCTGCAACTCCAAGAGGCGTGTTGACAAAGAGGACTGCCTGTTCTCAACGTGTTATCCAGCACACTTCTGCTGCGTACTCAACCCACCGCGAGGTCACATCACAACACCACTTCCCATTCACCACGCAGGCCTTGTGCACACACGCAGATAACAAAATGGCAAAAGAAGATTTCTCCGTTTCCCCAGCGTTGTGGCTTTGTCGAGGACACGTACTCCGTGAATGTGAGTATGAAAAATTAAGAGTGGCTATGGTGCAAACTAATCACATTACAGAAACACTAATAATAAAACACATTTGAAATGGTTGGGGGACGTAGGGGTGTTTGACAGCACGGAGGAGGAAGGAGGCGTTCCACCAGCACGCCATCGCTACCGGCAACACCTGCCAACAGATAGATAAAAAAGAGCTCAAAGCAGCACAACAACAGCCCTGATACTGTTCCAGGCAACAAAAGGCAGTGTCTATTAACACCACTCTGGAAATATGCAGATAGTAGCGTAACCTTGAGTTGCAATGACTAAAATGTACTATTGAGATTAATAGGTGCCAGGATGTGCTATGAAAGGCTATAATTCAATCCGGGGACATGATAGATTCATGCAGGTAATGAATAACAAGAAATACTGCAGCTACTCAAACGCTGCAACCATGCTGTTCAGCACTGCATTAATCATACTATTTTGAACATTCACATCTGACTTGATTGAGTGGATGATTTACTGCATCCAAACATTTTAGTGACAAAATCTGTTTCCTTCACAACTTGATGAGTGTTCTCCCTCTGGGTCATTTGTGTAAAACACAAGTGACTCTTTAAGAGAAACAAATGGGGTGAACTCAAAAAAAAAAAAAAAAAAAAAGACTTGTGGAAATGACACATAAGGTCTGTGCCAGATTCGTAGCTTCAGGAAACAGCGTACACGGTTTTGTATTTTGGTGTAAGCTGCAGTATAAAACAACCAGCAGCAGCAAATATTCAAAGACATTTAAGAAGAGGCACATCTGAGGCAGAGGGGCCTGTAAAGCAAAGGAAACTGTTTCACAACCCTGTCCTGCAGGTACAGTTTCTGGGTGTGCTCCAGTCATGTCTGCACATGAAAAAGAAGACGGAGTCTCATTCCTGAGTCTTAGCGCAATCACTTGGACAAGGTGTTATGACAGAGGCTGGGAAAATGAGAGAGGATTTCAAAGAGTGGTACAGGGTGTGGTGTTTTAATATGACCAAATGAGGAACACGCAGCAGACAACAGAAGATGAAAAGAAGATAGAGGGAGGAGTGGCAAGGAGGGAAAAAGAAAAAAAAGAAGAAGACGGAGCGAGTGCCTTTGAGAGCCTGGGGAGTGAAAACAGCAAGTAAAGAATGGAATAATGAGCGGGTGAGTGAGGATGAGGACAATCGGGGGACGATGCATTAATTCAGCGATTCCAACGATCCTCATTACTCCCCTGTCTGAAATTGCCAGTGGTTGTGAAGTCATGGAAATACAATTCTGCCACAACGAATAAAAGCTCATCACTGACAGGAAGTCAACGTGCTGCCTGGGGAGTCGACACCGAGGCAAAGCCCCTTTTCACACCATCATACACTTCTTTCCAGTATCTACCGTTTCCTTCTTTGTCAACAAGTTTTTTTTTTCCCCTGATTATTTCACAGACGGCATGAGTTTATCTTGTTTACAGGTAAATGCCACTCGCGCCATTAAAACCTCCAGACTTGTAATTCAAATTCCATTTCCTGTAAAAAGCCAACGGATAAGAGGCGCCAGATGTGCTGGAGGAGATAACACTGCGAAATACTGGCATCACAACACAGGTGACATCATCTGTGACATGTTGTGAACATGCAGTGACTTGCAGAACGATCCTGTCGCACAAAGCGGAGGCTTCTCTTTGTTTCCATCTACACACAACAGAAGCAGCACATAATCTGTGTCGTCTTTTCTTTTTCTTGGCCTCCGCTCTTGACCAAGAATACCACAAGACTTGACAGTCTGTGGATTACATGTATGGTGGTTAACAGTTGAGATAAACAAGAAAGTCATATCATGACTAAGCACAGATCCCACAGAAAATATTTCTCTTCCAGAAGATTTCAGATATCCCCTGCAGATATTATATGGTCATTTTGTGCTATGAGGGGCGTAACAATTTTTCTTAATGCGCCTTTAATGACCAATGAATATTTACACAAGCATCAAAACACCAGTGCTCTTTTACAAATCACGTTTGCTCATAAGGCAGCATTATTAATGCATCTCCACATTCCCTGCTAAGCGGAAGTGCTGTAAGGGTGAAGTTATTGGATCAGAAGACACGCAGCAAACAAATCTAGATGTTAGTACGTGTTAAACCAGGAGACGTCGGGCCACAGCACACCACCCTCCCCTCAGCCTCTGCTCTGTTTTTTTTTTTTTTTTTTTCCGTCTTGTGTTTTAGTCTCCTTGTTGTTATTTTGGAGATGTGTGTGTAATGAGTGAATCACCACGCAGCATCAGCAGCAGCAGCAGCAGCAGCAGCAGCAGCAGCTCTGGAGCCAGTGGTCAGACCCTGGGACAGCGTCTGACCTACTTCATCAGGCTCTCAGGGAGGCGTGACAGATCCAACACCACACGGCTGGACGGAGAGGAGGAGGAGGAGGAGGAGGACGGAGGAGCAGAGTTGGGCCAAAGGGGCTCAGCCAATCCCCCTGCTCCATCTGTCTGCCACATCCCTCTCCTCTGCATATCCTCCGGAGAGAGGAAACAGCAAGCCATGCAGAAACAAATGTTAAGATAAATCACTACGATCTCAGCTGCTCTGCTCTCACATGCTCTCCCCTGGTGACATTTCCATTTCACTCCTCTAGCTGGGCTATCTCTTTTCTCCAAATAAAAAAAACGAGCTGCAGCCGCGATGTCTTCCCCCTCAGTGCTTTTCCCTGGCACAGAACAACACAGCCGAGGCTTTATGGGGCGGCCTATGGTGTGTGAGCGCGGGAGCAGCTCATGCTAATGTCTCATTTGGATAATGAGGTGTGATCTTGGCAGAATGTGAGCAGCGAGCAGCCCCTCCTGTAGTGAAGATGTGGGGGCTAGAAAGTCGCTCTATCAGCCTGCACACCCAAATCCTTCCAGGGTTTTTCTTTTTTGACGCCTGATCGGGAAGTTCAAGGGTGATGAGAAGCTAGCAGGGGGAGCAAAGACCCAGATTGTGACTATGCTCCTCAACCTGCCTGACACAATGTGTCTACTTGAAGTGAGGGTGTAATGATATACAAGATATACACGTGTGGCCTTTGGATCTATGAATAATGCAGACGGGCGATGTGAGAGGGCGACAGCGCAAAGTGCTATAGCGCACAGATTGAGACAGACTCCACCATGACAGGCGAAGACAAACAAATTTCACATTGCTTGGGGAGCCTTTGCAAAGCTGACATCATAATGTCTCTTGTCTGTCAGAGAGAAGAAAGAGACAAATGGCTGCATGGAGCAGCTCTGCTGTTAGATGTTGGTAATATATGGTGTGATACTTGTTTCATTCAAGGATGCTCTCGCCTCGGTCTCACAAGTTTTATTACACGGGGCGATCAGCGCGATATCACGTTGAGAAAACCCACAGACCCTGTGCTGTAACGGATAGAGTAACATGCCTGTTTCTCAGCTGATAAAAATGAACCACACCATCAACACCTCCAGTTATTTACAGTTTGCTGGTGTTTGCAGAGATGACGAGTGGGGACTGGAAGTGTTTTCATAGAAAACGCAGGAGAAAGTCAGAGTTTGGAGCATTCCTGCAGATTAAACTCTTTTGAAAGTCACACAGTTTTGGATTGTTTTGGGATTTGCCAGCCCCTGTGGACGATAGCTGAAGTTGCCATGAGAACCACAACAAGCTTCTTGTCATCTCCCTTAAAAGTCCCATGAAATGTTATCATTATGTCCCTCATGTGAAGTATTTCTTGTAGAAACAAGGCAGCAGGGAATCAATCGTAAGAGTAAAACAGCAAGCTGCAAGTTACAGAGAGGAAGGAGGTTTCATTTGATAGGACAGGCTGCAAGGCATGACTGCTGTAGTTCAAGTGTCCATTTCATTGCATCCTTAAACCATCCACATCCTTAGCTACTGATGTGCTTGGAAAAAGAGAGCGAACCAGGGAATGGTTTGGAAAAATATCTTGTAAAATGTGAACTAATGAGGTTGATACTGGTCTAATAAAGGATAAATGTCTACTAAATGTCTGACATTATCTATGTAAATCTAGCTATAATTTGACAATAGTAAAAATGTGTGTCATGCATCGATTTTATGACAATTATAACATGTAATGTCAGCTCAGAGCAACATCTCCTGCACAGTAATTTCAATTTCTGCTGAGACAGCTCCCTCTGCCACTGCCAACCTGATGCTGCTGCCCTGCCAACCTGGTGGCAAGCATTTGGAGTCATTATATAGACATAGCTAATGTTCTCGGCAATGGGCTCATTAGCCTGCGCCGGTTATGTGGAGCCGGTAAAATTAAAATGAGATTGGTAAATAAACAGTGAAAAAGTCAATGCGGGTACATTTTGAAGAATGTCAGCCCCTCTCACCACCACTGTCTTTGCATATCATCGTCCTGCAGGATGTGAAGGATGGAGTAAAGTGACAAGCAGTGAACACCAGGAGCTGTAAACAGCCCATTTCTAGAATCCACTTTACCTCTGCAACTAAATTCCAAAAACCAAACCCACTGAAGCATCTCCATCAGTCACATGGAAACCTTTATTTATTTATATTTCCATTGGACTGCCTATGTTTTATTCATCTCATTTTCACCATGTGGTTATGATTTTTTTTTTTCCCCCTCACCTCACCTCTTCTCTCTCAACTTCATTTTCCCATACGGGAAGGAACTATTGCTTGTTCAGGCGAGCGTGAACAGATGCCGGCACTGGTTGCCTGTGCTTACAGAAGGATCCATCCTCATGCTTTCTTGCTAAATTGAAGAGAACGCTCCCACTCCATCCAGTTTAACCCGAGTGGTAAAGCCCTGCAGCAAAGCTGACTGCACCCCTGCTCTCCAGAGCAGCTCGGTGCCACAGCTTCGACAAAGGAGGATGAAAGTCTGCTCTGCCAGGGCCATAGGCAGAATCACCGAAAGGTTCACACACTAGCTGACCCCCGAGCTGATCTGATACCACCGCTCGCAGCTGATTCTGCTAATGTGGCGGGAATTATGCACTGTCTTTCCCTCATCTTGCAAAGATTATGTGGGAGAGTCAAGGTTAAAAAATATCTAATCGAGTTTACAAGATTATTCGTGGGGGTAAACAAATTAATTCTGCAGCGAATGTGCTGCTTCACTGGAGGAAATGTTCCCACGTCACGTTAGAGTGGGAACTTCCAAGAATAAAACCACACATCTCCTTTCTCAGGGGTGATAATGACATAATTGTAAGGCCATCCTGACAAAATGGTCATTCATCACGTCTTATTATGCTCTGGGAAGAAATTTAAGATGGCAGCATCGATTTGTTTCGAGCACAAAGAGTGTGATGTTGGAGGAACTGATTATCTTAATGAAAGACTGATTTTGCTCTCTTAAGCTGAGGAAGATCTTTGAGTTTAACCACAGTACTCAGCCCTCTTTCTGTGGCTTTCTCAGCTGCAGTATTTTACAGTCCATGTTTGATTGGCATTCCTATTAGACAGTTCTGAGCTGCCAAGAATGAATCCTCAAAAATAACTTTCAATGTGAGGCTGTTTAATTGTCTCTATTTTTTAATAGGGCCTCTGATGCCTGTTAGTAATTAGCTGATTAATCAGATCTGACGACTTGTCAAGTTTCCCTCTGGAGAATTCTGAACTGAATTTGAATGAGAGAGGTATTTGCTAAGAAGAAGCCCATTACACCAAGTCAAGTCAAGTTAAATTTTATTTATACAGCCCAATATCACAAATCGCAAATTTGCCTTAAGGGGCTTAACAATCTGCACAGCATTACGACACCTTCTGTCCTCAGAAGCTAACCTCTCTTGTTATAAATCCTCTCCCCTTCCCTCGCCTCCTGCTCTTCTTTTTCTCTCAGACTTCCTTTTTCACCTCTTTTTTTCCGAGAGTGAGGATTGATTAAAACAGGAGAGTGGTTCATTAGATTCTGACAAGCGACACCATATCTGCAGAACACATGTCCTTGGAGAAAGCCGTCTTAGCCCAATGTGGCTTACCGTAGTCGATGCCATCTCCACAGCAAACACTATCCCCAAACTAATTGAAACAAGGTGCTCTGCTGCCCCGCTATCTGCCGAGGTGACAGTTATGCGGCTCCCACAAATCCGTCCATGAAAACTGAGGAGCTTGATTAAAATGTGCCTTCCTTAAGTGCTCCATCAGTGTTGTTTCCCAGTGTAGGAAAATAGCTTTTCTGTGGTACAAACAAGTTGTCACGGACATTTTATCTTCCTGACACTGGGAGCAGGGTTGTCTCCCTGGCAGGTGTATATTGCTGTGCCAATCTAAAAATCAACTTCAAAATGAAAACAAAAAGTGCTACTGCCAAATCCCTGCATAATGTAGCTAGCAGTGTTTGCCCAAATCTAGACCTTGATGGTGACAAAACTATGCACAATGCACAAGTGTCATATTTGTCATTTCTCTGATAGAGTTTACTGAAGCTGTGATGGCTCAATTATTGACTCTAGAAACACAGAACTCTCCTGAGTACCTCTAAATCCAAAGACTATTAAAATGTGCCCTTTAACAAGGAAAATAAATAATTATTTCAAGTTTAGCACTAGTCCAGAAATTGCCAGCCCTGGTAGCTCTGTGTTGAACTAATGTACTGCAGCTATCAGTTTGGTCACCTTCCTTTCCTGCAGACAACACTTGGCTAACGTTACTGAGGGCCAGTGCTGCAGCCTTGAACAGCGGCCAGCAGTGGGCTCTCTCACCTGCCATGTCTCTGCTGTGCTTGTCCAAGACTGTTGGGAGGCACAAAGATGCTCTTTGAAGTTAATGAAGCATCAGCATACTTCTTTACCTCCACCACCCGGTCATTATGCACAGCCAATGTCAAGGCTGCACAGAGCACTTCAAAGAATTAGTAGGTAATGCCACGCTCACCCTCAAGCTCACCTCCATCATAACCGATGCACAGCCTACCACGGAGCTGATCCACATTCACAGAAATGTCTTTGAAATGGAGAGATTTCTCTTACACGTGTCCGTGAAGCTTAATGGTGTTCCTCGGCAGTGTGAGAGATTATGCTGACAAGCCTACATTAAGACAGGGATAGGCTAGCATTTCACAACGTCAGCAAAGAGCACAGTGTATGATCCTTATTGTAACATATCCATGTTGCACCTGCACGAGATGCAAGGGCAGGACAGCTGAGTCCCTGTTTGTACACGTTGCTGCGCCCGGCTCTGCATCCAAACCGCACTAACGTCTGACAGTCATGGCTGTTTGTGAGCTTTCTGCAGTTTGACTGGGCGCCATGTTGGAGCTGAGGCTCTGAACTGTAGCGGGGAGACTGGCTCTCCTCCCTTTAACTTGTCATTGTTACTATGGGAACTGGCAACATGCTTTTATGGCTCGTACAGGACCCTTTGGGACTGTATATTAAACAGGAATTCAGGACCAACAATATAGAACAACACTTGGGGCTAACCTCTAGCCACCGGGCCGCTGCAGAGGAACAGACCACCATGTGCTTCGTGACATTTAATCTTCAGGATATGTTTTGGAATGAGGATACTTACATTTCAACTAAAGGAAAAATGAAACACTTAAAGTCAGAATTATGTGTCTCTGAATAATAAACCAGGAAGTAATAACTCTGTCCAGCTGAGAGCCAAGAGTGTTTTCACAGCATCAAAATCAGCCATTGCATTTCCTTTAATCTACTGCTGAATACTGCTCTTAATATTAAAAAAAAACAAAAAACAACAGAACAATATTTAGATTTCAATTTTATATGCAGACAAATTGAAACTGAATGCACTCAAATTATGTACCCACGCACTGTTCACCTCACTCACTCCATAAAACTATATGGACAAATGATGAGAATAAACAGAAGGGCTACTGGGACAATGGCAGTGTGGTCTGTTAATTTAAGCAATCAATGAAAAAGCAGAAATAGAAAATTACTTTAGTGCCTTTGTTTTGCCTTTCCAAAGGGATACAGTACTTTCTGCCAAACAGTACAATCTTTTTGGAACACAATTACTCAATACAAGCTGGTGCAGGGTGATTTCCTGACGGTAGATTACTTCCTCACTTTCCTGTCTGATAAGTAAGGGCTGTTCATGGCCCCTTTGAGATTTCTATTATCACACTACTAACCCGCCTACAGTGGATGCAGGTGCTGACATCACATCCTACAAAGCTGCTTTGTCCTAGCCTTAACCTTAACAGTAAGGAACGACACACTGAAAGAGAGGAAACAGAAAAGAAAGTATGCAGTGATACTGTAAGGCGCAGCTGTTCACTTCACAGCAAGCACAGCCTTCCCAGAGACACAACATGAGTCAACATGCAAAGCAATGCAAGTTAGAACACCCCCGCTTCCCAGAAACCAAGCAGCACAGAGGAGACAAGGGGGAAAATGTTTCCACTCTGACCAGAGCAAAACTGTCACAGTCTCCCAGTACCACACACACAGCTTGTACCAATGAGAAGAGGATCCCTGCATTTGTAGCATGTCAGATCTTGTATATGTTGCAGCAAGGGCTTTGAGAGCAAAATATCGTCTCCTATGGATATGAACCCAGAGGAACCACAGTGCGTGTGTGCCAACAATTATGTGGAAGGCAGGGGGAACTGAATCAGTTTTGTTCAGCATTTTGTTTTCCCCAGAAGACAGAAGAAGATAAGACAAAAGAACGAGCACAGCGCTCAACTGCGAAAGAGGCACGGGCTGTTTGGAGAAATGTGAGCGTGATGCGAGCAAACTATGATCAATACAGTACCCTCACCTCAAACCCCCATTTTTCCTTGATGTTATTTTAGGTGCTGATAATAGACCTGCTTTATATCACTCCCACGCATGCGCCTGGGTGCGTAACAGGGCAGGGGTGGGAGGGAGCGGCTTTTGTGTTCTCACAGTGTGTGTGTGGAGCTCTCATACACAAACAAAGAGGCTTTTTTTTTTTTTTTTTCTCATCTAACCTTCCACACGGTGCAGCAGGGAGCCGCGCAGCCCGGGCAGGTGGGAACCACATCGAAAACGCAGGCGGCCTGCTCCAATCACCTGCTCTGTGCTTGTGCATGGATGCTTGTGTTTATTCGGGCAGATGGGGGTCCGGCGGCCCCTGACAACAGTTTTTTTTTTGTGGGGTACTGTACTGATGCAAGCCATGCCAGATTCACCGAAGAGACAGAGAATGGACAAGACAGCCTCAAGCAACCTACCTGTGATGTTGACGTCCACGATGCCGGTGCGAGTCCCGATGCCGTTGGTAGCGTCGCAGACGTACGTGCCCGCCAAGTCGTAGGTCACCGGCCCCTTGAAGAACAGGGTGTTGTTCTTGATCTCCACATTACTGGGCAGGGAGCCGTTCAAGCTGTGGAGGGAGAGGGAGAGAGAGAGAGAGAGAGAGAGAGAGAGAGAGAGAGAGAGAGAGAGAGAGAGAGAGAGAGAGAGAGAGGGGCAATAATAAGACACCATAAAAAGGCAGAATTACACGAGACCACAGCAAAAAAAAAAAATCTCTTTCCCAGGAGCAGCAAAGCAATTCAAAGCGCATGAAAAATACAGTCTCTAGTGCCAAACAAACCTGAATGTGTGTGTGGGGGTGAGATAAATACCAGGAATATTTGACAGCGCTATATTTCAGCCATCATCCATCAAGTCCAAACAAAATTATGAGGACAGGGAATCCCAGCAGGTCCAAACAGGTAAGACATAGCTGATGCCTGAGGACACTGGGCTTTTTTGGCATGTGAAATACAAAACAGACAGGGGCGGGGGGTGAGGATGGGGTGGTGGTGGTGGTGGGAGGGGGCTTCTTTCCTAAACTACCGCGCAGCTCACATGGCTGAACTCAAAACTCAGGGGAGCTGTCAAGAGAGGCAGCTGATCAAGCGATAAATGCAGAATCCACCAAATGCTGAGCTGTCAATGAGAACTGGAGCCTGTTTCTCCTGCCTGAGGTGTTTGTCTTCATGGTTCGCCGTCTCTACAGCGTTCAGACCCGCTCTTGTCCTTTGATCAGGTCAGCACACTTTGAGGTCATGGATCACCAGCACACCAACAAATCCATTTTCTTATCTAAACCCCTTTTATAGAGCCCAGAGGCTAAGAAAAGGTATCGCATTTCGTCACAATTAGCCACTTCCTGTTGCCTTCCCGTCGATAAGGCTCATCGGCTGCTCTGAATGGATCCAACGTCAGTAGAGCCACAAAAAACGACAGTGATAATATTAAATAGCTCTCTGGTCTGACTGTGGTGAGCTGCTGGGTGTTGGTGGCAGTTTTGGTTTCTTTAAACAAAAAGACTTCCCTCCTTCACTCCTGGGCTTCCTCTCAGTCAAACATTTTGAGATCCACTGGCGTGGGAGACCATTAAAAACAATGTAATGCTCCATTTATTACAGTGAAAGAAGAACAAAATGACATTACACAGGCAACAAAATTAGGCCTCACGTTAACGATGGCCACACATTGAGCACTTAAGCTACACTAAACAGGCTTTCAGTGTGGCTCTTCAGTGATGGGAGAAAGGCGCCGAGACTGAGTGAGTTATTTGTTAATTAATCTATCATAAAATGTAACAAACAAACATCTGATCCATTTGCGGTTAAATCAATCCCAGAGAGCATTTTTAGGACAAGTCAGTATTAAAAAAAAAAAAAAAAAAAAAAAAAAACACAGTATTTTTTGCTATGGGCAACAAAGTGCCCACAGTTCAGAACAAAAGTAATAAAAAGAGCTATGGTCGAGTTGTTTTTCATTGGCCACCTGTGTGATGGGTTTGCAATGGAGCTGCAAACAACCCTCAATACAGTATGTCACGATTCAATAATCAGCTACCTTGTGAGCCTCTATCAAATGCTGTTCTGCAAAGCCCAATTGATTTGCTGCAGAAATGAAAGGCTGGCAAACTGCGATTCACCACAGATTCGGCCTCAACCAGAGATGTCTGCATTTGTATGAGACATCTGTGTGTGTGTGTGTGTGTGTGTGTGTGTGTGTGTGTGTGTGTGTGTGTGTGTGTGTGTGTGTGTGTGTGTGGAGCCTGAGGGGCATCAAAATGAAAGGCTAACAAACAGCTTGAGAGTGATGCAGATTCTTTGATGACTGGCCGGCCTGCGCATGTACACACATTTATGTGGTGTGTGTATAGATGTGGGTGACTCAAAGAGTCTATACATCAATTCAGGAGACAGATTTCACTATAAACCGCATGGTTTTGTGGAGATGGCTTCAAAGTTGAATACATAAAAATATATATATGTACGTGCGTGCTTCAGGCACCAAAATGTGAACTTTTACTCATATTTATATTCAGGTCTCATAGATTATATTATATTATAATATTAAAAGAGGAAATGAAGACTGCTCTCTAGTCTTCAAACTAACATGTACATGGTATTAAAGGATGGTGTCTTTAATCAAAGATCCATCTGTTTAGCTGGCCTGAAAAGCTTTCTAACATCATGTTTAATGTGGGATTTCATTCTGTTGGAGTAGCCACAGTGTTTCCCTAATATGCATTCAGATTATGCGCGCCACTGCTGAAATTCCTCATGGTTAATTAATATTCATGACAAAACGTAACCTGGAGCTAGTTTGAAACGGAGGGGATCCTACCACACACCCACAAACAAATGCAAGCACGCACAGTGAAAGCACGTAATACCTGCACATTTCCCACTGATTACTCACATTGAGCGTCTAATTAAACAGATACAGCTTTATAAAACGACAGAGCAACACATCTCTGACGTCTGTAGGGAATACTACTGAACCTTGTGCAAATACTGCACCTCCGTGAGGTCGGCCTCCAATGTGATCAGGATATGAATTAAACTATTTCAATTCATTTGTGCACACGAAGTTCATAAAAATGTGCTCAACCTGTTTTCGAGAAATTAAATATTAAAATTTTAATATTAAACAAATGGCTCCAAAGTGGTGTAATTTATTTGTACATTTGTGCACATTTGTGCAAGACAAACAAACATCTGCGCTTCTCAAGCTCTCACAGTTTATTAATCCGGGTGTATTGCTCACAACTTCAGAATTAATGAAGCAAACATGTTTGTTTTGCTTGCACAAACCTGCACAAATGATGTGCAAATGAACGAAGCACCACTTTGGAGTCATTTGGACGTTAATGAGGTGCTGACGCCTGTGCTTAAAAATGTAATGTTTAATTTCTCAAAAACATTGCAAGCACAGATTTTTTTTTGTCCTGGACACTTATCTTATTAATCAAAATACATCTGAATTTTTCAGACTTCAAAGACTGAAAGAGTGGCTCATTGAGTTTATGTTATCAATATCATGTATGTGTTGAGGCATTTCATTCTTTGATATTTATTACAACAGTAATCTGGGTCTCCCAAGTGTCCCTTCAAATGTCAAAAGCTGCTGGTATATTAACACACACGGCAAGGTGAGCATGAATAATCTGTAACAATTCTAAGGTTATTTTAAGCCATTCCTCCACCAACACACCTAAATAAGTGGCAGGATGTCACATGCTTAGAGAAGCATGCACAACAGCACTGCTGCTGAAATCCTAAGGGAAACACTGACCCAGTGACAACATTAGTAATATTTAGTAACTGCTTGTGTTAAATAAAGAGATGCATGATCCTTTGCAGCCTCTGTGATGTCAGGACTGGCTGCACTGATGCTTTAGAATAAACCTGACTTAAATATCAGTTAAAGGGGAATTAAGTAATGTGTGAGTTTTATCAACAGCTATTAGTGACCGAGGAAGTGATCCAACAGTTCTCTTTGGCGGCTTTTAATCGACATGAATAATAGAATCACATTTTCAATAGAGATAAGTAACCCATCTAATTAGAGCAGAGTTTGAGGTAATCACACTGCGAACAGCCATAATAACAATAATACTGCCGTCGTTATTTATAGCAGCACCCCGTGTCTTTCAGCAAGCCAAACTGTATCATGTGAACGCTGGAAAACGGCTTTTCAGGGAAAGAAAGAAAAGGAACATATTAAGTCTGAAATCTTTGAACAAAAGTAATTGAGTTATTTGTGATAATAAACAACTCTTCAGCCCTCCCTTCCTCCCACTTACTCTTCCTGCGCCCATTGAAAGCTACAGTACAGCGCGGCGAGCCACAAATGCCCTACAAACAAGCATCTCACAAACAAACAATATAGTTCAAACAGGTTGTGTCCTTTTTTTAGTCTCGTCTGCTGTTTCTGCACAGCTCCCCATTAACCCATTTTGAGAAACAGCTTCGGCATTGTGCTCCAAGAAAGAACAAAAAAAGAAAGAAAAAAAAAAAATCAAAGGTGCTTGGATTGTGTATATGCCAAGGCTTTCTGCGCACTCCCCACAATGCAGAGAAACAAAGAGGGAAAGTGTGAAAAAGTGCAGATGGTACAAATAAAGACTTTTTTTTTCATTTTAGCTGCAGCAACAAGCCAAATGAATTAGAAAAAGCAAGTTCTCTGAACTCATTGAATAAGATAAATACTACAACAATTGATTGTCTCTGGAAATAGTGTGGATCTGTATCATAGACATTAATATTTATTGGATGTAGCTACACTTTTAGCACGCGTGTCTGTCTGTGGTTAAGTGTGACGCAATCCTGCCGGCCTGTTCCGGATCATTCCGTCACAGTCCTGCGCTGACCTCCACACTGGAGCCCAGGGGAACCTTCACAACAGATTTGGCATCTCATTTTCAGTGCAGCAATGGCCGTCCTCTCCTATCTGTCAGCACAGTGCCCTCGTCTTTCTAGATCACATCTCCTCACCCTCCTCCTCTTCACTCCCTATCTTCCCCTATCTCTCTAAATCTCCCTTTGCCTGCGATAAAAAAATAAACAGGCCAAATCTTCTCTGTCTTGTCTTCGTCTGCTGCTGCTGTGTGTGTATCAGTGTTTCTGCCTTAGAAGCTAAATCTATATGTAAGGAAAAAAAAAAAAAAAAAAAAAAGGTAAAAAACCTCCACATGCCTCATTAAAATCTAGCGGTGGCCCACTGAGAAGATACAATGAGGGCACAATGTTCTATTAATCCACATCCACTAAAGTCCACTGACATATTTCTCAAACTAACCTCTGCTGCACAATTACAGGACAAATTGCTGCATTAATCTCTTCATTTTAGCATATAATACTTTGATTCAGAACCATGATGCTTTATATTCAAAGAGTTTTGAATCTGACATCAAAATGCAGTGAAGAGGGTTTGATCAGAGCAAATTACAGCAAACAGCTCTGTGTTCAAGTTGTGCTCTGTTCATGTCTCTATGCTATATATTTAAACAACATCATTTCCACATGACCAATTTTCATGCCATTACTCAAAGCAGATCAAACCCGAGGTTATTCGGCGATTCCCAGAGGCCTTGGAAACATGTTTGTATCTGTTCTTGGTTGTGTATTTGCAGTGATAGTCTCTGAGGCAGAAACACTGATGTCAGCCCTGCGGTATGCCAGCCTAATCCACTGCTCCTACTTCAGCTTCAGCTCCAGCACCCTGCTCTGTGTGTCAGGGACAAACTGCTGCCTCCCGGGCCCTCCGGAGAACACAACAGCACTAACAATGACGCCCCGGTACCCCTCTACCTGTATGCTGGTCCTCAGACTTCAAAGCAAAACCCCAAAAGCAAAGCAAACCGTGTTCTGTTTGCATTTATCTCCCAGTATCTGTGACCGTCAGGCAGATAGGGGTGTGTGTTGCTGCTGTAATAGGCCCATTGTGCTCTGCCTCAGGTCCTGGTCTTATCTTCATTACCCGTTTCATAAACAAACAAACAAACGGAGACACATTTCTGGAGAGGATGAAGGAACTTTCTGTGTTTTTATCTTTGTAGATTACTTTGTTGTATATATATGTATATGTATGCTTTGAAACAAATGTTAGGAGAGAACAGACTCCATTTGACCGGGCCATTCTGTAAAATAGCCTTCCTGTGCTTTGGCAAGCTTTCCACAAAAACAGGAATCTAACGTGAGAGAAACAACATGTAGCCATGCTGTCTTGTCCTCAGAGCCTTAAGGGCTTTTAGGGTTTAGGCAGACTCACAGTTTCCACTGGTAGATCGTGACAGGGGGGTTGGCGTCGGCCCTGCAGGTCAGCTGCACATTCGGACGGTTCAAGTACCAGTTCCCATCAAAGCCCTCGATCTTCACCTCAGGCTCATCTGCAAGGAAGGCACGCTGATGTCAGCTCATCCCTCCACAACATCACCCCAAAACACATGTCACCATGGTACCTCTGCTGAAGCATTTCAATAATCAGACGGTAAGACAATTGCAGAGCAGTGAAGCTATAATTTGAATTTAAAAATAAACTAAAATTCATTTGTTATTCAAGGATGGCACTTAAATCATCCTGATTATAATGTGCGTCCTGTAGCTATGTGCAATAAATGTCAAATGTTAAACTTCTGTGTTTTCAAAAACCCATCCTTTGTTGTAAAAAGTTCAAATGAGTTCCATTTGTGAGATTTCAACTGAATCAGGTCTGTTTATTTCAACAGCTGCTACAAACATCGGAGCTGTTTCCTCACACCTTTAACCATTTTAGCTCTGCTGCTATTTCACCCTGAAACTGATTCCTTATTCAAAAAACAAAGTAACTACAGTATAATCTAACGCACACCTGTGAGACAGATGTGGAAGGGAATAAAATTGACCAGGAAAGTAGTGAACACACTGTCAGCACAAAATTGATCTGAAAGTTGAAAGTTTCTCTGAATAAATCTATATATTTTTTAAGATTTGGATTTTAAATGTTTTATCTTGAGTAATTTACAAAAATTTCAAATTTGGAGTAAAAAAAAATAAAAAATCATAGATTTAGAGGAAGTCTGGTGCATACTCATAAGTTCATTTGTGTATATTTCTCTTCACTTTGTGTAACTGGACAGTTTCTGAGGTGTGTACAAAAGAGGAGCTGTCTACTGTAAACTATGGTGTCGGTGTCCTCTTGCAACAGGATGCACAACTTTTGGGTGCATGACATCACTGAATATCAGATTAAAACAGGTTTAAATCCACCTGCTCTAAACAGCACAGCACCTGACACCATCATATAAACTGAACAACACTGGAGTTCTAGGAAAGCAGGTTCTTACACTGCACGTTGAGCACCACGCTGTCTGTGAACTTTTCATTTCGGTATGTCACGATACACGTGAGCTTCTGTTTGTGGGTCTCGCGGCTCGGTACCACCACGTAGTTGCTCCGCACCGTCACCGTCCCATTTGTGTTGCGAGTCTCCTGGAAAGTGGCTTCGCCTTTCAACCTGGTGTCCCATTTGATGACGCTCGGGGGCTTGCCATTGGCTGATACGCAAGTGGCAACGGTCATCTTGCGTTTCTGAGCCCTGGCCACAATCGTGGGCGTTGTCAAGGTCATGCGAGTCATGGGCCGAGCTGCAGAGGCGAAAGCAATCAAATTAGTGGAATGAAATTAAAACTCATTAAACAAAGATCTTTTTCTTTAGTTTCAATCTTCCTTTAATGTCTCATTTTGTCTACTTCACCCACAATCAGTCTTAGATTGAGGTAAATTAAACTGCGTGGCTGAGATGAAAACAGTGTTGTAAATCAAATCAGGCAAAGTTTTGCTTCTTTCCCTCCTCAAAGCCGAAAGCAGTCGTCAAAGCTCTCACAGATGTAGAAGCCCCTTGCCTACCCAAATGCACAGTCATCCAATTTGAATCCTTTGTGAGTTGCCAATTAGCAATCTACTTTTAGTACATCAAAAGGCAGGCTTGAGCTTGAGTGAATGCACAACTGAAAGAGATAGGCCATGAAGAGGCCTCTTTGAGCGCTGCCAGTCAGTTATCTGCACACAGGTTCCTGACGTTCACTGAGCCACAGAAGCCTAAAAAGACCTGAGAGGCTCAGTGACACAAAATGGGAACTCGGAACTAACAAGAAGCTCTGGCAACAGGGACTACTTAAGCCAAGAGCTTTTTCTTTACTGGGACTTAATGGAAAACACACCAACACTTAATTTCGAATTAGATCTCTAATCAGAGTCAGCGCACAACCTTTTCAAAGCAGGCCCCCCCCCCCCCCCCCAAAAAAAAAAAAAAAGAGATTATTCAAGCCAAATTACACACCCTGAAGTGGCCTTATTGATTTCCGTCTCACCTGCCATTTTTATTGACTGCTCTCTGTGGCGGTTTCCTATTTTCTAAAAGTCATACGGGCCAAACTGGGATTGGTGTTAAACGACACGTCACTCCAATCATCCCATCATGAATCCGTCAAATATTCATTCCAACGTCAAGCGTTCGTACTCTATGAACGAGAGCCTTATAGACTCAACCAAAACATGCAGCCAGACATCTTAAAAAACAGAGAGAGACCTTCTGGTCTGAGGTGTTTTAGAAGAATTCAACCTACTTTACAACAAAGCCTGTGGCAATGTAACATTGAAGTGTTTTCTTTTAGCCTTTCACGAAAAAGGGAGACATCAGTTTGACCCTGTTATCTGATTCAAAAGAATGTTCTTCTTCTGCCTAAAGAGTGACAGGTTTTACATCCTGTGCCTGCTCATCAGGCCAGTGGTAACATGTTTGGGAAAACTGCTCCTTAAGTGATTCTGAGATGTAGATCCTGATATTTTTTTTTCTGTTATCTTGGCTCAAAGCGTAATTACACATTCATGATTCACTATAACAATTACACAATCTTATCCGCACAATCCATCTTTCCACTAAAACGTGTGGAAACTTAACTTAAAATAACCAATTACTGACCAAGGCAAATAACCTTGGGTACCAAAGTCTGACTCTAGATGCTATTTCTGATCTCACACAGTGATCATGTTTCTTTTCTGTCTCTGTCCAAACCATGCATCTCCAAATTTGGTGGTTTTGAATTTTTCAGACAAGGGTTACAGTTTTCCTTTCTGGTCTGAGAAATTTCTCCCACTTCTTCAGCTAAATACACAATATAAAGTCATGGGGAAAATGCTTCATCACAGAGACTGTTTTCTCAGCTCATGAAAATGTGACATTGATGAGATGATATACGTTTTTTTTTCATAGGTAGACAACACTTTGAAAATATACATGTCACCAGTGAAATTTGCTGAAAATTGCAAATGGTCAAGCTTTTAAAGATGGTAACTTGTTTCTGTTTGGGCTAAAAACACGTTGTAAACCTATGCTGAGTGTTCAACACCTGCCTCCAGGGAGATAAATCAGGCCTAACAAAGAGGAAAACAAACTAAATGACAAAAAAATTAAATTGTAGCATGCAGGTCTGCACAGAGGGCCATTGTTCATACTAGAATACAAGATATTACCACTTTTATCCTTCAAATTACAGCTGTTGTAGATTCAATCTGAAGGAAGTCATCAATAATATGCAGAATTTCAACATTTCGCTATTTCTTACCAAATACAGTGAGGTTGACCATGTTCTCGCGGTTGCCCGCAGGAAATGTGGTGTACTCGCAGATGTAGGCAGCTTCATCAGACAGCTGCAGGTTAGAGAACACGATGGTGGTGTCCTCCAGCGAGGGCGTACGATGACGAACCGCCGCCTGCTTGAAGCTGACCCGCTCCTTGAAGGGCTGCAGGACGGACACGCCGAGAGCTGGGTTGGCTATGGCCACGTTCTGTTTGGTGCCATTGAGCAGCTTCTGCCAGGTGACCTGAGAGATCTTGACTGGCGGGTTGCTATTGATGAAAATGCAGCGCAGCTCCACTTGTGAACCCACAAAGCCTGACTTACTGGGGTCCATCTGCACCATCTGTCCGTCGCCAGCTAGAAGTAACACAGAGAGGAGAAAAAAAAAATATTATTAACAGGTGTCCAAGGCCAAGCAAAGCACTCCATTCAATAGCAAGCACTTGCACTGAAAGTCAAGGATTCAATTCTGGCCTCCTGGGTAGAACATGCACACCTGACACTCACAGTCAAACTTATGGATTCAGCCCCGCACTCCCCTCCCCATATGCTACAGAAGCACCGGCTGCTCCCTATACATCAGCATGAGGGTTGGTACATGGTGGTGGTTGTGTGCAAAAGCTGGGGGAGTTGTTATTAACATAATGGGCACATCTATACAACCCTGCCTCTGTCCACGAGGGTGCAGTTTCTGATGAGATGGGAGGGCTGAGCGAGAACCAATGCATCACTAATGAATGAGTACAAGGGCAATGAGTTGGAGCCAAGTCATCGTCTGCTGTGCTCACCCTCCACCCACTCAGCAACACACTGGCTAGGCCCATTGTAATTTTAATTACTTTTTACTCACAAATACTTCAATGACTGCCTGAAGCTCCTATTAAAAGAAACAATGAGGAGTCCTGTGTAGGCACTCAAAACAATGAGAACACACATTAGCTATATAAAAAAAAAAACAAAACACAGTAATTATGTCCCTCTCTTTACTATCTAAGCATGTGAGGAGTTTGATAGCAAAAAACAAAAAAGTCAATTAACAAAGACGGACCTTGTGTAAACTTGCCTGTGGTTCAGGCTTTCATGCTTATGTTGACCTGAACTGAGGTGTCAGCTCCCTCCACTCTCAGGCCCATCTGCTTTTCACTTGATGCATGGTATGGCCACTGATTAGCAGTTAACATCCTTGATTTAGACACTCATTAGACTCCCTGCTTTTATCTCAGACTGAAACAATTAGCTGATTGACAGAAAATCAACTGACAACAACGTTTTATCGCTTCAGTCATTTATTAAGCAAATATGAGAAATGTTCACTGGTTCCAGCTTCTCAGAAGTCAGGATTTAGATCATTGTAAACTGAATATCTCAGGCAGCTTTTGGTAGGTTGGATAGACAAAACAAAGACTTTGAAGTTGTAACCTTGTTGCTGTGAAGCTGAGAAGACAGACTAAATTATTAACTGCAAAAAAATAGTTAACAGATTTATGAGCATCAAATAATTGTTGCAGCTCTTGTGTTATCAATAAGACTTCCTCCTCTCGTCCTTCTTTGTTCCTTCAATCTGAGTCTTAAGTGCAGAGAAACATTGTCAACCTTCATTTACTCCTGATCTGGGGTCTGGACTGACTGCAGTCTGAACAGATGTGTCATTAAACTATGGCAGGGCTCCTGCATCCTGTTGTTTTTGACACATCTTTGTTATCTCAGACTCTGATTTATGTTCCTTTCCAGGTGAAGCCTGATGATGTCCCATTTCCTCGTCCGACAACCCCTGGCTGGGTTTGTATTTACAACCAGCCGCAGCTATAATTATCTCCCATGGATAGGTGAGGACCCACAGGAAGGAAGACTGAAATTCTTCCGTTAATCACACTGGACTCATAAAGCCACCAGTGAATCAAGTCATAAACAGAGAGAAAATATGTCGTGGCTTCAAGTGGAGGACTGGGGCCTGTACACATGCACCAAAAACAGAGCAGCTCTTTAACACTGGGTAACTGCATCACAATGATGAATAATCCCTGCGTTCAGAGATAAAGTTTCCACAGGGGGTTTTAAAATGTGTAAGAATACATGAGAGAGATCCATTTATGTGTACTCCCACTGAATACAATATCTCATGTAGTCTATCTTCACCGATACAGGAATCTGAAGCAGAGAGGAGGGGGGGCTCTGTGCATGCAGGGTGTCAGACTGTCTAAGCAGCAGCAGCAGCAGCAGGGACTGTTATGAAGATTTTTCTTATAAACTGTAGGTAGTCAGCTGAAGGACACCGGGGCACAATACATGCATGAAAAGAGGCAATAGTTGGTGCAGACTGTGGCTAGAGGACCATTAAGATGAACAATTTATTTCTTTCCGTCTTTCACAGTGGGCGCACAACTCTCAGGTTGAATGGCTCATGCCGGAAAGCAGTGCATTACGAGAGAAAGACAATTTCTTTCCATTGTTATATGCTTTCACTCAAGTTCAGCCTTCACTGTCTACATGAAATCATATAAGAAACAAAATGACAACCTTTCACAGTTACTGAGTACACATCATCTTTCATTTCCTTCTGACCACATCAGCAAGACCCTCTCTATAGAGATTTAAACCTGTAGGATTGGAAGATGACAGATTGATTTACTAATACAGTTTGACAGGGAGGACTGGCAACCTTGTCATCTGTACCCTGAGAAACACCTGTGTCCTTGTGCACCTCAAGGCAATGCTTTACTCCATTTTATCACAGCTTAGATTAGCAGTTGTGGCGGCTATAGTATGATATTTTTTGAACTAGCAAACACAATTTACTGTGTGACAACACCAGTTAAAGTTTAATCTTAAGTTGGAGCGAAGCGGGGGGACTGTGTGTGCAGGGGGGCTGTAAAAACTCATAAATATGTACCTGGCCAGACCTCATCCTCTTGCATGCTAAAACAATAGTGGCAGGGGCTGGCTTTATGAGAAGCCGCAGCCCCTCCCTCCTTCGCTCTGCCCTTCCCTCTTTGATTCAGATGGAAGCAAATAAACAGGAGCTCACGCAAATGGAATCCAGAGGAATAGGCATAATTATGCAGCCACAGAGCCCAAATCCCCTCCGTGAAGGACCAGGGGCACCCACGGGGACCCCTTTCACTCAAGGACTAGAGGAGTCCTTGGCTGAGCACACAGTAAAGCTTTAATTACAGACTACACCACAGAGCAGCAAAGCCATAGAAGAACAGAGCCACATGCATGCAAGAGGCATTAAGAAGGTAGATTTTGTGAGGGTGACTGAGGGTGAGTCAGAGGAGGAAAAAAAAGAACAGCTCGGCAAAGTGCAGATGCAGAACCGGCGAGAGGCAGAGGGAGACAAAGAGGAAGGTGGAGCTTCAGGGAGAGTCATAGGTGTGCTGCAGGTTTGAGGCTGGCCAGCGTTACTGCTTGTGCTGCTGCTGCTGCTGCTTTGTTCTGACACTGACAGGAGGGTGACTAGAGGGGACAGTCATGCTCTAATACACCTGAGGCCAGACATTGGTTTGAGAGTTGCCAGTGGAGAGAGGAGGCCTGTTTCTGGAAGGAAAAGCAATAGGACAAACAAACAAAGCAGAAAGTATGCCCAAGCTGGCAGAGTATGAAAAAAGAAGAGTGGTCTGATTCACACCAGGTGAGCTGACTTGGATGAAGTGGGACATAAGGGGCACTATTAAAACAGCTGCTGCACCGTCTGGTCCTGCACTGATAGCAACAGAGTCCCAAGGCCTGTTCACAGAACTGTAATAAGATCCGGTCAGGCAGCAAGAAAAAGCATGTGCTTTGTGATGTTTGCGTATGGCACGCTGGACAATGCATGGGCCAAACAACAGGTGTGGAAACAGTATCCGGGGAAGTACAGAACTGCAGGGCAATTTTTTTTTTTCCTCAAAATATTTCTGATCACAAAAGCTGATGGGTGAGTGGGTTTATCTCAATCTGAAATTTTGTTACCTAGATGGGAAAACAAATTTATGAAATATGAAAAACAAGCTTGATTCCTCCATAACAAATCAAAAATGAATGAGAAACATGACATTAACATTTAATATTTTGCTTTTTGTCTCTGCTGCAGAGAGAATAAAAAAAGTTTCAACATTAAATATACTGCATTAATCCATCTGTTTGTTCCCAGATTTGCTTCTGTACAGTGTTAAACCCGACCTCTCTCCACATATAAAACAATAACACCAACATCAAAACCTAAATTGAAAACCAGGCCTCCAACCCCTAAATCCAAGGAAGCTTCCTTTCCATAAAACAACTGCTATTTGGCAGCTCATCTCGTAATGGATATGTAACACTATTGTCTTTTTTTTTTTTTCTGCTAAACTGGCCAACAACCAATAATATTTCAGAAAACAATTATTGGCATGTTTACCATCACTTGGGCCATTCTCATCCAAGAAATATCCATTTGAGCCTGAGTCAAATAAAGTTCAGCATAATTCACCTCTCGCTGCGGCGATGTGAGGGAGGCAAAGATTAAATAGGACTGAATGCATATTTTAGAAGAGGCACTCATTAATGTCTTCTATTTAAAGCGCCACCAGGCTACTTGGCACACTGTCAGTCCCAAATGGCAGCTCAACATCGCTGTTTGAAGTCTGTAGACTTCAAAACCCAGAAAATGTGTAATGTGATGTCATTAAACTGCACTCGTCTTAGACCTAAATGTCGTCTTCTCAGTGGCTTTTCTGGGGTGGAGATGAAGAAGAGCTTCCATTTTTCACTGGACCGAGCGCTCGCTTGTCACTTCCTGTTGAAAGGGAGGATTTCACGATTCTGTCTAACCCCGACACTGAAATTCAATTTAGGGAAATAGGTCAAATCTGAAACTGAGTTTGTAGAGATGCAACAGTCTCGTTGCATCCACTTTGTGAATCAGGCAGCTGGAATAGGAGTATTTTGGAATAAACTTCTTTCCAAATGCAGCTTTACAGCTTATCACATCATCTCCTCATGTTTGATATGGTTACTCCGTTGTTACTTAAGTGGGATGCTGATAGATAAAACATGGCTTCATTCACTCGGGATAATGACTGTTTAATGTAGACCCAGTTCCCACGGCGATGGCACAGGCCCCTGAGCTCCCTTATTCATGGCCACACATGGGGTGTTTAGGGGGAGTCCAAATCTTCTGTTTCTCACACACACACACACACACACACACACACACACACACACACACACACACACACACACAAACCACCCATTAGTTGCTGATTTTTTTCTGCTGGTTTTTGTCAGTCAGTATTTTAGAGCTCAACCAGTGGCATTCCACTTATAGTATGTTATCAAGAGATGGGGATGCTTTTCAAAATGCTCTACAAAATACATTATGTAGTAAATTTAGTGATAACTGGGAGCTCTTTCACTGTGCTGGAGGCTTTAACACATCCAGATAGGGCACTTCATTTAGCAAGGGCAGCCATATTTTATGTATAATGTTGCTGGTGGTCGACCCCGGCCGTTCAGCTTTTGGAGATGGAGCAGTGTATGTCAGAGAATTTGTTTTAATCTACACTCAGACACTATTTGGTGGTGCTTCAGCTGGGTCTCTTGGGTAAACAATGGTGTACCTGCCAAAGTAGCGCTCTTTACCCTCTGTCTCCCCAAGCAAACATTCAACTGCAGAGGCAAGGGAAACCTCACTGGAACAGATGGTTAGTAGACCTGTTACAAATTTTCCACTATCTGGTTCAAATTTGAAATGCTCTTTTGTACAACACACTCGTTCATTGAGGACAATGTAACATCTGCTGCGCTGTAAATGTTAATGATTATCGGGAATATTTATTAGTTTAGGCATCCTCCCAATCTGGAAATGCTCCATGAAAGGCGCTGCGCATTTCATTTGAATTATTCCCGAGGGCTGTTTGTTTGGGGGGAGAAATGTAATGACCGACCGCCACAGCGCAGTAATCGTGTGTTTTCCACCAGGGTTCTAAAATTACAACTTTCAGGTTGGCAATGCGTAGCATGGTCCAGTCAACCGTTCACTCTCACCTAATGTAGCTGCATCCATCGTTTCTGAGGCAACACAAGGTTCAGAGCAAAAGCCCACACACACACACACAGACACACACACAGACACATGCCCCTCGAGCAGCTTTAAGGCATTTCAAATGTCAAGGGGATGCATCAGTTTGCCTGCAACAGAGCCTCTCATCTTAGTTCAGCTGGATAATGATTCATCCTTGAACGAAACAGTGGAAAACACTGCAGCTCCATTTTGTTATCAGACAGTTTCAAAGAACCCAACACAGATGACACAGTAGAGTATATTATGCCCTTTTTGGGAGCCTCTTACTCTGTTGTCTGATTTTAATAGATACAATGGGTAACAGTGCCTGTGGATTTCCTGTAATTAATGGTTTTTATTCTGTTCTAATAGGAAATATGCTAGGAGTAATCTGGGATTTTAGTTGTCTTTGACCGCGGCAATGACAAATAAAGATGGGCCAAAAATAAGGCTTAGAGAGAGAGAGAGAGAGAGAGAGAGAGAGAGAGAGAGAGAGAGAGAGAGAGAGAGAGAGAGAGAGAGAGAGAGAGAGAGAGAGAGAGGGAAAGAGGGGGGGAGAGAGAGAGAGAGGGAAAGAGAGAGGGGAGGGGAGAGAGAGGGGAGGGGAGAGAGAGAGATCACGTATAAAGTGTAAACACAGTATCAGAGAGCTCTGACCCTCCTCCCTCCCCCTGCAGCTTAACTAAACAAGGCCACCACGGTTTCGGTTCTACAACACAAAGTAAACAGCACTGACGTTACCTGACCAAATGGCGAGATGACATCACCCCCTGATACCAGATAGCAAGCAACTGTCAGTAAACAAAAGGCCAGGTCCAAGTGAAAGGGGTGGGGAGAGGGGTCCCCCCACCTGGTAAATGAATGACTGTAAGCAGTACAGTTGTGCTTGTTTGGCTGAAACCTAGGGAAGAAACACAGGGAACAGATCCAGGTATCACCGGTGTCTGAAAGTGTGGTGTCCACAATATGTTGTGGTGAGTGAGCAGTAACGGCTATAATAATACATCTTATCAGACAAATCTCTGGCCCACACACCAGGGAGCACTTACACAGGCCAGACAATTAACAAAGCATCTCATCCACTGAGTGGGCTCAGCACACACAATATGTGCCGGTTATTTTTCAATAATGCAAAAGTTTCCCTGGGCTTTCAGACGAGGGCAGCTGTTTGAAGATCTTAATAGGACAGAGATGATCAATAAATAAAAAGGGGGCCACAGGCGTGTGGCAAAGAGAAGCATTATGTTCTCTGACGGGCCCAGGCCTCGTGGGCGCAGGTGTGGGCCCAGCGCTCACAGGCGTTAAGGAGGAGTTACATAAATGTGATGTAGAGGATTTTGGGGAGTTACAGGGGAGGGTGAGTGGTGAGAGTGACACACAGTGGGTCAGACGTGGTGAGCAGATTACAGCACTCAGGATATTAAAGTGGAGGAGAGACGATGCTGCAGGCAACACACCTCCTGTGGAAATCTCAGTATTAGCACAGGGTGACACAGAGGCTATGTCCACATCTCCTTTGAGCCGACATCATGGTACCAAAACACAACCGCTGCAGGAGCATGCTGCGCCTCACGCCTTCAGGAAGCAGTACTTCTGGCAAAGGTCAGAGCAGCTCAGACTGAAACTCTTCTTCAGGGCACAGTACAAGGGAAATGAATCCAGATCAACATTAATTTGACACATAAAAGGAACACAATACATGCATATAAAGTGCAGATATACAGGTAAACCAAGGTCTTCAGTAGTGGTTGATGGCTGCTCACTTTCAAATGCTGCTGGTCCACCTTTGTTACTTTTCTATTATCTGATATCTTTGGGTTCTCTGTAGGTTGGACAAACAAGTAGTTTCGAGCCTTGGGAACTTGTCATGAACACTTTTTTGTGTTTTCTGATATTTCATAAAAATAATAATAAAATTATGGACTGAATAATTAGTAGGGGAAATGAATCACCACTGGTTACGACAGCTGCTCATTTTGCCTGCATGACTCAGTATTAAAGCTGTTTTTTTCAAAGTGAGAACCACCAGTATCATCACTGAATTTGCATCAGACAATGAAGCACACAGGATTATCTATAAGAATGGTCTTGGAGTGGGACGTATAGGATGGGGGAGACTCAGTCTGAGCCAGCACCGCAGCAGTACCCTATACCTCTGCTAAGCACCCGGCAAATACAGCATGAAACGCATATAAAGTCCTGCCAAAAAGTGCTGAGGAAGAGTCTGGCCCTGGACAACCATGCATGACAAATCCTTCTCTCACACCATCTGTTCCATTGTCCACAAGTAAAGATAAGTCTTGCATAGAGTACAAACACTGAATACTTCCATGTGATTATGCCAAGCACTTGTGTTGGACACATTATAAAACATTAAGATTTCAAAAATCAAACAACTATTCAGCTGAAACTGAATGATCAATTATTGGCTGAACATAAGGAAGGAAATGGATGTGTGATGTGGAGCCCTTCTGCATTCTCAGTGAAAACAACATCAAATGGGTGTAAATCCATTCACCCCAAGCAAGGTGACCTTTAGAAATACTCACTGAGAGCTAAGAATATTGTTTTTGGCGTCTGACCTGAGTTGACCTTTATAGGTGGAGTTATTTCTGTCTTTTTTTGACAAAGACCAGCTGATATCTCACAGGCGTGCAGGCCGGTGGAGGCCTTTGGGAGGTAAATTGGTCCAGTGTGAGTATGGAGAGAAGCACTGTTGCATGACCAGTGGCTTATTAAACCAAGAAAAGAGAACGCACAATCAATATTTGATTAGAGTCACTTGTGATTTTTTCAGACATTTCCACTGTGTGTTATCGGAGCGGCCTCCATAGATTTCTTGAAAGAAATTAGTGTTGTGCATATCATGCATTTTTAAAGATGTGTGGAAAAAAATAGAAGATCTGGCTTTCATCAAAGTGCATCTCTAATTGTGGTTGGGACATAAACAGGACAGCGGGGGCAACGTGCACACAGCTCTACTTATTGGTGTGTTGCACTGAGCTATTTTTCTCCAGCATTTCTGGCACAGGCCATTTATACAGCGGATTCATTAACATATAGGAGAGGGAATTCACACTCCAGCTGGAGTGGGCAGTGGGCTGAAGCCCCAGTCTGCTATCAATTAACAAGCACACTTAGTATGTGTCTGAGTCATGATCACCACGGGACTCTGACAAATGCTGTGCATTTGCTCAAAATAAGAATTGTCACAATAGCAAATCTTTAGCTGATTACCAGCCGTCGTATCACTCGTGATGGTCTAAACCAACAACACCGCGTGCAAACTGACAGCAATAATATCTACTCAACAGTAGCATCGACCTAACACTGTAACGAACATCTCCGTTCACGTGTACAAGGAATTAAGTACAAATAAACAGGATTATGAATTTTGCCCTGCAGTCACATCATTTAGGCATGGATTAGTCTCCTGTTTTCACCACTGGAGGAATGAATGTGCACAGTTACTTAAGCTGATAAAGTTAGACATGCTACACTTTATCCCTGAACATGTTATCTTATCTTGTTATTTAAACATTTTTTCACATCTGTAATGCATGTTCATTTTTCACGTGCAATTTCCCTGAGACATTCAAGGTTTCAGGCTTTTCCTTCAGGATCATTTTGCCCTGAATTCTCTGAGAGGAGTGATACAAGAAGACAAGATTAATGCTAAGATGTGGCAGAGATGGCTACATGGGAACACAGAGTGTTTCAGCATAAATGCTGGATTCTGGCTTTTGCCAAATTCCCCTTTTTCATGTGTGTTTTCATCATAAACCTCTATGAAATGCAGCGGTTCTCGGCAGAACTCCGAGACCAGGGCTGAACCATTTCCTAAACCACGACCACAGCCTATCTTTCCAAGGCGAGTACGGCTCCATGTTCCACATACATATAACCGTTGGAATGCTCACCACATCTCAGGAGCATGTTAGTATTCTGCTGCATGTGCTTTCCAGCTGTGTTGGGAGTATTGTCTTTCCCACCAGTCTCCATCATATACAGTACTTTCTCATAGCTCAGTATGTTTCCATACTGCATCTTTCTGTACATCAAGCCAATGTGGGATATTATGAAATATCTTTGATCTGGGCTTAAATGTCACTCTGACACCACAACCGTTTCTCATTCAAGTCTCTTGTATGTCCAAGAAGAGAATAAACAACATTGGTGAATTGAGCTATTGAAAGACTTAATGATACTATCAGGGGAAGCATTTTATTTTCTGGACAGTTATTTTTTATTCTTCATATTGTGACATTATTTGACAGAGAGCTTTAAAAGAACGCAAAATAACAGCATTTAAACGTCCGCACAGTTCGCCCTGGTCTTTCAACAGTAGAGCAGCTGGCATGGAGACACAAGCAGGGGACCACAAAGCCACAGAGAGGGGAAAGGAACAGCCTGAAAGCTGAGACGGGTGGTAAGAGTTACTCCAGTCTCCACTGGTTGTTAGATGTCTAACAATGTGTATTGACACAGAGACCCAGGACACAAAAATCCATTTGGTGCATTCTCAAAGATGTACAAAAAAAACCAAAAAAAAAAACAGGACAGGCACTCCTGAAATGTGACTGGAAGGAGAAAGAATGGGAGCAGTAATCAATCATAGGAATCTCTGAGTTTCTCTCAGTTTCATCTGAAAACTTCACAGTGGGTGGGCTGTGGGCTTGGGGCATAAAGAATGTCAGGAAATGAACTCATAGCTTCGTAGGCACTGCTGGAAATGGAGGAGTGGGATTCAACTTTCAACTTTTATGCCAGCCCAGAGAGTGCTGGATAAAAAAAAAACTGTCCGGGATTTCAAGCAGCAGGCTCAACAATCACTTGCTGCGGATCTCAACGTTTAAGTGTAAAACTTAACACTAAGCAGCATCTAGATAAAATGAACAATGGTGAAGAGAGCTGCCAGTGACTGGAGATAATTGTGTGGTTCAATGCAATTTCACTGTGGCCAAATTGCAACTGTGTGACTGCTGTGTGACTGCTACGCTGACAGCTTGTGCTATTAACTGCAATCAAACCAGCACCGTAATTACCCTCCGTGTTAAAAGATATTCTGTAGTTAAACTTCACTACGTGCCAATTCGGACTCAAAGTGCACAACGACACACAGTGGAATAAGCCTGTGAGAATGGAACAGGTTCTGGCTCATAGGGCTTTGATGAAACACAGAAAAAAAGTATGGCTGACGAATCTTGATGGTGAATTAGTATTGATCAGAGATTCAACAACTCAATTAGGCTGTACTGAAATCCCTGTCACTCACTCTGGAGAGTAACTAATGAAGAAATGTACTTTTCTGTTTTGGGAAGAAAAAAAAATCTGATTAGTAGGCCATGCTAAGTTTGTCTGTCTCAGTCAATCCCAAGCTTTTTGTAGCCACAAACAAACATTACCCCCAGAGTGCCAGATGAAATCACTCACGTGAACACCTACACTTTGACATTAATAGCCTTTGAAATCTGCTGACAAGGTTTAAACTACTGCTGTAGCTAGCTCAGAGACACCAGGGCGTGTCCTGTGGGAGCCCAGACGAAATAACTGTACACTGCATGTACAGGCTTTTTCCTTAGGGCCGCAGGAGTATTATTTGGAGCTCTTACCCTCGTGTTGCCCTCCCTTACTGTGTCTATACTGTGGGCTGCTCATTGTTTGACAGGATTGACAAGCTCCCTGGCAGAGCTGATTAAAAGCTTTAAGGTCAGAGAAGTGGGACAGATATCGAGCGAACACCTGTCTCCTCACTGTGAGCCAGTCCCCTTCTGGGTGTGTCCTCCATTGGCGCAGGATCAATGGCTCCATTAAGGCCCAACGTGTTTTTTTTTTCCAGCCAGTGCTGCTTTGGCTTGCAAAGAACCTTTCACTTGCCTCTTCCTCTTTTCACTTCCCTCTGCTGTTTCTTGCAGTCATATCAAAAAGCGAATGAGTCGTTCTCAGTGAGAGGGCGTCATATTTTTGTACAAGTGCATCGGCTTGCCTTTGCTTTCGCTAAAAAATGTTCAGAATAAAATGTAGCGAGACAAGTACACACTGCGATATGTTTTATTTTATTTTTCCAGCTTCAGATTTAATTTCATCATGATTTCCACATCCTGATAAAAATAACTTTGAAAGCCCAGCTGCCCACTGAAGATTTGCCAAAGGATTATAGATCATTAAAAAGATGTTTGAAGTTCACTTGAAGCCTCTCCAAGTAAGTTACTGGAATCACAGGGTTTATGGAGTCTCGGCCACACGTTTTCTCTCTGACTGTAACTGGTTTTCTTTTAAAGCGAGGGTCTCACAAATTGCAACAGCTGGCCACGCTCTCTGGAGACGTAATCCAGAAATTGACATTTCAATTTACTTCAGCTGAGTTTGGATGATGGTGAATTAAGATACCTGCTCTCGTGGATACCTTACTGATTTCATCCCTTCTGGTAGGCTTTCCACTCGCAAGCTTCTCACAGAGAAAATGTTCTTCTTCTGACATTGTATCTCACAATAATCTATAAAATGAAACCTAATACGGTAGCTTTAGCCATGGGATAAGACTTCAAGGGATGGGTGACTTTCACCAAAAGATATCTGGAACCGTGTCCCACACACCACTCATCACTTCTTTCATCTCCAGAGTACTTCCATTTTCACAGGTTTCTGAATCCCTCCCCCACACAGTCACCTAACTGGTCTGTCTTGATATGATTCAGTGGCTGAGCACAGAGGCGCATTGTGCTGCAGTTTTTATCACATTGATATGGTTTGTAATCTTGTTTCTGTTTGCCGTGAGAAAATAAAAGTCGCTGACTAAATCAACTTAATAGACACTGCAAAGATTTTGACATTGTGAAGCAAGCAATAACAAAGTGTCAGATGTGCTCATTTTCATATTTCTCATCTGTCCCACTGAAAAGAATCGGCACTCTTACAATTGATGGCATAATTTCATCGTTACTGAATGAAGATGATTGGTAAGAAACTGTTAATTCATCCGACTGAAATAGATATATGAAGCCTTCAGTGACTGAAATATAGACAAGAAAATAACCTTGCTGTTTGGGGTGATTTATCAACTTGTTAATGACTTGCTACACCAAATTGCCCATTACAATATGCTACTAATTTGAAGAACCATGGAAGTGCTTCACCACTTTAAAGTTTAAACATTGAGATGTTTGATGAAGATGTAGCACAACAGTGAAGTGAAAGAAGCGAGTTCACACTTCTCCAGTAGTGGTTTCAAATAAGTGTGAAACTGGGTTTCCAGAAGGAAAGACTGAAGGTGTTGGTTGAAGTGCCAGGTCACATCTCCATTTGCAGCTGCTCTTTGGCCCTATCTCGTGTATGTATGTTCTTTTTTTTTTTTTTTTTTTTTTTCGGAGCTGGTTTTCAGTCGAGGTCGGAAGGGTCGGAGGGGGGAGATGTGGCGCAGTATCCCGAAGCTATACTGGAAAGCCAAGCACAGAGACTCGTAAAATATATGGGACATGTGGAAAATGTTTTAAACATCATAATTTGTACCAACACCATAATAAAACAAAATTCTTGGTCTGACTTTAAAGTCTTGTTAACTTACTATGTCAGATATTTACTGATTTAAATCAAGATTTTTCTCAACGTTAGGCTCCTCTGAAAGGGTTTTGAAGAAAAACATGTTTATATTTTTCTCAGCGTTATGTATAGAATGGTACTGAAACTCAGATGCTGACAAGAGAATCAAAATTTTATGATACCCAGCTCTATTATTAAATGTTTTTTTGTTTTTTCATCATTCTGCCCTCAAAAGATACTAGTTTCCTGTTCTGCAATTTCTACATTCTGCATAATGCATGAAGCAAAAAAAAGGTAAGTTTATAGAAAACCACAACACTTGTAAAAGCAGTTGTGTACTTAAAATGACAATGTTTGGCTAATAAAACTGTGGGGTAATATATCTTTTTCTGCATATACTGTTACTTAACAATTTAGACTCTCGCTGGTTAAGGGTCAGAGTTTTGCCCTGCAGCTGGGGTATTTTTATAGACATCTAGAGAACACTTACTGCCACTAGGATTATAAATGCCAGTGTTTTCAACCACAGTGCATTAGATAGTGTGCGTATCTGTTGCCAAGAAATGATAGTTGCTTGGGTAAAATTTCTCATCTTCTCCGTGCCCTTCACAGATTGCAAGTGTACCCTGTGCTCCCAAACTCACTCGCTTGCAATCCCAGCCCTGAAGAGCTGGGAGAAAATGTTTGAGCAGAAATGAGCAGAATGCTGGTGTCTTGAAAATTGACAAAAACTGCGTTTGTGCATTCAAACTTGGAGAGGCTCATACCACTACACACACATAAGTGTTGTGAATGGAAGCTGGAATACAGCTCGACATATGGGCTAATACAGGCCAGAGTGAAATAAAGGGCAGCGAGCTGTGACAGGTGTATTCCTTATGGGCATAATCTTGTGTTTAATCTTGTTTAAAGTTATTTATAATTGTGCTTTAATCTGTCATGCATATCAGTATGGTAATTACAGCTGGTATTAATTTCAGAATGATGGATATGTTTAGGATAAGAAAAGAAAGCAACACAAATAATCACGTTAATCATTTTATCTTTGGATAGACTTGTGTTATTTGTGACAGTTATGCAGACACACACACACACACACACACACACACACACACAACGGTGATATGACAACAAGGATACAATAAAACAACTGACAGGAGTTTATTCCAAGCATAAATAGCAAAGGAAGCTAACAGCTAGCATCTTATCAGCATTTTATTTGACAACGCTGCACATATTTCTTGTAACCTCTTCAACATCATGACCATGACTATATAGCTGTTTACAACATTATTACAAATAAAGCCAGATTTCACACAAAGGACTGTAATAAAAACCTTTTACAGCCTCAAAACACATCTGAGGCTCGTGCTAACCCGTCACACACTCTGTCACTGTCTTGGAATAAAATCCAGTAAATCACTGAGTGATGATGGCCAGTGGTGGGCTGGGGGATATCGACAGAGACTGGGCTCTTAAAGCTGCTTTTATCTGCTCCTGCTTAGCTGCAGTGTGTGCTCACGTCATAGATTTGTTGGAGCTACAGATGCTTGAGCCTAAGGCTTGGTGCAGGGCAGAGACAATAATAAGAGACATTTTTTGACAATATTTTTTTTTCAGGCTCAAAAGTTTAAAACTAATCAGCAGCAGCGATGACCCTTTTTTTTAAATCAGTAAAAACACAATGATTGATCAGAAAAAAAAAAATTTTAAACAGTAGCTGTTGAAATTGAACATTTTACCTGATGACGAGCTTGTATTTCTGAACATTGGCAGCAATAAAGAAAAAAAAAATCATTCTAAAAATGTACATGTATGTGTAAACCATGACTTCACACATGAGGCTTTAGAACAAGAGCAGCTCATTATTATGTCAACTTATTGTTCCTAATGAAACTGGATTAACTAACAAAATAACATTAATAGCAGATGCATTTAGGTTTAACTGCATATTTTCTTCTGTTCCGGCAATGATCAAAGACATTAGTTTCCTGGGAGGTTGGAGCATCGATGGTGTGGAGCAATTAACAGTGTATTGTATTCCTATTCCCCAAACAGTTAGTTATTTAACAATTATCATGTTCACCATAATTTTGCTATAGTTTTGAAATGCAATTTTCTTTATGAATACAAATGCCTCTCCCCCTTTTTAAAAAAAAAATCCTGTTGTTGTGGGGAGAAAAAACATTAGTAAAAAAAACTGTTAAATATTTATATACCCATTTTCTAGCTACGAGCAGATCTCGCTCGGCTGCACTAAAATGAAACTTGTCGTGACCTAGTTAGAAGAATGCTGCATGACAACGCCGTGCTCGCCCTCTATCCGTGAGACTAGCCAAGCAGAAACGGCCGTATCGAGCATGATATTTTGCATGGGGATCCTTATCGACAGTTTGTTAGCAGGATGTGGGGCAGCCAGGTCTGTGTCCTACTCCTTGGCTGATTAGGTGGGTGAAGGACACTCCCTGGCTGCTCCGGCTCTTCATTGCAGGAGGCTGAGGTGGCCACGCTTTGTTAATGTCCTGCCACTCCCCTGCAGGGTGAGCAGGCCTGGACAGGCTGAGGTGACGCTCCCCTCTTTCCCACAGCTCAGCCAGCTTGACTTTGCTTGGCTGATGAACTGTGACGGGAACACAACTCCAAGGTTGTTTGTGCTTTCTGCTCTTTTCCTTTTTTTTTTCTACCAGGCAAGCCAGTCAGAGCAAGAGTGTGAAACATTGTTGAACTCTGCTGATGGCTCTCAACCTTCATATCAGCTGGCTCTGCTGAACCCGTGACACACTCCAGTGAACACCTGAAGGATCCCCACTGTCAGAATGTACGTTGCAGGCTGTACAGCCAGCTGCTTATGTTTCAATACAACAAGAGAAGAGCATAAACAACGTTACAGACCTGCCCAGACATGATTTACCTTGCACAACTCAAAAGAGTCACTCCTTTGATGGAAGACAGCGGAGCACTCAAAACTCCAGGAAACTTACTTCACAAGTCAACCTAAACAAAGCCCTCTGAGTACGTGTGTGTGTGTGTGTGTGTGGAGATAGTGCTGTTCTTTTTAGATTATTATTCCGATCACTGCTATAGGCCATTCCTACCGCAGCTAGAGAGCATATAAGGACTATTTGTGGGTCTCAAAGCACACTGTAGCGCTTTCCTCTGGTAGTTTTGTGATAATTCTCCCCTCACAACTGAGAAGTGTTACAAAGGGGCCCTGTGTGCTGGGGAGGTTGTTATTTCATGCTGCTCTTTCAACTCTCTGCAAGTCAGAAACATGCATTTGCCCATGTCACCGTACTTCAAGATCTCCTTCACGTTTGCTGAAATAGAATCCAACAGCAGCATAAACGCTCACACCGCTGGGGTCAAAGAGGGGGCTGCTACAAAAGCAATCAGTGCAGCCATTGTACATTTTTGCAGGGAGCTTGACAAAATCCCATAGCAGGAGAGGCTGCCAAAACCTCTGCATGCTTATTATACAAAGAACCCTCTTAAAATGGTATGATGAATTTCCACAAGATGAATTCTTGGTCATGTTAAGGCACGGAGCACAAAATTTCTGTCTATGTTCAACCTTTTTTGGGGTTTTTTTTTTTTTTTTTGAGTGCTACCTTTTGAAAAGTGAAATGTATGTAAACTACTCCCTTTGTTGTTCTTCCACAGATAACACACCTAGTAGTTAGATCCAAGACCTTGTTCCCTCCCACTGTCTTATTACTACAATCTAACACAACAGGTAAAGTGTACAAACTGAGGATGCCTCAAAACAGCATTCGCTCCCAATCTGTAAGTAGCCAGTGTCCATGGAGACTTTGCTGGAGGTAGATTGTTTGGATTAACACATTCAAATTCAGCACACATCTCCAAGTGAATACAAGAGATGGGCATTCATGCTGTGACAGAAAGACAAACAAGTACCATTATCACTTCTTCACTTCAGAGAAGAAAATTACAAATTTCTCTGTGATTGCAGGTTGTTAAAATCAAACAAAGGAGACAGACAGTAAGAAAATTGCAAACCAAGCAATTATGTTCCAATCTACAATTTTACTGTATAATTGTTCCTCTGGCTTAGTACTTCATCCCTCAGAGTTACTGTTAACCCCTCTCCAAATACTCCACTACAGGTCTGTACTGGCCTTCTCCAACCACCTAACAAGTGTCAGTTTTCCTTCTAATTTCCTCAAGTTTTTTGTTAGTTTGTTTGTTTGTTTGTTCAGAGCTAATTTAGCCAACTCAGCGTGTGTGTCTGTCAGGGGATTACTAGTCTAGTTCTACACTGTTTGTTGGTTTGACTACATAAACCAATTACAGAATGAGGCACCATAAGAGAATTAAAAGTTTGATTAGCCGTAGGGTGGATGGCAGTTTAATTGGATTGGATAACAGTTGGGCGGATGCCATTTGTGAATAAAAAAAAGGAGCTATGCATTTCAATCTAATGTCTGATAATGGTAAAGAGTTTGAAGTTAAATAAATAATGTGGTAAAAGTTGAAATAAATACATTTCTATTTTGTGACGCAAATATTTCAATATACACTAACAGAAAACTGGTTTTGAGTTTGTTTAAAGCGAGACTGTATTGCTTTGGAAAGATAAAATAGCACCTTTTACCTCATGAAAGAAACATTGAATTGAAAGGTATTAAATCACACCCTTACTGGCTTTATTATAATCAGGGCTTTTGTCTCTACAGCCCTAGTTTGACTGGTATGACCAGTAGCTTATAGTAGCTAAATCTAGCTAATGTCAGCAAGCCCCAGATGGATCTTGCTGTTCAACAGTTCAGTTCACTGACCATATGACTCGTCTCTACCTGTGCCACTGTTACACTACATTTTACCTTTTAACATTACCATGTAATTGCCACTCTTTGCTACAGTGGCCATTATTCAGCCAAAGTCACCCAGTCTAACTTTAAAACTGGGTGGTGAGTAGCAGGTTGCTGTTAAAAAAAAAAAAGTTGATGCATTTTACACTGGTGTGTGTGCGTGTCTGTGGCTGAAATGCATTACAAAGTGCAAGAGAAAGCATTAGCTGTCATTGAGTTTTATTTGAAATTCTAAAATATCACACTTTCCATGCAGCTTTGCCTTGTAAATCTCAGCCGCTGTGTTGTGAGTTGTTGTGCGTGTTGTCTTTTTTTTTTAGCATTGTGTTCATGTGACGAGCCAATCACAGCCCAGACGCACACAACAGCATGGCATTTGAAAAAATCAGGTGAAAGTCAGTCAGGTTTGATTTGCAGTTTGCAGTGTGTTTTAGCTGCAAATGAATGCATGTGTGATAAATAGAAGAACTATGTCGTTGCCATTATAAAGAAGTGACACCTACTAAAAGGTAATCTGCTTCAATACAACATAGAAAGAAAAAGCAAAACAAGAACACACATACAAAAAGCGATATGTTGTTGAGGGATTCGGGCACATATAAAAGATAATAAAAGCAATAAAAATTTTTAAAAAGCATTTTTTTGAAAAGGTATACATCCCTGTAATCCATGGGATCTAGATTTAGATACATCTAGACTCCAAAAGCCGGAGGAAGAAATGAACTCACAAGGATATAATTTCTAACTCAAAGTATGAGCCATACAGATGATTACAATGCCAAAATAATTATGTTTTCTAATCAGCTGGGCCTTGGTCTGTCCCACAGTGCTGCAGTGGAATCCTGAGCTAGTGAGCCAAGTCTGAGGAGTTTTCGAATGTGTGAACAGCCGTTTAACAAGTCAAGTGTGGGAGCAGTGTGCAGTGCAGCAATGAGCTCAGCTCAGCTCTATGGATGTCACTATAAGTAATAACAATACTAAAACTGTGCCATGAATTATATAAAGCTGCAGTGTTTGGTGCCTGCCCCCCCCCCCCCGTCTTCTGAGGGAACAATTTGACACAGACTGAGCTGACATTTCTATTCCAGCTATGCTGACGGTTCAAGCAATCAGACTAGTTGCTGTCGAGCACTTCCTTGACACTTTAACTCTTGCCCATATTTCCTCCTTATCATAGCAGAAATGCTGCGCGTTGAAAACTGATTGCTATTTCTGTTCTTTCATCTGAATCTAAGGAGATGCCCTTGAAGCAGCAGCTATCTACAATAACGCCACATTAATCCAAACTTTTCAAGAATGGAGAGCCCTCAGATTACAGAGATACTGTCACAGATTAACTGCATTTAATTCAGAAATTGTTCGAATGTTTTACATGCAGTTCATGGCTCAATGAAACACCCATTTAGATTCAAACACCTACAGACAGGATTGAAATTTAAATTTAAATTTCATCTTGTCTAAATATTCAATAAGTTCTACATGGTGAGAGCATGAATAAAATAAGAGCTCAGCATTATTGAATGGTAAGGTGTGTGTGTGTGTGTGTGTGTGTGTGTGTGTGTCCTCTCCTTGTGACAACACTGACCTTGACTGACCTTGCTGTGGTGATCACCCTAAGATTTGGCTCTGACATGTTTACACTGACTATATAGCCTGCTCTGTATGGTTTGCAGCCATGTGGCAGATCCTCCTGAGGAGGAGGGGGGGGGGCAGGGGGGGCGGCACTGACAGGAAAACCAGTGAAGACAGAAATGGAAAAATACATCTCCAGCAGCGAAAACACCTCCTGTTTTCTTTCCAATAACCGACTGACAAGAAGATCTTTGTATTAATTTTCCTTCACACGTCCCAAACACTGTCACATCCAAGGGTAAGAGTAACCTACTACCGTTCTACAACACAGGGACGGCACAATGAAAGAAGGAGTGGGAGTTTTATGAGAAAGGCAAGGGAGAGACACAAAAATAGACAAACGGTGGGATGAGAAACGGAAAGACGGAGATGAGCACTTTCATTCCTCAGAGATTCATCTTATCAGACGCAGCTTCTATTTGCTGTCTCCTTTGTCTCCCTTTTACGTGTTTAGCAAGATACTGCGCTCTACCTTGTAAGTGTGCATCGCCCACACTGTAAACAATAAAGTTCCTGATGAAGGAATAGGTGTTTGGCAAAGTGAAAGTGTGAGGGATTATTGCTGGAACTTCTCCAAAGTCATTTCAAAGAGCTTAGCAAGGGAAATTAGTTGTGTTTAGCATCATTATGGAAGGATTTTCTTTCTATTACTGTATTTTGATTTCAGTGAATCAGTGGCTCGGGGTAAAAAAAAAAAGAAAGTCTAACGAAGTGACCAGAGCAGAAAACGAAGTGCATGTCAGGACAGCACTGCAGTTTCCCCCAGGTAGTTTCTTAAAAGCACCCAAAGACCATGTTCCAATGCTTCTATGATTCCTGACACCTAAAAGGTCATTCAGGGGTGAATTTTTCATGAAGAGGAGACATAAGCTCCTCACTGGCTCCTTTTGGAAGCTGGAAGCAGCACACCAGTGTTACACATAAGCCTGTAAATTTGTGTATGAATGTATGATGTATGAAAAGATGGAAAGACTAAAAAAATAAATAAAAAATAAAAAAAGGAGACAGGGAGAGAGGAAGACCTGGAGGTCGCAGGAGAGGACGGAGGACGGAGAGCATGGAAACAGCTGGGGAGCCGGATCAAATGGTAATGGGGAAGGGAGAGGCTTGTTTTGCCCCTGCACAGCAACGGGGGAGAACCAAGCGTGTAGTGCATCAAATTTTCATGTGAGCATCAGTGCACAGCTTAGAACTGCATTATGGAACCAAAGCAGCAGAAAATATCCTTGAGGAACAGCTGAATAAAAATGTGGCTTATTTATAGACCGTGATGAGAACACAGTTGAATGATTTAATTAAGCTAATTAAAGGACAGTGAAGGGCCATCAAGCAAAATATGTATTTATATAGTAATGTGCATGGAATTTATTCTGGGATGTGCCACATTATGTTCCAATTTATACCTACATTTCATTCAACTCTGTGCACATATTAAGAATTAATGAGAGAGGGGAGAATCAATATGCTCACTAGTTTAAGCAGAATTTTAAATGAGTGTCCTCGTCCAGTGTTGTCCGCATATGTTGTTTTGTGCTGCCGTGTTGAGTAAACATACACTGGAATGTCTCCATAGAGATCATTTGGAAAAATGCTAACGCAAAGCAACATGTCCGGACTGGGAGAGTTGTTGATGGTAAACAAGGTTGTGCATGTGATGCTGGGTGTGTTACAAAAAAAATGAGAGAATGTTTTCTATGTACATGACACAGAAATGTGGTGAAGTCACGCTCCAAAAAATATATATATGTTTCATTTTCTGACGTGGAATTATAAACTGTGTTCATCTACCGTCCGTAATAGTGATGGGTTTCGCTTTTCTGTTATGGAAATATTTGATACTGAATCTGTTCAAACGTGACAGGACCGCTGCCAAGAGCCAAGATGCTCGCACAATATCAGGCATGTGGCACGTGAGAAGATAAGCATGTTCTGTACAACCTGCAAGGTGAGTTTACTGAAACATATCACTAAGCTTCAGCCTTTTTTTTTTTTTCTTTTTGGCTCACATAGTTCATAAAAGTCTCTCTTTGGAGTCAAATCTACCAGGAACATTGCTGACAAGCTCTCCCTGGCAAAGTGTGACTTTGATTTACAACTGAGGGATGTAGAAAATGCTGCAGAAATGTGTCTTTGTCCTACGTTGATACATTTCCAGAGTGAGTTTTACAAGAAACATAAACCTGAGTCCTTTCCAAATGATAATAATAATAATAAAAAAACACCTGGTTAAATGTGCAGAGTTTCAACAAATGTAAAATAAACAAATAGGGGTTGGGATAAACTGACATTTGACAAGCCTTTGTGAGGCTCTGGCTCTATCAAACTCTGATGAAGACGGCCTTGTCAAAAGGGTGATTTGCGATCCTACAAAATATGTGTCCTTTTCAATAACAAGGCCAACATGTTTAACCTGGCAGAGAGTTTTCTAGATTGCCGTGCCTGTCTTAAAAGGTCTCCAGTCATCAGCGAGGGAGGGATGAGAGTTCTGCCTGACAAATGAGGACTCTATAATCTCTGTAATACTTGGGTCATGTTTGGGAGCACACCTGGTTCCCAGCCTTGGCACCCGCTTCACAGATGCAGTTAGCAGATGTGGCATTGAGAAGAAACAGTGCTGTGTAATGTGGGTGTAAAGAAGAATGAGTAAACAGCCCACAGGATTACAATATTCACAGACATAAAGCAAGCTGAATAGATCGGAGGCAGGCTGCCTAATAATTTTGTCCAACAGAATGTGTCAACAAGGGTAGAAACAACAAGCAAGCGTGTCCACTTGTTTTTTTGTTTTTTTTAATCTCTTTCCTCAGAGACAAGGCAGTCTTTGGTTCAGTGCAGGTCAATTAAGCAATACACTGAGGCTTCTTGAGAGAGGAGGGGGGCTATAGAGCCAGAAGTCAAAACATTCAGCACAGAAAATATCATCTATGCATGTGCACATATACACATATACTTAATGCAATTTTTTTTAAGATAAATATATTTGAAGTTAAAAAAAAACAAAAAATTCTATGAATGATACGGTCGAGAGCTGTGCAAGCCTAATGGCAGCAGACAGGTGCAGCCAGTCAGTGTGATAAGGCTGTTTCATGGTCTCTAGTGGGAAATTGTGACATTTCAGAAAGGTAAGGTAATGGTGTCACAACCGATCCTGCTTTCAAAAGCCACATGGTTTTCGTAGCAAAATTGCCATTGAGCACAAGACTGAAAGGTGCAAGTGGCACATTGGAGTTCTGTGAAAAAGTTTCATTTTGAACACCTGTGAAGGAGAAGCATCCACCGCTTTAAGGTTTAAAGCAAGATTTGGAATAATGGTGAATTTCACACTAGACTTTAAAAGATATGTATTAAATCCCACCGTAAAATATTTAAAGCTGAAGCTGAAGGACATTCATAATGTTTGCTTTTCCATGTTGTTCAAATTAGAGTTTAGGTAAACATATCAGTAACATAATATCATGAAGGGAATAAATGTGTCCATGTTGCCTTTGGCTCTACTTCAACAGCTCTATTAAAATGCAGTCATTCTTCCCTGATCCTCTTGCTCCTATCTTAAGACACGTTTGTTTACAGAAGTCAGTCTGACACTGACACAGTGCTGCGAGCTTGAGAAAATCAAATATCCATGCATTGTTATTGGTGTCACATGCAATGTAAGACATATAAAATCATCATTTTTCTCCTCTTAAATTGGGTAAACGTTTCTTGTATAATTTAAACTGCATAACAAAACTTTGGTGGATTCAAATGGGAGTCGAAGGAAACCCAGAAATCCACAGTGACGTGAACAAAGTCAGCACAGTTCTGGTGATTGGCAGGTCAAAAGATGTCTGGATGTCTAGGTTGAAACTGGGCCACACAGCACACAAAAACCTGCACCTTCTGCCAAAGCTTTGAGGAAAGACTCGTCTTATTCAGGTAAATATGTTCCATAATACCCTTTACTTTGTTCTCTTAAACATCATCCACCTGGGATGACCTTAAGAACATACACTGGGCTTACACCTCACAGCTGTTCATGCTTGCTTGCTGCATAAAAAAGACTCAGGCACCCACATGCACCATCACCCCTGCATAATACAACACGTTTCTGACCCTATTTAGCAATGGCAGGGTCCACTTGTGCAAACTCGACCACGCTAATCCACAGCTTTCACAGTGCCTAAACAACACACTCAATATTCTTCTCCCAAACTCAAACAAATCTCGAATGGAAATACACACTATACAAACACTCCCTCTTCAGCAAACGTACATGTACACACACCAGTCCAAACCACCTGGGGGTGAGTTTAACGGCTCTTCTAGATTACAGCTCTCATCCACAGACCGGTTAAACAGCTTGGTCCACAGCTGATGTCACCATGCTGCTTGCTTCTACTTTTTTTTTTTTTTTTTTGGTTTGGAGCAGACATGTGGGCGAGCCGGGTGTGGCCACCTCTGCCGCAGCTTACTCTCTGGCCAGAGTCACATATAATTTCTACACATTTCACTAACCACGACATGGCCAATATGAGACGCTTAAAACCCTGTGAGCGCCGCTGCCAGCCAAACACGCCTCAGTCTGCGCTTTGTGCAAACAAGCTTCAAGGTTTGACAGCCACTCAGTGCCCTTCCCCTGCCATTATCCATAAGAAGTGGATCTGAAAGGCTATGAAAATGCTCTAACCACACATGAAATCCCAACATCTGCAGCAAGGACACTGTGCCATTTGAGGAAAATGGCGCAGGCGATAATAGAGCCTTACTGTGAGCGGGGGGATGCACCTTCCGCGCACCCCCGCGCGCGCACCGCGCACCCCCCCCCCCCCCCCCCCCAATCTGCTCGCTCCTTTTTATTCCAAACAAATGACTTTATTGTGCATTTTTCACTGTGGGCCTCCACAATGTGACAGTTTTGTTGGATCCCACCTCCTTTCTTCAATATCTGTGAGGTGACACTGAACCAATGTCAAGGTCTGTGTAAACTGTGCAGGTCCAGGAAGATCAAGAATGATCCATGAGTGGAATATTCACATGACAACAGCTCAACAACAGCCCTATTCACTGGGCTGAGCCCCCGGTGTTATGAGTAATTGTTTCAACACTGGCTAAGAGACAGTTGGTTTTGGTGTTGCAGGTACAGGCAGGGACTTGTCCTTCCTGTCAGAGCTCAAACCTGAACTTCCAGGAGATGATTGTGGAGGGTGCAGAGAATGCAGAGCTGTCACCTGGTAAGTGCATATTGTGATTATTTATTTAAAACCCCCAGTGACACTTTGGCAGCGCAGCATTCTTAAGGGGGATGGGCAAACAAAGACAGAGAGTGGAAAAATTCCCCAGAGACGAGCTGGAGAAATTGTTCAGATCTCCCTGCAGCTGTAAATTCACTCAGAGGTGTGGACGTTACGCTCCCGTCCAACCCAGAGCATCTGCTACACATACAGAAAACTCCCAGTTTATCTGTGATGCTTTTTTTTTTTTTTTCCTTCCTTCTAATTGGTTCGCTAACGGGGACGCCATTGAGCCAACCACGCCGTATTCCCCAACCCAACAACTGCTGAACCACTTCTGTCCCACAGTGCGCTCTTATTTCTGCAACACCTGCTCATTGCATGACTCCTTGTTGATGGACCTCACGTGAATAAAACATTGGAAATATAAGCATGTATCAAGTTCACACGGGAGTAGCATGTTGTAAGCTTGATACATGCTGACATTTTCCAGCACGACTGCTTCTTATTCTTATTTTTTATTCTGAAGACGTTGAAACTATTAGGAAATTTAGACAAAATTCATCTCCAACAATTTTACAAAGCAAAAATGCCAAACATTTGCTGGCTCCAGCTTCTCAAATTAAAAGAAATGTGTGCAATAAACAATAAATCTGCTCATCAAATAAATTGCTGACAGGTTCATCCATAATGAAAATTATCATCATTTGCAGCTCTTGTTTGGATCCTGTAACATTTAACTTAAAAGTCAACCCTAACATACAACAGAATGATATCCCAACAGACACAGCAAGGTGCCTTGTTAATGCTAAAGTACATAAACAAGCCAAATTACTTGCACATGAGTATTTCTGCACTAATTTTACACCATCATGAAACCTGCCAGGTCTTGTTAAGACTCCTCTAGAGCCTGAGGCGCGGCGCTACCACACAGCCCATCTTAAGCATCACTGTTTTGGTTATGTTTCGTACAAATATTCAAAACTTGACATTTAAAGCATTCATAATAAATTCCCAAGTTCTGATGCCCTGCTTTTTTTTTTTTTTCCTTCTGAGCTGCTTTGTGTCAACACAAAAGGTCTCCTCCCCGCCTCTGTCACCAATCAGATTTGGCCAAGAGCTGTGCGAAAGCATCAACACCGTATCCCCCGTCAACACAAATTAGAGCTTAATTACTACAGAAATACCCATTCACTATTGTTTCCCTCCAGAGTGCTCCCCTGCGCCAAACCATCTGCATTACTTCAATAATATTTATCATGTTATACTGAGCAGCCTCACTTTCCCACAATGCCCCTCCTTAATAAGCCCCGACCCAAAAGCACGCTGCATGTGGATAATTTCCCCCACGTCCATTACAGTTTATTGTTTCATATACTGTACAGTGCTACTCCTCCTCTGGGCAAATGTCCTCTTTTTTTTTTTTTTTTTATACTTCCCGTGGCCCCAACAATCCCATCACAATGCTTTGCCAACACTTCTGTGTTCCATTTGCGTCTGGCATTCCTCCACTAATTGCATGAAACTAGGTCTCCAACCTCTTTTACACCCAATCAGAGGGGGGCAGAAGGGTTCCCTCTCTTGATTATATGCCACAGGAGCTGGGTAACAGCATCAGTGCACATTAGGCGAGCGGCTCAGGTGGGTGTTGGGAGGCTGGGCTCCTCTTACCTCGCTGTGTCGCTCTGTTTGTCGTCAGCGGCAGGAGTAAAAGGGGAGGGGAGGTGGGGAGGCGACTGGTGACGAAGCCAATTATTTTCACCTATCTGTTGCTCCCTGCCTGAAAACATGTAATCTTAAACGGTCTCAGTGATCCCTGGGCCGGCTTTGAGCCCTTGGAGAATACGGTTTCACAGATGAAGCTGTCACTGGAAAACAGCCTGCATTCGGCAGCAGGCTTTTCAGATGCTTCTCACCTGTCGCCTATTAGAGCTTTATGACATGAATTTACAAAATCCTCATTTCCTGAAACAAAAAAAAAAAGCTTGTTAGCATTTCATCTAAGGATGTCTGTGTAATCACTTATAGTTTTGTTCTTAAAACAAAATTTACTGCTTGCTCAGTGTCTTTTTTATGGAAATGAGGAAGTGTGCGGTGGTTTATGAAAAAAAGATTGCAGCATTGAGCTCTCAGGGAAAGAAGGGTGGAATTTCAGCTCTGCAGCAAAGAATGGAAAGGTGGAGGGAGGGATGCTGTTACAGTTAAGGGATCAGGTGATGCAGACGGACTAAAAGCCAGACTACAAAGTCTCCCCGGGTTATTGCTAAAAATAAAAGACATAAGGCCAGACGAACAAAACTGTTAACTTCCACCCCAAGGAGAAAGCTGAGCTACTTTTGATGAGTCAGCCTTCCCTCTGCTGAGCAGCCTTTAGTTTCTCGACATTTCTATAGCAAGTTTACATTATATCAGGACCTGGAGCACCCGACTCTCAGTGCATGGTCCCAACAGTCCACAAAGTTAAACACAGAAGTGGTTAATGCTAAAGCAAATGTCAGGCGTTTAGGCTACTAAAAGCTAAAACTCACTTCTCTGGAGAGACTATGGCTTGTTCCTGGAATCGCTAGGCTGCACACTAAATCTTTATCTTTCCTAATGGCAAGTGTGAAGCACCCTCTAGCTGCACCATACCCAGACATGGTGTCAGAATTGCTGTCCTTAAATAGGGACGAAAGCAGTTTTTTTTAACTGAAATAGCAACAACAAGTAGTGTGATATTCCACCAACGCACAAGTGAGTCTGCCTTCCAAGACAGGGGTGAACCCATTCAGAACTAAATAAAAGGGGACCTTTGCTCTGTGCTTTGTCAAAACAACCTGTTTTGTGATTGTGGACCCCCTCCCCCTCCTCATGGTGTCCCTTAACTCTTTAGATAATGACAGCTTTATAAGGCAGCAGTGTCTCTGTGTTGTCTGTGTGGGACTCTAGCTTTGAAAGGCTCAGTGCCACTCCTTCACAAATGGTTTTTTGGCAGCTTGCATCATGAAAGTGGTCACTCGCAGATTACAGCAGTATTTTACTTTAATCACTTTAGCCCCTTTTACACAATGCAATTTCAGTTTGAAGTGACACAGCACAACAATCAAGGCCACAAAATAAGCAAAACAGCATTAGTTTAGTATCTTCCGCTTCTTAGAAAGAAGTCAAAGATCATCTGTATGAGAAGTGAAAGGTGTTGGTTTAAGTAGCAGGCTACAGTAAAGGAGATGTGAGACTGAAGTGTGGAATTGCCAGAGACAAGGTCTTATACAGACACTGCAATTTATGCAACTTGATTAAAGTAAATGAAGCTCAAAAATTACCTAATGCTCCTTTAAGTAGAGAGCACTCAGACAGTGTGAACCTCCACCAAGGCTGCACAATCCTTCACATATATTTTCATCAGACGAGGGCGCAAGTTCTTGAGAAAATAGCACAAATGTTAAACATGTACAATCTCACACTGTTTAAAATCTTTCTTAAAATCCCTGAATTTAAACCTAAATTTTCAAGGCAGCACCAAAAACAAATACTTTGGTCTAATTTTAACTATGTTTGAGATTAGAAATCTGTGAAACTCTGATGTTTTCAGATATCCTGCTGACAAACAAAAGTGACCTCAGCTCTTGTCTAGAACGACCACAGTGCACAAACATGACAAACAGCTGAGTCTTCACGCGTGTATCAACATGTTGGTTTCGGTTGGACAGTCAGTCAGCTGTGAGTCAACGTGTAGCACTGCACGTCCTTTGCATTTATCTGTATTCTCATCAATGTTAGGATCAAAGAGGCACATTCTGGCAGAGCCACCTCAGATCTATAAATACCCTACATTTATATTTCATTTATTTCACTAGAGGCAAATCAAGGCAAGCTTTTCTTCTCGCTAATGGATCCCACACAATGAGACTGACTGGACATCAAAGTTGCATAAAAAGAGCTTTGAAATGAGGCCATTAATATAATTCTTCTCTTTCTGCTGCTGGACACATATTTGCAACATCTTGTGAAATTTTATTTATATATTTCTGATAATCCAAAAGAAATTCTGATCATGGGCTTCCATGTCCACAAATGTAAACTTGTCCAAACATTTTGGGTGCTTGTACCCACGGAAACTGGTGTCAAACAAAAGGTACAGCGAAAATGGAATAATAGGAGACAATAAAGGTTTTACAACTCGCTAATCCTGTAAGATTACAGCCTTCAGCTGATACAGTAACTTCACAAACACAACTGATGTAAATACAAAACCAGCCTCGACACACCTAAGCAAGAAAAACAACTTTGCAAATGGCAGGACTGTGTAATCTGACTACGGGAGGGAGACGTGTCTCTGTATCCATATCCCTACAACAGATATGGATGAACTTTATATTCAGCATTTTAACAAAAGGGCTCAGAGCAGCAGTTCTCCTCCAGGACATCACAGAAAATGGATACACTGTAAACTGAAACACCGTACTGAATATTATCATTACATTTACTCTTGAGGCAGTTGGCAAATACTCTAATCCAGGGCGACTTACAGTAAGACACAATGGTCCAGGTTTTAGCTCGAGGACACTTCAACAGGACACACAGTTGATGATACATGTCAGGTAAAGTGTTGCAGAGTCGTGTAAGGGTTCATGGCTCCACTCCAAACCAACAAAAAGGGAAATTTTTCCAAGCTGAAATGACATTTTTAAGATATTTCTATCATAAAAATACACAAAGACACTTGATGAATATCGTTTTTAGGCAACAAAAAACAACTGAGTGCTTCAAAGTACATTTCAATCTGACATTCAGCAGTCACATCAGTTCAGGGGGAAAAAGTGTTTCCTATCGAGGGAAATTACAAACATCAAAACCAGGCCAAAGAGGTGTCAAGAGCGGTGCTGTAATCTGATTTTGGGCTGGGCCTTTAAGTCAAGTCAAGCCTCCTCTGTATGGAAAACAGTGCTGTCAGGACCTGCGTGGTGGGCCCCCTCTTTGTGTCACTGTCATTTAGCATCTGCGCTGGCCTGTCAAACAGAATGCCACCCTCGCACTGGCTGCTGGCCCCCGTATGAGACAGGATGCTGAACAAAGGCCCCAGGATGATAGATGATGTTATACAACGGCCACTGTTTTTGTCAGTGAAGAGGGTGGGAGGTGGGGGGGGGGGGGGGGGGGGGGGGGGGGGGGTGAGACTCTCCCTGACATCTATTGATGGATATGATTCTGAAAATATGTCTGTGTGTGAGATGAAGCCGTCAGAGGAAGCAGATAGGCAGGCAACCGGAATTAAAACAGGAAGCTGGGACCCAGGTTAAAGCAATAACCTGTGATATTTTCATTTATGCAAATGTTTGTTTTGTCCTTCTTAATCGTTAATTCATTAAATTCAAAGCAAGCCAGGCCAGGTCATCAAAACTTTTACATTTGCTGTGAAAAAGTCTTGTGCAGCACAGAAAGTGATGTGGTTAGACTTTGCAAAAGTAGAAAGCAACAGTTTGTGGAAGTGGGGGGTGGGGGCACTGTGACGGAGCAGACAAAGAAAAGTCCAGTGCCTAAACACATCAACTAAATCAACAGAAAATCCAAGGAAGCAGATGCCACAGAGCCGGACACGCTGTTTGCTCGCAGAAGGAATTCCGGCAAATGCAGCGCAAATTCATTATAGTGATGACTGCGACGCTGAGGAAAAAGGTACTTTTAGCGCTGTGAAACTAGCTGTGCAGCCCCAGCTGTTGTGATGTGAAAATATTCACTAACACCTCCTCATAAGCACCTCCCATAAGCACACCACCACCCCCCTCCCCCTCCCCTTTCTCTCACAATGACATATGTATTTCCGGGTGCTGAACGTTAAACTCCTGTGTCTTCTCCATGAGCTCCAGCGCCCAGAGGGTTCATGTGTGAGTCATGGCCACTGGCTGGTCTAATACACAATGACAGAGCAGGCCTTGGGCAGACAGAACAAATGCCATCACGCCACACTCGCCTCACAGTGCTGCAGCACAAAACACAGCCATTAGCTATCTAAGTAGGCAGCTGTGTCTTAGGAGAGGCATTCAAAAGAGGGAATTGGCATTTTACCACACAAATGCATCGCTGGGAACTGAGAGAAATGATAAGCATATAACAGACTTAACAAGAATTTCAGTGAGGCAACACCGGCTTGGAAAATTCCACATCCCCATTTATGACAATACGAGGCCAAGAGACAACCTTGATGGTCTTTACTATGAACAACCTCAGTCTGAAATGAACTAATAATGTCGAAACTACTCATTCATGATTCTTTTTTAACAAAAATGAAGTTATTTTCTAAATGCTAACAAAGTCAATATGCTGCCAAGAGCCAACATACGGGAAAATCTCACTGGCATATTGATGAACAACCCTGGCCTTACTCAAATACAGTCTGTCACAAGCAATACCATCAGAGTTACAATGTGAATGTCACAGATCAGTGAAGCTGAAGGAATAACAGTTTTTACTTGCCACCCATCTATACTGTGTAACAATCTATGAAAGATAGAACGAGCACATGCCAGTACACTGTGTGAAATCGAATGTCACAAAGTTGTACCAGAAAACATTATCGCCACAACTAACCATAACTTTTGACAAAACGTAATAACACGGAGGTCTGAAACAAATTCAAGGTGTTTTGTAATCCCTCTTTGGCTACAGTGGTATTTTGTTGTCAGTCCCGTCAGATGCCCTGTGCAGAATTCTCTTTGATGGGCTTCACTCAAAACCAAAGGAAAAATATTTGAAGTGTTTCATGACCACTGTGTTGTTTAACTTTCCATCAAGAAAATTCTCCACTCCTTCCTCGCTTAAATCACTTCTGCACGACTTGCATGTAAACTTGACATATAGGAAGTAACAGAATCCATCAGGATCTTGAGCAGGCCCTGTTTTTCACGTGCTTCCAAACACAGACTGTACTTGGTGTGAAAGGCAGAGGTCAAAGAGCAGCGACAGAAGGAAACCAACTGTACTTTGAGCGTGACACACCTGGCAACTGTGCGTCAGACCTCTAGATGAGTGTGATTAACCCCCTGGCCTGTTGGCTTTGTTTTCTTCTCTAGGCATCTGCTCTGGTGAAGCAGTGCGGGCTGCAAGAGTTAATGTACCGGTGAAAGGAGCAGGCCAGCTGCAATCTTTGAAGATCCAGGGAGGGGGATATGGGACTTCCGTAAGGCTAAGGCACTGAGAGGAGGACAGCGGAAGATGGATCTGCCTGTCTTGGATCACCTTTGCCTGCACTGTCTCAAAAAGACAGCAAGACATTTGTGCCAAACATGTCAACCATGTGGTGGTGGTGGGTGGGTGGGTGGGGGGGGTGTGTGTGTGTGTGTGTGTGTGTGTGGGGGGGGGGGGGGGGGGGTGTAAATAAGACATTAACCTCTGTGTTTACGAAGGAGCAATGTGGTTTTTGCATTGCAAAGTGCTTTTCAATGGCAGTGCAGTGCTGTAGCACACAGCCTCCTATAAGGGTTGGGTGGGGGTGGTGAGGCAAAGAGTAATAAAGCGTGCCAGTTTCTTTCTAGGGATAAAAATATTAAATCTTTCCGTTTTCTGAGAGGGGACCCATTTTCATTTTTCATTGCTTCCTCTGCCTCTTCAACCAACTTGAGAGGATAAAAAAATGTTTCTGTCGAGGATATTTGTACCAAGGAAATCAATCAATTAGCTTTAAGCGTTGAGATAAGTCGCTTTCTCATTATGTGGAGGGGAGCTACACACTGATGCTGCAGAGTGCACTTACTCGTGCACACAATGAGGTCAGCACGTGACCTCTCTCCAGCGCTGGGTACAAATACATCCCTTCTGCAGCGCTCTGGGCAAAGCGTTAAGGACCATCTGACTGCCTCCTTAACATGATGCCGCCCTGTCACATCGCGTTGGAAACACAGACCGCTGTGTGTGCATGTGTGTTACTAAAAATACCACCATGCATGCAAGCACACTCTGGAGGGCTGGATAGTATAGTAGTACCTCGCTGCTGTGTGTGTGTGTGAGGAGACTTTGCATGAAAGAAAAGCCTGCACACTCTCTATTGTAATGCATGAGTTGAAGTCATGGTGCCTGAGCTCATTCAGTCTCTTAGACATATTCATTTCCTCCAATACTTAAAACATATAATAGAAGAGGGAGGAGCAAACAGCTTCATACTAATAAATCACACTGTAAGCCTCTGTGCAGAAAGGTTACACATTTCTAATTGGTTCTTTTTTTCTTTTGGTGGGATTTTTCCCTGCTCTGCCTTTGATTTATTGCACATCAACTGGCTCTTGAGTTTTGAAGCCTTGTTGATTCATAGGAGGCTGACAGCTCCTGACAGTCTCCTATAAATATTAAACATAAATCTAAGGTTCAAGACATGATGGTGAATAATCTGAAAGTCATAACCAGTTAAGAATATCAATTAAGGAAATTTAATTAGTACTCTGAGTAAACCAGGAAGTCGCCTCAGCCACCCACAGCGACGTTACCTGACTGACAGAACAAGCACCAGACACACGGTGTTTCAGTTGCACCTTTAAGAGCTGTGTGAAAGAAACTGCATCAAAACATGTACATTAATTTAGCGTGCAGCTTTTAATTTTTAATTAAAGCTTTGTTTAACCAGGGCAATCAGCTGAGAGCAAAATTTGATTTACAATAATGACCTGGCAATTTTAAAAAGGCAACTGCAGCCCACGTATTCAGGCAACCAACCTGAGGGAGCAAGTTTTTAGACTCCTGCAAAGATTGAGAAATAATCAACAATTATGTGGATTCACATAAACCTGCATCATCATGAAACAGTAATGCCTGTAATCCCCTCGTTATTCATAAAGTCTGCTTTCACATCTACTGCATGAAAATCAGCACGGAGGAGCTAAACAAATGAGTCTACACATGCAGCACAAAGGGCTTATTCATGCCTGGGAGATCCTGATCCTGCTACCCATCCTCAAAATGCCTTTAATTCAACATATAACACTGCCTTTAATGGTAGTTTTCATTGGCTCTCCTCTGAAATTCTCACAGGCCTTTCACAGTTAAAAAAAAACAAACAAAAAGAAAAGATTTGTCAGATGAGAAGTCTGTTCAAGGTGTGTGGGAAGGAAAACCTCACAGACAGACAGAAAGATAAGTCTTTCATTTTTGGCTTTTGTTTATCTCACAGGTAATTTTAAAAGGATATTCATTATTCAAAGTGTATTTGCAGAATACAGACTCTTAGCTGTGCTTAGTTTTAGAGACACTCTTTGTGGAAATGTTAAATAAACCAGACCTTTGATCCGAGGATTACCTTGCAAATGCATGACTGTCGTTCCCATACTCAATAGAGAGGTCCTCCACAATAGGCCTGTGCTATTACACTATCATTTGTACGAGTATTTTTTGGAGCTCCTTTTGAGTGCAAAACTGCTAATCCGCCCAATATGTTTCCATTTCTTCTAACATAAAACCACTCGCCTTCAGTCATTTAACAACACACTTTCCTTTGCATGTAACACAACTGTGGCCATCTTCACAGTCGGCTGTACTTAACCAGTTCCCCTTGCTGTGACTGTGTGACTGCTATGACCATTTATTTTGATCTTGTGGTGACTGTGATTGTAGATGCCTAACTGTGCAACATATCAAGAGATTTTACATTTGCTGTGTTTATCTTTGGCAAAAGTGCAGCCACCGACAATGATTGCGAGTCAAAGGGCGATGTTTTGCTGATTTGGAGTTGATGTACTGCAGAGGAATTATGAAAATGACAGCTTTCTGTCCAAGGACAGGTGCAAATATTGCTGAAATTATCTGGTGGGATTTTTTTTGTTTTGTTTTGTTTTTCTGTGTGTTACTAAATCAATGCCATAAACTCCTGGAGGGACTTGAAAGTCTGGAGTCCTTCCAATTATTTGATTGATGCATACTTATAGTGCGAGTGTAACATGGGAAATGGGCTGATTTTCACACTGTATGAGCATGTTGTCACTATGCAAGAGGAAACACATCAACAAATGTACTGGGGTTCACTACTCTGATGAGTCCATGTTTGGGTTTACTGCAAGTTATAATAAGCTAGAAGGTACAAACAAGCAGGGTGAGTCAATTATCCTGTACAATCAAATAGAGAACGCCACTGAAGTGTGTATGCCTGAACAAACAGCAATGTCTTAATCTATGTGGTAAGTAGTTGTATTCTCAGTTGGCACTGAGTTTCTGCTTGATGGATTCTCTGAGCTCAAAGCGTGAAAAGCAGTTGTGGATGTCAAGATTCCCCTGACACTCATTCACCGATGATCAATTTCCCATCCTCCATCCTCTGGCCTGCCCTCACACATCAGCATCAATCCAACACAAGTAAATACAGTGAGTGGCTTAATGCATTTTCCTCTCCGGGGATTCTGCAGACCAAAATGGCATCGGGAGGGTAAATAAATAAATATTTTGTTGAGTGGAGTGGATTGCATTCTGTTGAACAGTGAACAACCTTTCTTTGCTGTGCTGTCCATAAAAAGTGAATGAAACTCTTTTTAGTGTAGGCCTCTGAGCATAAACAGCCACGGACACGGCTGCAGAGGAGAGTCTGGAGTTGGATGATACTAAAAGTAGTGATAAAGCTCAGTTCAAATGAGGAGAGGGGAGGCAGGCTCGTTAAACAAATCAAAAGACACCACTGTCGAGTCAGCATGTGCACTTAAAGAGGGGTAATTAAGAGTCCTCTTTTAGCGTGGCCTCCATTCAAACTGCAATCAGGAGTTTGGCACAACAAGGACTATGAAAATCACTTCAGCTAACTAGGTCCATCCACAGTGCTCCACCATGACATAATCCTTTGGAACGACGCTTTATTTCCCATCACTGCAGCAGCTCATGCCAAGCTAAAAATGCGCTGCCCCTTAGACAATGGCAGGAGAGACAAACAAAACAATATTCAAGCGGCATACGCTGGCAAGACTGGCTGGATGAAACTTTACTTGGTCACTCACTCATAGCAAAACATCATACGATTTGATTAATCTCTCAAAGCACATAATCTAGTGTGCTGCCCACAGAGCACAGCAGTTCTCATCCCACCTCTGCACAGCAGCTGCTGGATAAGCTGTGATAGGACGAAGGGCATGGCAGCAAATACAACACAGCCAGTGCTCGACATCATGACCTTGACTGGAGAGCAGGCTGACAGACGGCCTCTCTATCTTTTCACACTGCTGAAAAGGGTCCGGCCCAATTACAGGCACCGGGTACATTGTCTTGTTAACTTCAGCTCTCACTGTACATTTGGGCAGCTCAGAGATCGGGCGCTCGCTGGAGCTTAAATTGACAGAGCTACCTTTTCCGCTGTCACAGCCTCCTGTGTTACTCTGTCACTGGCGGGTGATGGAGGAGCAAAATAAGATGCCGTCACCGTATGTATAGATGGTGAGTGCATCAGAGTCGCTGGCTGCTGACAGCCTGTGCAGGAGGTCTGATTCTTGTTAAGCAATCGGAGTAGAAACACACTGTAACTCAGATACCAAGCTGTAGGAGATGTACACCTGCCGCCACAGTTTAGTCTGTCTGCCGTGACATGTTGACTACATTCCTGGTCACATAAATACCTGCTAGAGCGAAAGTAGCCTGCAGCAACACCAGTGGGAGACCCACGTAGCCTCATGCGAGTAATAGAGCTGAATTAGTCTTCCAGTTAATTGAAGTTGAAGACTAAAAAATAACTGACAACAACTGGGATAATTTATTAATCAGTCAAGTCATTAATTAAGCAAAAGAACACCAAACACTCTCTGTTTGCACCTTCTCAATGTGAGGATTTGCTGCTTTGTTCATATCATTATAAAAACCGTTTGAACTGTTGGTTGTACAAAATATGCAAGATGTCACCCTGGATATTTCTCATTCTTTTTTGTCCTTTTTTTCCATTTTAGAGATCAAACAATTTGAAACAAAAATCCACATGTATGATGGATAATAACTGTTTATTAAAGCTCTGCATTTCTTAACTAAATGATATTAAACATGTCAGGTGTTGCATCAGTGTGACTGAATCCTGTGGCGTTTCTCTAAACTGCACAGTAGAAATGGTTGCGGCTCAACCACACAAACAAGAAAGCAGTTGCATTTGACCCAAACTGCACCAGATTACTAATGAGGTATTGACCTATAAATGGCACTTCAGAGATGACAGCTACCAATATTGACCTTTAAAAGTGGAGTAAATATAAAGAGTGTCTCCCAAAGCTCAGGGCTGTGCATGTGCCAGAGGTCAATACCAAGACTCCATCAGAGCCATTAAGTAAAACATTCTCCTGGAATAAAATGCCACATTTAACTATTTGGCCAAGGGATCCAGTGGACCGGGCGTGGAATATCTGAATGTTTAAACAACACGCAGGGCAGACTTGATGCAAGTGCAGCTGACAGACTGAGGAGAGAGGGGCGACCTAGCCGTGCGGACCACGGCTCTGAAATACGCCTGAGTGTTAATTGGAAACACAGCACAACTGCTTCCTCACTGAGGCGTGTCATTGGAGGGGAAATAAGCAGGAGCAGCAAAATATACAAAGACACTCATGAGGATAAAGGAACACAGCTCAATGTGATCGGAGCAGGCAGATGAGACGACACTAAATACACATCTGACTGAGGCAGCACAGTAATCTGAACACAGACAAATAGCCATTTGTCTAAAAATGCCCTCAGAGCAAAAATGAAATGTGTAATTTGTAATATTCAGAAAACTTTTTTTTTCTCTCTGGACACTCAAGAAATTTGAAAACTTTCATATAAATGCAAAAACTTATAATGAAACTTTTTTTCCTGTTTGGTATGACATATTCCAGTTTACTATTGGTGTCAGATGAAATCCATTTAATTCCAAATAGAATTATTTCCATGTCTCAGGTTAAATTGAGGGACTAAAATGTCGGATGCTCCTCAGGTTTAGGGGAACCTCTAACGGCCCGTTGAAAAGAACTGGATCATACACCTTGAAAAGCTGATTTTGTGGAGATACATGTTTTTTTTCCCCCTGAAAAAAAAAAAGCACTGGGAGGATCTAACAGCATCTGTTTCACATGTATCTTACAGGTGTACTGTTGCTGTCAGATGATACACTTGTGGTGCCCCTGTGACTGTCCAACACCCTACCCCCATTCCCTGACCTCTATTTCCCTGTTGGTCAGTCCACAGCAAATCCGAAAAGCCTCCCAGCATCTCCATGGCGACGGGCCTCAGTTGAGCAGATGGCCTCAGTGTGCCGCGCGGCAATTAAAGAGGGAGCGACGGGCAGGGAAAAGAAAGTGGGTCAGGATTGGGGGGGAGGGGGGGCAGCAACGTGCCTCTGGCCTGCGCACAGACGTATGCATTTGTGCACTCTGCGACACACACGCACACACACACAAATGCGCGTGTTCATGCCTCAGTGCACTCCTTCCCGGGTCTTCCCAGCAAAAACAAACACCCACCCCACGCAAGTCACAAAGCGTCAGCAGTGTGAGAGTGAAAAGAGGGGGTTAGGGAGACCGGGGAAGTGCGGCGCATAACAAAACTGCCCCTGAAACTCACACACACCGCATCTCTCCAACGGTGAGAGGTCAGAGAAACTTCCACCAAATTACACGGGCAAATCCCACCGCCCAATCAATAGGATTAACCCTTTAAATCCCGTGCAGAGACATGCAGAATCAGCCCAGTGTTATTTGGATTACTTCCAGTGGAGCGCCACTTACTCCTGCTTCTTTTTTTTTTCCCAGCTTAAGCAAAATTTCATGAAACAGCGGGGATGAAACACACCCTTGACGATGTGGGGCAAATCCAATCAGTTTTATCTCTTGACTTTCATCGCATACTGAGCAGCCTATTGAAACATGGGACTAACATTTCATCTCGACTTGGACTCACTTGTAATAAAAGATCTGATTGAGCATCTCAATCACTCATTACTCAAATGAAGAAAGCCTTTCATTAGACTAATTTAGCAGACAATATGATCTTTAGCACATTATGGATTTTTTAATTTAATTGACTGTCTTATGTGTCATAATACTCTCACAATTATGCAACAGGCAGCCCGTTTGTTTGAAGATAGCTTTAATGGAGAATCTAAGTTGGTTTTGGGGGGTCTACTGGCTTCCCGCGTAGAAACAGAAAAAAGGCCTAATGAGCTGGAAAAAATTGAATGAACTTTTATTTGCACAAGTCTTTTCTTCCAGCGAGCGGCCCCAACGTGCCTCCACAGAACTTCTGCCAAGAACACCATTTCAAGGCAAAGTAGAATCACCCTTGGAACATTTCCTCATTCGCAGGCAGCATGACCTTCTGCAAGCTCCCCTCCCCCGCATCGTCTACATGAAAATCTCCATTTCCCCATTTTCCTCTTTACATTTAGGCTGTTAAGTTTTCATTGGAATTTTTTTTTTTTCACAATTTTGGAAGAAAGGTACAATCCTTGAACCCATTCTGCAATTTAAAACTTGGCATCCTGAAGAGTATGAGTCTGCAGGCTGTAAGAGGGAAGGTATTTTAATAGTTTTGCTGTGGTATTAAACAGCCTCTATATCAAATTTCCCCCATTCCAACATTTGTTCCTCTTTAGCTTCTACTTTCAGTTTGATAACACTGGCAACAGTGCCGGGAGCAACTACAAGTCCCTGCATCCATCTCAAATAAATATTTACCATGCCTTACGTGTACAGAACATATGGTTAAAATGGGAGAAAGAATTCATCTCTCATACATCAATAAAGGCAGAAAATGGACTTTCCACTCTCACTCTTCATCTGGGAGACTATGAGCTATGTGGGTGCAGGGTCAGTGAGTGGGCGTTCTTGTGGCCATTAATATCTGCATAACTTATCATGGTATAAATGTTATAACTCTCATATTCGACATGTGGGAGGAAGTGAGAGGGAACCCTTGACCCCTCCAACCTTCTGTTTCTCTGGCCTGACGTGACATTTGGCATCGTCATGGCTCAACTGACAATTGCTGTGAACTACAAAATGGCCCTGCGTGATTCCTTTACTGTTATCAAAGCCCTCTCCAGATTCCTGACTGGTTAATTCCACTTGCAGACCCGTAGCCAAGCAAGACGTGTGCTGCCAGAGTGGAGGCTCCCATGTGGAAACCCCTGGCAAAGTTATTTAGCTGGAAGAGGCAAGAAGAAGTGAGGAGCAGGAAGAGGATGAGAAGAGAGGTAGGTGGTGGTGGGGGGGGGGTGAAGCAGTCATTTTATATGCAACTATTCTGCATTAGAAATGATTACCTTCAGGGGAAATAGTAGAGAGTAACCCAGACAAAATGTCAATGCGGAATAGTAGTCTGATCGAGGACAACTGTGACCTGGATTATTCTAACCTTAACCAAAGGTTGTTTTATTTTTATTTTTTATTTTTTCTAAACCGAACTATAGCTCAACCTTACTTTTAGTCTTATTTTAGTTGCCATGAAAGTCTTTTCTTCACATGAAGCCTGTATTTGAGTTGCTAGGTGCTGCTCTAACAGGATGATAAACATCAGTGAACACTTTTCAAATCTGGAAATGTGATCATTCTGTCTGACACTCTAAAGAACAACGTTCACCAGGAGGCACTACCTCTCTCTCCAAAAACAATAAAAACAACTGCAAATGAACACAATCTGTAGAAGAGAGCAGAGTCTGACCGGGATCACAGAAATACTGCTGTGACCATATCTGTTGACAGACACGCAGAAGATGCAGCGATACAGATCTTTCATAATAAAGTGCATCTTCATCTGTAAAATATCCTGCTTCAACTTTATTTTTATTTCAACTTAAATTTGAAAAAAAAAATGCAACAAATATCCATTAAAAGAACTCATTACATATTCTCAAACATGACCCATATATCAACCATACATTGGTTAGTCCCTCGTAGATACAAAGGGTGGTAGAGGACAGACAGGTATGGGAGCAGGTCCTCGTGAGGAAGACCTGCTTTCAAGGCCATCAGTCCCTAACACTGTGCATTACAGATACTGCAGTGGACCTCTGATGAAAGTGTAGGGGCTACATGTATGTGCACATCTTCTATTCATGAGTATGAGTCCCTCTGCTTCATGTTTGTATAAGCTGCTCCTAATAAATGTGCGGTATGAAAAGAACACGATAGGCATGCTTCCCTTGTTCTCTTCCTTTTACTGGCACATGATGTGTTACATTTATTATTTAGAGTGCTGCATTTAGAGCAGTGAATGCATGTATATAGCGCCAATGGGAAAGTGGTGTCAGACTTTTGAACCCCACTGTAGTTTAAGCACAGCACAGCCATACCCTACAGCTTTGCTTTTATACATACAAGTCAATAGTGTAAATAGGGGCAGTGCTAACACAGACTCAGTCTGTTACAGCTGGAGATAAAGGGATAAACAGAACCTCTTTCTCCACTCTGAGGTGGGGCTGGTGGTTATATTGCCCACCCATCCCTACCCACCTCTTTTCCACACACATCTAAATACAAAATCTGCTGATAACCACATGCACTGCACTGCCATTTAAAAAGAGGGGGACATACAGGAAGGAGGCGGGGGCCATTTGGCACACCTGACTTTCTGAAAACAATGCAACATCGGAGTGAAATTCAGCCAGGCCTGAAACTGGGGAATCAATAGCAGACTACATTAGTTGCTTTGGCATAGACCCTACTAACAAAATGGAAGGATCAATGCCAAACTGCAGGCCATCTCTATGTTCATCTTCATCTCTCGTATGCTAAGTTGAACCATGTGCACTGAAAAACAGGCAAAAATTGAAGCATTTCTACCACCCGTGTGGGCTGACCTCAATCTCACTATAATGACAAGCACTGGGAAACTATCGTGTCAGCGCAGGTGGAGTGAAGAAATAATGGCTGAAAGATTCTGAGAAATGCTCACATATAAGCAATTGAGGTCCTTTTGAACCGAGCAATTATCTTTAAAGTCGATCACAGCAGGGAACGGTGCAAACACAAACGGAGAAATATGACAGACACAGAGCTGACCTGTTATCAGTCATATTTTGCTCGTCTGTCTGCACAGGACGAGGGCACTAAGGAGCTTTGCACCAAGCTGCAGCACACTGGGAGCTTAGCTATATGTCAGGGAGAATAAATAAACCTGTGTTTGTGTTTTCTAAGCAGAAGCCCCCCCACCCCATACCACCACCACTACTGCTGTTGCTGCCCCCCCTCCCGCCTTCACCCACTCCCATTTACAACCATGCTGTTGCTTTGAAGCACAGTCAGCTCCCGGAGAGATATCAGTGCGGAATATTAAATGAGTGAACACCATCACTCATTAAAAAGGGAAACATTTCATGAAACAAACCCCCTTTTGTATCAAGTGCTAACCAAGCCGACTCTCAGCACGCAACCATCCTCAAAGGCGAAGCGGGTAAAGGGGAGAGGAGAGACGGAGGTGGGGAGGGAGCGGGTGCACCCAAGTTTGTAGGAAATAAAAGAGAAGAATGTGAAGTTCTGGCAGGAGAGCAGCTCTGAGCCTCACGGAAGCCCGCGTGCTTTGTCACAATGACGGAAATTTCGATGCTACTTTGATTCTCAACATTTCCGTAACGAAAGATTGAAGCCGCTGCTAAATTTTCAGAAACGTTCGATATTTTCATTCGAACGTGTTCTGCAAGCTTATATTCCATTTCACCTTCATCCCTGGAGGGTATTTATCAGCGAATGGCATGTGCAGTGGGTGAGCTGGAAGGCTTGTAATGGGATTGACAGATATGGTTTTTGAAGGCGGTGCGGATGTTTTCAGTCAGAAGTTGGAAACACTTTGTGCTAATATTCAGTGTCTTATATGTTGACCCGATTGAGGTCACGAATCTCGAAAAAATGTCATGTTTTCTTACGAATTAGCTCTTTGCAGGATGGAAGAGGCAGAGAGTTGGATGTTAGAGTGTCAAAAAAAATAAGACATCTCAAATGAAACCAAGAATAAAAACAGCTCTTTCAAATTCTTAAGACAGGAGGAAGAAAGAAACTCCAGAAGACATTACTGGCTTTGAAAAAAGTATTATGCTTATTATCACTATTGAACAATTAACAGTGGAATTATTTAATAGTGGCAAAGGGCAACATCAGAATAATACTGTAGTCAGGGGAAAAACTTCTCTCACGTCTTTTATTTAAGGCCTATATTTGCCCTGAAACTGTGCCAACTGATGCAGGAGAGGCAGAGCTGCAGGCCAGCTCTTATCAACAGGCTGCACAAGTCAGTGCACAGTTCAACTGAGTCAAGCAGGGTTCAGAACACATGGTAACTGCATCAACTAGTCCATCACAGTTAAAATGAATCACAGTCCATCTGAACGAGTTCAACAAACCAGAGCCAGGAATAGAAAACAGAAGCTCAGAGCTGAACCAGATGAGCACACAACCACTGTGACTAAACCTTCAATTCTAACTAAGTCAAGTGAAATTCACTGCACATCTCAGCGTCACTGCTTGATGGTTTTTTGGTGGCACTGGTATCAAGTCAAAATTCTGCTACCACATCAGACTTAAAATTTTCTACCTAACAGGATCCATTTTCTGCTTCATCCTCAGACTCTGCAGGTTGTCCACTGACTGGTCATCAGGAGGTCTTTGCTCCTTAATGGAGGCACATCAGCACAGCTGCCTGTTGTAAACTGACGTGGTAGTTCAGGCAGTCACATGGGGGGGCTTTATTGCTTTATTTTAAAGGCATACAGCCTTAGTGGGAAGACCAGGAATTATCCACTCTCTCAGTCCCACATCAGCCTGTGACTAAATGCCCCAGTTGTAAAACCAGACACAATGAGCAAAGAATGGTATTCTCTTCTGCTTTCTTGTTTTAAACTGGGCAAGTAGAAAATAAAAGATGACTGCATAAAACACACTGAAACGATGCATTAAAAGGCTGTGTTCCCTTCACACAGCAGCTGGGAAAAACACAGAAACTGATGCAGCTCCTGTAAATAAATAAACATGAATTATTTTAACAGATATGACTGATTACAGGTAGTAACTATAGTAACTGAGCACTAAGGGAGAAATAGAGCAGAGAAACTCTACAAACTATTGGCAAGCCAAGACGGTGTCTTATGAAAACTGCAGACTGTTAGAATCCCTCCAACATGGGAGATTATTTACTTTTTCTTCAGAGAAGATTTACATCAACTCAGGAACCATAATAAGCCGATCCTCAGATGCTGGAGCAGCTACCTGACAAACGCCAAGGAAAATATGAAACAAGTGTAGTTAGGCAATGCCATTCTCATTCTCAAGAGCAGAGCAGGAATTTAACCATTTAATCCCTTGACAAGAATTGGCTAAATAGAAAGAAAAAGAGTTGACAGATTAATACCAAATCAGAAGCACTCAGGGCGAGATTTGATCCACTTTATTGATTTCCTTTTTCCTTACTTTGCTGATTCTGCGATTCGAGTTGAAACAGAGAAGAATTTCAAGGATTTAAAGCATAACATTGCAGCTGCAGCCTGCTGATAAACGTGTTTTCCATCCTGATCCAAGATGGTGACTGTCTGGTGTGAAGGAGGCAGGGGAGCAGGGGGGGGACACCCAACACACACTGTACACCAAAGTAACAATCAAATGAAAACACTGCATGTGATGCTGAACTTCATGTTCTGACAAAACAAGCTATCTGGTAACCTTAGACAGCCGGCGTCTGGGACGAACATTACTGGTGATATTTGACTAAACCTCCCTAACCCCTAAAATAGCTTCATTCAGCGACAGGAGATCAGATCCAAACCATTTCATCATCACAGAGACATGTAGAAGAGCTGCAAGCTGCTCACTCAAGCCTTTCAAACACTCGTGGCTAAAATCCTCAACATAAAACTACAGACTCCAAACAATGGGAGAAGTGAACTTAATTCAACATTCATTCAGTTATTCTGCAGTCTTCTGCACGCAGAGAACCCTCCACTTCGTCACAACCATTCCATTATTTAGGTTCAGTGCGTATCGTCATGTTTTATTCATTTATTATGCGATATGCAGCCTTTATGCAGAGGCCACAGGGTCTGAAGATGTACACCAAGAAGTTACAAAGAAAAGTGAGAGTGTGGCTCTTGGATCAGCCGCTGTGGTGTGTGGAACTAAAGTTGGCTCATTTAAATATTTTGCCAATGACAAGAAAAATCACTTGTTCAAGAGCCACTCCTGAATCATAGCAGACAACAGAAACTATGCGTCACAGAGACATTTCACACAGTGTTTGGAGAAGGATTTGCTAAAGAGCTGACAGCAGAAGCACAATGAGCTAAATGCTAAAAGAGATGAAGTTTGAGTGGCCAAGTGGCTCCATTAGTTCCTATGGCAAAAGCGAAGCTTAATCTCCTGTCAGCTCCCCTCAAGCTAGTCTCCCAGGACTCGGAGCTCTCTCTCCCATCCATCACCTCAGCAGGGACCAAAGGGAGACTCCCCAAAGGAATGAGGATCAGAGCAATTTGCATTCACACTCTAACCATCAAGGCCCAACAATCCCATAGCGACTCTCTCCATTTCACTATATCACAGCTGTCATCCAAATGAAATACAAAACTCCTCCGACTGGCAATTACAGTTTTCTTCAAAAGAGAGAACAAATGAGAAAAGTCAAAATGCTAATTACAATGTTTCAAAGTGGCGGCAGTATTCCTTCCACGACCCGTCAGAGGAGACATTTTCCTGCCTGTTTCACTCCTCAACATCACATGTCTATTTCAATGGTATTTATGCGTATGCATATGATTGTCCTCAGCACCCCCTGACTGTTCAGTCAATCAGTCAATCCAACTGAAGTGTGTGACATTTCATACACAAAGGCCGACTTCAATTTTCCTCCGATGAGTCTGAAAAACAAGCACACACTGCAGCAGCCCAGCATGTGACCATTTGTCTGGAGTCAAAATGAACTGTCGTGTGTCAGGCTTCAGTGACAAGCTTGTGCATAGAAATCAGATGGTTAGCTCTGCAATTAACCCTAAAGAGTCGTGACAATAAAAGTGTCCATCAAAAACCAAACAGGAAACGTCCCTTGTGGTTTACATGTCTCGTGAGACGTCACGTGAGAATCAAATCGCGGATAAACACAGTTGACGGACAGTGACACGCAAAATAATCCAGCGGTGTTGTGTTATTATTCAACAGACAAACTGCTGAACGTTCAGGAGGAGCTCGTGTGAGAGACTGCCTGAAATGACTGACAGTCCTGAACGACGGGGGTCTCCAGCAGAGTGATTTTAGCTTGTGTGGTGCCAAGTCATTACAAAGAGTATAATTCAAAGCTACACAATTTCCAAGCCTGCATTAATAGAACATTCAAAGTTGATGCTCGCCCACCATTCAGCATTCATTTCCCAAATGTTTAATCCAACTAAGATGAAGAATTAGAGCTGGAAAATCTCCTTATCCCACCGCTGAGAGTGATATCTATATGGGCTCGTACAGCACCAGGACCCGGGGATGGAGCCAAGCCATAAACAACCACCTGGTTGCTAACTCGATTCACACTCAATTAAATATCAGTCTGGAATACTGGAGAGACCGGGTGCTAATATAAGAAAGTGGGAGCAGAGCTGCTGTTATTATTCACTGATCCATTATTCTCAATGTTCCTTTTATTTGATAATCTATTTGGCGAGCAGCTTGGAATATTTTCTGTTTATGAATCTGGCACTCCTGTGTTTTCTACAAATGGTTATTGCCATGACAGGAACAAATGGTTTTCCCTGATGGATAACTGCAGCAGGGTTTGCTTCTGCTTGCATTTGTTAGGGCCATTCCCACTTGTTTGTGCTAGGGCAATGAGGGAAGAGTCTGGAACATGTTGTATATCAATTAGACCATCAAAGACAGTGGGCATTTATGGCTGCACCCTTAACCTCAGGGTGAAAGACCAGATTCTTGTTTTTGCATGTCAAAAGAAATGCTTCCAAACAACTGCTGAAATAAAAAATTTCCAAGCCCTTCCCTTCATGAAGATGTCTGAAAGAATGAATTATGCAGTGTTTTTGGTTTTAAATAAACCGCAGCAATAAAAAAAAAAAAGAGCAGAGAGGCGTATTTGTGTGTAGTCTAATTAGGCCTAGAAAATGTCTCCTGCTTTACTCAAATAAGACGTTTCCAGGAGCCTTTAAGTGCAATTTTTGAGACATTTTCCACTCCCTTGATTGAACAGCTTCAAAAGATTTCCACCGTGAATTCCAAGGGAACCAGTTAATCCTGATCTTCTCCACAAGCAAAGGGATCATCTCAATGTAAATCAGACAGGGCTTTTGATCAAAGTATTCAATCAGTCTTAAACACATGACGCCACAAGGAGCCTCACTGCGAACAAGGTCAACATCTTAGCTGTTCCCGAGTTCGAAGCAGGTGAAAAAAAAAACAAGATGTGACTACATATTCAACTAGAAAAGGATTTTTTAGATTTATTAGACTTAGAGCCAAGCATCATCACAACAAGTTCACTAAAACATGTACATTCTGCAGTCTGTCAGAGAAAATGACAACATCAGAGCCATTCAAAACATGATCTGACATTTCTTGACCACACTTGACCCTCTTCCATTCCTCACTTAAAATAGGGGCGCCAGACAAAGTTTACCCGTCCAAGATGTAAACAAACCAGTCAACTTTCAGCTAAGCCTCAAAAACCCACACAGGCGTGTATATACATGCTGTTTTGTTATTGGCTTGTTTTGTTTTCCAATTAGGTTGTCGATATAACCAGGATAGCAATGCTCTTTCCAATTACAGTCAGATACACTTATCAACCATGTGTTTAAACACATAGGTCCTCTTTGGGAAGAGTTGATGTCAGGGTGATCAATGTCAAATTATCACTCCATTTATCAAGCACCAGGCCAAAGCACAGACAGACACACACACACACACAGTGACCTGACTTCTACACTCTATTATGTATTCAGGACAATCTCTCAAAGTGTGAGTTGAGACAAATCTCTGGAATACAAATGTCACCGTATCCTGTGTCATAGAAAATGACTGATAATGAAAACAGCAAAGGCCTGTGGTTCCCATCCCTAGTGCAACATACAGGGTTTGGAGGGAGCTCTTATAATAAGTGCTGATATACTATTTATTAGGCTAGAACAAACAGACAGGAAAGATGAGGATAACAGGCCACAGGTTTCATTTATCATTCAAGAGCACGCTGTGGCCCCGAGTTGCCATTACAATGAGATATTGGAGAACTTGGGAGAGTGCTGGCCTGCTGGCTGGTTCGCACATGTCGCCATCTGCCTGCTGCCCGGGTAAGTTCATTATTTTGCAGTCAAATAAGTATTCTGCAGCCGTTTAGACTGGGTTGGATTCTGGGACAGAAAACACTTTCCAATTTTCTCACACTCATTTGCACATCTTGTTGCAAAACGCAAAGCAGCCAATTACATCGATCCACCCATTCATGCATTAATCAAGTGCGTGTCATTGCGAAACATAATGCAACACACACACACACACACTGGAGCAAGGGGGGTTGATGACAGAATAGGGCAGAAACGTTTCCGATGATTCCCTGCTGAAGTCTATTTCTGCGGCTTACCTTGGATGTGCAGCGCCAACAGGAGTATCCACATCCCCACACACATCGCCATGGTTCCTCAACTATCCGGATCTTCTCTGGAAACCCGAGAGTGGATGGATAGGGCTCACTCGAGACGACAAAGACCAAGCATGCAACTTCTGCAAATCCCACTTCGGCCCCAACTAGTCTACCTCTCTCAATGGGCAGCAGCACACTTTCGCAAAACTAGAGGATCGGTGGTGCGCCTCGCCGTACCAAAGCATCAATTTCGCGTCTGCAGCGACTCCCTGGCTGGCGGAGAGTTTGCCCTAAGTAGAACCTGGCCGGGTCCCCAAAATGAGATCCAGGCGGCTGCAGAGCTGCCGTTTAGGTGATGCGGAGTCTTTCAGGAAACAGCAGGCGAGGAGAGAAAGGAGAGTTGGGTTCTTGTCAAAGGAGCTCTTCTAGTTTAACCATCTAGCCTTTGTTGCTCCATCCACCGCAGAGGCTGCAGAACTCTCTCTCCCCCCCTTTCCAGTAGCCTATTGTGGATCAGAGGTAAAGTGGGCGGGAGGTCTTCGATCGATGCTGCGCTGGGAAGTTTCCAACACTTGCAGAGTTCCTCCGGGGAAATGTCGCCTTTCTTTTTTTTTCCTTCCGGAAAACTGACACAACACCTAAGAGATAATCTGCTGGCAGCGTCCCTGCTTTAGTTCCTTCAGTTCCCGGTTTCCCCTCTCTGCAGCCACGGCCGGACAGATCACAACACCAGGGTGGCGAAGTTGTCGTAACTCTGGAAATGGAGGGATGCGCCCCCCCCCCCCTTTTTCAGCTCTTTTTTGTTTGGGATGAAATAGTGTGTAGCTTCACCCCGCTATGCGCACCGCCCCGCTGATCTGCCACCACAGTGTGCTGCCGACTATCGCTGACGCTTTGGGAGAGATCGGGATCGGGTGACGTTGTGCAAGGGAGGAGCCTGGATTGTCCTGCAAGAAGCAAAAGCACCGCACGGATAGACTACAGTACAGCAGCCTGCTAGCCTCCTGGGAAGTGAGGAAGTGACTCTCAAACTTTTCAAGCACGTCAAGGGTCTTTAAAATGACACGTCTGGAGCAGAGGCTGATAAAACTGCGCGCCAAGGAAGAATCATTTCAGGAGGATGGAGATAGATCCGTCGATGAGACAGGGTGGGGATGTGGGAGGACGACAGAAACACGACGTGCACAGTCATGCTTAAGTGAATTAATGCAATAGAAAACGCTGCTGGTGTGTTGACACCCCGCTTAAATCTGCAGAGCCACCGAAACCTATGAAAGTGCTTCTTATTTAACGAGAAAAGGGCAATGATGAACCAGTACTTTCACTGTGGTGACGTAGTTGTCAGGGGAATTAAGGACAACATATATTCTAAATGTCTATTTTCTATACTTAGTTTCCTCCCACATGAAAATGCTCAAAATAGATTAAATTAATCTCATTAATGCCCAACGACTGACAATCCCATTTTTAAAGCCATCATACAGGCAGGAGGTGCACAGGCAGCGAAACCCATAAACATTATCACTCATTACATCATTGACTTCAAATTAGCAGAATGAGTGAGGAAGTGTTTTTCATATGCGGTGCAGCATCAGGGATCCCCTCAATGACCCCTGCGGCACCCCAGACCTCATGTGAACCACAAATCTGACAAATAAATCAGGGTGGGGTTGGTGAAAGCTAAAATATGATCCAGATAGTCATCCTCCCATATCCTCATAGTGAGGTTAGGTTGTGTGATTTAAAAACAGGAGAAGTGGCACTAAAGGAAGAGTTCCTGGAAAAAGGACTCACTGAAATGAAACATTTTCTTTCTACACGTATGTATGAGTGTGTGTGTGTGTGTTTGTGCACATGGGAAGGGGAGTCTATTATACCCTATAAGCCAGCTGTGAGAGCTGACTAACTGTTACTCAGCCACCCCCCGCCCTTTTCCTTCTTTTCTTCTTCCTCACTCACCAACCAGCTCATCCTCTTCTCTAGAAGCCACCACACAGGATCAGGCTTGTATGTGATGGTGCTGCCTGCAAATGAATGGGAGGATGGATGTGATAACACTTCCCTCTTGTGGACAGTAGTTCTTCAGATGCTCACAACAGACCTGGCCCAGCATGCTTGATGTTGCAGTCGATTGTGTTTTTTGGAGTTTGTAGGTTTGCATGGAGCCAAAATCATGATTTACTATCAGCAGCACAGAATTATCTGCTGAACAGCAAGAGAAATTACCTGGCATGGCAAAAGAGAACTGGGCCAATTGGTTATTAGGGTCAGTGTGGTGTTTGGTGCACTGCAACATAAATCACGCTGTATAAAATGGACAACCACGTGCAACAAACACTTTCCTTTCCAAGTGAAGGATGAGGAGTTAATAAACAAACCTACAGCCCTGTTGAACACAGTAAAAGCAGACTAGTGCATTTGTCCTCGGAGCACACAGATAAACTCGACTTGACATTTTGTTTTGTCAAATACAAACCTGTGAGCGGAGTTCATTAATCAGCAATGGTGCAACTTGAGTGTGTGAAGAGTCCAGATCTCAGCATACCCACAAAAAGCGTCCGTGCTCTGCCAAACAAAAAAAAAAAAAAAAGAAAAAAAAAACTGAATTTGCCCCTTGACTTCATTGAATTAACTCTGATGCCCCCTTCATCGAGCGGCTGAGGTTGTGATTGATTTACAGGCGAGCTGATGAAATCTGATACACTGATTCTGAACTACAGCTTGTGCCAGAGCTCAAGGCGAGGCCCGCGCTGCTGTGGAGAGATTTAGGAACTGTCCTGCATAATAAATACTGAGAGATGCATATGAAAAAGTAGTGATGGCTAAATTATAGGGTAGGCCCAATACATGTATGTGATGAAGGGTTTTCTGATTAATATATCAGTGTCAAATAAACTGTGATGATGCATTTCACTGCAGAGAGAAAGTAATTGATATTTTGCTGATGACAGTATCAGTGCAGGATTGATTTAAAAAGATAGAGGCAGTGATATATTATTGCCTGATTATTTCAGTTGAAGTTACTTGCCCTAATATTACAGGTAGATGTTAACCCTCCACAGCAAATACAGAAATAGTTTATAAGTTATCAAACATCCTATTACCTGTAAAACAAATAAATAAATAAAAAATATTTTTCATTTAAAATCATTTTCTTTTATTGTGTGATCTCCTTTCATTGTGATCTTATTTCTTTGTTTAGATTTTCTCTCATGTGTCACGTTTCAGAAATGATCCCCTGGCTGACACACTTCCTGATTTAAAGCTTCTTATTCACAATTTCATGCCAAACAAATGAAGGGTAAATCTAATTCATTACAACCCCATTAAACTCAATAGGCCATTTTTTTTTAACTCCAAGGCAGTGTAGGAAAAACCTAATTCACTCACATTATGTCATATTTCAATAACGCTGACATAATGTGCGAGTCTAATCTGTTTCAGTCACAAATTTTGTCATCACCTCGGCTAGTGATGCAAACACTGATTTATACTGCACGACATTTGTTGTTCCGGTGATTTCATGTAAACTTGCAATTGTGTGCACAGAAATTGTGGCAGAACTTTGGCAAAGTGCTGATGAGCGAAACAGAATCCAGTTTTTGAGCCGTCCAGAATAGCATGAAATCTGCATTGGGCCTGGCCCAAGTCTGTCTCCCTGGAGAGCAGACAACTCTTCTGATCCTAAACTGTTAGTTTCACTGGCCTGAAAAACATTGATAGAGAAATCTGTGTCCTATAAATCAGTCTTCAGTTGTCTGCAGCTCCTTCTGAACGAAGACATATCTACAATGTGAAATTAAATTTCACATTGTAGATATGGAAATCTTACATTATACTGTATGTTACCAAAACCTGTCCTCCTCAGATAGGAAGCAGTTTCACCCTGCAGCATACAAACATCTGGAAGCAACAAACAAACATACCATCACGGCTGCTGTTCAGCTTTTAATACAGTGCAATTAAATTGTACCAAACAAATTACTGACCATTTAACTTAATGACTTGGTATAGTGGATGGTAATTGTTTTTACCAGACAGACTTATGTTGGTAATGTCTTCAATTCCGCATTCTCCATAGAGACAACTGCAGAGGCCTTACAGACAAATTGTTTCCTGATTCAATTTTCTGGTGACAACATGTTGCTAAATCTCCCAACAGCTGATAGATAGGAACACACACACGAGTGTAGATAATTCCTAGATGTAAGTACTGTAATCTCAAGGCAGGAGACATCATTCATACTGGACATACCATAATCTTCACTGCTCATGTTCCCAAAAACACAAACACCAGCACAGCAGAGAAGAGAAAAGCCAACACTGCGCTGTACAAGGCAGCTAATCTCCTTCAGAGGGAACAGAAAGGTCTTATCAACCTTTTATAGTTTATTGACAGTTTATTATCTTTTTCTTCAAATATCAATCGAAGGGACAGAAATTGGCTCTCTGGCAGTACCAGCATGTGCTCCTAAAATCACTGGAAGAAGAAGAGAGGAAGTCTCACAGAGTTTTACTGTCAGTGGTGCCCTGGGAAAGGATCAGGAAAAAAAAAAATGACCTCCTTGCTCCTTCAGAAGCCCAGTGTTGGACAAATTGAAGGAAAAATACCCCTGTGACCATCGATGAAAATTTAAATAAGATGGTTTATGAGGTTTCTAACAATGGGCATTGGTAAGGTTTTTTAAATATACATATATACATTTGAGACCTGACCTCAGTCCACGTCCTGCACTTCGATAGAACTAATATGCAAATGGAAACATCTGGACTCTGCTATCCCTGATTTAGAATATTCAATATATTATATATGTTCTGTCCTTTCACCATCCCTCACAGAATGAATAGTGTTGTTATAAGGTGAAGTGAACTGAGGTAAATTCAACCTCTCACAGGCCCGTGTGTTTGCTAGAGCAGCTCCATTCAGGAGCCACAAAACCATATTAAAGAGTGAAGCTATTAACACCTTTATAAGGTATCGGTGATATCCCAAAGAATTCTTGACATGTTAGTATAATTCAAGTACAGTGTCGGGAGAAATATGACATAAACACACTTTCTAATATGCCTGTAAGGAATACACATGAACTAAATGTTCTGTATTAGCTTGTAGTTTTTAAACTTCAAGGATCTAATATAAACCAACCAATGCAAACTTTAGCCTAAAACTGATCACCTCACTGTATTTAAGTCTGTAAAGAAAGTGATTACTTGTAGCACGTCCCAGTTATTAGTGAATCGGTAGATTTAAATGAATGATGCTGTTAAAGCTGAGGCAGAAATATGTGCACTTATTAGTTTTATAGGGCAAGACAGGCTTGTAAAGATCAAAACAGATGCTTAATAATGGAAAAAAAAAAACATGGTATTACCGGGTCATTTTTCATTAGAATGGAAGCAGATCTTGTAATAAAAAAGAAAATATCTCCTAATCATAACAAAAGACCTTGTTACTGTGAGAAAACCTGGTGATTTTTCTTTGTCAAGCTAAATGCAATATGCTTCTATAGTTCATGGCTGTTTTTGTTTCATTTTAATACCAAGCTGAAACACAAAAAAAATGATGGCTGACCAAAGAAATATAGATGACGCACTGTAGCCCACAGCATTTCAAATAGTGTGCACTGCACAGGTATTCAGTCTTTTATTTATGAAAGCTGATGTGTTTCAGTCACAAGACAAGGAAAGACGATGTACCTGTGCATGTGGGCGAATGTGTGTAGATTTTTTTTTTTTTTTTCTTGGGGGAACGTTTAGGAAAATGCCACTGTTCCCAACTTAAAGAGGAAATCAATCTATTAGAAAGCAGCAGTCACACGCTGTTACTCACTGACTACAGTAGACGAGTAAACTGGGTAGCTGGCAGCTGAGTGAAGAGCATACAATACAATTGACCTGTGTCTGCTAACTAGCTGCTGCCAATGAGCGAGCATTGGCCGTAGCTTATGTGCTAATAAACAAAGAAAGAGCTAATGTGGCAGAAAGCTGAGCTGACAGAAAAGAGGTTTCTCCACTGGCTCAACAATAGACCTCGACACACTACCGCACACACAAAATAAAGTGGAAACTGGTTTTTGCTGGTTGAGTAGGTGAATTTATAATTTCACCTCTAGTATCTAAATTTTAGAGCACTGATGTTCTTAGCCAAGAGAATCTGACCTGTCCATTTCTCAAGTACAACTCCAACCCATAATATTCCCTGTTTGTATTTTCTCATATTCAAAACCGTACTGCTCAGTTCAGCCATGATGTTTGTGGCCCTTTGCTCCAGTGGAAACTGTGCAGAAAGTGTTGTGATCGCATTATCTCTGCAAACTGTGGATCGTACAGCTCCATCTCAGCACGGAGGAACTTTTGCAGTGGCAGCAGGATAAAATCTCAGCTCTTTGGATAATGAGATGTATCACATGCATGACAGCACTTGCTAAGTTACATGGTTTTATCTATCAACGGACTCATTTTCAAGCCACTTCAATGTCCTATAGCCTAGATAGGCTGTCTCCACTTTGACTGGCTGCCTTGTTAAAATGTGGATGTTTCTGCTCTTGTACAGAAGCGACCAGACTTCCCCTCACATGAAAAATAAATTGTCATTCTGAGGGTGCTATCATCCGTCCTTAAATCACTCATGGTTTCATAATCACAGTACCTTCCTGATGGCAATAAGCCACATTTATTTCACTCATCAGTGCTAAAAATAGAAAAGATTTAGCATAACTGTTCCCTCTAAAGCTGTGGAAGGCAGGTAACTGTCATTGATATCCGTGTGTGGCAGCCGAGGTTGATTTGCTTTCAATCCAATCAGTTCAAATTGTAAATAGAAACTGCTAATGGTTGAGTATTCATTCTGATATCTCCTGGTTGGGTATAACAACCTTTTCATGCCAAAAGCTTTCCATTTTTTTGAATTTCAAAGAATATCCACTTTGCTGAATTGATTGCTGAATGGAGAACAAATTGAATCCAGCTTTTGTGCCAGCATTCAAAGCCACAGTTTAGCACATGTGCTTCATAAATTTGCTGAAAATGTTCCAGGCTTGTCCTGTCCGATAAAAAGCCTAATATAATTGACATCCTTCCTGGTCCTATACAACAAGGATTTACCATGCAGGAAAACAACCCCCGTGGTGATGGAAAACTCCTTGTAGAAAATCAAGACTCTCCATTACCGTGGCTTCAGGACACCACGGGGATATTAAAGGGCAATTTAACATCAGCTACACCCACAAACCACACCTCTAGACTCAGTACCTAGAGAGCAAATAGTCGATGCAAACGTCTACAAGGTCGAAAAGTAATGTGGAAAAAAACTTCCACATTGTTGTCAACAGAGACTACATCAGCAATTTTATAAAGTAATAATGAAAAAAAAAATTCTGAGTCCGAGGAGGACACCCGAAGGTGACACAGCTGCTCTGCCACTGTGCTACTGTCGGAGTCTCAATCTTCCAATTGGGATGCTTGATGATTCAGCATTAAGTTAAGCAAATTACTTGTTTGTGTAATTACACTTTCTATCATCTGGTGTGTCACCTACAATATGGTCATTAAAGCCAACCCTTTGTAGAGTGCATGTTTCCAGAACGCTGCGCCCACAGTGTGCCATTGATAAACAACAAATATCAGTTATTGCAATAAAAGTTGTTTACTGTTATATTCATGACAGATTGCCATCTCTGTGCTTTAGACTGCAAGTAATCACACACACAAACACGCAGACAGAATGACAAGCCAACAAACAAACATAAATTCTGCCATGACAGAAAAAGAAATGATTTATAAGAAATGTTTTCCTTAGACTATGTAAATTAATGCAAAGTAAATATATAAAAACCCAGATTGGACATTTTGAAATGCTGACTGCATCATGCTCAGGCTATTCCAGACTATTGCCTCCGGCAGTTGATTTCATTTCTTTATTTCAAAGGAATACATCATTAAAAGTGTTTGCAGAGAGACACATGCTTTCTGTTGGTGCCTATTAACTTCTATTTATATTTCATGATTTATTTACCAGCAGCTCATTAGCATAAATTTATCAGGATGCAGTGACACACTCTTGATTTTAGTGTTAATGCAAGGAAACACTTAAATAAGCTGGCAGTTCGAAACAGAAGCAGAGTATGAAAATAAACTTTTAAGCCAGTCACCATTGGACTTGTTTTGTGTAACAGACAGCACAGATCTGCAGAGATTAAACATAAAAAGAGATTACATTTGGTGTTATGAAGCTTTATAAAACTTACAAAACTTCATAACACGTTAAAAAAATACTGCTTCTGAATGCAACTTGACATTAAAGGCCTATGAGTGTACTACTACTACTTTTGTGATCACAAATGCAACAAGCCACGCCTCCTACCACACTGCTACCTACTGATACCTACTGGTCTTGGTTGCAGCTCACATTATTGCTACATTATTATATGAGTGCTTAGCATTCATGGGTCAAATCATACCCATCTTCAAGCTCAGACTTCATTTTGATCTCAGCGACACATCTGGAAAGTTTGCTGTCTGTATCTTGCACAGTTGTGACACTATCACGGCAACAAAATCATGTCCACAGTCATATAAAAAAAAAAAACCTGCCAAAGTCCTCACAGATCCTGCTTCAATAGGTGTGTCCAGGATGACATTTTGCCATGATGACACTCACACACACTCACAAGGTGAAAATAATACCAGCTCCACCGTCGAGGCTGGTGACAACATGACACACTGTTGCTAATGCTGCTCTACTTTTTTTTGGGCCTGTTAAAATATAATTTTAATGTTCTCTCACCAACAACATGAAAAAAATGTTCAGCCTGGAATTAAATAAACCCAGTAAAAGTGCCATTACTATAAGTGGACTGAAGTATCACTGCATATAAGAGTATCATATTATACTCCTACAATCACAAGTGTATTATCAGTATACTTATAATAACCAGGGCTTGAAGAGAGCAGCTTTGTTGCTCCTCCGACACATCAAGAAAAAGGTGTCAGAGTTGGCACTGATTATTCTCATGGCCCATTTTATACTTTTAAGTCTTTTTCAGTGCTTTTATGCTAGGTACTGGCCTTTAGGTCCAACCACATTTCTCTGAGAGTACTCTGTCACAGAATATTACAGTTTTCATGTTTTATTTTTGAATGTGCACAAATTCTTCCATATTTTTTTTCTACATGTTACATTTACTCCTTTGCTTTTATGGCCAAAGCCTGAGCAGCTTTAAAGGAGGTTTGAGCTGTCACTGCCCAAAATATCATGGACATTATCCTAGAAACTGCAACTGTGTGTGTATTATGTATGATTTATATTATATGTTCTATATGTACAGATTTATCATCATATCCTGTACACATCTGTTTTCTTTAAGCCTTTATGAAACATCTGGGGCTCTGAACTCTACTATTTTGTTTTCTTGAATTAACATATTCTGGGACTTATTTAATTCACTTTGTTGCATTTATTATGTCAGTGTACATTTCCGATTTCCAGTTTTTATGAGGTGGCATAAATGTGTCTACATAAAAAGGATGTGCATCATACACCTCAGCTGCACAACATCAAAACAAAGTAAACTCTACTTGTCTCGTTTCACAATAATAAGATAATCAAAGTAGGAAAAGGTTGGTGTACTTCTTCAATCTGTGTAGAATATAAGGGAAAGACATGATTTGATGTTTCAGAGGAGACTGTCGGCTGATTCATACACATAAGGAAGACAGACAATGGCTGCACTCCATAAATACACTTTAATGCTTTTAACAGCATGGCAACAGACAGAAAGTAATTTCACTGCTTGTGTTCTTGCAAATTTCAATGCAATATTCTGCCCTGCCATCAATATTAACAATTATAAAAGCCATCAGATGTGCATCCAATCAATAGCTCTTATGTTAAGCTTTCAGGAAATGCACTGCAGGCAGCAGATATGGTTTATTGTGTCATTTGAATGGGATTACTATTTGTCGTTAGTGGTGACAAACTCTGCACATGGAAAAGTTTTAGCCATAGCAAAAAGTGACTTTGTGAGTTTAACTTTTAACCCACAGACCTGTAAAAAAAAATTCACCCGTTTTCACATCTGTATTTTCCATCATACCGGCACACTCTTTATTCAACTAAGAAGTACCCACTCACTTATCCACTGGGACATGCTCACAATTAATCACTACACAGATCAAAATAACATCACTTGAGGTGTTAACCAGAAGTAATGTTAGACTGTTTAGCCATTTGATAACCAGATGTGTAACCGAGAAATTCAAGTTAAAGTGTTTAAAAAAGAAAAGTAAACTTTCCCTTGGGTGAGGCAGATGATCCTCCAGATTGACAGATTATGCATCTCCATGTATAAATTACTATAGTAAAATAGTAGAATACATATTACTGTACGTAGCAAAGTCTGTGGAGTTAAAGTGCTGAGCAACATGGAGAAAGAAGAGCCAAACGCTGGAGGAAAGGATTATATCTGGAGATCTTTAATTTCAGTCTTGGGCTTCAAAGGCCTGCAGAGAGAAAATGAGAGAGTTGGTGAGTGACCAGTGGGCTATCAGCAAATGGGTGGGCAGTGGCAGAGGGCTCATCACAGGGACCATTCTGGAGGTGCACACAAGACAAAATTACTTTGAATAAATTCTAGCTGTGGGCAACAGCCGGGTTCCATTATATATTTTATTATGGCTGAAACATCAGAAAAATGAGTCATGGATCTTATAAGATTATCATTTCTCATCCGTGGTAAAACCTGAGAGAAAGTGCAAGATGTAAGACATGTATAGGTTTCATTTTTCTTTTGTAGGAGATCAGGAAAAAAACATTCAGTTTGACAGAGAGATGGGAGGCTGTTTGTATCTGGAGTACTCCTGTGTACCTTGTTTATTTCCATATTATCACAGTGGGGGCACAGAATCAGCTCAAGATCAATCCTCTTTAATGCTTATGTGAGAGAAACATCTGCTTTTCAATTAGATATTTAGCAAGCGTAAGGGGGGGGGGGGGGGGGGGCACTAGTGTCACCGAGGCTGCAATGATGATGTGGCTAATGTGCCTATCGAACAACACGTGGATCGAGAGCTCAGCCTGCTGCAGTATCTTAAGATAGCTCTGCGCAGTCTGTTTCTTCTGATAAGGTGCAATCTGATTCAAAGAGATCAAGCATGCTGCAGGAATATAAGTCGTCTAACAGAAAATAAAACCCAGTCAACAGCCACAGATTAATAAATCCACACACTCCATCAGAAAAACGTGATCTGTCATGTTGGTCTCATGTTCCTGTTTGAAACCCCGACAGTCCACCAGTCTATCTCTGATGCCTTTTTGCCTGCATGAGTTTTAATAATACCCTCTGAGCATGCCAGGGGGTTATCAGCTTTCACCTCCCGGTAACAACCGGTCTTATAAAGTTGTTGTGAAAAAGTGTGTGTGTGTGTGTGTGTGTGTGTGTGGGGGGGGGGGGGGGGGGGGGGGGGGGGGGGTTAGCCAAGGTAGCAACATTCGGGAATACGGAGATATCTGAAATAAAAAAAATAGGATCTGCTGGAGCTGATAAGACTTCAGGATGGTGAAACTGATTATAGCCTGTTTTCCTCAGGATGTGAATTTTGCTGATCCAACCAAAATCTACCGAACAATGCAGCTGAAAGGATTGGATTTGACTTACAACATCCTGTATCTGTGATAGTCAAATAGCTTAGTTCGAGGGCCACCTTTGGGAGCTGAGGGCCAGTTGACAAAACTCAGTTATCAGCATTCACTCTAAATATTTATCTTTGCTGCATGACATAATGGTAAGATGCTGTAAACCCAGTTCTGTGAGGAGAAGGTGGAGCCCACTAAAGGGTGGTACAGGTTTGGAGCAGGACCAACAGAGTGCTGAGGTTTTTCCTGACTGACTCAACACTGTATCTCTCTCCTTGCGTGTGTCTGACATGGTAGCAGAGGAGACGTGAGGCATGTTGCCTTTCTGCTCCCCAAGTCTCCCCCAGGCTTTTAACCTCCAAAGAAGAGGGTGCAATCAGGTGATCATCAGGACACTGGTGCTCTTCAGCCCTGAGCCTGACAATATCTGACAGCTGATCCAAATATACTGCTTGAAGCTTCTAAGGGTTAAGGTCTGCATATCTGTACAGATTCTCTGCATGTTACTATGACTAATACTAAGTAACAATAGTCACATTTGTAAGAAATACACCAGGTTGAGATAAACCAGAGTTTCTATTTAACCTGCTCTGAGAATAGTTCATTAAAAAGTAGCAGTGAGTTTACAGTACTTCAGCCCCCTCCTCCCCCTCTGAAGACAGCTCCTGCTGAAGCCCAATCTCTCTCACCGATCCGCCTCGACTGGTAGTTTGCTACAAGGGATCCTCCCAGCCAGCCAGTGGATAATAGGTGTGTTAGATTTCAGATTTCAGTGCACACAGATGCAGAGATGAGTGAATATATTAGAGAGGGTGAGACCCTTTTTAATTGGGACAGCAAATACACTCTACTAGTGAGTCAAAGCAAAGTTTTTGGGCCTGTATGATCAATACAGGCATCCTGCCACCACTGCAGCAGTCATTGATTGAATAATTTGCAAGGCGCCATGCTGTGTTTCAAACTTGTTAAAAGGAAATGTGCACTGAAGGCTTGGTGTGGGAATAATAAAGGCAAACTGGGTCCTGTGTCTCCTTAAGGAAGTAAAGTGAACACTGAAAAATAGCAGCATTTTGTTGTCATTTTAAAAACACAATGATTTGTATTGGAATAGAACTCATGTGATTTACTTAATACAGACAATTGCCAAAGAGTGAATTTCACTTTTGAAAATGTTGTCATTTCAGTGCAGAACTCTGTCAGCCTTTGAAACTGGCCGAAACGATACGCTTGAAATCACTGTGTTGTCTGAAAATTACTCTCTGCAGCCTCTCTACCAAGCAATAGTCATGTAGCTGAAAGATGCTGCATGCAAATGACCAAAGAGCAAGCCCCCTTAACTAAACAATTCGTAATATCATATATTTTATGTTGTCATGGAAATGTAGCCAAATGGCCTTCCCCACAACACTGCCAGGCGCTGATGGTCCGAGGCTCTTTTTGATGATAACCCAACCTGACAATATTTTTACTGTCCCCATGGAAGTAGGAAGAAGCCATCACACTGACTCAATCAAACACAATCTCCAACATCATTTCACTGTTCTTGGAACAGTGTCGTCTTTGCAAGTCAGACTCACATTTGAAAACGGTGTTTGCATAATACCCTGTACTGTAGAAGTATTAACCTTGGACCATTTGTTATAGTATAAAATCATATTTAAAGTTCATAACTGAACAAGAAATCTACAGAATTTGTTATAACAAAACTCACTTTTCAGAAAAAAATCCAAATACAATCTTCAAACCACCTGAGAATTAAAAATACATGTGTTTCAATAAGTGGACCAAACTTGAATTCAAAGATAACATCTGAGAAACATGCATGGATGAAGTGAAGAAAAGACATACAGACCTGTACAAACTATGGGCTATATACTGCGGTTTACGGAGGATTATATGAGGCTTGTCAGTGTTTTCATTTGATGAATGAGTTTTAAAAATGAATCAGTACTGACATCCTCAAAATTGATCTCTGAGGCAAAAAGTTTCTCAGGTAATAAATGGATTCTTTGGACTTTATAGAATAACCAGCATGTACAGTCCACTGTAAACTATTTTCAATTCATGCAGCTATTTTCTTTCTGAACTAATAAATGGATTATGAAATGTACGTAAAACCACTAGTTCCCATATTCGTGATTTATCTAAGCAACAATCCAAAACCAAAAATGATCAATTAACAATAATATTAAAGTGATAAAAGCAGCAAATTACCAGGACCAGTGATTGTTTCGGCATTTTGTTTGATGAATAACTTATTTACTTATTTGATTATCAAATGGTTGACAATTCATTTAACATCAATCTGCTGAGGATAAATACACTGTAGTTTCAGCAGAAGAAATGTTTTATTTCCTTGTGAGAATTCCTCTGATACTTTTAAATATGTATGAAAATGAGAGCAAACCAAACATTCTGCAAGATACTGTTTGGTGTAGCTTTGCAAAAGTACAGTTCACTGCACGGATGCTTTGATGGGTACACACTGCGTTCATGTTTGTGTGTGTGTGTGTGTGTGTGAGTGTGTGTGATGCTGTTTGAAGGAGAGGGAACCTGGAGAAGGTGATGAGCTGGTGTCTAAAGTTAAAGCCAGCTTTGGGATGCGGAGGCTACACTATCTGTTTGGCCGCCAGAGCACAGGGCTGTGCTTGTGGTTTGATAACACAGGACCCACGCATAACACAGGCTTAGTCTCCTAGAAAAGTTCTTTAATCAGCTCGATGCGCTTAGTGAGCAAAGACTGTGGGAATTGAAGTGAAGAAACTCAGGTCAGATAATGAGACTTACATCTGTAACATAGAGAATGTGATTTCCTTGAATCCGACAGAGAAAGAAGAAAAGCTCATTATCCTTATCACTTGTCAGAGAGGGAAGATATCGATATTATGCATATTTTGTGAGGCTCTTGTCGGAAATTAGCTAAATCCTTCCCTTTTTTTTCCAGTTTGCATTTTATGTGTCCATTTCCATATTTCACACTTTCAAATGCATGAGGCCACTGTTTCAATTTGTCTCCTGACTTTATCAATGTACTTTATTTTTGCACCCTTTTCATTCATTTCTGAGAAAGCTGACAGTTAATTGAACAGATGGATGATAATCACGTCTGTCGCACTCTCCCTGGAGACTGTTCCCTCCCTCTGGTGGGGAACGGCCCCAGTTTTTTATGTCTTCCCAAGCAACAGACAAAATAAAATATGATGAATGTGGGGAGAGAGAGGAAAACAGTTCATCAAGCCACAAAGCAACAGGCATTGTGACATTCAGTAATTATGGCTGACAATGATTAGTACTTGGACTATTCGCTGCAAAAGTCGAGTGCAATTTCCACATTTTTGTTGAAACCTTCTCTTATCTGACAAAAATAATTTTCCCAGAATGCAGCTCAGTCAGACATCCTCGTATCTTTTGTATTTTACTCGTGATTGGAGAGGAAAGCTTTCACAGTTTGAAATTTCTTTATGCATGAGAGTCTCCAGATTTCTGAATGAGAAGTAGTCTTTTCACAGAGGTCAGAGTGTTGTTCCGGCTACAGAACAGAACGGCTGGAGCTGATGCAGTGTCGTGCTCAAGGGCACTTGAGTAGCTTGCATGCTTGCTGTCACAGGGGCTTGAGCCTATTTTAAGGATATTCTCCCAACTTACTACTACGCCAGTGTGCTGAGAGGCAATGTCATGGTCACTGGAGTCGCATCATCCCTGCCTGCTGTAAACAAAATGCAAATAAATCTTATGTGGTTGCAGTCAGGAAATGAGACGCGTACTGATGCAAGAGTCGAAGGCACAACAGACAGTCAATCAGCCCCGTAATAATACTTCAGCCACAATGATTTGAGGCGCCTCTGTTTTATGTTCACCAGAGTGTAGACTTTGTAGCACGTTTGGGACGTAAAGTTTTAGAGTATGATATTTAAACTCATTTTCAGGGACATGATTAATGTAATGTTATAAACTGAGGCATAGTTCAGTATGGGATTCCTGATAACAGCTGACACAATGCTATGTGGAACAGACAGCACCACAGGTTACAGATAAAATATATATAGGCCTATATGTGTCTCACCTCTTGGTGGTGAAAGTCCCTTTTTAAATAAACCACAACCTTTTTTTCAGTTCTTCAGCTTTAAAGTAGCTTGGTTAGAGAAAATTAATTCATTCTATAGCACTTAAGTGGTGGTTGTCACTTTGATTTTGGAGGATTCAAGCCACACAGGTTGAGAAGTGCAGCTGTAGGCAGTGGCACATTTGACTTCTAAATGAATGTGTTACATCCCACATCCTGACACTGTGATCACAGTGTTGAGCGAGCAGTGCATGCATGCAAACAAAAACTGTAGAGCTTAAAATACACTGCAGAAGACCTGGGTAACTGCCAACATTTGTTTCATTTAAAAAAAAGTTTTTAAAAAATTATAATCACTGTGCCAGCAATGTTGCAGCCCTGGAACGGAACCAAATAATTTTAAGCACACTGGTCTGAGAAAATCAAAGCCTCTTCTGTGTGAAATGTCATTTTTCATCTGTTCCTGCTTTTATCAACTTGTGAAAGATATTATAATGAAAAACTCAAAGAAAAGCCAGGAAACAAAGTGCTTACTAGTGCTTAGTGTCTGCTTTAGCCTGAGCTCTGTTTGCCAGTAAAAACTGTTCTTTTTCCAAACACAGTCAACACCTTAGGCTCCACACAATGCAAATGCAGCTTAAAATCAATGATGCATGTGTAATGGATTTCCTACATTTGAAATGACTGACTGAGCAATGAGCACTATGTGCATCTGGTGTGAGCAAGGGAGTGCATTTAAGTGCATTTAAAGCACACAAGTCATTCGTTTTATTTAGACAAAAAAATAATAAAAATAGATATAATAAAAGAATTACAGACAATGCAGAATTACAGAGGGGAAATGGAATATTTGTTGAAAGAGCTGCTGTGGAATCACCACAAGAAAGCCAAGGACTGGTTAGATCTGAACATTGCATTCCCTATTAGTATTATATAAGAGATGTCAAGGCTGGCTTAGTTAACACCCCCCATGATGCCATGAGCTACTCATGCATGTTTTACATCCTGTTATGCTGCTGTGAGATTGGACTACAGAACCTCTAGAGGCTAAGAAGTGACTCCTCTTGTAGAGGTCGATGCCTTTGCTCTACTTTTTAACATGAATGGTACAATGTATACAATGACTTGTTTGTAAGCATGTGCCATAGGTGCAGATGTAGTTTCAGTAGCTTTTACATTAAAGAAAACACAACTGTGTATACCTATATACACTGTAAATTAGACACATACACACACGTTTCACACAAATCTGCAGCAACTGCATGATCCTGTCACGTCAATATGGACCAAAATCTCTGAGGAATGTTTGCAGCACCTTGTTGAATTCATGCCATGAAGAATTAAAGTAGTTCTGAAGGCAAAAGGGGTCCAACCAGGTAGTAGCATGGTGTGCCTAATAAAGTGGCCAGTGAGTGTATATATTACTATGTGTATGAACACACACACACACACACACACACACACACACACACACACACACACACACACACACACACACAAGGATAAGGGCACTTCCCCCTCCAGTGCAACGGCCTGCTTGCCACTGCACTGAGGAGGGAAATGTCCTTATTTAAATTGACTTGTTAAATAAAGGTTACAAAACACAACAATATTAAATGTGCAATGAAGTGACAAGCCACAGACATTTATTTTTTATTTAGTAACTGTAATATTTTGGTTGTTGTGACACTGGTATGGCAGGGGGGAAACATATTTCTTCTTGTAACCTTTATAGCCTGGATTGCATTCTTAACATTTTGTGAAGCCTCCCTGAAAACAACATGATGCTGCCATTGTGATCACTATTTATACTGGTTGTGAATGAAATGATGCAGCAGAGTGTGGCTTGTTTTCAGGAGCCACACTTTATGTGTCACAGACTTTAGCTTTCATAGACTTAGCAATGTCATGACTGCCTTAATTAATGCCTTAGATCCTCCAAGCTACTCTTCCTTGGTGTGTACTCACTGTATTATATCCAGTAGGTGTGGTCACTGGTGGTCTTTGTTCTCAGTTTTAACTATGAACCATTTTCTGATCATGCTATTTTGGTGCAGTGTGGTGTATACACAGCGTTTCAGTACAAACTAAAATTAGGTTCTGCTGTATTATTCCTATTAAGTATTAAAGACAGCAGAGTTTTGGATGTCTGGTTTCAGTATTTTGTTAATTGTGTCTTACTGAAAATAAAGACTGAGATTGATTAAAATAATCCAAATTAAAATGACTCACAGATGAAGTTAATCTGATTTTAGGTGACGCAGCTTGTCTAAATTGATATCAATTTTCATAAATTGATATTGATAATTCTCTGGACAACTCAAAGCAGCCATATAATTTGATATCTGTCACTTTTGGGTCAACTGGTGTCCTGTGTAATTTGAGATATGATGGACAACTGCAAAGTGTAGTGTGAACAGTGTTATTTCTGTTCAAAGTCGTACAATTAAAAATTCCATTTCTGCATTATAAATGATGAATGATGAAATTTGCTATTCCAAAGGGAGTGTGATCTACTCCATTTTTGGCAACTGATTACATCTGAATTAATCAGGTTATTGTAATTCTGCAACATGTAATCCCTCACCCCCGACTCTGCATGCTTGGGTCTGAATCTCTGTGTGTTTGCATCTGTTGCTGGTGAACAGTTTAATACATGAAAGTGAACTTTCATGATGCAAGTGAAGCTTTAAATTGAACATTTTCACATCCTGCAATAAAGGAAATATCTCCTTTGTTGGCAGCATCTCGGGGTGAGGAAAAGGATAGCTCTGAATGTCATATGTGTGTGTGTCCACTGCTCCTCCCACATAGAGAGCTAAGTAATTTTATGCTCTAATTCTCTCCTTTAAATTAGGCAGGAGGCATAAAATATGAAAAGGGCAGAGATATTCTGAGAGGTCATGTGATTTGTGGCATAAATACTTAACAACCACTTGAAATGAAACATTTTATTATGTCATGTGTGCAAATAATGTTCAGCTGTAACTTGATTAAATACGCGAGTGGTCTCTAATGTGTTCTTGATCCTTTATTTACCCGTGAAATGAGATGTGATGCAGCCATAGGATAATCTGCCAACTGGTTTTGCATTAATCTGGGTGTAATGCAATATGCAATCCCCTGCTGCGACTGTTTCTGGCAAAACCTAATCAAAGATAACAAACAAAAATTAGGGGTTCATTTTCTTATGCATGACAACTAAAATGACAACACCCTTGTTGAAAAACGGCCAGATATGAGCTCTACGTGTTGCTGTTATTATATTATACAACTGTTTCAGGACCAGTAGAGATACATTGAAAATGATATAAAATTGTAACTGTTGCTTACTTTTCCTTTGGGAGTCTCACCTATCATTGACTCTGTTGTGTGCATTTACAGCTCGTGGTCGTTTTTTATCCACAAGTATGAGCATCAGACATCTCTCTTTGTTGTGTCTCTCATTTGTTACTACTCTGACATGATAGACTTTGGTTTAAGCCTGAGATGTCTCACACCTTCATTCTGTATTATAAGCAGTGCGTTGTTGGGAATAAATTAACCGCTGTCAAATCTACACCGTTTCCCCCTTACCTACTGACATTTATGAGGTGTTATTTCTCTCATGTATTAGCAAATTGCATGCATGCAATTCATTTCCCCCAAGGCACCTTGTCGTTTTTCTCATCTGAACAGAGGGACTGGGGCACTGAGCTATGTGGGAGATATATTAGTGTCCAGGAGCACAGCACAGAGAGGGTAGGGCCTGTCTCGATGATTTATTCCAAATCCAAAAGCTCTGCAGGAGCGTGTTGTCAATCCCATTGGCATCACCTTAGGGTCACATCAAAGCACTGAGTTGGAAAAAACAGAGACAGTTGTTTACAAATTCTGCCGCCTGTTTTGTTCTGTGCTGGAGATGGGAATTAAAACGTAAATTGGGGCTGCTGTTGTGGTATTAAATATGAAGAGGAGGTGACGCGTCTGAATTTTGACGGGCATTTTCTTGGCCCCGACAACAAGCAGCATCAATGTTGAGGCTTAACAGTGATTTACTTATTAACAATATTTTCACACATGGAACGCATGTGTGTGTCAGTTTAAGGAGGACACTGACTTCAATTTAGAGAGTGAACAAGTCATAAGATGTCACTAAGAAACACATGTATCATAAACTAGCAAAAACAGGATGCCAGAGTCACAGTATCCTCCTGAATCATGCTGCCTGCATGCTTGAGTCATCACTTCTATGCTACAGTGTTATCCAGAGGTCACTGAGCTTATTAATCATCACAAACAATACACAACTGCTTTACTGTCGCTCTCGCTCAGTTCACACCAGAGTTTCTCTGTATCAGACCTCTTACCACTAAGAGCCAAAATCCCCAACACAAAGTGCACAACTTGAGATCATTAATCATTTAAATCGGTGCTTCCCAACCGTTTTTACCTCACAAACCCCAACAGCCCGGTCAGATGAGCATCACGCTCCAAACACAGTCTGATGAACTGATTATAAACCAGATGATATTTAACACTATTAATTAGTCACCTAGAAAAGAATATTCTAACAACATTTTTTTTAATAAATTGAATTGTAAATGTTTAGGTTGCTTTGGGCAACTTTTCATTCATACCAGACATTTAAGCCATTTATCATCACTATTAGCCAACCATTGCTTTTTCCATTTCAAATGTTGGTCTGATACTTTGAGCCATTTAAAGTGTTTCACCACTGCTTTTAATTATTTAAACTGCTTATTCTTTACTATTTTAACCATTTGTCAGCTAATTCTACTTTTTTTTCCCTACTATTTTAGCTACTTTTTTTTTGTTGACTTGAGTTAATTAGTTGAACTCTCCATGTATCCCTCTCAACTGCAGAGGTGCATGTGCCCCTGGTTGGGAATCACTGATTCTGATCACTGACACCACACACTGAATCCATGATACATGTATTTTCAATAACAATCCATTTTACAACAATATATTTAGAAGCACTAAACCACCTCATAGTAGGTTGTGCTATAAAAGCATTTTTGGTCACCACACTATATTTAGTTTTGCTGCAAAATGAAGTAATGTACTGGAATTGTATGATTTGCAAACATAACAGATATGTGCTTTTTCATAACTCAAATCATTTAGAAGAAACAACAGTAAAATTGAGAAAATATCTCTACAGCATATAGTATAAAACCTGACAGTATCCTCCAGTTGTGATTGAACCTGTTAATTTCCTACTTGCTGAAGTCGCTGATGTATTCTGTCTCTGTGTGATGGAAGTGCAGACATTACCCTCCCATTCGCTTCCATATTGTAGTCCCAGTGGGAAGCATTCATCCCAGTAAGGTTTATTCATGAGGACAGGCGAGTGCCCTGTGCATTATAAATAGAACAGAGCTCTCAGCCGTGCTCAGGATCCGACTGCATCTCGCCAGTCGCTACAGGTTTGAGATCTGAAATGCAGCAAGACTCTCAACACAGAAATGGAGCTTAATAAAAATGATGAGCATGAGTTTAGTTTACTTTTACTCTCCATCACAGGACAATGACTTGATTGGATAATTTGCTTGTTATCCCTACATCTCACAGTTGAGTCAATATTAGACAACAAGCTGTGAGATCCACAACCCTGAAATCGCGTTTGCTTTGCTCACAGTTAAAAGCACAATTACTATTGACTCAGAGTTTATGTTTGTACTACGCTGACTAGCAATATTTTCTCGTGTTGCTTACACTGATGAGATGGAGAACATTAAAAACAAAATCATCCTGGATTCTGTTGGCAGTGGAGCAGGCACCAGTGCAGCATCACAGCCTTCAGTTTAAGTGACTGCCTTTGATGCATCTTATCTGCATCTCTCCCATTTTCCTCTGCTACTGAAAAAAATTAAATTAATCAACTCCAATCCAAAGCAAACCACACTGCCATTCACAAGAGCACCTTTGATTACGGAATTTCCCTTTTCCCTTTAAATGGCAGCAGCTAGTTTTAATCTTTGAGAATATTTTATTCAGAATGGTCATGTCGCCAGGATCCTCCCTCTCTATCAGACCCCTCAAAGACTTCTTTGTGCCATGTTCTGTGATTCAAATTTTGATACAGAGTCAAACTGATTGCACCACGAGAAACCAAAGGTGATTATCCAGATGGACTAGATAACAAAATGTAGCCCATTATATGTGGTGAGAAAAGGTTGATTAAAATGAATTTTGAGTCGTCTTCTTTCTTTCTAACCTGTCTGACTCACCCCGTATTGCCCCAAGCCCTTCTTAGACCTGTGGGAATAGCAAAGACACACTTTGAGATTATTCACTAAATGGCACAATAATTCAAGTATGTGCAACTCGATCCGTCGTAGAAACTCTTTAGCGAGCCTTATGGAACATCTTTGCAGATAATGATGATTGATTTAGTCATTAATTACAACAGAAAATACACAAAAAAAAACAAAAACACCAATATTGTGAAACCTCAAAGCAAAATTCTAATCATTTCTGGCAATTCCTGTTTAATATGCAGTGGTAGTAGTGCTTTCTGTTGGACTGGACACACATTAAATATTACAAAAATAAAATCAACACCGAGGCTGAGAGAGGAAAATCTTGTAATCCTATGCAAACAATGGACCTGTAGTATTCCCAATGTTTAATATTACTCGCACACATCCATGTTGGACAGAGATCATTGGGGATTTGAAGCTGAACCCTGCACAAAGCTCAAATGTGGTCTGGTGTGTGTGTGTGTGTGTGTGTGTGTGTGTGTGTGTGTGTGCAAACAACTCGTTTAACATATACGTGTAAACAAGCAAACCCTGGGTCCTCCACCAGAGCATTTCATACTGTGACATGAGCTGTATTCTCTGCAGATGGTTAGAAACAGAATTATTGTATGTTTGTGCTCAGGAAACAACATTTACTCCTCTGTGATATATACAGTATCTTCTCTTAGACATGTCATCTTAGCTCAGGAATTCATGTCCTTTAATTCTGTCCAACTGGTGCTGAATGCAAACAAAATTAATTTATAAACTGCTTCTCCTTTGAGGTGATCAAAAATACAGATCAGATGTTTAGGAACATTGCAATTTCAGCTATGTTGGTCCAAAACACATTTTATTCCCTTTTTCTTCTTGCTCAGAATTTTTTTTTTTTTTTTTTTTTTTTTTTTTGCCTGAGATAAATAACAGCCAAAATACATTAGTGAGATTTTATATTGAGAATAATACAGAGGAAGTGCTGCCCCTAGCAATGTCAGAGTAAGTTACACTCATCCAGAAATAGGTACTGAGGATAGGAGGTGAACATGTCATCCTGACTTAGGCCAAGCCAACAGGAGCTTTGCAGAGAGAACAAAAGCAGCATAACTGCTTCCCTCAGCCACAGAAAACCTTTGTTTCATGCAGCAGCCTACAATTGCAGCTCATGTGCTCTCCAATCAGATCAAGGTTTCAAATACGTTATCTCTCCAGACCTCAATGAAGCAGCAGAGGCCATCGATATTTCTTTCACGAGCAAAGAGGGTGATATATTCAGACATTTCACAATTTCTTTCTCTTATTGGAACAAAAGCTTGGTGAAATTTAAGCTAAATGATGTCCTCGGTGCTTACTGAGCTCACATTTTTATAGAGGCTGTGCGATTGCATCATAAATCTCCAGGCAGCCACAACTGACAACATCATGGCGGTCCACTGGAAAACTGTCCAAACAGCCAGATCAGAAATAGATACCTGAAAAAGAGGGCTGTCATGTACAATATCTGTCTGTCAGCAGCTGAGAGATGAAAGACAGCTAGTGCTATGAAAGAGTGAATGATACTATATCATTATGTCCAAGACTCATGGCAGCTGGAGTTGTTAAATGCTAAAATTGTATCTATGTTAAGGAGACAAGGTACGTGAAGCATAGCATCATGTTTAAGCTTTTCAGAAAGCCTCTTCTAGGTTTTCAGATACAGGGACTTAAAAGTGAAAGTGTATTTTTTATTGTATGTCTGTATGTAACTTGTGTCCTCAGGTGTTATAAAACTGCTCAGCATTTATCAGTTAACTGTCGTCAAGAGTTACAAATCCATGCATATGAAATTGTCTATTTAATTGTTTTATTTTGTTCTGTGTTGACTTTTATTTATCAAGGCTCAAAGAGGAGTGTTTTAATTAAGGAATGTTATAAATCAAATACAAAAGGTTGTTTCTTGCAAGCTTGCTGACACACTATTTAGCATTTGCTAATGTCAGCATGTAGCTAGCCATTCATGCTACATGCATTCTAACATTGCAAATGCTCATAGTATTATTATTATTATAGTTGCAATATTGTAGTCGGCACAGGGCTAATATTTCAGTGTGACAACAGATAATTTAAATTTGTGCCAAGTGTTACTCCTACAGACGGGTGACAAACTAAAGGAAAACAACAGGGGACACAGGATGACAACGCACATGCTGACCAGCACCTTTCCGAGACACAGTATGTAACTTTTTTCTGTAGCTTGTCACCAGTCTGTTTATGTCCCATAAACCCTTAGGGCTTCTTTCACATTTCACACAGAAATAGACACAGAACAATGAGCTAAAGACACTTGTCCTTTGTGCTATTCATTAGTACAGCCAGTCAGAACAGCCTCATAGGTTCTTTCATTCACAAATATCAACCAAGAAATGTGTCCCACACTGACACACAAAGCAACCCACTTAATATTCTTTTTAAAAAGATTCATAAGTCAGAATATTGTCTTCGTCTCTTAAACCATCCTTGTCACTGAACCTTCATCACTACCAAACTAAGCAATGACAACTCTTAGTGGTGGTTCACTTGTGCGTCGATGAAGAACGCAGCTCGCTGCGAGAACTTATATGAATTACAGGACACATTGATCATGCACCATGTGGCCCCCGGTTTCTCTCGGGGCTACGCCTGTCTGAGGGTCGCTTTGCCATCAATTTGAAACACCTATGTTTCCAAGGCTGGGGCAGTTGCAGGCTACACTCACTGCCTTTGTCCCTGTGAGTGCAGACTTGTGAGACACAGAGTTTCTCCAAAAGTGGCTCTAATACTTAGTTGTATCTTTGATCTCAGTGTCTGACCAGGTTATCTTTGGAAACAGGTGGACTCTTCAATCTGTCTTTGTTCTCGTTGCTTTTCATCGCCAAAATATTCTACAGAGTGCGTGACCAGACACTGCCAAATATCAACCAAGAAATGCGTCCCTTTCACATACAATCTGCTTACTATTTTTTAATAGATGCATAAGTCAGAATATCTCAGAAATATTTTTCTTTCCTTCCCAGAAAAACGAGGCTCAGTCCTCCAGTGTTGGCAGAGCTAATTATCTGGTGTGGAAATCCGATGTGTTGAGAGCGAGACAGTGATGTGTTAGCGGACTATGCTATGGTTTGCAAGCAAACAAGCTGACATAATTCTAAATCAATCAAATTTAATCAATTTTCCATTTCTAATAAATCCAGGTGAGACAACAAAGTTGTTGCTTTGTTGTCTCACCTAAGAAACACAATCAGCTGTTAGAAACCACTGAACTGAGAAGAAGAAACCCAAATATGGCTGCCAAAGGTGTCTTAAATCACCTGACAGACTTCTGCTGGAAAAAGGAAGAAATGCCAACATTACTTTATTCTCTCTGTATACTGTTGTCGAATATAATCTTCTAGCTGTAAGTTATTCCGCTAGAGAATAACAGCCACATGATAACACAACCATACCCCCCTCCTCCCTACTCTGTCTCTGACAGCACAGATGCTCCGACAGGCTGAGACTGGTCATAGAGTGTCACTCACAATCAGTCTCTGAGTGCCAAAGTGCATTCATCCAGAAAATGCCAGATTCCACTTTAATCATTTTTTCTTATTCTATCTCCATCTCTTCATACCTTGGCTATCTGAAATTCTGAAGACAGGCTATTGAAAATCTTGACCTTCAGGATGACAGTTATCACTGTTCAGAGATCTGTGTGTACTGTGAGTTTGTGAAGTACAAATCTTAGTACACTGCAGGATTCACTGTTCAACATTACACTGACTTAAGGCTGATGTTTTGGCTGAATATTTGAATTATGAAAATAACTCCTGGCATTACTTTTTAAAGTCTCTGTGAAGGCTTTCTTTATTCTGCTAACTAAAATTTGAGGTAATGTATGTGTCATATTTTTCTCCTAGCATTAAAATATGTTTATATATATATATATATATATATATATATATATATATATATATATATATATATATATAAGCAGATGAACTGTAAATGCTCTTTGTGTAGAAGTGGAGATCATATGTAAAACCATTTTGACACAGTTGGCAAACTTTTCTTCACACAATTCAGATGAGGAGCGATAGTGAAGAAGACATTCTTTACTGTGATTATGGAAATGACAGTGATGTTGCAAGGTATGATGGGCTTGTTCTGACTGCATCAGCATCACGACAGGCCATCCACAAAGATGTAAGACACAAGATATTTCATGCAAAGCTTAGGAATACATGGTTACTTTTTTAATGATCCTTCTGAAAAATGAGGTGAGACAAAAACAGGGGTGCAATCAAGATCCAGTTGAGAATCGGTTTCAAATCGTCCGAACTGTCAGAATCGTAAGCCCCTGAGTTTAACAATTTGTTTGTTAATCGATGGCATGTTCTCAATACGCAAGCTGCGTAGGGCTCTGTAAATTACACAAGGACCCCTATGTCAGAGTGGGTGTCAATATTAACAACTTTGATGAGAGGATGAAGCAGAACTCTCCTTCTGGTGATGAAAAGAGAAAAACAAAACATGAGAGAAAATTGCAGGAGCAGCAATCAGGTAAACTTTCTCTTTACTCTCCTCTCCAAGTTTGATGTCAGCAAATAACAGTAGGCTAATGTTAAAATACAACTATTTCTTCAGTTTGATAAACGCCAACTGGCAACTGTGATTATGAACTGCAGCTTGGAAAACATAACTGCATCACACATGAATGAATCCATGTGCACCTGCACCAAATGAAACCTGTACTTTCCAGCAGCTGTAACCTCTGTGGGGACCAGTCCACACATTAAATGGTGGAAATTATTTTAAAACATGACAAAGATTATCCAGTCTCTCAGTCAAAGTTCAGTTAGAACTCTGCACTAATGCAAGATAGATTGATATTGACTATTGATTCAATATTGAATTTGAAATGTTCATTAGCCAAGCTGTAGTATACACCGTATTTTATATTTGAATATGTTTCGTAAAGGAAATCAGTTTGAAAAAATGAATCATAATCCTGCTGCTACAGTCTAAAGGCTTTTGTTTACATTGTATAGGCAAACCGAAGTCAGGTGTGACTGTGTGGCAAAAACCTGTGCAATCTTGCCTTTCTTCACAGAGAAAAATGATCAGGAATCAATTCCCTTTTGATAAAGAATTGGATTTGATAATGGCACTGGTATCAATAAAATTTTATCAATTCCCATCCCAAGACAAAAACCTATAGAACAGTGGATAACTAACTGGTTTCTATTGGCCTTTGGCAGTGATCTCATAAACTAAAGCTGTATTAGCACAACCAGTGGTACTCCCCACTGCAGAGGGCTATTGCCTTCAGCTAATACACTTTGTTTGAAATAGAAGTTATTTGGAATTTTCATGTTTTTGTAGGGAAAATGAATGAGGCACTGTGTGTTAAGCATTCTTCAGAGGGAGGTAATTTCCCTCTGCAAAATGCATTTAGAATGCATAACACCCCTGCCCAAACAGATTGTAGATGATGGCTGCAGCCAGGCATAACCACGAGAGCCATCCTTTCATGCTCAAATGGGCAGCCAGGATGCGTGAACCGTCGTGTGATGTCAGGAAGTAACCCTGTAGCAGGTAGGGTACACCAAAAACTACAATGATGATGCTTGTGCATATTTGATGTTGCATATTTGATGGGAAATATGAGGGCAGGATGGCAAGGATGAAAAGCCACGTCTATGCCTGGAACCTGGGACTTGATCAGCATATTAATGTGGAATAGTGATTATACTTTGTCGGCAATACCTCAAGGCCGGACTTTGAGTAAAAAAATAAAAAATAAAAAATAAAGAGGCTGACCTTCCAGACGAGCAGAATGAAGTTTTACCAAAAAATGGAAAGTTCACTATCAGCATTCAATCTTAAAATAAAGTCTCGTTCATTTACATAATTAGAACTTGGATCTCCAAAGGAGTCTATCCATGCTATCAGCTGTTTAGTAATAAGTGCTGCAGGACATCAGAAACCTCCACAGAGGACAAGTGAGAGGTGTTTTAAAAGGGAGATGAGGCACCATGCAGCAAACACTTATACATGAGTTCAAACCAAAGGAGGACACCTCTCTGTTGAGAGATGCTGATTTAATGTAGCTGCTGGGGAGAATTTAGCGTTTCCCTCTTGCAGTATATAACGGCTGTATAATTTACCAGCTCTTATCTACCCATGTCGCACATGCTGATCTGGGATAATAGCATTGTTTGACGAGCAGCCAAGAGAGCAGACTGCAGAGTCATAAGATAGTGTACATCCCTCACACATGCCCAGTGTGAGGCGTGTTTAACTTTTTTTTTGTATGGGGGAACAATACAGAGGACAATTGCATTTATCATGTGTACTCACTGACTGCTTAGAGTTATATCCACAACAAGAAATTCAGATTTTCACAGATTTACAAGGCTTGCATCAATCATGAACCCCATAATTGAGTCAAAAAGGATACAATGTACTCTCCCTCATGCCTAAGGGATATTCGATCAAAGGTTTGAATAGTGAGTGTGTGTATGTAACCTTCAAATGTGTGTAAATATGTTTACAGAGAGGACCTCGAGTAGCACAGGAAGCAAACTGTGGTGAATGAAATGAGAGCAGCAGGGGGATCTGCTCTGTGGATGATATCAATTCATGTAATTTTGAGTAAGCCTACCTTTCCAAAGATATATGTAAAATTAATTAATTCCTGAGAGACAGCCATATGGCTGTTAAAATAACAACCCACTACACAATTCATCATCCCATTAAAAGTGAGGAGAATTCACAGCAGTAAGTTCTTTTTTCTTAATTATGCTAATCAGCCCAGACTGATTTTATGAAAATCTGCCTGTCCAATATATAGCTGGGTTAGTGTTTTTCTTTCCTCTTGTTTATGTTCATCTTTTACTGTTACTATACTTAAATGTCAGTGCAACATCACTGCACACATGTTGTGGTAATGAGGTGAAGACTGTTGCACCACTTGGAGACCAAGACAGAGAAATTACAGTAATACTTCACTACAAAGGAATTAGGATTTTTCTCTAATATTCCCGAGCACAGCCAAGAACTAAAAATATCACATTGACAGTCGAGTGGGTTTTTGGTGCGATAATAAAAGGAATTTTCTAAACTGGGTTCAACATTTCCAATTCCATTCTGTCACTGTTATCACAAGTTTGTCATATTTGTGTATCATGTTCCAGTTCTCTTTAATCCCTTATGACAAGGTCTGCAGAATGTACTCTTTTACATTCCCCCATATTTCTTCAAAGAGGCACACAGTCAGAGCAAGGAGCACAAACCCTGACTCTTTTGTATTGATTAGATGTGGCCTTTTTTCATCTGCTTCTGTGCTGCCGCTGAGAGACGAAAAGACTCAAACCTCAATCCAAATCTTGAGGTTTGTTTTTTTTTTTTTTTTAGATTTGGTGTCAGAAATTCCAGCTTCAGGAAAGTTTTAGTCTTCAGTTATGGACCGTGTTGGGCAGATCTTCCTATTGGCTGTTACATTGATGGGCTCACTCGGCTGTGTTACCTTTTTAAGAGTTCCACTGCAATGCAGGACAACAGCAGGGCTTATCCAGCCAGCAGCAAAATGCTAGCAAGCTTTTGAAGAATTTGATCAAGCCCTCTTGAAGGCAGGTGCAGCATTCAGTTGATGGCTTAACTCACCTCAGGCATGCAAGCTATTGCTACGCTATTCCATACCAATATTTTTCTCTGATACTGCTTTGGAAGAACATGTTCACCATGTCATGGGCTCTGTGCTGGCAAAGAAAGTGATGACTGAACATTACAATTTGTTTTTGACATTATCCAGTCACAAAGGTGAGATTCCTCTGAACTGGAACAGTGACACAAAGTGTGAAGAATGGTTTGTAAGAGTAAGATGAATATGGTCTCTTGGTTTGCCCCTTGACTGTTTTAAGTTTAAGCAAAAGGAGAATGACAAAAATGGTTTGTGGCAAGAAAGAGGAGGTATTCAAAACTGCAGAATGGGTACAAAGCATCACTTGAGAGTCATTCCAAGCATCACATCTAATGGACTGCATTTCTATACAGGATTTACAGCACACAAGATTTTAAAATCTGAAAAGGTACAGACACTGTTTGCATTTGAGCAGATACCCGATACATGAAGAAAACAGACGGTTTTTTACTTCTGGGCCGAGAAGATGAATTTGTTTTATCCAGCAAAGCAAACCCTGGCTGTACACTAAGCGAGACAGGATGTGCCCAGATACGTTGTGTGTTTGTGTTCCACTATTCATCACTTCAAACACATCCTCAGCTCACTGCCAATACGGTGCCTCATCCCTGATGCAGCTCAACAGTGCGACTGCCACCAGTGCGCTCAGCCCAGGAGCCATAGCCAGTGATTTACTATCTAGCTGTATTTTGTCTCACTTGGGTGCACACCGCTTACCACACTGTTGCCCTGTCACAAGCTGCCTCACCATATTTGTAATTCTGTGTAAAGCAGTACCTGTGAGCTTGGTATCTCCGCTGAATTCATCAGAGGACACTCTAATCTGGTTCTGTCTCGACTCTGCCTCTGCAACAATGAGCAAGATGAGTGTGATGAGGCAGAACCAGCAGAAAACATTCTGCATCCAGCTGATCAGATAAAGTGTTGCAATTACTCGCCAGGGAAGTTTGCTCTGTGATTTAAGCTATTGTTGAGCCTTTTACAACCTCAAGAGAGTCAGTCATGGGTGAAAATGTGATGTTGTTCACGCTTACTGCTGAACCAAATCTACCACTGACAAGTTGAAAACTATAATTATCCAATTATTAAACACATCTGAATATGTAATGAGTGTAAGTATTTAGGTAAAGGTGTTGATGTGAGGAGCTACTCAACATTTATCCGATGTGATCGTCTAATGGCAGCACATTTTTCTTTGTTTTGCTTTTCTATATCTCCCAGTTTTTTTGTTGTTTTTTTAATGCAAATGGAAACCTGAATAAAAACAAATGAATGAGTAATGGAGGTTCTGGCACCTGTGCCCATAGGCTAAATGGTCTTTGCACAGTGCATTTTCCCCTCAAAATGAGGCACACAGATTTGAAAATGCCATTTCATACTTTCACATGTGCACATTTGTTCAATAGCTTATTTAAGTACAGTCCTTTGCATTCTTTCCTTAAAGGGATAATTTAGACTTTGACATAAAGCTGCATTGGACAAATTTTCGGGTTCCTGAATGGCAACAGAAAATGCATTTCTGAATAAATTGAACTGGAATATCCCAAAATCCTGCCAGAAAGCTGCACACAGCATGTTCATGTTTACCAGCCTGGCTGGTCTGTGATCACTTTATACCAAAAGATACCAAATGGACGCAGGAGGCAGAAGAACTGGCATCATGCTAGAAGTCTGCAGTAATTGCTCCAGGCAACAGTTTTGGATTTCATTTTTAGTTTTGATTTGTTTTTCTTGTGTGTGAAAAAGAGTTCAAACCACACATCAAAAATTCAAGTGGGTAAGATGTGAAGGGTCTGAATGAGACGACAGCACACTCTTCTTCATGGCAGCTCTAATTTATGATTTAGGCTTCTATGTCAGGTGTGAATATAAAGAATATCTACTGCCGAGTGTAGCTCTATGTGCTGCCTCAGCCAGTTTATATGTACCGCCACAGCTCAACACTAGATGTATGAAGACACAAAGTTTATGTGTACATATGTAAATCAAAGCCTACAGACCAAGTCTGACCTTCATATTAGTCAATTTATGAGCTTCTCTTTACATAAAAACTCCATGTTAGGTCTGCAACTCTACAACTGTCTCTGGTTTCATACCTGCAAACTAATAATGTCTACGATATCACATTAGGTTATGAGCTGTTGAGTCATAAAAATGTCGATGTAATGAATTTAATTGTGTAACTGGTTTCTGAATAATTGAAATTGATATTCAATCTGCAGTTCCCACACAACTAAGCAAACACGATTCATTCTGCCATCTAGGTTTTTAATCATAGGAAAGTGTGGCAGTGCCAAACTGCACCTTCCCCACATTATATGACCTATGGTGCTTCTCAAGTTCATGACCAACAACTTCAAAAAACATAAAAGACTAAAGGTTGTGCTCCAATAACAGTTACATAGAATCTATAATCTCTAGTACTTTTTTTTCCCTCTACAGTAGCTTGCATTTGGAAAAATTGCTGGTATGAATAAGCAGATTTTCATATTTATAATATAAAACATTATTTCCATGATTTCTCACAGTACAAAATGCAGAGCAGCATAAATCATGTCACATTAATGTACTGTAGATTTGATTATGCTGTTTTCCAATTAATGTGCCACAGGCATTTACAATTCAATTTCAGTTCTTTGTGCGCTGTTGTCTTGCTGAAAGGAAGGCACACTGTGTTCAGAGGTAATAAAGTAAATAAGCAGCAATTCGTAAAAAGGAGAAACACCCATGGCCCAATTTTATTTACTATTTAGTATTCTGAAAACACCTCAGCAGAATAAACTCAACTGAGCTCTGCTTTTAACACATACTATATAATGTTGGGTCAGTCCTGTTTCTATACATTTACACAGGGTGGCTCAGTGGTTACTGGGGTTGTTACTGTGGACTACTTGCACAGTGACATGTATAGTACTGTGGACACGCACTGTTCTGGTTATATAAAATTGCTCCTACATGTATGTGTTAAGCTCAGGTGAATCCCATTAGTTCTAGCAAAAATATGGCAAGATTTAAGATTTTTTATGAGAACCCACAAAGTAAAGATGTTTTAAGCCATAATGGATTATTTGCATAGACATTAGGGCTAGGAAATGAACCAAAACAGTATCAAAACCAACATACAGTAAAGAACCTCTAACTGACTTAATCTTGCTGATGTCAGTTAATTTGGTTAATACTTTCCTCAATGTGCACATCATGTGCCTCTGCTCCGTCTAACCAACATTAGTCCGTGTTCACTAAAAGCGAAGCTTGCGATATGGATGACATGAGCTCAAACACTAGGCCTCAGGCTACGTCCACACTAATACCATAAAACACATCACTGCTGCTACGTTTATGCCTTGCATCCACATTACTCCAAAATTTATAACTGAGACTTTTGGAAACACTGCTGGACCAGTTACGCTGTAGTCAAACAGAGAATTTTGCAAACATTAATGCAGACACCTGCCTCACCTCCTGACAGGGTACTGGGTCACGACTACCAGAGAGTGGTGAATGCTACATGGGTAGCAACCAAAAATAATGCCACCAATTTGTTTAATCACTTGGAATACAATCACATTGCTGAATATGAAGTGTGCACGGCTGAAAAAAAGAGCGAGACAAATAAGCGCCAATAATTCATTAATTTTAATCAAGGTAAAAGTTTGAAGTAATCATGATACTAATTTGAACTCATATCGCCAAGCCCTAAGAGAAATAAAGTCATCCTGTCAGGAGACTTGTGGGGCTTACTGGCATGAACATTTTTCTGAAACTGCTGTATAATACCTGGCTGAACTATTACTCTGTGTATCTATGAAGACAAAGAACTGACGTCCAGAGAGACTTGAGAGTAAAATACCCTTGGATCTTTACACAGAGGACAATCTGAACAGCACTAGTAGTGAAACTCGAACAATACTTGTCTTTACAGGGTGAAAATGGACGTGTTATGGTATATGCAGAGTCTTTTCCCTGTGGCGAGGAGACCTGATACATAGCATTTTGAATGTTTTATAATAACTATTCTTTCAGAGGGCATCCACACTCTCGTTCTCACCTCTCTACCAAACTGCATGGTGTGACACCAAAATATCTTTTCATTCCAGTGAAAGATTCACAAAGAAATTTCATGATGACAGGTTCTGGTATCACGGGTCAATGCTGTTCAGATCACAAGTGGCTTCCCGTGGATAAGCAATGCACAATGGATGTAATGGAAAAGAACATTCATCCTTGCAAAACTGTATGAGTGGAGTCTGTGCTAGTAGGTTGTAGATGTTTTTCCATTATCAATGCTCATCATATGCTTTTCACTGTTGTATTCTAATAATCAAATCTACCCAAAATGTACATCAGATACATACATACATACATACCTCAAAAGCTCCACACAGCTGAGATTTTAAATCATTTGTGCTGAAGTGCAAAAATTCAACAAAGACAACAGGATGAGAAGGCAGCTACAAATTATTTCTCCACTGAACAACCACATAACACATTTTGATGAAATTCAGTAAACTCTCAAACTGAGGTTTGAGCAAAACTGCATATTACATTTTCTGATTAAATGAGCAACTTCCTCTGGTTCACATTGTCAATTCAAATATTAAACTTGTTCCTCTACAGAATCCACAGACACCATGGGAGCTGCAAAGTGGAAGGTGACGTCTTTTTATAATTGCAGCTGGCCATCTTAAAAAAACATCTATCACACACAGGTTGTACTCATCACACTTGGATTCTATTGATGGTGATGTTACCAACATTATTTCATAGTGTGATATCCAAAAGAGCTGAAACAACGTAAAAGTCGCAACTGCAAAACAGGGTTAAGTTTGGATGTAAATCTAGTTTAAATAAGAGAGCGGGGCTATCAAAGGATACTTAAAACTTAACATCTGTTGGTCAATTTAAAGCAGGCTTTTTTTGAAGGGAGATGACATTAAAAGGAGTTCACTGGATGGATGGAGAATCCACAGAAGGAAATGGTTTTCTCTATTATTTTCAAAATGCTCCTGGGTCAACTGCTGCTTGGTAAAAGAAGCACTGAAAATGATCCAAGGAATCAAAGTATCACTGAGCATTTTCAAGCTCTGCGGGGTTGAACACTGAGTATTCTCCTGGATGCTTATATAATTTTCAAAATGCTGATGAGCAGCTCTTGCCTTCACGGTGACAAATGGCCTGGGATATTAAAGTGAACACCTCCGTCCTAAAAATCTATTTACTGTATGCTGATGTGAAAGAATCCCAAAAGTGAAATAAATATATTCTCCACCTCTCATAACAACAGTACAGTGGCATTAATGAACAAAGCTTCTGCTACCTCCATTTGATGCTTTCAGGTAGAAATCACAGCAGCTTCCACTAAAATGATTCTTTTTGTTTACTAACTCGGCTAAGGTGAGCATTTTTTTTGGTTAACGTGTTTTGGCTGGATCAGTACCAGCGTCATTACCGACCTTAAACACAGCAGCCAAATGACCATGATCTAGCTTGGTTCATCCATAATATTAAAAGAACTTGTGTAAGGCTGCCACTTTCTGTATGTGCTTCTCAATACAAGTTAATGTGAAGAAAGTGGTAGGCCTGAAGTCCCTGTAGTTTTTCTAATGCTACTGAATACAGACAACAAACTTCAATAAATGGCCCAAGGATGAGGGCTGATGTTACATCTTATTAACAAAAAACTTTAAGCAACTGAAGTTTAACAAGATTAGGTATGAACCTAGTATATGGCTGGACCATGTATGGGTGCCAACCATGGCCTTAGAGCTACGGCTCTTGTAACAGGCCACCTTGCCGTTCTGGCTTTCACTTGCTGCAGGCAAGTGAACTCATGCTTCCAATTCACAGAGCATCACCTCCATTACAGCAAATAAACTACATGTATTACATGAACAGTTATCATTTAAGGAGGCAGAGGAATAGCTAAACATATGACATTAAGCAAAGAGGAGAGAGAGAAGCCATCAGTAACTGCTAAAGAAACTTGCAGATCTGAATAGCATGCAAACAACAGAAACACCAGCAAAATGAGACAATACGCTTACTGACATCAGCACAGCAATAAAAGTCCTGTTAAGAAATAAATATTTTTCCACTTCACTGTTGTGTCCAACACTTCATGACTCTGTCACTTGAACGTGCAACTCTATCACTCACTCAGTCACAGACATTCGCGTTTATAGGGCTGGTCCCACTGTTGCAGTCCAGCCAAAAACAATGCTGATGGAGCCTCATTGTTTAGCAGGTTGTTTAGGTTGGTGGACAAGACAAAACCACATGAGTGAAGTGGTTTGTAAAGAGATGTAGAAGCACGGAATTACAAGTATGGGTGTTGGAATTAGTATCAGAGGAGGCAAGTTGGATTGCTGCATCCCTCTTTAATTCTAAAGCACTTAAGCTTAATTCTGCCCTTGAATTTCTTTATGCAAGATGCATTTTTCAGTTGTGGCCTCACACATTTCTGCCTGAACAGATTGTCTGCTTTTCTTGTCCTCCTTCAGCCAATCTGTATTGTAATCTGTAATGGTAAATACTGATTCACACAAACAACTGTAAGAGCTAAACACATTTAACACTTGTGACCAAATGTCGATCACATCTAACCTGAGCAATCATGCAAAATATAGATATCACTACAGAAACATGATCAATTCAAATGGCCATAAATCAGTGATCACGACTCTGAGTTGAACCGAACTAACTTGAAACTGAAAATAATTAATCTTTATACAAACCCTTATATTTGCTGACAGGATTTAGATGATATGAAAAAAAACAAGGTAGTATGACCATCACTGTTTGTATTTGATGCAGATCAAGGTGCAGATTAAAATTTTCCAATATGTGGCCTCGGTGGAGCTATGACCTCTCTTGCAGAGGCTTTTTCTCTTTAGCAAAACACTCAAGGCTGCAGCTGAGTTCTTCTGGTGATCACTTCATTCTGAAGTCACTTTGAAACATATAATGCATTGTATGTTGTTTCTTCTTTTCCTCTTTCTTCCCCTTTGGTTTACAGAGTATGGGCAGCTCCACTCCAGTTTACTGTATATAATTGCCTGACTACAGGCAAGGGAGAGTGCTCTGAATCTCTGTGGGATGCACACATCAGTATGTTCACTCTATTTTCAGTCACATTTATGAGTCTTCACACTGTGTTCTCTCATATCACTGACATCTTATGTCACTGTTATTTTTTTAAAGTTAATCTTTATTTAATCAGGCAGTCTCATTAAGATTAAGATCTCTTTTCCAAAAGAGACCTGAGAACAAGAAACAAAAACACAATCAACAAAACAACTAAGAAACAAGGAATTAATAGAAACTGTGATCAGAATACTTAGAAAAACATCACATAATAAAGCTTTAAAATCCCCAAGGAAAATGTAAGACTAGTGTGAGGGCAGTTTACAAATCATTCCATTTAAATGGTCCACAGTGCCTGAAACGTGGATGAGGGATACTGAAGGTTTAGGGGCCACACAAAATAGTAATCTGATTACAATCTAATTTCATGCACTTTTCGTTGATTAGATCTGATGATAATGAAACACCCGAAGCAGCAGTGACACAGGTTGTTTGAACACAAACTGATATAGAGCATTTTTGTTGTCCTTGCCTGGAAAAGTGCTCCATCTTACAGTTTCCTTCTTCTGTTAGATCATTTCCCTGTCAGTCTAAATGTATCAGTATATATGAAAGGATTTATGGAAAATGTTGTGTTGTTCAAAGATAGATGACTGACAAATGTAATTATTTTCAGATCTATCTATCTTGAAAAAAAAAAAAAAGAAAAAAAAAAGCCTTCTATGTCAACTGTCATTTTTCAACTAAAAAACTACAGGGATGGAGACTTGACACAGAATCTAAACTTATGTTTGCAAGGTCATGAAATCAATTTAACATATAGTTTAAGTGACTGAGGTGATGCCTTTGTGTATGATAGCATGTTGAACAACGTGCTGGTAAAGTTGTTCTGTGTGATTTCTGGTTGCTGAAAGGATTGACCCCCAAAGATCAGAGGGAGTATACGTAAGTATACGTAAACTCATCTACCTCTGTCAGAGTCAAGATTACACACCTGGACTAAATCTACCTGTCACCCTTTGCACTCTGAATCATCACAACACTCCACTCCAAATACTAACCGTGTTGATATTATATATCATACTCATACAATATTTGTATCCTTTTTTTGCACTTTCTATTTACATATGCATATTCATAGTATATTATTATTTATGGTATTTATATCTTGCCATTCTGTATTTTTATTTATATTCTGTTTACCTCAGTATTCTAATCTATTGTATTTTTGTATTCTAATACACCGGACTGTAACAACCTCATTTCCCTTCAGGGATGAATTACGTCATCTGTCTGTCTGTCTGTCTGTCTGTCTGTCTGTCTGTCTATCTATCCATCTATCTATCACACATTACTCGTACAAAGAGGCAGTGACGGTGTGCTTCTGTTTCTGTCCTGTCTATGCTTCGCTGAGCACAGGGCAATTTCTTCTCTTCTTTTTACTTCTCTCATGTGTACCTGGATGTTTTATTGCCTCACGCTGAAATTGCTCAAGGACAAAAAAAGAGTGCCAGATAAAAAATGAGATCTTGTAGACACTCAGGAAACACTGAACTATAACATGCTCATTGCCCTCTTCCTCCATTTGCTTAAGTCAAATACACAAGCACAAGATGATTTAAGATGAAACAGAAAGAAAGGAAAAGAAAAAAACACTGGAGGGGAAGAGATTAAGTTTGGCTTGTACACTCTAGCAGAACACTGTGGTGGAAATCAGTGTGAGTGGTCAAACACAGAAAGAGGTCAGAACCTGACAGATCCCTGTGGGGAAGGAGAGTGCTTTCACAATTGCTTTCTCATGAAGTTTTTTAATCAGAGAAATGGGGACTAACACCAGATTAGCACCTCTACAACATGAAAGCACAAGTGGGCGACACACACAACCTGAAGCACTTTGTGATAAAACTCAATTAGCGCAATACACTAAGCCATGCAATGTTACCATTATTTAACTTTTAAAGTATTTAAGTATTTCTGCAGATATAGCAACTGTGTGTTTTCTCCACACTTTCTCCATCACATCCAGACATCCAAATGTGCCACACCAACACAATCCCGACAATGGGAGCTGACAATGCTGAGAACGAAATAGATGAAAATTAGCAAAACATCTAAGTATGCACTTTCATCATAGAAACACTGCTTTAATCTCAGCAAAGAGGATGTTTATGCTAGCTATGCCTCCAACCATTTTATTCGCTCAGACGGAAAATTTTTGAAAGGGAGATCTGAGAAGGGCTCTCACAGGAAGACGACAGAACACTGCACATCAAAAGAAGGGAAACGACAACTTATTTGACAAATCATCCAGGTAACAGCTTGCTACGGCACTACAGGTTCTGAGAGAGAGCGGTTTGCATACAAAGCGTACGTACTTTCAGACTTGGATCATAATCATTCGAAGAGTACATTCTGTCTGTGAGCTGAGACACAAAGACTGTAGCTAGTACACATCATCTGTTTGAGGTGAATTCATCTTTGTGACAGCTAACAGCAGAGGCCCCTAAACTTTTTTGATTTGTATAATGTTTTGGTGAATTTCCAACACTCCTTTTGAAATAAATGGGCCAAGGAGAGACATGTCTGGCCAAAGTTACAGGTGACAGTCTCTTGCATCAGAGGAAATATGCAGCAAGAGCTGGGCGTATTCAAACATTCTGCATTTTTAAATGAATTCATGATATGTACGTATCATCTGATAATAAATCTGGACCCATTTCATCTGTTCTTGTCAGAGGCTGCACCATCCTTCATGCCAGCAACAGTATATTCCAGGACTTAATCTTTCCTCCCTCTACATTTGTCATTCTTATTAATAAGAATCACACATCCACCTTGTCTGATGTGTATTGCCTGTGGGACGTGAGGACTGAAAGGGAGAGTTAACATTCACCAATGAGGACACACTATTGTTTAAATTTGCAAATTCATCACAAGAGCACTCAGATAAGCTTCCTGAAAAATATATATGACTGAGATACTACAGGACCAATAATGGCTTCTTGGATTGGAAACTATAAAGAGAAAAAAAATGTATTTCAAATAGCCTTTATCTTTCACTGTCAAAACTGAGACACAGTCAGTCCTTTGAAGTGTAAAATTTCCCTTAGAGTGTAAACAACTCTCTCCCATCCATGACGTTTACCTCTCCTCTTTGTGCTCGTAATTTTCTACATGAATAAAGAAGCTTCTCCTTTCTCCCACTGGCTAGAGCCTGACAGAAGTGCAATCTGTTATAATATCAACTCAAGCCCCCATTGGCAAGCATCATTAGCCTCTGCTCTTTCTTGCATATTTAGTGCTGGCACCATATATGTGGCAGCAGACAGCATTACAAGGGACTCTGCATAGAAAGATGATTAGTGCCTATAGTGTGATACTGTTCTTTACCCTGAATTAAAGGGAATTATCTAATCTGATCATTACAACCTCCAATAATTCACACATTACTAAAAGGATCTTCTCCACTTTTTACTGTGGACTGAACCAAATCCTCAACTCTCGATTTTTCCATTTCACTCCTGTGCTTGTTCTGTGCAATTCTTCACAGAAGATGGGTTATTCCTTTTAAACAATCTCGCAGGATGCAAGTGAAGAAAGCTGTGACAGCGTGTAAAAATGAAAAGCCTCTTCCTCTGCCAGTCAGCTTAGGATCCTGATACCACTGCTAGCTGTGCACCGTGCACTACACTATAGGTAGGGAGGCTGGCTTAAGATTTCACACACATCCCTGTCATGAAAGATTGAGCATGTGGGAGTCATTGAAATGTATTCATGCTCACAATGTAGAGGAAGCACGGGGCCACAGTAATGGTTGTCAGGGGCTGGTATGCCTCAGTGAACTGAAGACGACATTTTCTGTCTCACTGGCTGCAGGGATGTTTGAGTTATATAACCCTGCAGGAAGCCACAGATGAGAATGTCACATGTGAGCTCTAATAAAATGCTACATTTAGTATGTGTGCCATGAACAGCCTCACAAGTGATTAAATAAAAGCTATATTTTTGTGTGGCTTCTGTAAGAATTTGATAGTTTCTGTTACAGAACTACGAGGTAACATTTACTCCATAAGCCTCAGCGCGCTTCTCTGTGTGAAACTAAATCAATACGGTGCCGGCTAAAGATAAGAATAGAAATACCTAGGAATGTTTGGAAATTGAACATATTATTGTAAATGTCGCTGGAAGCTTTGGTCTGTTTTGACCTTGAGGGGTATATTTGAAACCATAAAAGCCCATTTGAAGTGTGTTTTTCTTCCTGGACCTGTTTGGTTGTGTTAAAGGAGTCTCAAGTAACACCCATCTTCACCCACCTTCTGCAGCAATCTACAATATCACTGCTTAGATCGTTAGAGTGTCCTTTGCAAATGTTGTGAAAATGGGATGAATGCATTTCTGCATGCTCCAGTTACATTAATGAGATAGGCAAAGGCATACAATGTCAATGGACAGTTTGTTGTGGAGTGCTGGATAAAGGAAACTGTCCACCATCTCTGTGAGGGAGACAATGCATGAAGCCTACATGACCTTGATGCATTTAAAATAGTGGTTCCCCAAACTACAGCTCAGGATAACCTCAGGGGTTCTTGAGGTTGTCCTGAAAATCTGCATAAAATTAGGAATTATTTTTTTTATTTTTTATTTTTTTAATGGTAGTACACTGTACAGAATGTTGAGGCATCTGGGATGATCATGTGATTTTGGGCCATATAACTAAAAGTAATTTGAATTTCATGCTGAAAGGACTAGATAAATTATTGGCCAACTGACAGAAAATGTAATAAATAAAAAAAAAAATGCAAATCGTAATAACCTGTTGTCAGACTAACCAGCAGGAAGATGACATTTTGGTTGCAATGCACATCTGTCTATTTTCTGACATAAAAAAACTAAACTACTAGAAAAACAGCATTCATGCAATGTTGACAGAACTGAAAGATCAAGAAAGCATCTTGTGATTGTGACCTGAGTGCACTTATGTTATTGTGCATCGAGTGAATAAAGCAGACAGAAGTTTTTTGTTTTGTTGTTACATTGGCATCATGTTGTGGAACTTCCGTCTGTACACATCCAGCTTTCAAACATGAGAGAGGCTTACAGAGGTCAGGTTAGGATTTTTTTTATGGAACAGATTTGTAATGAAATCTGCAATGACATTATTACTTAAGTTGTCCTTGTTTTTGGTGTGGGTGTTTCATTTTATTTTTTTTTTATCTTTAAATTGTGGTGATTTGTTTTTGGCTGGACCGCTAGAGTGGAGTCAGCCCTATAATCTGGAATGTTCCTCAATGACTGAGTGATCATATTTCCACCACTGGTTGGCCCAATGCCATGAGTTGGAGTTTCTGGTGCAAACAGGTTCTATTTGGGAGGTGTTTACAGGCTGCAGTGTTAGCACATTGTTACTAGATTTAGAAACTAATTTCAAACTAGACGGGGACCTGGTACATGAGTGGACCGTGTATGGATGCCAACCAGGAGCTTAGGGCTTCACCTCTTGTTATGGGCAGTATTCGAGCCCCGGCTGTTTGGGAACTGCAGGGAAGCGGAGGAGCACTTCCAATACACTGAGTCCTGCCTCCATTACAGCAAATCACTTACTTCCATTACATTACCATTATTGAAGGAGATGGAGGAAAACTTAACATGAGACACATGAAACAGCAGGAGAGAGGGAGGGACAGAGAGAATCCATCAGTAACTGCGAAAGAAACTAGCAGATCTGATTAACATATAAACAACAGAAATGCTAGCAACCAAAAATGACAATACTGTAGCACAGCAATAAAACCCCGGTTAAGAAATAAAGGGTTTCTGTCCACTGAAATGCTAGAAGGCTTTTAATTTGAAACAACTACAGGAAGTGCTGAGTTTATATTAACACACAATGCAATAAATTAACAGGGCAAAAGGGAGCGACTGAAAACAAGGCTACGTACGAAAGCCATCCCATTCAAATGAATGGGAAAGTGTGTGACACACATTTTTGACTGGTACTATAAATATAGCTGAAATCACAGCACAGTCTTTGTCTTTAATTTAGGTGTTTGGTGTTTATTTATTCATCATGGTTATACAGTCAGTCAGGATTTGACCATACACGGTCCAGGCATATACTAGTCTTGTTTTTATTATTTCTTAGTTTCATGTTAAATGTCTCTTGATTCTTTGTGTTTCTTTGTCCTTTAGCATCTTTGGACCATGTTAAAAATAAGTGTTTCACTTTAACATATTATCCCTTGGATTTTTCTTTGTGTCTAATTTTCCATAACTCAATCAATTAATCAGTCAATCAATGTACTATTCCTGCCTTGAACAAGTGTTGATATTGGATCTTATTTAGCTGTAACTGTCAGTGGTGGCATCTTTCCAGCTACTCTGCCACTGACTTGTTGACATTTCTGTAGTTCTTCCCGGAGAGTTCACACAGCAGTGACTGTCACAGTTAACAAGTGAGAGAAGTTTATGTGAAGCATTAGTCTCACTGTTTTACACCTGCCATATATAAGCAGTGGTAGTTGGGCTAAAGTGACAAGGAGGCTAATGTCATTGACAAGGACACAGACAAAGAAAGTTGATGTCTGCTTTTCTTGTTCTTATGAGGAGCCTGTTCAAGTTTGATTGTTGCATCCCAAACCTGAATAGTTCACTGTGCCTCAAATAAGAGGTGCCTAATTTGAAAACAAGGTGCACGTGCTGGAACCAGACAAAGCCAAAAACAACAGATAAAAGTTCAGGTGCACTCAATAATTTCTTCTGTGTGACTTTTATTGGTTCTTTTTAGGTCACAGCAAAAAAAATTCAGAGCTCTTCATCTAAAATGTTTCCACTGAGGCATCTTTGACACATAAAAGTATGGGAAGCCTTAAATACTAGTTTGAGATATTTTTAGAAAATATTTCTATTTTCCTCAAAGTCTTAAATGAGTATGTGTTATCTGGGGTGAGCTACGGGCTGTGAGCACAGGATGTGATATGAATATCATTTATCATGAGTAATGGTTCTGTTGTTGGCATGTGCTCCAAGATTACTCTTTACATGTTTTGGTATTCACCAAAACTTTTAGAGGCTCGAGTCCAAATGGAATAAAAGAAACCTATTGTGAAGTGACTATGCAGTAAGACAGTGACATATTTCTTTTTTTCTTTTTTATCTCTGCACTCTTATCTCTTCAGATTCCAACTGATGAAGTGAAGAACACATTTAAGTCCTGAGAATCAACAAAATATTTCGCAATTTTTATCTACAGAGGTGCAACAGTTAAAGAGCTGCTGCACTTTATTCACCACTGTGCTGTCATCACAACTCAAACAGAAAGTTTATTTTAAGTTAAGTCTATGCAGCCAGTGTGGGGGAACTCAGGATGACTTTTGAATATTTGCCTAAAACAGACTAGAGTTTAATTGAGATTTCTAAAGCAGGAAACCAGAGAGCTGCTGTGTGAGTCATTGCCATCCGGCTTTTAAACCAGATATGCTCATCAGAGACTTAAGTGGCAAAGATTTTATAAAGTGAATGCAAGAATACCAAGGGCAGTTTTGGGGAATAAGGAAATATTTATTTGATACAATAAAAGACTAAAATTTGTAGAGTCACATCAGACACTGCAAAAGCACAGCATACAGCAAAGCACCCTCATAACTGTAATTATGAGATCATGAACACAATGAGACCAGGAGAGGTATGCACTTACAACTTGACAAATAATGGAGTGATAAGACTTTTGCATTTCGTCCTGCTCCCAAGTTAAAAAAAAGTATTTTTCCACAAGCTTTCAAGCATCAAAGAATGAATCAACGTTGATCGTATTTATATTTGAAAATCTTCCACTGGGGTAAAATCCAAGGAAGGAAACCAGATGACCTGAAGTGGCAAGACTAAAATATTTATCCATTCTGAAGAAGCAGAACCTTTTGACATCTAAAATGTAACAGTCAGTGTGCTTTTACAACTTTTGCTGACATCAGTTGGATATTTTTGTCAACCTTTCCTCATCTCCAGTTGTGTTCAGGCATTACAGGTGACAATTTTCTGCTTGGGGTGTTGAAGTACAAATTTATTACACCACTCTATGTTATTTTGGTGTGAAGACCTAAGACACAACTACAATTTGATCCAAATCAATGCAATAACTGCAGGTGCTGAGGTCGCACTGATCCCACTCACATTGTCTATAGTTTCAAACACTGTACAGAGATCAAACAGAAGTGGCAGCCTGCTCTGGGAGTCTAAAAGGGCAAACAGCTGAAACCAAAACTGTATCTGAGAGCGGAGCTGAAGTGAGACGATTCCCAGGTGAGAGGGACACAATATGAAATCCATTAGCTTTCACACTAACTGCTGGACTCATACTTGACATGAAATGACCAGGTTACAAAGATCTGCAGTGCAGCCCGTAGGACTTCCAGGCTTTAAGGCACTGAATTATTAAGTCTCATGAAATGAGAGAATGACTGCCTTGTGGTTGTACGTCTCTGCTAACCAGTCAGATTAGTTTACACCCACTTCTGCTCAGACTCATATTTGTAAAGAAGACTTTGATGGAATTTAATGAGAAGGTATTAAGTGTTTTTACAGAACATTATTATGATCATTACTGTTAAGTTGACCTTTGAACTTTCAAAGACAACTTTAAGGACAAACTCATTCTTACCCTGTTAAGCAATTTTGCCATAACTAGCAGATGAATTCTTGAGTTACGGCCATTTGTGAGGTCACAGTGACCTTGACCTTTGACCACCATATTCTACTCAGTACATCCTTGAGTCTAACTGAACGTTTGTACCAGATGTAACAAAAGTCCCTCCAGGTGTTCCTCATATATCAAGTTCTCAAGAATGGGAGTTTCGTACCTATGTGCAGTCAGGCAAACTGAAAACATAATGCCTCCAGCCAAAGCTGTCACTGGTGCACCTGCTTCCCCACCAATATTTCAACATTTTTCCAATCAGTGAATATTTTTTTGCACCTGTATATTTCTCAAGGTGCTTTCTCAAATAAAGCCATTACAACCTCAAAATTATTATGTGATGCAGATTTTATACTAAAGGATATTTACAGCTTTCCTTATCGGTATCACTTTTGCATGATGTCAACAATTAAAATGGCATAAAATTAAAAAGAAGTTGCTACAGAAAGATGCAGAGAAAATGAATGAATGACAAATGAATTAATGAAAGAGCACTTCCACTTAAATTCATTATTTTAATTTTTAAGAGTCTGCATCTGACATTTTTCTAACCACAGTCAGTGATGCCATAATTACAGAGATGTTGTCATTATAACACATTCACCAACGATTAAAGTGAAAGAGAGTGGAAATAAATTACCCCTCTCATCATTTCTATTGCGTCATGCAGAGTGATTGTATAACAGGGAAATCATAAGGAAAGGTGAAGCTATTTCCACATGGACTGAGTCTAAGTCACTGTAGGTTTCAGGCCTGGAGCTGCCTCTTAAACCAACTTGTGTGCTAAACTTTCCAACTGATGACTCCACTAAAGTGTCTAAAAAGAAGAACTATCGATTTGTGTTCACCATCCAAACGGATTTAAATCTTTAATTAGCTTGGTGGCATGTGGCCAAATGTAAATTAGACATCTGACTTGTGATTGTGTCAAGATGTTGATGAAAGGTTCCAACATTGGCTTCTGGCGGAAACAGCATTGTCTATGGTGAAAATAAATCTGATTACCAAAATTGAATTGTAGGTTGTGTGTGTGTGTGTGTGTGTGTGTGTGTGTGTGTGTGTGTGTGTGTGTGTGTGTGTGTGTGTGTGTGTGTTTGTGTGTGTGTGTGTGTGTGTGTGTGTGTAGAAGAGAGGAAGGGAGAGAGACCCAAATGCAATCTAATGCACTAATGCAAATCTAATACCACTAAAAGCCAAGTCATTGCTCATGTTGACTGTAATTTTTTAAAGTTTAAGCACAGAAAATACATTTGTCTGGAAGTAAATAATCATAGATGATGCTTACAACAAAATAACCTAGTCGGCCATAACTTGCTGCTACACAGCCATCTTGGCCTATTTGTTGTGTCAACACGTTACTTCTGATTGGCTGAGCTGACTAAAAGGCTGCTGAGTCGCATATCTAAAATGTCACCCATGTGGCAGGAACAAGTCACAGAAGTAGTGACAAAAAAAATAGCCTCAGGCTTTGATTGTCAGAACAACCAACAAAGGGTTCGACCTGTTTGTAATTAAAAATGTGCATATGTACAATATGTGAGTCTTCATGTGACATATTTAAGAGGTAATTTATTATCATTTATGTATTTTTTCTCATAATTAGCTGAAATAATGTTTTTACACCTGAGACTATGAAGAATGCCAACACTGCTTTATACCCTGCGTGTAGAAGACAACACCTGTTGTCAAACTGACAAGACACAACTGGCAAATAAATGTTACCTGACACACTATTAAAGCACTTTACAAAACTAAGTGCTGTTTTGACATGAAAACAACCAGACCCAGCAGCTCAGCCCATTTAATCAAACCCCAAACCCTCAGAGGCTTAATAAATGTCCCTGCCAAGTTTCATAAATGGGGGATCAATTATAATTGATTTCACAGTCTGATACATTTATTAAAGTGACATCCATTTATTCACGTGCTTACCTGTTTTGCCGTCAGCCCCTGCTTGCTGTCACTGAAAGAATGAGATGACTACCTCATACTTTATTCAAAGTATCCCTGTCAGATTTTCGTTACTCTGAAATTATTGCTACACCACCAAGATGGATTCAATACACTTCATTTCTCACTCTGGTCGGCCGATAAGACGTCTTATAATTTGCTAACTATACAATATGTACTATTGGCGTGTGCAACAAGCAGACGAGAAATGGAATTCCCCTTAAGAGTAGAATAAATTAGTTCCAGGTTGTCACCTCCTGTCACATAAGGTGACATCCCCCGCAGATGAAACCTATCACTCAGCAGAGCAGGAGACCATCAGAGATGATCTCATCTCACCAACGACATTGCCAACATGCTGGGATGAGCGATGAATAAAGGGCTCCTCTGGGGCCAAATACTACGTTTGTTTTTTTTTTATAACTTTAAAGTTGGGTCCATTGAACAAGTAGACAAATATTTCTGTATGTGCATCTGTTTTTATGCATATGGTTTTATGAGTGGCAAATGCATATCCACCAGTGTGCCTATTAGGTGAGCCTGGGCCCAACCAATCAAAGAGCTTCAAAACAGACCCAGGCCCTGTTCAGACCTGCTGCACCACGCTATTCTCCCTGTCACATGGTAAGACAGATGTTGTTGCTAATTCAGCTGTAAATCAATATGCCTACAGTATAAATAGCCTACTGGATAACATAACATATAGTTATGTCCCAGTGGGATATTTCCCAGGATGAATATTGTCTTACAGGCCTGCATGACAAACTGTTGTGATATCTTTCTGCAAGTGTCAGAAAGATAAAACCAGGCATCAGAGCATCAGCGGTGACACATATTGAACCTTCTTCATGCTCTCCCTGTAACAGAAGTGACTAAATGGAACAGTGAAATAATTTCAGTGCTGACGTGCAGTCATGACATTTACGGTCTTTGTCCCCGCTGTGTTGCTCGTTTTGGTTTATTGTGCATGTCGGCACAAATTCTATCCTGCTGTTTCTGAGACCCTGAAGGAGGGGATGTGCTCCTGCAGGTGTGTGACTGAATGTGGTTATTTGGCCGCTGTGCCACACTGTTATACTGGCGTTTTTACATTTAGGTGTGTATCTCTATATATGGCATAGTGTATCTGCTATAGGGCTAAATGCAAGAAAGAATAAAAATCCTATCGTGATTATTTTGGCAGATACTGTGATTGCGATATGAGTCATGATTTCAGTTGAAGTGGTCATTTTTGTGGTGATTTCATTTTCCCTGGGAAAAAAAAATATAAAATGTCATTTTTGTTGGGTTTGTAAAAAACAAGCGTGTTCCGTTACATCTGGAGAATATGTAGCACCACAAGGCTTAATTTATTGTATAGTGTGACAAATTTTACCCTCAAAGAAACTGCAGCTCCTGCCATTTGGATGCTGCACTTGGCCATATTGCCAATTCAATAATATTTGGATTAATTGTTCAGCCCTAGCATCAACACATATGGTTTACCGTTGATGCATGTGGTTGTGAACACGTGTATCAGGGAGTGACAGTGATAAAAATACTGAACCTGAGCCCACTTGATTTTCTCCCAACTACAGTGTCTGGCAAAGCTCCTGGTGAGTGAGCACCTTTACCCAATCAGAGAAGACTTTGAGAGTTAGATGATGGATTTTCGATATTGGAAACTGAATCAGAATTAGCTTGAAATTCAAAAATATCATGCAACTCCTTCTGTCTATTACATCCCTTTATCAATATAATGTTCAGCATTTGTCATCAGATTAATTTCTGGCACTCTCCAGTAGAAATTACCATCTGCTCACACATTTTGTCACAACATATGATTGCTTGATACAGTGTTTCCATGAAGCAAAATGAAATCATCGATGAGTACGCTGCAAAAGATAAGCACACGTGATGAATAACTGGGGTTTTTTCATTATCAGCAAGTGAAGAAGTGCACGGGCTGATGCTTCACTGATTTACAGCTCGGTATTTTTGCCCTTGACAGTTTACTTTTCTCTCCTTTGCACATGGCAAGTTGTATTTTCTCTTTCTCTACATCCCCAAATAGAGTACAAGACAACTGTGGAACAGATGGTTATTTCTCCCGGAGATTCTCTGACCTTTGAAAAGTAGACTTGTGACTGGAAGGGCTATGGCTTGAATTCAGAAGCAGATTGGAGAGTGAATTAAAAATAATGTTTTGCCTTTCTCCATAAGCTCTGCCCAGGTGCTCATGGGAAAGAAAGTGAACTTTGAACTCCACTAGTAGAGCATTTCATAGGTTCCATCATGTGCACATACATTTTAAGACAGTCTAATCATCTTGGATAGTAAATGTAATATAAACATTTCCTCAAACAATCTGCTGATCTGGCAATCCCACTCAGCAGAACGAAGATGCCAAATTACTTGGTTAATGTTGGGAAAAGTTTGTGGTGAAGGTCAAAAAATTATGGTTTGGGGAGAACTACTTGGTTGAGGGCAGGGGAAAATTGTGATCATAGTTAAAAGAAACCACAGTTGAGTATTTGGTAGGAGACAGGACATCTAATCATCCACCACAACCTCCTCTCTTAAGGGCAATCCACACCACCAGCATTTTTAAGGGAGATTTCTGGAGGATTTTTGACATCCATCATTTGACTCTCTTATAACAGATACACTTTCTCATGTACAAATGCATCAACGTACTGTACATCAACCCCAAGAGGACAACGTGTCACACACATCAACCAACCCTGTTTTTTTCTTACTTTTCTTTTCATTGAGTGAAATGTAATCTTCTCCTTGAGTATTTATCATGAAAGTTTTTGCTTGAATTTCAGATATTATTCAGGCTGGTAAAGAAAGTCTGGCTAGCTGTAGCTCAAATAGTGTTTCTCCTCCGCATGGTACTGACTCAACTCTCTTCAACTCTACTTGCTTTGGTCCCAGGTACTTCTTTTTACCCCTCACTGTGGCTACACATGAAGCTATCATGACTTCAACATCATCTTCAACACAACACACATGAACAATGGTGGATATTAGAGGGATATCAAACAGAGAAACATCACACCTCCTCAATTGACAACTATGTAATTTTAGTAGTAACAGCGTTTCTTGTCCCATGTCCCATCTCACACAATTATATTCTCTCTCTCTACACTACTTGTAAAATAATATTCTGTCTTTAACTTCTAAAAGTTGCTGCAGATCAAAGATGATAAATCTGTGTAATTTACTCGTTTACTTGCTGCTGCTGCTGCCTCTTAATACTTAATGGGCAAGTTTAGTTTCCACACACGTGCACATGCGTATAATGCAGACAATGTCATAGCTGATCTCAGAACGGTGGAAGCTGCTTTCAAGCTCCAGTCTTTGTCAACGGGACACGGTCACATCCATAAAAATGACAGAAACTATAGAGCTCTCTGAAATGATATGATATATAATGATATATTCACATATATTTCCTTTTTATTTATATTGGAAAGGGAATAATTTAATGTCATCTGTCTTATTTTCTTGTTTTTCTTCTTATTAGAAAGGCAAATTATTTATTTGTAAGAATCAAATCACTCAATGGCCTTTGTGCCCTGGCATGTGGCTTTTTTGCATACTAAAGATTTTTGTTCCACTGAAGGCCAAGTGGCCCTGCCCCTAAAATTATGAAATTCTTAGCCTGGATATAACAGCTGAACTGAAAACACCAGGAAGGACTAAGTTCATGAAATCAGTGGCTTCGTTTCGCAGGTCCGACCTGTGTCATCTCTGAACCTCTCATTCTTGTAAGGTTAATGGTGTGGGACGCTGCGCCACGCTGTTGATTAATTAGAGCAGGACTGAGGTCAGTGCCTCCAACCTTTAGCCGGAGCCATAGCTCATAACAAACAACTATATTTACATGGGAGCTGTGAGTGGGCAGACAGCTCCAGAAAGATCTGAGCCAGATGAAAACACTGCCTCCAGATATAAATGTGTTGAGTCACCATAGAAAAAAACCCCAGTAAATTTGCCATAAATGTTTTTCCTTGTTGTTTCTATTAATACCTTGTTGACCTATATTAATGGAAACTGCCTTGAAGCTCTCAGTTACCACAACAAAAACTAAGACCTTGCTCTAAGTGATAAGCCCTTGAAACTGTTGAATACTAAAAGAAAAAGAATATAATCAAATGAAACTTTGGCCAGACAGCGATGAAATGAAGTCTTGATGTTGTTGTATTGCTGAGGGCATAAGAAAAGCATCATGTTTTATTCAGTCTCCATGCATGAACCTCACAGATTGAATCCCTTGAAGTGACCAGAAGGACGACTGGAAAGCTCTGTCTTTGGGCTCCATCCTTTGGTCAATATGCATAACTGCATGAACACATATGCTCATTGGGGTTTTGTATGATATCCTGTAGCCTTGGTAGTAAACAGCAATGAATATCATCTGTTTCATGGTTGCTGCTTTTTCCCATATTTTTGTATTTCTTGCAGGCTTTTTGACATATCCATAGATAAGATGGACAGTGAACAATATCTCCTTGTAATGGAAAGGTTTTTTTTATGCAAAACAAATTTCAGACTCTTATACAGCTATACTTAGTCCTTCAGACAATCCAGTCTGACACATTAACCAACCATTTTTGCACCCGGTGAACTGGCTGACAAGAAGTAATCTACAAACCATACAATATTGCGGCCGATTAGATCTTGCACATCACTCCGAGGGACTTTTCATTTTCCAAATGAGTTATCCCGCCTGCACAAATGATGTAGCCGCATGACATCAAGTGTTAAATAAGCTTTGGACCAAGGCTATCCATTCTACTTTGTGGCTGTACTGTAATGTCTACTCCACCATAAAAATCTTATTTTCTATCCAATGCAGGTAAACGATCTCCAGGGATATTCATGTGCTCATTTAACTTTCTAATAGACGACTTTAAAGACATGCAGATGGCTTCTCACAAAGACCAGATAGGCCTTCTCAAGTGCATCCTGGCATGAGAACAGTTGACTCTAAAAAATGCATGAGAAATGTGATGGTAGGTCGATGTGTGCTTTCCAGGGCAAAGAACAAAAAATGCAAGTGGGAAAACATTTTATATTTCTTTTCTTTCCCAGATGGTACAGGTATGATGTAATACTTTGTGGATAGTAATTTGTGTTAAATTGTTTGTATTTGATTATCTATCTGATTATTGATTTCAAGCTGTCATGTAGAAGACACAATCACGTGCGTATGTCCTACGTTGTTATTGAATTCAAACAAGAACTCATGAGATAGCTGAATATTCAATTGCACTGTGGCTGCTTAAGCTGTTTCAGTGTGCATTGAGTTCTGCACCAGCAAATGTTTCTCTTTCTACCAAAGATATCCTCAACACTATCCAAAATGTCAGCTAGTCCTTGGAGCACAGTGGGAGACTCTTACTCATGCTTATAAACCCAGACAGAGCTGTCAGATGAGCAGAGGAATAATACTGATTGAATAGCTGTATGTGTATGCACTGTCAGTGTGGTTGGAAAAGAATAATACCAGCATTATACAGGAATTCATAAATTCCGTTCAATGGCAAAGATGCATTTGCCTCATAAATAAGATGCAGCTGGTATTTTAATTCTGGTGCTCAATACAAAAAATAAATACAACAATACAGATAAACCATAAAAAAATATATTAACAATATTAGAAAAAAAAAGCTAAAACACACATTCACCCTAAAGTGAATCTGTGCATTATTTGTTCATCTATCATTTCTTTCCTATTTTTTTCATGGACAAACTGTAATGAGATTCCTCTAAGACACTAACTATGATATACTATATAATCCCCTGCAAGTTGCCACACACAGGTGCGTCGTCTGGGATCAATTTTAACAGCTTAAATAGGGTAAATGTTGCCAAAGAGAGTATAGCTACTGAGCCCCACACACTCCTATGTGATGCTCAGAGGAAGCTAAAGCCAAGCGCTCTGGCTGTTGTCCTTCTCACTGATTTGAACAGGGAAGTGACTTTTGGAACAAATGGTCCCATATCTCTGGTCCCCAGAGGATGACTTTAGAGGGTTTTCTTTAGTTGCCTTTCAGCTACTTTGGCTTCATCAGGAAGGGCCAGTATTAGATTGAACTGGATGTCATGGCTCAGCAGTGCAGCCCCTTTTCATGCAGCAGGAGCTGCAGCAGACTGCGATGCATGCAGGTGCTGCATTATTGCACCAAGAGCAAAGTATAATCAAAACTTTGCCCAGCTATAGGATTTTGCACAACAGTGTTGGCAGTACGCCCTGTCATCAGATCATGGCATGGCTCCATGACTCAGCCATGTTGTTTTTCTTCCCAAACAGCTGCTGGTTTAGCCTTGTTTGCTGGGAACTGAATGCTTCTGACATTCACAAGAGTTTGCTTTTATAATGATCTCTGCAAAATCGAGCATTCTGCATACGGTTCACTGTAATGCTGTACAACAGCTCACCACTGTGTGACAGGTGAACGCATTGCTGCACTACCATCTGTACATACTGTCTATATTATTCTTTTGCTGCATTTAGTACACACTCATTTTGCACAGTTCTTATTGTCCTCCAACCTTTCTTAACACATTCCTGCTATTTCTGATGTGTATACTGTACATAGATTTCTTATTCTTATTTGGATTAAATGCTGGTTTTGATGTATATATTGTATATTTTAGGGATGCACCGAAATGAAAATTCTTGGCCGAAACCGAAAACAAAAAATGAGGAAACCAAGGCCGAAAACCGAAAACCAAAACACCAAAAGAAATGATTATGTCAATTATATTTTCAGGTGATAAATTAAACCCGACGTGGAGAAACTCTTTGCAGATGCACCCCCTCTTGAAATTTCAGCATTGCATGTTTAGCAAATCGCTATTCGTGGGTCTTTCTCTGAGATAGTGAAATAAGTCCATACCGCAGACATGCTGGCTCTTATCCCGTTACCGCGTGCTGGTGGCTGCGCTGTTTGTTCGCGATCCCGTTTCCCGTGTGCTGGACGCGCCGTCTGCCGCGTGAACACAAGTTTTGGCCGTGTTGTTTCGGTGATTTAGGTGTTTCGGCCGAAAACCGAAAATGCACTTTTGGTCATTTTCGCCCGCAAATTTTCGGTGGCCGAATTTTCGGTGCATCCCTAGTATATTTTATATATTTTGTTATTCAATATCAGGCTCTACACGTCTGCAATTCTGCAGTTGTGTTTTTTTTTAACCCCAGTCTGCTGTAACATGATTATTTCCCTCACAGGTCAGTACTAGTAACTTGTTTCTCACAATCTATTCACTTAAAGTAAACTTTTATATTGTGTATACTGTATATGAAGATGTGAGTGGGAATGTTGTGTGTGTAGGTGTACCAGCCTGTTCAGGAAGTACACTGACAGGGTGTGCTAGGATAGGCTCTAGCCCCTGCAACTACAAAAGTTAAGAGGTATTGAAAAAATTGATTGAAAACAGATGGAAATTGATGAATGGTCATTTCTTTAACCATAGATAACATACTTACAGTGGGGTTGAAAAGTCTGGGGCCACTTTCCCATTAGTCTGAGACAACTTTCCCATTTATCTGAATGGGAAAGTGGCCTCAGACACATACTGCCAGGTGGGGTGGCGTTACACTCAAGATTATAGATTGCACCTTTAAATTGCATGGCAACACGAGATTGATTGTGAGTAGCAGCACAGATGCTGTGTTAGACCACCCTCCCCTGCCCACACCCAACACACAAACAAAAGGCACACACACTATCCCTCCAAACCCACAATCAAATTTCACTCAACATCTGCAAAACATTCCCAACAGGCCTGAAATGTACATTAGCCTGGGGAAATCTATAAGACTGGCTCACCTCACTAGTTTTAGTTTTGTTCGAAAGTTTCAGTGTGTTGTTTTCTATCAGCCTATAAGAGGGGGCAGAACACTTCTAACAAAGCCGCCTGCTCCACTTAAATCCCTCTGTTTTTGCCCAAGTAAACCATAAATCATCCATGCTTCATTATGACAGTTCCGGCTACGGTCCACAACATTACTCTTGGAAAACATTACAGTTACATGTCCAGATATCCCAAATCCTAAAATTGCTATTCGGTTTTATTCGTTTTGTCTCTCCTCAGTGCTTCAGTTGATACAATCATTGTTTTAATCATGAATGGAAGAGTGAGTGAGTGACTGAGTGTCTGTGAAGCCAATTCAAATTTTTGCTGTCATATCTTAAAAGGCAGAGCTGCTCCTGAGACACAAATCGTCTTGTTTTTATGGTTGTTTCATGTCTTGTTCTACAGTCTTCTACACTTAGAATGTCATTCAATTCCAGTGTGTTAAACAAATCGTCTCATGTCCACATTTAGACAGATATTGAATTGCTCTTGATTGTTTAAAAGTGAGTGTGACCTACTGGATAAAGGCTGGTAGACTAAACTGTTAAATCAAAATCCAAAACGTGCCTTGAATGAGAAACGTATGTGTGCCATTTTTCATGCAATTATTATATCACATATTATAAATCATGTTGGTAAAAAACTTTGCGACCGAATTCAGGTATCAAAGTTTAAAAATCAACATTTAAAACCACTTTTGTGAGCATTTGTTTTTTTTCAGCAAACTCAGTCAACATCCATCTGTATCTATACATCTCACCATTTCCACCAAATATAAACCCCAGAGTAAATTCATGACAGTGAGTCAATACATTTCAGACAGGCCGATAACTTAGTGTAAATGGCCACAACTATTAACCATTTCACCCATTTTTCACAAAACCTGACACACACACACTTGCAAGGGGGTACTAAATGTAGAGCCAATGTAGAGAGCTAGGCTATTGCTTTCATTAATTTTCTTTTAGGGGTACCACCAACCCCATCCAGAGCATGGCAGGATGGCAGGCAGCAGCACAGCAGACACATCAGTGAACTGTCATCTGGCAGGGTGGAAAATTGCTGTGTGATAGCCAATCACACCAGGGATCTGTCATATTATTATAAACAAACTATTATTTTACTTCTGAATTAAAACTAGATTCATATGAAGTGTTTGGACTAATCTGATTGAATTGCAAAGCCAAACTGCAACAACAATACAAGCTTGTAGTTAAACTGCAGTGACTTATGATGATGGATCCCACCACATGCAACAGCCTATTGTGGGAGACATTAGTGGCGCCTGACAGCCTTGCCACATTCAGCCTTGCTGAACCATAAGCCAAACAAAGCATTTCCACATTCCCTCACAGGGGGTGCCATTAAACCTGTTTACAAATTCACAAATGTCATAAAACATATAACATACAGCAGATACTTGGTTTTGGGAGCCAATCTGGAGAGAGTGGACATGGCCTATTACAGCATATAATAGACAACTTCCTCTAGATATCCATTGCTTTCATATTTTATATTGCTATTCAGAGGGTTGTGCTATTTACAGATGAAAATATGACTAATGCTACAGCCTAGAAGTGGGTAGCCAACCATTATTAGCTGCACATAAAGCCATCAGGATGAACAGTTTATATTCCCCTGCATGTCTATAGCAAGGCAGACAGGACATAGCATGTAGTTATGGGACTGTAGCACAGAGGGTGTTGCTAAAGATTTCCCATAAAAGGAGCACATTGTTTATTTGCTTAACCTCTGGTACCTCTGCAGTTATTCCCTGTCCCTCCACAGAACGGATTACTTTGTTTTAATCCAGCTCAGAATGCCCCCGCACAGCACGCGATAGTCCTTCGTCATCAAAACAGGCCAGGTATCGACACACAGGCCCCTGTTTACCTCCATAGGGCAAAAGGATTAGGAGCACAAGCTTTGATGTCAGATTCACAGACAGTAGTGGAGCAAAGCTAAAGCCTCTCAGGGTTGTTATTATATCCAAGTCCATTTCTTTACCAGACATTATGAAGCAACGGGAGAGTTGGGAAAGAGAAGAAAAGGAAAATTTGGAGGACCAACTGCAGCAGACTCTTTGATCTTATATTATAATTTTATTCACTTTAACATTTGATTTATTTATGTTTTGCTGCTCATTTGTACTGAAGGGATAACTTAGAAATTCTCTCTGGTGTGTTTATAAGAGTCCACCAGGGGCTTTTATGTTAAGAAATGTCCATTCTGTCAGCTAAACAGCTGCTGAGTAATACTGCTGTCTCACTCACTACTAGCACTTAAGTAAATACTGTTCCATTATTTATAATCTGCTGTTGTGGTCAGATTTAATCAGTCTATTGTCTTTATTATTGCTTAGAGGAACTACGAAGAATGTGTACATTACTGTACTGGTAGTAGGTTTTACAGCAGCACTACCACTAAGGGTCAGTGTTTTTTGATTATCTCTTTATTTCCCACTTGGCCTGCAGCAGAAGCAACTCCATCCTCTCAGCTCTTGGTTTTGGAGTCTGTAAACACGACCAGTGTGTTTCCCTATTGACATAATCAGGCTGAGTGGTGCTGATGCACTGACATTTGCAGTAATAGGAGACTGATAATCCTCACACAATTGCTTCTCCACTTTTGCACCATAGGGGAGGCCATGGGGGACACACTGTGCTTCTGCAGAAAATCTGCTGCTTACCAAGTGACCGTGAACATGATAGCCTAGCCCTCACTCTTTAACTCTTATTACCCTGTGGAAAATGGGAGTCCTGCAGGATCAAACTGTCTGTGCTGACTTGGTGAATGGGGAACAGAGGGCCCGGCAGAAATAAAAGCAGCAAGAGCTCTCTCAAGTGGTAAAAAAGAAAACTTCTCTCTACCCAGCAATCAAGACTCTTTTTTAATCCTCATGGATTTTTATCATCCAGGCAAATAACTATACTGTCTAAGGTTTTTAATTGGCTTTTTAAACCCTCGCAGTAATTTGTCCAGATCAGATTTTCGTCTCACAGCTAAATTAAGTCTTGGGATGGCCACAGAATACAGAATTGCAGCAGTGCAGTAGTAGATGTTTAAATGAGATACTTAAAACCTGCAGCATTAGTCAAGCAGGTGTTATAAAGGCTTATAATTTACTTGCAAGATGAGGCTCTTGAGTTTCAAATTTTTATACACATCGTGCAACAACTTTAGTAATTTTAGAGCACCAAATATTTTTAAATTGGATGAAGGAAATGGTTTTACCACAGGTGTGAACTTATTCAGCATTTTTTCGACCATGTATAAACTCATACCACACTTCATGGCCATAACCCAAACAGAAGAAACGGGCTTAATATGATTCAGCTATTGGTGCCCGGGGTCACAGATGTCAGTCCTTGTATTAAGGAATACAGTCTAGTGCAGGAATGATTAGTCAATTATTTGTTTCATTAGCAGAGAATTAAATAACGGTTTTGATAACTGCTAATTGCTTTTCTCAGTTTTTATGTGATTGTCAGTTGAATATTTTTTTAAGGACAAAACCTCAAACTGTGGGAATTTTGACGTGCCATTTTTACTTTTTTATCTTTTTTTGCTCAAAAAAAAAAAAAAAAATAGATAAATACATAATGAAGAACAATCATTTGTTTAATGTTTACAACAAAGTCAGCACTATATTTGAGAATCTGCCTTCTTTTCAGACTGAACAGCCATTTCTTTCCCACTTTTCAGTCTGATATTGCCATCTCATTAGCTGTTCTGTTTGGAGGAAGGATTTGATTTTCTTCTAATAGATTGGCTGCATTGTGAAATGTCCAGTTACTGTACACCTCTGTATGTATGGCTGCTATTCTCAAGGACAAATCTGTCACTTCAGACAGACTGGCTGCTGTCTTACTGGAACTATAATTAAAGAAAATGAACCGCAATCCACTTCAAAGGCATTTTCTTTGCCTTACGCCTTATTGTGAATAAATCTCTCTTTCAGAAATGTAGGTATTTTCAGGATATAATGGTGTCACATATAATGGTGTCGCATTAATTCTTAAAGAGACTTCAAAATTCATATTTCACACCAAGCAGAAATCCCAATTTCTATCAACTGAGGACCTTTTCATAACAAACTTTGTGTTTCAGCCACTACACTTCAACATCAGATCTGCCTCGTCCCAAAAGCCTGCACCTCCATGAGCTCTCTCTTGTTCCAGATCACTGCTGCCAGTAATTGCAAACAACAGAAAAAGGCTGTGAGCTGGAACCATTTTCATCTCTGTGACTCACTTACACACATAAACTGGAGATACTTGCAGTTACTTTCTGAGCCAGTGTTTCCATGCTTGATGGTACTGTTTTGATAAACCTCACTTTTATTCATATCACTTACTTTGGCTGCTATCGGTTTCCTACTGTGGCAATATCTGTTGTTCACCAGCACTGTTATCTGCTCTTTGTTACTTGCAACAACAACTCTTGCTGTGGAGATCCCTTAAGAGGCAACTCTTTTCATGTCACAACTGTAATCTAACTATCTGTTGTATGCACTGATTTTCTTCTGATTCTGTGATGTTTTTCCTGGCGTCTGTCATCCCTTTCTAAATTTAAATTACTTAATTTAATTTTTGTGACAGCCTTACAAAACACCATTTGTCAGATGTTGATTGTAAATCATAATTTGTTTCTAAATCACACGCCTGATTTTAAATGAAACCAGGCCTGGATTAACACAAGATGGTGAACTATAGGGTGTGTACACAAAAGTGTACAAAAGAAAACATGTACCACAATATCCCATTCTATGTCTTGACATGAATCTGGATATGTAATCCACAGATTCTCTCTTCATCGTAATGAAACACTGTGGTTTGCACTGCAGATTAACTGTATACTGTCACACCAGAGATTTGCTGTGTGTAGCATTACACAACATTATTTTTACACCAACTGTTTTGGCTTGTGATCAATCAATGCAACGTCTGTTTGAGGCCCCTCATCACAGAATGAGATGTGAGCAGTTTCGCCAGAGGGATTTTCCTCTTCAAATTGTTACATCTGAATAATTTTGAGACCTGAACAGATACAGCTTTTCAATACTTTACTGGGAGAAGAATCAAAGGTCAAAGAAAAATGTTCACTGTACAGAATAATCATTTACCATATCTACACTGTCTTCTAAAATTGTTTCTATACTACTAAATACTTCTTTTACACACACACACATGCCCACGCGCGCACACACACACACATACACACACACACAGTGTATTGTAAAAATAAATTACTAATCAGGTATTATGGTTTGCACTATACATCTAAATGTAATTTCACTGTACATACAGACATAACACACCATTACATGCTAAATGATGCAATCATCACTCCACTGGCCTACATAATGCTTAAGTGCCAAATGGCTGCAGAAAAACCTGCAGTGACAACCATGGAATGCAGCAGGAGAAAAGCAGACCAAATCTTGAACACTGCTATCCTCATCACAGAGATGAACACATACAGTGATAGAAATTGTGTTCATAATAACAATCCAGACCAAAAAACCCTCCTACAAACATCAAACTATCAAAGTGTGTCTCACTGTATGCAGTTCATGAAAGACATATCTTACCTTTAGAAGGCCTTCTTCTATCGCAAATAATCGAAGCGCGTCAGCCTCCAGGCCAGCAGTAACAGCAGGGGGCAGGTTTTGGACAGGTTCATCTGGATGTCTCCTGTGTCGCTCCTGAGACAGGACAGGGTTATAAAACTTACTATATTATGATGTCAACAATGTACAAGCAAAGCTGCATTGCAATGCAACAGCTCACAGGTATGACAGCATAGTTTTCATTAAGTCTTCCAATACATCCGTTATTTATACCTTATTTTGAAAGGCTGCAATGAAAAGCAGTTTCCTGGACTTATTCAGTAATGGTACCATATTGTTTAGGAAATAACAATATCAAAATCCTGTTGATCATCAGGCCGAAAATGTTCCATCCCCATTTTGTCTGTAGTTTCCCCACAAATTCCACCCATTTCTGTCTGCAGCAAGCTGTGACTAGCCATGTTTCTCCAGCCTCTTGTCCTGTTTTTTCCTTATTTTTATCTCTGACCCAGTGGAGGAGGAGGTATTTATGTCTTTTACTTATGTAAATGTAATAATATGATACTGTAAAATACTCAATTATTACTCTATTATGAAAATGGTACTTAAGTACATGTTATAAGCAATTTGTACTTCAAATATCATAAGTAAAAAATGGCCCGTGTGAGTGTAGTGCTAAATGTAGTGGAGTAAAAAGTCATAGTGAAGTAGCATGAAATGGAAAGTACAAGCACCCCACATTATGCCATAGTTCAGTAAATGCACTTACCTACACTGATCTGCCCTGTAAAAGCTATGGAGCTAACACTTCGTTATAGTGTAACTACTACTATTTTAGCTGTTGTTGACTAGCTCCATCACTCTTTTTCACAAGACAATAAATTGAACCATCAGATACATTTTAAATACCAGCTAGCTTTAATGTTGCTGAGCAGTTTATTGATTGCTGTCAGAGTGAAGCACTACAGTAGCATTACAGACATTTGGCACTACAAATTTAATGAGCAGAGAGAATTAAGATGAATTCCCAGTGACAGTACAAGCACTGATAATTTTTAGGTTAACTTCATCTTTTATTAATATTTTTTTTTTTTTTTTTTTTTTTTTTTTTTTACCTGCACTGTACACATAGTGGATTTTTGTTTGCACATGGAGGTAGATTTCGTTGCACCTACAGGTGTCTGTAGAGCAGAGTGGGCAAGACCACCTCAGCATTGTGACAGTGACTAACCCTGCCTACCTCCCGGCTAATCAAAAAATGGGCAAGAGGAAAGGTGTGGGTGGAGCTGTGACTTCCATGCCGATTTGACAACAAGCATATGGCAAGCATACATCTTTAGCATCTGGTGTGTGTGTGTGCGCATCCGGAAAGTGTTCAAAGCGCTTCACTTTTTCCACATTTTGTTATGTTATAGCCTTATTCCAGAATGGATCAAATTCATTTTTTACCTCTAAATTCGACACACAATACCCCATAATGACAAATTGAAAAAAGTTTGCTTGAAACTTTTGCAAATTTATTAAATAAAAAAATAATATGTACATAAGTATTCACATCCTTTGCTCAATACTTTGTTGAAGCACCTTTGGTAGCAATCACAGCCTCAAGTCTCTTTGAGTATGATGCTACAAGCTTGGCACACCTGTTTTTGGGCAGTTTCTCCCATTCCTATTTGCAGAACCTCTCAAGCTCCATCAGGTTGGATGGGGAGTGTCGGTGCACAGCCATTTTCAGATCTGTCCAAAGATGTTTAATCGGGTTCAAGTCTGGGCTCTGGCTGGGCCACTCAAGGACATTCACAGAGTTGTCCCGAAGCCACTCCTTTGGTATCTTGGCTGTGTGCTTAGGGTCATTGTCCTGTTGGAAGATGAACCTTCGTCCCAGTCCGAGGTCCAGAGCACTCTGGAGCAGGTTATCATCAAGGATGTCTCTGTACATTGCTGCAATCATCTTTCCTTCAACCCTGACTAGTCTCCCAGTTCCTGCTGCCGAAAAACATCCCCACAGCATGATGCTGCCACCACCATGCTTCACTGTAGGGATGGTATTGGCCAGGTGATGAGCGATGCCTGGTTTCCTCCAGACATGACACTTGGCATTCAGGCCAAAGAGTTCAATCTTTGTGTCATCAGACACGTGGTCTGAGAGTCCTTCAGGTGCCTTTTGGCAAACTCCAGGCGGGCTGTCATGTGGCTTTTACTGAGGAGTGGCTCCATCTGGCCACTCTACCATACAGGCCTGATTGGTGGAGTGCTGCAGAAATGGTTGTCCTTCTGGAAGGTTCTCCTCTCTCCACAGAGCAACGCTGGAGCACTGTCAGAGTGACCATTGGGTTCTTGGTCACCTCCCTGACTAAGGCCCTTCTGCCCCAATCACTCAGATTGGCCGGGCAGCCAGCTCTTGGAAGAATCCTGGTGTTTCCAAACTTCTTCCATTTACAGATGATGGAGGCCACTGTGCTCATTGGGACCTTCAGTGCTGCAGAAATGTTTTTGTACCCTTCCCCAGATCTGTGCCTCGATACAACCCGGTCTCGGAGGTCTACAGACAATTCCTTGGACTTCATGGCTTGGTTTGTGCTCTGACACGCACTGTCAACTATGGGACCTTATATAGACAGGTGTGTGCCTTTCCAAATCATGTCCAATCAACTGAGTTTACCACAGGTGGACATCAATCAAGTTGTAGAAACATCTGAAGGATGATCAGTGGAAACAGGAGGCACCTGAGCTCCATTTTGAGTGTCATGGCAAAGGCTGTGAATAATTATGTACATGTGTTTTTTTATTTTTAATATATTTGCAAAAATTTCAAGCAAACTTTTTTCTCTTTGTCATTATGGGGTATTGTGTGTAGAATTTTGAGGTAAAAATGACTTTAATCCATTTTGGAAAAGGGCTGTAACATAACAAAATGTGGAAAAAGTGAAGCGCTGTGAATACTTTCCGGATTGCACTGTAGCTGGCTAACCTGAGGGTAATTAATTTGCTGACTAATTAGCCAGCTAACGAGCTAAGCTAAGAAGCCAGGTATGATTAGCGCAGACACCTACACTTGCTAATTAGTGCTAACACAGGACGAAAATGATACTAGAAATTCACTCACCTCAAAAAGCAGGAGCACAGACTTCCTCCTGTTCCGTTAGTTAATCAGCCGCACAGCAGGTCATGTTATATTTCCCATATTTGCATGAGAAAATCCTCCAAGAGGCCCCGCCATCACAAACTCGGCCTGGAGGTCAAGTTCCGTGACTCCCACCGGCTGTAGTGAAGCCTAGCAAACAGCTAGCAGCTAGACACTGAGCGGCTAGCCTACTGTGAGGGCCCCCACCAAACAAAGCGGCCTTGCCCTCAATTATACACAACTTTAAGCCTTAATAAAACTTAAACGGGTGGGCTATTTGAAAATTCAGTTGTCATACAGAGGGAAATTAACTGTAGGGCCCCAAAACTGTTTTTGGTAGCAGCTGTGTGCTCAGTACTGACTCCTGTGGCCACAGGCTGTGCTCCAGCAGCACTGAGGTAGCATGCTGATGTCTGTCTCTTTCACTTACCTGTGTCCCACTAGTCTCTGTAACCTCCAGTAACTGGGCTTCTGCTCTACGACTGACTGAAACTCTAGTATAACTGGATGCAGCTTTGCTTCAAATTACATGATATTATCAATTTCTATGTACTAATAGTAATAATTACTGAGTAGGTCCTGTCCAAATAAGGAAACCAACAGAAGAGGACTGTCCTGAGAAGAGGTCTAATCAGTCAACAGTAATGGAAAACCCCTGTGTGAGTTGACTATTGGTGTTCAGGAACGCTAAAACTGCACATACAGGATATATATTTAAATATAAAACACTGCATATGATCATAGTCACTTCATGATTGATTAAACTAGTAAACAGCATAATAATGTAATTCACACAGTGACAGTTTTTATCAGGCAGGTTCAGCGATTTTAATGGGAGAGACGGTGGTGGCTTAAGGCTTACAGGCAGGCAGGTAGAGGAAAAAGCAAATGGAACAAAAGAGGTCGCAGGAACCAGACCACAACAGCTGCAACAAGCAGAACACAACAGAGACAACAATGTGACAGAAGAGTCTGGAGGGACGGCTGGGAGCTGACTGGGGAATGGGAACCAGGTGAGGCGGGTGTGGGAGTCAGGACTGGGTGATTATGGAGTGGGAGACAGCGGAGTAGGTGGGCGTGGGGAGTCGGGTGATGGAGACAGAGGAGGAAGGAAGCCCGAGGACATCTGGTGGGCAGAAGGAGAGTGGCAGGAGACAGGCGCAGAATGGCAAAAATAAAGAGGGATGAGACAGGAGTCATGACAGTATATACTGTAGTCACAATTTGCTCTGTCTAGAACTTTTACTATTAATATTAAAATGCTGCTTATACTTTAATGCAGCAGGAGTAACAGATCAATAATCCATAAAAATGTACTGCACTCTGTATAATGAGTGCTTTTACTTTTGATACTGTAAGTACATGTTGTGGGGGGTTGTGTGTGTGTGTGTGTGTGTGTGTGTGTTCCATGCGTATTTAATTGAGTATTGCTACTTTTACTTAAGTAAAGCATCTGAATACTTCCTCCACTTCTGTATTTTTTTTTAGTATTCAATAACTGCAAATCTTAAGACAGCATAGTAAAAACATTATCATCACTTTGCACTGAGCAGAAACCATCAAAGAGTGTAGTTCTGATAACATGTTCACTCTTTCTCCTCTTGCCATTATAACAGCAGCTCTGCAGCGTGCAGTTATCCATGGCCTGAATTTTTGAGTTAACCAAATACAGATGTGCTCCAGCGCAGGCAAGTTTCAAAGTCCACCTCTGCTTCCACCCCCTTCTTTGATTGGCTGGTGGAAATGGCAGAAGTCAGGGGAGGAAGAATTCTCCACCCAGCTGTAATTTAGGTGTCATGGTTTTCCTTTTTTGCCATCTTTCTCTGCTTTCTGTACAGAAAAGCGTAAGATGGCCTCAGCACATGACAGAGCTGTACTCCAGGCTATATTCAACCCCACCACCCCCTTTGGAGACATCCCTGGCCTGAACCAAGAGGAGGAATTAATTGATGATGGTGAGCATGAGCTTCTGACTCGATGTGTCTCTTCATATCATGTCATGGCTTTTTATGTTTATCATTTCATAGCATATTGAATTTATTTGAATGCATTCCATTCCCAGACTAAAAAAACATGACATTTTAATCCAAGTTGAGTTCTGGGTGACAGTTCTGTGTTTTCTTTGCCACGGTACCTGTCAATTGAGTTTGAGTGGTTTTCAACCTGTTTATCTCCCCCTGCCAGACAGTGGCTTTGACACAGAGTTGCTGAAGCAAGTGAAAGAGTTGGAGATGTGGGGCGTCTCGGCAGCAGAGGCTGGGGATTTGCAAGCTGCACTTCAACTGTTCAGCCAGGCAATCCAGATCCTGCCTCAGCGAGCATCAGCCTATAACAACCGGGCACAGGCCCTGCGGCTGCAGGGGAACACAGCAGGTACATGCCCCAAATTCAATAATAACGCTTTCCATAGATACTGCAGTGTGCTGAAAGGTCAGCATGACACTGTATCAGAGCTTTCTCTAACTGGTGTTACTGTGCAGGCTTTGAGTTAGCCTTGTGTTAGCTTCTTTTACCTGCTGGTAAGGGTTGGCAGGGTTGTATACACTGAATGTACAGAACTACAGGGAGTCAAATCTGAATCATCTCCAATCCTTTGTCTGCTTCTTTTCATTTACTCATTTGACATTTAGGAAGTCAACATGAAATAATAGCTTTTACAAATAAATGAAATAAAGGGTCCCCCAGTATTGTATAGATTCAGTGTAATATAATTTACATCACAAAAATTCAAAATTAAATGAATTTAATTAATTTCGATATCCTGGATTGTGCGACTTCTGCGAGTATTGCTGTGGTTTATTTTATGCTCACCCCCAGGCGATCACTCTGTCATTCACACCACGTATTCAATACTGTAACATCTTTTTGCTTGCATTGTCTGTGTCTAAAATTGGAGTTTCTATCTTTAGGTTGTGTTTTTCACTTTGTCTGTAACCTGGTGTCAGTTGTTGTTCTTGCTGACTGACAAGATCCGCTGGATGTTCTCAACAAAACACCTGCATATGCACTGAAGATAACATGCAGGAAACGTGACACGAATTGCACATAGGCTGAATGACTGCTGTATTTGGGAGTTGTAGAATAGTATTGTAATGTGGTTTATTTATTACTCGACAATAGCTGCGGTATTAAGATTACTGTTGTACCTTTTGGATGAATGAAAAACATCAGGCTGTCTGGTGTTTATTCACTTTTTAAAATATGAATTAATGTTAATATTTATTTTTTCTATTTGACAGCATACTCTGCAATGCTTGGGGGCCAAGTCATTTAAACACAAATTCAGCTACATTACTCTGACTGAATATTTCACTAGGCTGGCTTCAAGCCCAGATGTAAACATTACAAGATGAAAATCCAGCTTTCCAGACATGTGTGTGCCTCACAGAGCTCTTCTTTCCTCTCAGGAGCCCTGGAGGACCTGGACCAAGCCATCTCTCTGAGCGGTGGCACTGGACGAACTGCCTGCCAGGCGCTGGTGCAAAGAGGCCTTTTACGTAGATTAACATGTCAGGATGATGGAGCCAGAGCAGACTTTGAGAGAGCAGCTGCACTTGGAAGTGAATTTGCTCGACAACAGGCTGTGGTTCTTAATCCATATGCCGCCCTGTGCAACAATATGCTCTCAGAGGTGATCAACAAACTACGTAACCCAGAAGTGTCAGAGATGCAGTAATTAATGGAGACAATTTGTTACCTGGACACCTTTTCTGTTATGAAGTCATTGGTTAATAAAAGAATATTTCTAACTTTTAATGTCTTTTTTATTCTTGTAAGTGTGCTGCTGTAAAATAAATTAGGCCAACTGCAAGTTAGATTTATTATAAGGTATAATGTCAACGACACACATACATCACAGTCTTCTCATTTTCCTTAACAAAGATAGTCTAAAATAAGAAACAAAGTTGTTGGTGTCTTCTTGCAAAGCATGCACTGCCGTATTTAATCGAATATGACAAATAAGACACGTGATATCATGTTCAGCAGTCAAACACTAAACTTGACACCATTCCACACAGAAGAGGCACTTCAGCTTTTATCCAGTAGATGTCAGTCTTGTCATATTGAAAAACATTCACCATCAGCAACATCTGCTGCACTTTTCTTTTTTTTCTTTCTTTTTTTTAAATACTGCCAATAATGAAATAAGATGAAAAAAAAAACAACACTAATCTACTCAATATGGTAAACAAAGACAAATAACTTGACAAAGAGTACAATACAGGCCCCTCTAAAACTCAGATTAAGTGTCCTCAAAGGGATTATTTAAATTTAATTTTCTCCCAATAAACTCGTAAAAGCACTACATACATAAATCAACCTTGAAGCATTTTTACCTACTTAACAGGCAAAATGATTTGTGGAGATGCAGTTTATGGCACAATAAATTCTTCACATATACAGTGTCTGTCTGCAGGGGTTCAGCACACAACATCTCTGAGTTCCCTTCTGTTTCCATACAGCGGCTGTATATGTGGAGACTTTATCGACTTTGCAGTTTGTGGGTGCATACATATCACGCCTGAATGATTCTTCTCGTGGCATCGCTCGTGTTATGGTCTGCCCACTGAGCTCTGGGGCCGTGCACATTATCTTTTATGCTTTACTTCCCCGTGTTTGTCTCTGACCTCTCCCAGGCAGGCTAAAACCACTGGCTCAGTGCGTTCCTCTCTCTGGTAGAAGGAGCAGGCTTTCAGGTGATCTGACATCGAAGGAGAATTGCTGAAGCTCCATCTGTCCACAGAGGAAAACAAAGAGCTGAACTCCCAAACCTGTAAAGCACAGAGACAGAGCTGAAGTAGGTGTAGGAGGCTGCTGTCAAGGCATCTATCAGCTACACTGCAGCTCTAAGTCCATGTAGATAAATGTTTTTTAATACCCATGGAATCCAGATCACAGAGTATTTTTATCACATGTCAGGGCATGATGTTATTTCTGTGTTCACCCATTATAAATTTACACAAATTATGCCCTTCACTGGGAAGCAGATACCCAGCTGTCGGCCACACATTCTTATCAATCCTGTGTTTCCATGAATGATCACATATCTGACTTATTATGGTAGCACTGTGTTTACTGGCAGCTCAGGCCATTCCACATCACTGACATCATCGGCACACTCTTTGTCCCATGATCACTGCAGTACAGAAATAGTAAATGTGAAAGCACACATTTTCACACTAATACTGTATCTGTCCTTTATTTTATAGGTTTGTTGATTTGTTTGACAGCAGGATGTGTGAAAAACGACTAAAAATGCTTAAAAAAAAGGGAATCAGTGGAAAATTAGTCAAATTGTATAAGAAAGATTTATTAGTTAAGTGTCAGCATGTTCTTTTAGTCAGTTTTTTTATTTGCAAGTCTGGTTCCCAAGTTCCTCCCATTCTTTCCCAATCCATTGACATAAACTGCCACAACTCTGATATTCAGTTGCAAACAAAATTAGATGATGTTTACTCATCTACAGTAGGAATTCTACACATTTGATGGTATTTCATGTATAGATGAAGCAAAATTACAAATTTAAATGGTCATAGCTCAGTGGTCATTGGTCTGAATCACTTCAAATTTCAACCCAATTTCTCATAACTCCAGACAGGCTTTAGGTAGACACTGTGGCAGCCACAGGGGCAGCCACAAGGCTCAGACTGCTAGACCAGTGGGCGTCCTCTTGGTCTAGTGGTCTAAGCCACAGGGTCTAAGGTCCAGCTCAGTGGTCTGATGTAAACAAAGCATTCCCGGTTTAATTCTAGCAGTTGCAAAGTATAAAGAAAAATAAATATTGACAATTGCTTTGTATCATCCTCTGTTCTTACTGTAGCATAAGTTTGCAGTTTTCTCATTATCAGTTTGGATTAGTTACATTAATTAATTTCTTTTTGTGTTTGAGTTTCCCTCAGTCCTCCTTCCTGGCCTGGACAAAAGACGTTGCTGAGGGGGGAGCCTGCTTAAATACAGAGGTCCAAAAATGGACCAGGCTAAGAGCTGTTGATTGATGCTGTTTTCCTCTTTTGTTTCTAATGGACTGACCGGCCAGTATATGTCTCCTTTATTTTGATGTCTCATTAAATTGAGTTGGTGTCTTATTTTGCTTTTAAGGGCCCAGTTGTTTACTACATTTGCTTATTTTCATTCATTTGTATTTTTGGCATACCTGATGGGTAGGGAAGACCCCGACCATCCATCCAGCAACAATATCTTAGTGAAACTGCCAAGAAGATTGTTTCAACTTATCCTCTGACATTCAGTGATGTTACTGAAGATCAAGCTGTAGGTAGTGTTTATGACTCTCTTAGCAAACAGCTGCAGACGAAGATGAAAATCTACCAAAAAAGACAGACATCTAGCACCAGTGAGGGAGAAGCCCTACCATCCAAGACAATGAGATGCTGGATAAATGGGCAACCAAAGAAGGTGCCACCAGGAGAAACCATGGAGACTCAGAAACGTATCAAGAGCAATTAAAGAAGATGCACAAAAACAGAAGCAATGAGACTAAAAGTATTGAGCACACCATCCATCATTGTGTCTGGTATGTTTCGTGTGTGAGTGGAGCACTACGTTCAAGTGTACTCCTGTCCTAAGAGGTGCCATTTCAAGATAAATCCAAACATGGGGACCAAAGTGGGTAAGAAACTGCAGTCCATCAATCTCACGGCTCTTTCACTGATTGTTGTAACATTACCGAGTTTGAGTGGAGAGAGAAGGCGTCACACATGCACACACACTCACACACACACAGACCCAGATAGTTCACAAGTAAAGCCAAATGTGTTCCACAAACCATTTCCAGTTGAATTTCGTTAATTTGGATATTAGTTTGTTAACTCATTTTTAATATTTAAGTGTTCAAATGCTCTGTTGCAGGCTCATTCTGCTTTAAAAAATCATATAAACATTATTTAATTTTTGTGTATTATTATTTGCATCTTGGATGGTTTGATATATATTATGTTATGGTAAAAGTCCACAGTAATTTTTTGTCTAGGGTGGAAAATGAAAAAAGAAAATTAATGAGTGGTGGTGGTGGAGGACTGGAGGAGGTGGCATAGTGGTTCATGGAAATATATCATTTCCTCATTAGGAGTAGTATTGAGTGTTGAGTACTGTTTCAGTGCACTCTGGTAGCACTACACCTATGTTGCTAAATAAAATAAAAATTAAATTAAATTAATGATTGTGCAGCCTTCGCAGAGGTTTGCTAAGTGCTTCTTGTAGAGCTGTTGATGATATATTTTTTTTTATTCTTAATTGTAAACTGTAGTACAAAATCAACACGTGACACATATAAATGATGCTTAGCTCATCTGTGTAGTTACTAGACCATTACTTTGCCACCAAAGTCAGAGAAGAACGCGAAATGTCCTTTTTTCCAAACATCCACATGTGACCTCACATGCAGCTGTCTTTTGACAAAGAAAAAAAAAAGTAGCAAAAAGTAGCAAATCTCCAGTGGCTGCTCCAGTGGGAACCAATTAACTGTTGCCAGCACGGCTGTGATTTAGTTTGTAATATTGCTGAAGAGTCTGGAGAGTGTTTACAATGCAGCAGCTGTCATGCTGTATGAATGGCTGAAATTTTCCGATGACAGTCACCAGGATGCTGCCAAATACTAAAATGGAACCAATATAGAAGTTTGGCCTTGTTTACTTTCCCTTCCCTGAGTACAAGGTTGAGATCAAAAGAATACATGAGAATGACAGCGTTCATTCAGTAAGATGAAGAAACATAATTATATGATAAAAATTTACTCTGCAGCATAGGGACCAGAAAGAGTTATGATGGATGATTCAAGCAATTTGTACAAAATGATAATAATTAAATGTTTTGATGGAAATAAAACAAGAAAATCTAAAAAAACAAAATAAAAAACATATGGGTACTTGCTTTTTTCCGACATCTCCAGGAGCTTCCCCCATGGGAATATGTCTTTTTCTCCCACTTGAGGGAGACCATCCCTCTCTCCTGCAACAATGTGGCACACACCTCTCTCATCAGATGGGAGACCTGGGACAGCTGAGATAATGTAAAACTGTCAAGGTAACCAGCAACGTGCTGAAGAATCTCCAGGGGCAGCCTGCTCAGCGGATCCAGATTATGTACACCATTTCTCTGAAGGCTGGAGGTTTTTACACCTTCACAGAGGGATGATGGGACTTGTGGCTGGAGGACAAAGGCACTGGCATGTTGGCAGAATTTAAGTGTGGCTTGGTGACCTGCAGGCTGAAACCTTGTCTGGGTGAAAGTACATCCGAGGTATGCTAAGGGGCAGCGTTGTTGTAACCAGCCGCTAAGAGAGGCCTGTATGTCAGAGTGCACATTCCTGAAATGAGAGCGGCATTCATCACGGCGAAAGAAGTGGCCACACATGTAGCTGAATGCTGAACTTGTTTTGTTATGTCTTCTGGTGACAGATTCTGCTTCAACATGTACATAAAGACCACGGGGTTTGTCTGCTATGACATCAGCAAGGGATGCATCTGTTTTGAACGGAGCAGAGCAAAAGTTGTATGTTTGGGTTCCAGTGTCTATATAAAGGCCATCTATAGCCACACTCTCTGAGATCAGATGTCCTTTCAGCTCCTTCTCCAGGGAGCACAGCAGCGTGGAGTGGACCTCATCACACATTGGAAGGTCCTCAACTGACAAGCCCAGATCTGCGGTGTCGACACTCTGGTGTACGGTCATGGCTTTCTGCGCAGGGTCCTTCAGGTGACTGCGCTTTGCTCGATAGCTGGTAGGAACACTGAATGAGCGGACTGTTTTAACCTCGATGGGCTCCAGGTTCCCATAGACAAAATCCTTTTCTCTCGGGGTGCAAGCTGCAAGTTGGCCAAAATTAATCAACATCGCCCCATGGTGCACCAGATACATGTTATATTCTGCAATGTTGACTTCTTTGCCTAACCTCTCAAGGACCCCATCCTGCCAAGGTGCAAGGCCAGTTACACTACCCCTGCTCGAAGCGGCAGCAGCATTCTCTTGGTTCAGGTGTGAGTCTCTTATCTCTCCTTGACAGTTTAATGATTTTTGCTCCTCCTTTTCTTTTCCTTTTTCTTCCTTCTTATTTAGGTTTTGGACAGTTTGCTTGCATCCCCCCATCTCCTTTGCAAATATTTTCTCCCAGGAGCTGTAGTTCTGGATGCTCTCCACGTCTCCGCTGTTTGCCAAAGCATCCCCCTCCTCTTGACTGAGTTCTTTTTCCTCCATCCTTGCACAGCTATTGTCTGTAAATTCACTATAATCTGAAGAACAAGCTTCCTCCACAGGCCTGTTGACCCCAGGAATGATATCCTGGAGATCAGGGTCCTCCATCATCAGCTCAGGAAAAAAGTTCTTCATTTTTATGGATCGAAACAGTAACTCTTGGTCCCTCAGAGCCATAGCAACATCGAGTTGCAGCTCAGTTTGCGGGTTTTCTGAGACATTTCTGTAGAAGGTCAGATCACTCTCAGAAACAGGCCAGCGGTTCCACTCCTGAGAGCAGCAGACCACGCTGGCTGGACAGACCTCCAGGTGTTTGGCCTGCCTGTGGCGCAGCATGGTGAGAGGACAGCCGTAGTTGACATTGAGGCAGGGGACCGTCTCATTTGGACAGAGGAGCTGGTGCTCCTCTTGCTTGCACATGTGGAGGGTGGCGCCACAGTTTTTACGACACTTGATGACCATGCATGAGACAGAGATCTGCACCGGGACCTGACAGTGGACATTGTAACATTTGTCACAATGCTCATGATGCCCCACCGACATCTTTCTGCTCTTCATCTTCAGAGAAAAAAAAACATAAAAAAAAAATAGCAGGGAGTTAAGTAACATATTTTTATCTTTTGTGACAATCTGTGCTGTATATGTTAAATGTTGACTTCAAATAGTGACAAACAAATGCATTAACCATTGTAGTTTACCAACAGAAAACTATGATCATCTAAAAAGAGTTTAATGCAAGAAATATGACTAGATTTGCGTTTTGGAACTATGTTGAAACTAATTACTCAGAAACAAAGCTACCACCATGACATATATTGCTAATATACAAGTCAGACAAACTTTAAAAAGCAATCAAAACAAAAACAAATAAAGGAAATAGTAAGATATGTCCTCCAATACACACTTTGAGTGCATAAATAATATAGGTTAATTTAAATCTTACATCAATTAAATATATATACTTAAATATACAGTAGATTAATAATATTAGTACACTATCTTTGATGCACAATGAGGAATTGTTCAGTTAAAAAAAAATGTTTCTGAAAAGACCAGGTTTTGGTGAATAAAATCAACAACAGGAACAATAACAGTAAAAATTCTCACCCTTTGTTCCTCTGTGCCTGTCACCTTGTATTTGCTGGCACCTCGGAATAACCTCTGCACTGTGTCTGGACATTATAAATAGACACAACAGAGGGGCAGACAGGCCAGTGGGACGGGGCACCATTGTCACACAGCCATTAAGAGGCAAGGTCAAGTTACAGCCTCCAGCACTGCCTCACTGTGAGAGGGTGGTGATAATAGCAGGTAATCTACTGTCTCAACAGTTTAACTACCGTATGTTCAAAAACATCAAAATCCTAACGAGTGCAAGACATTGTCTCTACATACACTACACTGTCAACTGTTAGATTCTATTTCAGTAACTGTGTGTTTACATTTCCAAAATCATAACAACACTTGAAAATAATAATTGATTAAACAAAACGAAAGCACTTTTTTGTCTGATTAACAAATTTGTTTTTAGAGGTATGAAATTATTAATCATAGGTGTTCATTTCTAGTGTGGAGTATTTTACAGTAGACACAGTTTTCTTGATCAGTGTCCTCCACTAGATGTCAGTCACACACTTTCAAAAACTCACATCTCCAGCAGCTTCCTGTGCTGTCAGAGAAATTTCACAGCATGGATTATTTCAATTCTTTTGGGTTACAATGTAAGATGAAAAAGGTATTTTTCATAATGTTTTGAAAATGCCGGTCAATTGAAATTCATTTCAGGTGTCTGCAGCTGATTACGTCCTAATTTGAAGTGAAAATTGAGACAGTTTTAGGATTTTGAAAGGGAATTAGCTGGAGGGAAACAGTTTCATCAAATGATGTTTTGGAACTGATGTATTTTCAACACCTTGTATCATTTATGGAGTAGACCCAAATAGCCGCCTCTTTTAATGAAGATGCTGTCCAGCGCTGTCAGAACATTATTCTGTGCTGCTCTACAAGAGTAATAGTTTGATTGATGTACACGGACTCATCATTTGTTGACTCCTACAATGTACGGCACTGACGTCCAACTGCATATTATATATAGAAAAGTGCCCACATGTCACACTGTGTTGTTTGTCATTCATGGTACCTCTTTCATTCATTTGCAGAATTGTTGCGTTGTGCAACATAATGGGGCATCGATCCCGTGTAACTAGCTTTAACTAATTACACTCATTTACATTAAGGCTGGCAGACCTATCACCCCCTTCATTCCCCCACATCAACCTGCAAGCACCCCTGACACCTATTTTCTACCCTGTTTAAAATGTGCTGGATCCACAAACTGCAGCTGGAATGTTTTGTTTTTTTTTTTTTTTCCACCTGGCACAGATTACAATGAACAGCTTATCAGATGCAACTGCTTCGCTCTCTATAGGCCCTGCAATCAGCATACATTTCATCAAGAGAGACAGAGAGAGAGAGAGAGAGGCTTCAATGTAGAAAAAAATACTTTCTATTTCAGTGTCTTGTTGCTATACAACAGCAGCACTGAGACCGGAGACTTCTATTGTTGGGCTTAGTTTTGAAAGTGCTTTAAAGCAGGTGGACAAATAATGGATTAGTTTTGTAAAACTTTAGATTTATTAATATAATTTTCAATAAACTCTGGTTTAATTAAAAGTTGAAACTTTATTCATGCACACACTATTCAACTGCAATGTCCTGGACTGACAAGGTAGTATAAATTGAAAGTTCAAATTCTATTTACATAATCAGTATTATCTGCCAGTAGAAATAGATAATACCTGAAACCCGGATCAGTTGTTCTGAGTGTCTTCAGCCACATAAACGTACAAGATTTAAATGAGTAGTTCAGCATTTTGGAAAATATGTTTATTTACTTTCTAGTGGAGACTAAGATGAGAAGAGACACACTTCACATCACATATGTCCAAACTTAAGGCTACAGCCAGAAGGTGCTTAGCATAGTGTAGCATAAGACTGGAAACAGGGGGAAAGCACTGCTAGAACAGCTAACAAAAACTCACTAATTGACACATTATACTGTTTTTCTTTTAACACATACAAAATTGATGTAAAAAGAATAGATTGTTTGCTTCGAAAATTTATTTGTGATATTGGTAATTACAAAATTATAAAATTATAAAAATATGCAAATTTGTCACAAATAATTGTTATACCAAAAAAAAAAAAAAAAAAGAAATTTAATTCTGCCTTTTTCCTAAACTTTCAAAGACATTTCTCCTATGGAAAAGAGTCCTTTTCAAGTTTTACAAACAGATTGCAAAGTAACAAGATGTTTAGTGGAACATGGAATTCTCATTTAATAAAATTCAATTCAACACTCAGCTTGATCTCTTATGCAACCTGGCAGCTCAGAAAGGGGATAATTACAGCTTGTCCATTTTCTGTAGCGCAGATTTGAACAATTTTGAGTCTACAGGTTAATGATTCATGCCAGCTCCATATCATTTAACTCTAATTTAATGTTCTGAAATGTGACTGGACAGCTTCAGATGGTGGAGAAGTTGATTAATATTCAAAGAATTCAAAAGCTGTCTGCACACAGCAGGACTGATAAAAACATTACTGGTTTCAGGTTTTATATTGAAGGATTTCCTTTCTCCACCAACACACCAATGACAGTCTGTGCTTATACGGTCTACAGAGCTTCCTAGAAAGCTTACCCACTTCTCTAAGATTTCTCTCTTATTGCTACTCCTCTTAAAGATTGCCCCCATTTCCATCTAATTTATTATACCTGGCAAAACATACAGTGCATTCAGACAGTATTCAGACTCCTTCACTTTTTTCACATTTGCTTATGTTGCAGCCTTGTGATGAAAGCCTCTTCCCTCATCGATCTACACTCAATATCCCATAAAGAAAAAGAGAACAGAATTTTAGAAACCTTTGCAAATTTATTAAAAAGGGAACATTGAAATATGACATTGACATAAGAATTCAACCCCTTTACTAAACCAAAAAACCAGTGGGACAACATAGAGAAAATGTGTTATTGCTGAATTTCCAAACCGTGTCGGTATTGTGTTTATTACAGAGCTCAGCCCAGCAGAGGCCTATAAATAAGCTGCAGACGACTATGGAAATGTCTAATGAAAATGAAAATGTAATAACTCAGAGCTGAGCTCAGATACTGTCTGAGTTTGAGACCAAAGGATGTATGATTATCACAACTGATATATGGCCCAAACAAACATCAGTTCGATCAAAACATTAATAGACTTATTCTTTTTAGAGTTCCCTTATGATAACGTTCTAAGTCGAGGTAACACTACATTAAGATGTTATGTTGAACATGTTGCTTGTTTACACATCCAGCAGTTACAGAAAAACAACATAATCATTTGGAGCTGTGATTGTGTCTGTCTGATTAATGTACGTCCAACATTCACTCTGTTTTTAGCCTTGAGGGAAATATTTTCTCTTTGCAGCTCAATGCTTCACCATATTCCTCTGCTAGTCTCTGGCTGTGTCCGTCTGACCAGGTAGTGTACATTGGGTTTTCACTGAAAACAGCTGCATGCAGCAGCCAAAAATCATCCAGCCAAAAACAACAACAAGAATGAATCAGAACAGTTGTGGATGGACAGCTAAACAATGGGCCGAAACTCACTATAGAGCTCTGTAAAGCCGAGGGGAGCTGCAGAGGAGAGTGGTAATTCTCTGTAGGTTCATTACTACTGACCCCTTTCACAACACGTCATATTGTTTTCACATTGTCATTTGATACATTGCTATTTTAAAAAAGTTGATTACAGCTGTTTTAAATCACGTGTATTCATCAATATGAAATACTGTTTCACGCGTGATAAAACCACTTGTGCCTTTTTTTGTGAGGGCCTGCTCTTCTCAAGAATGTATTTTTTTTTACTGAGTTGACAAAGGTCTGTCCACCTCATTAAAACTATAAACCATCTCCATCATCCTAAGGCACTAAAGTCTCCTAAACCTGACACTGCAAATTACAGCTATAGGATACATTTAATACTACATGCCTTTGGGCGAGTATTGTACCATGAGCCCCCTCTGGATGACATATTGTAGCATTCAGTGTGGTCAGCCAAAAATAGGAGGGAAAATGCAGATAACCCAGCTTCACACCTAAGTTTCACTATCTCATTATGCAGCCTCCCTCCTCCCTTCCCACTTGATTAAGAGGGTGACATACACATTTTCCTTTAAATCCCTTTGCAGTTCAACTCTCAAGCCTCCTCTCTGACCTGACTGAGGAAAAACGAGACGGTTTGCCACCCTGGCCAATGAACATGCAAATGTTTATGGGCATATCAATTTAGCTTCCAGCCTTTCTGCACCCAATATTCTGCCATTAATTACAAAGACTAATTAAAAGTACTTTGTAATGAAGTCCGTGTAGGTTCCCCCCAGGGCAGGGTACTTCGTGTCATTTTGCACCATTAATTGAGAATATGCTGAAGAATGACAAAATCTCAAAAGTTGCAAATGAGACATTTCACTCCACTTGTTTTCATAATGTTGGGGGTTAATAAGAGACGGAGGACACCACCATTTCATGCCCAATATAAATCCATAATAAATGATGGCTCATATAAAATTTATGAAAGTATAGTATAAAACAGCTTGTTGTAGACAAGTTAAAAGTGCACTGAAGATATTTACTAGTTCTGTGTTTTCACTGCAGGAGGAACTTTTATACACTTTGTGTGTGACAAGATCCAAACTCCTGTTTTCTGCTGGAATGATGTCCAGTCAGAGTTGTACTTATGTACCCACACTCTCAAAAAAAAAAAAAAAAAAAAAAAAGCTGTAAATACGTGTACTTTATCTCCTATATCATTATACATTAGTGGAATAATTTTGACTTATGTCACTGGGGAGGCATTAGGTGCAAAATCCAGCCACCACCAAACTATGCTTATAACATGCAGCAAATCATTGATCTTTATATTCAAGACCATGTGTTTATTGTGACAAGTTAGGTAAAGTAAAACAGATTTACAGCCACTTCATAGTAAACATGCAGTAGTTACTGTTGAGTTCTTTAGTCACTGCATGAGCTCAGTTTTTGGTCACTTGGTGGCTGAAGAACTCAGCAGGAAACTAACAAATGCACACAACTGACAAAAAAATACACATCTATATTTCCTTATCGAGTTGCTAAAAGATACTTTGTGGTCATTTGCCATCATCATTGAAGTTGTTCCTCTGTCCACCCGACCAATGTGAGTCTAATATTTTTACAGTTTGGCCTCTAACTCCTGAGAAAGTGTCAGGGTCTTTAGCTGCTTGTTAGCAAGTTGCTAAAATGGTCAAGGTTTACTAAAGCTTGTTTGCTGGAAATGATTGGCTGCACAGGGTTGAGTTGTGTGACTGATACTTACATGTGAATGTAAATGTGCTCTAAATCAACTGAGCTACAAGGGGATAAAACTTTGGGCATAATTCTCTCTAGTTTCTGTAACTAAGCCCTCAGATATTATAATTGTTTAATAATATAGTTTTAGAGATAAATACCTAATGAGTATTTTTGACCATGTGCAGTAAATTCATAAATCACAGTCACAGTTAGGATTTGGCATTCACATTTTTATTATCCAATCATAAGCAGGACCATTGCTCAACTTTTAACCAAATAGCCACCAAAGCTAAATCATGTTAGCATTATCAGCTGTAGGCGGAATAACAAACAAAATAAAAAAGGCAAGGATTTTTCAAAAATGTAAGTCTGAGGTTTGCAGAAAGGTCCACTTTCAAAGTTCTGGTTGCTGAGCATATTGTGTTTGGTATTATTTGTTCTACACAACCTATTATGGCCAAAGGGGTAATATTACTGAGTGGAGACTGTACCGCACAAAACTATGTCTGTCTGTCTGTCTGTCTGTGCACTGTCAATGACAGCCAAACTAAAAAGAGGACAAATAAGAAAAATATGCTGAGCATGACAGTATTTGGTCAAGCATCTCCTGAGCTTTGGTGTTGTATATAAAAGTATCTGTAAACAAATCACTTTTCACTTATTTTCTCCCAGTTTCTGCCGCTCGTCTTTAGTGCATAATTTTATCTGGGACCCACAGAAAGAAACACAGCAGAATGTCATGCAACAGACACTGATAAAGATAATTTCTTCTCAGGTGGTGCAGCTAAAATAGTCTCTGTGGGTTTTGGCTGTTGTGGGGCTGAATGATAAGGTGCACACACCGATAAGAGACCGCAGCGGAACCACAGGATGTCACTCCCACCGCTAACCTTGTACTTTCCCAGCAAGTTTAGTAAGGCACCTGCGAGGTGTGTGTGTATTGCATGTGTTCACACATACATGTTTTGATGTTATCAAACTGGAAGCACAAATGATCCTTATATTGCCTTTGCAGCATTCTTTGTTATATGCAGTGCTTATACATATGCATTATATTGCAAGGTTTTTGTGTTATTTTGTCTCCCACCATTAAGTCCACTGCACAACACATTACAAGAAACAGCACAAACTATGCTTTGAAATTACCATAAAGTAAGCACATCTCTGTGAGAGCGTATTAACAAAAACTGAATATCATAAGCTTCATGAATGCAATAGCCTGCTCAGGACTATCTTTTGGAATTGCATTATATTTTAAAGGTGTTCATGTTATCTATATTTCTTATATTACCTTTACAAGCCGAGCAGGATAAAGAAGTAATACAGAAAGAAGAAAACAGGGACAGATGAATAGATTGTAAAGGAGTTCCTTAAACACCTGTAATGGATGACTAATGATATTGATTCAGTCTCATTACAAATACAGGACTAATGGCTCCACTGGAGCGCCACTAAATTAGAAAAAGTGATGGACAGCAACAGCTTAGTGTGCCAGCAGCCAAAACAAGCTCTTTATCTACACCTGCACTCACATGTACGACCCCTGCATTAAAACTTACTCAGCATCTCCATCCCGGGAAATTCTTCTGGGCCACTGAGTTCTCTATTTATTTAATCAATGAAGTCATGACCTATAAAATATATGCGGACTATGTATCATGGGGTGTTCAGCAAATTCTGTACAGAAACTGAAAAGACCTTTGGCATACAGACAATCACTCCTTTTCAACTCAAAAAGTCCACAGTCAGGATATTCTTGACTGAGCCACATGGATCAGAAATGTATGAAATGCCCTGCTGTGCTGTTCTCCAATTACTGCCACTGATGTTTACCCCTGAATTGGCCTAGACTCTCACAGCATGCCCTCTCTGTCTCGGTCTCACACAACTGCTGCCTACAGCTCCTCTCCAAACGGGGGCGTGACTCAGCTACACAACTCCAGGGGAACTGCCACTCTCACGCTCCATTAGTCCCTGCGTCCCCAGTGGATGAAGAAAAATGTATTCACCGCTGGGACGCTGCTGCCACAGACATCTAAATAGCAACCATTCGTCCTTTCTGCTGCGTCCTCAGTGCATCGGATGACCTCATGACTGGAAGCATGCTCATGGTTAAATCAGTGGAGGGGAAAGTAAGTTTATAATCACAGCATGTGAAGATCAGGAGGTTGACAGGGATTGTTTTGGCCTGAAATTGCACTGAAAGATGAAGCTCAGGTTATTTCATGCAAACTTAAGTGGCTTAAAAGGCGCAGCAATTCTGCAGATTGTCAAGCTGATTTTTGCAACAAAGCAGCCCAGTGACTTTCAGACAAGGTTTTCAAAGATTCACTGCAGGAGGTGGGATGAAGCCATTAGGTATCAATGACTATGTAGATGCAGAGGTGGCCACGTAAAGTGGGTGGATTTGCCATGACTAAATCCAGAGGGAAATCATGGATTTGTCTCTGTCAGACAGCCAACCCTGTAGCTCTAAATGGGATGAATCACAGAGCAAATGCTCAGGTCACTGCTGCAGTATTGATTACCAATGGAAGATGTCTCATTCTCCCTCTCAAGTCTCACTCTCCAGCCCACCACCCTTCTGAGACACACACAGGCACACAACTAAATTATTCTTAGCTCTTAGTTTGAAATCATTTGGACTGCGTGTTTGGAAATGTTTATGCACCAGCTGTAAAACTTATCCAGCCAACAGTATGCACTGTACGTGGCAATTGCTTCAAACCCATTTCCACTTTACAGTGAAAGTGTTTTGCAATGGGCGTTTGTTGAGCATATAGTATCATTCATTGCTCAGACATTAAATTTGAAAGCTTCGTGTGGTGTTTATTGAAGTCCTGACCCCGTCCTCTTCTCATTAAATTGATTCATGGATTCAATAAATGGGGCACAGGCGGCAGGTGTGCATGTCGGTGTGCGCACAAGGCTCACAGGCATCCATCACAGTGATCAGGTACAGTATCTTTAGCTGCTTCTCCATGCAGCACTCTCACAAGACCTCTGCAGATGTTGCTGGCTTTCAGCCCAGCCTGACCCACGGCTAGTCTGTACACATATGCACGCACAAAACACACACACACACACACACACTCACACTTGCAGAAGCTATACACAAAAGATGCAGATGTACACAAAGATGCAAAAACATACACCCCAAAAACAGGCACACACGTCTTCACCCGGCCAAAGCTTCAGTTTCATTATACTAACTGTATGTCATTCAGGCTAAGTGCCAAATGAGGTTAAACTGTCTTCTGGAAAGCAATCGTTCATGTTCCACTGGACATTAAGAGCCTGATCCAAGGCCTCACAACTAAAAATAGACACTGAGATTCAAGAGATTTTCAGTCTTCAGTATACTGATGCCAGTGGGATTTTTTACACTTGGTGGAGCCATCAAAGGTTAGCTCACATCTCGTATACAGTATGTGTGAACAACAAACAGCCTGAAGCTAAATGCCACCTGATGTAATCACAATATTCATGGTGAGTATAACTGTCCTTGTAAAATTTTAGATTTCATCTCAAGAACAGAGAAAAGTTGAGACTGTGTTTCTGAGTTCTAAGGTACAACAAAAGATATGATACTAGAAAACGATTGGAAAATGAAAATTTCAGTGGGAAGATTGACCAAATGATGATAATGATAATTATAATAAGGATGACCTGCTTATTTGAAGCACCATGCTATGTGAAAACATCATCATCACAACATAAACTCACAATGAATGATAAATAAATAAATTTCAATCTTAAATCTCTTGTTTGGCCATGGTCTGGGGTTACACACTGAAAACATTCAGTGGTGAGGAATTTAATGACCTGCAGCATTTCTCCCTGAACCTCGAACGTTTCCTCGAACTGACTGACTCACAAAAAACTTGCCTTTTTTTCTGGCTCATTAGCTTTTCAAAATTAAAACTTTTTTTTGCCAGTGGATTCTGTCTGCCTGAGTCATACCTGAGAGAATCAATCAAATCCCAGGGTTGATACAAGATTTATGTTATGCCACGGCGCTGTTAAAGACAAGCCTTATTAACAGTCTGCCATCCAAGTGATTTTTCCAGCCCCAAAAGAAAAGGATTATTTGAAGAGACTTTTTTGAACATCACACACGTCCCCCACAAAACAAACCCATTATCATCTCTCTTAGCACTGCCAATCTATTCAGACAGAGTGAGGAAAAAAGTGGCAGGTTGAAATATTCACCAGGAGATACTGAACGCAACTATGTCATTTTAGGTGAAAACAAAAAAGGAGAGGGCATGAAGAGAGTCTGAAAGATGACACATTACTGTTTTTAAGCTTTAACGTTTTACATCCAGCTGGATGTAAAAATAATACTGCTGATGTATATATTTGCAATTAATCTACTTTCTCATAATTTCTCCTCTTAAAAAAGTGAAGTGCCAGTTTTTTATTACCAGACAGCTAATTCAGATGACCACCACAGATCCCCCTTAGGACTCCAGATTATCTCCAGTTTCATTGTATTTGCTGTTCCTCTTATTCTTCATGCTGGCTAGGTAGACGGCGAGCTTTGCTGCTGTGGCTTGTCCGTGTTTAAAGTTTAGCTTGTGCTGACGGCTTGTGCGGCTGCCCCAAGAACAGCCATTGTACCACCTAAGCTTCAAACCTCATACACAAGGAATACAAGATTCTTTTAGTGGTGTCCTAAGCACAAAGACACGTTGACTCAGTTTGTGGTAACATAGTAAAGTTTATCTTTAGTAGCAGACATAATTACATCTGAAAAGAAAAGAGGACTTAAAGAGAAATTCTTTCTCTTTAACCTCTGAGGGATGATGAAAATCATTCGTTTTCTGTTGGACCACTCACTGCAGGTTGCAGTCACTTCTCTTCTCTCCATGGTGCTTAGGAAGGGCTGCCGACAGGAAAACCCACTGGTGTCTTCATCAGCCCACCAAACACCTACTGGAACCGAAGCTTTAGGCATGAAAACACAATTAAAGGAAAGTGCACTTCTCTGGATGTCCTTTGTGCAGTACTTCTCTCTCTCCCTCTCTCTGCAAGTCCATGCTGGCATTGGCCAGACGTTTGCACAGCACTCTGCTTGGAGCTGTGTAACTGGCTCTTTTTACTCCTAGTTAGATGTAAGGAGCCATGTCACGCTCTTAACTCAGACCTGCATACCCAGCTTCAAAGCTGACTACACAAAGATGGTGCAGCATCTGTCAAGTTTGTGTTATTATGCAGTGTACGAAATGTCATTAACTGGTAGTGTGAAGGCAACTGAAGTGAAGTTGGATGGTATTCAGAAAGGTGAATAGCATTTCTTATGTGTGTATATGTGTGTGTGTGTGTATGTGGATAGGTAGGCTAGGCATGCATGTATGTATACACTCACCAGCCACTTTATTAGGTACACTTGTTCAACTGCTCGTTGACACAAATATGTCATATACATGTAGACATGGTCAAGACGACCTGCTGAAGTTCAAACTGGGCATCAAAATGGGGAAGAAAGGTGATTTAAGTGACTTTGAACATGGCATGTTGTTGGCTGGTCTGAGTGTTTCAGAACTGCTGATCTGCTGGGATTTTTCCACACAACCATCTCTAGGGTTTACAGAGAATGGTCCGAAAAAGAGAAAATATCCAGTTCTCTGGGTGAAAAAGCTTTGTTGATGTCAGAAGAGAATGGCCAGACTGCTTCGAGCTGATAGAAAAGCAACAGTAACTCAAATAACCACTCGTTACAACCAAGGTCTGCAGAAGAGCATCTCTGAACACACAACACGTCAAACCTTGAAGCAGATGGGCTACAGCAGCAGAAGACCACACCGGGTGCCACTCCTGTCAGCTGAGAACAGGAAACAGGAAAGGCTACAATTCACACGCCATCACCAAAATTGGACTATACAAGAAAAATGGGAAAACGTTGCCTGGTCTGATGAGTCTCGATTTCTGCCGCGACATTCGGATGGTTGGGTCAGAATTTTGCATCAACAACATGAAAGCATGGATCCATCCTGCCTTGTATCAACGGTCCAGGCTGCTGCTGGTGGTGTAATGGTGTAGGGGATATTTTCTTGGCACACTCTGGGCCCCTTAGTACCAACTGAGCATCATTTAAACGCCACAGCCTGCCTGAGTATTGTTGCTGACCCTGTCCAGCAGGTTTCTTGAACACGACAATGAGTTCACTGTACTCAAATGGCCTCCATAGTCACCAGATCTCAGTCCAACAGAGCACCTTTGGGATGTGGTGGAACAGGAGACTCACATCATGGATGTGCAGCAGACGAATCTGCAGCCACTGTGTGATGCTATCATTTCAATATGGACCAAAATCTCTGAGGAATGTTTCCAGCACCTTGCTGAATCTATGCCACAAAGAATTAAGGCAGTTCTGACGGCAAAAGGGGTCCAACCCAGTACTAGCATGGTGTACCTAATAAAGTGGCTGGTGAGTATATGTATATGTATATATATATGTATATGTATGCACATGTATGCATATTTATATCTTGTACTTTATTTTCATTCAATCAAATATTGTTTAATCTTGTTTGTGTTTTATCTAGTTTATATTTCTATGTTTTATTCGCTTGATAAAGTGTCCTTGGGTGTCTTGAAAGGGGCTTAAAATTAAAATGTTTTATTATTATTATTATTATTATTGTTATTATCATTATTATCATTATTATTATTTTTATCTCCAACCACAGTGCATACAGATTTTTTCATGTGATTCAGCAAAATGTATGACACAGAAATAACCATAATCTCATTAAGAAACATTACACATTTCAGCTTTAAGCAGAAAACCGCAATTCTTCCAACTCAGTGTCCATGTTCATATTGTAAATGCTGCTGCATATTTATTACATTAACTGTGCATTTAATTTGTTGTGCATTCAGGTTTGAAATATGTAAAAATAACAGGGTGGCTACTAAAATCCTTTAATTTCCACTTGTGGTGTTGATAGACACAGAAGATTCTCTTCTGTGGAGAAAAATAAATGAATAATTCCTTAGACACACACATTTTTTTTCCCCCTTTGTGTGACATTCTCTAATTTAAATTTTGAGATAGCGTTCTGAATTCATGATTGACATCAGCACATTACTATTATGCTGCAGATCCTTAACTGAGAACATGCATGTGATTTAATTATAATTTTGCTTTGAGTCCCTTGATAGAATAATGTCGGGAAAGAAGCAGCATGAGTCCAGGAGGGATACATGGAAATGAGAGAAACTGTAACTTGATAGCATCCATCTGATGATTATGTATTTTCCAGAATTATAACATGGTCATATTGCTGGCTGCACTCTGAAACGGACTGAACTACATCAAAAGAAAGTAACAGAAGATAAAGAAGCAGCTTTGTTGAGTTACACAAGTGGCAGCTGCGAGTTGCAGGTAGGCTTGTAACTATCTTTTCATGCAGGGCTGGTGGGGTCACCCTATGCCAAAGAGGTAATGGCATTATTTACTGACACACTTATGATATTTGACTGACAGCTTCATAGCTGAACCATATTTTTCAGCTAATGTATGAGCCACCCTCCCATCTTGGACAAACCACATGAAAAAGATGTAAGAGAAAAGCATAAAGGCTCAGCAGTAGATGTATGTATTGTATGTATTTACAGCACTGACTCAGGCTCAGGTTCCCAGCTCCCACCACTGAGGCTCTCTAGTCAAAATCTGACAGGCCTGTCTGTACCTGCTGGATTCTCTGTGGCATATGAAAAAATGGCAGCCCTCATTGTTGAAAGCTCTATTGTTATGACTGTGGCAAGCTCCATGGAAATCACATTCATGGTTGCAAAATGTTTAAATTTAAATGAAAGAATCTCTCTAAAAATGTATGTATTTGTATCTGTCGGAGCCTCATAGATCATGAATTCTGACACAGCGTATGTAGATGATATTCACTGTTAAGTATCACTTTATTTGGATTGGGTAAGCTGTCTGTCAGCTGACTTTCAGAAGATGCTGTGCCTCAGCATGGCAGGAAATTCTGCTGATCTGGCACCTTGGCAATCTGACAGCACCAAATGGCAAACAGGGCAGAAAACAAGTTTCATTCTTTTGTAATATTTTATAGATTTTGATAGTATTTTCCAACACCACTGTCAAGTAGCAAACATCAATAAGCATTGAACACTTTCCAGCTGGGTTCATATTTTTGTGTCCCTGGGGAAACACTTCAGTTGTCGACTGTGCTACTTGCAGCATGTTTCTCTCTTTGGATGTGTTGTGTATATTTGTTGCATGTTTGTCTATTTGGTTGTGTTGCCAGGAACGCTTCCAATGCCTTGGCATCGTACTGTTTGAGAGCTTCTCTGAACTCATTTTTGGCCCTCACAAAATTTGTGCCCAGGTCATAGTGGAGTTCTTAGGCTATTAAGGCACCTTAAAGCATTATTGAAGGCATCTGTGAGAATGTCTTCAAGCATTTCAATGGACGGCACATGAAGACAGGCTTGTGGGGATCATGATTTCACTTTATGACCCAACTTGATAACTTGGTGATGCAGCTGTTGGTTGGGAGAATGACAAGATACTTTAGTCCTTGATTAAGAGACAACCTTTGCAGCCTCCAACAACTTGACGAAATCCCTTATCCAAAATGAAGTCAAGGAGACTGAGAGGACTCAAACTTGGAGAGCTGTCTTCCCTTTGAAATAGCTTGCTGCTGGACAAGATTGATCACCACCTCAGCAGCCTTCCTTCATTTCTGAACAGTTACAAAGTTTGCTGTGATGTACGAACTTAAACCCTGGACTCTTGATCTGCAACTTAACAGGAGTTGACCAACTGGAAAACCAGCTGAGGCAGCTAGGAACATCATTTTGCTGACTGACATGGATTGCAAATGCCTCAATCAACTTCCAGAATACCAACAAGCAGCTCAGCTGGAGAGTGTGGTGTTGTACCTCTGATTCCCATAAAAATTTAAGAACTTGGGCCCTGATAACCAGCTAGTTGAAGAGATGTCTGTTGCAAGGAAGCTTCCTAAAAGGCATGGTCAGATGGATCTTTTCCTGCAAAGGTCTTCTGTCCGTTCCAGAGGCCCAGCTAAAAACAAAAGGGGGAGCCTTTTCAGTCACGGCCCCATAGCTCTGGAGTGATCTGCCCAAGGATATCAGGTCGGCTGAGGCCGTAACCTCTTTTAAGATTCTTCTTAAAACATATCTTTATCAGAGAGCTTTTCCTGGTTTTACTTTCCCTTGAACTAATTTATTTTTTGGTTATAATTACTCTGTATTACTTTTTATAAACCTCAGTGTTTTGTTTTTTTTTATCCGATTTTCCTCTCTTTATTATTTATTATTAAATTCATTGATTTCATTGATTTTATTTTTGCTGTCTTTGTCAAGCACTTTGTAATGCAGCTTTTGAAAAGTGGTCCATGAAAAAGATTATTATTATTATTGTTATTATTATTATTATTATTATTATTATTACATGCCACAATTGTGTTGTCTGTAGTACTGTAGTATTGTATCTCTTTCTTAAATACCTGAAGCAAAGTCAGTTTTAATGAATGAGAGCCTTATTTTTGTCAATAGTCCTCGCTGCAAAGGTTGATCCTGACAGACTAATCAAAGTGGCTTTAGCTTTGAGTCGGAGGCTTCTGGTGTCCCCGAGGTGAAAGTTTTCGTTTGTGGTGCTTGTGTTGAGTGCCTTGGTTCTGTTGGGAAACCTCTAAACTGTGGGTTTGGTGTTTATCAGAAGGGGAGAGGCAGCGGGGTTTCAAGATATTCTCTTTTCCATTTGCATGACCTTGGTCAAATCTTTTTCATCCAGCTTTCACATTTTTAACACCATGTTATAAGTTTTTGAAGACTTATCGATGAAAATCTACATTTTGGTTTCTTATCAATATTCATGTACCACTGCATACTTTGTTATTCACATTAATTATCTCACAGACAGAAAAAAAAAGTGCATCTTTGATGTTAAGAACAATACAATGATAAAAATGTGTGAATTAATAGTGAAAAAATAATAATTGCACGTAGGCTGAACAAATTTAATACATATTAACTTTCAAATGAGTGTGATATGGAATCTGTAACAAGATGTTTCAACATTTAAGGCCAATATGAATATAACATCAATGGGAAGGGGAATGAAAGTAGCAAGTGATTATTCAGAAATCCATATCTTAAAAAATGAAAATGCATAAGGGTTAAAACTCTTTACTTATGCACATACATACATGATCAAAGATGGTCAATGTGGAAATTAAAATTTGATTTATTTTCCTAAAAGGCAGCTACGGAGCTGAAAGTCAAGCCCACATACACTGTTAGACTGTTTTAGTTTTTAAATTCAGAATTATTGCATGATTAAAAATCATCTTTTTGGGGTTCCTCGTGTAAAGAATGACAAAAAAAATTCAAATCACGTTAGTTTGGAGCATTTGAGCTGGAAAGCCTCAAGTCAGGAGGTCTGAAATCAGAGGAGCTGCTGATGCTGCTAACTACATTAGGGCCAAGATTGTGATTGTCTGCCTGTGAGGAATTTGTCTTTGACTTTATTCATTAAATGTAATTTTCACAAAATAACAGCTATTTGCAAAAGATCATTACTGTTATCCCAGACGATCATTTGGTATTTGATAACAAAATCAGAAAAACTGAACAGGACTGTTCTAAAATCAGTGTGTACAGGGGTTGCCCTCTGACTTAAACGCCTCATTCCTCATCCCAGTAACTGTAACATAAATGTCTGGGTAACCATTATGGTTATTGATGGCTTTGATGGGGGTCATTATACATGCTGTGGGCAGCATATGCTCTTCCACTGCTCTTGAAAGTCCTGTGGGGTTTAAAGAACTCTTGGAAGGACACGTGTCTAGACCTCTTTGTTAGACCAAACCAATTACGTGCTTCTGTTTTCACAACAGTTGCAAGCATGTGTAATCACATGCGTATTTTCAGTTCATAAATCTAAATGCTGCTATGGTCATTTTGATTGTGCCAAATTCATTCAACTGAGATGTGCATGAAAAGGCAACAAAATATCAATAGAATTACCACGCTTAAGTAACAGTGAATAAGAAATGTGTATCACAGACAGCATAATAAAACCATTTTATACTGATCGCATAGAGGTACAGCTTAAGTGTGTATATGCCTCCCGTCATGCATTTCCATCACTCTTCAGGGGGTTGTGAGATCATTGCTTCACTATAATGTCCCTATGAGCATCTAACTGTCACTGTTAAAAGTTACCTATTGCTTTAATCTTAGATATGGTGAATGTTTTATCTGTTACATTGTGTAATACAGCCCTTAGACACAGAAGAAGTAATACAAGTTCATATGCACTTACAAAGTTCATATTTCCAGATTGGTTTTTCCCCTAGCGCCACCATGAGGATCACATTTGCAGCATTTAGTGATATTCTCACAACAACTATTGGATTGATCGTCATAAAATGTTCATGGTCCCCACAGGACAAATTCTAATGACTTGGATGATCATGTAACTTTACCTCAAGCACCATCATCAAGTAAACATTTGTATTTCACCAATACTATATTTATACCTACAAATCCTACCTGCAGAGCTAATGACATTCTCATCAACCATAGCTGTTCGTCATGTTTGGTGGTGAGTACCACATGGTAGCATGCTAACATACTAAACTAAGACAGCGAACATGGTAAACGTCTACTAAACATCAGCATGTCACGATGGTCTGACGTTAGCATTTCACTCATAGTGCTGTACAACTGACTCATCTTCTTCATCTTCTCATCAAGTTTTTGCAGTGATGTAGTTTGCAGAAAACTACTGAAACATTTAAAATACCTCATAAAATGTTGAACAATTATATTTTTAAAAAAATGCTTTATCTGCACCAAAGGTTGATGACATCCCAAAATAAATTGCCACTTGAACCATGGACTAACCTCCACCAAATTGTATTTAAATCTGCCGTTTGTCTTGATTTATTACACTATCAAACACAGGTTACTTGGCAAAGGTAATATGATCATCACTAGACATCAAAAGAGTATTTTATAGAGGATGACAACTGTATTGGTCATAAAAAAAATACCTCCTACGCTCAGATTTTCTTGAAATTTGGACACAACAATAAGTCATGAAGCCTGCCAGTCATTACTGCACAATATGTCTGTGTCTACTTTCACGGTTGCCAATTTGTTCCATTTGGGGGGAAAAGACATAGCAATTTCAAGCTACATTTATCACCAGTGATTTAAAAAAGCCGTGATGTTGTTATGAGTGATCGCTGTTTAAACAGGGATTTGCTGACGCGCCCCAAGCATCTGTTGCACTCATCTTTCGGAGGCATATCTCCAGTTTCGATTGAGACGTCAAAGGTGAGCAGTGCATTGCACACTAATGGATAGAGGTGGAGTGAGGATTTGGATGGGTATTTCAACTTGAAGTCCACTAAGGAAAAGGAAACGGCAAGTGTGGGCCAAAATATTTTGGGATAATGTATTTTACCATTACAGTGGGAACCACATGCAGCTGCTGTTTTAGTATACATTTATTCATAGGCCTCCTCACAGAAACACAGGCTTTATGGAAGAAAACATTTTGAGGGGGATTTAGTTCACTTTTACGTTCAAATTTAGTACAGCAACGTCACTTTCTTTGTTTTTCCTTTTAATTTCAATTGTAATTTTAATACATAAAGTCTAAATGGAAAATGAATATTTTTGATGCACCAAAAATGTGCATGTTCTTTACTTGAGGACACTACAACAATACATATGATACAGGGGCACTAGGAATAATGTTAAATTAAATAAAGTTTGCTGTTATAATATTTGTAGATATTTATTTTAGCATGGTTGCAGCTTTGGCACCTCACATTTTGACATTTGTGGTTCATTTATTTATTCACAAAATCATGTAAATACGTGTAAATACAAAATAAATTCATGTAAGTACTCATGTCTCCCCCCACCTTTAGAAAAAAAGATAAAAACTGTAACAGACTTGTTTTTACTTGTAAAAACACAAAGGTCATGTCAAAACATGCCAAAGGATAGAAATGCAGACTATATCACTCACCCACCATAAATCAAAAACCTTGGACAGGTGATCACAGTCCAGTCCGTCCTCCTTGCTGATTTTTTCAGTCTACTTTTTTGTTTCATACCTCAAACCCTGCACTTCACTTCAAACAGCATCTCAGATGAGTGGGATTAACCGGCTGTTGAAACCCTGACGCAAATAGGCCCTTTGAAGGTCAATAATCATTTGGAAAACTTCTCAAACAATTTAGTTTGAGGTTATTTGTAGCTCTTGACACACAGTGGACTAATGCACACCTGGACATAAAGTCTTAGGCTAGTGTCATCTGCAAACTAGAGCGGTTTCATCCACTATCATCTGTGTCCAGTACATGGAAATGAGGCTACAGCAGGTGTGTCTGCATTTCATCTGGGTTAGTAAAGTTGAAGAAATCCATTCAACTGAACAAATCCGCCAGCAGATTAATGGAACAGAGTTGAGGTGCAGAATAGCCACTGCTACAGCAGTTGTGGGAATGATGTGTCACAGCTTCCCTGTGGGCTGACCATTAGTAACATTTTGGAATTTCGGATTTTTTTACGTGTGTCTTCTTTGTTCATGTGAATTTACAAATCCATACAAGAAAGGCAATACACAATTCTGCCAAAGGTTTCACAGTGTTCCGCGCACCTACAGGTGGCACTAATGTGCTAAGAAATGCTTCAGCAAAGGTGGGGAAAAAGATGACTGCCAGCAAGTAAACATGGATACAAACAATGCCGCTTTTAATTTTTTTTTAATCAATTTTGAAAATGTCTTATGAGGAGGGAAATACAATCAACACTTGTTAGGCCTCAAGCATACACATAATGTGTTATAGTGAAATAAGAATTCATATAAAATATACAAACAACAAATGAAGCGACGTTCTGATCAGTTTGGGTCTATTATGAGATGAGGGAGGCACCTTAGGGACTGAAGCAAAAAGATAATATATCTCCTCTGTGAGGAATGTAAGCTTCCTCTCTATCCAAGAAAAGAGAAGACAATATGTGTATAGGTGTCAAAACTAACACCTACATAGGCCTCCCACTCCCTGGTGCGGGGCCAGTCTTTTAACTCCCCTGGCACCTCTGGCGTCTTACTTCAGATGGTGATGTGGGAAGGTCTGAGAGCCTTGAGGTCTCTCTGTATGAACCATTGCTTCCTTTCAGACAATTTCTCTCTAATTTTGTATCATTTCACTTCATTTCTCCAATACTTTCATAAACGACCAAATACCTGCAAAACTGATGGTATTCCTATTGGCCTCAGTCGTATTTTGTGTTTAATGCTAACTAGAAATGGTAGCATGCTAATATACTAAACTAATATGTTGAAAATGATAAATATTTGCTATTGCTATTCTTAAGTACAGCCTCACGCAGCTGCTAGCATGGTGGTAGACACTGTTAACTAACAGAGACTAAAACACCAGCTTGGCTGTTAGCATTAGCTTTAGATGCATCATATAACAGTGGTGCTCAATAAACAGACAGAAGAATACAGCTTTCATTAGGAGCAATCCCCAGTGGGCTGTGAATATCTGCATATGTCCATCCCTTCATGGGTTTTCAGATATTTCATCACTAGCACAGATACAATGCCAGAAAAGTTTCACAGTACAAAGCTAAGAGAGAATATGAAATTGTGGCTGTACCCAGTGAACCAGACAAATAAAAAATATATATATATATTTTTTTTCTCTTTGACACAACACCATCTCTCACAATGTATTTGAAAGGCAACAAGATTGAAAATGTCAGTAATACAGATGACCCCATGGGCCATTCTCATGGAGGACATTTTGACATAAACACAGGTGCGCCTGATATCGTAAACAGCTGCAGCTTCACTTGGGCGTGCCAGAGTCAGGACCCTGCTTGCACGCTGGCTTGCTGAGACGCCTAAATGGATGGGGGCTTTAATTGAGGTTATTAGTTATACACCTGTGCTTTTCCTGCTACAAGAAGTCGAAATGTCTACAACATTTTAGTGGTTTTCTCTTCAAATCTAGCTTCAGTTGTACCTTTCACATTACGTGCCAACATTTTGTACAGTACATACACATATATATAGTATATTATATCTATATTGTATCTGCTAATATCACTGACGCTGCATGTTGTCTCCAAAAAGTGAAATATTCAGTCCTAAAATGATTTCTTCCTTTATGAGCTGCATTTGCATTTGAGCAACATGGGCTCACAGACTTGTCTGGCAGAGTTTAAGGTTCTTAGAAAACTTGTTTCAGTTTTAGTTAAAGTTCACATCAATTTTCTTGCAGTGTATCTGCATTTAACATCATTAGGCCAGCAAATGTAAGACGGGAGATGCAGCTGGTAACTTCTGATCCAGCTATTGTCACTTAGACAAAGCAGTCTAAGAGGAAACAGCACAAGTGCCTAGACGTGATGGATGTGATAGACTGTGTTATTGAATTTGATGCTGTTTATGTTGGCCATTATTGGTTTATAAACATGCATTTGTTTCCTTAATTGCAATATTGAGATAGTGGGAGTCCAGAGTGATTAATTATTTTCTACAAAAAAAAAAGGACCTACAACACCAGGAAGTCCGCATAGTTTAAATACACTTTGAACCAGAGAGCCACTTTATGCAGCACCGTTGAACAAAAGCTGTGAGGGTCCAAAATATTAAGAAATCCATTAAACTGTACATATTAGTAATCATAACAGCATGTTTTAACAGTCTGCATAATTTCACAGCACGTCAGTGAATTCAGAGTAAGTGGAAAACATTTTTAATTTCAGAACCGTTTATCAGCTTTGACCCAACAACACTGCTTAATACTTGTTATTTTTCCGAAATGCTCAAGATGTTTTAGAACTGAATGAGAGGAGGTTTTGTTTTTATTACATTTTCTGAAGGCATGAGTCATCCATTTGCTCAGAATGAGGCGGCTCTCTTTTTTGTTTTCCAAAACTGCCACTGCTGCATTAGAGTTTCCTGCAAAGCAGCAACACTGAAATATATCTCCAGGAAGCAGTAAGTCCATCTGGAAATGTTTACTAAGAAAATTTAAAAGGTGTATGATCAAAAAAAATGTAATGAAAATAAAAGAATGATAATATAACTACATTAAGGCACTGCACATCTCAGTAACATTCATCATATATTACATAATTTCACTGAATAGTAAATAAAATCAAAACATTATATAACATTGAACGTTTGAATGTAACTTTTCCTTTCTAGTCAGCCTGCCCATAACAAAAATATTACCTGAATATTGTAATAACTGAAGAAAACATGATCAAATTTAAAAAGTTGTGCTTGATTTGTAACACAATTTTGATTTGCTCTTTCCACCTGTGGTGTTAATTCTACGTTGTCACTGACGCTGATAAGCCACAGTAACAAAAGTTGTCACTCATCAGTCTGGTTTGTGAAATACAGCAGATGAAGACAGCGATAAAGAAAACAAGCAGGCCTACAAGTTTAATGGTCTTCTTAAGAGGAACCTCTTCTTAACAAGACAAAAACAAAGTGACATTCCATCCTATTCAGGTAGCAACAGTTGGCAACTCAGCATGTAACATTTACTGTGTCCCATTTTATGTCATCTATTGTCCCTCCTTACCAAACACTGAGAGGCGTATTATTGTGGCTGCACATTCAATACCCAAATGTCATGCTCTCTGTGAAGATGATAACAAAATGATTCATTTTTGTGTGATTGTGGAACAATTTGTTAGTAGTGTTTTGGATGAGAGTGACAGAAGTCAAAGGGCAAAAAAAAAAAAAAGTCCACTTATGCTGAATTCAGGAACAATTTTCTTTTCACAGCTTTGTTTGGTTATGTAAAGTCTCTCTGTTCTCTCTTCACTATATTTTTCATTAGTGTTTGGACGCTCTCAGTGAAATAGCACATTGAGTAATTGGCCTTCTTGGTGTCCTGTTCGTTTGGCTTCCTTGCCCCTTCAGGCATTTTCTTTTTTTTTTTTTTTATCACTTTATTATAAAATAAATGATTACTTTTGGCTAGGTCTAGAATTGTATAAGCTGCTGACCTCCTGTTTGAGCCATGCTTTATTGAGGTCATAACATGTGCCATATAGCATAGATGATTTGGACAGGGTTTGAAGTGTTACTCCTGTTTTGACAAGTCAATTTTTGGCAGTCAGCCCAGAGAATAGACTCCCCCCGCTCTACTGTAGCACTAGCAAAATTGACTTTGTGTGTCCACGAACATAAGGTGAATATTATGACAGTTGGTCTTTCAGCTAACAGCTCTTTCAAAGTAGTTATTAATCATAAAATGCTCCTTTGATAAGTGTGGTAACATTTGCAGTCCAGTAGAGGTGTGATGGTTCCCAAGGAGTGGCAGATTTATCCTCCCCTGCCAGCATAACTGAGGCCCTATTTTCTTGTTCAGTGAAGTGGAAGTGGGTGGTTCAGCACTGTTTGCCAATGTAATACCAAAAAGATCTTACACAAACACAATTAGAGGACTGTTTGGTTCTGTTGTGCATAAAACTGATTGACTATTGAGAAGTAGCATTAGTGAAATGCATTCTGCAATTCTCTGAGCTATTGCTTTTTTTTAGACGAGAAAGAAGAGGTATGCCTACTGCGAAGGTGAAGACTGATCCTCAGAGCTGTGGGTTATTATGCTGAAAAATAATCTTTGAGCCCCCAGAGGTATTGGATTTACAGAGTCAGTTGGGCCAACCAACTCCCACTGAATCATCTCACCCAAAAAAAAACCAAAAACAAACATATAACATAATATTAGAAGAGGATGAATTCGTTCAGTCACGTGTGCACTGCATGAAAAAATAGACACTTTCGTATAGAGACACATAGAAAACACATGGACGTAATCTGGGGCATTTCTAAAGCAACGCTCCCTGACACCCTGCTTCATTCCCAGCACTCTTCACTGCACAATTTGCATTGCGTGAGGCTAGAATCCCTCAACAGTCTGTCTCTTTGATGTCGGTCAGCAGTTGGAAGTAGCCCACTGATAAGTATATTGATTGCTGTGAACCACAAGTATACCTCCTGCTGTTCTGTGTTTCTTTCCCTTTCTTTCTTTTCCAGGCTTAATCTTGATATTGATATGTTAGATAAAACAGTCCGGGCTACAAATAGCAAAGGCATGCTTTTAACATTTGAATGAAAAAAACACTTCTGTTAGTGAATTTTGTTTTCTCGAAGATTTTGAAAGTGCTTTGCTCCTCAAATATAAATGGATGGGAGACTGAATGTGGCTTTCTGTGTGTTTATAATTTGATATAATCAATTTACTGTTGATGTTAGAGTCCTGTTTATTCCGCTCAGGAAGGTTTTTTGTCAGGTTATTTTTCATGTCAAATTCATATTAATAAGTTATTAAGCCTTGTCAGAACGTAAACTTCTCTTCCCTGAACAACCTTGGGCTTCATTAACATTTTGAACCTTGGGTATGTTTTCTTCTCGCTTCATTGACTCTCTCCTTCGGTGCCGGCTCAGACTTTTATTTTTGTCCCCGTTGGGCTACGGAGAGATGGCTATACACTGAGAATTGGACTGAAGTTTACTACATGCTTTTTTTTCCTACAGGTGTAGTGAAAATAGTTCTGCTCAGATGATTACTTATGCAGTGTAATAACCTACACGGGAAGGAAAAAAAAGGAGACATTTTCACACATTATTGACACATCAGTTACACAGTCTGCACACAGATTTAGAAATATACTAGGGGAAACAGTCTAATACTCGGTATGGCCTCCATTTGCTCTCAAAAACCCAAATCCCCAGTTCTTCATGGTTCCACAAGATGCCTCCCACATCCCAAAGGTGATCTATTGGACTCAGATCTGGTGACTGGGGAGGCCACTGAAGAGCTCATTGTCAAGTTAATGAAACTAGTCTGAGAAGGCTTTTGCTTTGTGACATGGTGCATTACCATGCTGGAAGTTGCTGTTAGAAGATGCTAAATGTGGCCATGAAAGGAAACACATAGTCATTAACAATACTCAGATACGCTGGGACATTCAGACAATGATTGATTTGTATTAAAGGAGCTATTTGTACGTTTTTCTGATCACCATGTGTGGGTTCTCGCTGGGAGGAGGTGCTGCTGATTTTCACTTGACAAGGCCACTTGGATTGGAGGCTACAGTGAGTCGCTATCGGAAAGCGATGATACGTAGTAGAGGAAGCTTTCCTGGAAACGGCTCTCCAGGAGTAAAGGAATTAAGCTTGAAGCTGAACTTGCAACCTGAACTTCTAGACTGGTAAGTAAACAGCTATCAATGCTGACGTTGGCTATGTAGCAATACCAAATCTTATAAATAGCTCCTTTAAGGGGCCCAACATTCCCCACACCATTACACCACCACCACAAGGAAGGTTGGGTCCATGGATTCATACGGGTGACACCAAATTCTGATCCTACCATCAACGTGTTGTGTTTTATCATTTCCGGATCTCAGAAGAGTTTCTTCACAGCAGAAGAGTACATAGAAAGACTGCAAAACTGAACACTGTTCAGTTAGGTCACATATCAGTGTGTGGTGATCACTTGGCCGGTGATGCTTGAATGTGTCAGCTCAATTTCGGCTCCCAAATGAAGACTGTGGCCGTGCCATTTTTACCAACAAATTTAGATCTCCTGGTAATGTGAAACTTATCTCAAGTCAAATATTTGCCCAGAGATGCTGTCAAGGAGAGTAAAGAGCCAGGGGATGATGAGAGACAGCTCTCTGCAGGCCACTGTGTTTGCTCGATACTCGTGGGAAGTCCTGATACAGACAAGTCAATAATGGAGGAAGCAAAGCAGATAGCTGCTCTGTGGCTGAGACTGGCCTGGCCGAATGTCTTTTGAGAGGCAGTACTTTAAAATATCTGAGATGTCCGCTTCCGCCCTGTGCAAAATGTTGCAGCAGGACTGCTAAATGAATTGCAATGATTTCTAGGATGAAAATTGAATGAATACACTGGGGCGTGAGGGTTGTACACATTAGGCACATGGCGAGGATCCATTTGTGTGAAAGGTTTGAATAATTCCTGCTAACTGGTGTTAATGTTATTTGACTAGTTTTCTATTTCCTCACAGTCACACATCTGCCACCACAGAAGCTCAGTGTTCGGCTGGTGATCAGAAAAAAAGGATGCACACCTGAGTTCAACCTCCTTTTAGGAGCTGTCAATCAGTCTAATTCATCTAACTTAACCCTTTCTGTGCTGCTTTTTGCAACAATCTCATACAATATTGTTGCTATATTTCTGTAACAAAATTCAGATCCCACAAATTATTCAAACATATTTTTCTGAATTTTTTTTAACGTTTTTTTAACATATAATCTATGTGTTTCTTTTCATTATCAGTTGTTTTTGTCAGGTATTAACGGTATTTACTTTGCTATTATGACCAAACTACTCTGCTTTATAGGTACCTAACATTAAATTGTCAGCCATTATTTAGGCTACAGAAGGTGAATATGAATTGGTGAACCATTGCCATGACTAACTAGCTTAGTGGCTTCATAACATAACCTAGAGATAGACTCTATTTACAAGTTTGAAGATGAGAGTGACAAATACATTAAAAACATAAATGTTTTTGTATAGGTATTTTTGAAGCCCTTAAAAGTTGGTTTCATATAAGGAAGTATGTATTTTTCTATAACATTAGGCCAACACATAAATGACTATCACAAAGTGAGACATCACCTTTGTCCAGCTGAGCCGGCTCCATTATAGTGAGAGGACCAAAAACACAAAACAGAAATCTCTACTATGAAATGACTGCTGGGACTCTGGGGAACAGTGCGTTCAAGATGGACATGCTGTACTGAAAATCACTTCTAGTAAAAAACTGACATAACAGCATTAACAAAAATGATTGCACCTATATGGGTCATTTTTGATGTACTTATGAAATAATGTATTTCCATTGACATATGCATTTAAAAACCTTACAATAATAACATACATAAGTGACCAGTTGATGTTGAGGTCTATAACTATATAGGACATGTCATATCTGTTTTATCATTTTTTCAAATATCACAAAGACAATTCCATCCACCTCTATTGTGCCAACCAGTCCTCCAACCTGAACAAACATATAGGTCGTTTTTTTCAACCCTCTGATGGGACCAATAGTGTCTCCTGAAATAGCGACCCTACGGCAGCAGGCGTACTGGTCCTTGGTTGTCACAGTTACAATAATACACCCACTGACCGAGAGCAGCATACGTGCCTTCGTCGCCATGGTTACTACATGAACCATCATGGCTTGGTTAGGTTTAGGCACCAAAACTACTGGGTTAAGTTTAGAAAAAGTTAAAATAAGCACTTCCTCAACATTAGAGGATCTTTGTTGCAGTACTAACAACATGGTCAACTTTGTTCAACAGTCATGGAAAATAGAAACAACATCAACTGCTACTTTCACATGGGAATCGAACACCACTCTACTGTGTCATATTCCTGTGTTTTGTTGACCTATCCATCCAGCCTGATCTGGAACCTGTCGCTCCCTGACTACTTTTCCCTTTGCTCCTGTCATAATTAGCTACAACAGCTGCTAAATGTTGTAACCACATACGTAACTATGGGTCATAATAAGCTGCTGCACAAACAACCTATGGGCTCATTTTTTTTTACAATAGGACAGCGATACAGAGATGTAATTTGGGTGAACCAATCTTTTAATGGTAAAATATCTTTATTATAGCCACCCAGCTTACAGTTAGTGTCTCCAAATACATTATGCTATGTATTATGTTGTATGAATAATGGCAGTCTCAAAAGGTGTAACAGACAGTGTATTTATTCAGCAGTATGCCATTGTTAAGAGGAACACTGAATGAGATGGGATTAATGCTCTCCTGTCTTGGCTCTGGAGACACAACAGCTCTAAAATGAGCTACAAAGCATTTGATAAATCATTCATGGAGTCAGACCAATGCATTTAGTGGTACAGCACTCAGTCCTGTAAGACCCCCCTGAGGGTGACTTCATTTGTGTAGTTTGCTTTAGCTGAAAAGCTATGATATTCTTCTGAAGGGGCTATTTGGGCAGCTGAAAGGCTAACAGCTGCCCAGAGGTTAGGTTCAGGGATATCACTGTGTTAGTTCAGGGTGTTCCTCCATCATCTTTAAAATAAGACAGAACAAGAGGATGTGTATGGGAGTATCCACCTTAAAAGAGAGGAGGGAAGTGGAGATATTGATTTATGGCCACCTGCAGCTTTCCTCCCTCATTCATCATGCTGTCCCTGCACGCACCGCCGTCACTCCCCTGTTGGGAGCTTCTCCTCCTCGCCGAGCAGCCGGCCACTCATCCTCATGTCTGGGTAACAAGCTGTGCTCTCCGCTCCAGACCCCCAACAGCCCCCTCCAGCCCAACTCCCCCTCCCCGCTTTACTGTCACACTCCTACAGCCAGAGACGCACCATGACAGGATTACTCACAATGCGCAAGGCTCTGAAATATGGCAGAGTCAGATATGTGCGGACGAATACCTCCTGTCATAGCCCATCAAACAGCTTTTTCAAATTCCCAATTCATTACAAGAATGCTCTGTTTGTCAGCTAATTTGTTTTAGTTAGTGTGTGTCTTTGATAGGCATAATGAAATGGTTGGTTTAAAAAAAAACAAAAAAAAACTGTTATTTTACCTGAAAATGTAGCTCCAGGAAGATTACGAATAAGACTCGTATCTAGATCCGACTTTCCTGCACAGATCTCAGTACAAGAGGTAACGAGCCCTTGAAACAAATGTCAGCGCCTTCATTATTCAACAAAACAAAGTGACAATTGCACCTGTGTGATACTGGCTCATCTCATCATGCTGAAGTAGTCTGATGCTAATTAGCACCATTTCTCGCTGTGGGAGGTCTAAATAATTTAATTGCTCAACTTCATCGCCACATTCAAAGCCCTATTTCTCGAAAAGGATTTATAATTCCCTCAAATTTTAATGACCTCCTTCAGAAAGTCATACACTTTTATTGCATTTTTACTGCTGCATTCATTTAAAAAAAACATTTTGTGTTTCATTAATGCATTCAAACACAGAGAGAGCTGTTTATGAATATTCAAATCAGGCTTTGCCCTTTAAAAAAAAAAAAAAAAAAGATGGCGCAGCCTTTAGTGATATGCTGTCAAGCTCTTTTTTTTCCAAGAGTGTTTTAACACTGGGCTACATGCTATTTTTTGACTTCTTTTCATTGTCAAGCTTCTGTTCCGCATCTAGACGAGACAACACGAGGACACGAGGCAGAGTCCCACAGTGTTATTGTTTTCCCTCTCGGGTCACTGATGAAAACGGGAGCGTCGTCTCGGTTTGACTTTGCCATTTGAATAAGATCCTCCTCGTCTTTCACGGCGATGCCAGTGGCCATGGTCATCCGGCCTTCAACCTCACAAAGGTTTCATGAAGCTTTGCCGCCTCCCTCACCTAACATTACCGCTGCCTCTCATCTCCCATGAATATTATCCTGCAGCATAGCAACAGCACATTCTTATTCCATTCCCTTTCCCTTCCTTCAAGGCCCTCACAAAGTCAACCCCAATTTATTCGCAAGGGATGGACTCATCATCGCTCTGGCCTGCCTCTCTCTGAGCCACACTCTGCATAGGGATAACAGAGCCCTGCTGCTCATTCGCATGCAGCTGTTCGTACAGTATTTCATATATCTTGACTCTGAGTCACAATGATCCCTGGTCAGTCGGAGTAAATTAAAAACAGCAGCTGCATTCAGATGAATGGCCAATTAATAATTCAAATGATGCCAAAGTGTCACTGGGGTATCACATCCCGTCTGTATCATCTCTCTTCCTAGTAACCTAATAATCATTTTTCTCACTTCTGTCTATGTAGCAATGCAGATATGTTTGATTGATATTTGCTGATTTTTTTTTTTTTTTATGACTGGGAGTGCCACATATGAAATTTCATGCAGCCTCCATTTCACTGGGCTGGAGGCACTAGTCTCACAGCTATTTTTTTTTAAACTTTGGTAAATAAACCAGAAGTATTTGCATTGCTACATACTGCTTGGAATAAGGTGGGATTTTTTTCTTCCTGGCTGAACTGACCCTTTAAATTGTTTGTTTTGCAGGAAAATCTAAATGTGCCTGAATCAATCAATCGTCCGCCAGCTCTCAATTTGCAATTTGGAGCTGCAGTGGACTTGCGGCACAGAAAATAACAACATGTTGGGGAAAAAAAACTGTTTGTGAATAAAGTCAGGTGATACATGTCTAACAACAATTGTAGCACAGAGAATACCATGGCTTTACTCCTTTTGATTATTCAAGGAGACAACAAAGGAATGTCAAACAACCAGAGGGCTGAGACTCTTCTCATCCTTTGTTTACCTTTTCCCACATCACGTTAAACTAAAAAAAAAAAGAGTTGTTTACACCTGCTTTGTGAGAGGGATGGGAATGATATTCAGTTTCTCCACAGGCTCAACCCCTGTGGTTGGCATAAGAAAAATGTTTTTTTATATTTATCTCCTTATGTTCATCCAAAATGACCTCACGAACACCATCAGAGCCCAGAAATCAACATGTCAAACAAATCTCTTTGGTGGGGGGTGGGATTTATTTTGTTTTTGAAGACAGAATTCTGAATTCTCCTATTTTGTGCCTGCATGGCTCGCACAATGTAAGCATTGTCAGGTTTTTGATATTTCACACAGAATAGCATCAACCTGGGCCAGCAGCTGCTGCTTTTGGATTTGCTGTGTTGGCTGACTGACTCCAGTGCTGGGGGGGGGGGGACGACTCCAGATCTTCCCCTAGATTTTATTGTACCCACATCCTCCCAATTCAGTGAGTTTTATGTCCTTCAAGAACAATTCTAGTCTGACTAATGAAGCCAAGCTGATTCAGAGGCTCGACAAACTGGGCTCAGCATCCTTTTTCTTCCGTCTCCTTCCAGGAACAATGACTGAAGAATATAGTTTGAGATTTTCTTTGTGCGCTGATGTGTGACCAGATGCTGTATTTTGACAGGCTCTTGATGTCAAAATGAATATGTGTTGTATTTTTGAAAATGAAAATGAATCTTCATTACAGAGCAATAAAGTACCAGACTTCCCACTTTGCCCCTGATACATGATCCAGTGGTTTGGAGAATGTAAAATCTGAGCAGCACCCATTGCAGCTAAATGGATCTTGTCCTGACTGGATCCATTTCAAAGCTGCGGTTCATCCTGTCCGTGCCGTGGTTGTCTCCAAGTGATGGAGAGCATGTGTCTGTGGCCACGCGTGCTGTTGAGCTCTCCAGATCACCCGCTGCAGGCGTGACCTTCCCTCTCTTGCTGCTTAACCTAATCAATTATGGTTCAGAACAGAAGCCAAGAGAGAGGGGAGACAGAAAGCCCATGACCTTGTCAGAGCCCTGAGGAGACTGTGAATAATTCCCTCTGAGGCCCATAAAGAAGGTTTCCATGGCAGGAGGTGAGGAGTAAAGGTAGCTTGTTGAGCAGGAGAGAAGGAACCTGAACAATAACACGCGAGGTACAAAGATAAGATCAGCAGTCGCTCGATAAAACCACAAGCCTAAATCAAGTCAGCTATTTGAGTCTTGTACAGACCGACAGTTGCAAACATTTAAATTATCTGAGGTATTCTGCTTTTACTGCAAACCAACTCAACCTGCCTGAGGAAGGTCAGATAACAAGAGAAAACAGACGAAAAAAACTAGAAAAAAAAAACAATGTGAACAATATTTGTGATAATATTCACATGTACACAAAAAGGCTGTTGTGAAATAAAAATGTTCCTCTTGAAATCAAGTAGTGAGAATGTTATGTTTAACTGCAAATTGTACATTTTCTAATAACTTTATAAGCGTTTTTTGTGTTTATTGTTCATTCTGAGATTATTTAAGTGACGTGATGTGACGTGATGTGACGTGACGATCAAATCTGCTGAACCAGAATCTGCTGGATCCCTGCTCTGATTACTAACTAATTAGTCTCATCCATTCAAAAAGTGCAACAATTAAAGTCTTCTCTGATCTGTAGATACTGACTGAGGATACCTCCCAGTCACTGATTCCTGTATGTAATGTATATGTAAAATAAATGCAAGTTAAATTAATAAAAAAAAAAAACATATCAATATAATAAATAAACACCTATTAAGCTTGGGCATCTCTTATAAACACCCTCGAGCAATAGCAGCATCTCCAGCAGGAAACTGTTTTCATTTATTGATACAGCGAAGTGTTGATGCAGGTTAAAGCTCTGCAGCTGAGGGTCTCCTGTTGTCCTCCAGCAGAGGCCTGAATGTCACCCTGGATCTCCACTGGGCTGCATAGCCATGCCTTCGCCCCTCAGACAAGCACGGTAATTAAAGAGCTCACAGTGAGCTGAGCAAGTAGCAACGTTGAAGCTTGTGTGATGTTAGTTTCCTTATCAACAGAGAAAGCTCAGCAGCTCTCTGTCGGAAAAATCTCCAAATGAGCACTGACTTTTCTAAAGCATAGGTGCTTCAGAGGAATAAAGAGGGTGCTGCTCTATATTACAAGCACTGGCTACTTGTGTATGTGTACGTGTTGTGTATGTTAGACCCCTTAGGCCAACAGTAAACCGTGTGTGTGAGGGTTTTTAGGTTGCCAGTAGGCCTACTGACAAACATAATTATTTCTACAGTAGCTCCTGTTGACTTTGACTGTTATGATCTAACTCTGCGCAGTTTGACTTATTATTACTTCACTTTCACTGTGCAGAATGATGCATGTGCAGATTTTTTTTCACCTGGACCTTGATTTTACATGCATCTGCTGAAGGAGGAACGTTTCTCTGTGCTCAGTTTAAAGGCTAATCCCAGATTATTTCGACCTGGTGTAATTCCAGTGAACGTGGCCATTGCGGCTCCGTGGGTTGTGACACCTCCATAGTAGACATTCAGGGAAGTGAGGATTCACATTAAACGGCGTAAATTGGAGCAATCGGCGTGGACCTCATACAGTTTTCCAAATAAACACGAGTCATGTCAAACACAGTCTGACCTACAGGGATATACATCCAGGGCGATCACCCTGCGTAACACTACATGAGATGTCAAATTATATATCTGTTTATATTTTCTTATATTTTTTTCACTGGAGATAATTGCCCAACTTAATTGCAACTTTTTCTCTCAACTATAGTTGTAATTTCAGCTCAGGAATAGGACCAAATGCTTGTGTTTATTGCTGGTGGGACATACAATTTGTAAGTGGTCACATAGCATACGACATGCTGTAATCACTTTTCTTGGTATGAGGAGCTGAGTGTTCCTCTGACCCATCTATTTTGCTTATTCTTTTATGCAGCAGAACTTTCTCCCACTTCATTAGGCCTCATTAGTCCATCACCAGCTTCCTGAGGTACGTTGTCTTTAAGGTCGGCCCTGTTGCCTTTCTGCCTGTTTGATTTCGCGGCTCGTCTGTTTACTCCAGTCTGGATAAATACAATCGACCACCTCATTGATGTGATTCGTGCTCGTAATACTCCACAGCATGATCTGCGGTTGCATTTGGTCTTTTGAGCTTCCTTTGACAACATTGTAACTGCAGTGAGAGTCAGCCGCGCAGGTGTAAACAAACCATTGTGCGTGGATAAATATGCAGGGTGATTAGGTCAGCCACCAATTTGCCCCCCTACAAGTTACGGCTTTCAAAGAGACAAGTGTTTCAGATGATTCATGGGAAAATTATGTTCGTTTAAAAAGCTACTTGAATACAACAGGTTGAAATAAAGTGGAATTATTCTTTAAATGGGACTTGAAGACGCACATGTAGCATGTTGATTTTGTGAATCAAGGCCAATCATGGTCCAGTATGTGCAGTAACTTACACATCTGACACCTCAAGTCCACAGTCATAGATTCTGGATGCTGGAGCGAGAAGGAGTAGCTGTAATTTTAGTTAAACAATTTTTTTGTGGAAAATCCACATAATAATCACACAGTTATTCAAAGCAAATTTTTCTATGTATTTTCAAATGTTGTAAAACATGTGTAGGGGATCTTTAATGTTTTTTATTCATAGAGCAACTCTGGAAATGATCATTCATATACTACTGAAGTGTTTGTTGTGGTGGTAATGTAACTGTTGGCTGGATAACAGGCAGAGGCAACTTTTGTTTTATTTTGGATACAGTAAGACTAAAAATAAGTTATCAGTCTATCTATACATTTTTTCAATATCTTAGTTTTAAACAAACCTTTATTCATTCAGAAAATGTTTTCTGCAAGCAATGCTTATTTCACACTCAACCAGCTCCACACACAGCTACATCTGGAAGTTGCCCAGTACGACCACAGTGTATGCTGAGATTAGCATTCCGGGCACAGGGGAACCATTTTAGAGGACACATCAGTGGTTTGTGTTAAAGTAATTTGTTTGGGAATATCAACCGGCAACCTTTAAAGTCATTCTGTTAAGCCTACATCACCCAGGTTTAATATAATCATCTGTAATGACTGCAGAGCTCTCTTTCACAAGATTTCTGCATCCTTTTTATGTGGCAGTTTTAAAAGCATGGGTAGAATTATATGAGTTTATGTTTTACACCGCAGTTATTCATTTGAAATTGTTTTGCTGAAGGGTCGGGTGGTAATGCAACTTAGAGCTATTTCAACAGCTTGTCTCTGCATGAATTCTTGTCTTTAGAGCAGCTTATTACCTTTCGCTGCTGTATTATAGCCTGGGGAGGGCAGAGTGTTGAGTTTGCATTACTATAAGAGACGTTTCTAGGAGGTTTTCAGGTCCCCTACAGTCTAGTGGGTATTTTAAATCACCAAAGTGTCTTTTGAATAGACAAATGCAATAGCATATCATACAGCGTGACACTGAATATAAAATATGTTTTCATATGGGCACCCTGGTAGCTCACCTGCTGGAGCGTGTACCATGCATCAAGGCTTACTCCGTCCTCGCAGTGGTCTGGGTTCAAGTCTAACATGTGCCCTCTGTTGCATGTCATCCTTCTCTTTCCCTTCCCTTCCTGTCTCCCTATAACATCATTATCAAGTAAAGCAGAAAAACAAAAAAACAGAATTAAAAGATTATGTTTTCCTAAACACACAAATGTACTGTCACAAGATTGCTGTCTTCTTATTGTTCAGATTTTCTCTGCTGCATTTTCACTTTGATAGTTTGCAGTTCAGTGAACCACAGACAAAATGTGACCTCGGTCCCAGGTCAGGTCTAAACTTAGGAGACTGAGGTGATGACGTATGCATGCTCCACCACCCACCTGAAGGGCTGCAAACCACTGAGAGAATTTTATGAGTGAAGGTTTCAATGGAAGGCTGAAGCCTCCCATCGTCTAAGTGCTGGTTTTGGAGGCTTTTCCTTGCTGCTAAAAATAAAGAAACAGAGGGAAACCCTGTTTGTATGCTATTTATCCAACTGAAGCAGCAGGACAACTTGCTGTTTTTTGTATGTTAACTGCTGATAGCATTTATGCCTGACTATTTGAAGTACTGAAATATTGCTAACAGCTTTTTCCAGTAAAGACGTCTGCCATCACAACACTGATTATAACTTCTGCACAAGTCCTAGTGCTTTCGTTTCTATACAGCAAAACATCAAATTTCTGAGAAGATCTGAGCTTTGCTGCTTCGTCCAGCGAGAGATCCCATAGACTGTGCAAAAGAAAAGCATGTTTAAAGAGCAACCAACATATGAATAGTCTGTCATCGGGAAGACAATGCACATATGGTGGAACGATTGTGCCGTCTGCTCGACTCTGCAGTTGGTTCACCTGCAGTTTGTCTGGCCTCCACGCTGATTCCGGCAGAAGCCGACGGTAGCTTGTTTGTTTCTAAAGCATCAATCATAGTCACCTCCTAATGACTTATTCATTAACTTCTCCAAAACACACATCTTGATGATGAGACTGGAAGGAGCATGTTTCAAGACCCACAGTTGCCGAGTCTGCAGTCAGCATTCTGTGGAATTAAAGCCACTATTAATCAATTTTAGCCGAGCTGGAACAGATCCCAGGCGCATGATACTAAGAGCAAAAGACTGACAAATGTGCTCTGTGTGTGTGTGTGTGTGTGTGTGTGTGTGTGTGTGTGTGTGTGTGAAACAGAGGGGGTGGAGGGAAGGCAAATTCAAATACTAATGATGTCTTGTAGACCACAAATAAACCATGATAACAGCAGCTGAATCGATAGATACTGTAGAGTCTGTGAATTTGGCTCAGTGTTTGCCTGAATTCTTCCCTGATGTTTGCATCCCTTCGTATCTCAAATAATTGTTTTCATATTGGTGAGCTTATTCCACTGTTACATCCACTGGAAATCGCTCTAGAAATCGCTTGCCCAAAATGTTAGCTAAATGTGAAGTGACTGGCACCACAGGAAGCGTCATGCCTTGCAATTTATGTTTTCCCAGCTCTGGAACAGGGATATTACTGTGATCAAGGATGGATTCAAAGTGTAGCTCCAGGATACAGAAAGCCTTTCCTGAGCTTCCTGCAGGGAGAGGACGACAACATGTGTCCAGCTGTCAGTAGCAGCTGCTGGCCTCTGAAGTGACACTCCGGGTGGGTGCAGCCTATAGTGGGTGGTTGTGACCACAGCTCCTGAGGTGGCCCCATCAATTGAGTTATGACACTGCTGTAACCCTGTTAAATATCAATGTGTCCATGGGTTTGTGCCACTGTGTAGCTATTGTTGACCCTACATAATAGAAACATTATGGCTGCAGTATCTCTGTCTTTTGAAGGAACCCATGTCTTTTAGTGTCAAACTACATGAGGCTCCAGCAGAAGTGAATGAATACATTTGGATGAGGCAAAAACACTTCTTTTTTTTTAGATGAGGACAAGTGATTTCAAAGTAGCAATTCATTGAACTTGTGTGTTTTTCTTCTCCCCAGGGAGAAATTGGTCAGTTTTCACATTGTTGGCCAAGTGGAATGGTTTTTTATCTGTCGGGGCAACATTTTCATTGTTCATGCTCTCAGCACAGAACCAATTCTACATTGCCTTCAGCTCTGAAAAACAGAGCTCGGGCAACTTGACTGATATACTCCACTCTGGGAAACACAGTACCTATCACGCAACTTTGACAACGGCTGTCACATATTCTTTGGTGTATGCTTGGTTTATCATCTGTGTTTTGAAATGGAGTGGCACAGGTAGAGTGAGCAGTGCCTTTCTCATTAAAGAGGCTCTTGGCTGTGCTGCGACACATGGATAATCCAACAAGGAATCAATCATTACATAGTTATTGAGGTAATAGGTGAGCAAATATGTTTCCTGGTGGCTGTCCTTATTATTCTGGGGCTAGTGGGCCCCCAGGAGACAATAGAGCCAGATGGAATTGAGGTGTTGTCACTACTGAGTGAACAGGTAATGAATTACTCCAGAACAAATGGGCCACCACATGGGAGATGAGGAATCCTCCCACAAAGAGCAGAGACAGAAGGTGAGTGGCGGCATCCACCAACACTCTTTTCCCTCATTCCTGGATATGTGCTATTTTTTTCCTAAATTGACAAAGACTCTGTGAATGGCAGGGGGTGTGAATGGCTGGGAGAATGAATGAATAAGGCAAAACCCCTCTCAGATGGAAACAGACACAGAACAAATATCTTCCAACCTACTTCGGCATTATAAACTCAATTTCAGACCCAACCGCAGGGATTGTGACACGGCATTTTCAGAATTGCATGAAATTACACGATACATGATACATGATACATGATACTGAACCTTTCCAATTATAGAGTCCAGCCTCTCCCTCCCTCTTCTTTCTTCTGGTTCTTGAAACCAGCTGATTTGTTATGACATTAGAGTAATGGTATTTCTCTGGTGACAGTCATTGCTGAGGGATATGATTACACTCTGGTAATTATGATTGTTATTTCCAATCACAGCTGAATGGAGTCGGAGTGTGTTATTTCAGCAGCGCAGACAGCACCACAGTGACTATCTGCACTAGATGATTCTGATGGGGGCGATTTGAGATACAAGCGTTCTGCTGGCACAAGCACTGACAAATGCATTCTGTATTTCTGCAGGGAGACAGCAGACAATCTCACATTCTCTGCAGGTGGATCCACTGGACGCTGAGGCAGCTGGATGACTTGGACAACACTTCACGGAGGAGAGAGAGCCCAGAGCACAGAGAGTGGAGTGGGACCACATATGCGTGATCTACCTGACATGTTACCATCTATAAGACACATGAAAAATATTCTAAAATATTTCCGTTCATTTTGAAATATTTTATTTAAAAATTGCAATAAATGGGATAGATTTGCTCTCCGCTAAATTAGAAGCAGTCGACAAACAGTGACACATAATGCAATGATCTTACACCGACCTAATTGGGGTGTTGAATTATTAATATTGAATCTGCAATAACTGATTTTTGGCCACTTGGGGCAGTGTTAACAAGTTGCACACACAAAGTTGACATATCACCTTTGACAACATGTTAGCATTAACTTTAGCATTCATTTGGAGTCAACCTGATGGATGCAAGTCCAGTATTCTCTCTCTTTTAGCTCTGTTTTTGGTTTTCACTAACTCTTTAGTAGCTAAGTGCTCCACTTTACCCTTTAGACAAGTTGAATGAAGTGAATTCATATAATCAAGTTAATTTACTAAAACCATAATTACGGTGTTTACAAAGTTAACCACAGCATATTTATACTAATGTTGGAGAAAAGTTGGCTTTGACACATCGGCTACTGGTTGTATTTTACAAAGTTTAATCTTTTCAAGCTTGAGGTGCTAAAGGGTCTCTGGTGAAAACATAGCATCCTTTAGTCTCCAACTCCCAGACAAGTTTGATCTGTAATAAATTCAAACTGTCCTGTGATTTCTGTTCTGTCTTTTTTTTTTTTTTTTTTACTTACTTTAAATAGTCTTTAAATCTTCCATCCCTCAGTGTGACTTTATGCAGCCACTTGCATGCATAAGCTCTCCGCCCAGCAGATGTTGGTGCTACCAGTAATGAAAAGAATCAGTCTACCAGCTAAATTATAATTTACCACCTCTCTCTAGCCAGCATCTGCTGAGCAATAAATATAAATTGCTTAAATTTTCTAAGCATGTTAATGTAACTCACCATCTGTACTAGTTGGCCTATATGCCGCCTTGACACTTATATAGCAGCAGACTGTGAACCGGCAGATACAAGACTTACACTCACCAAATAAAACCCACACACAAGTACAGAATGAACATGTAAAAATAATAAAACCTTTTTTATTCTGGCATTATTTTCAAACTTAGAAATAATATTATCACCATTTTTATTCAGCCGAAATATCATATGTGAACATACATTTTATTAGCTTGCACAAAAGATAGGCTCCATGCTATCCTCCATGTTTGAATCAGAAGTTGGTGCAGCAGTCTGAGCAGTAGTGAAGTGGGAAGCAGTGTAGCACAACACAGCTCTCAGAGTGTGTAATGAAGATAAATTAAGACGTTTTGTTGGTGGATAGTGCTGTGTTCGCTCAAAAGCTGAGGATTGCCTTCTCCTTAGCCTTTACTTGGGAAATTAGGGTTCAGTCAGCTGCAACATCACACACCACCTTGCAAAGCGCAGATGTCAGATATTTGTGTCTTCAGAAGTGTGAAGGGTTTCATTCCCACATTGACAGACATGAGTGGAGGAAGATTATGTGGGGAACAGGTTCCGCCTAGTGTTGTGACTGATCAGTGATGTGCCGTTGATTCCTATGAGACACATTTACAGTAACTCCAGGCACCGGCTGCTGTCACCACATTTACCTGCATCTTAATTGTAAAGGGGAACAATTTCAACCCTTTACAGCACCATTCAGGAATCTGCTCGAAAATAGTTCAGTATTCAAGTACAAGTTTGGTCTTTTTCTAGCATGCCCACGTGGGTGGGGGACAGGGAGGAAAGTTGTCTCTGATAGTTTTCCTACGTTCTCCCAGCTTCTCACAGATTTTACCCACCAACACAATATAAAGTATATAAAGTTTGTCTCAAGAGAGTCCTGCATCCTTACAGACAACTTATGTCACCAGTTACCATTTGTTGTCAGGCCCTAATTTCTAATCCTTTTGTTGCTGCAAAGCACCACCTCTCTAATAATATGCAACTGCTGTCTTCTTACCACCAACAACATGTCATTTTCTCTGTTGGGTGTGACAGGTTTATTCAGCACCAGTGGAAGACTTACAACTGAGAAATTTGAGGCTTTCCTATATTCTATCCTCCTTCGCTGTAATTATGTTTCATATGAAAATTATATGTTTGCAGTTTGTTAAAAGTGCAAGTGTCCATTAACATTCAAGAGAAGAGAGAAAAGACAAAGACAAAGAAAAACAAGGGACTTAATTTATAAAATTAGCATGGGAGCTTCATAAAGGTCAGCGTGTATCTGCAACTCACTGTAGCCTAAAATGAGTTGCAGCGACGTCTACAGGTCATTCAGATTTGGTTCCTCATGATGGCTGCATTACCTTTGTGCTCATTATTTCGTGCGCTCAGGTTGTAGTGTCAGTACACTCCGAACTAAACCAAAGCTTGTCTGTTCTCACAGGCAATATGGCAGGTTTGCATCTGACAACAGCTGCTGCATTGGACTTGGAATCCTGCAGTGTGCACAGGGCTGCCATCTTGATAACATTGTCTGGTTAACAAATTCATGTGATTAGCTGTGCTTGAACATGTGGCTTTAGTGGGTGTGGTTCCGGTTTAGCTTTAGTTAAATTTTTTGTCACATAATTAATAATTCACATTAATGTACAGCTCCCAAAATTATTCTTATATCTTCAAAAGATACAGTATTTGAGACAGAACAGGCCCCTTTCTTGATCGAGGTTGATTACTAGCATTTCGACTGCTTATGATTTTTGCTCTGTGACATTTATTTGTAATACTTGCCCAAGTATGAAGGGACTTATGTGCAGAATGGATGCCACTGCATTAGAGATAATGGTAGAGTATATATTTACTGTATTGAAACACTGAACAGTTTACTGCCCAGTAGTTTTACAGTACAAGACAAATTGTATATGCCATATCCTTTGGATCTGAAACATTATTCAGTGTTTGGTGGTGCAGCCTAAAAGTATTAAGCTTAAGGTAAAAAAAACAAAAAACAAAAAAAAAAAAAACAAGAAATAATATGCTCATCCTTGGAAATATATTTCATAGTGTGTACTATGAGCAAAGTTCTCCAGTGCTAACAAGCACAACTGTAAGGGGGATCTTTAAAATACTGCTCCTCAAAAGATGCCATCTAAGGGCTGATAAGAGCTACAAGCACTGGAATCGATCACTTGTGCAATAGGAAGAGCACTCAGTCATGGGTACTGTTTAATTAATGATGGGGATAGAGATAGGCTGTTAGCTCCATATTGTCAGTCAGACACTCACAGCAGAGGGTGGCAATATGAGCTATGCAACTGATACATGCAACAGAAGGAACTAATCTATACTCTCCAGTCTAGTACCATTAATGCTGTGTTAAGAGAGCAGTGGCGGTGCTGCATGACACACTGACATTTTATAATTTCGACTGAATGCAGAGGACCAGTTGTAATGAATGGATACAATAAACACAAAACATATGTACAGACAGTAAGGTGAGTTTTAGTGCAGAACATAAAAGAAAACATCTCACCCTTTCAGCCTGATATAGGCTTACTCTCAATAATTTACAACTATTCACTTAGTTATTTATTTTCTCTTTTCTTTTTTTTCTTTTTTTTGTATGTGCTTCATCTTTATATTTACCTTTTTATGACATTACTCATTGTTCTTCTGTCACTGGAGAGACCTGCTTTAAAATAAACTAATAATTCGCTATGTAGGCTACAAATGGAAAACAAAACAAAACAAACAAACAAAAAAACAAACAACAACAAAACAAACAACCAAAAAAAACATCAAACTGTCTCAAACTTCAAACAAAGCCTTTCCACCAAAGGTCCCTCTCAATCTTATTCTGAAGCTCATGGAGGTAGTAAAGTGGCATATTGATTAGTGAAGCCTGTATGGATCTACAACCAAGTGCAAATATCAATGGACACTTATCCTGTCAAAAAGTCCTCTGGCAAAGCAGTAAACTCTGACCTGTCCCCCTTAATACTAATAAAAGTCAGTTTGTGGTAAACACCAAAATTAGAATTTGACAGGAGAAGACATGAGGATGATTGGAGAAATGTCACACTGTCACAAGCTTGGGACTAACTGACTAGTTTTGACAAATGTTTCACCAATAAGTATTTAATGCAAAAAAAAAAAAAAAAGTGTTCAGTACCCTCCAGTGGTCACGGTGCATAATTACACTTGAGTCTTTTTGGAAAGTTTTATTTTGAAAGAGTTTTCTACTGAGGGTTGAAAAAGCAAAAGTCCCCACTCAGACTTTATTAGTAGCCTCGTTAGCATGGACATATCAAACTAATTCTCAGTAATCAAGCTAGTGTCAATGCAGACATGATTTCATACTAAAATTTTCAGAGAGTACTTTCAAAATAAACAGATTGAAACAATTGGATGAACTAATAGAAAGATGATGGCAAGATGGTGACCACATGTCCACATTCTTCAGTGGGACTAACACATGTATTAGAACTATTAATCTTATGTAAAGGCGGTCCTAGTGGTAATGTAAATAGTATTGCATCACTGTTAATATTGTAGGCTACACTATTGTGACTGACACTTATTACAAGTTTTGATTTAAGTAAGGTCAGCCCACAGATGTAGCCTGATGTTGCCTGTGTGACTGGGTGGTACAACATATGCTCTATGCAACCTGCACGTAAGAATCAGTCCGGCACTGCTCCAAGCCTGCTGTACTAATCAGAGTAAACCAAATCATTAAATTAACAAAAGATGCCTATCTAGAACATTGAAGAATGAAACCACTATTCAAAACAAACTTAATTGCTATCTGGCCCTAAATGAATAATTAGCAGAGTATCTCCTTCTTGTCAGAGATACAAAGCGCAGACAGACTCTGCGACCACAGTCCAGAGCCACAGACAAACGGTGACACAATAAATCCTGGCCAGCATCGTAGGAAAGAGCCTGTCACTGCACGACAGGTAAAGGTAGAGGCAGAGATGCACTTCTCTTGAAATCTGATGAATATAATATCATCAGAGTGCGATACTTAAGAAATTTGATTTGTTAATCCTAAACTTCACAGAGCCAGATGGCAGTGAAAAGCAACAGATTCTATTAGGAGAGGGATATGCAGCACACTAAGCTGCACGACATGTGACTGCATGTCTCAGACTGAAGGACACATAATTAAAACATCACTGAATGTGACAAATGATTATCCTGACATAACCTAATTTACATATGAAACACACACACACACACACACACACACACACACACACACACACACACACACACACAGTTTGTTCACTTTGACATTTTCTTTTTCTTTTTATCAATTTATTTATTTAATTCACTTAATGAATTCTATATTTTTTATGTATTGTTTTTAATTATTGAATTGTGCTATCCTTTGGCAATTTTGTACACCTGACATTCATGACAATAAAGCATAATTAATTGAAATTGAATTCTGGATTTGCCACAGGCACACTGTAACAGTTCCGGTTAGCGCCTTCAAAATAAAGAATATTTACGGCACAGGTCGTTGCGCACTGTGGCCACTGGGGGGCACCACCGACACGTCGGGAGCTGGGGGTTGCGAATTTCAGACTCGCATCCGTGAAGACGGTAAAAGTTTTATCTGTATTTATCTCACTTTTACCTTTTGTGTAATGAATTTAACCCAGAAGAAAACTTTAATTTTATTTTTTTATATTGCTAGCTAAACTTCGCTTGACACGCTAAGTCAGTGTTAGCTTAACTGGTACTAACGGTGACATTTAAACGGCTAGCTAAATTAGTTAGTTAGCTAAATAACTTTGTTCAATAAGTAAAAATGAAAAGCTGATAAAAACAGGAAGGAATCTGCAGAGGACGCTCTTACTCGTATTGTCACTTTGGGATGTAATTTTAGCTAAATGTGCACTCTGCTCTGCTAGCCTATGTGTTAAAATTGAAGTAGCTCAAGTCAGAAAATTATTCATGCTACTTTCATACACGACACAGGCATCCATTGTTTTTACACCTTACATCAAACCAACTTTACCATTTTCCAATTTCAGAAAGGAAACGCAAATGGACAAACAAACCCGACAGGAATAACCATACAGCAGTGTCAAGAAGTGATGTGATGCCACTCCTCACAGCTAACTGGGGGCCACCTTTTTTTCCTCAGCTCCAGTGAGCTGGGATGCTGCGCTGCGGAGAGAGCCTCAAGCCGGCTGCAGCGGTGGAGGCTGACTGAGAGGAGACCAAACCAAACCTCCGTCCACCTCGACGCACAGCACCGGCAGAAAGCTCCCTGAAGTGGAAGACGAGGTTTTGCGGTCGAGGGTGAAAGAGGCTGAGAAAAAGAAACAGATCTATGTATTTCAGTTTTTTCCACTTGAGGATGTACTGTTTACGCTGGCTTACCAGATAGAGCGGCAGAGACGAGGATCCGGACTTCACTGGATATTCTGTACACCGCTGCCATTCCGCCGTTTGGGTCGGGAGGGAGAGAAGCTACGGCGGTCGCCACAGCCGGAATCACCTGAGAGAGAAAAGAAAAAGTGAGACGAGGGGCGACTTTTTTTTTTGTATTTCAGGTGAGTAAACTATATTACTTTGGTGTTTTCATTTGTTTTTGTTCGCCTTCTAAGGTAGCTACAGCTGTGTGAGTGATCGCAGGTTGTGGATAGAGGGACAAGTTGTGATGACCACGCTGCTGATAATAATCTTGATAAAATCACCTAAAAGGAGCAGAATAGTTTCAGATGGTGTCATTTAACTAGATAACAGTGTCGACTTTGACCGACAACCCACTCCTCTTATATCTCTTATATATATATATATATATCTTTCTCCCCTTGTTCTTTTAATAACTTCTACCTTTTCTTTAGGGTGAATGGAGTCAAAATTAAAGCATGTGGGTGATGGACCTGCTGAATGGGTCTAGATGCCCAAACAAACTACAAAGTCTCAAAATGAATCAGTTCTTCCATTTATTATGTGTTGAGTAAGTTGGAATGATATGTCCAGGTTTGTGCACAAATTAAAGGTGTCTATGAGGAACCCTCAACAGTGCTGACAAGGGAGGCACTTAAAAATGTTTTTACACTGAAGTGGCTTTGAGGTCTAGCTGCTTTTAATAGGAGCTGAAAGGGACCCATGAAAAATATTTAGTGAAATATAGAGCTCTTCTTTAAGGGCAGATGCAGGTCCTTTGTGTGCATGGGATTGCATCTTTAGGTTTCAGAGCAGGAGGCTTCTTACATGCCACTTACTGCACAAGTAGACCCACAGGAATGATCTAATCAGAGATATGCAAATTTCCCAAACTCTAATTTTGTGGTTTTGCTGCGGTTGAATGTTTAGTATAATGCTATCATCTGACTGTGCTGGTGACAGTTGGTTTGTGCATTGTGGCTTAGGGGCTCGCAGATTCTTGTTTGATCTGGCTTTTTCAGTCCTGGGTTTGGAGGATGCAAAGAGAGCACCGGGTATTATTAAGCCATTACACATTATTTGTATTGTTTTTCCTGAAGTTTGTGGGGCTTTCTTTGTGATGACAGCAATTAGCAAAGTGATGGCAGACAGAATAAAGTCTGCCAGAGGAAAATTCAACCTTTAAATGTTTGTCTGTTGTCAGTGAATCCCTCTGCTGCTGTGGCTTTTCTTCATTTATAATGCAGGTCCATTCAAAGACACCAAAAACAGCATCATACTACTTTAAGGCAGGTTTCTAATTTGAAGTAAATAAGTATGTCACTATAATATTCAAGACTCCTGAAGATTTCACCCATGTACCTTTGGACCAGTTTTGCTTTCTAAAAATAAAGAAACTAGTCTACTGGTCTGTGTGCTTCACTCACTCCACAATTTTACATAAATTATGTTTAAATATAGTTTTACTCCAAAAATTTAACCAAAGAAAGAAAACATTGTGGGGATAATTTTGTGTATGGAAGAAATAGGTTTTTGACATTTCTTATATCGTGAGGCTCACAATTTTTTTGTGATGCATGCAGCAGGTCCAGGGCTCCAGGTCGAGTTACTGTGTGGTGTGTATGTTTTTGTGTGTTTGTATGTATGTGTAAGTGAGAGTGGGATATAAACAGAGCAAAGCAGCCTACTCAGTCTTTTTTACTTCCAGTACAATTTCATTCACATTCTTTGAAGGAGTGTGAGTTGAGCACATCTATCTTCAACTGTCATGTCACATATACTTTACTGTAGTTGTACAATATATCGTTTTCAACATGGGCACAATCAATATTCAATTTTACTACGATGTAAAATTCTACCTGATTCAGCAAAATCATCTGGCGTTTTTTTCTTACTCAAACTGCTCTCTGAACTTTATTCAGTTCAGTTTGGTAAATCATTTCACGGGGACGGAGGGCAACGTATTTAACTTTAATTAATGAATTGGAGCCTGTTTTACTCGAGGGTGTTTTGCATTTGTTGCCATTCAAAAAATACTAAATGTGGGTTCAAATTTACAGTGACACTATATCTTTGAATCTTACCTGCACTGTACTGAACTGTAAATCAGAGTAAAAATCATGTAACCTATATCATGGTCTAATGCTACTATGGTTTCCTGTTAGTGTTATACAGCATCCATTAAGACTTAATGATGGAAGCCTAACATGAAGGCATGCTCGTGATTTGAAACGGGTTATAATTTGCCATAATGTTAATCTAGATATATATTTCATGAGACTTAATGTGCTTAAACGATTGTCATATTAGCTCACTCCACCGCTTAGTTTAATTTCCTGAGATCATCTGAAAATGGTTTATCTCACCAAGAGATGTATATTTAAAGTCGCCAGACGCAGTTCCAATCAAAAGGAGCTTCACCTGCATATCAGGGGAATAGATGGAGGGAATGAACAGCTGTGCCTGTTTCACTTGGCACGAATTAGAGGTTATCCTTGTCCTTATCGGATGTAAATCAGTTATTTGCTTGCAATACAGGCTTTAAATGTTTGTAAATCCACTTGGGGGCAGGTGTGAGATGAAATGCAAATTAGTAGATTGGCTAACCTTGATGGAAATGGAATATGTCTTGAAGTTACAGCTGTCCCATCCTCTTAACTGAAATGATTATTGACATGGGCCAAGAGATATCATTTAGACTGCAGCTAATTGAAAATGACAACAACCCTTGGGAAACTGGAAAAATTGTATACCAGCAATGACAAGAGAGAGGCTAGGGATAGAAGCTGTCGCACCAAGACAATGGCACCCAAGGGAGTTTTATCTTCACTGACAAATCTGAGACTAATAAAGTGCAAATGGAAAAAAAATGTCTTGTAGATCACACTTTGTACTCTGCATGTCCATGAAGAGGGTTGCTGTTTTTATAAGATACAAAAGTCATATGATATCACACTGTGCAGGCTTCAGTATTTAGAGCATTGTGTAGCTATTCCTATAGAGTAACAAAGGTGAAGTTAGGAAGTGCTGGGGAATTGCAGGGCATCCTGAAATCTGTAAACATGCTTTTCAGTGTCCAGAGAATGCAAGAGTGTAATTTTGTTTCCAAAACACAACAGTGACTAAGAAAATAAGTCCTTGGCATCTTTCACGGCTAAGATTTGAGATGACGTGAATTTGTTAGATTAAAGAAGCTCTTTTTAAGAAATGTTGGTAATCTTGACAGAGGCAAACCCTTGCTTGGCTGCATTCATATCTAGCACTTTGTTTGTGAGGGAAGCCCACTGGTCTTGCAGAGCCTGGAAGACAAACGTCCCTCAGGACCCATCTGACAACTTAATTTATATAATTGCTTTGAAGCATCTGTGTAAGAAAGACTGACTTTCAGCACCCTCCTCCACCTGTCATGGTAATGAATGACTTGGATTTGATGTCCAATGAGTCAAACAGACAATCTTAACTCACTCTGATGTTGTCATAGTAAAGCATGTGTCAACTACAAAATAAGAACTGTTAATTTGATTACAGTGTGGCATCCCTCTTATGGAAAACAGTTTCGGCCTCATATCATCATCTCAGTTCTCTGATCTGGCTTTTTTGATGAAGGTAGCTGATTGTACAATAAATCTCTGTATCAAGAAAAATGTGCACAGTATGGTAAGCAGTCATGCAATTAACGCGAGTGAAATGACAGCATCAATGATTTTTGGAACCTGCTGTTCCTTAGTTAGCAGCTGATCTAAATGACTTAAATAACTTGTTGTGGTTAGCTAATACGTCCCACAGCCTCAGGTTGGTTAATTATGCAGTCCCTTTATCTGTTTGTCTTTGTGCTGTCCTCATTGTGTTAACTTTGTGCAAGTCATCTGCAGATGCCCACAGGCTTCCTCTGTGCCACTGTTTAAATGGGTGTTTGTGAAAATGTTAAAGGTTATTAATTGTATATATGCGCCTTTAAATAGTTATTGGAAATGAGAGTATTGTTAGAAAAAAACCAAAACACACCCTATTTCAGGCACAGATCACAACAAAATTAGCTGAAGGCCATTTAGCTAAGCATCATTAAAATAGTAGCTCCTTGTATTTTATTGAAGCAACAAAGCAAACTGTTACACTGTAATATTAAAGCTAAACAGCAGCACACCTTACTCAGAGGACTTCTACTTTGGTCACATTACTCACATGTTGAAATAGGTAGTAGTAAGCTTGATTTGTCTTTGGAAATAGTTTGTCAGTGAAGTGAACATCAAGTATTTGTGGAGATGGTATGGAGAAAGTAGTGGTGATGGTGGGGAATAGCCTGAGGATGGAGTGTTTTTCAGTAGGCAGCCCCTGATTTTATGTGACAGTAAAGGGCCTTATCTACCAGGGCCATGATGAAGCACAACGCTCTTTGATTTTTTATCTTCCAAACGTCTAACAATCTCATGCTCTAGACAGATTAGTGAGATGAAGGTGTAAAAACAGGCTATGTGGTTTCAGGGGAGTCAAATACTGCCGAATACAGGGTCTAAGGCTATATCTGCATCATGCTGATAGTACAAAATGAAAGATTAGCTTAAATTATTTACGTACTTTTGACCTTCAGGTTCAAAAAGTCAAAAAATATGATTCATCTTCTGGCATGATTTGATCATTTTTGCGTTAGTAAACAATACCATGCGTGGCAGACAAATAAATGGGATGAAAAGGGGGCAGGGAAGGTTTGTGCATAAACTTTACTTGAACCAGTAGGAGCAGTCTGTTCTTGTACCCCAATCTATGACCAGTAGATCTATTCAAAAATCTGTTTATTTTCTTTTTTGGGGGGCAACAGCATAAGAGAGCATCTCACTCGCAGTCTCTTTAGTACTCTACACTTATTTCTGTTTCTCATTACCTTAGACAGCGCATTGATCCCCCTAAAGAATTAGTTAGGGGCAATTTTTTACCCTGTTTAAAATTCATTGGAGCCCAAACCTTTCTTTACAATTCTTCGTCTATTCTGTGCTATCTTAATAAGTCAAGCCTCCTAAGACATAGAGAGTAACTCTGGGCAAGCATCAGCATTGTCGAGAGAAATCAAAGACACCCCAAGAGATCAATGAATTTTCATGTAACATTTGTTTTTATACCTAATTATGTAGAATTACCTTGTTACATTTTGATCTTTAACCCTAATGAAAATGTCTTTAGGCCCTGTTGGTTAACAGTCCTCTTTGCTAGCTCATTAATGTGAAATTGCTTCTCAGCTTCTTGTAAAAGTATGTCCTAAAACAAATAACACGCGGCAACCGACCAGATTATTTTTTAAATAATTAATTGGATGTTAAATCTCGTGTTGTTGCATCATTTATACCTTTTATTGGAATCTTTATTATCAACTGCCGTAACCCTTATTTCTTTGTGTTTTATGTTACTTTGAGCTGAGCTTTCAGAATTAAACATTTGTGTGAATCTATGAAAATAACCCCTGAGGTCAAAATGCTGTTCAGTAGATTGCATATCTTTTTTAGTGAAGACCTTCTTATTGTCCACTCACTCATTCTGAAGCCACACAGTGATGTTGCTTGCTACCCAGTGGGCATTTTTTTTAACATGAGGCAACAATGCTGTACATTAACAGAGGAGGAGTGTTTTCGAGTCACCTTTCTTACAGTACAAAGTCATGAATCCTGCAGGCTCATGATGACTTGCTGCGTTCCACTCTCATGCCTCCTTTCTCCCAAGAGATGAAATGTGTATGGAGGTATCTGTCAGAATACAACTAACAAGGCTGCTATGGTTAGCTGTAGCTCCCTGTTCATTCTCGTGACAAACACTATGCTTATTCTACCCAAGTGAGGTAGATGTAATATAATTTCCTTAATATCGTTCGGTATGCTCTGACATAACAGTACTCATTTGAATGAATAATGATTGATGTTTAGTGATTTCATGTTTTCTACCAGTGACTTTCTGATGAAAATCTTGATCTGATACATTAACTAGACACACAGTGAATGAGCAGCTTGAATGGGAACTGCTAATATTAAGCAGAAAACTGTACATCAGTATACAGTGTATGCTTTAATAAATGTGGGACTTACCGGGAAAATGTCCTCTAGATATTAGGATGGTGTGAAGCTCCATTAGGCATAGGGACAAGACAGAAAAACTGATGCATTTTAAAGGAAAGCTTCACTATGAAGATTCTATACAGAGCAACTATTGTTTGGTGAATGCTGATGTTTGGTTTTACATGGTCTCTCGATATCAACTGTCAGCTTGCTGTGGGTAGCATCATGGGTGCAGTGATTTAGCAAGTGGTCCTAAAGAAAAAGAATAATGAAAATATGACGTATGAGATAAAGACATTGGTATGTGCAGTGTTGGTGTTTTCACGCCTTCGCATCGGAGGCATTATGTTTTTCGGGTTATCCATCCGTCTGTCCCATTCTCGTGAACACAATAGATCAAGAATGCCTTGAAGGAATTTCTTTAAATTTGGCACAAACATTCACTTTGACTCAAAGATGAACTGATTAGATTTTGCTGGTCAAAGGTCACTGAGACCACAAAAAACATATTTTTGGCCATAACTTCACATGCTAATCAATGGCAACTGGGCTTGTTGTACAACTGTGAGGCGGTAATTCTAGTCCTGATTTAAATTCTGTATTCTGTATTTGTCTGCCATAATAAATTCAATACATGTAGTAATTAATTCACATGGTTGATATTTTAATTCACATGTCAGAGTTCAGCCCTCTTGTAATGTCTCTCAGAATGATTAGCTCTTAATAAAATGATAAGATAAGCAGCCTAGGAGCAACGGGTGAGAGGCTACTGAATCGTGTCATTTTCCAGCCGTCCAGTAGATCATTAGATGTAATGTTTAACATAATGGCAGATGAATAGGAGGTTTGACAGCATGGGATGACAGAACAATGCAGTACAATACAAGGCAGCATTTGGCACATGTTTTGAAAAGGCTCAAAACATTCACTTAACAATATAGCTGTAAAATGATTTGGCTGAATTCTCCTCTGAGCCTTTAATAAGCAGCTACTTCAAACATCTGCTGCAAAACAGTAAGGTGGTGTGGAACAGACACATGTATCTACTCCAGCTAGTTAGTTTAATTAGTTGTCTTTCAAAGGGAGAACACAGAATGGTCTCAAATTGTTCAAGGGACCATTCCCCTTTTTGCATGTTTTACTTTATTTTGTTAATGTGATATTTCAGTTTTTCTTTTTTCAGGATTCCTACAGGTCCTTGAAATCCTTTAGAGTTTGTGAATTCAAGACCTTGAAAGTTGTTTGAAAATATCCATGGGTAATTGAAAGTGCTTGAATTGATATATTTTGTGCAAAAATAGAAATTGAAGTTCATTTGATATAAATATAGTTTTTTACTTAACTTTAGTAAATGGGCTATGTGCCGCTGTCTGCATGTGTGTCTCCCACCGTCTCAGCTCTTCAACTTGTAAATAAGTCTCTGTCTTTATTGCTCAACGTAGACAGTATATTGTTTGCTGAGCTGTGTTAGAGAGACCACATAGTCTACCATCACTGCAACACAAGCACAGTTTAGAAGTGCTGACAACATTCAAGCTTCTCTTTCTTTTTAATTGTTGCCTGTAAAGCCTGCTAGTTCTTGTTATAAAAAGTTTTAGTGTTTTAACAGCAGTTGGGTCATTGAATTTGAGGGAGTTGGGCCTGGAAAGTCCTTGAACCTTGCTTTTTAAAAAAAATTACAAACATCTCTAAAATTCTATTTTCACTGTGTCATTAGAGGATAGTGTAAACTGATGAGGGGAAAAATGAATTGAAACAATTTCAGCATGAGGCAGCATGCAGCGTGACAAAATGTGAAAAAAGTGAAGGGGTCTGAATACTTTCTGAATGCACTTTAAATGCAATGATCCTTATGACTTGATGTGGCGTACTATGGCTTACCATCTACCTAAAATCTAAATGCACATTTAGACGCATTTTGTTGCCTTTTGTTATTGGTATTGCTGTGATGTTTCAGATTACAAAATTAACTGATGATTGATTATATTATGGATATTTGTGTTAGTTACAACAGTAAAACAGCAGGTTTGATCATAAATCACATTATGTTCTGCACTTTTAGACTCATTTTAGAGAAAATGTGATGATTTAACTGTTCAGCAGAAGGAAAATTTAAAACTAGTTTGTTATCGCTATATGTACTTAGGTAGTGTGAAATTCACGCTATTCATTTGAGCAGGTAACATGAAAATAAAGGCACAGTGTAAGTTTTCTATGTTACAGTTTCAACTGAAGATTTCCCCAGAGTGTCAGACCATCAGGCCAATGTTTCTCTCTACTGTGTTTGCATAAACGTTATGTTTAAGCCTTTTTGTGTTGGTATGTTCCAATGACTGTATAAAAAAGATGGATGACATCACAGCTCCTCAAAAAATAAGCTAAAACATCTTACCAAAACACTAAGCCAAATGAGGGCTGGGCAATATGGCCTATAAATGATACCGCAATATCTTTTGGTTATGTCAGGATACACAATAAATATTTCCATATTTTGAAATCTCCTCCAGAGCATTTCGTAAATGTGCAATTTAACCCTTTGTTGCATAAAATGGCACCATTATGGTGTTTTTAGTCCCTGCAATGCTTGTCTGCCTTAAAACATTCTTGTTTACTGTTGATTCATTTGTGGTTTCTATTGGAACAATTTCAAATTTGCAAAAACGGTGAAATCAAACCAAGTTTGACCCCTAACAAAAGACACAAATCCATAAGACATTAAACCTTAAGGCCTGAAACATGGTGCCTGTGTGGTGTGTGCAGAACGTTTTCGTTTTCGTCTCATGCCCATGTTGTCAGGTCAGTTCCCATGAAAAAAAGACAGGAAAAACATCTGTTGATAGTAAAATTGACATCATGCCAGCAACATTACATAAAATTGACACCTTTCACGATAGTTGCAGTGCCTTGACTGAATCTGAATATGACACGTATAACCATTGTAGCAGCTGCATGCGGAGAAAGTAGAGGCCACATGAGGCCACTATATGGTCATAGCACAAACCCAATTTAGGCCAAAATCATATGATGTCAATAATTTAACAGGTGAAGGGCAGAGGTGTTCTTTCTCTCTCTTTCTCTCTCTCTCCCTCTCTCTGTTTCTGTTACTCTCACTGTGTGTGTATGTGTGTGTGTGTGTGTGTGTGTGTGCGTCTTTGTCTTGCACTGAATGAGGGTAAACAAAAGGCTAGGAAAACTCTGTACAAAGACATAGCTGGAAGTAGCAGTGATGCAGCAGACACACAGTTGGTGTGAAAACACCCTCGCGTGCGAGATGCAGCAATTCAGCACCACATTTCATGCTGGTATCTTAAAACAATTATGTGACAATTTATATTGGATATTCAATATATCACCCACCCTCAAGTCAATTTCTTATGAGCTGTTGTGCTGTCAAAACCTCCAGAAGACAAGTTAAATTCCGTAATCCACGTTGATTATGTTGCCTTTTCATCTAATGTTATCAGCCTAATGCTTTGCTCTAATGCATTTTTAATGAGTGAAAACCTTTTTTTTGATTCTTAGAGTTTAGGATTAAGATTTCCATTTGCATTAATCACATATTTATTGGTATGCCACGATCAAATTTACCACAACTATTATCTGTAATTTTTTCATCACAATTAATGACCATGGATTAAAGAAATTATGAAATTATAAAACGCAAATCCCCAATTTGGTTGCTAATATTAACCAGCAAGTAGAATTGCTGTATTCTCCATAGAAGAGATGAAGGCACTTGATCACCTACGGAGCCAGACAGTGGTGATCGCATTTAAATACATTGCAAATTAATTAGAACTATACATCATTTGCCACAAATGTGCCATGGAACTACACAGCATCGCACTGGGAATGAGCATGTGTCACAGAAGAACATAGCTGCATTTCAGGGGCTGGTTTGCTGCTTTTCAGTTTTGACTCTTCAAAACTGACCACACCGTAAAAATAACACTGTCACAACACTAGCAATTTAAGAGCAACTGCTGGCTTTTCCAAAAGCACCTTTACGACCAGCTTTAATTCTATGGGCTATATTATAGTTACCATAGCAACTTGTGCCCCTTGATTTGAGCAGGGGAAATCAGGTCACATTATTGCCATGTTAGATGCGACCTTTACTTCACCACAGATCTAATAGCTGGTTTTCACCACTCTCTCAGTGTGCCTCTCTGCTTCTTGCCTTAATTGTCTGCATTCAGTCGGATATCAACATAATTCAAAACATGAATTTTAATCAGGATTAAAAGCATCTTTTGCTTTGCGAATTTGCAGGGATTGTACCTTCAAAGCAAGACTTTTTAAAAGAGACTCTTAAAAACCCATCTGTACTTTTCCTTTTTCTCTTTGCTTTCAGTATGTCATCAGGTGGTATCTCACTTTGTATCACTGCTGTTTCATTATGTAATGGATATTGTAAAGGACTGATAAATTAGTGTATATAACATCACTATACACTAATAATACAGAGGTAAACATGTCCTATTCAGAAGATTTTGTAACATACAGGAGAGAAATCCTCTGAGAAGGATTTTGAAATTTATGAGGCATAAGTGAGTGGCTGACAGCGCTGCTATGTGATCAATTCTGATTTAAGCTGTTATCCTAGCTTGCAGTTAAGAGAAAAACAACCTCGGGTACAAAGGCACTTATAGCCTTAATTTTTTCTTTTAATTTGAGTTTTGCATCTCAGCCAGCTGATTTTCTATTAAATTATACATTTCTTTGTTTTGTATATCCATTCAGATACATCCATTAAGAGCTTCAGCCTTGACACTGCATATACTACTTTTTAGAATAGAACACCATCAGTATCTTAACTCAGAACTGAGTGATTCAGATTAATTCAAGGAGTCATTTTTTTAGTTAACTGTGTAACATCATGCATAAGTGGGTGTTTTAACTGTGCTGACCTGAGTTGTAGAGATCCAACAATGAGCCTTGAGACAGTCCCTTCATGTGTCAGATCACATACTCATTAAATCTCAGTTTTCAACAGAGCTCATTAAAAGAATAATTGTGCGACACACAGGACCTGTGTTCTGCTGTTTTCTGTGAATAGGAATAAATTGAAGTGCAAAGCTTCAAGTCTGCAGTAGCCTTGGCTGGTGAACACTAAGATTCTGTAAAACTATGTACAGTGTGCACACATGTAAAATAGTTGCTTGAAATAGTCGGTATGTAAATGTGATCACACAGTGATAGAGAGAAGTTGTCTTTGTCCAAAAAGCAGAGTTTAGTCACCACAGAGGGATATTTCTGGGTTATTTAGTCTGTACCAGCCACTGCTTGTAGAAAAGCAATCTTTTGTCATTTTTTAAGGTCAGAGTGAATTGATTGATTCATATATATATCTTCTCCAAGGAAAAAAATTGTGTAAGATCTTAAAATAACTGCATAGATGCTTTTAGGGATTTTGCCATTTGGCACACTCAGATGTCACACTTTAAATGTGTTACATTTTCAGTGAGAGAAAGGATTTTAATTTCAACAATTTGGTGCCTGCAAAATGTAATTCAACTCATGCTACATTGCATAAGTAGCCCCATGAACCATTTTAGATCCAGTAAATTCACCACATTGCGTGACTGTCTCCCTCCTCTGATAAGACACAGGGAATAAAGCAGAATCTTTATTAGAAGGTTCATTCAGCTTTGTGGAGGATTAGGACCCCAGTACACTGAGCTTATAGTCGGCCATCAGGTGTTCCTGGGCCATCAGTGATGATCTGTGGCTGACCATGGCCCATTTTTTTATTAAGTTGTGTCTTTGAGGTGACACACTATTACCAACTGGCACATTGAAATGAAATGAATAAGTGATTACATACATTAATAATTGAACTTGAAATTTAACATGACATGTTTTAGTTCAATATGTTTTTTCAGTCCTCTGCTGTGTGAGCTGTTTCACTCCAGACAAGTGTGCTGCCCTTTGTCTATACATAACAGCTCAAAACAGCTGAGCTATCGCATTTAGATATTCAGAATTCTTTGTTTCTTTTTTTTTTCTTTTCTTTACTTTCCTTATGAGAAGGGTCAGCTGTCTCATTATCTTATTCTCAACTAGATGGATGCAAGAGGTGGAGATCCTCGGGTGAGATGGTGTGTATTGAATTTAGCAAGAGTTGGTGTGATGTCAGTGCATTTCTTCTTTTATAGCAGAAGAATTTCTCCAAGAAATAACTCCCCAGAATGAGGTGTAGCACTTGGTGCTGAGAACAACAAATAGCATAGCCATGTAACCATGCAGGTGCAGGAAGTGTTAATGTAGTAGTTTCTATTAACATCATACTAAGAACTCAGTGGGTCGGTCAGGAACTCCATCCTTTGCGCGCTAGTTTCTCCATACCTGCCAACAAACAAGTGTTTGTTTTTTTTCTTCTGTTATCTTGTAGCACTTCACCAAATACAAAATCACCAAATACATGAATTAAACACAAAGACTGTGCTGTGATTTTGGCTATATTTACTTAGAAAATGGTCAGTGAGAAAGTTAGAAGAGACAGAATATCTTTCCTATTTTGTCTAGACAGTGGACAGCCTCTTACTGGATCCACAATAGTTGGTACTAATAGCCTTTGTTTATCTGAACTCCAGAATGTAACAGACTTTTATTTCAGGCAGGTCTTTATTTCTTATTCCCTCAGTTTTATATCTGTAATTGATCATACCACTATTTTAGTTTGAAGCCTTGTTTTCAGTCTCATGTTTGCTCTGTTGAAGTTACTGAATCACGTGTTAATATAAACTCAACATTTCCTGTAACCATTTCAAATTAAAAGCTCTCTAGCATTTAAGTGGGAAGAAACCCTTTATTTCTTAGAAGGGCTTTTATTGCTGTGCTGCAGGAAGCGTATCGTCTCATTCCTGGTTTGCTGGCGTTTCTGTCGTTTACATGCTATTCAGGTTTCTTAAGCTTACCATTTACCGATGACTCCTCTCTCTCCCTCCCTTTCTCCTGCTCTCTTTGCTCTGCCCCCTTTAGTAATTATGATACATATAAAGAAAGTTGATTATTTGCCATTATGGAGGCAAGGCTTGGTGTATTGGAAGTGCTCCTCTGCTTCCGTGCAGTTCCTAAGCAGCTGGGAAACCAGAGCAGCTCGGGAGACTGCCTGTAACAAGAAGTATAGCCCTAAGCCCCTGGTTGGCCTCCCCATACAGTCCAGCCATGTACCAGCTTTATACCCAGTCTTGTTTGAGAAAAAGTCTCTAAATTTTGGCAACACTGCAGGCCGCAAACACCCTGCTAATAGAACCTGTTTGCACCGGAAACTCGAACCCAAGCGCCAGGACATTTGGCTGACCAGTGGTTGAAATGAGATCAGTCAGTCAGCTAGTTAGTCAGTCAGTCAGTCAGTCAGCCAGTCAGGAACATTCTAGATTAAGGGGCTGGCCCTGCTGTAGCAGTCCAACGAAAAATGATGAACTGTAAGTAGCAAATTGTATTTCTTGGGGAACTTCTGTGACAGATGTCTATACTGTTTGTTTTATTACATGTGTTGAATTTGTGATGCAGTATGGATGGATGTAAGTGACCTTTGGGCATGCTGTTTAAAATGCTGGGAATTGGCATGATCCTTCGAGCCTTTACTCATATTTATTATATGTATTTATTACATTTAGTTGGACACCACTTGCATCAGTGACTGTGAGTGCTTGGCTTGTTTATGTATTTAATTATTTAACTGAATATTGTCAATCAGATCAACAATGACCATCAAATTATTTACATTTTGTAGATAGAATGATTTTTTGTTTACCTGCTTCATAGTAAGCCAAAAAAAGAATAGCTCAGCACTATCTCCAGTTAGCCAACTTGACTCTTTTCTCAGCTTACAACAGAGTTTTATTAGAATATGCTACTATTGGAGTTAACGTACAAAGACAAACAGAAGACGAGCCCTCTGTTTATCCCCCTGAAACTAGTGTCACATGTTCAAGGATCCCTGGGGAAATATGCCCCACTCAGAAGTGGGAGACTGTGCTCATAAACGACAAACAATAGAAGAGTGAGTAGTGCTTCCTCTCAGGGGAACATCTTTGATTTAACTCAAGTGTGTGAGCATGCACAGAGAGAGTATAGGTTTTTAGAAAATAGAAAGTAAATGGAAAGCCTCAGCATGCAGCTTTCAATTAGACTATGAACCCCACTGCCATCAAAAGTAATGCAAGTTCTTTTATAAGAAACTTGCATATTCTGAACAAATTGTTAACACATTTCTGACTGGGCTCTTTGATTAATAGTTAAAAAAGGGCTGATGTCCAGTTTGTAACAGAAGTTCATCTAGTTAGCTGAAATAAAAAGTGATGAAAAATATACATACATATGAATAAATTATCAAAGAGCAATAGCAAGTAACATGACTGAGAATTACTAAAATTCCTAAAATTTGAACTTAAAAAGTAAAATGCATCCCAACAAATCACCATCTGCTCTTTTGATCCACTGAGCCATAGCTGGCTGGCCTCTTGATTAGTGCACTGAAGGTATTCCAGTACACTTGCCACTCTACATGTACAATCAGCTTTTTCAGTGTCACAGACAGGAATCCAGTAAAATAATCTGTCACCCACAAGAAATGACATGTCAGAAGAAATAAGGTCACTTCAGATGGGCTCAATGCTTATCGCTTTCTCACTGTTAGGACTGTCTGTCTAAGCCTTTTACCAGTTCAACATCTGACACCTTTTTCTCTTGACCGCATTTGTTCACCTGGCTCAGAAGTGCCAGCTTTTCTCCACCTTCCATGAGAAGTTAAATACTTGATAGTGGAAAGACTGATCAATTGATAGAATAAATGATCAGTTACAATTATTTGTATATGGCAACGCCATTTTTGTGACCTGCTTTCGAGCAGTACTACTACTGCCTTAAGAGATAGAGCAGGTGTTTGCATCCGGGTTTACAGCTGCATTTATCCTCTCATGTCCACCTTCTACCTCATCAAATCATGTCAGTAATGACATGGCCTTGTCTCTGGGGCCACTCTTGCTGGGTGTCTTAACATTTTGAAGAATTTTTTGTAGTTAAATATTTAGAAAGTTCAGATGTCTTCAGTTTGTTTAATGTCACGCAGTGTCTGAATTTATTGAAATACTGATCCAGACATTTTTTTTTTAAGTGTAGCTAATTAACTTTAATTGTGTAAGTTGGCCAAAGGACAAAATGAAAACACAGCTGATGTGTGGTGTACTCTTTGAAACCTGCCATCTATACTGTTGAGTAAAGATGGTTTCAAGTCAGTCAGTCAATATTACATTAAAATTAAATGGTAGATATATTAGCAAATTACCTGTGCTTTACAGTACATCATACACAAAAGTAGTTTTTCATTAGGTGTTTTCTGTGAATGTTGATCGAATTTTAAACCAGAAAAGATTTCAGCGTCTTTCAATGAGAAATCTCTACGATAACAAAACAAGGCTTGCCCTTAGTGGGAATGTTGTTATCTGGTGCTTGCTTTTTTAGAGGAGATAACTGAGGAAAATACACAACATTTCCCTGCCACAACAAAATAGAGTGGGTTGTTTGTACCAGTATGGCTCAGCTCCAAAGAAACTTTTCATCTTAGGCTTATTGATTGGGCTCAGGAATTTTAATAAATGCACTTTGAATAGAAATAAAGACAAGATCCATTTACTTGATTATTTAAATATCAAATTTGATTAAAAAAAACTGTCATTAAACGGAATGTGTTGAAATCACAATTGTCTAACTTAATATTGTATTTTGCTTTATAGTTGTTACCGTGACTTGGTATTACTTAGTGTTATCATTTTCTCTGGAAAGTTAGCACTGTCTGCTTTGGCGCTTTAGCTCATAGTAAAACTACCACAGCAATTATTACTAAAGCTAGTCTTGACCTCACATGCACTATGAAGGGCAGACTTTCACTGTGTAGGTACAGTGTACACCCAAACTGTTTACTCATGCTTACTTGTGCACAGACGCCAGTAAGTTTAAGTTTTAGTGTGAATAGCTCAGTGCAGTTTGGAACCACACATTTTCTGGGACTATTGATTTGACAATCTAGGCTGAAATGCTCATAAACTTCCAGTGTATTTATATAGGAAGAAGAAAAACATGGTCACCTGCTGACTTTTCTTTAAATTTTGAAGACATCATTTCGATTTATGAACAATGCTGAAATAGCTAGATACATCATTTTTATGTCACTTTGCAACCTTTAACATGCTTCTTGATGGTGTATGCTCCCTTGGCAGCCATCTCTACCTCAGGTTAGAGTAATTCCCTAGGTGGCCTCTGCCTTGGATCCAACATTAAAAATGACCTGACATCCTGGTTATTTCAAGAAAATAACACAGTACATGGTTTGGAAACGAGGGGTGGTTGTTAAATGCTGATAAGGTGCCTCATTAAGAATGAATCCCTTGTTTATTTGTTTTATTTATTTATTTTTTAATGTTTGGCCAGTTATTTATAATTTAATGATCTTAGAGGAGTAGATGTCAGAGATGACTGTGAATATACTGACATTATGACAAGACAGGTGACATTTAAAAGTGACATTTTAAAATCTGCCTAACTCAATAGGGATGTAGCTTGAATGTACTGTTGTTGTATACATCGACTTGGCTTTTTGGTTTGCATTATGATGATGTCTTGAAATGCATCATCATTATGGTATCATAATATGCCACTACATGAACTGTGCACAGTCTCAAATATATTATTCAGCATTTACTTTTGCATATTTATTTCGTTGTGATATGGATTTGTCCATGTCTTCATAAATACACAAAATAACAGTTTGCCCTTCCCATGATCCCCAACAACAGCTGCAGAGATGATAAACACTTTTGTGGCTTCCTCCTCCCTCAGTCCAGGAAATGACTGTCATTTAACCAGCCTCAGTGTGCATCCGTGCATTGATTCTTGAAACAATGATGGACTTTAGCGACAGACAATGCATTTTGAAATGGTATAGGTTTATGGAATATGTGTCATTTTTACTGTAATCACAATTTAAACATTCAGTAATCGTCACACTGCAAGTACGTTCTAGCAAATTTCCAGATTCTTAGAAAATGTCTTTCAGTCACTTAATAGGAGAGTAATATTAAAGGAAAAAATCTCTGTATGCTAACAGTCCCTCTTAACCTATTTTCTATCTCATCTCAGCTTGCCCTTATTTCCTCCACATAACTTCATGTATGTATGTCACTTCAAACCATACCATCTCGCTCATTGGGCTTTGAAGTGTCAGTGTCTTCTCTAAGGACACATGAGCATTTCAGGCACATACTTCATGCTTACTTCTTCATCACGACAACCATCACTGGCTGCACATGTAATTTTACCACTGTGAAAGGTGCTAGCTTCATTCAGGTGTGCTCTGTGTCATAGTGAAGACTATAATTGCCTGTGCTTCTCTTCCCTTTGGTAATTGTCTTTTGATTGAGGTCATCAGGACAATTAAAACCATTGAGGGGTGAAAAGAGGCAGCAAGAGACTTGAAACAGCTATGCTAGGTGGTAGAAAGGATGAACAAAACGTACAGAAGAGATAATTATGTGTGGGGAGACGCACTGAAGTGAGGGTAGGACATTATAGAAATACTTTATCTACACAGCTTTATCACGGTGAAATAATGATATATCTTTTTTTCAAAAATCTATTGATGGTAACAGGAGGGTGTCATCGGTTATCATAAGTGCTTAATTCTCTGTTTTTAAGAAATTGTGTGTTATGTTATTAATGCACTTTGACCTCAGATTAAATGGTACAGTGGCATTGTACTTCACATTAACGTAAACAACGACAACAAAACTGGAGATGTGATTTTGCTTATTTGTTGTGGGGCCCCTTAGGCAAATCATTGTAATTTTGTGAAATGCTGGTTCTTAAGGATTCGACACATCACTCAGCCAAGTTTTGTCAAAATCGGGTCAGTAGTTTCTGGGATGTCGCTTGTGACGGTGGAGATAGAGGCGGATAAACTCTTCAAATAATGAATAGGAAACTGTTTTTGAGCATTCACACATCGTTTGCCTCGGCTGTAACAGCCAGTTGAATGTCAGGTATGAGGCCGTGGTTTGAAAATATACACTCATCCCCAGGAATTCCTCCTGTATGGTGTGACAATAACATTTCATTTTTGCTTTTTAATCTGCACTAGCCATTCTCTGTGAATGTGTAGCTGCGGAGCGTGGGTGGAACAAAGTTGTTTCCTCTGTTTCTGTGTGGGAGATGGTGGTAGATCTGCAATAATACACACTAAATAGTCTGAGGTCTTGTGTGTAACATTTTGCAGGGCTGAAGTTTTGTCGTTTTCCTGTTGTGATCACTTCTTGCAAGTCTTCCAAAAAACAACTTTAATTGTCTTTGTTATAGACAGTAGCAGCAATCATTCATCTTGCACTTTCATTTGAATTTTAGAGGTTTTGGGGGACACAAACTTCTAAACATCTTTTCCAGCTGAATGGACGGTTAAGCATCAAAAGTAGCATTGAGCAGATAAATGACTGCACCAATTGATAGCAGCTCACTGAGGCTTTAGGACATGGCACTGATGCTTATTACACTGCACATTTCCTAAAGACCAAATAATTAACTAAGTGTTTACTCCAATTAGAATTTCATTATCCATTTGGATAACCATCACTGACCCTATTTTAATAGACATCATCCCTGGAGTTGGATTGAATGTAGTTAGAAAGGCTGCAGTCTATCTTCACACTCAATGGAGAATTGTTATGAATAACTAAAAGGCTTCAAATGGGAGGATGTCAACTCTCTTGGCAATGCTGATAGTCACTATTGTCCCATACATTTCTCATTCGTCTGAAAACCTCATCAAAGACACACACTGATGGTGTTGCTCTTGTTAGACTTTAAGGATGCTGTCATATCCTTCTCCATCAGTGTCAAACTAAATAGTAATTGAGACTGAATAGGGTATAAATGAAAAACAGCTATTTATTGCATCTCATAAAGAATGCTTGTATATAGATGTTAACTAAAACCATTGTAAGAGGGAAGCTCGACTCTAAACAGAACTTACATTATGCTACTTAGATTACTTTCAACAACAAATTCAGTATCTACAAACACAGTGCCTCCCTAAGATGTAAATCGGAGCATCAAGACTTGAATCATGATGTCATCAGGTGACCTTTCTAGAGCTGATCCTGCGAGACTGAATTAATGAATGATGCTGTGGGCTCAGAGGATTGTGGTTTTAAATATTGCATTCAAATGAGTTTTGTTTGAATGTAGGGCTTTCAGCTGTGATTCAGAAAATGTTCTCATGTCCCAGTAAAAACACCATGGGTGCTGTTATATTGTCCCAGGAGTTGTGTCATTATTCACTGTCTCTGTAGCAGCGCCAGGATTTGTCTATAGATGACATCACCACTACAGTCTGACTCTGCTGTTCAGTTAAGGAGAGACTATTCATATTTAGATGAATAAAGTGAGGAGTGCAGTATTACAAACGTAACATGTTTGGAAGATATATGTCCCTGTCTGTGGTCGATGAATGAAATTGAAATGATTGCTGCCTCAGCAACAGTCTGTTACAATCCAAGCACACATTTAGTCTTCCATGTTTATTAAACATTTGTTGTTTGTTTGTTGGTGAACGTCCTATGCCAACATAGCTTGCCAGGTATTTTTAGCTAGTAGTGCATGTGTGTCCTCTCAGTTATTTCCTAGACTATATCAGAGTCATTTCATCTTCCAGTTACCACTATTGACAGCTTGCTTTGACATTTTCAAGCTTTCACCATTTTCAAACTTTTCAGTAACTATGTTAAACAGCATTTGGCATAAACTGATCTCATAAAGTATTGTCTTTGCTCAGTTACCTCATTGGAAAATAGACCACTAACCAGTTTGAATATGAATGTATTTTTAATTTTAAGTGTATTTTTTCATTATTTTGTCTAAAATATTATTAAAATCAGTTGGTCATTAAAGCTTAATGCTTAAACGTGCTCATACACATGCTGGATGGATTCCATATGCTTTGAAAACTACTTCCAGAAGTCAGAGGTCAAATACTGAACAGACACCATACCTTTATATGTAATATAAAGGTTTCATCCAGCAAAGTGTTTAACAAACAGTACACTATGACAATAAATGCTGGTTGTCTATCCACAGGTTCTTCCAAATATTTCCCACTCTGGCAATAAATTTTCTTTTAGATCAGTAAGCCATGGCAAGGTTTATAGTAAATTGGTTAATTACAACCCTAACAAACCTAAGGGTACAGATAATTTAGACCTCAGCACTGATCTAATTGCAGCACCTCAAGCTTACATTTTTAGCTTATCGCTTGGTAACTAAAAATGTAAAATTCCAGTCATCAACATTTTGCTGCACTTTTTATTGACCTACCCAAAGCATTTGATTCAGTCGATCATGATATTCTACTGGATAAACTCGACTAATTTGGTGTCCGTTAAATGGTTCCATGACTGTCTCTCAGATAGAACTAAGACAGTGGTCTCTAACAGTGGCAAGTCAAGTCCCATTAGTGTTAGCACAGGTGTTCCACAAGGGTCAATTCTTGGTCCTCTCTTAGTCACCATTTGCATTGATTGATTGATTGATTGATTGACTTCATTGTCCACCTCAGTGGAAATTTGATAAAATAATAACAAGACATGTAACAAGTGTTCCTTGATGCAGTCATTTTATGTTCAATGCCTGTATGGCATAGGGAATAAAAAGACATACATAAGCGATATCATCTCTGCCACCCCAATTGTAATGTACACTTTTAAGAAAACAAAGCTATTTTATATGCCACTTAACTTTTCTCATAATCTGACCACAGCAAATTTATAGTTTACTTTTGACACATTTCAGAACTCCCTCGCTTGTTTTAAATTCTGCTAAAACTAAATGTATGCTATTCTCTAGGTCACCAAAGATTATCCAGCCTACTGCCCATATCCAAGCCTTCATGGTCATGAAATTGAAACAGTTGAATATTATAAATACTTAGGACTCTAGGAGGATAGCAGATTCACTTTTAAGACCCATGTGGAAAACCCATCGAGCACACTGAAGGTAAATATTGGGTTTTTGTACAGAAACAAGCCATGTTTCTCGTCATTTGAAAGACCGTTGTACAGTCTACAATTCTATTTGCACTTGATTATGTTGACACTGTTTATGTACATGCATCTCCCACAGCCCTGAAGCCTCTTGTGTATGTTACAGTGTTTCATTAAAGGTGATACTTTTCTCACTCACCATTGTATTTAATACGGAAACGTGGGATGGTCCTTCTTAACAAACCAAATGGAACAGCGTTGTATGTTGTTTATTTATAAGGCTATTAATTTATAAGGCAAAAACTGCCTACTTACCTGTGCTCTCTGGTTACATTAAAAACAGTACTTAAAATGTCAGGTCACGGAACATTTTAACTTTAACCTCTTGTTCTCACTAACTTGGAAAAACTGGTTTCAAATACTGTTGCTGCATACAAATGGAATGAGCTTAAAAAAAAAAAAAAAAAGTATTCTGTGTATGTCTGTGTGTCTATGTATAAACTGTACTGTATATGTTTTTATTTAATAATAAATGTAATAATATTGCACTTCTATAAAGAAAGGTCATATTTTGCTGTACAACGTATAATGTACGAATGCAACTAATGCTGTACAGCTATAATATTTTTTCCACTTTTTGTCTTTTCATAAAAAAGAATCAGCATTCATTTATTTATTTATTTATTTATTCTTTATTTGCACAAAGCTAGTTCTACAAATAGCACCATGTAAACATGACATTAAATGTTGAATGACTCTTTCTGTCACACTGCATAGTGCACTGTACAAGGCAGTTGAAGGAAATTATCTTCAGATATTGCTTTAAGAAGTTAGTGTATCCTCTACAGCAGAGGTTTGGATTAAAGCAGGACTCCCACAGGTCTGTCTGTTCCCAGTGCAGTTTTGGGTGGCATGGGTATGTTTTAAAAACTGCGGGTGGTGACACTGGAATGCTGTGAGTATAATGAAAAAATAATGAATGCACTTGACAGAGAGCCTGTGGGATATTTAATTGATAAGCCGGATCTCAGTCAGAAATAAGCAGAATGTAAAGATCATGGAAAAAAAAAAATTAAAATCAGTGAATTTTCCTTTTTCTTCTTTTTTTTTAAGTAGTAGCCTACCATCAAGTTAAAATGTGTAACCTTTATCATCACATAAATTATGTAACAAATTAATTTCATTTCATCACCCTGTTTTCCAGAAATTAAATGATTTTGGTTCCATTTCATTTACTGGGGGGGCTGTTTTCAATATGGGCATAGTCAAGGACAGTATATTGGCACCAGATTAGAGAACAAAGGTAAAACAGAGCAGAATGTGTAAATGTGCAGCAGACAAGACCCTTTCTAAAACAAGGTGAACATTGCGTGCAGATTGGCTGTGCTGGCTGCATTCGCCACCTGCTTCTATAACACCTTTGATGGCTTTATAGATGCTGTTTACCTCACCCTCAGGCTACATGCCATTTCTAAGCAGACAGCTCATCAAGATGAGTGACAAGTGAAGGAGTGGGAACTTGACCAGCTGTGGGGGTGGATGGTGGAACAGACAATACACTACCTGCCTCAAAGCAGAAAGTTGCATGCTGTAGCTTTCATTCTATTTTAACCCTTTTTTATCTAGTACAGATGCTCTTTTTTAGAAATTCTTTTCTTTACACTCTCACAGCTACTTGGTAGTTTCCCAGTGTAAGTTTTACGACAGGGCACTTTTTAGGTCCATTGGAAGTAATGAAGGTAAAGTGCCTTGTTGAAGGGCATGCACAGAGGGTTGAGCTTTAGTAAGAAGTTACTCATCTACATTGTTTACTTCAGCCATATTTTCCCTGCCATGGTGAAAGTCCAATCAAAATCCCACTTATCAAACATTCACCATTATCCCCTCCTGCACCTCGCCCCTCTTATGAGTTTGCCATGGCTTTAATATGACTCAGCTAAAGGCTAATCTGGAAAAGACATCCTATTAACAAAGAGCTTGTTTTGGTCCAAGGAGTGAAACTGTGGTGAGCGTAATCCCTCGTATTATCATGTTTTAACTTCATCCTCTTGCACTTGAATTAAAGCCTCCAGTGTGTGTAACAAGACTCCTTCGGAAGAGCTTAGTAGTGTGTGTAGGCTGAAATGCAAAATATCTCTCAGCAATGTTTGCTGTCTACTTTAACAACACACAAAAGTTACCTTAATTTTATTTTGCTAAAATATTTCCAAGAAATGCAGAAACAGACAGGACCTGTAAAAGAGATAATTAAGTTATTGACTGCTGCTGAAACTTATCTAGATAAATAATTTTCCTAAAATATTGTCCTTGTTCAATGTAGTACATTTTGATTCAAGGATGAACAAATTCCAAGGCTTTTAAAACACAATGAAAAAAACAAATATGAACCCCCACCCTCTGACCCAAAACATTCATCGTATTGTATGAACTACTTCTCATATACACATGAACTAACTAGTTACCTGCAGTAATAACTGGTAATTATGAATGATATTATGTAATTCAAATTATTTGTGTATATTTTAGGGGTGTAACAGAAACTGAGACTAAAACTGTGACACAAATGTCCATAATCTCATGTTGCGATACCAGAAGACAGAACTGTGGCACCACACAATTTGTCCACCTAGATCAACCTAATCTGTCTTATTGTAGGCCTAATTAAATATACAATTTCACTTATTTACTGCATTGAAATGTATGAGATCTACACAAAAAGTCTGTTCATATCAGTGTATCAGATATCTGTAATATATGCCCATGTCTTCAAGTGTTCATGTCACAATATCCACAAATCAATGAGTAAGTACCATAGAGAGCACTGAAGTGTCATTCACCCTTTGCCTCTTGCACATATTTTTAGTGTGATTATATTCAAATGATTACTGAGGAGAAAGCAGACGCTGCTAAGTACTACTCGTGCTGTTGCAATTGGTACCATACAGATGCCAGTGTATAGAACTATGCTATGACTATCATTAGCACTTCTGTAATCACCACTGCCTGTTCTACTTATTATTTCTATTAGCACAAATCACATGTTGAGTGGAACCACTTGCATTTAGTAATCAGATGAATAAAAAGCTAATCTCAAGATATCTCTCTTTTTTCATTTTATTTATTTCATGTATTTCGTATTAATTTGATAAAATCTGAAAATGATTCACATTACATAGTATGCCATTTATATTAAATAGAAGACTGCATTGAGATCATATAATAAAACAAAAGAATGTGTTGTAAAATTGTACCATGCAAATGACAAAGATAATTTCCTTTTTATCTTTTTTGTCTGCTTACTGTATTTGGAAGAATTTAACACTTTGTGTGTATGTGTGTGTTGTCAGTAACAAGTACTCTGCTAGAATGTCAGTGATTAAATTTCTGGTCTCATGCTTTGATAGAGTTAACTTCCTTGATGCACAAGATGTATGCTAATTAGCAGTGGTGACAAGGTGAGACAAGGGAGTGTGAAAACGTACAATCCGTATCTGGGTTTATCCGGGTATGACATTTGTCATCATGGCCTCTGCTTGCCTTTACACAATGATTTGTGTACATCAGCTCTTGACTTTTCCTTCACTTCCAGGACTGCTCCAGTTAGTAATGCAATGCCTTGGATCAATGACCACATCAGACAACAAATATAGGAAGGCTGAATGTTGATGGAAAAAATCTAAACTTGAAGTTCATGACCTCCATATGAGGGAGCTATTGTTTAAACTGAATCAGGCTATTAAAATGTGCAAACTGCCATCTTTTTTGGCTTGATTAATAGTAATAAACACAACCCAAGGTTTCTGTTTAGTGCTATTAACCAGTTTGTGAATACCTCCCTCCATCCCATTTATCTTGCAATGACTGAAAACTTTGCATTTTTTTTGGTTGGCAAGGTCATTTGAATTTGCTCTTATTGCCCTGCAGATCCTTTTAAACACTGCTGCTCATATGTGTCCCTCCTTCAGTCCTTGTGACACAGTTCCCATATTTCTTTTAAATCCATATTTTATGTCTTAGGTCTTAGCCTTCTCTCTATTATCAACTACTCTCTCACATCTGGGTCCGTACCTGACTATTTTAAAATTGCCAATGTTCAGCCACTTCTTAAAAAACCCACTCTCGACCCAGCCCCATCAGAGAATTATTGACCAATCTCCAAGCTCCCCTTTTTATCCAAAAGCCTTGAAAAAATCGTTATGGACCAACTCCTGAAGATGGTTGAGGTTCATAAAATCTTTCATAAATTTAAATCCAGCTTTAACCACAAGCATAGTATTTAGACCACATTACCAAGAGGGACCAATGACATCCTTATGCATGCAGGTAAAGGTGAATATTCCATTTTTTTCTAATTGGTGTAACTGCGGTGTTTGATACTTGGTCATGTCATTTTACTTGATAGGTTACATAACTGGGTAGGTACAGCTTTAATATTCATATCAGCAATCATGAGTCCCTCAGGGGTCAGTCCTTGGACCAATCCTCTTACCATTGTACATGCTTCCTCTGTTCTGGGTCATTTGTTCAGCTGCTTTCAAGACGCAGCCTGCCCCTGTTATGCTGATGATACATGGATCTATTTCTCTGCTAAACCAACTGCCTTCCTGAGCGGTGATTGCTTAGCGCTCAGCAAAGATAGGATGTCTCTTAAATTCCTCTACGTAAAGCCTGATAAAAACAGAAATTCTTTTAATTGGACCTGATAACTTTGCATTTTTTTATTGGTCCATTTCACTTAAATATCAAATGTACTGCTAAGAATTTAGGTATCATCTTTTATCAGTATATGACTTTTGACTGTCATGTTCCTAAACTCATCCAGTCCTGTTTTCTTCAGCTAAGAAATATTGCAAAAATCGATTTGTCTTGTCTTCCATGGATCACTTTCACACTTTCACTTTAATTTTCTCCCATATAGAAAATTGTAATTCTCAATCAAGCTGCTCTAAATTATTTACAGTTGGTTCAAACTGCAGCTGCCAGGGTACTAACTAAAAACCAGCCATCAGCCACTAATTACCCCTGTTCTTGCGTCCTTTCAGAAGCATATGACCACTTCCCTGTCCTGAATTATCTTGAAATTACACAATATTCTTCAACAAGCATTTGATGAGGATGTGAGAGTGTTGCTTGTGGTGACGCTTGAGACTTGGTTTGTTGAACCTTAGCTGGGGAAACCATATCTACATGATGTGACAGCAATGAGACAAAGTAGAGGCACTGCTCTCAGATATGTCAGTGCACCTTGTTGCACCCTGCACGTTACCTCATTAATAATCATCTGTCTGAGCTGTGATTGCCTGTGTGGCACAGTCAAGCTCCACAGCCCTTAAATGTACAGTATATGGCCCACACCAGGGACAAGTCGCAGGGGAGATTCCTCATTCAGGGAAACACTGACATGAAAGTAAGCATGCTTCAGGTATATGATGCTCTGGCTGTACAGGGTCCTGTAGTTAAAGCCTTTATAATTGTTTTCATAATAATAATAATAATAATAATTGTCACATGAGTAAAAAAAGATAGAAGACTGGCCACATTATACACTTTGAGAGATTTAAATATACATTTTAGTTAATACTTTTATCTGTGTAATTGATGGGTAGTGTATAAGTTGTTATGTTTAAGCTTTGCTTGTCGGTTCCATACTGTCATTAATTTCATGTTTTGTTGGATTGAACATTTCATATTCCTGCCTGATTGCACACCCATTTACATGCCATTATGATCTAAAGCCTACAGTATATGTTTTGTGTAGGTGTGTCTCTTGTGAATTGAAAACAGGTCTACCAGTTTCTTCTTCCATATACATATATATGGTTGACTGGAAAGTAGAAGCTTGTCCACAAATGACATTTCTGGCAGAGTTCTGTGAAACATGGAGAAGTCAAGTGAGGTGAACTTCAGGCTGCCTGAGTGCAGACCAACCTGATTTGATACACACAAGGGACCCATGTTCTCTCAGAATGATAAATACATGACAGAAGACGAGAGATATTTATATCTTATAACCCAGTGATTGTAAGGCACAGGTAAATAAAGTTTCATGATAGTGTATGTTCTCTAAAGGTTTTGTCACTGTATCCACATTTGCTGAAACAACATACAAGTTGTGTGCACTTGCACTCACACTTTATTTAGTACCACTGCAACTTTAAATAATAGCCATTATTTAATAGCACTTTTTCATTTTCAACACTGACAGAGCGATGGGTATCTGTTGATACTGAGACATATCCAGTGCTCACGCTTCTTCTTCCTAAACTTTAAATAAGCCGTTCCATATGCACTTTGCACATATGTGAGCCATGAAACACTTAACCTAGGTCTGCCACTTTGTGTCAAACAAAACATCAAATCATCCAGTGCACTGTAAGACTGACATCTGATTGAACTGTTAATCACGTGTGCTCTCAAGTGTATTGTACAAATGTAAAAATGCAACTTATGATATTGTTCTTGAAAAAGGTCCAATTTTACTTATTTTAGATCCATATGTGTTCTTATCTGTCAGGTTTTGCAATGTGGCTGTCATATGTACCCAATAATTATTTTCATTATATATTCGGAATTTTGCTATTTGGAATTATTTCCTGCAATATTTTGGGGATTTTAAGATGGTGTCAGTATATTATCTTACCTGCCAAAATGACCCAAACCAAAAGTGGAGAATCTTTGAGTTTCATGACAGTACTCCATGTTTGATGTGAACGTCTTGGAAGAACTTTATCTTCTATTCTGCAAAAACACCCTCCAGGCCAGAGAAGATAAAACAGAAGCTTGTAATGAATTTCTGTAAGCAAAGAGTTAGTATCTGACCCCAGGTACTAACTGGAGGCTTATGTGGAAGTTGGTGTGTTGTGAAGTTTGTGTGGTGTTGAAAGATGGGATGGAGAAGGCATCCTTTCCTCAGCTGATTTGTGCGTTTGAATACAATTGGCTTCTGCTCATGTTCTACCAAACTGTCATGATGGGGTCTATTTTTATGCGTTATGCAAGTGAGATGCAGGGAAGGTCATAAAGAGGTGAAGGAGGGTGAGAACCTTTTCCAAAAAGGAGAGCAGTTTTAACCAGCCTCTGCAGAAAGTTGTCTAGACAATCAGCCTTCAGCTATTTAATGCTTTACACCAGTGAGCAAAGAGAGCGAGAACCAAGAAATAGCAACATTAAGTGTCAGCCCCCCTTTTCAGTTTTTAAATTTAAGCAGTAAATACCAGCAGTAAGGGAAAGGCTTAAACTTACAGCAAAGAGTAGCAGATTACATATGAGGAACAAGCAACAAAAAACAGCAAAAACAGCTTTCATTACAAAGAAGGAAATGGATAATTGTGTTTGTTTATCTCACTTTGTTTCTCTCTCTCTATTTCTTTCTGGTTCTTTCTTTCTGTCTCTAAATTACAGATAGCCTAATTGCTAAGTCACTAATTGTTTAACCCAGTAGTGCTACTGCTGGTGCATTCTGGGAGGACAGGGGGCAAATGAGGTGAGGCAAAGACAAGGAGGCATAAATGATGAATGTGAGACGACTCCTGCTGGATCTGGACATGCTTCCCTCAACCCTCAGAGCTGTCTCTGCCACTGCATTAATGATCCTAATGACACAGACAACTTAAATGAAGATGAGAGAGACTGCGAATGAGATAAGAGAGGAAGAGAGAGAGAGAGAGAGAGAGAGAGAAACAAGCTGAGGGAGTCTGCATTCAAAACACCTTGACTGTTTGAAAATATCAGATAAATGGAAAAAATGCTGCTTATGTGTGGAGATGAATGGCACTGAGGGAAAACACCAAGGTCAGCACACCTTATTCTCTTTATGCTGTGAGCCTACTCACCATCAGCAGTGTACCCCATTAGCATTGTTTGCGAATACAATTGCATCCATAAGTAGAGGTGCAGTGTTTTATACGTCACTTTCTCCTGAATGAGTTTGTTATTGTGGTCATGTTTTAATGCTGAACTCATAATGGTGCTATTGAAGATTTCAGTAGTTAAATATGATGAAAGCCTCAACTTTAGGACCACTTATTTTGAGCTAACTGCATTGTTGCAATTATGTTCACATTTTGTTACTGTCGGAACATGAACACAAAAAGTATAAGACAAAAGACAACCTAGTTCGACAGGGAGGACATTGGGATATTTATTATATATGGGCACTTAGTTGATGTCAGATAATAGGTCAGGTAAAATGATCATCTATATGCAGTATATTTTTGGTTCACCTTGTTGTGTTTAAATGCTTACGTAGATGACTGTGTTTTCATTCAGGGAATATTAAGTATTAACCAAAAACTATATGAAATATTGGTGCAGTAAATCATATGTTCCCAGCAGCAGCAATTTAGGCAGGCCCTTTAGCCTTGTGTGTGTGTGTGTGTGTGTATGTGTGTGTGTGTGTGAGGTTTTTTTTTTCAGTAACACACTAGTAAAATCTGCAAATATCTATCTAGGCAACACCATTCATTTTCATTTGCTTTGAAAGTTGTAAAAACTTAAAAACAAGAACAAACTCTGCACCTCAGATATGCAAACAGAGAGTACCTGATTTTTTGCGTTTAAGGCAAGTGCATTGGATTTTAGTGACAGGTAAAGACAAATGAGTGGCTGCTTATTTCAGAGTCTCGTTAGTGCTGTCGGTGACAGTCACAGTGTGAATGATTCCATGAAACATTTTCCTCAGCACAAGACCTTCAAGAGTTGAAGAGCCGTAATAGACCATAAAGAGATCAGAGGAGCCAGGAGGATTTAACTGACAACATACAATCAAATCAACATTGCTTTTGTTGAATAAATAGAAATTATGTTTTGAATCCTATAGAGCTTTTTTTTTTTTTAAACCACATACTGTATGTTCTATAAATAACAAGAAATGTCCAAACTCTGTTGACTTCGTTTTTTACACCAGTTACTGCAGAGGTAACATAAACTGCTGTTCCATGTCAAACTATGGAGTGCACATTGAGGTCACAAGCAAAACTCGTTGTAACCAGCTGTATTATTTTACAAGTAACCGTGGAGTGTGTTAATCTTGTCATCAACATTGCTATGATCATAAGACAAGAAACCAAATACCAAGATGTCACTCGGTGAGATTCGCACAGTGAATTGGAACGTGGTAGAGTTGTGCTGTGTGAATGTATGTGATGCATCATCCCACAAACTGATGTGCTTTTTTTCTCTCTGTTTGTAGGCACAGCTTTAATGAAGAAGCAGACCTGCTAACATTCTTGCAGAAGGGACCCTCTTCAACAAGTATGGGGTCACCATGGAAACCATTTCTGTTCCTGTCTATCATCAGTGGCCTTTCAGGTAAGAAATTCCAAAGGTAATGTGCAGAAATAATAGTGAAAAATTGTTTTACGGAAAAATGTTTTTTAGCACTGATATTAGGAAAATGTTGCAGTACGCACTGCAGTCTACTGCATTCACATAGCAGTTGTAAATGTGACACAGCTAGGAGAATCATCATTTATGGATGTGAGAGGGGCCTTGTGTCTTTTCACACATGGAGAGGAGTAATCCACATTTTTGAAATGATGAATTTTGCATTTAAATCTGAGAAAAAGTGGGGATACCATGGCTCATTGAGCATTCTCATTGTGGTGTTGAGATTTGACAGTGTTTTTCCACACCTTTTCAATAAAGGTCTATGGTGGCTCTAGACTGCAGAACAGCATCAGCCAGTGATAAAGCCACATTTCTACATTTGCATGACAACAATTTGAAGAGCAGGGCTGACTGGCCTGACAAGTATTACCTGATAAATACTTTCCTACTTTATTAAAAAAGACAAAAAAATCCATTTAGTGGACATGCATGCTAATCCAAAGTAGCTTTTAAACATCTCCCTAGCTTTAGTGGCCAAAACCGTGGCAGTCCTTTTCTGTTAGCACATCTTTACTTGCACGATTAGCATTGAGTGCACAATTTTAAGTTCCAGATCAAGTGTCTCCCTTGGTAAGTCTAGAGCATGTGTTTGCCAGTCTAATGGATTCTGCCCTTTTAATGGTTCTTTCAACCCACCAGAGGAGGGTTTATGCACTCAATAACACTGTGGGAGTTTCTGGTAGTCAAACACACAGTGCTAGCCTCACTTGTCCAGGGCTTTCCATAAGCACCAGCTGCCAGCCAGACAGTCGACAACTCATTTATGTCCAGCCGGCTGCTTTATTATATTAATTTTTGATTGTAATAAAATAGTTTTGATTAACAAGTTTCGATTCACTATGCATGGACATTCACCACTAGCCTCCACCTCTAAACAATGAAAGCATACTGATAGAGAAATGTACTTATCTGTTTCTATCAGTCCCGCCCACACATGCCCTGAATGTGTGTCTGTGTGTTTGTGTGTGTGTGTGTGTGTGTGTGTGCGCGCGCGTGCATGCACGCCCCTGAGAGGTTGTGTCCTGCTGACTAGAGAGCAGAGAGTGTTTGACAAATATTACCAAAATAATTGATGATAAAACACATTAAGAATTGCATTGATTGCACAGAGAGGGGACAACCTCATTAGATGGGAAAACACCAGTTGCAGTAACTTGTTGATCAAGGGTATTTGAAAATATTCCTTATTAAAGTTTTGATTGTAATTTCAATATTTGAGAAGAATATTTTAATTTAGAATTAATGGCATGGGAAATGGAAATGTGTAACATTTTCAGTTATTGTACTGATGCAGCATGTGTTTTAGTTTTAAATCCCTTGTTAAATAAGAATTAGACAAAGCGTTTTTGTTTATAGAGTGGGTAGAGGATTCAGACAGCACAACCTCAGAACCATGAATGAATGTTTTGATCAGTCAGGATTAGGTGTGGTTTTAGGTACTGATAGCTTTTATATGAACTGTGTGGCCACAATAAGCCTAATTCTCGTTAGGATCAGTGTATATGATGGAATAGTGGCATTAGAATGTGCCAGAGGCCACCAAATCTGGGCTTGCACCACCTGTGTGAGTGTGGCTGTCGGTGAGAAACCCAACAATATAGTAGACTCTATTTAGTACTGTATATGTGTTCTTTTCTACATTTATGCTAACAGATACACAAGTTTTATTTGCATAAGCACAGGAGTGGGGGATGTGTAGGAGAAATAGTGAGGCAACAGTAACTCACTACTTATTTCGACCATTACTCCATACTCCACAAAAACTTATGAAGGCAATTAAAGAGACCTTTCACGCTCTCTGAAAAAGTCACATTAAAACCATGAACCAAAAAACAGCATTACAACATCAAGACAGCGAGTGCTAAAATACTCAAACCAGTGAGAAACCCCTGGTCAGAATAAAATCTCCAACCAAAAGATTTTATATCCATATTCACCAGCAATGACCTCACTGATGAAACAAGAAACTTAAATAGCCAAATTACTTTATCAACCTTGGGAACATGCATTGCTACATTGGAGGTGCGCCAGGACGCCTGAGGGAAGTGATGGGCTTGATTTAGATAAGCAGCATTACTTTTCCCCGCTCATGACACTTCATGTACTTGACCAAACCTAACCCTTAATTAAGTTTTAATATTTTTTTGGGCAAGAAAGTAGTCGTTTAGATTTTAAATATGTGGTGAGTTTATTTAAATAATGTCTGTTTAGACCTACTGAGATTTGAAAACCCCCCATGTCGGTTGCGACCAGCAGTCATCTCATCCTGTGATGACCAGTCAGTGTGTACCAACATCCTGGGAAGAACAGTGTTATCTTGGCAAGCCCTTTGGTAATTTGTTACTGGCTCTGTTGACCATAGACTTTCCAATATATGTTATAATTTCTTTTGGTAGGTAAAATTTGGTCTCAGAGTTGAAATATGATATTTTTTGCAACCAGTGTGTCTGAAGGTAAAGATGAATACATAATAAAGACATGTTTTATTGGACAGTTGAATAGTTGGACAGATTAGATAGCAGATATTATCTCTTACTACACTCACCAGATTTTTTTTTTGCTAAAAAAGTCTGTTTACCTGAGCCAAGCTGAGCTGTTGATGTCAGCAAAAACGCTGCTGTTTGTCCTCCTGTCCTCATGAGTTTAAACTCGACAGCTCAGCTGGTCTCTGGTCGTTGTGCTTCAACACTGTACCTCATCTTCTTCGACAAAATAATCTCTGAAAATGTCAGAACAAATATCCAAACATACAGTATTTGGATAATCAAGGGTTAGAGTTAGGTACATAAAGTCTGATGGGCAGGCAAAAAAAGTTAATGTTGCTGCCTAATTTCAACCCATCACTCCCACTACTGGTCTGCAGCACCTCTGGTGTAGCAATTCTTGTTGAATGTGTTTTCCTTATTTCTATCTGTCTTTGCACATTAGAAGAAATTTCCCTTGATGTTTGTGCTTTCACTCTTTTATGTGCAGTACTTTGTCCTCAAGGGCCACCACACTGCTCACTATAGTATTATTTTGTCCACCTTCTCCCAACTATTTTGTGGTGACGTGTCTTCCTATACCATATTGTTAACCTCACCCAAACTCTACTCAACTGTTTATAACCTTAACATAGGCAGTAATCATCTGCTATTCATATTACTGTGATTACCATCACAAACTAAGAGATACTTATTAGTAACTTGAATGAACTAAACTCTATATTAGAAAGGAACCTGCTATAGAAAAGTCAAAGGTTTTCTGTTTAGCAAGACTTCAACTAGTTTATCAAGTTTATAAACAGGGACTCAGTGTCTTGTGCAGCTAATTTGTTTCAGCTGAATCAATTCTGTCTATTGATTTTTGATCTCAGGATTTGGTTCCTTGGTACCTTAGGTGCATATAGTTGGCAGAATTTGCTCTGCCTGTTCATTATAGGTATCTGAGGCCAACAGACTCTTGTTGTCTTACTGCTTTGCAAAATAATTGCCTCTCCAAAAAAATGGTTGGCTCTTTCTGATAGGCGTTATATGGCTTACTGTGAAATTGATTTTTCCGCCTTTACATTCCATACTCATTTAGAGAGAAAAGTGTGACCATATCTAATTTTGTCTTAATAAAAATTGCCATTTCAGCCATCAAAGTGAACAATATGTGGATTTTCTGGAACACAACCAATTAAAATGTTCCAAGTTTGAGACAAACTGAATATAAGCTTGTAAAATCAGCCTCCTGTTGAGTACATCTTGTATCTTATTGGCATTACATGTAAGTGAAGACTCTGTTGTGTGTAGTGTTCATTTTTTTAAATTCAGTCAAATATGATCATTAACCTCAAAGGTCATTAACCTTTCAACAATGATGATGTCACCAAAAATTTTCAATTGGTTGAAAATTAAATTGTAGTTACACAGTTGTCGCATTAGCATACTGTGCATGCATGACTGAGTTTTATATGGTGGCCCAGTTGTTTTCTACTTCCATCTACAGTAGACAGGATATATATATATATATATATAAAGTCTACATTTTTAATTGCACAGTTATTGTTAAGTATGGATAACATACACTTAATGAAACTTGCTGTACTAGATGATCACCATATTTCATGTACATACTGCATTAATCCATTTTTCCATTTATACAATTATGGCTACATTTCTTCCTGCATAAAGTCTCATGTTGTTTTGCCTCTGTGCCTGTGACAGCTGTGGAGGCTTTATATTTTCAGGTTGTCTGTCTGTCCGTCCCATGCTTGAGAAGGCAATATTTCAGGAATGCCTTGAGGGAATTTCTTTGAATTTGGCACAAATATTCACTTGGACCCAAGGATGAACTGAGATTTTAGTGGTCAAATGTCAAAGTTCAAGGTCACTGTGACCTCTACATCTGGCAAAATGTCCACTTGGACTCAACTGATGTGATGAACTGTAAACTGATTTTTGGCCATAAGTCAAGCATTACAATAACTATGATAAAATACAGTTAGCTTTTATTAAATCCCCTCAAAGTCTTCAATACATACATTATTTGAGCCTGGACAGACATGGATAGAAACTTCAACTCAACTGGTTGATGGAGGCATACAACCACGAGGTGATAATTCTAGTTGTCAAATGAGAGGGCAAGGAAATATAACAGTGTATACAAATGAAATGTTATGGGCATCACATGAAACCCTGGAAAGTACATGCACACTATACGTCAGTATTGTCCTCAGGCATATTGTTTTCTTAGAACAAGCAACGGCAGCTCTTTACTTTTGTTTGCTTTCTTTGTTCTTCAACCTTGGGAAACATTTCTGGGCTCATTCCTGTTTGGCTGTTTTAGAGGGATGACTCTCACTGGACTTTTATCAGTTCTCCTGAAGGAACTTTTATTTCCTGTCATCATCCATGCACACATTAACACATGAGCATTGCCTTATCAATAACTGATATCAAATGAGTCAAATTACTGCCCTCCATTATGTCTGCAGTTCTGATGACATCAGGGTATTGATTTTTTAACTGTGATACAGGAAAAAAAAAAAAAAAACCTGTTGGATGTGAAGTCTGTAGATTGTGATTTTGAGGGAGAATTTTACTCAACAATGTCTTGGCTAAAGATGGACCATTGGTAACCAAGAAAATCTATAATAATAGTGGTTTTCCACTTTAGTCAAAACAGCACTGAGAGCTGAGCATGCTTTTAGCACTCACAACTATCAGAAATATGTCATATTTTAGTGAAAGTGCCGCACTTCAAACTGGTTTTCAGTGTTATCAGCAGCAGGAGCCATGAGCAGCTGTTCCCAGAGGTGTGATGCAGTCTTTGTCTTTTATGATACTTTTGACATGATGGCTTGTGTAATGCATTATTGACCTACTGCTCTCTCTGAATATTCTGGAAATGCTCACTTTTGAAGACAATAGTCCCTCTGTTCTGTTTTATTTTCCTCTGTACTTGTCTCTACAATACAATGTTGCTTGGAGTGTTAAGTGTGGAATGGTAATTCAGCTGTACCTCAGCTTACTCTGAGGTGTCTCAATATTAAAAGTGGTTGCAGGGAATATAGATGTGTAGTGCTGTATAAGTGATGCAGGAAGTCATTTTCACCAAGGGCAAAAGAGTCATACAACTGAAATATGGTTGCGTATGGGGAAATTGATGAATATTTGCATGCCCTGCACAGTGCTGGACCCTGCAATGAATATGTTGCTGTGATTGTATACCTTGAAAAATAAACATGAGAATATGGAGCTTTGTTAAAAGTCACCTCCAATCCACAGAGGTCAACTGCATTTCCCAATGTCCCAATATCCTACTAACCCAAATGGCATATGCCTGTCACTGCAAGCATGAAGCAATAATCATTTGTCACAATCCTGTAGGTTATTAACTTTCTACTGCTAATCTGTACTAAAAACAAGAGCTTTGGGATCTATTTTTGGTGGCACCATCAGGGAGTGATGGACTTTCTCCAACTGGCAGGAGAACCTGACTTGTGACAGCCTCTCTTACACACACAACGAACATCCAGGCACTGAAAAAAAAAGGAAAAAAAAGAAGTCATTGTGGATTTTTGTTAGCATGAGAAGTTGGGCACGGCATTCAAGTCTTGGCAGTCAATTGTCTTTGGTGTGTACAGTGATCAACACAATAATCAGTGCCCGGGGATTTTGAATTTGGATTTCCGTAGTACACAAGTGCATACAATGAGCCTGTGTGCTGGTGCCAAAGTTTGTGAAACAGAGTCTTGCTATCATGTGCCACATAGCCTCAAGTTAATTAGAAAAGTTTCCTTCATATTTTAGAAACAGAGAACATGTACAGCCTCTAATTTTGTGTAATTTTACTGCAGGATTATGTTGTATCTCCAAAGGTTTTAAGTAATTAAACATATAATAATAATATCAGTAAAAACCAAGCATGCTGGACAGAGACTCCCACACTTCCCATTAAGGAGCACGACAGCATTAATACCATATATCATACGGCACCACAGCAGTCTCATCAATTCATTACTCTGGCAAGGTTGAAGCAACTCATACAATCCTCATAGTCCACCAAGGATAAGGAAGAAAGACTGGGTTTTAGTAAGTAGTCCACTGTGATAGGAGGTGAGGTGAGGTTGCATATGATGTATGGATTGTTCTATCTGTAATGATATTCCACTGAATAAATGTTCTCAAGCCTAATCAGCTTCAGTCAATATAATCTCCCAGTGAAGGTCTTCATTAATCTTGCAGGCTATGGCTAATCATGTCCGTCTACTTGAGCCCCCACGAGCGTCTCACCTACTTTCTGCATGTTATTCTAATTAATTTTTCACACCACAGTCTGGAGGCTGCAGGCAAGACCAAGACTCACACATTGTCTCTTGTGCAGTGCCAACCCAACAGCCCCATACAAGTGAATCTAATACAAGTATGTGAGATTCTCCCCAGTCTTCCCTTTCCCAGGTCTATCTTTGGTTCACTGGAAGCATGTCATCCTCCTTTAGCCTCAACTTAACCTCTGTTGTTGGTTAATTTATACATTAAGTCCCTTGTCTCAAAGCCATGTAAGTCTCACTGGTTGGTCATACTACATAATAACTTAGACTTAATGCATTAATATAGTAAACTGAAAGGTGATCACCGCTAAAGTAAACCAACCTAACAACCTAAGATATACTAATAGGGACATGGTAACAGGAACATTTGGCTTTTTCTTCTTTGTTCAAGGATAAAATGGCCATTGTCTCCTTAGTTGATGTTATCATGATGGTGGTGTTAAGACCTGAAACGATCACCGATGGCATTGCTGTAGAGCTTCCTGAAATGCAGCAGGTGCAGCCCTTTCAACAATGACTGTTTGTGATTTTGCACCCTCTGAAAGATAGGGATCAGGGGGATCCGCAAGGGTCATTGCTTTTATCAGATGAAGGTGACAGTTGACAAGAGCAAGTGCCTGTCGGCTTCAGTAGTCAAACAAACAAAAGAGACTTTTTTTAGTAGGTTGAATTTGTCAGAATTTAGCCCCAGTCTGGAATTTTATTTTCCTAGGAAAAGGGAATGCGACCTTTTATAACTTTCACTTGAAAGAACAGTATGCAGACTGAATAGGCTCTTACTGACAGAATATCCCTTACAGGAAAAAAGAAACAAAAAAAACGGTTAGAAGCAGAGTGCTGCACACAAGACACAGCTCCACTGTCATACATTGATGCAACTCATACTCCTAAAGTGTCGATACTAATAAAATGGGGTTTAGTACTGTTTTTAGCGCCAGGGTATTGTGATACCTTTCTAGTATCAGTATAATGATGGATTAAGTCTGATAGATTTACTTACATTACCACAACAGAACAATGCAAGCTGGCATTGACATGATATGGCTTGTCTACCTGTACATCTCCCATGTAGTTAAATATATAAGGCTTCTGTCTTGACAGTATTTGGAACTTTTATTTAAATGAACTCGGCCCAACTGTCATCTTTTAACAGGATCAACTTATTTTATAACAAGCTGTTTCCTTGTCATCACTCGTTGAATTTCTCAAACACACTGCAACTGTCACAGCAGTGTCACAGTTGTCAGTCAGAGAGATGCAGATTTGTGCTCAGTCATATATAAATGTATGCAAGAAACTGACTAAAGTCCAGTCTGCTGCTGACAGCTTGGTTCCTGGCAGTTAAAAAAAACCTGTAGATTCTGGTCTGAATTGAGCAAAAAACAAATCAAAGCGGGAAACATGATCATGAGTGGGACTCACATTGATCTACTAAGCATCCACTGTCTGGGTCTCACCATCCAGATGTGCATGGCAGCCTAAAAAAAGCTTTGTTTCAAATATAAAGGATGAGAAAATAGTTATCAATTAAACATTGATTTAACATAATACCGTTTCATATTTCCTTGGTAGGATTGGAGGATATCAATAACATGAATTTCCTTGATGATGCATTTAGCTAAATTTTTGTCACACAGGAGTCTCATGGTCACTGCTCAGTATTGGGTAAATGAGCATGTTAAACAAAACATTGCAAACAGTAGCTTCCCTTCTGGTTTCCATCCAGGCATTAGTGCAAATTGACTTCACCTGAGTAACAAAGGCAAGTCGGCAGCTGATGCTTAGAAAACCTTCTGAATTCTTGTGATGGAGTTTTGAGTGTCAGAGAGAATGTTTCTGAGAACAGATCATTTTCTATATCTATTATATTGCTATAATTTACTGTTACTTTTTGAAGAGGCTGTAATAGTGGAACTTAATTACTGTGTATAGCAAGGACAAAACTGGATAAACAGAATCGCACAAGAGATGCAAAAGTGTGAAAAACCAGACAATGGATCATCATTATATTGCTCAGAAAGTGCAATGTGCAATAAATAAATAAAAAGACTGAGAAATAAATAAACCATAACCAAAAGGAAACCAGTGGTTGAAATGAAGGGGCATTAAACCCAGTAATTGCTGGTAAATGAAAAGACCCTTTTCAAAAACATGTCTTTTGAGAAATGACATTAAGTCACTGCACATTTTTCCGAGACTAATTAGATGTTAGAAAACCAGTTGTTTAACAAAATGACTGCTCCTACATGTTAAATGTATGTTAAACACAATAAAATGAGCTAATATACACAATGTACACATTTTATGATTAAGGTGGTATTCAGTCATAGGGGCTACAAATAAGAAATATGTGTGTTAGTCTGATCCTGTTATTTTTCTCTATTCTTCACTACTTTGAGTTAGCGTGGTTTTTGACTTTTCCAGCTGTAAGAGGCATATTTTGAGAAGAGGTGAAAGGCTCTGCATTGTTCACTCAACTGTGGGCATCAACAGCAGAAATGTGGTTTACACCTCAACTGAGCTGATTCTCTGCAAGATAAATGATTTAACTGACTACTAACCAAGTACTAATTGCTTTGCTTATCAATTTCCAAACTCACAATACCTTTATTTTCAAATGGAGTTCCATATCCTGCTTCTACCCAGAATATGTGATACATAATTGCCCACTCTCCATTTGTAGATAGTAGTATTTTTGCAGCTGAGAAATCCCCGAAGGCACATAATTATTTCTCAGTTTTGTTCAGTTCCTTCATAGCACTTTATCATGAAGTGCAAAACACCCCCCCCCCTTGCAGAACTCTGATTAGACTCTTACAGAGCTTCCAGCTTCTAGTCTTTTTCATCTTAGTTTTAAGCATTATAACTGTACAGCAATGGTTCCATATGATCAGTAATTTCAGCTATTTGTTGTAGCTCTATTGTACAGTTGCTTTGGGAAAAATATGTATTGATTATCATCTGTCATAGGGAAACTAAGCGCGTGTGTGTAATCTTGAGTTGTTATATTTATAGTATCACAAAAGACAACACAATGGCAAATTACCCTACATAAAGTGGATTGAATTCCTTAAAAGTGAGTGGTAGAGGAATATGGTGACAGAAATGACTAGTGACAGCCTCAACTGCCGTTTACATTTCAGAGAGAATATCATTCTGAACCCCCATGGACTCCTTTACTTTAAAGGAAGCTGTTTCTCTGCTGTTCTGTTACACCTTCCATTTTATCCAATTTGAGACTTTGATAAGAGTGATTTCCAGAATATGCAGTGTATCTGTGGTGCCTTGTAAGAAGTGCATGTTTTCACCTAAGGCATAATAAGTGCCTTTACATACATACGTGTTTCTATTGGGTGCTAGGTGCTCCACAAAAAGACTGATAACATGAAAGGCAAGGGGGAAAGACTCCTAGCATATTTCTCAAAATAAACAATGAAAAAGTTTTCACACAAGAAGCTGGGGTCTTCATTTGTAATTTTGCTTCTTTTTAACAGGTGTCTTGGTGGTGATTTGGAAAATTATTGAGCCATTAAGTAGATATTAAGTCTTTTAACAAAAAAGATTTGGGCAGTCGGGCTTCAGAGCTCCAAATCTACACCTTGTTGCCAAAATGCGGATTTTCACAAGTCTATTACATCACAGATACTACTGCTCATGTTTTTCAACAGTGTATGTCTTTTCTGCAGTTGGAAATGAATTCTAGGTTTTTCCACCTATTTCACTCAGAGCTATCTCTGAATCGTGACACCTTGTTATCCTGCGTTCTAGATTCTGTTAGTGCTGAAACCCTGTTCAGCAAGATTTCTGCCCTGTAGGACACATTTTTTTGGCTAATGAGTCCTCATACTGTAATGATAAACTGAGTTCATCAGTTATTTGGAACAGTCAAATTAGTGTTTGAACATTTCTTTCCCTCAATTTAGACATCTCATATACAACACTTCACTAAATATTCATCTAAAACTCCATTCGTTGGCCCAAATTTTGTCACCTAGAACCAGTGTCATGCAGTCATGACTAAATATTATGTAATGCTTCTCTGTGCTTCACCTTTTTTTCCAGATTTTGCAAGAGCTGTTGCAGCACGGCCTATTTCATATGCAGCAGTATTACGAATGAAACCAGAAAGCTCTTCGTCAGTGCTCAACTCACGCAGCAGACCTCGACAACACCAGGGTGGTGGGCTGGCGACTCCTGACTGGCCTGCTTTCTCCAGTCACCCCCTGTCAGCCCTGAGTCTGCTCAGCTCTCAGGAGGACTACCGGAGTGAAGGTAAAACTAATCGTGCAGTCAAACCTGCCGTTTGTTTGCTCTTGTCTGAACCAAAAAGGTTTTGTTTTTTTGTTTTACTTTTGGTTTGTTAAAGTTCACATTCACACTTAGAAAACAAACCATATATTAAAGTCAAGTTACCTCACAAATAGCTCGTTTATGTAGCAATTTGGAAACTTGTCTTTCTCCATAGATTTCATCCATAACTTTAGGATAATGAACCCCTGTGTACACAGTGCTTAGCACTGTGTAGCGCTGTGGTGTTCATTAGTTAAGAAAACAGGAAGAGAAAGCTGAATAAATAAATATGATTATCTGTAAAGAGTGGTTCGCCTTCAGTGTATTTTGTTAGGAGTAATTGGTAGATATCATATGTCAACATCTGTCTCTTTCTGCCAAAAGAACTTTTCTTTTCTGGGTCATTTCCTGTTATTGGTCCTGGATTACATTACCAGTCCCAACCAACTGCATTGGAGTCACATCATGCAGGACTGAGACCTGAATTGTCAGGTAGTCTCAGTTTGAATGGGAGATGCCACATGAGTTCAGATGACTTTGTTCTCACCTGCTGAAATGAACCAAACTAATAAGGTGGACACTCCAGAGCTTGAATAAACTCCTCCAAACATGATTGGTGCGAATGCACTCTGCTATCTCTGTACTCTGCCAATAGTCTGCCATCTCTGGTCTCACCTGATATGTGCAGCCTTGTCTGCCTGTTTAGATTTGGTCTAGAAATGAATCTCACCTATCCATCATCACTCTGTATGGTCTGCAGTGACCACGGTCATGCCCTTTGTGAAATTGAAGTGGGATCATGGCAATATCCAACTCTCTCTGTGTTCCTGTCAGTGTAGAAGCTGTAGATATGATGGATATCTTAGTCAAAAGGTAAGATTTAATACCCCAAACACAGCATGGAAACACACTGTCATAAATCTACATGGGTCACTTGCTGTCCTGACTTACAGTATGAATAATCCTAAAGAATATAATGATCATATAATTTAATATATGATTAATCACACCATGCTTACTGCATCTGGAGTGCTTTATTAATGGAAATCTGAAGTAGCTGCTGAATTGGCAAACAGGATCTCGCTATAGCACACTTTGCAAGAATGAAATTAGTTCAGTTAAACACAGGCAGGAAGCAGGAATCTTTCTTTTTTTCTGTTTACCTTTGTTTTGATCTTATATATGTTTCTTTTTTTTTTTCTTTTTTTTAACTCTGCCTATCTTTCTGTCGGCCTTTACTTTTTGACAGAATTTTCACTATGTAACCATAAAATGACTTACATCTCTATAACCAAGGTGAGAGTAATGCCTCTCCATTGTCAGTGGTGACAAGAGCATTATACCATTGCACTGGATTGATGTTCAGTGAATGAAATGGATGCCATAAAGTAATGCACCTTTGGTGGCTTAAAGAGGATATTGCTTTTTGGCTCTGTGACTGACAGATGGCCATGGCACTTGAAGTTGAGTGATTTAAACAACTTCTGAGCTTGTGTATGAGTTTGAATTTTACACACACACTCACACAGACTGTGGCACCTGTTTTTTCTTCATCCAACTCTCTAATAATTCCATATGGTCTCACACACATGTATTTTAAGTGGGCACAGTTCCAGCAATAGTTAAACAACTAGGTGTCCCACAAGGTAAAAGACAATAACGACTAACTTCAAGTCAGTTGTCTTCCACGTTGGTATACAGCATGAATAAAATCTGATATTTGTTCTTCAGTTGTCCTCTTTGAAGTAAGTCAAACTCATGTTTAGTTTAGCCTGTGAGCTCAAGCAGAACACATAGCCTTTTCTATGGCTCCCTGCAGAACAATATACATTATGTTTGGATTCAGATCAGGCTCAACAGTTAACCATAATTACGGGGCAGTCAGGAGGGATGATGACACTTCTTGTGTTGTTTTGGCTCTTAGCTAAAGCACACTGGGTTTAAAATAAAGCAATAACCATGAAGTTAAAGTGCCAACTCCCAGCTTTAATTCTAGGTTGTCTTCATCCACATCAGATGGACACTATGGGAATTGTAGCCCTTTACATGCATCATCCCTCAATTTTAGGGGAAAGAAAATATATTTGGAGAATTAACACAAACTGCGAAAAATCGTATAAAGCCATCATTTTTACTGATTTATAAATCTTTGCAGTTAACGAGTGCCTGCAGTCTGTGACCAGCAGACACCAGCAGACATTTGGTCTCTTCCCTCGGGATACACTGCTGGGCCATGATATTATCCAATTTCTCTTCTTGCTTGTTTCAGCACCAGGAACCTTATGGTTTCATTTGAAATAGAGATCATGTCATCACACACCATGGCCGCCTCCACAAGCAAAACACAGACGGGTGAAGTGTCCTGGTATTGTTGAATGAATGTATGAATGGATGTAGAGACGTGTGTATTTTATTTACGTTTTAATACTAGTAACACTACGAGCACTGGATTCTTTTGCTTTATATGCACAGCAAGGTTTGCAACCTGATATTGATTAATTTTCCTCCACAGATTAGGGTATTAATTCAAAAGCTTTTTATTTCCCTGTAGAGCAGTAAATTGCTGACAAAGGGTGAGATTGTACACATACAGTGCATTCAGTAAGTATTCAGACCCCTTCACTTGTTTCACATTTTGAAGCCTTTTGCTAAAATCATTTCGATTCAGTTTGTCCCTTGTGAGTCTACATTCAATACCCCATAATGACAAAGTGAAAAGAGAATTTTAGACATTTTTGAAAATGTATTCTAAACTGAACACAACAAAATGTGTAATAAATTGAAGGGGTCTGAATACTTTGTGAATGTACTGTACCCTGCAAAAGAGGATACATGTCATCAAAACATTCCTAAATAGTAGGGCTGCATAATTAATCCAATTATTATCAAAATCGCAGTATGGCTAAGTGCAATATCTAAATCTCAGGAGCGACAGTTTTTTTGATCACAGTAAAATGTATCACCTCAGACCCTAAATGAGTCTTGTGGTGTCAGAGAGATGCCCTGGCCGACAAATCATATTCTCCCCACATAGGGAAACAAATCACATCATCATCATTTTAAAAGTTTTTCAGTAAAAATGAAATTCAAAAATGACCATTCCAGCTAAAATCATGACTCCTCGCAGTCACAACATCTGCCAATATAATCACAACATGATTTGTGTGCACATCATTCAGCCCTACTAAATAGTGAGAAGTGCTCGAGGTTAGTGACTTTCAGTGTTGTATTGTTAATGTACCAGGTGTCTGTTTAAACACAGCATGAATATCTATACAGTATACTGAAAGAAATTCAGCTGCAGTTTTGGGCTGTTAAGTGTCAACACAAAGAGCATGTTTTTACTGGGCTTACTTTCTTCAAAAATTCATTATCTCATGGAAAAACAGTTCTTCTGAAGGACACAAGATTCAGCCGTCCTTTGAAAAGTCTTGAATTCTGTGATGCAATATACCTAGGAAACCCACAATAAGTGTGTCTCTTCTGTGTTAACAGAAGGCTGGATCAAAGAGGAGAGTACTCTAAAGGAACAGAAGAGAATTGCAACAGAGACTGAAAGCAGAACACATTAGGCTGGGAAGTACATCGATATGTGGGTGCATTTGTGCCATTGAGAGTTCAAATTTTACATGAGAGCCACTTCAATCAGCAACAAGAGCACCTTAACAGCTTGGCTTACGGGTAGTCATGTAGATATTAAATAGCATTTCACAAATTTTAAATTATATAAGCGTTTGTAATTCAAACTTTCAATGGACTCCTTACTGCAAAAATATGAAGACTATCCCAATGTTACACACTTTTCATATTTATTTCATTGCAACATTCTGTAACAACTTGTGCACCATCTGCAGAGTTGTTAGGCAGTAAGGAAATCTTCATGTATGCCTCACAAGTCCAGCCACAAAAACGACAAAAGCACTCCCTATGTATCCTGCATACAGTATACTTAATGACACACCATGACAGAGCATCAGTGCTCCAAATGTCATATTTCTATACCTTGGGGATACCTGCACTATGATATGAGCAGATATGTAAACCATATATATGAAATTTTAATCCTGATACATGTGCAACATTGGCTTAGATTTTGAAGAGAAGGATGTTGTAATCTCAACACCACAAAATGAAAAGTAAGAAGAAAAGAAGCAAAAAAAACAAAACTATTGTGGCATACATGTATACATCATGTATACATTTGAAATAAGTTCTTGTTGTCCTGTGGATGCAATATTTTCTCTTTTCATTACATTTATTTGTATATTGCAATTGAGTAATGCCATTTTAAAGATGGGATACTTAGAGTAAGTGTTTCTTGCCCAGAATTTATAGATGTCTGAATGGTGATGGGTCCATTTTTATAGATAATGTTTTTACCACAGGCTTATTTTATTTCTTGTAATTTTGTTTGTAGAGCTTGTTATATAAAAAAGAGGACTGCCAGAGACCATTAGGATGGTAGGAAACAATGGTGGAACACTGACAGAAAAAGGAAAGATTGTGTTCTTGTAACATTTCCTCCCTGACAAATAAAAAATTGGCTGTGTTCTGTTCAGTGGGGGGTTGGTAAAATTATTTGTAGAAGGAAACAGATCTGGGAGAAGAGATGATAAGTACTATTATGCTGGTTGTATACCACTGGATACCATTGTCTGAACATATGTGCTTCCTCGTGAGGACTGCAGATGTGCAACCTTAACCCTCCTAAACCTGGCCAAGAATTATTACTGCAAATTCAGGTCCCAGTGTCTTAAGACCCATGTTAACATTAAAGGTTGAGCTTAAAGGTGTGACATTTCTAAACCTTTATGTTTTTACTATATGAATCATACCCAGCCAAGTTAACTGTATGATCACACTTCTAATTTAAGAAATTTGCTATATGTACTTGAGAAGTAATAATTTTTACTCTCACGCAGAGGATTACTAGAATGCCTGCCTGAATGAACTGCATCAGTTATACAATATGTCACAGCAGTGTTAGTATCTGTCTGAAAATCTGCCTTCTGCTGCAGAATGTCATGCTAGTTATTGTTACAGTCTGCTTTGTTGCTTATAATTTCATCACACTGTGGAGGTGTACATCTTCCTATTATCTTGTTTCCTACAGGGATGTTTGTACAAAATATGTGCTTACACTAAGCAAACTGGGGAGTAATAGAAGAAGTAACTGGACAATAAAACTGATTGGCGCTCCTGTTGTGATACTTGTAATCATCCTTGTCTTTACATCTGTTTTTCTCACAGAAAGTGAAGAGTTTGGGCCTGTTTTTGTCCGGGAGCCAGATGATGTTGTTTTTCCTTTGGATTCTGATGAAAAGAAAGTGGTTATGCACTGCGAAGCACGGGGGAATCCACCACCCACATACAGGTGTGACATATATTTGTCTGTCTCCTTATTGCAATCCTACTCACACAGCTCATTAGCTTTTCATTCACCACGAACATATTAAAATCTCCTTTTCATGTTTTTCAGGTGGTACATCAATGGGACGGAGGTGGATGCGGAGGCAGATTACCGCTACAGCTTCATTGATGGAAACTTCATCATTACAAATGCAAGTGAGATCACTGACTATGGGAAGTACCAGTGTAAAGCAGAGAACAGCTTTGGGACCGTCCTAAGTCGAGACGCTCTGTTACAGTTTGCATGTGAGTAGACTTAATTCAACTATTTTTTACAATTCTACTCACAGGAAGTCTAGTAATAGTCTGATGTTCTGTATACAGTAGCATGTAGCTCCATGTGTCTGTGTGTGCAAAATTTTAAAAATGTACTTTTTAGTCTTTAGAAGGGGTGAATATCACAGTTCTCATAGCAGATAATTAGCTTCAACCTCTTCTCCTAAATGAGTTAGAATAAACCTGTTTGGTTCCAGGGCAAGATAAACTCTGCACCGTCTACAGTAAGGTTTTGATGCTGAATTTAGTCCCCACCAGCTGATACTGATACTGTTGGGTTGCACTGCTAACAGGGTATCTTCCCTCAAATACCACGTCTTTATGGTAAATGAGAGCAAAAGGCACATTTCTTCCCCAGTAATCCCCTGGCCTACCTCCAAAACATCATCAGAGACTAAGGCAGCACACATGGCAAGACCAGGTGCACTATGTTCAGAGGAAAATGCATTGTTGGTTTTCTCTATAGTTTGCTCTGGAGCATAATAGCCTTATTGGCATGTCTACAGGGAGCTACCATTCTCAGTCACTGGGCTGTTCTTATTAAGTATAGTACATGGTCTCATGTGTTGTTATGGGGACTTACACTTGTTATAGGAATTTCTTAGGACACAAATGTCTAGATTAGCCTGAAACTTTGTAGACAGGAAAAAGGGATAGAGTTCTGTTCTATAAAAACACAATTTTCTTCAGGCCAACAGAAACACATGAAGGTTTTCTTTACTCTTTTGTTTTGTTTTGTTTTGTTTTTCCTTGACAAAGCTACATATATATGAACATGATCAAAAAAGTGAACGAAAATCAAAGGAAACTGGTCCTAAATGAAATATAAACCATATACCACTGGCAGGCTGAAATGCCCAGATGGTAAAGCACAGACACACTTAAAAACAGTGCTGCTAGTTTCTGAGGGACAGAAGCTGCGCCTCAACATGTACCCTCATCTGTCCTCTCAACTGTCCAGATCTTTTGCTCTTCCTCCTTCTCTTTCCACTTGAGTGCCAAATCTGTATGGAAAAAATTGGGCTTGAGCCCTTTTTTTTCCTGAAAAATGAACTTGCCTGAAAATGAGCAATGTAACATGAAGGCACTCATTTATTAGTCTAAGCTTCAAGCTGGGACATGGGCAGCTATTTTTGGTTTTGCATAAATACCGCCTGTTTGCTTGACACTGTATTATCCATTAGATTCACAGTGGCAATGCAAGATTCTCATCCTATGCTATTTTTCCAGCATTTTTGTTGGAAGGAATCAGTGTAGTGTTTCGCATTGCACCTTCTCTATAGTGCATTTCATTCAATAAAGAAAGATACCTTTCACTTCTTTTTCTGTTAAAGGTGACGGTAGTTGCTCATCCTTAAAACAAAACTAATTGAACCATAGATATGCCACACAGTATATTGGAAATGGTTGCCAGTATTTGTAGCTTTTATTTTGTGCGCTTTCCTGTATTTAAATGATTAAAACCTAATAGCACAATACAGTATAGAATGATCTCACATTGGAAAGTATTATCTTCCTTCTCAATAACTGCCTGCTAAGCAGCAACCAACATGATTACACAAGTATAGTGCCACCTGTATTGTGGGCTAGATCCCCAAAAAACTGGACTATATTGAAGCAAATGGGAGCACCAGCAAAGCTGTCTTCAAATCCAAATCATCATTTTCACAGTGTAGTCCATGATAGATATGCATCCATTTGCTATGGTCTGTATAGCTAATTGCAGTTCTCCTTAGAGGCGCCTTGGCAGTATTTCTTTGAAGCATATGAAGTCAGAAGCAGAGGGTATATTTGGGGTTATGTTTGGTTGAATGACAGGTATGTCAGTTGAGATGGCCACTTGTTTGTCACACATCAGCTTCACTCAAGCCATCTGTACACAAAATTGGATTTTGTAGTCTCAGTAACAGACAGGTCAGTCAGTATCCTGTTGTCCAGGCGTGACAGGGAGTAGAAAGATGCAGCAAAGGCAGACTGCACCAACTTCACGGGATTACAGCAAAAAATCTTATAATCACCTATAAAGTTATATCATTATTATTCAACTCTTTTTGCTGAATCACATTATTGCCTTGCCGTCTGTGGCTTGGGGGTTTGGAGCCACTGCCGTAAAATGTCACGCGCTGAATAAACATGTGCGACTATTAAAGTTGTACTGTTGAGTCAGCAACAAATCCCACATCTCGCCAACTGTTGTTGTTGTGAGATCTGAAGAACCTGTCAGAAATATCCAAGTGGGAGAATGAATGATTCTTTCTTTCATGGTAATAGAAAGAAACACTGAAACAAATATTTGTTCAGTTTGTGACATAGTTTAAATACTTTTCGTAATAGAGATTAAAATATAAAAATAAGATAATATGGGTGGTGGAAATTTAATAATTTCCATAAACAGTAAAATCTGATTGGTTATACCGCAGTTACAAAAATGCAAATTCTGTAATCATGTAATAAGAAGTAAGTTGTGATAAAAAACAAATGTTACAAATTTCTGTCATTTTTAAAAACCCGTCTTCATTAAGTTGAAGTTCAGGTTCTTTATTGTTACTTCAGTAGAACACTCAACATATATGTGAGCAAAATTTCGTTCTCCACAATGCAACAAATATAAGATAAGACACCATATAAGGATGATAAGACATAGAATGAACAAGAAAATATACAAGATGATTACAGGATACAGAGTACAGTTCAAAAATATAGTCCAACTATTTAGCAGAAAGTGAAAAAATAATTAACAAGTTCGTGCTGCTCAATTATGGCAAAAATCATACTCACAATTATTTTTATCAATACTGAGATCACGATTATTTAACATGATTACTCATTGGCTTTGGAAACACCACGCATTTATTACTTATTTATAACTTTTTTTTAAAAACAACAAAGCATTTTTTTTAATTTAACATTTTCGAACGCCTAGTGTGCAAGCAATACAACACATCAACCCTTGCAGCACACGTGTTGATAGTAAAGCTAATTTCAAGCACCACCTAAAAAAACAAAAAACAAAATAAAAAAAACAGATTTCACAACAAAAAGTGTTGTGTCTGTGTAGTTTTTCCAGTTATACACAATATTAGTTGGAAATATCTGAGCATGGAATAGCAGCCAAACAGGGCATGGTCTCTCCTGACTATACATAGAAAGTTTCAGAACTGGCAAACTGCTCAATCTGTTGCTAATGTGCACCAAAATGTAACCCTGAAGTGGATGAGGGGATGGTTTTTTTAGGGGGGATGAAATTTGTTGTGAAACAGAATGAAGCACAATAATTGTTTTATCGATAATCTTGTTTTCATAATCGTTGGAAGCCAAAATTGTAATCGAAAATAAAATTAGATTCATCACCCAGCCCTTAAATAAGATGCCTGTTGAGCTTGTTTCCTAAGCACACTTAACTTGACATAAGAGCTAAGTATATGTTGCTGGCTCCTGAGCTTCACTGAGCTATATTAGGAAAACCTGTCTAGTCATTTAATCCCATGACCATATTTCTTTTTCCTATAATTTTATCCATTGCTGTTTAGCATATCAGGTGACATATTCGTGTGGCTGTTTTTTCAGCTTCATACCAAACATATATTCAACACCACGAATGTATAATAGTCTCATACTCAGCCTGCATTTGTTTAAAATGCAACCCTTCAGAAGGCTTGCCACAGAAACAAAGAGAGGTGCCCTGCAGCACACATTTGGATGCAGAACCTTCCCTCTCTCTTTCAGCATAACAAATGGTGGGTATTTATCACTCAGCGTGGAGCACAACTTTTCCTTCTCTTTTCATGTTGGCACTGCACATTTCCTTGCGTTGACATGACATGCGTTGTCAACTGCTTTAACTAGTTCAGATACACGTGAGCAATTCCTTTCCTCATTGACTGAATGTGTTAAAGAAGTTATTACCTGGTTTTATTTGTTTTTAAGACTTGAATGTGCATTAAGACATCACATACAGTCAACCGTCAGGTCCTTGTAACTGTGTTTTTAGATAGGGAACAGTATCCTCCCATATTACAAACTGTACCTGCTATAATTTCAAGTAGAGTACACTAGACCCTTTTTGATTAGGCTTGAATGCAGTGTGCATATACATAGTGCAGTTAATATTAGATTTCATAAAGATGTAATAATTTCTACTGGCATTGGTGGTAGAGCCCTGGAAGTTCTGGATATGCTAGCCAACTGACCTGAATAGTTGGGCACTGTAAGGGTTTGATCTTATGATGATCTTATGATATTTATTTGTGGAAAGGTTTTAAGAGTTTGTCTATGTTTACGGTATTTAGTCTTTTCTTGTGTGTGCGCATATGAAAGATTTGTGATTTATTGATGTTAAAATTTAAGTTTTGGGCAAAGATATGGTAGAAAAATGCAATTGTTTCGATCGGGCTGGCCTGAATGAATTCTGCTGGGTTGGGCAAATGCTGAAATGATGTGCCTGTGCAGCACTTCACTATACCCACTACTCCAGAGGGTTGTTATGTCAAGCTGGCGTACTGAACGCAGCTCAGTTTCATGCAGGGAATCAGGGGAGAGGTAAGAGTGGACCAGCCCGAGTGCGTGAGGGAAAGGTTCAGTCAAGGCTGTCTATGTCCTATCCACTGGTCATGTACTCTGCTCCAAAGATGTTTGAGAAGGATGGGTTTTTTTTCTCTCTTTGTTTTGAAATTCTGAGCTGCTGAACTCACACTTGGGCTGTTTTTCAGCCGTGACTTTGAAGGTAGCAAGCAGAAAGGAGGCTTCTGATCTTTCTCCCCATAGAGTTCTTCTCTCTCTGCAGACGAGAGTCTGGCTGAGGCTCAGGTATCGAAGCCACTCTGAGCTGCACAGTAGTAATGAAATTAACAGGATGCTTTGACTTGAGCATTTGAATACCCACACACACACCCCACTCTGAAATGTTCTACAAATTTGAAATGATCAGAAGTTAATGGCCATTGATTGAATTCATACTGATCTTGAAATAGCTAATTTGCATTGAGCACCTTGTACTTGCTGCAAATTTCCTCACTGCATTTCTGGATTTTGAATATTTATACAGACATATGTTGAGTTGTAATTTGTGTGGATGCTTTAACGACCATGCTGGTTTTACATTGTTAAAAAGTCATTAATATTGAGTCACTTACATAACTGTAGTCTGCAAAGGAAAATGAAAACTTTTTTCTGTTTCTAACATTACATGTAAAATGATTATTGCTGTGGTGCTCTACATTGCACTTCTCACTTCACAATCAAACAGTAATAGAGGTTTATGTAGGTGGCTCTCAGATTTGTTCTTCTTTCTCATTTCACTATTACTGCTCATGCTAACCATGACTTATTTAATCCAAACAACCAGTGTTTCTTCTGCCCGAAATGTAAAATGTATAATTTCCCATGTGCCAGTGTAATGGGTCTCTGGATATACTGTACTGTGGGATGAATTGTTACTGTGCTATAGCAGTTGGTTATACAGAATAACTAGATGGAAATACATAAAGATGAAAATTACATTCAATATTTATTAAATTAGACAAGCTGGCTAAGAAGACTTGTGTTTCCACAATATATGGCCTGGCTGAATAATTGAAGAGAAAGGAATATCTACAGAAACACACCACATACTCACATAGGGTTTCTGCCAAGTACCAGTCATGTTGTAGGTCAGCAATTTCTGCTGTTGTACTTCAGCAGGCGGATGTAAAAAGCCTTGGTCAATAGTACTCAGACAGTTGGTGTTTATGTTACTTATTTACTGACGCATTTGCTTCTTTCCTTACCCTGTTTATCAATAGATAAGAAATCCACTTAGCTTACCTTTTGTCTATTTGCTCATTAACAATAGAGGGCATTGACCAGCAATAAGTCATGTTACATGTTGGATGAATAAAAAATGACAAAGAGGTAGAGGGACAGGGTGTGACAGCTGCTGGTGAATCAGTAGTGAACATGGTGACAATCAGAAGCTCTCCATCTCTGCATTGTGGTGGCACATTGTTAGCAGAAATAAATCAACACTAGACATACATACCAAATGGGCCAGGATGATGGGATTGAGTAACTCTAGGATAGCAGCACAAGACAACCTTTCAAACAAGGTTGGACACCAAGAGAGCGTATCTACAATTCGGCAATATTAGCTTTGTTGTTCCAACATTGGATGCTGTCTGGATGATTGAGTCTGTTCAGTTTGAGTCTGCCTTGTTTTAAGCATAGGAAGGGTTCAGCATTGCAGACTGAGTTGTGGTGTAGATTGCATGCATAGAAATCCAGCTAGTATGACAGCCTACTCCCCTGACTGATTCTACTGAAAAGCTGCAGTATAATACATTTACATTCTTCCTGCATTTTTTTTTTTGACTTGGCAGGCTATTTCTTCTTACCATGGCCTTGTGAATTTTTGTCTTTTAAATTTATTCTATTGATCTTTCAGCTTCTTCTGAACCGGTGTGGGTCAAATTGAATGTGGCCATTACCTGAGTCAGAACGTTTTTAAAAAAAAATCTAAATGACCAATACATAAAGTAAATGCAACTATGTGCTTTATTGAAGAAAAAATAGACAAGTGACCACACTGAAAATAAAAATAAACTAAAAATACACGTTGAGGTGAAATTGACCATGTGCTGCATTTTAAAATGAAGGCCATGAACCGTGATCATTATTAAATGTGCCAGAAATTTAGAGGAAATGCAGGTTTCATAAGTCACTCTAAGGCATAATTATCGACCACTTCCAGGGTAACAGTAAACAGTGTCCCTCAAAGTGAGGGGATGAAAGTGGTGGAGACACAGAGACCTGCCCTGGGTCAGCACCCTGTCGCTCAATTTCCACATTTTGGCATCGTTTCAACTAGAAATTAAATGGGCAGTATTAGTTTCTGAAGGGCTGCAGCTCTGGGATTTTTGGATTAAATGTGTTTTGTTCTACTTACTCAGAAAAACAAGCAGGCAAAAACTAAGTTTTTTTGAGAAACAGTAATATTATATTTGGGATGATTTAATTCTAAAGACTCAGTTCAATTGTTTGAAAAATCCAAAGTTTAGAAATAGATTCTCATTATAATTTTTAACAACTTCAGGGGGTAATTGGGGTGGTGAACAGGCATGTAAAGCATTCGACTGCCTTTAATTTGCTTGACCTCAACCATTGCAAAGGTTCTCTGTTTGCAAATTCTTCAGTGTGAGTATTTGATACTTTTCTTTTTCATATATGATAATAAATTGATTATAGTTAGGGGGCAGACTGTTGATCAGATTGAGCAGGCAATCTGAATATATGACCTTGGGCTTTGGGACATTAAAACAACATTTTTCACTATTTTCTAACATATCATAGCAAACGATTATTATCTGGCAAATGAATAATTAATGATAATCATCATTAGTTGTAGCCAGACAGACAACCAGTAGAAGTTACCAGTGCAGCTACAAGGATGAGAACACCTGAACTCAACTAATGTGTCTGAGCAAAGAACAAAACACAAGGTAACTACCACCTGGAATTGAGTGGTGGATAAAAGCTTTATCCTTGCAACACCAACTAAAAATTCAAGCCTGTTGATGCATTAGTGTTTTTTTACATACCTCAGTTAAAGGCTGACTGCAGGGACAAAAATAAATGTTCTGGCCCTTTCTAAATAATTCCAGGTAACTAGGTAGATAAATTTGACTGTTGCTGAGAAGGATTGTCTCTGCGTGCTGTTTCAGATCTTGGTGCTTTCAGTGCAAAGACCAGAGGTGGGGTTTCTGTGCGTGAAGGCCAAGGTGTGGTGCTCATGTGTACCCCTCCTCCTCATTCACCAGGTAAGAAATTTTACTTAAAAACCCTATCCAATGAAAATGAACGTTTTTAACCTTGCTAATGTGTCCATATAACATTTTATCAGCCAGTAACAAGCCAACAAATGGCATAAACAAATAAAAGATGGTAACTCCCACTAAGCATTCTGATATGTCTGCTAGCTGCAGATTTTGGTGCACAACAGACTCCTCATGTGAGTCTGGGTCTGACTGAGGCTCAAACATGGGGCTGTCTATCTCTGATGTTTTCTCTAACACTATCTTGATACACTCTTGTCTTTTCACCAGTCACCAAAACCTAGTCGGTACAGTGAACATGTGAGTTTGCATTAGCACAGCTACTGACACTGTTTCAGCCACTGCCAGTTACATGCTCACAAACAACATAAACGAATAACTATGCTTAACGTTCTAATACACCTTCTTTGATGCATAATAAACTCCTCACTCCTCAGTAAACTCCAGAGTCAGTGGCGAAGTCTCTTTCATGTTTCGTCCGCTAACCATCTTGATATGCACTGCTCTTTCACCTGTCAACCTAGCGCAAGCAGCGGTTGTGGGCGGGGCACAAGGCCTGATCAAGAATTTCGCAATAAGGAAATAAGCGTTGATGTGTTTACAGCCCCAGTTTTCTTTTTTTTTTTTCTTTTTTTAAGGGGAAACACCAGGTTCAACAAAATATTAACAATAGCAAAGTATTTTTGGCTGGACTGCAACAGTGGGGCCAGCCCTTGATCTGGAATGTCCCTGACTGATTGACTGACTGACTGAGTGATCATATTACCACCATTGGTCAGCTGATTGCCTTGTCACTGATTTGGAGTTTCTGGCACAAACAGGCTCTATTAGAGGGCTTTGAATTTGAAACAATTACAGGAAGTGTTGAGTTTATATTAACATGTAAGGCAGTAACTTTAACCTAGATGAAGGCTGTGAGTAGTCTGAGAGACAGAATAAGGAAGATATTCTGTCGGATCTAACACTATCTGAGCCATCATTTTATAAGTAAATATAACTGAAACCACAGCCCAGTCTTTGTCTTTAATGAATGTGTTTGTAGGTTTTGTCGGACTACGTCACGGTTATAAGATTTGACTGTAGGTGGTGCAGCCATTGTCAGGGCTGAACAATGGCTCGGACTCAGATGCAGATTGACACAAGTAAGTGAGTTCACAATGTCCTTTAATCAGGCAAAAGTCGGTACACTGGAGATCAGTCCGCGGAGCAAAGGTATCAAAATCGGTGGGCAAAGGCAGGGTCAAAAACCAAAAACTAGACAAGATACGAGTAAGGCACACGGGGAATAAAGGCTGGAACGTAGTCATACAGAACTAGAAGAACTGGCACAGAAGGGAGGGAACACAGAGACTAAATACTCAGGGAGAGGGAAGACAATGAGACACAGGTGCAGCACATTAGGGCAGGGCAGGTAATCACACAAGGGGAGGACACATGAGGGCAGGAAGTGAGGAACCTGAAACGAGAAAAGAGGTGAGTATCAAAATAAAACAGGAAGTACAAGACAAAACACTAGGGGAAACAAAAAAGGGAACTCAGCTATCCAGCTGAGGCATGACAGCCATATACTGGGCTGTGACCCAGTCTTGTTAAATTGTTTGGAGAGGAACTTAAAGTCACAGTCACAGGAAAAAATATTTTCTTCTCTTCACTGCCTTTGGGGTGGCCAATAAACTCAGCACTGTTCACTATGAATGTTCCCATTATTTATTATTATTATGTAATCATCTATTGCATTGTATTTTGTTGGTAAGTTTTAGTACCTGTGCATTCTCCCATACATCCATCAATCCATGCTGTTCAAATGATGAGTGTGATAAGCTATGACAATAACAGAGTCAGAACACTGATTCTCAGAGATCAAATTTGCTGGATCATTAGAAATGAAAAGAAAATGTTACATTGCCAATTATTTCACATAGACAAAGCATAGGCACTGGTCTTTAATGGCGTATCTTGAATATCTTTCTCTGCAGTTGTCCTCTAATGTAAGATGTTATGTGAGCCATGAATCATCCAGGCTTTCTGTTTGCATCAGCTCTGTTGTACTGCAGCACTGCACCCATGGGAATGTTTGCCAAGTGCTTTTCAGTACCTGCTCCTGTTTCTGGATGTCATTTTGCATGACGTGATAGCAACCAGAGTCATCAACAGAATTGCTGACCAAAAAAAAAAGACAAATTCATGATTCTTAATTATTGACAGATGAAGTGTAGCCCAGATGATTTTCATTTTCCTTAAAGTTTTCTGTCAGTCACAGCACAGGTGTTGCCTTGGCTTCAGCTGTATGTTGGTTTTCATACTGCATTTACAGTAAACCACTGTACATGTGTGGTTAGAAGTGTGATTGAAATAAGATTAGAATCAAATACTGGAGATGATGTTGTGGAGTGAGATCACTGCAATGGATACAATGATTTTTCTGTCATTTAAGGTTTGTAAAAGCTGTAAAAGTGATCCAGGTTTCAGCCATGATCACATACAGTTAAACACCCTCTTGTTAACATTTCTTGTGTAAGATCAGTAGAGCAGATCAATACAGAGTATGTTATATGTATATAATCACTCAACCAGTAAAAGTGGAATTCAGAACAAAGAGATTTACATCTGATATCATCAAATAACCTCAATATCAAAAGTATTGTGTGAAGAAACACTGTAGTGTAGTAATAATTTGCATTCTTGTTTTTATTGTCTGAATGAAGTCGCTAAATTAATTGTGAGAGAGGTTGAAGCAAACAGTTCAACAAATTAGAAAAGATCATATCTACAAAGTCTGATTTATGCCACTTGAAAACAAAGAATAACTGAAGTAAGTTGAATATTACTGCCGTGTAATAACAGTGCAACATCTAAGAAATTGCTATCAAAGTTTTTGGAAGGTTTCCTGCTCCCTTTCGCAGCATATGTATGTTGAAAAATGTACTTGATAAAGCAACCTAGATGAATATTGTTAAAAGAAACATTAATTTATATATTATAAAGTTCCTCAACTTCAGCTTTAAAATGTACCTGTTCAATTTAACAGCTTTAATGTTTAGGTTAATTTATCTGTACAAACAGTGGTCTGATAATAACCATACAACAGGCTCAACAGCCTCAGCAGGCTGTTGAGCCTTTATTTTGATGCTTATTTTTCATGTTTATAGATTATGCACAAAAACACAAAACAAGTAAGCTTATCATTTATTTATTCAACAGTGCTAACTTAAATGAAAAATGACCTCCAACAACTAAATAATTTTTAAAAATGCCACAGCCATAAAATTTGCCAGTGTGATGAATGCTGCGGTGACTCAGGGCATGTCACAATTGAAATTCATATTGTATAGGGAGTGTTAAACAATGTTTGGGTTAAATTTGATAGGTCTCATGAGTGAAAATAATTTGAAATCACTCAAATGTGTAAAGTTTATTATTTTCTATTTCATGGCTTTGAGCGCTTTTGATCAGTTTTTATGTGTCTTTGGTAAATAGTGTTTTACTTTCATGAGACTAAAGTATGATGAGCTTTGAATAAAACCTATTGGAACTTAGGTGTCTTTTAGAATGCTGTTTCTTTGTAGCAAAAATGATTTTCATTTCTGTTGTATTATATTTTAAAGCACCTATACATGTCGTGTATTAAGTATAAGTTATTATTCTCTATTTAACAGATGCAGCTGGTGTAGTTTCCATAGTACCCCAGACACTGGATTATAACTGTGTTGTGTATAACTGTGCCTCCTCTACTTATCAGTTAGTTGTCTCAGTAGATTAAGCAAATGTCAATTGTCAAATATCTCAAAATTATTTTGTTGACAACAACAATGACTGTATATTTATCTTTATATACAGTCATTGGTTGACATACAAAATTTGAAAAGCTTGTATTTCAAATATTGTTTTCTATCTCACGCCAGCCATTCCTTTTGAGCTCACATCAAGCGTTGAATTCAGTTCAAATCTTACAGATCTGAGCATCTTTGAAACAGCAGTTAATCATTATTTACCAAGAGGACTCTGATAAGTGTAAAGAAAATATAGCCGTCCTCTTTTTTTCTCCAGGACAGACAGATTATGGATGCAGAGTCAAAGAGTTGTGAAATATTGCTAGGCAACATTGAATAGATTAATTTGTCACTGACAGTCACATTTTCTTTATTTAATGATGGATGTGGTCGTGTAGAACTATGCACAATGGACAAAGAGCAAACAGCATGCTGTCAACAGTCAGCTCTGTGTTCATCATAGTCATATTCCATCCAGCCATCCATCTATCCATCCATTTTATTACCCACTTATTCCTCTTCAGGGTCATTTTGATGACTATGTCTGGATCTTTTGTTTTTTTCTTCAAACCCACATATTTGGTTGTAAACAACTGTGTAATCTTTCTTTTATTACAATTTAATTTGTATATCAGCATGAATTACTTGATACTAAAGAATACTAAATACATAAGAACATCTGTGCTGCCAAGTCTGTCAGGAGTCAGAAGTTTATATCCTGCACTATCACACACTATAATTCATGAATGAAATGTAAAAGACTCAACTTATATGCAAATAGTTTTGATGTCTTATGAAGATTATTATTTATGAAGTGAGAGAAATCCCGTTCTGTGCCCTGTATTTTTTGGTTAAAAGAAGACTTATCCTGTCATTTGGGGACCCTTCACACATGCACTCACACAACCAAGCCCACTGGAATCAGACTACCTTGGAATAATCAGTTATCGTTCTCCAGCTTTACCATCAACAATTAATTAAAATAGCCTTTCTGCAAATAACAGACTCATTAAGACCCTGTTATTTTTCATCTTTAGGGGCCTTAGTATTATTTTCCTGGACTTTGTACAAACCAGCAGTCATTTCATACTGATGAGCAAGCTGATCCCTTGTTGTTGTTCAAATCCCACACTCATTAGTTCTTTAAAATATTATTATTTCATAGGTATTGAGCAATGAATAATAGCAGTGGCATTAATGACTTTATCTGTGTTTAATAGTTTTCTTCGTGTTTACTGTTTTACATGAAATCGCACTGTATTCTACTGATGGTATGTCACTACTATATTTCAGAGTGCAGTTAACATGTCAGATCAGATGCATCTTTTTCATAGTGAAGTCTTTCATGCCGTTAGACTACAAGAACCATTTCTGTGCTTCAGTAGTTGATTTGATGCTTGTGCCACAAACTCAGTCAACAATCAGCTATTGTTATTCTACAAGGATTTACTATTAATGCTGTTATTAATAGTCTAAAATGAGAGACTGAGACTAGATGTCTCAGATGACTAGATGAAGAAAGCCTCTGTATTTTTTTATGTAGAAATGAAGCTTACAGAGTTTTCCTCACTGAAACTTTTAGAAACTTTACATTTTATTGCACAGTATGTTGACAGAATGTATAGATGACTATTACAAATATAAAGGGCAGGTCAAAATAGGCACAAAGCTAGGTCCTGCATTTTTCTAATCTGTATGGTCTCCCCTTGCTTTTACAGAGATTATCTACAGCTGGGTGTTTAATGAGTTCCCCTCATTTGTTGCTGAGGACAGTCGGCGCTTCATCTCCCAGGACACAGGAAACCTGTACATCTCGAAGGTGCAGCCCTCTGACGTAGGAAGTTACATCTGTCTGGTGAAGAACATGGTGACAAATGCAAGGGTTATGAGCCCTCCAACACCTCTAACACTGAAAACTGATGGTGAGGCTCTCAGATTTATAGCACCTCACACACATGATAGGCCCTGATTTGTTTGAATGCCCTAGGCAGACAAATCTAATGGATTTCACTGGATGAAGCACACACTACACAGAAAGTCCTCCCTCTGTTCATCTGAAAGTGTAAACATTTTTTTTTAGATCTATTACACTGCTTCCCCCTGCTGAACTTGTTCAGCACAGATGAAAATGTAAAAGCATATTTTAAATTCTGCTGGTGCGTTTTATTGTATCATAATGCATTTGGAGAAAAAAATTTTGATCAGATAGGATAATAAAAGTGGGGCGGTCTTCTGCTTTCCACTGAGTCTCATGTTAGTGGAGGGCGTTCTGAATTCCATACACACTGTAAATAGATAGTGAGCAATGCTTTAACATTAGTGTGGGGAGCCTTCTTCACTCACAATGTGCTTTGGTGAAACTGGCCATCAGGGAAATCATTTTCCAGCATAAAATTAACTGAATCAATGGCCCTTGCTGTGGATGGGATTTTGTTCTTTTATACTAGCCTCTCAGGAGCCATGCTGTGGAGCTGTTTGCTGGATTCAGGTGTGGATTTCACCTACAGGCTTTTTACATCTGACTACACAGAGAAACGTCCATCACTTCACACAGGTGCCTGTCATTGTCAAGGTTTCAAAGAGCCACTGAGATTACATCCCCAGTGAAGCTGTGAAAAGGCCTCTGTGCCTCGGAACCAGGTTTGCTCTAAATGTTGCAACACAAATTTACCTCTTAAGGATTACATGCCTTCCTGCAAGATTTCTTACCCTCTGTATTTGCATGAATTGGACCTCATAACCATTCATAATTGGTTTGTGTCATTAACCAAATGCAAAATACAGTCAGAAGGGCTGTAGTCAGTGTCCTGTCATTGTTTTAATATGCTTCATGGATGGATAAAAAACACACATGACACATGGGCTGAAGGACAGCACTCGCACCTGCAGCAGCATAACATGGCCAAATCAAATCTCTACAGTTGTAAGCCCATAATGCCAAAAAATGTCTTGGCATCTCTTGCTCTGCAAATCTCATGTTGCTCGGCAGCCCTCTATATTGTGAAATTGGGTCTAAAATGCCGAAAATTACATTGGCACACCTCACAGCAGACACCCAAATGTTCCGATGCTGGGTACACCCCTCATTCATTGGAGTCTGACCAATCAGACACTGCAATCTGTGCCTCAGTAAAAGTGAGTGATTATTACACAGTAGACAGTTCAAGCTGGATCTGTGTGTGGCTCACCACTGTCAGCTCTAACCCTGACTCTCTTAATCAGAACAAGCATCTGGGCTCCATTATACCCCGCTGGAAGCCATTGATCGTCAATTCGCAATCCACCCTGAGCAGATCACTGAACTCTGGACTAATGCACTGTTTTTAAACAGACATACAGTTCATCTCAGAAACACCCTCCCTTTGATTTATCTCTTTGGTGTGCATCGTATTACTGCAGATAGCAGTAACTGTGAAATGGTCCTGGATCAGAACACATGAGAAGCATATGTCTGTAAAATTAAAGGGAAATATTACTGTCACTGCAATTGCTACAAATAAAACATTTAGATATTTTACACAACCTTTTATATACAGTAATTTATCATGTATCATCCATATTTTTCCCCTGTCTATTAGTTATAATAACATTCCACTGGAACTCAAGCTTCAGAGAGGTTTTATGTGCTACATCCTGGTTTACCATGCAGGAGTGGCCTATATTTTATTTATGTGTACACACATTTGTGTTTATAGTGACATGTGGTTCACATTTACATGAGTTGTTTAGTAAATGCCAGATCACTGTAAAATTGCCACTATGTCTGATTATTTACTTACTGTTAGAAGGACACATTGTTTTATAGGCACTCATGTATTATAAAATGATTTTAATCAAAATAGTTACTGATAAAAAGATGCTGTTGTTCTCAAACTGTATGACAGGTCATTTAATGTATGGGGTAACACTAAACAGTACCTATATCTGTGTTATTAATTTTTTAAAGGTTTGTTCATTAATGTTGGTAAATACTAGAGTAAAACACACAAAATGCAAATTATCTATCTATATGTAAAGCTCTTCTATATGAGAGTCTACCTCATAAAAAATTACAGACTGGGCCTTGACCCATTGTTCTGACTTACAAATAAGTGATAAAGCTTGCAGTTGGACTGCAGAACCAGTGGCGTTATTATTGCCATAAGAAATTTTCTCTCTCCACACTGACAGTAGTATCAGTGAAACATAATGTTTGCAGGCACATGTCATCTCCACATGGGCATGTTTTCTGCACTGGACAATAAATTATTATTGAGGAATTTCAGCCCATAGCCATATTGGATGTCAGCATGACTTTTTTTGTTTTTTTATTTTAGTGGTGTAGTCAAAATAATTTGTTTTTTTGTTAGCCCAAATATCAACAAAGTACCAACATACAGTCTATAAATATAAAACCATGTTATGGTAAAGAACAACATGTTGTGGTCATGTCAGTGCTTTTAAAAAACTGGATTAGAAGACTATTTTGGATGTACTGTGTTCATTGAGAACATGCAGCAATTGTAAATGGGCCGTTGGCCCTGCCTGCATGTCAAAGCACTGTCCTGTCCCCAAGAATAAATGCATTTAAAAAACGAAATCATCAAAAATCAATAATTAAATTACCAGAGATTGTCTGGTATATTACTTATTACTAAGCATGGCTGCACTGCTGACGCAGTATAGATGGAGGATCAATGCCTTCAGGGCAGCTTTCTCAATGAGTGCTACAGTAGGAGTGTGACAATCCAATTAAGGAGACCCATCCAGCTGTCCTGGAATTGGCTGAACCAATTCAAATCTATGGAGATGGAGAAAGTAAAAGGAAGTTTTTATTAGACTATTACAATTTTATTGCACTGGGAAATCTGGTTTGACTAATTCACAAATACAAAGGAATTTACATTTATGAATATGAAATAAAGGTTTTATATATATGAAAGTAGTTGAAATTAATTAATTTAAACATATAAACCTACAAATTATGTTTTTTTCTACATTTTCTATTTTCTTAGCTAAGTTCCAAAAGTTCAGCTGCATTAGTGCCTCTGAGAGGCATCCTAAATGCCTACCTATTACTGGACCAGAGAGCTAATAAAACACTTACTTTTTCAGTGCCATAAGCTCGGAGTCGTAGTAAATTATAGGACAGGCATCATGCTTTGAAATTGAAAAACAAACCACAATAGGAAAATGTAATTTTCATGTGATTAATAAATAAAATTGGAACATAGTATATAACGCTACACTAAACTGAGGGACAGAAATGTTTTAGCACGCCAACCCTGGACAGTATTTTTTTCATTTCTATTAGGTCCAGCCACTGAGACTGAATATGATACTGAATATACTATGGCATGAGCCAATGAAATATTGCAAATTCATTATATGTGAAGGGCTGCTTTGGAGCCATAAATGTTGAGAATGAGATTGAAATTGAAAAGTTCTTTGGAACAAATATCATAAAACTCCTTTTCCATACATAGTGGGCTACAATTCAATAACTCCACTCGTTCTTTACAGCAGTCATTTTTCACATAAAAAGTGTCAGGCACATGTAGGAGGTATAATTATGGTTTCTCAAATGTCATGCTGGTCATTTGTCTTACTGATTATGTACATTACAGTGCATCTGGAGCAGCACTGCATATGGTCTGCTATGTTTTCTTGTGAATTCAGCAGGTGCTGGGGTTAGCAGTGTGTCCATCCGTGGTTTTCATGTGATGATTGTGTGTGCATTTAACATTATTCTGTAAAGAGTAAATCACTCGTGTAATATTCATATTGCAAACGTCCATTTAATAAGACAGATAATATTAATTAGATCCCAGGAGAAGGTGCTTTCCTTTGTTACTCCAAATTTGCTCAATGTCATCTGACATCGCTCTGGCAAATGGATATAAATGCCACCTTATGATACAGAAACAAAGAAAACATATCCTCTGGCTCTGAGAGTGGAGGTGTTACTCTTAGTGGCACTTAGCAAGACTGATATTACGTTAACACTTGTATACTTCGTAATGTCTTTGTGAATTGTAGAGTGGAGTACTAATTCTTGAGAACAATACACTACTTTTCCCCATTGGCTCTTGGGAATATCTCTAACTAACTTACTCTTAATGTTTTGGTTTTGTGATGACTTTTGAGCTTTTCCATCATGTCATACACAGTAGACATGGTTGTACATAGACAGCAGTATGCTACCGATGCAGAATTTAATTCATATTCCTGTATTTTGCAACAGACTTTGACTACATAAAAATGATGAAAATATATTGAAATGTAATATACCATCTGTTTGACATGGATAATGCTGTGTATCCTTTAATCCATGCTTTTTTGTACAGATCAAAAATATTATTCAGTCGCATGAATCTGTATTTAACCAGTATCACTAACCCTATTGATAAACAGTGTGTAAAGTGAAGGTGGATTGTCAAATGATATGCCAGATGGCGTGCATAATGTGCAGTCCCACACCTGTACAATGTGGTTTAATGTGCTGTGTGTATGTCAGAGGCTTAAAGATCAGGAATCCTCACAAAATTTAATTTTTTTCCTCAGTTGTTGCTTTCATACTTATAAAGCATGTCCTGTGGCAAAAGGAAGTGGACATCCCTATTATTTTTAAATCGCTATACCCAGTTTCTGTGTAGCATATTGCTAGAAAAGATGAGGATGATGGGTAATGGGAGGGTAAGTGACTGTTTCAATCTGCTTGGTTCTAATGTCTGCAATTCCTCTTTCTTAACCTTTTCCAGGTGTCATGGGTGAATATGAGCCCAAAATTGAAGTGCATTTTCCTACATCTGTTCTGGCTGCCAAAGGAGTCACTGTCAGGCTGGAGTGCTTTGCTCTGGGGAAGTAAGTAAACAAGGACATATTACACAAATATAGGTAGCTGTTTATTACAGCAGTACAATATTAATCACCAGGAACAATAAACTACAGCCTATCACTGCTCTGTTACTGTGAGATCCTTTAGATAATGCCCCGTGTGTTTTTCTCTCTTCTTTAAATTACATTACCTGAGTGGGAACCAGGCATGTCTTGTCTTCAGGCAGGATGTTAAGTGAGTGTAGAGAAGTGCAGCATCGTAGCTCTGCTGTTAGATGACATGTTAGTGCATGTGGGGAAGACTGAATAGGGAATTCAGCCCTAGGGACCCATGTGTTCTCATAATTGAGAGCCCTAATGTATCTGTGTTTCCTGGGTGCTTTCAGGGCCTGTTATGAATGTAGAAAGCCAAGGTTATGTCTATGAAAAAATGAAATTGGTAATAGTTGTCTGCCAGGAGGGAAAACACTTTTGTCCACAGAGACTGAAATCCAAAGCACTTACCACAGTTACTAAAGTTAGCATTGCTGGGTTCATGGTTTATGAAACTATTGCCTTTTTACATTAAAATATTTTTGAAATTTTAGGCTGGACCAAAAATAAAGTCACAATTACTTTTAAAATTTAAAGACTGAAATCAAAATGATTGCAAAACATTTTCAGTCTGTTCTTTTTCAAAGCATAGTTGAAGTGGTGTTTGACATTACAAGAAAGAATTAAATATATTACAACATACTACTCCATTTTGTTTATAATTATTCAGAATGAATTATTCATTGCCGACTCCTGTCTTATGTGCAAACAGTCGCTAATCTACAGATGACTAAGGACCTCATAATTGTTTACCTTTGTTTCAATTAATTATCAGCATTATGGTTAGTCATTTCCTAAATATATAGACACTGCATTCTAATCTCACACCACTTTGTTTTCCCATGAAGCTGAGCAGGAGTTTTGAGGTGCTTGTAGAAGGGCCAAGCAGCTTGAGTCCTTGCTCTATGAATGAAGTAATTTGTGCATGATAGCTTTCAGTCTGACAGTGATCCCAATGACTTACCCTTGTACATAGAGATGAATGATTTATCAGTGCACCCTATTAAGGAATGCCAGTCTTTATATAGCACCGAAAATGAAGTTAAAATGGGTTTTGTTCTCCTGTTGATCAATATGTATGATGGCACCACTAGCTAAGATGGGGCAGAAAAGCTCTTGCCAGAGCTTCTTGATGTGATTGTCTGATGTGATATTTGCCTACTTTGTACTTTGTACGCCACAGTCAAGGACAAAGAGAACAATTAGACGAGGAAAATGAAAGAGAGAGCAATAAAAACACAGCCCTTCTTAGATTTAAAGTGTTTCGCATTCTGGTCACCTTGTAATGTTATTTTTAGTTATGTCTCCAAGACTGATAATTAATGATGATTTTGTAACTTGTGTGTATTTGAAAATGAATTCATTGTAGAATGATAACTGCTGTTTACTATTGTTGGCCAACACTGTGTCCTTCTGATGTCTCAAATTACTTCATATAAATATAAAGATAAATAAAACCAAGTAAAACTGTGGCTGGAAAAAGGCATCATTAACACTGTCCTACAGAGCAGATCTATTATGTGAAAAGGACTCAAACAAATTATTGTGTGGCCTAACAAAGCTCATCAGGCTTTTTCATTACATAAGAGCTGTCGGTAGACACAGACCAGTGTTACTTCACAAGTAATTAGCTCATTCTTCAAGCAGAGTTGCAAACCAAATGTAGTGCACAGCTTAGAGCAGAATATGGCACTGCTCACTGTCATCATCTGAACCACTACTTTGCTGGTTTGTGTTGGTTCCAGCTTACAGTCACTGGTTTCTGGATGGAAATCTGCAGCAAACAATTTGCAAGATTCGTTTTTACTAGGGATGGGCAGATGGATCCCAGAATACCAATACTGCCGATACTACGTCTTGTTTTGGAAGACTGATTCTAGCTTCAATAGGATCGCTAACAGTTTCAGTTTCTCTCTTCTATGTTGGACTCAGAGTAGAACTATCTGTGCAAATTATGTTCCGTTGACGTGAACACAAATAAGTGCACCCAACCTGTACTTGTGTCATTTTTACGTTGTGTGCACTCAAACATGAACCAAAGCACAGGGTACCTGTGCCATTCCGACACATAAAAGCAGTCATAAGGCACCTCGGTGGCTCGAATCCACTCCAGGCTGTTCGATGCATGTCATCACCTCTCTGTCTCCCAGCTTTCCTGTCTCTCTGTCCCTATCACATTAAAAAAATAACTTTTAAAAATGAATGCAGGGACGCCTGCAAATAAGAGGGATACTGTCATCTATTTAGCACTTTTTTACAAAGTGCTGCATGAATGAATGGAGACAATTTTTGTTCTGCTTCTCTTGCTTCATACATGCGTCAGTTGGGAATCAAACCCAGGTCTCACAGGTAGCAGTATAAATTCTGCCAACTTAAAATGTTTATAAACCTTTGACAAAGCATTCAGTAGTAATATCGGTATTGAGATTGACATGTGTATTACTTGATACCGGATCAAAAAAAAATTTTGTGGTATCACCTACCCCCAGTGTTTACTTCAATTACTTAATTTCAATTACAATAGAGATGCTTGAATCGTCGTTATATTCACAGGCACTGTGGTTAAGCTGTGGATTTTCAAAATTAACATGCTGGTGAACAGCGGATGGGTTGTGGATGAAATAATATATAATATACATGGAAAATATTAATTAAATTCTCTAAAATGTGAACATATTTCAAACTTTTCAGGTCGCTAAATCATGGAAAAGAATTTGTTGGGTGGGTGACAGGCGCGCATCACTACTGTACTATATACAGAGATATTCGTTCTGTTTCCTTATTGTTAGCTAATGCAGAGCAGTAATTTTTGCCACCATTGACAGCGATGTGCTATTTGCTAATTTTCAAACAACACAAATTCAATTTAAAACCCTGGCTTCATAGTCTGATTCATAAGAAGCTCTGCAAAGTGCAGTTCTGTTAGCTACATGCATTTCAAGGGATATTGGAGTATGACGTTCTCTGTAGTTCAAAAAGCCTTGTATATTTGATGGGATACACATTCTCCCACTCATTTCCACTTAAAATATAATATGTGGCGTGTGGTGGATGCTTTCATCCAAATTGCCTTGGAGTAGTAGATATACTTTTAGCTTCAGTGACCCCGTAGGGAATCAAACTCTTGAACCCTTTGCAGTTACTTTCCTCATTGAGCTACACAGGAGCACAAGGACCACATTGTCAGCAGCAACAGAGAGTGCCTCTTAATGACAACACATTTTATACTGCTGTGGTTAATGCCTTTGAAAGACAGTTGTTTTGCTCAGATCATACAGGCAAAATGTGGCTTTGTGTTTCAGGTAGACTCTCCCCTAAAAATAGTGCAGAATTTCCTAAAGGGACCAAGAAATCGAAATCGTGAGATAATATTTAGATCTTAATGATCTGAAGCCAACCAATTCTTCCACAGCAATTGTGTGGAATGCTAATTAAGATTTAATCTACAGAGCTTGCCTATGGGCATCTTCTTAAATTGAAAACTGTAACACCTTACATAAACGCCAGTGTGCAACACATTCAGGATGAGAGGGTGTAAAATACTCAGTTTGTAAGCTTTGATAAAATCAACCAGAATGACCAGAGCTTCGTAGTTTGGGAGTTTATCCCAGAAGTTTCATACAGAAGACACAGACAGGCAGAGTTTCTCATCTCCAAACTGAGTGAGCCTATTACTCAAGTTCTCTATAGATTTGCTATGTTCTCTGGTCAGTCAAGAGTTTTGTTTGGAGCAGAGGTCTCTTGCAGAATTCTCAACCAGTAACATATAAGGAAGTGCCTCATAACTGCAAGCCATATTCATGAGTACTGTGTTAATCTCTATGCCTTTGGTTAGTGTGTGTTTATGTTGTTCTCACTTGCCACAGGCGCATTAAAATGAAAATACTATCTGATTTTACCTCACATTTTGCCACTGGTACCCACACTGTATGGAACCATTCTATATTTGATTTAACACACTATATATAAAACTGTCTGTAGGTGAGGATGTACCGATGATGACACCGATGATAGTTTTTGTACACCATTTGTCTGGATTAATGTGAAATATCACTGTCAAATAGGTAAAATTACATTTCTTGATTTTGTCTGGGATTAAGTGGAATGCATGTTACATAAATATCAAGCAGAAATTTAGAGCTCCAATTACTGAAATTTGTCTGAAACATCTACATTTTTATTCAGTATGTTGCTTTACACTCTCAGTGCTGTGAGGAAACCTAAATGCATGCTGTAAGGTAATGAGCTAGCTGTTCAAAAAAATGCAGGAAAAAAAAAGTAAAAGAAAATGTTTAAACCATTTGTCTACAAAAAAACATGTGACACAAAACATCAAAACTCCCAAATGGGAAAAACACTTTGCTTAATATCAAACATGCTCTGAATCTTAATTTGAGCCATTGTAGCCGAGCACGTCTATGTCCTTGTGAATTTAGAACAGATAAAAAAGCTCAGGGATGTAACATTTCCATCTTGGCTAAATGATTGATGGGTTCACTGGAGGTTTGCATGGTGTCACATTTCCATCTTTCAGAGACCCGTCTATTCTAGTTGTCATACAAGAGAGCATTACTGATACTGAGTGCGTGGTAAGACACTCTCTGCATGTGCTAGTCATCTATCATAAGGATCTATAGGGCAACCCATGAATAAGCAAGGATAAATAACACTGCTCGTAAACTAATCATAAAAATCACTCTGACTGTTGTAATAACCTGATTAGAATATTGTCACTGTCCCTCTGAAACCTGGGGTCTATGTGGTTGGTCATTTGGTACAGTAAATACATCATGAGTGGTCAAAAGGTTAATGATCCACATGTAGAGCAGAACCAGCATTAAATAGGCATCATGGTGTGTCAATTCATAATTGCAAATTAAGGACTTCTGGGATCTATAGGTCATTGCCGATGTTTTCTATAGTTAAATGTTATTCTTTTTAAATCTAATTGATAGGCTACAACTAACAATGATTTCCTTTACTGATTTCACAGTTATTCTTTGAATAAGTATGTATTCAAAAATGTAAGAAAGCCCACAACAATTTCCAGAAACTGAAGTCACAAATTGCCTTTTCTTTTTTTTTTTACTACTAACTGTCCAAAACTCAAGGAACTTGATTAATCAATAAATTGATCAATTGAATTGAGCATTAAGCACAAGTTCAACATCTAAAAGTTAATACATGCACAATTAGTAAGAGTGTTAAGATTCATAAATTGTAAAAGGTTTAAATATTTTTTTTAAGTTCTCCCACAGAATCAAACCAGGGAATAGGGAAAAGGGAATCTTTTTGATATTACCTAAGAGATAATACAAAAACATCCTCAGTAATTGTAGTTTTTGTTAAACGGTATTTGTCAAATGATAGATTAATCTATGTGTATATATGAATTTTACCCTTCTTCATGGTAATGTTCTTCTCTTAAAGGAAGAAAAATGCAGCTCTTATAATATCATATACTGTAATTACTGCTACCTCTCCTAGACCGTGTTAAGTATATTATTTTATTCCTCTATTCCCTCAGTCCAGTGCCAACAATCACATGGAGGAAGATAAATGGCAACATCCCCAAGAAAGCAAGGCTTCGGAAGTCCCAGGCTGTGCTGGAGATTCCCAGCATTCAGCTGGAGGACTCGGGAACGTATGAGTGTAAAGCTGAGAACCCAAGAGGAGGCACTGCTTTCAAAGGGCATCTCCAAGTCTACAGTGAGTCTGAGCATGTTCATGTTCCTGTAATTTTTTAATCTATTACTTTTCCACAGCCATCATACATTATGCAGTATAAGAAAACAAGTGTTGATGTGTTGTATTCCAGGAATTGTATAGTTGTCTAAACTACTATTCAGCTGCTTGATAAGCTATTATGGAAGCTCTGCAGCTTCCCCAGATTTTTCATGATATAATCTTTGGCAGTTAAAGTATTCTCAAATCTCATGGCTGGGGACCAGTACTGGTCCCTGTGAATTTGTTGAGCAGCCCAAGGACTAATTATATACCCATCGCAGATAATTCAACAACAAGTGTTCATCATCTTAATGAATGAGCTGTTTCTTTTAGCTGAAGAAGCGTGGGTCTCTTAAACACCCTCATTTTAACTGTTAGGGGTGTTTTGTTCCACGCAGAAAATGCTCTGAAATATTTCTCTTGTTAGTTTTTATTTTAATTTATTTAATTTATGTAGATTTTTCTTTCCTCTGGTAATCTTACACATTCAAGGTATTGGACACATACTGCCCTCTATAAATTTGCTGTTTGCATCTGTTTCTAATGGGTTTTAAGTTAACAGATTGGAATAGTGATTTAAAAATGAATAACTCATTAATTACATAAACTGTTGGTGCAAATACCAATAATTAGCCTAGTTTATCTATACCTACTTTCTAATTTTCACAGCTTAAATCCAATGCAGGTATGTACTACTGTAATTTATTTTACCAAATTTATGCTTATCCCCACAAATATCAACTAAAATCATTGAGAATTTTACTCTAATTCCATCACTTTCAGGATGGACCACAGTGAAGAGCAGTTCTTAGTTTTCTAAGCAATGTGAGGTACTAGTAAGCTTGTTGAATTACTGCCTTTGCCTGTGATCATAAAGTTATCTATGAGGTTGCATGTCCTCCATTCTTCTCTGTCTGTGCCATGTGCACAGTACCAAGATAATGGACTGCCTCAGCCTCAGTAGGACACATTTCCAAGGCCCTGCACTTCTTGGCAACCTCCATTCTGTTGACATCACAAGGAGAATAGGGAGCCTAATTTGTAGCAGGCTCACGCTAAATGTAATTTACACAGGTCAGCTGGTAGTGTGAACTTTCATTGTGAGGGAGACCTTCCTGACCATAATCATTCAATCATTCAAACCACACAAAAAAGCTTTCTACTGAAGGTGCTATATGCAAAGAACAGCAAAGAATGTGCTTGGCATGTTAGTGTAGAGAAGGCAATACAATGACGGGGTTTTCTTTTTTCTGCACACACTGTACAAGAAACACACCACTGCGCAATGTACATCATTTGCGTCTAAGATGGTGTGTCACACTATACACTAATCTGGAAGAGATTATTTTATAGATTCATAGTATAAACAGAACAAAGAAAAAGCAAAACATGTCAGAAATCTACATGGAAGCTTTATCTAAACAATACAAAGTGGTGATTACAGCTGCATATGTATGTGCATTTATAAATGTCTCATTTAAGTATAAAAACATTATAGCAAAAAGTACAAATAAAGGAGACTAAAATAAAAAAAGAAAAAAGCTTTGGTTAGTGACTGACTGATTAACATTCTCTCCTTTAAACAACACTGACTGGATGATCCAGTCCCAGTAAAAGGTCCTCGTAAATTTTATATTCTCGTAAATGTATAAAAATTTTAAAATGCCCAATGACATGTAAGACCCAGTAGATGAAAAGAGACAAGATGAAGAGTAAGTACATACAGCCCATACAGTGTTCAGATCTGGAGTTGTGACAGATATTCTGTGTAGCTTGTGGAGTTGGACAGGAACTCTCTATGCAGCTCAGAAACACAAGCAAGTAGGCTGTGGAAAAAAGAAAAAAAAAAAAGCTTGATGTTGAAGGGGCCCGCAGGAAAGGCAGTTGCCTAGTTTTACTATGGCATGTACCAGCCATGCTGTGGAAGAAGACAAAGGAACATGTTCACGAACATGATACAAAAAATGAACATGATCTGCATGAGGAGGGGAAAGGAGAGGACGGGAGAGGATGGCTTTCCTCTTTTTGACAACCATGTAACTCTGGGCCCCATCAGTAAAAATCCCTACTGTATTTTCTGTGGACTTAGCAAAAAAACTATCTCAGAGAGGGATTTAATCGAACTCAGAGTTAGTTTCTGTCAGTAACTCTCTGGTTGGTTTTTGGTATTTGTTGGTCTTGACTTCGGGATGTCACGAGAACTGATTCTTTGGTACCAAGTCGATGCCAAAATTCTGAAAATGTGATGGTACTTGTTTTTCTACAGCATCATAGATACCAGACATGTAGGTACTGGAGATGTGAGTCCAGGACTGACAAGGATGGTATAATAACCCTACAGGCATCCTAGTCTGACATTAAAACTGGAAGAGAGGAAAGCAGGCACAGTAAACAATAACAACAACACATGGAATGGCAGAAGCAAATGCAGGTGCAGCAACAGGTCCGCTGAAAAAAAACAAACCTTGGAGATATTTTGTATTTTTTCACAGGTTATCAGGAACAAGTTATATACGGCCAAAAGCCAGTATACAGACGGTGCCACAGAGCATTTCAAATGAAAGAAGGAAACATCTCAAACTTATCTAGGCAGCTTAAAAACATACATGCGAATGTGTAGACAGAATTCAGGGTGGGTGAGTTTCAGTTTAACTTTATATGAACAACATGTCGTCAAAATGTTAATGTCCTGAAATGTTACTGTTATTGTTTGTGAATTAGGGCAGCTAGTATCGCAAAGACTAACGTTATCTTGTCTAGGCTAAGATAGCAACAGCGTTAGCTGGGAGCTTGTAACTAGGTTACCATCATTACCATTAAGACTGACAAAATATAACACTGACTTTTTAAATGTCTATTTTCACACCTTGGGTCTGTCACCCTGTTAGTCAATGTAAACTCCTGATCGTGCACTGACTGTATGGAGGTGCGTGCATGTGCTCGTGTGTTAGCACACTGCAAAGAAGCCTCTGTTGTGTTTTTTGCTGTGGTTTTGTTGATATCAAGAATTGTGAAAATTTATCAGTACCAAAAGTCTGGTATTGTGACTGTACTAGTCTTGACTCGAGGTGTGCTGGTCTATAGGGTGTTTGACCAAAAATCACGTCTTGAACATTTGAACAGACACACCACTAATATTATAAATCTCCACTCAGATAGAATTAATCTGAAGTTAAAACTGCTTGCTTTGGGGTTTGATTTAAGAATTAAATTAGTCAGAGAATAACTTAATCTTCTCTCAAGAAACCAGTTCAGGTAATTCAAGCTTAGTTAAAACCACAAACGTTTCTAAGAAAGCAAGTCTGAGATAAACTGGTTTAGGAGGCCACTTTGGTCCTGAACAAGTTTCACTAGATTACATATGCATTTTCTCTCAGTTCTTCAGGTTTAAAGAGAGCAACAGAGGATCACAAAAAGAAGATGTCTTATTACTGGACATATAAAGTGATTTATAAGTTTTGCAGGGGGCAAAGGTGCAGAACCAGTGAATGTCAGTGTGTCGAGGATATTTAAGGATTCAAGGATTTTTATGTAAAGTGACATTAAAAGACTGAAAAAACATGTTACATAAAAAGGCAGTACACAAAAAATAAGTCACACAAAAGAGAAGAAATAAATAAATAGCAAATAGGCAACATTTTCTATTGTTGTCCTAAAGTATAATATAGTTTTTGCTCCTTTTAGGATTGTAGCATTAACGGATTACAAAAAAGTGGTTTAGTACATTACTGCATCCACTATTGTAAATACAGCCTCTTGTACTTTGTGTTGATGGTGCATGTGTGTTCTTTCTCACATAAGTATAGGTGTCCATACTTGTGTGTTTCAAGGATATTTCACTTATTCTTATATCTTTTTTTCCTGTCTTAAAGCCTTTCCTCAGTGGGTTAGAATGATTAATGATACTCAGATGGATAGTGGAGAGAAGCTCCAATGGGAGTGCAAGGCCACAGGGAGGCCCCGGCCCACCTATCGCTGGCTTCGTAATGGTTTGCCCTTGACATCCCAGGTACCCTCTTCACTTCACAGTACCCTCTCCTTTTGTTGATTGCACTATGAAACATCTGAATGATTCCTATGGAAGTACATGTCCACTATGCACAGCAGTATGTATAGCATATCTATATTCAGGCATGAGCTTCCTTTATATGTTTTTTTTCTCGTTACAGAGTCACGTTGAAATAGTGAATGGAGATCTGACCATTCACAAAGTGCAGCAGGCGGACTCAGGAATGTACCAGTGTGTTGCAGAAAATAAATATGGGGCCATTTACTCCAATGCTGAACTGAAGATTTTAGGTATTTACACATTTGGTTCATGATTTAAATTAGACTAAACAAAGCAGTCAAATAAAAAATAATTTGTGTAAAGTTTATGAGGTAATTTTTGTGCTTCGCCGTGTATATTTCTTGATACTTTGCAAAGAGGAAAGTTGCAGACCAAGTATGAGCATCTGAATAAGGTACTAGATGACAGGTATGGTAGATTGAAATGCAAGTGGTGAACCCTGAACTGTGAGATGTGCTGATTGCCAATCAATGGTCCCTGATTTAACCCTGGTAGTGGACTGCATGAATAAAAGAGGGACCCTTATGGTTATATTCAATGAGGTGTCTGCACACATCAAGTTGAGGAGAGCCTTGAACAGTTCTACATTATCCTGAGGAGAATGAAAAGCAATGACTTGTAGGTATAGATTTATACTAATGGGAGCAAACACTTGAAGAGAGACATCAATGGTTTCTTTGATGGAGTTTAATGACTCCATTAGGGTCTTATCTCTGCTCTATTGTTTGTCATCAAAGCACAGACTACATTGCAATCCCCATTACTTAGAGAAAACAAACCTTCACTTTGGCATGACTTTCATCAGATATTTATTAGTCAGTGCTATTATCACTGAATAATAAATTATTATTATCCATAATTGCCAACTCACAGATTGTACAAATGTGCCATTATTTTGAAACAACTACTTTTTTTGTACATAGCAAAACGTGTATAACAAGTACTTAGAAATTTAAGGACATTAAAAGTCAAGGAAACTGTGTTCTTCAGCCTTTAAGGCTTCAGGCTAAAAACACAACAGTCATACTGAATGGCTGTTCACTGTTCTGTGTTGATGCACTATTTTCTCCTTGTCATCTTCTATACTGGGACACATCTGGTGACACCCATTCCCCTTCCTTGTTTCCCTCGGGGACAGTTTGATTTACTGTCTGTGTGGCATGCCCTTTTTTGAAGGGAATCTGTGGCATTTTGAAAATCTGACTGCAAATACACAAAGGCAAATACACAATTTTTTTTGTCCACTTGCAGTAACTGATGTTTTTTTCCTAAACCATCAGTTGGCAATCTGTGTACAATGACCATTGTTTAGTTGACTTTAATTCACAGTGTTGTCTGAAAGAGTCAAAAGTTATAGATTTGATAAGCTTTATTTGTGCTGAGGAGGAGGTGCTTTTGCCTTTCTTAGAGTCATAGTCACAATGATGATATTTGGAAGCTGGTGATGAATGTTTTCATAAGTATACCCCCCAGGCATCTCATCCCAATGACCTGTACTCCATGGAGATATCCACAAGCAAACACTATCAGGACAGATTACATGGCTAATAACAGGCTGAAGATGAGCGATCACTGGAGGCTACATGGGGGCAGCGGCTGCCCTCATGCCTGTGATCTTGTCCCAGATCCAGCTCTTCTGGGAGAGTTGCGGGTGAAGCAATAAGGGCACTGCTGCTACCAGCTGCAGGCCTGCTCTTATTTTGATTAAAACAAATACTCACAGCAACTGCTCTGTTTTCAGCTGCTTCTCCTGTCTAGAGGGACCTCTGCCACTCAGGCAACTACTCAGGCTCAAAGACACAAGTGTTACCGGGAGAGGGGTCAGCCTGGAGCTGCAGATGGGATTGAATTGTCATTGTGTATAATGTCACGGATAAAGCATCATTCAGGATTTGAATAATCACATCTGACAAAGCCTTGCAGCCAGTAGATGGCCTTGATGTGTACTACAACTCCATACCAGTAGCACACCACCTTTAATGCCTTAAGCCTTATTTAGACCGTTGCTACTTCATTTGTTCTCATAATTGTTAAAATGTTTATATTAGTATTTATTATTCACTCAGGCAGCCTGGTTAAATGTGGGTTAAAACAAATTTCCTCAAAGCAGTTCAAATTACCCACCCATGACATCATCAACATGATGACAGTTATTTAGTAATTAGGCTTCACAACACAATGCGATATATGTATAATTGCAGTGGCTACTATTAGCACAGAATTAAGACAAAGTATGGTATATTATACAGTATGTAAAATATTTATGTAGTGTATGAATGTTGAAGTCTTTTGATCCAACTTTGCTTTAAGTCATGATGTGTCACACAAACAGTGTAGCATTTTTGAAATAATTAATTTAAAATACCAAAGCTGAAGAGGTGGAATGAGTATGATGTTTATAATTATATTACATTTCATTTTAGCAACCAGACAGTGATTAAAACCACATTAGGCAAGTTTTTTTGTGTGTTGACCATGATACAACTATAAGCACCAGTTGGGACAGCAGGGCTGGTATTGTTCCTATTAAATGCATTTACACTCCTATTAAAACCATTTTCCTCATGTACTTTTAAAAAGTTATTGCCCATCCATACATCAAATGTCCGTGAGACAGGCAATAAGAGCATGTGGTGCATTGTGGTCATTTGGTGACAGATGTTCAATTGTCTATCATCAGACTAAAATGGTAATTGACATGGTAATGGTTAATAATGTTTCCCAGTGGGAGCATATATAATAAAAACAAAATCGGACCAAGAATGCTTCCTTGAGGAACACCATGTTCAGTACCATATGTCTCAGATACAGGAGCACACACACACACAAAAGACTGTCTACCAGATAAATAAGATTAAACCAAGATAATACACAGTCATAGAGACAAGTCTCAAGTCTTTTGCACTAAGTTCTAAGTAAAGAAAGACAGCCACATATTTTAGATTCACAATAATTCTCATTTCATGAGTACACATGGCTCAGCGTTACTTGTTGACGGGCGTTGCAGCTGGTTTGATCCCATCACATCTCTTGATATTTTCCTAATTTATTTTTTTAAACACACATTAAACTGTTGTGTGTTTGTCTTGCACAGCATCTGCACCTGTTTTTGTCCCCAATCCCATACGGGTCATTGCCACGCTTGGAAAAGATGTATCCATTGAATGCAAACCCAGAGCATCGCCCAAACCACGGATTACGTGGAAGAGAGGAGACAGAAGGATACAGCCAAATAAAAGGTACAGCAGCTCTTTACAAGTATCATGTTTCACTCTCAAATAGAAGTAGCTTTTTACATACTGGATTATCTCATTTTGATGTGTCAGTTAAAATGTACTACAATATGAAATAAGAAAAGTAAAGTGAGTCATTGACCTCTAAGAAAATCTGGCGTTCTTCTCAAGGAAACTTCAGTAGCGCAGGTGTTCAAACCTTAACCCAATCTAAAGTTGACTCTCCTTTTTAGCACATGGTCATAACAACACATACTGAGTTCATAGCAACATACTGAATATTGTGATACATTACATTCAAAGGTGAGAGAGATAAAAACATGGATACAAATTCCCTTTAGCCTTTTATTGTGCATCCAAAACAGCAGGGGGCATTTTTCAGTGCCTGAAATAAAACCCTTAAAATATTTTTGACGTTTTTATACTTTACAGCAAGGATTAATTTGTGCTGTTATCACTGGGATAGACTGTGTACATTTTCTTTGAAGACAGTGGTAGATTTTCTAGCTCTTAGTTATAAATAATACCAGATTTTTTTCATCTGCACAGTTTAGAGAAGAGAATATTGTGAGAGTAAGTTAATTGCCCTGTAAAATATGTATGAAGTCATGAAAAGTTTGTCTTCCTCAATATTTTTATATTGTTTTTCATCATAGTTTCATGGCATAAATTCAAGTGTTAGCATTCTGGCTCAGGCCTTTGAGGAATTGTATACATGTCTTGTTGTAACATATCACAGTTTCATTACTGTAACTGAAATTAAGTGTCACTGCTAAAATAAAACACCTTAGGTACTGGCAAAGCTCTAGAGACGCATACTCAACCCCACCTCCTTCTCACGGATGCTGACAATTTAGACCCTACAATTGCATTTGGAATTCACATGCAGTTTGATATATCATCTTTTATGAGAAACATCTCTCTGTGGTACCTAGAGGGGGCTGAGCAGGGCGAGGGTCCATCAATCAAACTGAGCGACACCACTGAAATTATCAGTCACTGCTGAGCATCCCAAGTTTTGAGTGAGAGAATGGAACCTTTGTTTATCAGCCAAGATTCAGCAGTCTGCTCAACAGCCTCGCAGCAAGGGCATCCAGTTGATAATCAGATCCTCAGTGTGTCGCTCCTTCAAACAGGCAGCCACAAATCTTAATTCTCTAACAGGTGGGTAGGAGAGTATTCAGGAATTAGTTGAACATGGTAATTTCAGAGGTTGGTGCATATCTGCAAAATATTTAATTTTCCAGTCAAAGGAAAATGGTCCTCTGAGGTCATTTTGGATGTCTATTTCTCTAAAAGAGCCAGCTTCAGTGGAACTGATGGATGGGGATGGAAGTTAGTGAGTGTGTTGTCCTAAAATGGTGATTAATGACCCTGACTTGTCTGGATCTGATAAAGCCTTTGAGGTATTTGTCAAACCTTTGCAAATCTATTTTTCAGTGTTGTCGGCATACACGGTGAGATTCATACTTGTTCGAACACCCTGATGTTGTTTTTATCTGACTCTATCTGACTGTCATGTCATGTCTCAAGAGAGCAGGGAATTGTTCAGAAAAAATATTGGCAAAGCAGCTGTTTAATCTCTACCGTCAGAGTAATTTATCATTCACTATGAAGTGTTGGCATTATATATGTATTTGGTTCATTTTCTTTATGATCTTAAAGAATTTCTACAATCAGTAATTGTATCTTTCCTCTGAGATTCCTCTTGAGATCCGATACACACACTTTTATAATGGAAAACTCAAATCCAATTAGAGTTTGACACTCTAATAGGATGTTTGTTGCAACATAACAGCACTATAGTGAATTAATGAACTGGATAACACAGTGTGTTTGGGGGGGTGTGAGGGTCACCGCTCAACTGGAGATCAACCTTGTGAAAGGGTGATTTCTATCTGAAAACGCCAAAATAAACAAGAAGAGTCATGTGTTTTCAGGTCTTGTCCAGGGTGACTCCTGCAAGGATTTTCTGCCATTACCTATAGTAAAGTAAAGAGTTTATGGATGGAGAGACGTTCTATTCTTGGAAGAACAGTGGAGAAATCGAAACAGCTTCACGTTTATCTGGCATTGACAGCTGTGCTGACTTAATGAAGGTTTGTAATTAACATGGATTTCCGCTAATGTTTGGGGCTTTTGTCTCTTAAATAGAAAGTATTAATCCCATTAGTTTGAAAGTACGTGGCAGACTCAATTGAAACCCACAGATTCTTTGTTTAAAACAGTAAGTAGATGCATTTGGCAATTTTACACATTAAAATTGTGAAATGTTTTAAAATGTATTATTTGTTACCAATTATATATACAGTACAAATAATAAGCATTATGTAGAGGTCAATTTGAAACCTTGTTTCAGGTTAGAACATATATATTTTCAAATGCTTTGAGTTTGCTGTGATCTTCTAATGTTTCCCTTAGATTTCTTAAGGTTGAATTGATTTGCATATTCTGTATACCCAACAGTCCCTATCTTGTCCTTTCTGCCTCAGTGTCCTTGTCGGATGTGAATTTCCTCCCTAATTTGAAAAATGTCTCCTGGCTGCAGATTGCTTCTGAATTGTCTATGTGTGGCAAGATTTTGTCACGCCTTCATGAGTTTCTCTTTGCCAATTTCAATCACCTCGCCCATGATGAAAGAGCTTAGTGTAAGTATAAATAAATTTAAATGCCAACCAATATGAATTAAATTAAAAGACAATACCTCACACCTCTCCCATCGTTTTGATTGTTTGATTTGGGATGAAATTGTTTTTGCAATAAAAAAGAATAACTTTTTAAATATGCATCCCCACCTCTGAAGGCCAAATCAAATGGGATATAATTATTTATATTTTAAATAAAAGTGGTTTGCACTGGTCACTCAGGGAAAAGCCGTCATTGGACGTAACTCACAATGCTATATTTCCACATGATTACTGCTCTGTAGCCGTCTGTTCACACACCTGCTCCCAGTGTTGGTGGATACAGTTACATCCTCTACTATCTGATGTCAAGCACTTAATTCTCCAGCTGCTATTTACAAGTCAGAGCAAACTGTTAATACCATATTGTTAGTGTCCTTCAGCTGGATAAGGGGCTACTTATGAATGCAGACGTGGTGTTGTTTTTTTCCTCTCTATTACACTTGTGTTTCCCAGGAGGACAGCTCGGCGATGATGTGCACAGTGTGGTTTGACAGATTTTGGCTTTAGATTCATTGAATGCAGCAATACTTAGGGTTTGTCAGGTGGATTCTTGAGCGCTGTGAGTGATGAATGCACCATTTATTTAGATTTATGGAAATATTAATGCAGAGGAAGAAAAAATCAGAACATCTATTTTATTTTATGTTGTGTGCTGTTCTCCACAAATGTTCAGAGATTTTCTTTTAATCAATTTTAATTTATACTGCAATTACTCAAATGGCTGCCTATGTTGTCCTTGTAAAGGCACAAGATAAGATATCGTGCATTGTTGTATCCGCATTGAAAGTCAAAGAAATACTGTGCTTTTGTTTGTTCTTGACGTCAATGCTTTGGTGTCACTTCTTTTCATGCACTGAAAATTTGTCCTCATTACCTTAATCTGTGTCTTTAAAAGCATGTGTTCTAATCCTGTTGGAGATACAGCTACTTACTAGCGTAGTAGCAGTATCTGCAAATCAGATTCGAACACATTTACATTGTTGATTTGTTGATTGCTCTTTGCTCGTTGAAGGTTACACAACAAATACAAACACTGTTCTTGACTCCACATCCCTCAATAACTTTTTAGCTGTAAACACAATATTATTTTATACTGTTCACTGGAATCTCTTGTGGATGATTATTTCAAGAATATCTGAGCAGTTCGTTTTAGGTTTTTTTATGCTCATCCCCAGTGAATATTGCTATTCTTGTAACCTGACACAACCACAACGACATAACCTCATGCCTGAACTTGTAGTGCAACTGCTCGTACGTGAATTTGTTTCTCATACCAGTATTGATTTTTGTGTCCTTTCTCACAGGATTATGTTGTTACGGAACAACACTCTGAGAATTGTTAACTCCAGCCGAGCAGATGAGGGGAGCTATGTGTGTCGGGCAGAGAATCAGTTGGGCTCAGCAGAGATGACTGCCATATTGTGGGTAAAAGGTAAGTGATGCCCTGGGGGCCTTTATTTTCTGCCAAATTAGCACAAGTGGGCCACTAGTAAACAGTCCCCAATGTCATTTTTTCCTCCCACCTTTGCTCGGGTGCCAGGAAATTTATCGTGCCTGCTCAACCATGAACCAAGGGCTCTCACATTCAAGAATCATATTACAAGGACACACTGTAACAGTATAAAAGCCTCTGTCTCACAGATGCACTGTGCACAGTCTAGATCAGAGCTAAGCAGGATATTTCAGTGACAAAGGTGAGTGTTGTTGCCCAGGTTAGGGTTGCATTCTCGTGATTGCTCTGGCAGTGATGTTGTACTGAAATGCAGCTGCTTTTGGTTAGCCTGAGGTGACAGTGCAGCAGCTTTGTGCTTCCAGAGGCCATGCGTGTGGAGCTTAGCCCAATCAGAGTGGAAGTGACTGTGGGGGAGAGCGTGGTGCTGAGCTGCAAGGCAACACATGACACATCGCTGGATGTGGCTTTCCAATGGTTCTTCAACCAAAAACCAATCAACTTTCAGCGGGACGGTGGCCACTTTGAATACATCCAAACAGTAAGAGTGAGAGTAAGAGCAACAGTAAGACAAAGAGTACTTTTATCATAGTGGTTATGAATCTATCTATCTATCTATCTATCTATCTGTCTGGCTGTCTGTTGTACTTCTAACTGTCTGTGCATAGTTGTTCATCTGGTCCATTCTTTTTTTCTTTTTTTTGTGGACTGGCCTCTTAGAATTATTTGGTTGTGTCAATTTCTTTATTATTTTACACTAGGCTATTTATTGCACCACCAAAGTAGTGCTTTAGTAGTCGTGGTTCACTAAAGGCAGACAACCTCAGGTGTCATCCAAGACCTGCCTTGAATTACACAATCATATACTGTATATCAAAGTATAGTCTGCACCTGTGAAATTGTACCTTTTTGTGAAAATGAACACTCAAATAGAGACTGACTGAAAGTCACCTTGAAAGATGGATCAGCATTGATTTAGAATAAGTAGGGAGGAAAATAATGGAGAAGAAAGATACTAAATCTGAATCCTTTACATGTTAAATTTATTTCTGTTTCCTTCTGCGTATTATGACTCTTGTAGATAGGTAACATGTTCTACCGTCGTCTTTCTTATCAAATTATGGCTTTGTAAAAAATATGGTCACAAATCCATTCACAACAACTGCAAAGTAGTTAGGCCGCATCTGAATTGCAGGAGTATCTGTCTCTGCTTGACTGAAGTCATCTAGAAAATGTCAAAGGCTGCAGGGTCAAGGATCCTCTGGGGAAGATGTCGTATAAATTATCAAAACAAAAATGAAATATACACAAACGGGGAGGCATTTAACCTTTGCTTCCCCTCAACTTCAAGGTTGCATTGTTCACCTTCACCTTTGAACATTTTTTCTGTTTTTTGCAGGATCCTTTATGGAATTGATGTTTGACTTGTTCCTTTATACAAGATGTACTTTTTCCCCTTGGTGAACCATATTTGACGTACAAGGGCATTATGTTCAGCAAAATATACAGTGTCCATTCTGCTATGTGCTCATTAATTAGAGAGATACCACACTAGTTGGTTCATATGAGTTGTCCATAGAAAACAGTTAATAAGAACAAATAACACCATTGTAGGGCTCTAAATGTCATTTATACACACTAAACATTACTGCAAGCGATAATCTGAATTGAAATGGTCAATTTACTCATTTTCAGTGTATCTATTTTTAGATGCATCAGTTACATAAGAAGTAAACTAAACTAAAAACAAAGATTTAGATATTAGTTCTGTTATGTCTGTAATAAATATTTCAGAACAACAGCATGAGCCTACCTTTTTGTATTAATTTAATCTTTTATTTTTACAACAAAACATCTTAGATATTCCGTCTCCGCAATACAAAAAAAACCAAAAAAAATCATTAGTGACTAAACCATAAAATGAAGTTGCAAACAAATTTGTAAGAGAGCAGGGAGTCCTGTTTATGTCACTATTCCATTATCAACAGTGGATGTTAAAATCACATCTGTCCTGATGTGTCCTCTGCTACTACCCATACTCTGGAGAGAAAGTATTTGCAGTGACAATCCTTTACAGGCACAACAGATTCCTGGCTGATGCATGGTTTGTAATTTTAATCAGGTTTCGTGCTAAACAGCTGCCTGTAGACCTTGAATTATTCCCAGTCTTGCCTGAGGCATTTCTCATTTCAGTGGAGAGAAAATACGGATAGCTGAAGAATGTAGCAGGAAGCGAGCACCTGAATTAAACAGAAATCTTTCAAGCCACATGAGCCTCTACAAGATGTAAAGGAATCACACTTTTTTCTTGTCTAGCACATTTACTCTTTACTCTTCTTAATACCTAACTTTTTTATCCTTTGCTTTACCAATTGCAGCAGTCTTCAACAGTGGATCTGATGATTAGGAGCATTTTGTTGAAGCATGCTGGGAAGTATGGGTGTCGGGCCCAGACCAGTGCTGACACTGTGTTTGCAGAGGCTGAGCTTCTTGTGCGAGGTAAGCTTGTTAGCTGCCAGTGCACCAGTGCAATGTGACGTCTTGTTGACTCTTTACTTTACTCCCTGTCCCCCTTGAACTGAAGCAGTTCCCTCGAACAGAATGTGCATGTTTTTCTCATGTGGAGTTACTATTGAAAAGTTTATTCCTGGACACTATGAGAAAGAACAACTAGTTTTGGGGTGAATGGGAGGAATGATCAGTGTACATATGGGTACCTAACTATTATTTTAAGATAGATTTTAAAATTTGCATACCTGTCATTTGGCAATACTGTGAAATAATGTTAGCATTTTCTGCGAATCTAGGAAATTAGCCACTAATTTGTTTCCAGTCTGAGAAGTGGGTTAATTAGACATTGGAAGTTTTGCTCCTGGTGGAAACAATTTCAGAATGTCTATTTTTCACGTTATTGCCCCCTTTTGATCATCTTGACTAATTTTTTATGGTCACCATGAATGTGGCCGGACAGACGGTCTGTCTGCATGAACAAGTTTAATTGAGCTGTTAAACAGATTGGCTGAAATGTGTAGTGATCAGATTCCGTGGCAGTTTCTGAGTGTTGCTGATAATGTAACGTAACGATTATTGGCCAAGCAGCTTGTGGCCTGTTTTTGACTTTTTTATGATCACACTTTTAAACATGTTTTAAGGCTGTGATGCAGTCATTTAGCATGTGAGCCTTCATCCATGGCTCATAGCCTGAGGAGGGTTTCTTGTGAGATGGCAAGTACTTACATTTCAATGGCAGTCATCTAGCTACATCTAAACTGAGTTTGGTTTTGCTTATATGGTATAAAGCATGGCTGGGAAATAATTCAGTATTATGGTATTATAGTTGATTTTCAGTGGAGTTTGGGAGGTATGGTGTTATTGCTTTACAGAAACTCTGTTACCAAACAAATTGTGATTAAAAATGAGTTGTGGGAGTTATTTTTGTGATGAAATGACAGTAGAGCCAACTGGTGAATCTGGTGTGGTTTTCCCATATCATGTTATACATGTATATCAGAAATAAAATCACCCATCTCCACTAAAGCATTGGATGTATTTAATGATTGTCATTTAATATCAACTCCTGATACAGGCTAGGTCCTGTCCCTACAGTGACACAAAATGCATCCTAATGTCCAGAAATGCAAATGCACCTTTCAGTATAACCTGCTAATGGGCAGTTTTTGGAGACACAGTAGATTGGTTTTCATTGAGCGTACCAGCTGCCAGCTTTTCATTTACAGCTGTTCCCCCCAGAGTCCTTAGACATTTGCTGCACTTGCAGATTACATTTACTTCTGAAGACTGAGGTAAACATATGTTCAGCTGTATTAAAACACAGGAAGGTCTACCACACAGTCATGCTCAGCATAACTGGCAAACTGCCTCAGAAACCCCAAAAAAGAAAGCTTCAATATCCCTTAATCAGCATGAAATCCTTGGCAGGAGATCTGTGTCAGCCCGAATCCCGGTTCATTTTCGTATGTTGTGTTCTTGTCTGTTGTTTGTTTGTGCAAAGATTACAACAGGGGATTGATGTTGTCGCCATGTGCACACAGCTGCACATGCACATGCTTAATGCTTGCATTGTTGCATGCATCAGTATATCCAATACAAACTATGCATGATGAAGTCATCACAAAATGGACCAGTTTAGGTTGTTTTTGTTTTTCTCCTCTGTCTTGACATTTCTGAAGCCTTGGTGGCTCAACCGTTCAAACCTGTAATTTAATTTGTGTCTCTCATCCTTTTTCCAGGTCCTCCTGGACCCCCTGGAGTGGTGATAGTGGAGGAGATCACAGATACCACAGCCACCCTGTCCTGGACTCGTGGCCTAGACAACCACAGCCCTATCAGCACCTATAATTTACAGGCGCGCAGCCCATTTTCATTAGGCTGGCAAACTGTCAAAACAGGTAATCAATAAGGAGCAAATTGCAGCCCCTAGATCTGGGAGGTTAATGTGGGACCATAGAAAGGCCTGAGTCCTGCCCAAAGTCATGTGCAGAGACAGTGAATCAGCTCCAGTAGAACAAGGTTACTGTTTTCAAGATTTAATTGAAAAATCTTTAAGTTTTTTTCTTTTACATATTAATGCAATCAGACCTTTAAATCTCATCAAGAAAGTAACAGAGTGTATGTGTGTATCAAGTGTATATCTCCTGCTCTGGACAAAACTGTGACTGAGGCTTTATTCTCAAATGACTGTTTAAGAAGTTGAACTTCCAGTTCTCTTTCCATCTGCCGTTTAACGTTTGAACTTGGCTGTTGTTCAGAAGAGCTTAGCAAAAAGTAATTTGAGCCCATATCAAATGTCATTGGTTTGAATTTTATTATGTGTCATATCAGCAGTTAGTGAGAAATTAACCTTTTGGGCTTGAATTATAACACTTATCCATGTTCATTTAGTATAAATGCACTCTCAGTGCTTAAAAACGAAATAGCTTCTTTTTCTGTACCTTGACAGAAAAACCATTAATTACTATTACTTAGCATTAAAGGGTGAATACTTGCTAACCATTGTGTGTAATTCATCCTGATATGCCATGTGGTGATAAAAGCAGAGCTGAAGGTGTGATAATGATTCATCCCCACAGATATATAAATCATACTTTGTATACATTCCTCTCACATCATGCCTGTTCAAGCGCATTTAATTTGATAAAGCACAATTAGGACTCTGTGATGTATTGTCAGTGTTGAACTTGTTAAGATTAGCATAAAGGGGATTGGGCTTTTAACTCCCACTCCTTGCAAACATAGTTATCGGTTCATGTTTGAAGAGCAGCTTGCCTGACAGAGTGGTCTCATTGTGAGCTGCTTTGGATGATAAGGATGTAAGCTCCACTGCTTCACTGAATGTTGCTTTAGTTAGTACAGCGGGACCTCCAGTTCATTTATGACATGGATATGCTTTCAGTCAATGTTTGTTTGTTGTTGCAGGATCAATATTGACAAAGCTTGATTATGGAAGCCCTGAAGAAACTAGATTAGTTGTGTTACCTGCTTGTAATTCAGTTCAAAATACCTTCAAACATTTTTTTTCAGTCACAGGATGTGATTCATAATTACAGAGCTCTCAAAGGCATCAAAAACATCATATACCATGTTTCAAGAAAACTGTGTGTCCTCAGTGAATCTGGATGGAAGGTGTTATACTGTGTAGCCCATAAGAACAAAGACAATGTTACACTTTTTGCTTTTTTTGGCTCTGTACTCCAGCACATTGGATTTGAAATGAAACAATAGCCGTGAGGTTAAAGTGTCAACTCTCAGCTTTTACACAGTGTAGGAATTATCCCTTAGTTTCAGGGAACAGAGAGTTAACACAATCGTGAAGTCTTGATACAATGTCATCATATTTAATCATATAAAATCCTCTGTAGGAAATGACTGACAGTCGGGCACGATCCAAAGACATCAGCAGACATGTATGTCCCTCAGTGATGCTCTGCCACGCCTTTGCTGCAGCCATAGCCACTTTGTGCTTTATTGGCTGGTCTGTAGGAGTGAAACACCTGCTGAGTTGTTTGAGGTCAGGTGACTGCCTTGGCAAGCCAAGAACTTGAATGTTCAGCCATAAAAAACTCCCTGGTTGCCCTGTTCAGCATCATTTTCCTGCTGCATTGTTATTTAGGGGAGGTTTGTATTTAAAAGTCTGTGATTTTGACACTGTTCAACACTCAGTGTCGATCTGAACACTGTCAAACACCCTTAAAGATGAAAGCTGGTACTCTTACATATTGTCCAGAAGGTGAAGAAAAGTACAGTAGTTGTAATGTGATGCTTGTCTTGACTTAATAAATACACAAGCAACACTCTTGTGTACAGACCCAGAACCAGTGACAGGGGACATGGAGTCAGCCATTGCTGTGGAGCTCAACCCCTGGGTGGAGTATGAGTTTAGGGTGGTGGCCAGCAATGCGATCGGGACAGGGGATCCCAGTGCACCTTCAAGAGGAGTGAGGACTAAAGAAGCAGGTAAATCCTCTAAGCCATCAGTGCTTGAAATACAAGTCACATTTTGACAGACATCAGTAATCACCCACAGTCTAAGAACTTACTGAGTACACATCCCAGCTGATGTTTACTGTGCCCATACACACCTCTTCATGACCATGTTATATACCCATTGTTTTTCTACTCAATTTTAATTGGGCAAGAAGTTGGAAATAAGCTGCTTACACGAATTCCAACAAGTTTAGTGTTTCTGCTAAAGCAGCCAGTCCTTTAATACCCTGAGGCAAAGACACAGCAGAATATACTATTTATGGGGAGTGAAAATTCACTGAGACAGTTTGGATCAAGTCTTCCACTTCGCTAACTGCTCATTTCTCGTCTATAAAATGTAATAATTACAAAGGTCAGTGGTCATTTGGAAGTGGCTTATTTAATCTGTCCTATCTCTTCAGCATAATTAACAGACTAATTACTGTATCTACACACAGTTGTGTTAATCAATCCTTAATATCACAATCCATGATCCAAATGCCAACAAATTCAAAACACAGTACTAGAACCTTGCACCACTTTCAGTTTGATTGGCAGGTATTTTAATGCAGCCACAAACCAACACAATAACAAAGTTTTTAATGTTTTCTGATGTGTTTTTATAGATGTCATTGAAACAGGTTTTTACAGACATCGTTGAAACAGCGTTTTTGTTTTCTGTTGCACAAAATGCATTTTTCAGTCAATTAGCAATCCAAGTTTTGTTCAAATTTATGCTATCTAAACAGTGTTTGTGGTTGTTTCTTCTGTACACTTCTTCTTCTCTTGTTTCCAAAAACATGTTGAAGTGAATTTGTAGTGTTGGGTCAGTGATGCAAGGTTAACCTTTTTATGTTTCACACAGTCCCATCAGTGGCACCCACAAATGTTAGTGGAGGGAATGGCCGCAGGCATGAACTGGTCATCTCGTGGGAGGTAGGTCCTCTTCCAGAGAACAAGCATGACGACACATGTGAAAAAACACAAATGTCACATTGGGACTTGTATTTCAGTTGAGCAAATTCATATCTTTGTTGAATAAACATTGAAGCTTTTATTTAGTCTACTCTCACTTAAAAATAATCTTCCTGCTTCCTGTTGCATCAAGGAATGTCAGCGAAATGACATTCAAACTGTTGAATGTTTTTAAGACTCCTCAGAAAGAATATAATAGTGATATACTGTATATCTACAGGCATGCTCTGTATGAGAGAGGCCTTTGAGGTCCTTGAAACTCAGGATGCTTACATGACAGAACATTCTCTTGCTTTCTAAAGAGACTGAGGCAGAAACTGCCACAGGTCATGTATTAGTTGGACTGTAATTCATATTCCAATTATAATTATTATTATGCACTAAAGTTTCCAGTATAATTTGAAGATTTTGAACATGAAACTTTACCGTTCTGTACTTGTTCCATAATTAAAAAGCAAAAATCAATGTAATTTCAGTCAATAGCTTAGCTCAACATTTTGCGCTGTTAAAGATGCTTGTTTAAGATAAAAGCCCTTTGAATGTCTTCATGAAAGGGACTCCATAAGCTCCATCAGAGAAATAATAATTTGTTAATTTGAAAGACTGCTCTGTTTCCCAGGGAAGTGCATGGCTGTGTTGCATTATGTAAATAGAACCATCTCAAAAACAGATTTAGCACTTCTGTACCCCAAAGCAAACAACTAACCTTCAGATGAGATGTTCAGGAATCAGATACTTTCAAATAACTAAAAAAAACAGAGATATTAATTGTAATCACTTGTGCAAGTCAATACGTGATCCCAAACAACATAATGAATAAGCCAGTGTTTTTCAACCTTTCCTGCTTGTGACCCTCTGAAACAAAGCAGTGCCTGCAGAGCTGAAAACACATGGTATAAAAGCACAGTATTTTTTATTATTTATTGTTTTTTATTTTTAAGATATTAAACATGATTAAATACGGGAGGAAACGTATAGGATCTAAATATTCATAGTTTAACCTGAGAAGGTATTACTGTAATAATAATGTAATCATAAATTTGTATGTTTATTTGTCATCACCACCATGTTTAGAACATTTGTGAGCCGGCAGGTTGAGAATCACTGTTATAATCCAAGAGTAAAAACAAGCCCAATGAAACAAGGTTCACTTCAAACATCTGTACTGAAACTACGGCTTTGGCTTTGCCCCCTTAGGAATTTAACTGTCACTAAGTAATAAATCCTGCATGTGAATGTGACTTAATAATCATGTAGAGGTTGCTGCTGCATGTGGAATTCATTAATTCACTTTTTGTTGCCTGGGAATACTTGTCAGACGTTATTAAGGGGGATAAAGCATGGTTGATGGACGATGCCAGTCCTTGTGGTTCCTAAGCTTGAAGGAAACGGTCTAATGATTTTAAGATATACAGATGATTGCATTAGTCTACAGCCAGTTGCATTCACTTTAGTTGAGATATGACAGGTAGCTGTAGTTTCACTGGGTGTGTGCTGGGGACTTGTGTTTCCTATTCCCAGAACCTTCAAAGTGGGATCTAATTAAAACATAGAGGAAAAGTTTCAACAGCTCATGTGAGAAAGTGATGAGAAGAGTCTGGAGAATGTGAGAAGACAGATGTATTGAGGGATTTGCCGCAGTATTTAAAGAATGGAGTTGAGCATAGAAGGTTGACACCATCTGAGCTCACACAACTTCTACCCTGTCGAGGAAAACTTTTATTTTCCTGTCCACTACTGTGGCATAGGTCATTCCGTGGTAAAATCCTGTGGTGCACAAGAAGGGACTGAGTGTGGTTAAGAGTTGATGGTTTATTTTGATAAGGCAGAAAAAGAGTTGACGCTTCATTATTGATTGCATTGATCTGGATTTTTTTTAAAGATTTTATTGAAAAACAAATGAATGAAGTTACAAAGAAAGTGTTAAACTAGCATTCCCTTGCAAGGCTTACTGTGTTGCTGAATGATGGTTCCAAGTCAAAAAAAGTATGTCCACACTGCTTTGATCAAGAGGCACAATACTGAGCTAAAATAAGAGAGCTCACACTCAGGCATTTAATAGTCACTACTGTAGATGTCCATTTCAGCAGACAAGCAGGTCACCACCACAGCTGGAGAGACAGGTAAAATAGCTAAAATAGGTAATAAGAAAAACCCAGGTGCAGATGCTCTGAACTCCTATGAAACCACAACCTAGGGGTTGTGGTTTCATGGTGGAATAGAAAAACAGGAGAGAGACTTGCATTATATACAGTGGGATAACAGAGAGGTGGGGTTATATGGTCTTCACAGCTATCTCTATTGTGGGAGAGAGGGTTTGTGAGTTGTGAAAGGGCTCAGGTGAGCACCCATGATTAGGGCAAAGTGACCTTTTTCCATTTCAGAGGGGAGACATGGTAGACCCATCTGCTGCAGTATACGACATGATTTTCTCTGACTTGCTTTCACCCAATTTTAACTCCTCATCGGAGGATTTGAGCAGGTTGAGCTTGCTTCAACTTTTCCAAGAAGGAACTGACCAGATGAGAAAGAGCTTCTGTTCACTGGTGCAGAAAGGTTTTCCACAAGACCGGAGGTTGAAGATGTTATTGTAAAAAGTAGGAGATAAGATAAATTCAGCTTTATTGATCGCAGGTGGAGCAGCAGCAAAGAATACGATATGAGCATTTTATAACAAAGAGAGTCTGTTCAATTTGATACAACAAAAATAATATGTTGATGTCATTTTACCAGAACAAAACTCAAATTTTCTCAATATTATGACAGATTTATAGATTATCTGTGGAAGCATTTTACGCTCATTTCCAGTACATGTGCAGGGTGGTAAAAAGGCCTGTCAATGGCTTTCCTCATTGCCAGATTTATAGAACACATGTGCAAGTATTGTTCGCTGTGGAAAGTTTTATTACAAGCAGGGCAAAAATTCCTGCTTTATCATTAACAATAGCACAGACTCAAGATCAAGTCATTGTATTTTAAACAGTTTCACTTTATTGTGTTGGAAATTTGTTTAAACATCCTGGGTCCTAGAGTTTGAGGGCACAACTCGATCACAATTGCAAAATTTGCTGATAAAGCTCAAAGAAGGCCAGCTGAATTGTGTATTACACAGAGCTGCATCAGCCGGGCAAGTGATTAAGATGTAGTGAATTTTAAATTTGGTCCCACCAGAGAGGCACAATGATGATTAACCTTGAATCTCAGAGTCGTTCCTGATAAATGTGTATAAATATATGTTTGTACTCTCTATCTTGACAATGGTTGTAGAAAATAATAAATCTCACACTAAGTAAAGAGGATATTAGTGTGAACTGTTTCCAAGTGGACAGCTTGGCTTTCAGCCAGGTTCAGGGCGCAGCATGAACAGAATTACTATGAGCAAAGCTGAAAATTTGCAATTGAGATCAGTTGAAGGATATATTAACAGGGGAACAGTGAACAGATGTGGAAGCAACTGACAGTTATTCTTGTAGTTATTAAGTATGGGAGCCAACTGCCACTGGGAAGATAACCTTCACATGAGGAGAAGTGCGCCTCGGTGGCACATTATCGGGGATAATGTCCATTCCAGATGGGATGGTGTGTGGTGGTAGACCATTTCCTATTTATAACTGTCATTAGCTTGCCTGGTATAACACAATGACGACCTCCTTGTGAATAAATACAGGACCCCCTGTTGGGAGAACAATGAAGGGATACTTAAAGTTACACAAAATACTGATCGGTGCGTGGTTAGATAAAACCCTAAGAAAGAGTGCATGAGTATGAGTAATTCCAAAATGTGATTTTTTTTTTAAAAACTGTTTAACAGTATATCTACAGCAGTTCTACAAACCTCCATGAGTGTAGCAATTTCTTTCTTCAACAAGTGCCTCAGCGTAAAACTGAGTGTAAACATTATTGAGTCTATTCAGTTTTTTTTATTCAGACATTTTTGCAATTGGGCCAGTTAACCTCTGAAGTAGAGATTGTACTTGAAAAATTAAAGTGCCTCTATAAAAATGATGCTTCCTTTCTCCCTATTGTCAGATACAAGCAGTAATCACCCATCTTTGAGTCTGTCAGCTTTCAAGTTTATCACAGGACAATGCTGCGATATTCTATTTAGATGCAGCGTCCTCCTTTTGGTACTTTGGCATTTTAAGTCGTTTTAGTTCTGCCCTATTTCTTCGCCTTTCTGTTAAATGCTTTTGGAAATAAATCAGGACTCCGTCGGTGATCAATGGAGATGGATATTAAAGGAGACGGAGCAGGAATGTTAGCCCTTTTTGGCAGTCAAGGCATGTGAGCGCATGGCAGTTCCACCTCTCCAATCATCTGTGGAGAGTTGTCAGAGCCTGGACGGCCATGGTGGGCAGGGTTATTAAGCAGGATGAATGACTAAACAGTCTCTGCCGCTTCATTCAGCCATCTCATTAGAGTCGACGGTGAGAGACTGCTTTTTCTGTGGGAGCCATTGGGAGGACCATTAGTGATGCCCCCACAGTCACCGTGACTGAGCCCAGCAGGCCCCACAATTTCATCAAAAAGACTTACCTCACTTATATAAGCTCTCTCAGACTTATCTGTGACTATCTCAATTCCCAAACCTGCAAGTGTTTCTATACTTAAGCTAATTTGTTCATGCTGTTTTTAAAAGACGTATATTCCTTTGCATGTCTTTAAAACCATTGCCAGCTCTGATGATAGCGTTGATGGAAGCTAATTCATTTTCACTAATCATCCCCGTAATTAGACAGTCATGGTGATTGGTCGTTGTTGAATGAAATGTGAACTACACCTCCATCCACTGCTGTTCCCTCTGTAGACGAGATGGCTAATTTGGGTGATGCCTTCAGGGGACAATATTCTTTTGAAGCCTATGCAAATCAGCACATTACCTCGTGAGCAGCAGACTTGTTGCCAAAAACAGGTGTACAGGTGTTTGTCATTTAATAAATTTAGCCAAAGATTTAATCCCCACAGCTCGTATTTTAATTAAATTTTACCTCACTTAATAAATTGGCATTTGATTTGATTAAGCGCAGAGCAGCTGTGGAAGACAGCTCCCAGTTTAACCACTTCAGGAAAACCATAGATAAGCACCGAAGCCGACACACAAAAAAACCCGGCGTCCCAAAAATCCCCCTGTCAGACATGGAAAGATAAATAGCTACATAATGGGTACAACTGAGCCAGATATGATTTGTTTCTATTACTGAAGACTGACTGCATCTTTATTAACACTGGCAGACAGTTACAGTAAATGGGTAGGAAATTGAAAGCTGGTTATGTGGGACCACCATAGAGGAAAACGTTACGTTAGACTTTTTCATTTTTCAGTGAAAGCCTTGTTTGCACTGAGGAAGTTGTTTAAATGAGAAAATGTGCAAATAATGCACCTTCGGTTACAGAGCTTAACTGCTACTGAGCCAGGTATGTACTTCCATCTGAGTGAACGACACGCTCGGGTGACTATGTCTCTCTTTGTGATATTTTCAGCCTGTATCTGAGGAGTTCCAGAATGGGGAGGGCTTTGGGTATATTGTTGCATTTCGTGCCAACGGGACCCGAGGCTGGAAGGAGAAGATGGTGACTTCTGCTGATTCTACAACATACAAATACAGAGACGAGACTTTCCCTCCCCTTACCCCCTTTGAAGTTAAAGTCGGAGTATACAATAATAAGGGAGACGGGCCGTTCAGCAGAGTTGTCATCATCCACTCTGCCGAAGGGGGTGAGTGAATACCTGCGGTTGCACGGATTAAAAGAAAAAAAGAACAGAGGGAATAGTTTTTTATGATTGTCACTATTTTAACTTGTTTGACAGAACCAAGGGAAGCTCCGTCTGATGTGAAAGCTCACAGCATTTCTTCATCAGAAATTAGGGTCACTTGGAAACCGCCCAACCCTGGCCCCGGAAGACCAAGAGGATATGAGGTTTTTATAAATATTCCTGTGCTTGTGTGTGTGTTTGTGTTTGTGTGCACACTTGTACGTTTACATACTGTGTGTGACATTTGGCATAAACATGCACACCTTCGTGCATGAGTAGAAGTCTGAGAATATTATTTTTTTCATTCAGTCATTCATTTCTGTTTAAAGGTCAGCTACTGGAAAGACATGGAGCAGGAAGAGTCGGGGAAAAAACAGAGAACTGTGAAAAACGAAACATCCATGGTCCTGACAGGACTAGAGGGCAACAGTCTGTATCTCATCACAGTAAAAGGCTTCAACAGCATCGGCCAGGGTCCTGCTAGTGCTGCTGTCACAGCCAAGACCAGAAAAGCCCGTGAGTACAGCACTGACACTAATTATGTAATACTATATATGGAACAGGGGCTACCTGTTCAGTTCACTCTAAGTCCCCTTGTAAAAAAGTGTAGTAATTGACCTAGTTGGTTGAAACTCTGTTTAAAAGTCTGTATGAATTTGCACGAGGAGTTCTGTATTCTCCCCTCAGCTCCTGCTCAACCTCCAGCCAACCTCATGTGGATTCAAGAGGGCAACAACGTGTCTTTAAGCTGGGATCCAGTGAAGGCAAAAGACAATGAGTCTGATGTCATCGGGTACATGGTAATGATACATTGCTAAAGTTGTCTTCGGTTTCAGGAAACAGAAAAACATTTATGCAACTAAACGGTTGTGAAGTGGAAAGAAGTATTTCTTTTAACTGTAAATTCCCATTTAAAGTTGTCTTGTAATTTTTGTCCTTGTTAGAAAGAGAACCACAGAATTCTCCTGGATAAATTAGTATTTTCTAGTTCTGATTTTTGTTTTTGTGTTGATTTTTTTTGTTTGTTTGTTGTCAATTTGGTATGACAAGTAGGTCATACCATTGACCTACTATTATTATAAGTATTATATAAGCATTATTGTTAATAAGTCAAGCTGCCACAGACACTTCCTACAAAGATTTTACATGGCAGAGCAAGATACTTCATGCCAATTCATGTCTATGGGAGCAAAAGGGGCGGTTCCAGTCTGCATAAAGGGGCGTGTCGGGAGACCTAAAGTTATTAAATCGAAGCTCGAATGAGTTGGAAAATAAAAATAATAATCTTCATAATTACATGTTAGACATGCTAACATTAGCTTCTAGTTCAGACAGACTGACGGTTATGTGCTGTTAATCAAGAGAAAACAGTTCTGAAATGCAGAATAATAGAATTTTAATCATGTGATTTTATATATTTATACACACACACACAGTATATATATATGTATGTGTACTGTATACACAGTGTAAACCTAAATGTGCACATGTCCTGCAGGTGTTACTCAAACAGGAGGGCAGAGGCCACAACCAGGTGACAAGAACCATTAACCCTTCTACCGTGCTCTCACTGCCAGAGGGAGGCACCTATATCATTGAGGTGCGTGCTCTCAGCGAAGGGGGAGAGGGAGCAGTCAGCTCCCAAGTTCGAGTTGTCACCTCCTCCGGTAAGTTCCAAGATAGTTAGTTGCCACCCCTCCCCTCCAGCCACACACTCTGTTAACTGACCTCTGATGCACAGGCCGTTTTCTCTTTGTAGCGATCTTGTGTTCTGCCCTTAATTGAGTCACCACAGCTGTTGTGCGAGCCAAGTTTTCCTTGGCTAATACTATTATAATTACCTCGCCCACACAAACCTTCCTACTCTTGCACAGCCAATTAACTCTTAAGCAACAGGACGAACAGAAAGTTTGCAGTCCTGTGTGCAACATGACCAAGCAGCTTTTCAGGGCAATGGACTGCTGTTTTTCCTGCTCTTCTCCATTTTCCTTTTTTCATCCTTTTAGGGAAAAAAAAGACAATTTATTCATAGCTCCCTGAAAGTAATTCATTCAAAATATCAATGGAGTTATTTAGCTTTAAAAATAAATGCAGTTCCAGCGTTTTGTTTAGCATCTTTGTTTTCATCAGTGTTCCCTGTTCCCTCTCTTCCTCCGTCCCTTCTCTTAGGTGTTCGAGCAAAAAGCAACCAGTGCTCAGTGCACTGTCTGCCACCGAGCCTAACATGGACAGCACTGCTCATGGTTCTTCTGGTGCCTTCAGCTTCCTGGTGAGGCCACTGTGCCATCCTCATTTTCATGGAGGGAGCCAACAGTCTTCCGCTCCCTCATTCCCTCTGACTGCCTGCTTGCTTTGGCCTTACCCATCTCAGAGGGCCCGAGGCCTGCCGAAGGGGGTTGAGTCTGCCAGTTAACACACGGCTCTTCAGAGTTCATCATTTTTTGTTCCCTGTTTCTTTTGTGCCCCTGGACATTTGATTTGCACTGTTCTTTCCAACATCACGGTAGTGTGGTACTGTAGTGTACATTGTGAGGAAAGATTTGTTTTATCATTTACCTTAACATCATGTGTTCCTCTCATTGACTGGCATCTAACCACTTCCAGACGGCTCCTACAGCTCTGGGGCTCTACAGAGCGTGAACAATTCCTCGAAAGCTGCTGTGGTAGTAATACAGGGATCAGCCGGCCTGTTTCTTTTCATTACTTATCTGCATCAATTTACCCCTTGGCTGCCTAACAAGCAATGCAGCAGAAGCTCAGTAGAGATAAGTGCATTGTTTTCTTATTCACACATTGAGGAGAAAAAAAGTTTTTTATGGAACCAAGAATCTTACTATTTCCAGACTTGCTTTTTGTACATTGTGTTACCTTTAAAGAAAAAAAAAAACACAGTGGTGTGTATCAGCTATGTCAAACTCTCTGTTCTTTGGTAGCGATTAAGCAATGCTTGGTGATACAGTTCGTTGACTGTTGGATGTATGGAAGTAGGAAACAGGTACTTACCTGTAGTGCCCAAACACATCGATAGACAAAGACAACTCTGTACGGACTCTTGCTGTCAGTACAAATAAATGTGATGTATATTTTTTAAATACTTGGTGTTTGTAATTTGTAACTCTTAGAAAAGAACTATTCATGCCAATGCACTGAGGCTACAAATAATTATTTTCATTGTTGTTAATGGTTTTGTCTATACATTGTCAGAAAACAGAGAAAAATGCCCGTTCTGTTTCCCCAAAGCCAAAGATAGTCAATTTACAATCAAATAAAAGAAAAGAAAAACATTAAATTCCCACATTTGAGAACGTGGACACAGAAACAGTTTGATTGCCTGATAAAAAGCCAAAGATTAGTAGATTATAAAAATTGTTATTACATTGTTTTTCATCAACTAACTTTAGCACTATTTTGCACCTCAAATATTTCACTCTACACAAAACAAATTCACCACAACACTTTCATTCTATATTACATCTGTGATTGTTAAAGTGTAGCTGGTCTATCAGACAGTCCTGCACTCAGAGTTGTGCACCCTGCCGTGCGGTATGTAAATTACAGGTTGATTGAATTCCACACACGTGGCATTACAGGCCACAAAACTTTCTGTGATAAAAGAACCTCTGCAGAGTCAAATAGGGCAGCATCAAGAGTATCTCTCCTTCCTCTCAGGCTCCTTTCTTGCCTTGTCCGCAGTAAAAGCTTATCTCTCACTGGGCAGAAATCCAAATGAATTTGCCTCAAGTGTAATTAATGTTAGAATGGAGATCTGTAGTCCTAAAGCCTGCTTGCTTGAGCAGACCTTTTGCTTGCTCTGCCTCTAGCTCCCTGGACTCTCCATCACAGAGTCAGAGTAACCTGGCTCAGCCGCTCAGGTTCAGACAAGGCTACCAGCTCAACCACAAGAGATAGGACCACACAGCAGAACAGAGGACGAACACTGCTCCAAGCTGTGTGTATCCCACGGATTCAGACCTCTGTGTTTTGGCTTCATTCAGAGGAGGGGAGGATGTGAGGTTGGTTTCCTCTATCTAACTTGTACATCATTTCCGTCTGTAGTGCAAAGCATTAAGCTGTTTAATGTGGATGGAGGGGTTTTGCGGCGCTTTTAGCCTGTTCAATAACGGAGGCTCAAACACATACCTCCACACAAGTGCTAATGTACCGACCTTTAATTATTCATGCAGCACCTGTCTGTGTTGGTGCATCTGATTTATGATAATGGATTATGTATCCTGCAAGGGGACCCATTTGGTTCAGAGAGCCAGAAGCTATAGTGTCAGCAGTTAAAACATGAACTCCACCTTGGTTAATGTCCGTTTCTATGTGTGTCTGTGCATGTGTGTGTGTGTGCTGGGATATACTGTACTTTTTAGTTTTCAACAGTTTGTTATATTAGATTATTTTAGGGCCATTTGTGTTGCTTGAAATCAACAAATAATCACTTTTACAGTTTTAAATCCCCCCAATTGCTTCATTAATTATAATTTGTACTTGAAAAATATATTTTGTGAGTTTCTATTAGAATTTAAAAGTTCTTTGTTGTGTTCCTGTTTCTTCCTGTTACTGACTTGAATACAAAAGTGGTTCTATAGAAGATATTTACTGTCAGTATGAGTATATGAGTACAGGCTCCAGGCTTAAGAAGTCAAACTACACTGAAATGTAATAAACCTCTTCACTTGATGGGGTTAGTGACACACGTACTGTAACAGCAGCCCTGGAGCTGAAGGATTCAACATCTCTGCACCAAGGACACTTCAACAGGACAGACACTCCCTGTTTGGACGGCAGGAACTTCTAGTTAAAGGATATGCCCGCTGCTTCATATGTGTATCACTTCATGCTGCTGAAAATAATATTTCTGGAGTTTCCATTTCAACAAACATGAAGAGGTTGTGTAAGAGCATGTGATGTGTAAAGTTTCTGTCCTCTTTCCTCTTCATTCTCACTCGACTCTCCCTCTGAAGCCTAAACCACACACACGAGGAGGGTGACTCCTCTGCACCAAAAAAAAAAAAAAATCCTTCAAATATGATACCACAGCAAATATCATATGATATACTTTTATCTTCGTCCGTTTCTAAATGTCCTTTAACTTTCAGAAACTTAAAAGTCAAGTATTGAAGTGTCTTGCTGGCATTGTGCTGTGAGATTGAGAGCGGAGCAGTGGCTTTGCTTTTCAGGCAGGTCACAGTTTAACACTCGTGCTGAAACTGAAGAGCAGGGCCCTCCAACAGCCCGTGCTTCTACAGTGGGAGGTGAACTGAAATATCATACAGTAAGAGACTTTTTCCTGTGCACTGTGTAATACTCTGTCATGCAGTTGATGTCTGCACAGGAACCAAGTTGCATTTTATCAAGGGTTTTTTTTTTTTTTATAAATCTGTCGAGTGTTTCCACAGCTGGTACTGTACCTGACACTAAAGTGGCCAAATCTACACATGTGACAGGTTTTTCAGGGATTGTGGAGCTGATGAGTCAAAGCAGGAGCTTAGTAAAGATTGAGGTTGTGTGTGTGTGTGTGTGTGTGTGTGTGTGTGGCATGGAGGGGGGGGGGGGGGGGGGGGTAGACTTTTTCAAGACCATTAACAGATTCCATTGAATTAAAAGACAATTGTGGTTTCACCCTATTTCAATTCCGGTTTCACTCTTTCTCAATAAGCTTTAATTAAGTGTTCTCAATTCACAATTTTCTCCCAGTGTATGTCTGTTTAATAGTCTTATAGTAAAATTAAAAGCTTATGTGAGATGTGAAACCTTGTATGGTAATGAAACATTCTCCAGATGAGATCATTTCTAAGCTGTCGAGTGAGATATCAACTGAGTTATTTCCTGTCTTTGCTGCTGTACTAGACATCCTGGGTTTTTTGGGGTTTTTTTGGTATATAAATGTAAAAATATAACTGTTGGGTCTTCTGATAAAACTAGCTAATTTGTGTTTGCTGGAGGAGGTTTCTGTGATGTTTGGATTTTCGTCCTGTTGGTCCCCCCCCCCCCCCCCCCCCCGGCGGCGGCAGAGATGGCAGAGAATGAGAATTAGGGAAGTGTGCCATGTTCTGTTGAAGACTGTGAACAGAGGGATTAAAGGAGCAGCTTTGCAGAAAGAATCAACATCCAGCATTGTATTGCAGCAGTCCAGTAATTATTGAAGTTATAATTGAAGTTGTCTTTTGACCTCTAAGACCAGATGTACTGGAGACATGCCGTCAGGAAGCCACAGCGCACAGTGTGCTGTGCTGCTGAGCTTTACAGGAAATAAAGAAAAAATCCTGCCTTTTTTGGCTCTTTGTTTACAGTAGCATTATTGTATCATCAACAACTTGTTCCTCATGTTGTTTTTCTTCCCTTATTGTTCAATGGGCAGCCAGATAATGATGTGAGTAGGTTGGCCGTTCACTCTGACACTTTGGTCAAGAGGTTGTTGAGATATCTTTTCAATTACTGCTCAATGTGGCATAAAATCTGATATAGATATTTATGCCCCAGAAGGTTAACTTCTAATATTTCTGGTGAACACTCAGACTTTTTCTGCAGCACCACACCAAGGAAGAAAAATATATAGTTCTACTAATAATCTAATGAGCTCTTTTGCGATTAAATTTGCATTACATTTTAAGCTCCCCAGAGGATGAACCTGTTTAATTATATACCTTTTCTGTTGCTCCACACTCAGGCCAAAATATCCACTTCAGACACAACACATCATGCTGGCAAACTATAGAAATGTTCTGGCTGCATTCGTGCTCCCACAGAGATAACTGCTTGTGATTGTAGTGACCCAGTGGCCTTTCCTCCAGCACCACTCTTAACATTTTAGCTGCACTACTGAGGCTCAACTTTGCAGTGCAATTTGTTACAACACTTCTGTATTGTGGCCTCAGCAAAGACAGTATGTCGTGGAATTAGTGTTTGTTTTACATGTCTTCTGTTGCCTTTGCAATATTATCGCATATATTTGAATGAAAATAAAGAACTGCCTCAGCTGATCCTGAGATGGTCCGACAGTATCCGTACATTTGCATGCGCCGACGGTTTTATTAGAGCCAGCAATTGAAAATGCAGCCTCCATCAAACATACAGCATTTAAAGCTAAACTAAAGATCCACTAGTTGCAGATCTTTGTCATGTATTTTTCAGAACAAACGCTCCTGCCTGTGTCTGTGTGATGGCAGATGGTGTATTATTAGAGGGAGACTTCTTAAGAAACACTGGCAAATTTGATATACTGTGGATCCTCCCTCATAAGAAATTAAAGCACAAGTGCCCTGCTGAGAGACCTCATTAGGGAGGCACATTCAAGAGTAAATCAGAGACGAAAAAAAAAAGACAAATGCTGTTGATTAAACTTTCCCTCCCTTGTAGTTCAGGCCTTGTGTTTTTCTATCCCTAATGACATAGTCAGAGAATGCTCTGTATAGTTTTACTTACACAAAGTTCTGTTTCTATACAGGTGACCAGCCTCAAAAAGTCAACTGTTACTGCAAGGAAGTTGGATGCTTTATGCTCTAAGGTGTTCCAGGTATTCATGTGGTATACCATACTGCCTGCTATACCAGAATATTTGGCCTTTTCTGAACCACATAATGCCTAATTTCTATTTTTTGTGTCATGCTGCTTGAAAGAAATCACTTGCAAGACTTTCCCCTGCAGGTACAATTCCTTTCAGGACGTTAAAGTCACATATGGAGATTTGTTTATAGTGATACTGGAATTCAGCCAAATCCCTGCAGATTGGAGAAGGTGGTGATTCAATTTGGAGATCCGAGCTACTTTACTCCAGACCCATTGTGTGAGGGAATATAATGGGAGGGATTTGTAAATCTGGAGGCTGCATAGGGAGATTTAAAGGTCAGGCAGGAAAATAGTTATCTCAATGCAGACCTCTGCCAAGACCTTATAATCTGCCCAGTTACCTGTCTGTCATGGCTAGTGTCAGCAGCACAGGCAGGGAGGACCCAAGCGCAGACACACAGGCTGGTAGACGGACGGATAAGCAGGCAGGAAGACAGGCAGGTAGCAGGCACATAGGGAAACACATGGAGACATGGGCAGATGATCTGGCGAATGACTGGGAAAAAGGACCGGCATAAATATCAGGGAGCAGATTGAGACTTAAATTAGGAAACGGGTGAGCAGGTGGATGCAGAGCAGGGAATGGGAGACCCCATAGACAAACCGTGGCACCCTTAACCTTGACAGTCAATGCTGTACCATGTAGATAACTGAATAGTTATATGAAAGTGGACAAAATTTGACCTGATGAGGACACAGGTCAACATGAAAAGGTTCCTTCTGGATGGAAACACTCTTAGTAGATAGCCTGCAATTTGAGCCTGATGGTGGTGTCCAAGGGGCAGTAACTTGCATGGTAAGTTTTATCCAACTCCATAAATAAGTTTTGAGATACTGTATCTAGGTTACACAGTTTATTCTGGGTTCAGTCTCCTAGTGTAGAGATGTGGGTGATCTGTGGGGGGTCATTAGAGTCGAGTAAATGAACGCCAGACGAAAAATCTTCATAACTTTGCTGTAGTTCTATTGAGTGCAGACCTTGTCATACAGGTCATGGTTTCAGCACCCAGAAACATAACTACACTAATAACACATAACTAGAGACAACGGCCAGAGTCCAGTAAGGAGCCAGAGCACTTCTCACAAGACCTGGCAACACACACCTCCCTGTTGGCTCTGGTCTGGTTTCACTGTGGTGCTGCAGACGTTTCCAATCAGAAAAACAGAAATGATGAATCAAAAGTTAAAACTGAAATAAAAAATACCTATTATTGTTATTATTATTGAACTGTCTTTTCCACAGGATGCAGACAGGCAAGCAATAAGTTAGCTTTTAATATGAGCAGCTGCATTGCTGCTGTCACATTTCATAGGGCTGACCCGATACAAAAAAGGTAACCAGTGATAATTACAATGTGTGCACTTTAAACATGATTCAACATTCAACAAACATGATCAAATGCCGTTCAATTAAAATGTTCGTAAAAGTCAATAAAAGATACTCACTATAGTGGGAAAACATCTGAGGATGTTGTGTTTATATGATAATATACTAATCCTTGTATTTAATGCTTAGTTTGTTAAATTGCCAACATAAACATAGGTGTATAACAATAATAATTTACTTGTTACCTTTTGTTACTTAAAAAAACCTTTTGCAGTGGTTCAGACACACCCACTAATGTACCATTGGTGTAAACAAGACTCACCTGGGAGGGAGGCCACCAGGTCCAGTTAATCTGTGAGACTATTACCCAGCAGGCTCCTAACTAACCTTGACAGTGCCGGCGTCCACACGTCGTAGTCCTCAAATCCTTCAGAGCTGAACATGGTGTCCAGACAAATCATTCACAAACCACTACCAGACAGAGAAACATCCAGTTCGTCCATCACCTGGAGCTGACTGCATTGCTGCTCTACTTCAGGTAACACACGGACTTCATCAAAGCTACAATATTGCCCAAAGATGTGCAGCTCTGATATATTTTACTGCGTGAAAATGTTGCTTAGACCAGTGCAATTTGAGTTTCTGTGAATCACTGTAAACTACTGTAGACTACTGGCTTAGAACAAACAACTTCATCTTAAAATTCCCAAAGTTCATCCACCCACTAAATGTTCACCTCTCATGTTCTGAAGTCACTCTGCTCACTTGCTTGTGGTTAGATTTTATTTTCACCACTGGTTCATGGGTTTGCTCGTCTCCACTTCAGGCCTGACTCTGTATGGCACTCTATCTTTAAAATCTTACATTAAAATGTTTAATGCATTTGTTGGAAAAATGCAGCTGGGGCTGATGGGAATTCAACCATCTATTTAAGATGTGTTTTGCAGTGAAAGTGCTGGAAAAGTGGAAACATTTATGTGTTGGTGGACTGAGCACTAAGCAAATTTTATGGTAGTCTGGACCAAAGTGTTTGACAGACAGACTCACCATGCTATCCCGAGACTCAGGCTAGAATTGCTTTAAGTATTGCATTTTAGCTATGTAAGCCAAGTGGCATTTACCTTTCCTGACCAGAAGAATACCAATCATTTTATTGCATTTTTCTAGTTTAAAGCTCAGATACCATCTACGTCATTCTTTAGATGGGATTTTTAACACAGAGAATGTGAGAAAGTTAAGCATCTGTGGGGAAAAAAATCAGACATATCAGCAGAATGTCACATATAAGTTCCTGATATTTAACACCAATGTGGATGCCAGTGAATGCAGCCTGCCTGCAGAGGGTCACATCTAATTGCTTCCGGTTGCCTTGAAAATTCACCCATCGCAGAACAGAAAAAGAAGCCGCTTTCCCTTTTTCAAAGTAATAATTTTCCTCCTGAAATTGAGGCTCACTGGGTCACTCCTTAACAGTGCACCTGTGATCTTGTGCAGCTGGATATGAGGACTACAAGCATTTCTCAAAGGTTTCCTGTTGGCTATGAATTGTAGTGAATCAGTTCAGTTTCACTATTCCTGTGTCTTAGGTATTTTGAGTTTTTTTTTAAGATCTAAATAACAAGTGGGTCTGAATGTAATACTCAATGTTTTATTCATTGCTTTTAGATTCAGATGAATCAAAGTCTCATCAGTTCCTTTAATGCACTGGCTTCTTCAGGGATTGAACTCTCCTGACCTGTCGCTAAGACCTTGCTGCAGTCCCCGCCGTCCATTTTCCACGGAGGAAAGAGAGAGAGGTAAATGCTGGGTTTATCCTTGGTCTGGAGCCCGGCTGTGCAAGGGAGCATCCAGTTCATCGTTTGGCCTTTTACAGCTTCATTGCCTACTTTACAGTAAAGCCAGGTGTAGCGAACCTTTCAAGGGCCTGACATATTGCCTGATTTAAAGATTCCCTGGGTGGCAGGCCACAGTAAAACCTGGATCAGTTGAAGCAATCTGAGGGTTCCTTCAAAGTGAAACTAAGCAGTAAAACAGTAAAGAGGCCACACTCTTCTCATCTCCCTGCTTCTTTTTTCTGTCCATCTCTAGGTTTAAATTGGCTGGATTATTGGAAAGCCGCACATTTGCCCGTCTCAGACTCTGCAGTAGAGGAGATCTGAGAATTTGAAGTTGAAGCCCTTTAACGACGTAACATAGAAGTTGTGTTCTTATTTCAACTGGACTGTAATGTGTCTGATTTTCAAATGCAATTAGCAACGTGCAAAGTAACAACAGCTGTGTCATTTCAGTACTCATCTACTCAAGCAGCAAGTGTCTGACTATCATTGACACCGAATGCTAACCAAGTGTTTCGGTGAGGATGTTGCTGAAGGAGCATTTGAAATAATTCAATGAAGCACTCTTTGTGTCATGATGCATGAAATCAAAATGCATTATCTGACAAACTGCATGGAATGTGTACAGCATAAAGCACTCAGCAAATCTGCTAGCCATTTAAACAACAGAAGAGACAAAACAACAGTGTCTATTCACTATAGTCACAGTTATTTCTCTTAGGTCCTAAGATTCCTATTGTAAAAAAGTCAATGAGCTTATTGTATTGTGTTGTTTGGAAGATCTACACTAACAAGACATAAAGCAATGCCATGATAAGGATAAAAGAGAGTAAATGCTTGAACAATAGACTGCATACAAAGATGGACGGAGCGTCAGTGATGTCACCCGTGGGTTTCTGAAGAGTGGTTTTGAAGCTCAGAGTGGGTCACTCCAAAGTCGCCATCTTGGCAGTGCCTGACTCCGCTAACTCCGTCGCAAGCATACGCTCACCCACCTGTCACTCAAAGCAGCCACGCCCTCAATTATGTGAAACTTTACAGTTGTCATGAAGGAAATTAGTTGTATAGAGCAAATCCATTTTCTGCAGCAGGCTGTAAACGTGTTTCTTTCTGCTGTAAAGTTGGACATTTTAACACGGGAGTCTGGGGATTGAGTCTCTTTTGGAGCCAGACTCAAGTGGTTATTCGATGAACGGCGGTTTTTAGCGCTTCATGGTGGCTTCAGTTTACAGACCTGGAGGTTGTCCATTGGCATGTACGTCCAGTTTTACAGTGGAGACCTTAAAAAGCAAAAAAGAGAGATAAATTACCCCTTTTTCAGTTGAACTGCAAGCATCAGTGAGGTCTCTTTCCATCTCATATTATTGTTTTGAGCATGCAGTACACAGCTGAAAAAGTCATTGAACCGCTCAATACAGAGGCAGATTATTATCATATTATTACGTTCAAATACACATTGAATGACCCGTTGTGAGCTGTGCTTTCACCTTTCACAATATGAAATGACTCTTGTGTGGTCATGCAGACGGGTTTAGGTTTACAGTATGTGCAGAGGGACTGAGATACTCTTCTCTGCCTCCACACAAATACAATACAGTGAAGCAGAGTAAGATTTTTTTCTATGGTGCTCTCTGCATCAATTTGTCTTTCCACAAACCATGTCAGCGACTCCACAGACCTCGATGCGAACAGTTTTCACTGGAGCTTCTTTCTACCAAAGAAATAGGCCGTATCAAAACTGTTCACAAGGAGCTTCAGTGGTTTATCCAGAGTATCCAGGCCTCTGTTTTTGAAAGACGCACTGCTGGGGAGTTTTTCAAATGTAATTCTTCAGCACTCTCAGCAGCACAAATAAAATTACCTCTATTACAGCGAGATGACAGCAGAAGATTCATAGACCTAAATCTCAAGACTTCTGTGTATAAAAGCGAAACTGTCTGCATGGCCAGAAATCAACTGTGGTAAGAAAAAATGTTGTTTTTCTGTAAATTGTTTGAACCAGCCTTTCAAAGCTCTCGTCTCTGAATCCGAGCTCCCTTCTCTTTGACCAGAGGAATACTTCACTGTATAAACTAGCTGGCTACAGCAGGTCATGTCGGTGTACACCTCAAATACCCTGCAGGAAACCAACATCTAAAGGGTGGATATAACAATGATACTTGCAGAATCAATGCAAGTGTCAATATCGTACAGACTGCCAATAGGCTCAAGGCTTAAATCGTTCAGCTCTGATGTCTTACACAAGGTGTTGTCTGTATGTCGTCTTCCCTGTATGACAGTTGCACACCATCAAAGCCTAACAACAAAGCCGAGGCATTGTCCCAGTTGAGCTACAACGTCCTCCCAGACTGTTGAGTGAAACCAGGTACACGCACATGCTGGAGAATCAATATACAAGGAGACTGCAGCTGTAAGTCAGAGCATGATGAATGAGACAGACTTGGAGGTGATTGAGCATGTCTGCTCTGATGGTGGTGCATTTAAATTGGGCTGTACATGTAAATGTTTTCCCTTAATTGGTAGCCAGAAGAGGTTTATCACCCGAGGTGAATACAGATCTGCAACGAAGGCAACTGAGAAGAAATTCAATTCAGATTTAATGAGCTGTAGGCTGGAAATCTAGGTTTCCCCTCATAGGTTGAGCAGAGAGCCACTTCTTTTTGTACCGAGACGTAGAGATTTTCTCTCTCTCTCTCTCTCTTTTTTTTTTTTTTTAAAACTCTGATGATTAATGTCCTGTGTTTGACCTTATTGACTTCAAGCTCAAATGAGGAAATTGCTCTCAGGAGTGGTGCACTTTACCCTTCATTCAGACCAGCATGTCTCATGTGTGGATCGTGTTTCCCTGGATGGTAGATTAAGTCCGACTGATTTTCCCGTACAGAGGAAAACAGAAGCCAAATTCATTTTGAAAATGCGCCACAAACAGCTGGGACGGGCCACAGATGTCAGTGCTGTCTCGTCAGGTGGACTGGACATCAAGGCCTTTACTGTTGAGAGGGCCTCTTGATTAACGTTGTCTCGGAGACTAATCATCGCGTTAGACAGCTCCTTTATGGTTGTGACAAAGCGTAGGCAAAAATACACGACAGGAAAGAGCCACGGGAGCTGGAAAGTAAAGATCTGAAAACAAAGCAGATGCCCACACTGAGAGAATTACAATAAATCATCAAATAATAGTGGGAGCTGTCAGAGCTATCGTCTTCACACATCACAGCATGCAAACTCCTCACATTAAATGAGATGCCTCTCATTTCAAAATGGCCGTACACACATGTTTGAAGCTGCACGTGAGAAGATAAATGCATTGTTGAGAGACCATTTATCCATTTTAACAACCGGGAATTCTTATCGGGGTTGAGAAAAACAATTTGACTGCAGAGAGAAAAATGATTTATGGATATCCTCTTTGTGTTAGTAAAATCTAAATGATCTGACGCTGTAGTGAAATTGAAATTATTGTAAAGGCACTGCATGGAAGCACCAACGTCAAACTCATGTACTGATAGATGACTGTAATAAAGTGCCGCTAGAACGTGGCATTTTTCAACCTGTGTTGAGGATTCCAGAGGTTATGAATAAAATGGAGATTTTGTATGAACACACTCGATGTCAAATCAGCCATTTATCCTACAAAAACAGAACCACTGAAATCAATAGAGCCACTGCTGCGCGCTGGTGCGAAATCAATGTAATATGGGCTTCAGAATGTCCTGCTGGATTTCTTCACTTGTGCAATTGGTGGATAATCTTCAGACATTTCCTTTGGGTTTCTTTTGGAGCAGCTGTACAGTCTGTTTTAAGTGGTTCAGTTTCACAGCTCTCCACGCCATCAGAGCAGCTGTGTGATTACTGCGCGCTCGTCTGAGGCTCTGTGTAGCCTGCTTGACCGCTGGAGCTAATCTCAGTTTAGCATTTCCACACAAAAGCTGTCTTTGTGTTTACTCTAACAATGGCAGACCACTAGAAGCCTCAGATCAGGCCGTTTCGTGAAAGCAGATGACATATAGCCCTCACTTTCAATCTTTCTGAAATGGCAGTTTGCACATGTAAGCCGCAGCTCAAGTGGTCTCCCACCGGACTGTCCCTGAGGTCTTGATCCTTTGGCATGAGCGCCGCCATGTTTTTGAGTCATGTTGTGTGGACAGCAGTGACAGCTTTAAAATGTCTTCATAGAGAATTAATGAAAAGGTGGAAAATGAGAACAATGCACAGGGGTGAGGTATGTATTTGTTTAAACACTGATGCATCTTCAGGCAGACTGAGCGCTTCAGGCTGGTGAACCCAGAGTCCGAACGGCAGGGGCTTGATCACCTCTGTGTTTTTTTACTCCGGTCACTGAAACAGTCAAAAAGTCTGAACGCACACACTTGATGGCTCCTGGCAGTGATGTAAAACTGTGCAGCAACTCTGCCGCTCTAGCATAATGTTATAACATGCTTAGCATTTCCACTGGGCCCTGTTGAAATCCATACTTCGTTTATCATTCATGCCATGCATGCTAATGAGCCTTGTGCTAAGCAACAAATCCTGCACTCGCCAGCTATTTATAGCTTGTACTGGTATCACGAAATAAAGGTTTGGAGGAAACAACACGCAGATGTCTGGAATCGGAGAGAAAAGGAAGAACAAAAAAAAATAAGAAAAGTAATGTTGTGCTTTGGCTGTAGGCCAAAGAACAGCACAAGATGACATTAAAAATTTAGTAATGAAGGGGGCATAAATTGGCCCATGGATGAGGAGCGTGCCTTCAGTGTGCTGAGAATGAATCTGGCCTGGGACCTTTTCTACATCATTTCCTCTGTCTAGTCTTTATGTTGCTCTGCTGTTGGTCGTCTAATGAATGCAGAGGCAGAGCAATTTGTGTGTCCACACACAACAGTCTTTTCTTCTGTGAAAAAAAATGCCAGTGCCTCTAAATCTGTATGGCAGTGGTTCCCAGCTTTCTTGAAAATCTCAAAAGAGAGATCACTTGTCAATTCACCATCTGTCTCTTGACTCTTTCCTTTTAATTGCTGTTGCTAACCAGCTATCCACTTTGACTGAGATAGCAAATAAAAATACAAAGAAATCTTCTCTTCCGGCTCCCAACGAAGGCAGACGCATCTTCCCCCTCTCTCCTCTCCCTTTTTTTCCCTGCTTTGCATCTCACGTCTCGTCCTGTCTTGTCTAAACCTTGGAAGCCTCTCTCCGCACTGCTCTCTAAATCTAAAATCATGGAATTGGTCAACTGGTCTCTCAACGCAATTGACAGGATCTTCTCGACGAGAAGCCCGGGTTCGGGGGAACCTGTCTGCCCTGGCGGAACATACGCCGCTGGTTACATGAGGGACTCCTGGGAGCAGTGGAGGGTCGTGTGCCTGGCGAGTCTTTCCGTTGAGGACATCGAAGATCTCTACATATTCGGAACTGTGATATCAGGCTTTCTGCTGATTGGATTAGGCATTGCCCTGGTGTATCGGAAAATTCAGAAGACGGTGACAGCAGTCCAAATCCCCACGCTGCCCGACATAATTGATGGAGTGAGTAAAGCTGTAAGCACTCAGACTGTGATTGTGAACCGCAACTTGGGAACCACCTTGGAAGGAGCTGTTAATGCTCAGACTGTGGTCATAAATCGCAACATGGGTCACATCTTGGAGAAGCTTGCAGCTTTGAATAGGAGAATGGATGGAGATGACCAGAATGGACTAACAGAGTAAGCCGTGTCTATTGAAATACGACTGCTCGCCCTAACCCAAACAATCATAATCTAATCTGCGTTCCGGCCCCCGCAGCACCAGCCTTGGCCAAGACCGGTGCTGGAACAACTCCCCCACGAGATCTCTGCAGTGGGACGCTTCTACTCCCCCCCCCTCCTCCACGGACACCTGTGGATTGTTGACTCCGTCCAGGAACCGATCAAGGATGTCTCCATGGCAACTTGCTGTGTTATCGCGATGACACCCTGCGAACTGAGGCACTGATTGTGAACTAGACGAAGCGACTCCCCAGGCCTATGCACACACACACATTCACGGACACCTCTTACATGTACATATGCAACTCACAACCCAACCCCATCCCACGCCTTCGCCGCTTCCTCCCATCCAGTGCGGCGGGCGGGGTCCGATAGCTGCGCCTTAATGGCAGCGGCTGCGGCTGGCTGCCTGTCTGCACTGGAACCACCTCCTCCCCCCTTTCCCCCCTCCCCTGGAGCAAATTGTCTTGAGTCACTGTGTTGTAAGATGTGTTTGTTTATATATGCCTATGTTGCTGAGGTTTTTTTCCCGAATCCCACACTGTACCCCCCCCCCCCAGGAGTATAGTTTGGGTTCTGTTATTTTTTTTTTTCTCCTCTCCTCTCCACTTGTTTTTTTTCCCCATTCCTCCTTTTTAAATGGCGCCGCAGATGGCTGCCTCGGTGTTTTGGTGCGCTCTGCACCATTCACCAGAACAAATTCCTTGTACGTGAAAACATACTTGGCAATAAACCTGATTCTGATATATATATATATATATATATATATATATATATATATATATATATATATATATATATATATATATATATATATTTTGGTGCAGTGGTTAGCACTGTCATCTCACAGCAAGAAGGTTCTTGGTTCAAACCCAGAGGAGTTTGCGTGTTCTCCCTGTGTCTGCATGGGTTCCCTCCGGGTACTTCGGCTTCCTCCCACAGTCCAAAGACATGCACATCAGGTGAATTGATGACTCTGAATTACCCGTAGGTGTGAATGTGAGCGTGACTGGTTGTTTGTCTCTATGTGTCAGCCTTGTAATAGACTGGTTACCTGTCCAGGGTGAACCCTGCCCTCGCCCAATGTTGGCTGGGATTGGCTCCAGCCCCCCTGCGACCTGGTTCGAATAAGTGGTATAGAAAATAGATGGATGGATGGATGGATGGATGGATGGATGGATGGATATATAATTACATGTTTTCACCAAAATTATACTGTTTCGCAAATGTTTTGTTGGTCCCATTGCCGTACCTTCACAGCCCACCAGTGGGCCCCGGCCCACAGGTTGGGAACCCATGATTCAAATGTCAGAATACTATAGATAGATAGATATAGATAATATAGGATATTGTATTTGGAATTGTTTAATCACCAGGGGGATTTAGTAATCAAGTGGGCATAAACTGGGCAGGGATGAGGAGCGTGCCTTCAGCCTAAATCCACCATGTACACATTGCATGTATGCAAAGGATTTAACAATCTATGTGCATAATATGCTGTTTAGCTGAACTGGGTAAGATATACACAGTCACAGTATAACACCAACATTTATATTTATGGTATTCAGCTCAATATTCAATATCAATATCACTATTCAACTCAGTTGGACAGAGTTTTTCAGAAAACATCAGTGAGAGCAAATAGATATGAATGTTTAAATTATACTTGCGCTGCAATACTTATGGTAAAACTGTTATTTGAAAGTTGTTTCTCACAGTTAAGAGCCACCATCAGAGCAAATGGTGTGTCACACTGTAGACTGAAACACTGTATTCTCACTAGTGATATTACCATCCTCTGCATCCCAAAAAGATGATATTTATTCTTTATTCTATAAAATGTGTTGAAAGTAATCTATGTCATGCTGTGCAAAGGGAACGCATGTAAACAATAATGTAGAATCATATAACTTGATTGTTTTGTATCATTCAGCTGTGTCACATCCCTCCCTGAGCAGCCTGTTTATAATCTGCAGCTGTTTTATGACAAATTCACAGAGGGATTTGTCACACCTGAGCTTCAGAATATTCTCCTCTCCTTCCCACAATGCTCTCCGTCCCACAATACCTCACATTTAACAGCGAGACATGTTTGGCAAAGCAGCTCATCAAACCACATGACACATAAAAGCTAAGGGTATTATCTGCTTTCAAGAAAAGGATAAATCCAGACGCACAAGCGAGGTATTGATAGTGTGGTTGCCCCGATGCTTTGTGTCTACACAATACTTGTTACATAAACAGAAAAATGTTGAACACAGATGTCGTATCAAGCCTTTCTCAGTAGAATCAAACCACATCCAGTTGAATATCAGAAAGACTGTTTTTAAATGTTTTGGGCATCTTTTGTCGCGATGTGTTCATAAAAGCTGACACACACAGCAGCTGACTTGGCCAGTTCAATACAACTTTTCAGATTAGCATAAATCTTTAAAGTGGAAGCTGTCACTCATTTGCTTTGATTGGCATTGCCGGTGATGTGAGGCAAACGAAAAGTGGTTAGATAAGCCTTTTGTCTTTGTCTGTTAAATGCCCTGACCTTGGATTATTGAGTTTCTGTCAAGTGCAGTCTCCACTGCTCGTTGCTTATTTACCAGCTTTGTGCTTGTGTAAGGACATTCTGGTGAGGAGATGGGTGACAGTTTTGAAGCTGTCTTTACGGATACTCATGACAGTCATTAGTCCTGACCTCACCTGGCACTCAGACGAAGGCTGGGAGGCTTACTTTACAAAGTTTTAACATGATGTCTGTGAGAGTGAAAATAATAACTTGACATTTACGCGCAGCATCTGCTGTGCAGTGAGCACTGTGATGAGAAATGTGGAAGTGTGTTCTTGTTTGTCCATTTTGGGAAAATGTTTTGGACAGCACTGAGAAATGTCTGGGTCCAAATGTCACAATGCCTCCTTTACTGAAGTCATGCTGCTTGGATACCAAACTGATTTAACTAATGTACCAAAACACCACTGTACATGTGGGGGCTGTTGCAGCCGCCTGTTAGTTTACAACACTTTGGAAAAATCCTTAATTCCAAATGTTAAACATTCGTGTTATAAATTAAATTACAGTGTTTTATCTGATGTGGATACTGGACATTGTAATTTTTATGTATTTTAAGTTATTTTTTCGGGTGTTTATTGCAGTCACAGTAAAAGAGAGACAGGAGAGTTGGGGGGGGGGGTGAAATCCAGCAAGGGGCCACGGGTCAGACTCAAACCTGGGCCACTGAGGTGGGGACTAAGCTTGAATGGTACGCACTCTACCAGGTGAGCCACTGGGGTGCTGGGATGCCCCCATTTCATCTTATCTTGAGTCTGCTTTTACAGTAATGTCATATTTGGAGTTGTATGGACAGTTTTTTTTCTTTTGCCTTCCCACATTTGATTCCCTTGTACAGTGACTTGGTGAATGATGGTCATTGGGATCCAGCCTCACTTTTATCATAAAGCTACCAAGAAATCTAAATTTCCACTTTATTGCCAATTCATCCTTGTCAGGCTCAGCAACAAGTTAAAGCTACACTAAGTAAGTTCTGATAATGGACACATTATAGTCTAGTTCATGACCTTGATGCAACACGCTCACTCTTATTCAGTCCGGTATGACCAGTTTTAATTCATCCGACAATATTGTCCTTCTTGGCATTTTATGAGAATTACAGCCTCATGGGGCCTTAAGTGTAGCTATAGAGTTTAGTCTAGTTTTGATTAGTATATTTAATGAGGTGTTGTGTCATACAATTAGCCACTTTGTAAGCGAAACTTGCTACCATTAAATTTCTTGTTTATGGGTCTCATCACAAAATGTCCAAAGTAGCTTGATTGAAAGGCGCAGCTATGATGCAGTGTGGCACATTGAATATGGTCTGTGCGGCATCGGTCTATTGAGCCCATTCAGAATTATGTAACTGCTGATGAGGCTGGTAGTGTTATGGATTTGTTGTCTCTCATCTGTGCCAGTGCTCAGGATTTAGTCTTTCTTTCTGCTCTGTGCAGCATTTACCCTGTCAGATGATATTCTATGCACCATGTTGATGGACTGTGGAAATCCTAAGGTAATTTGAACGCACAATAAGCATGGAAGTGCAGGCTGTATCAACATCTGCATTGAACAGAGAAACAGCAGTGACTTTCAGCCACATACTGCTTTTAGTTGTGTGACCAACACAAAGACTTTTTTTTTTCCTTCTCAATTACCTGGCTCAAAGCTATGGGGATGTCAGAGTCAGCAAACAAAGCATCTATCAGTCAATCACCAGCAGTGGCTACGTCGTTATTAAAGCTTTCCTTCAAAGCACACTTCTCTGCAAGAGATCTTTTCTCAGGGAGCTTTTCCTGGAATGGCAGTTATTCAGTCTGGGCTCCAAAGTCATTTTTGTTTCATCACCATTGGCCAAAGATTGTCTTTGTGTCAGTTACTGAATGTGACGTATACGTACAATAGTTCGCTCACATTTAAACAGAAAATGTCTGAAGTGCTGAAAATCTTGACACATCTTGACATTGCTCATCTACTGTATGTGCCTGTTGCTTCACTTAGAAACATACGACCCCTTCATCGCCTCTGGGAACTGGAACTGCAGTTTGGAATTTTGGGAGAATTGTTTGCTTGATTTCTCCTTTAGCATGCTCTCCGGGAGTTAATGTCTTTGGCCCTTTCTCTCTGTCAGCGGAGGAAATATATTGGATAGAGAAACTTCAGGTGACATAAAACTAATGGGCTTTAAATTTAACCATGAGAAGGGAAGATGATTGGAAAACTTTTTGAAGAATGTAAAATTATAATTCAGCCTCCCTGCGGAAGAGTCTGAAGCACTGGAGGACCTGTGTAATTCTCTCTCTGATGAAAACCCTTAATACTGATTTATCTGATCAAGAGCGTCTCAACAGCTTTCTCAGGTCTGCCTGAGGAATACTAATAAACCAGTCATCCAGAGGGCTTGTTCAGCAGAGAAGGGAACATGACTCAGGCCTTACAAACAACATTATTTGAAGGTGCAATATTTGATCACCCATTCAGAACTGTGACAGCTCCGTTGTGCCTGCTGAGAAATGTGGCCCCTTTTAGCCAGTAATATTACTTGTAATACTTCAAAAATAAAGTCATAAAATGTCTACCCAAATAAAATAAAAGTTTCAGAGACAAGTTTGTCATGATGAAGTTGGCAACTGAATCTGCTAAAGCCAGCCTCAAAACACATTAAAAAAACACAGCAAATGTGAAGGTGCACACCACCACTGAAATAGAAAAGAAACCAATCCATATTCAGTTCATAGTATTCATGTTTACATTAAATAACAAGCCAGATGGAGTTCATTTTGAGAGGTAAAAATAAACTTTCCCAAAGTTCTCTCAATATCAAATATTTCCACAAAAGCTGCTAAAGCCCCAGATTTAATGAGTAAGGAAGAAAAGCCGCGGCATCATTTCCAACCAAAATGGCACTCAGAAGGGATGTCTGGTCAAAAGCATAGTGTCCAGATGGATTAAGCTGTGAGAGAGATTGATCCAGTTTTACATGCAATCTGTTGCTTTCTGTTGGGACCAGAATATGAACTGGATCCTGTGCTATTAACTCCCAGATGGTTAAAGTGAATTGTCCAATAAATTATACCACTTATTGCATGTGGCTGGTTTTTAATCATGGTTCTTTGAAATTGACTTTTTTCTTTTTAAACTAATGAACTAGTGTGTTTATTTGGCTGGACAGCAACAAATATTACTCCAAAGAATTATTCATGCTTTTGTAAGAGTAAAGAGATAAGAAAAAAAAGAATTCTTATGACAATTAAGCATAACAGTAATGAATAGTTACATTCTCATATCATATTTGGGACATAAATGATAAAAGTTCCTGCTCAGTTTGGCTTTTCTCTTTCCTCCAAACAGATTTGCATTTTTTTTTTCAAGGGGCAGGGTGGAAAGAATCTGTTTTCTCTCCCATAAAGAGACGTGATTCATTCATTTTTCAATGACGTATCAGGTGTGAAATATTCTACTTTGAGCTAAAATGGAATCAAAGTCCTTTCTGAGATTCAGAGGAAATCAAAAGCGGCTGCTGGCACTTGAAGTGCTTACCTGCATCCTACATCTGGTTTTAAAAATAAGAACAAAGGCTTGTCTCAAGTGTAGTAATGCTAAAATCTCTTGTGCACTGTTCTCTGCTCCACAGTTTCCGATTTTTCACATCCAGTACTGTGATTGGTGATGTACCAAAACATCCTCACAGTGTGGGGCCACCAGATGAAGGTGCCATAGAGTAGTTTACCTGGCTCGACAGGGGTGCGCTATGGTTGAGAGGTCTCTTTTTTTTGGAATTTCTGTTGCTACAAATTAAAGCCAAAGTCCCAGCAAAGCACACAGCAACTGTTTGCTTACAAAGCTGGTGGAGCAGCACTTGCAATTTATCACCCAGCCTTAAATTTGTGCCTGGGGTCCACCTTGACAGTGTTCACCTTATGAAGGTCAATGAGGCAAAAAATAAAACCGCCTTTGTCCTGAGGACATCCCTTCTTATGTGCACTGAGAAGATTTGTGAGTCAAAAACTACAAATCCGGAGACACAGATGAGGCTTTCATGCGTGCTTGATTGTATTTCCTCTCCAGCTCCAGCACCTTCTAGAGGTTGTGTCTCAGCTCGTATTCAGCAATTTCAAGCTAAAAAAGCTTACTATCCCAGTTTTCTCTGTGCAGTGAAAAGCAATAAATACAATCCCTGGACACTCACATGCCTCTTTGTGTAAAGAGGAGGTAATCACGCATAACTGCTCAAACGTCGTCTGGACATTGGAGTCATAAACCAGAGCCTGGCTCTCGCCACTTTGGCAGATTGCACTGTCAGGAGGTAAACAACGGAAAGAATGAGGAAGGACTCATCTGATAGGAAATGTCAGAGCTTGATTGGATTAAAAAAACCTCCTAAATTAGGGTCATTAATCATGAGCCGGGAGGAACAGTGACAGGTCTTGTTCTCAAAAGCTGTCCTCTGGAACTAAGCTGCGTGCCACCCGGAAATTGTGCAATTACCTTAATACCTGATTGAAATGAAGAGCATGCATGGCAGTGTCAATTGTTAATTGGGGAAAACAGTTCATATTATTTAGAGGTAATTGTCATCACAAGATGTCTAGTTATCTAATCCTGTTTTTTTTATGATGCATCTGTTTGTCTTGAATGCATAATTAGCACAACAACATTGCCTTAAATTCATTTATATCTGATGCTACCCTACAGTGTGCATCTACGGCTGATACTGAATGTGACATGACATGTCCTCCTCTGGCTTAATCTGAACCGGTAGCCAAATCCCTGCCAGTAATACACATGTCAAGTGGAAAATCTTAAATGCTATCATTTCTGCACTTTCAGATGGAAAATTGAGAGCTGTGCATTGAGCAGAAACTTTTTTTTTTTTTTTTTGTAGTCCATCTCACAGTCATCATCTTTCACCCAATAACCCAGTTCAGCACTGCAGAGTGCACACAGCAATTAACTCGGAGCAACAGGGTTTCCACTAATGTATCACATTTCTCTGCTCACTGTGTCGATGTAACAAACTGCACCCCTGAGGGCTGCTGCTGCAGAATGATGGCACGAGAGCTGGAATTGACAGGGGCATGTTAGGAACCAACAGCCCCCCCACCTCCCTCACCACAAGGCGATCAGACATCTCCTAACATACACTGACTGCCCCACTGTGTGATGCAGTGATAGCAGAGGAAATCTAATCAGAAGTTGCCTGACTCGTGCATAACTCACTGCAGAGCTAATCGATGCTTATTCTGCATGGATTATTGATATCTGTTGTGAAATCCAAGCCTTTTTTTTTCTCCCATTGGAGTTGATGACTCTCCATCAGGAAAGGCCAGAGAGGCTCTGTTTAATGCAGTGAGAACAAGACTGAGGATGTGGGAAGACGTGTGTCCCATATCTAATTTCTCCCCCCACATGTGCGATATGTGAAAGACGTCTCACTCACTTAGTTTGTGCAAAAAGCCTGTGTGCTTCAAGCATGTGCGCGTTTTGTGTGTGCATGCTCCTGTGCAAGTCTCTTTATGGATTCTTCCTGGTCCCCGTAGGTGCAGTCACAGAGAAAGACAGGGGCACCGCTTCTCAGAAGACTTATGTTTGCATGACTAATATGAATGTGCACATGCCTTTATGAGAGAGGAGTACAGGGACACAGTTCTCTATTGAGTATCATCTTAATTAAACCAAATTTCCCTCAAAGACTCTACAGGCAGCTATTTTAGAATGCAATTAGCCATGCTTCATACAGCTAACCACTCGTCCACACGTCTCTACTGGTGTGTTGCTGGGGCAATATTTTAGACTGCTTTTCGGCATAATTCTTGCAAAAGCATCATACAGCTGGAATGCACTATTTAGCTTTATTTCGGAGAATTACCTCTTCACTGAACCATTGCTTTCCCCACAGTCATATCCCACCAAATGCATAAAGCATGCAAGAGCATTATTATGACTCCAATAATCACACATCCCTGGGCAAACTGGGCTCTCTGGCCAGCTTTATCACATGTAAATCTAATATGGTTTTAATGGTGACCACGTTACACGATGAGTGTTACACCTCCCAATGAATCACTCTGGGTTTCATTGCTAGACTTTAGATTTCATCACTGTAAATACATATGTGTGAGGAAATAGATGCAGCCGCTGCTGCTGCTTCCTCAGGTGCAGCCAGAGGCCAGTCTCCGTTCCACTTCCGTGTCCTCAAAGCTGTTTGTCTGGAGCTCACTCCTGCCACAACCGAGGTATGTGAGGGTATGTGTCTCACAGAGTCAAAAATAGGATAACAAATAGGATAACACTGTCAAACGTGTAGACAGGTACTGAGATCAGGTGAAACGTTAAGCAGTGAAAGGTGATGGCAGATGATGATGTGTTATGTCACCTGAGAATGCAGATAATCCAGGCAGACATAAGAGCCTGTGTGATCTGTAATTGGGAACCTCTGTACTCTAGTATATACACATCACACTCTTTGGATCTACATCTTTTGATGTATGATTTTCAGTGACAATTTGTCACGCAGTGTTTCAGTATCATGACTGTAGATTGATTCCTGGGATGTAAGATGTGAGAATTTTGAAGTTGTAGACCTGTCTCCTTTAATTATAGGTCACAGGGGGAAACAACCTTTTCAACCCCCTGGCTTTAGCAGATTTACAATGTAATTGGGTTCCCCAAGGTTGAAGCAGGAGCTAATTGATGCTTATTCTGCATGGATTATTGATATCAGCATTTCTTCCATTTGAGTTGATGATTCTCCATCGGGAAAGACCAGAGAGGCTCTGTTTAATGCAGTGAGAACAAGACTGAGGACGTGGGAAGATGTTTGTATACCCATCCCTGTGCCAAAACCCCAAGAATCTGGAGACATCCTTTTTAGGTTCTTGCAAGAATCTGGCTGTAGTCGGAGCATGTCCAGTCCAGATTTAATCGTGAATGGGTCACAGATTGAAATATCTGGGCACTACATCTCTGGATTCAGAGCTATTTTGTGCAGTGCATCGCCCTCTTTGGATCAAAATCTTTTGTCGTATGATTTTCAGTGAGAATTTCTTACAATGTCAGAGTATTGTGACTGTGACTGATTAATTCCTGGGATGTGAGACTGTGTCTCCATCCTATTTATGTAATATTTATAAGTTGTAAATCAAAATTTTGAAGTTGCAGACCTGTCTCCTTCAATTATAGGACACGTGGGAAACAACCTTTTCAGCCCCCCTGCTTTGGCAGATTCATAATGTGACTGGGGTCCCTTAGGGCGAAGCAGGACATGCTTGTCAAAGTCCTGACAAAATACTCCTGGCATGCTGCTTAAATTATTTTATTTTTGTACCTGATCAGATGGGGCATCCTGGCATCACTTTCATATAGTTCGTGAACGCAGTAAGTGATGAGAAAAAACATGTAATTTAGTGAAAATGCAGCTTGACCATAGGCCGAGTGACCATTGCTGGAATTTGATGTTAACACACACTAACAACTCAGCAGCAGCCCCACGATGCTGCCCAGGAAGGTTATCTGTCTCAGATGATTTATCTCACCGCTACCTACAGTCAAATCAGCTATCTTATTAGGAAAAGGTTACTAGTTAGTTATCGGGGAAGAAGGGTACGAGCCTCCCTTCCAAAAGACACTGAGCAAAAGCCTATCCCCACCGACAGAGCTTATGGTCTGCTCCTGATAGTGAAGCATTACATTATTAATGCATTTTCATTTGTCTGTGTTGGTTCTAGTCAATGCTGCAACATCCGCCTCTCTGTGGAGATGGTTTTTACACTTTGCTCAGAGATAAAGCCTCTTTCCGGCCCCCTGATGCTGTAAAGCACCATAAGTAGAAAGACTCATCCAAACGACTTTGTGCCTCTGGTGACAGAGCCTCTGCATCATGCCTACCAAAACACTCATTTGGAGTGTGTGACATCATTATCACTATCCTTCCCTGTTGCATGAAGAGAATGTGACAAATTCCTCTGACTCCAATTAGCTTCTCGTTTAATTACTTCCATTTACCAAGGTATTAATTCAGATCCCTCTCCTCAAACCCTCACTAATTCCAGTATGATGCATTGTCACCCACAATTTCTGCATAGTATCCAGTTCACAGTTTTAAAACCTAAGACCCCTGGCATAACGGAAAACCTGAGATGGGGTAGAGTCACTGTTCAGAACACTAATAATTAGATACAGTCAAATTAAAAAGTATAATGTTGCAATATTAATTGCAGTGTTTGATTGGAGCAGACTTTCGACTACCGCAGCATTCAGCTGTGTGTGTCATGGCATTTGGATGTGAAGCAGAAACAAAATTCTGCCAAGAGTGGCTTGTTTGGCAGGGATAGAATATTTCTGAACAGCTGCATCAGATAAATGCATGCATGGACAAAAAGCATATTGATGCTGAAAAAACGCCCTGACTCAAAGCTGGCCTGAGACTACAGCAACCAGTGCTTTGGGCATCCTGGCAACTATTGTGTCTCACAATTTGTTTGTGCTTCTGATGTAAAATCTTATTGATTTGTCCTTTTTTGTGTTTGCTCGGAAGCTGAAAACAAATTTCATTTCAATTTCACCCTGTTAAGATTTTGTTTTTTCTCTCAGTGATCGTGGTTAGAACCCATGAAGGGTGAAAAGGGGAGGGGGTCAAAGTCTGCTTGGGAGCCCCCAGACTCCTTGATACAGCCCTGCCATAAGTCAAGAAACTTACCACACCATGATGATGTGTAACCAACGGGGAAATTTAGCCCATAGTATCCTGCATGTAGCCTACATATTCCAGCTTGTCAGGCTCTCCCCTGAAGGCTGCTGTTATCACAAAGCATGAATTACTAATGAGGGACTGCAGCCCCTGTGATTTCCGTCGTTTTAAGTGAAACGCACCTTCTGGAGGAGGCAGGGTGATGTAGTCTATAAAGTGTGGTCCCTGAATGAGTCACAGATGGAGCGGGTCCGGGTTTACGGGAACTGTTAAACTATCCGAAACTAACCAGCAGGAGTCACACGACCACTATTTTTTATGATGAGCCCGAAAAAAAAGGCGGAAGTGAGGAACTTAGCGGAGCAGGAAAACTTTTTTTTGGGGGGGGGGGGGTGAACTAGATCGGGAGTACGTGATGAAAAGTGAACGCTTCTACATGCCGAGGTTCTGAGATTGAAAGGCGACTTTGTCGTTGAGGCACAATGGGACTCCCCACCTTAGAGTTCAGCGACTCCTTCCTGGACAGCCCGGACTTCAGAGAGCGTCTCAAATGCCACGAAATAGAGCTGGAGCGGACAAACAAATTCATCAAAGATCTCATCAAGGATGGGAACATGCTCATCACTGCGCTCAAGAGTAAGTAGCCTGGCAGGAACATGGCCTGATTCGCTCCTACGGCCCCACTCCACACATCATCTTTCATAATTGCAGTTACCTGAAACCCACGGGCGACTTGTAATTAGAGGATGCGTTCATCACAGCTTATTTAAGTCCACTGTGCTAGTGTGTGAACCGTCTCTGCATAAGCCTGTGGTCTCCCACTGTGAAACATGTTTTTTTTTTTTTTTTGTTTTTTTTTTAATCTGATGAGAAGCTTTAAATCTACACAGAAACCACACGTACTTCATTACTGGGAGGTGGTTGTGGTGAGGGGACATGAGTTCGCCTCTTTGTCCGCCTGCCTGGCTGCACTGCGTGCACAGGCTTGTCTCACGGAGCCGAGAGGGAAGACCAGAGTCAGAGCCGCTGTCTGTGGCATGAATGGGTTTACTCCGCTCTAATGCCTAATCATAAGGCCACAGCAAGACATATGGAAGTCATTAGTGCAGGGTCGGAAATTTGCTTTAACTTAACTCTGTTAATAAAAGATGCTTTCACTCTCAAGGGCTTTTAAGTCACCTGTCAGAAGGAGAGGAGTTATAGAGCGTCTTTAATGGCTGCTGGGACCGGGGTAGTTTGTCTGTCTGGGTGAGGATGCCAGGACTTTGTTGTGGGTCATTGTCCTCTCAGATTCCAGCATGATTAAAGTGGACTTCCTGTTCTGCTGCATCCCTGTAGGGATGAGAGTTTGCTCTGTAAACATCAGCGTATCTGTGAAGTGGAGAAACATCTTTACTCAGAATGATAATGTTTGGTTTTTTTTGCATAGTTCAACCTAGCACAGCCCTGTCAACCTTGACTGAAAGAAAGCATTCACTCTTTTTATCGCTTTTTCCTACACAGTACTTTTTTAAAATTTTTTTTGCTCTTGTGGCCGAGACAGTAACTGAAGCTAAAATGCCACCCAGGAGTGAGCAGGGGTTAAAGGCACAATATCAACCTTTTTCCTCTTAAAAATCAAATATATGTGTTTATTCAGCTGAAAAGATGCCACAGCATTTATCTGTATGTGTATGTGACTGTTAGTGCCTGTCTAAATGGCTTTTGTGCCTGAAAGGTTCAGGCCTTGTGCAGTGTATATCATACCACCTGGGTGTAAACCATAATATAAGCCTACCCATTTTGAGTTATATGGGCCTGTTGTCAGCACTGAGCTGAGTTATAGTAAAACATAGCCCCAGTGCAAAGGCATTATATAAAAACAACAAAATGTGCTGTCACCACAAATGATCGTACTTCTTGGGATAATCACTGTCAACTCTCCATTGACCGATCAGTCATTTTACAGATCAGACAGTGATGTGCCTCATGTTTCACAAAATGTCTTCAGAATCCAGTTCGGCGTGTTCGATTTTGATCATGATGGAAAGATGAGTGGACACAGACAGCAACAGAGTGAAGCAGTGAGAAACATGAAGGAACTTTTATGCATTTTGCTTGATTTCCTCATTTGCTTTTATGGTGCATCTTCCTTACTTGGGTAACCAATATATAACTGTGTTATAGTCGATCAGTCAATCAGACTTTATATGTGTGGCACTTTTCATACAAACAATATAACACAAAGTGCTTTGTGCAGAGTGAGATGCTGGATTTCCACACTGTTTCACTTCCATGTTCCTATGTTACAGTTACATGTGACGTCAACAAAAGAAAAAAAAACAACAAAAAAAAAAACACAGTGAGCAGCACTTAGCATTTGGAACATCATGTCTTACACTTGTATTTAAATGATTCTGCTATTTCTCAGTGCAGCTAAAAGCCAAACCTGTTTCATGGCTTTTTTTTTTGTTCTGGCAGTGGGCAGGACACCACAGCTGGAGAGGAATAGCGTGCTGAATGGTTTATTCATGGCAGTGAAGCAACTCAGTAGCACAATGTCAAAGGTCTATGCAAACAGTTTAATACCGAATAAGACCTTAACACTCCAGGTTGCACTATGCATATGAGACACTGATGAGTGAACTGAGACTTCGGCTGCTTTTGATTGGGTTATTGATGCAGGAAAACGTCACGTCCCACCAGGTGCAAAATTAAGAATTTAAATAGAGAAATGTCAATCAACCGGTGATGAGCCCTTATGTGTAAACTCTTCCCGTAAATAACCCCAGACACTGGGGCCAAACCGGATGGGAATTTTGGGTTGTATTTGTCTTTTCACTGTCATGATGAGTGGGTCCTTTTACTGGAAATCCCAGTTTCAGTCAGAGGTGGAGTGAGAGTGCAGGAAGCGAAGAGACGGAAGTAAATTATTGATGGTCTTTAACTTGGGACGCCACAGAGGTTTATGACCCTTTATGACCTGCCATCAGAGGTGACATTACTGGCAGACCTTCAGTGGACCCTTACTTTAATAGTAATCATCTCATGTTTCAACATTGAATAGTATACCATAATTTATGTCCTCTCATGTGCTGTCTGTGTGAATGAGGCCTGGTTAGCCAAGGTTGACTTTCATGTTAATACATTACCTGTAAAATGGGTCTTCACATTACTGAAACTACACTTGGCTGTTTCGGTAATGTGTGTTGTTACTACACTCTGTGTGTGTGTGTGTGTGTGTTTGTGTGTGTGTGTGTGGGTGTGTGTGTGTGTGCGCGCGCGCGTGTGTGTGTGTGTGGTATACATATACATGGGATGTGAATGGGAAGTCAGTCACATGTTTAAAGACCATTCTGTGTGAATTGAAACAGCTTTGTTTATTTCTTACTTCTTTATAGGATTAACCATGTATTGACTACTAATTAAATTTACTGCGCTGTTGTTGCTGAAATAATGAAGTAGTAAAGAAAGGTACATTAAGCTTGGCTTTGGGGATAAAACAGAGACTATGTCCTTTTATTGTCTATTATATTTTTGCCTCGTCTGCGTGTAAACAAGGTTAAAAGAAAGAAAACATTGCAGGCACGGTAGATGAGTTTTTGATGCTTGTATCTCTCTTACAATGTGTATGTTAACGTACATTTCCAAATCCCAAATGTTTTTTGTTGGTATGGACAAGTTGTTCCAGGAGCATGTAAGAGCGTTGCCTTGCTATGTGTTCCTGGTGCTTTCTGTTCGCACCTGGTCTAAATAACAACTGCTGACTCTTATTAATCCCTCTGTTTGTCGGCAGTAATTGAATATACTAAAGGCACTAATTACCCTTTGGTGAGTAGGGTGAGAGAAACCACAGATATGAGGCCAGTAATGAAGCATTTAAGATGTGGTGGGTAAGTTTGTCTACAAAGCGGTAACATATGATGCCTAAAATGTCACTTAGTGCACTCCGATTGGCATTTTTACTTAAAAACCAACCATAATATCAACATTTTCTCTTGAGTCCAAGCATCAGCAACACATCTCTTAAGGAGCTTTAGAGGTTCTGGTTGGTGGATTTTGACAATATGCTTAAAAAAGTATACACACAAGAGAGTGATATCAATCCTCTCATCTAACTCTCTGCAAAAAAAAGAATATAAGAATATTTCTCAAACTTACTCACTTACTGTAACTTGGTACATACAAAGTTTCCACAAAATAAAAAGGTCCAACTTTCAGAAAGGTCAAATTTACATTTTTTCTATAATAAGTTGGGCCCCCCGTGCTTAATAGCCTACTCACTTCTTTCAGTTTGTGGCTTATCAAATTTATCTTACAGCTCTGAGCTGCTTCATTTAAAAAAAAATTGCTGGCAGGAAAAAAGAACTACAGCAAGAAAACTTACTGCTGTATGATAATACGTTTGTGGTTTATGGTTGCAAAGAATTAGCCTTGATTGCTTATATTATTACCATTGCCACAGAAAATACTACTTTACGATTATCTGCCAGGTATCTGTGAAAATATTGTAAAAGGAGAAGATATATGTGCTTCATGCTACCAGCTAACTCCAGGGGCCAGATGCATGAAACTTGTATACATATATGTTTTCTTTTCGTCAGAATCACACAGCTGTTCGTGCGCGTGATTCTGTTTTAAATCTCACTCACTGAGAAATTGGGCGCACATGCACCAGCCTCATTTCACTCCCACAGTTAGCCATAAATAGATGAAGACACTCCTTTAATCCATCACTTTGCAGACAAAAACACTCTCTGTGCCACAAATTATCAGGCATGGCACAGAGACGAAAGACAAAAAAAGAAGCACAATTTCACAGATAGTTGGTCGGATTACAAAGAGGAGCCTTAGTACAATAACTCCACCTGTGAAGTCCTGCTCTACTCTGAACTTCATTTGTCGGGACTAGAGACATCTTCATTAGGCTCCAGACAGGCGTCAAACTGTGATTAGAAACTATTAAAATAGTATGGAAACAGTTTACACAATGCCTCACAGTAAATAATGAGGATAGAATAGGCTATTAAATAAAGCTAAAGGAAACACTGAGCACACAAACTCAATTATTTCCATTTCTGAATTGTCACTTTGTTTTTGCTGTGTAAACAGTAAAACCTCTAATGACAATAATGAAAGCACACTCTGTGAAGTTGGCTGTTTTCTTTTATGTTAAATTCTGTATCTCCTCTTTATTTTGCATTTTCACACACTGTATTTAACTTGGCTCGTTTTAAAAAACTATGTGAGCGCATGGTCAAAGGAATGTGTGAGGTGTGCACAGTGTCACCGCAGTGTTAATAAATACCAGTTTATGTGTGGGGGAGTGCCGTACACATGGTTTTCGTGTGTACACATCATTTAGACCTCGGTTGTGAAATGGAAATAACCATGGATGAAACTGAAAAGCTAAAAGAAAAAAAAAAAGATGGCAATTTGAACACATTTCTACACAGAGATTTTCTACACAGAAAGTAATGGAAGAGAAGTCATGTCGTCCGTTCCTCTGTCATTATTTTTGTTCATCATCCCATTTGCAGCCCTCCTTCTCTCACCACCTGTCAAGTGCCGTAACTTCAATACTCATTAGCCTTTTAGCTGCAGATTGACTGACTAGCTCCCGACAAAAACAGTTGAAGACTGGCTCCATATGTGTTTGACCTTTTTCACCAGCCACTTGTTTCCTTGGTTTTTGTCATTTTCCACTGAGTGTGTAAAGTACAGTTGGTGTGTGTGTGAGCTTGTGTGCAGAGAGTGGCTGCCATACATTGGGTCATTTGCTTAAAACAATAAGCTACAAGGCTACAGCTGATGCTCCATCTAGATTTTCTATAAAGTGGTTTAAACTGAGTCACAGGCAAAAGAAAAAAATCAAGTTTTGTTCAAAACTGTTTGGCAGCTGGGAGCCACAATCTGTTATTGTGTAGTATGTTACATTTTTGCTAAAGACCATACACAATAGGGATCACAATATGCCACTGACAATTGATAATTGACAAAGACATTAATAAATGTGCATGGTTAAACAGTGCACTAAAGGCACATAGGTGGTCCCAGTGCAGCACAGGAATCCTCAGACCTGCTCAGACTCGGGCAGCCTTCAGGCAACGGCTTGTGTCCTTCACACATAATTTGAACAAATTTGTGAAATAACAAGCCAACTGCTTTTTCCCTGCTCATAGTGGTAGAAACCAGGGCATGAAAGCATGCATCACCGGCCTTCCTGCAGATATCTACTCTTTCATTTTCTGCAAAACTGAAATGGTTCTCCAATTTATGGCGTATGGTATGGTCCATTTTAAAGTTATTTATGTTATTATTAAAACCCTTTTTAAAAGAATGTTGTTTTTGTATAAATCCGAGTAAGTATTAAATCTTCAAAATAAGCTTTAATAAATGCAGCCAGATTACAGCCCATTATTATGTTAGCTGAGTGTCTCTCTGCCACCGCCCCATGCCCACGCCTGTCCGCCAGCTACTGAGCAATACTTCCTCCCTGGGACACATAAGTGGTGGACACGCATTGGGATTGCTATTATAAAAACTACAGTGTTTAGCAAGTCTGTAAACAGCATCTTCACTTTCTCCAACTCCGCCTGCATAATTCTGAGGTATTTATTTAAGTTAAAATAGCTGTAATTAGCATTATTTTATTAAATGAGGATATGACGTGTAGACTTTTTGTCAGAAGTGATTTCACAATAGCTTTCAGCTTTGGGAACTCTCAGTGTTTGTTTGTCTGAGGACAGATGATGCTCCCAAGGCTCAGTCACAGGAAATGTCCTGTAAACATGCTTGTATAACCATCCCCCATCCTCCCTCAGATAGCATTTGGCCTGACATCATTCTGCTTGAGTGTGAGGGTGTGTGTATGTGTTTCCTGTGTGTGTGTGTGTGTGTGTGTGTCAGTCAGACTGTGACTGTAAAGCAGGCTGTGTGTTGCAGGATTATACCGTTTATGATGTATTGCTACTGCTTTGACTACTTTGATAAATTTGAACTCATGTAATGGAAATGAAGTACAGCAGTACATTATGTGACTTGTTTAGCAATAAAGCTGAGCAGAGCGGTAAGCACAGCTCATGCAGCACTGCAAGGGACCGGGCTGTTTTTGTGGACAGATTTTGATAAAAGGATTACACGTTGTATTCCTAAAAGCTGCTTCCCCTCAGACTGTGCAGGGAAATGTGTCAGACTCCAGATTGAGGTCTGTTCTGAAGGACTCTGTTGTTACCCTGTCTGTCAAAGTGATTGTCACACCGAGCAAGCCGTTCTCATGCTTACAGTCGCATGGCAATGCGCTGGTGCTTTTGTTGCTTCTTCAGACTGGAAAGGAGAAGGCGATGCTTTGTGTTTCTCGTCGACGACATGAAGAATTCACCCGGTGTCTTCAGCTGGATGTGTTTATTGTTGCTTCATTTAGCCGATATGAGTTTCTGTTGAGTGTCCAGGTTATTGAAAGTAACTGTAATTAACACTGTGATGAGAACGGAGACTGTTAAAAATGCAATGCTAGTATATTAAGATGCAATGACGGAGTCACATTGTCTTTCAGTGAATCAGCTTTGGGAAACATCATTTGTGTAGGTGAGGTGTGTAGGAACAACACATGCAGGCTTGGCTGGGAAATGTTATTATTGTGCTATACATTCCAAAAGATTATATGGTAACTATGGGGAAATTGCAGGTGGACTCAGCCTACGCAGTTGCTAAACTCAGACTTTGGATAGCACTTGAAAAACACTTTTTTAATTGTCTAACTTAGAAATGTTTTCTTGGCTAATTGCTTGTGCATTCATAAGAGCGAGAGGGCCTCTCACAAAAGAGATCTTTTGTAAAATGTTATTTGTGAAAGATCCATTGCCAACTTTGACTACCAATGTGAAATAGTTCTTATTTCTTCAGAGTGCTTTATCTTTCAGAGGCAAGTTCCTCTCTGTCAGAACTTGTGTCAGCTGTGTTGTCTTTTTGTCCTCTGAAGGAAAATCTCTCAACTCAGGCTAAAGGCTCTAGACTTGGTGATAAATGGTGGAGGCTGGCCTGGCTGGCTTTTTCCATTCCAGCTGAATTGCAGGGCTAATAACTCTGATCTTTCTCTTCAGAGCTAAGGAATAGGTTGTAGCATTGCATCAGCCTCATATCAAAGAGTATCAGTCTTTCCCATCTCTCCGATTGTCTTTAGTAATTAAGGTAGCTAACAACAATGCAGCATGTATTCTGCAGGAATTGGTGGGTATTAATCAGATTTATTAGATTAGTTGATTTCAGTCATTAACCAGTCATCAACATGCATACAGCAGATTGCTGTAAATTGTTTATGTTTAGTTTGAGTGTCCTTAACATGTGGTTACATCCTAAACATTAGGGGGGATGTGGTGTGAAAACTGTTTAATAAGATCACAAGGCATCACCACCAGGACTTCTAATTGTAAAGTATACTGTATATAGGCTGTATCACTGCACCCCAGAGATGACGGTATGTGCTTCCATGTTTTATTCAGCCGCATTATCATCTTTCTGCAGCTTAAGAATTAGTTCGCACTTCGCAGGTTGACCAACTGCCACTTAAAGTCACTGCTGCTACTACAGCAATGAGTGTGGAGTTATTACATTAGGCTTTGTTTCAGGCAGCTGCTGGTGGTGGGAAATGTTCGGTATGCTTCGGGAGTGCGAGGGCCCGTCTGGTTGGCTCTCCTCACACTGCTAGACTCCCTCCCCTGCTGGGCAACTGACAGGCGAACGTAATAGTAAGCAAGTGGAAGAGGCCTTACCTGAAGGGCCGCTCCCCCGCTACAATCCCTCCAAATGGAATCAAAGTGGCACAATGCACCCTACTGTTGCATCAAAGAGATCTCCCTGTCTCTCGTTAAGCTGGGTGCATGGGAGCGCTCCCCTTTGAAGACCTTCTCATCTGAGTCTCGCTGACAAGATAAAGCAGTTGTGGTGTTTCTCAACACAGTGTCGATGTACAGGCAGTGTACTGTCGCTACAAAAGAAGTGCATTGTTGTTGGATGCCTTTTGTTTCTGTTTGCCTGCCTCCATAAAAGTCATACAGTAAAGTCTGGTGACGTGCCTCGGAAATGCTAAACAGAAAATACCTTGAGTGCATTTGGAGTCATTTCAAGGGAAGGGTTAGGCTAACGTTTAGATATTTAGCAAAAGCTAAAGATGAATTCTTTATTGTGCAGATTGTTGCTTTTTAATTGAACACATTCATGCCGGTGACTTCACATTTTAAAAGCTTTTCAGCACTAATTTGTGATGAAGCACTTCATTAAAACCCCAGAGACTATTCAGAGGAGGGAAAGCACAACAAGGTGCTGTTTAGTAATAGGCATTGTGCTGCGTACGTCAGTCACATAACACAGGGTGCTGGAAGTGCAGTGCACTGACGTTCTGGCATGCCTCAACATGTGTGAGCCAACAAGACATTATTAAAATACTTTCTTTACACTCTTTGAGCCTTCAGGTATAGCTTTCTCTCTGTAAGGGGCAGGGGTTTAATGATTCTCAAAACAAGACTGAAAACCATGATACAAACATCCACAATCTGATAAATCATGATACAGGATGAAAGAACCACAATCTCTCTACTTTACTAATTTACAAAACTCATGTTTCATTCTTCAAGCGTTATGCCTGCTCTTTGTTGGTGCAGTTTGTCCCTCTTTGGTGGTGTGATTTTTTTAAAAGCTATTTATATTTCTTGTTTAGCTGTTTTTTCCAGTGCCTTTGCAATTAAAGGTCCAAAAATGCCTCAGTATCCTTAGATGCTTTTTGTCACATTACACTGAAACATGAAGTAATTAAGAGAGAAATGCTGCTAATTGGATTTCAGCTTAGTATGACCTGGCTTTGTATTTGTTGTGAATTGAAATTCTAACATTTGATGTTGCACTTGAGTAAAATAACTTGTATCGTAATACACTGCATTATAATCAGAGATTTCTCAAGAGCATATCGTTTTTATTTGTAAAATGAAATATGTAGTGTGTAACATCGAGGCAAGAGTAAAGCAATCGTGTAGTAAAACATAATATCATAAGATACTAATATACCTTTCCTGAATGAAATATGTCTCTGTTGTTCCACGTTGTTTGTGGAAATCATGGCTCCAAAACTGTGAAAATATAAATTTACGCATGTCTTCAAATTATAATTCATGTGCTAATAGCTAGTAAAGTAAGCCTATACTGTACTTGAGCTTTCTGCTGGAGAACTGCAGACTTCCCTGCAGTGTTGTCTGTGTTTTGTCAGGGTTGTCGGCAGATGGAATTTTGTAGTATGTGGTTGCCCTGGAGACGAGATAAAGGGTGTACCCAGGGGGATCTGCTGTGTGGTGACTGACAGTCATAGTCCTCTTTCACGTCTCACACACTGGGCACTAACTGCAGTAGCTGCTCCACCCAGTCATGTCTTGGCTGGGTGGTCAGAGCTCTGCTCTTTGATTAAAACCTGCACAGGAGGATGGTACACAATAACTTTTGTGCTTTCTGTTACCCCTTTGTGCACGCCTGCTGTGTGAGGAATCATTACTGCAGGTCAAATACTGTGCTAAGAAAGCCGCACGCTGGGTAAGATAAAATGTTTGCTGAGAGTAATAAAATTAGAAGGCACTATTTTAAGGTGGGGGTATAAATAGTTTATTAATGAGGAAAAATTTCAATTGTTTTCTCCTCTTGCTCCAATAGCTCTTTGCTTATTTCATTGTTATACCCCATGTAGTGAATAAGAGAGTCTACAGGTTCAGACCTCATCAGAGTCATGCTTTGTTCCTTATGTTACTCCCCTGAACAGCACAGCTCTTTTTCACCACACATAGTGGATTGCACCAAATTTGTGCTTCTGTCAGAGGAGAGGAGTGAGATGAAATACCTGGAGGACCATGAACTATCCACTGTAGTTCCCGACAAAGGTGCCTCTTTCAGTCTTTTATTGCTTATTTCCTTCCTTTCTTCTTGAATAGGAGCCTATCTGGCCTGCAGCTGTATGTCTCTGAGTTGCATCAGTATTACCTGTGAGGTGTTATTTACTCTAACCATTGCAAGATGGCTGGCACAAATCTGCACAGAGCACCTTAAATATGAAAACTGGAGAACCCTTAATCATAGTAAATGTCACTACATATGGGACACTGTATTTGTTGGTGTGATGGCCAGATTTGTTTTTCTTAAACTTGTAGACTTGCTCTGTCTTAGTATAGGCAACAACATGGTGCAGCAGTACTGCGTCATCGAGTTACAAAGCTGATCAAGAAAAACGTAATTTATCAGGAGATGTAAATATTTGGTTGCAGGAGACCTACAGCAAGCATTGACATTTAAACTGATAAACACTGTGTAAGCAGAGGGCCTTTGTCGGCAGTGTCTGCAGTACAACTTTCAAATGTACAACCTGGAATGTGTTTCACTGATCATGACTTTACTGCTTACCTAAGGTTAAAAAATGGAATCTGTTCATTCATCTTCCTTAATACTGATTCTGTTTCCATTTATCTCTGCTGCTCGGCTTCGTGAGCTTTATAAGTGAGGTGGTTTCTTTGAGCAATATTTTCTGCATTACACACTAATGGGCCAAAATCATTTGTGTTGACTCCCAAACTTAGTAAATAATGCATATAAATAGAAAATAAACAGACTGATTGTTGCAGGTCGTTCTTGAGCTTTGCCGTAATTAAAATATGGAAATATTTATTCATGCATATGTTCACATTGAGGTATAGCTGCAGGAGGAAGTGAGCCTCATCATGTAGGCAACCTATTTACCTTTCGCTCTGCTAGCTCTGACTGAATCATACACTGTATTCAGTCAACTGGGTAAGTTTACATTTTCTGTAGCTAATATAAGTCTTAGCTCATTACTCTACATATTCTAAAGGCACCACTTAAGCAAAATATTGTTTCTTCCATTCCCAAATGCATATTAGTATCAAAATGTGCAGCTTCAGGAGGTGCATTTCCTTGTCATCCCACACAATTATATTTAGGAAAATATGAATTAATGTATTTTGACATAAAACAATCCATGAGATCAATAATCAATAGAAACAGAAATATGTAATCATCATAATAACGGACACAGCAACTGTGATCTTGACTGCTCAGTTATAATAACATGTATTTATTATTCTTATATTATATTATTATTATTTTAGAGGGCTTTAACTGGGATTAACAGGCCAAAGCTATAGTATTTTTTAGGGTTAGTCAGGAATAGAGAATCAAAGTTCTGGTAAAGCCTAGTCGGAGCTGTGAAATGCCAATCATAAATGCCAATATAATCATCATTTACCTAAGTTAGCAAGCCAATAAACTCTATACATACATATCAAAGTGTTTTATACATTTGCCTGCCCTGTGGCTGTGGCAGGTAAAATTGCTGAAATTGACATTTTGAGTAAATGTTGCAATTAGAAATATGTTTTATACCATCATGTTTTTAGTATAATAATAAGTAATAATGATGATGATGATGATAATAATAATAATAATAATAATGACAATAATAATAATAATAAACTTTATTTATAGAGCACATTTATACAGATGTAGCTCAAAGTGCTTTACAATAAGAAATGGAATAGTACAATAAAATATGGGTGAATTAAAGGACAATCATATTAAACAATGCAAATAGTTATAAAACAGGAAAAAGTAAAAGTAAAAACAGGAATTGGTAAGAAATGTAAAATATGAGAGAATTAATTAAAAGTCAGGTTAAATAGATACGTTTTCAGCTGTCGTTTAAAAATGTTTACAGAGCCCACATCTCTTCTAGCTCTTGGCAGGGTATACCATAATTTTGGAGCACAGTAAAAAAAAAAAAAAAAAAAAAAAAAGCTGCACTGCCTATTTTCTTGTGTGTAAAATTGTGTGTGTTTAAAAGTCTGGCAGTGGAAGATCTAAGAGCTCGTGAAGGATTATAAAACGACAGAGAGTCTGCAATGTAAGCCACTCCCAAACCATTAAGAGCTTTAAAAACAAATAAAAGTACTTTAAAATCTATTCTAAAAGATACTGGGAGCCAGTGGAGTGAAGCTAAAACTGGGCTAATATGCTCTCTCTTCCTTGTTTTAGTCTAAAGTCTAGCAGCACAGTTCTGAACGAACTGAAGTCTTTCCACTGACTGCTTTGGGAGACCAGTAAAAAGAGCATTGCAGTAATCTAATCTATTTGAAATGAAAGTATGAATAAGTTTTTCAACATATGTTTTTCTGCAATACATTATGTTGTTCATTCAACAAAAGGTGAACTGTCTGTTTCATTGGCAAAATTGAAATCAGGAAGTACCTGATCACAGACTAAATAACCAAAACTAATTGGACCACTTCAGAAGAACTTTTGGTAACAGTTTTAGATTCTCTGTGCTATGGTGGACACATTTCAGTTGGTACTGACATTAAATTGGATGTTGTCACTTCTGAATTACTACATGGAAACAAAAACTGGGCGATCGTGTTGATTTTGTTTTAGTTTTTTTTCTCAGGTGTACTGATTTCCTTGGGTTTTGGCAGCTGTAGGAAAACAGTGCATTCAGTGGACAGCAGCATGTTTCGTGAGGCTGGGGCCTGTCTGAATGTCAGAGCTAAAAGATCATCCATTATTGATGGTCCTGCGAGCATATCCAGACAATTGCAGCGAGGTATTGATCTCAAATCAGCAGCTTTAGAGTCGAAGCAGGAATGATATGAGCGTGTCGCTTGCACAATACATCTTCTGGAAAAGGTCCACGGGACAGCCTCAGCCACATTTACAAGTGGTCAGACACATTCATTGAAGATAGTGTTCTTGTCTGTGAGAGCTTGTCAATCAGAGGTCTCATTGACTACATGTCTTTTTATTCTGTTAAATACAATATAACAATGCTGGCTGTTAGATATATAAAAAGATACTCAGTGACAAATATCAAATGATTCTTTTTTTTCTCCAAGCAATTTCTGTTCCTGTGGAGAGGAGAGCATTGATTTTTGTGAGCTTTTAAGGCTGTTTTGTAGTTTGTGAAGCCTGTTAGATAAAGTGTTGTTGTTAGACTTGGAGCTGTATAGATTTTAACCCAATGTCCATTATGAACTGTCAAAGATGACCTCAAACACACGAGTTATAGCTAACAGTAAAAGTTCAAAGGCTATTATAATCATAGATTGTATTTTTTTTTAAATTCATTAACAATGTTATGTTTTGGTGCATACTACCAATAACACTACTGCTTTTATTTATGTCACACTTGATACTGTTTAGTTTGTTGTTGCTTTTGTGCGGGATCCTTTTGAAGCTGAAGCACAGGAAAAGCATGTGTAACTCTTCATACAGCGTGCTACGGTTATAAGCTGCGAAACAAACCCCACAAACCTTTAGAAATAAATAAACAACTAATGAGTCTTCTATCGCATGAACATGAGTTTGCGTGTCTACAGTAGATTCTGTATCACTGTGGACTTTCTTACTTTCGAGGCAAGTCTGTTTTAAATTCACGGTTGTTTGAAGTAAAGACGTGACTGTTGATGCGAGAAGCAATTAGTAAGCCACTGTCAATAATGGATATGAGAGGAATGTGTACATTTCCAACTGTGTGGGCTGACAACTAAAATGTCAGTGTATTGTAGAATCTCTATCTTGTTTCACCTAATTCAGCTGAATGATCAAATGTTAAAAGCCTCCATTACACACTGAAGCTTCATCCCACTCTTTAGAGTACTTGTAAACATAGGTTAGCTTCACCTCAGCAAGAATACACTCACAGCAGAAGCCCACACTAACCTTTATGTAACTGTGGTATAAAACAAATTGAAATCAGTTGTATAATAAAATATCAAATAAAATTACAGGTGATTCATTCGCCCGGTCAGATGTACGCAGGTCAGCACTGCAGTGACTTTGCCCCTTCGCCTTAAAATGCAGCTTAATCGGTTTTCCTCCCAGCCTGCTAGATTTTCTCGTAACCCTGATTGGTGCCTGGTTTCTAGCAGGCAGATCAAAATCCAGATTTTAGTTGTGTTGAGTAGCATTTATTTTTGTCTTGTCTCTTACAGTAGTTGTTAGAACTTATTTTCCCTCAGCACAACACAGAATCCATGCCATTATACAACTGTATTCAATAATCAAAACATTTTATTGCCTCAAAATACAGAGTGATTGTGGTTTAGCATAAGCAGGCTGTTATTTCAGAGAGGAAAAAATGTCTGAAGCCCTAAAAATCAACTGTTGAGTGGTTCAGCAGTTTTGCCTTGATGTTGCCTAATTAGGGAGTTTAAGCTTTTGATATAAGCTTTACATCTCATATATATGAAAAAAAATTAATAAAAGCATATTAATTAGCTGAAAATTGAGCACAGGTACAATATTAAACATTACATATTTGTATCACATAACTAAGTGTGATTTTGAACCTGAGAAAAAAAGGCTTACACTGGTAAGCAGAGGTCATGTTGACGTATCTGACATTTCGGGGCTCATTTCGTTGGTCGGTGTTGTGTTTTTCATTAGATGGATAATGGAGAAATAAAGTGGGAGGCTTTAAATGAGCTAGGCAGGGTTCAGGAAATGAAAACCTAGTCATCTTTTTTTCATACAGTATGAGGTGAGAGGCTGTTAAAGCTCCTCTAATTCTTGAATGGACATGCAGCACTCTGGCTGACTCATCACAACAAACAGTGAGCAATTGCTCTCAGCTAATTCTGGCTCCTTGTTGATCAGTCGGTAGAAGGTAGAAGACTGTGTACATAAAACTTTACGAGAGAAGTCAACGACCACTTCCACAGGCTTTTGTGCTGCACAGACACAGAGCTTACAACTCTGCTGCCCGTGGCTCTAACAGCAGGAAGAAAGCAGATGTGGAGCTTCGTAGAAGTTGTTAAATACATTGAATCAATGCTTTCTGATTTTGAATCGGATTTGGGTGAAATTCAGCAGCTGTGACGCAGTGATCAGTTCCTGATTGCCACATTTGAAGCTGCATAAATGTGCTTGGACTGATTTACACCTTTAGCTGGCTCCTGCTCCACAGCAGTGATTGCTGAGGCTCATGTGTTACTCAGGTATTTAGAGCCAGTCAAAAAAGATGTCTTATCACAGTTGAAATATATATGTAACACGTGGCTAATATATAGTTATGTACTATTTTTAAATTATACAGAGCTCTTTAAAGTCATTGAAAGTGAACAGTCAAATATAAATTTACAACTGGAAAAATACTGAGACCATAATGATACCAATTTTTCCACTGACATCACCAGTGAATATTTGAATAAAAGGCAGGATTCACTTCTTCTCAGCTGGAAAGTTATGGAACAGAAAAGGGCTAAAGCCGTCTCTCTGGAGGTTGTCAAATGTCACTTTGAAAAAATTAGGGAAGCACTTTATCACAGCTAAAGTCCAGGAATGCAGTAAACAACATAAATTTCTATCAAGCCGTGTGAGAGTGTCCAAAGGTAGAATTTTCCTAAGGCCTTTTACTCTCTATGTGTACCACTATATCACTTTGACACAAAGGTTAGGCAGCTCAGATGGGCTTAATTTTTCTGGACACATCTGAGTATTATGATCAATGGAGAAGTGATAAAGTAAATATAGCAAATATTTCAGTCACTCACGGGCCTGCTATTGTATGAATGTCAGTGGGCATGGAATTGGACAGTCAGCAGATCATAAAAGTGCATTCCTCTGCTCTTCTGCTCCCAGAAGCTGTCAGCCAATAGTTTTTTAAAGTTCCACTACTCTGTAGCTTTAGTTGTGACTATAGCAAAGAGGAAACTTAGAACTGCTGGTCTTATGTGTTAATGTATGCAAGAGGAACGCTCAAAATCTACATGTTGACCGGTAAATATGGTCAGTTGTGCAGCTAAGATGCAATATTGCGATTAGATTTTCTACTTTCCCTGTTGCCACTTGTCAACAATTGAAAGGATGTTTTGTGATGCTAAGGCTTCCTCACCATGACGGTATAACCATGTGACTTCTGGTTAGATAACTGACTTAGAGCAAGTAGTTCATGGATGGTTATACTGTAAATGGATAGAGCAAGGATGTTTCATTAAGTTTGCTGACTACTGTGCATTGTTATCCATGTGTCTTTAATGTCTGATTTATTTGTGCAGTGCTTTATTCTGATACCTCTGATTTTCCAGATCTCTCTGCTGCTGTACAGAAGTTCTCCCAGTCCCTGCAGGAGTTCCAGTTCGAGTGCATAGGTGATGCAGAGACAGATGACGAGGTTAACATTGGTAAGTTCAATCTCAGCAGGGCCAGGAGGGCAGTTCTCTGTCTCTCTCTCTCTCTCCGGTACCCAATCGTCTTTCCTCTCTGCTCTCCCCAATTAGTCAAATTGTCGCCCTAATCAGGACCTTTTTCCATAAGAATTCTTTTGGCAGATACTTGAGCACAGTGATTCTCATACGTACCAGAAGAGCTAATGTCCTGTGGCGAAGGACCAATTGCTTAAAATATGATAGTATTATATTTGAGCATTTTTACACGAGATAAATGAGTTAATAGAAAAGGGAAAAGCTCTATCAGAGACAGTGGGAGTTGTTATCAGACAAAATTAAACGTACTCTGCATATTCTTGGAATGGGATTTGGCTTTGAGTATAGATCCAAAAGTCTGTGGTGCATGTATAATTAATGCTATTGATTTGCTTATGATGCTCCCCTTGTATCTTTTCAAACCTATAAGAGATCAAAGGGACTAATTGTGATCAGTGTCAGAGATTAATGGAGGTGCGAACCTCCTCGCCTCCTGCAGGAATATGAAAGCAGCTGTGCAGAGGGTCTCTGCCTCTAATGGGCAGGACTTACAGTCTGGCCTCTTCTTCCTCTTCTTTTTTGCACTGCTCATTATCCCCAGCTTGAGTCCTTCGCTCTGTGGAGCTGGAGACTGCTGAATTACTGTCCATCTGTGAGGGCTAGACTGGATATCGACCTCCTCTACACGAGGCTGTAATGTTCATCTGAATGCGTAATGAATAGTCCTTTTCCCTCCTTTCTGACTAAGCTGCTGTGGGTGTATGATGGGCAGGATTGCGGGAGACCAATTACGCTTATTGGAAAAAATCCACACCCAAATTCAAGCCTCATTAGAATCAAGCATGCCTTAAATTAAGGCAATGCGCCCCTTTCCTGGCCTTCAGTCAACAGCAGTGTTGATCTCAGATTGAACAATGGATATTTTAACTCCCCACCTGATGTGTAGCTGGACCTGCACAGTTATTTAAAGTGGAAATCACTGGCACAACAGCAGCCAGTGGTTTGGCCGTGCCTGTGGCATCTGTTTGGAAACATTGTGTTGACTGTGTAATGCAGACAATGGTAAATTCACTTGGGAGGCTCTTAATCAAGACCGCCACATAAACAACACTGGCACAAATAACCATTATGAAATTGCATATGCAAAATAACTCAACACCATATAACACTGGACTAACTGAGTCATGTTACATGTGAGGCTCGAGTTTCAGTATCATCTTAAAGAGAAATGATTTCCTCACTCTGAGCTCCTCTATTGTGTTTCCACACAATCACGGAGAGAAAAGGCCATGATTACTATTTGAGAAAAAAAATGAAACAGCCTGTTGAAATCAATCTATTCATCAATGAAGCTGAGCTTTCTGACTGACATAGCCAGACCCTTGTGTGAATGCCAGCCATGATCTTGATGCAGTATTGGTATACTTCACTTTGATGCTTCCCAACTTCCCCACATAACATCAGGATCCTGTACGTGCTGCCAGACAGGTTCACCTGACCTTTTATCGATTTCACTCTACGACTTCCTGCAGTGACATTCACATTCCACAGCAGTTATATAGGAATCAATGGGGCCAAAAGATTGATGTGGCTATAGAAATTAAAATTTTTAGAAGTTACATGCCCTTCTCTCAGTAGGTCGATCCTTTAGTCTCCACAGCCTTCTGAGATTAGCTCAAATCTAGACCAGAAAAGTTAAATATCAAGCAGAAAGTCAACATTTCAACCCATGAAAATGATGGAAGTGAATATGGAAATCTTTTCACAGGATCCAGAAAAAAGTACTATAAAAGTCTTTTATTTTCCTAAAAGCTCATCTTCCTTCTTGCTCCACTCTCGACGTCGTAAATTTGATTTCAATCAGTGATTCATCAGGTCTTTTGCCATGCCTTCATTTACCAGTGAATGATATGCAAGCTGTAACCTCACTTTGACTCCCATTTCCTTTCTTTGGAGTCTAATCTTGTCCCATCAACGGCTCCAGCTGTGCCCTTTACCCCCCTGAGAGGTTTGTGCTGTTGATAAAGGAGCTGGTGGCGTTAATAGGAGGCCAGCCTGCCTGCAGGATCACTGGCACAAAATCATTGCTCCCTGGTCTTTAAAATCTTTGGTGTGTAAATGGAACAAACTGTCTAAGATGATGCATGGGTCCCCATGCCAGGCCATCGCGGCTGATAATGATGTTACTGTGTTGGCAAGCAGAGCAGCTCGACCGCTGCTAAATGGCTGAACACGGGGTGACACCAGGGGCCGACCAACAGAGGCCACGCTGTATCTGGCCCTCAATTTAATGAAGCTGTGAAGCTATCAAAGCACAGTTCTCTGGCAGATAAGGTCCGATGTGTTGTATTCTGAATTCATCTGGCCCTGCAGAATGTAATATAAGCTACTGAAGTATGGTCCAGATGGTGCAAACATATCTTTACCACATCAGTCTTCCCTACATTGTGACAGTATATTGTAAAGCCTAGCAGGGGCAGAAAATAAAGGGAAGCAATCAGTGGGTTGCATTCAATTAAAGTATTGTTTTTTACTGCAGGTCTTGGTTTTAAATTGGACAGCTGCATGATTTTATTAGGTTCTAAAATGTGCTGCACTGAAAGCTCTGAAGCTGCGGAGCAAATAAACATTTTAGCACCATACCACAGTGCTAGTGGGGTTCCAGAAACATCTGATGTTTAATGACTGAGTCGCTGTGTTTTTTAAAATGTATTTCTTAATCATCTGACTGCAACAGCACAGTTGTTTACTGTGTACTTCCTCCGTGGTGAACATATTGTGCATGATGTCTCATATACGTTGATGTATTTATTGACCAAATATTCAGTGCCTTTTAATGTGGTGTTGTAGAAATGATCCTTCTGTGTATTACAGCCCAGTCGTTCAAAGAGTTCTCCCAGCTGTTGAACACTGTTGAGGAAGAAAGAAGACGTCTGGTAAGAATGCAGTTTTGATCTTCTTTTTGTATTTCAGAAACAGAAAAATACTGAAATGAAATGGGGGCATGGGATATAACTGAGACGGCAAAATTTCAGTGTTACTTGAGGCCACTTTTATTGTGTCTTTTGATGGATAGCACTATGTATAACTTGACATACAACGGGGGGAAAAATCTAATCTTTTACATGCATGTTCTAAACACATTTTCTGTGTCCAATGTTATGGTTTCAAACCCAGTTTTGTCTTTATCATAATCAACCAAGGAAATGAACAAAAAACATCACACATTGTGGGTGGGGGTGCAGTGGGGGTCGCTGTCAACTTTTGCTTGAACATTAATGATTAATCAGTTGCAATTCACAAATATATGTAATTATAACCATTTGTTCTCCCACAGTGAGATGAATTATATTTGATGATGATGACGCTCAGTAGCTCACAGCATTACTGCAGTTTGTGAAGACAAAGAGAATGAACTTAGAAACTGAGCTACTTTGGGGCTTTTCCTCCTCTACGTGTCTGGTGATTGACAGTAATATTATAAATATTATCCAATAATATGAAAATGGGTAATGTAAGCACAGTAAAACAGGAATAGAACAGAAAAACTTTGACGGAACCAATTAAGTTCCTGTGATGGATTATTGAGCTCAGATCATTTTCAAGTACGGTACATGGACGCTGTTGTTCATTTTTGTACAAAAAGTGTCAGCTATGGCCCTGTCTAAAGACTGGAAAACAAGCCTCCAACTATGCCCAATGTCTACAGACAAACCAGGCATGGGGTAAAGGGCATGGGCGATGGAGGTCGGGGTATACGTCCCACCCAGTGTGAGAGTGTTGCAGAGTTGGCCCCTTGCCTCCATACAGTAATATGCAGGAGAAAAAGGATGGTTTTGTAAATGTTTAAAGCAGAGGAGAGGAAGAACACCTACTTCCTTGGTTTTAATTCTCTGTGAGAATAACCATTCTGACAGAAAATGGTTTTTGCTGTCACATTTCTATTAATTTGCACCAGTGTGGAGGAGGGAGACTAAGTGAAAAGGTTGAAATCTGCAGGTTTATAGCCTGTGGGATCTGCCACTTTGTCAGTTACCTTATTCAGCTGTGGTAAGACACTGGTGCACTATGAAATGAAGGAAAGTTGGAATTACCCCAAAGTCGGAGTAGTAGGAACTGAAAGAGAGAAACAGGTACAGGATATACACAGTATAGCAGGACATGGAATGCTTTATTGATATACATGGTTGTTGTGTTTTGTATTTACTTTCATACATTTACTTACTTTACCGTGTTTCTTCAACATTCTGTGAAAAATGTCAAAGCCTTAGAAACAAATCAGTTCTGCAAATTTCTCCCAAAAATAGTTTCTTACTTCTTCTTACTTCATTTTGACTCACCAGCTTTACAGTTCACTGCACAACCCTCTGAGTGTTATCGCCGCATTGCTGTTTGTGCAGAAAAAAGCTGGGCCTCCACTAAAAGTAGATATCTTAGAGGGTGCTACTGAGAAATGCCTTAAGGCAGGAATTAGCTTCGTCCACATACTTCAGCTGTGCATCTGATTTACCAAGTCTGATATGTAAATGAGACCAGGTGCAAATCTCCAGCCATAGGTTTTGTAGCTACCTGAAACATTTTCATTAGGATTCTGTTCCTCATGAACAACAAACTTTTTACAGCCACTTTTTCTGTCCCTGAGGGGGGGGGGGGTATTACATGACACAATTTAGTTGGAAATAACAACTCAAGTGAGGAGCCCAGATGGGACTTTAAGGACAAACTCAAGTTAAAGGTTGTTCTAGAAATATGAGAATAATGTGATGAAACTGCTGATGTTCTCACCAAGTGCATCATTCCCACAGTTATAGTGTTCCCCTGTTTGACTGCGCACTGTATGGACTAAATCTTAAGGCTCGACAGGCTCGTACTAAAGAGGTTTATTTAACATCTCAGTGTGAGCATTTTCCTCCTGACAAATTTTATGATAGAGAGTTGCCTTTGATAGTGGGTCACCTCTGTGCAGGCCATGCAGCTGCATTGAACGTTGTCATCCTAATGATTTTGACAATCATTAAATCATTAAATGATTTTTACTGCCAAACTTTGACCCTTGTAAATTATTTAGTTTCTGTTGATGCTGCATGGGCTGTAATGACCTGTCAGTCTGAACTAGTAATATCTCACTAATTTAGCAAATGATGCAGAGCTTGAAAAAAATTTCTCCAGGATGGAAATTGCATTTGCTTTTAAATTAATTAATAATTTTAAAATAACTTGTGGATTTGTGTCATTCTTAATCAACACACCTGAAAATGCAAAAATATGAATGCCATGTAGAATATGCAGTCATCCTCCTCCTGTTGAGGAAGAAAGAAGACGCGGGACTGCCTGACTGTGTGTATAGTCCTCCATTTGCAACAACTGAAGTCAGTCTGGTCTTTGTGTGCATAGCCTGCAGCATGAAATACAGCAAATCGTGTGCGCTGCCCTTTGGATATGAAGCGTCAGGATAGCCTGAGGAACAGGACTCCCAGAGTTTCAGTGTTAAAGGATTTTTGTGAAAGTAATTCACACTATTTAGAAATGTTATATTAAATGTGTTTGGATGCACTGCACTTGTCTAACCTTAAGAAGTACTTATTTTAACCCACAGTCTTTCTTAAACCTAACCAAGTTGTTTTTGTGCCTAAACCAGACCAAACCATGACTGTTCTATTAGCCTGACCGGGTGTTTATTATTGTCACCATGACGACAAAGATCCAATAAGGCGCCACCGTTGGGGTGCTATTTAGGAGACGCTCCAATGGTTCCCATCAAAGGGTAGAGACAGTCCAGGTCTTTGTCTTTGTTTATTTCAATCACAAGACCGAGCTGCCTCTGTCACTGCTTGAATCACATCCTGGGAAGCAAAAGGTTTTCATTAACAAGGTTTCCTGGCAGCAGAAGCAACATACATTTCTGTTTAAATGTTGTGGATTACAAAACGTTAATCAGAATGCAGGAATCCCGGATGCAGGAACAGGATGTGACTTAGTCGCCAGTGAACTCAGTGTGACACAGGGCTGGTTGGCTCTCACTGTCCCTGGTGCCTCAAACGAAGCTCTGGCATATGGCTGCGACTCCGTCTCTCTGATGCAGTGGTGGTCATTTGATGGCTGTCGAGGACAATCAGCGAAGATTTGCACACAGTTTCATGACACTTAAAACAGCCTTTTGTGTGTGTGTGTGTGTGTGTGTGTGTGTGTCACAAAGGAGAGTATACAGTACATATTTTGGGTTTCAGAAATCTGGATTTCACAAAGGGGAAACACTGTTTTACAGTTTGATGTGTTTACTGCATTTGTATGCAATAAAAAAAATAGAAACACGGAAATAAGACAGATACATATTAATGTAGGTGTTTGCACATTTTCTTTTAAATAAAGCATCTAATTTCAAGTGGTGCAAAGAAACAAAAACAAATCAACATGACAAGCGGAGACACGGTTGAACTGGATAACAGAAATTAAATGACACCACCGCTGAGTAGAGGGAAAACTGTAAGACAACAACAACAAAATGCATGATTGCATAGTAATGGAAATAAACTTAATAAATCAAAGCAGCTGTGACTAGTCACAGATGATATAGGATGCAGTACTTCATTCAGGGGTGATAGATTTAATAAGTGAAAACCTATTCATAGCACACACACGCCCTCCCTCATATACTGTATACCTCTCTACTCGCTTGAAAAGCGTCTTCTTTGCATCATGTCTTTTTTTCTTCACCAAGCAGCTCCTAAGATCACAGGAATATGCAGAAAGACGGCTCTGATCCTTTCACTTTGAGCTGTTGGTCGATTGTAATATTAGTGATGTAGGAAGTAAAGCTTATTCTCCACTTGCACGTATTTTAAATCTCTTGGGAAACAAGTGCCAGCAATGTAACCAGTGCCATATATAAACCTAACACTCTCAAAAGAACTTCATGTTGAAGTTTTCTCAGAAGATTACACTGGTGCTTGCTGAAATGAAAGCAGCAGTTCTTGTTTTTTTTTTTCTTCCATAAATGAACTGTAAACTGCTAATGACTCACCTCACTGAGCTGTGTTAAATTGTGATTGACATCGCTTAATAAGCTACTGTAGGTGCTGAGATGATCTTCAAGTTTGTTTTTATAGAAGCAAGCAGTGTATACCAAGTTCAGTGATTATTAGGCAGGTTTCCAGGTCCGTGACTTTACACCAGGCATATTTCCGTCTCAATTTCCAACACTCTCTCTCTCATTTACAGTTTTCACAACGCCGCCACCTTGGCATAAATTGAGCCTCATGATAACTAATTAAAAATACTCTCTTCTGTAATCTAAAACACATAAACAGACTCAGCATTGACAAAAATAAAAATAAAAATGAATGATCTTATTTGCATCATAGTGATTTAAGCTACCATCAAACCTGAGGTCAAAAAACTCGATCCAGAAGTACAAGTACAAGCTCTGACCCACTGTTGACTTTGGAAATTGGATAAATCATCATCATTTCACAGATTCATCACTGAAAAACAAAGAAGAGATATTTTTTCTGAATATGTATGTGGTCCACAACGCCACAGTGGATTGTCAGTATGTAAGTTAGCTAACTCAACTTGCTTTTTTTGGTCGTTTGTGTTCTTCTAAACTTTACACAGTTTGTTTCCAAGGCCCGCTCCTGTTCTTTTGGAATTTATCAATATATATATGAAATAAACTCTAATGGGAATAGATTCAGTGAACAGTTTTAAAATACCGTAATAGCTTCCTATTGATGGAAATTTAATGAGCATCAAGTTCTTCAGATGTATTATATTTGAGTCCACACTCACAGGACCCAGAGTCTTTCCTCACTTCATATCTAAAAGTATTGTACGTGTTCCTATTGTGTCTTATTATATAACAAATAAATGCATCAACTGTGCAGAAAGCACTCAGCACTCCCCTTTTAACTACAGTTTACATGCCCTTTAATTTTCAGATACAGGATAAATGCGATGAACAACTCGCACAAGTCACATTTGTAAAGAGAGAGCTGGTGTTTACACATGACCTTACACTAAAGAAGTAATTCATCCATAATAAAACACAAATACATACGGTCTTGAGGTGGAATGGCTGCAGTGGAGCATTCAGTTACAATTCAGGAGGGATGGTTAACGCTGTTACTAATGTCAGGTTTAGATTTTAATCATGCCCTTTGTCTAGAATAAACAAAAAAGATCATACAGCACAGTAGTTCTTTAAGTAGCTGTGGACCCATTGTGAGCAAGTTAAATAATTCATTGTTTTACTGTAAAGGACATGTTGGTTAACTGCTGAGACTCCATGAGGAACAGAAGAATATAGAGCAAAGATAACTTTCCCTTTAACAGTGAGCCATGTCCACGATGTGTCCGTTAGGTCTGATAAAGATGCAGTCAGGGGAACAGTAGAGTGAGTTCTTCAGTGAAGTTCAGATTTTTACCTGTGCCCTGTGCTTTTTTTGTGACGGCTGTATCACTCTAACATATCACGCCATTTCAAAGCAGCATGTAGGGTGCCTCATTTTGAGTCACAGAGATATAATCAGGGCTGACAGCATGCAAACTACAATGTAGAGATGAGGTATGTGTGATTTCCACAGAGAGAGGTGCCAAACCGGCACATTCAGCTGTCTCTCACTGTCTCAAATGTTGCTACAAAAGACGAAAGGCTTATTTGTTAGAGTGCTTTTGCTGAGCACATAAACAGTTGACTAACTGTCACATGAGAGAGTGCAACATTTTCAAGATCCACGCTGTCAAAAATGTTTGTGTCTGGTTGGCTGAAAAAGTGCAGATGACCAGAAGGTTTCGTTCTGGTCTTTGTGTAATTTGAAAGCAGTTTGTTTACAGAGCTCAATTAGCAGATCTCAAACGAACACATGTTCACCAAATGTATGAAATCCTTCTTAACAAAGGAAGTATACTACCATACATTGAGTGGGTGTAAACTTTCAGCAGCAGCTCCTGATATAAAACCCAGATTTCTCCCATCCCCCTTACTCCCATTTCACATCTGGACTGAATCTGTGAACTAAAAATAGAAGGACACAGACTGATAAGAGTTGGTGAAACACAGACATTTCAAAGCAGATGGAGAGGAAACCTGCATGTCTCCAGTCCAGCCCTGTGTCCTCTGTGGAATGTTAACTAGTGTACTGTATATCCAAGGTGCCTCCGCTGCATGGGAGAGACTCTACCAGTAGCCCAATTTCTGCAGGCCTTGTCAAGCATGAAGTGTTTTATTGTCTGTTTGCTTGGCAGGTGGCCAAGCCTGAAATCTTTTTGCTACTGCACTTTGTGATTGGCTTACCAACTACCCAAGTGTGTTATTCCACGTGAAGACTTCCCAAATTCTATCTTTTTAGAAAGATTTCTGCTATAATTCCCCTGCTGATAACCCTTTCAACGGCATGAAAAGAGTGAAAGTGGTTCAAGTTCTGCATGGTTTGAGGAGGTTCAGCACTGCTGAGCATGGATGGCATTTAGAAGTGGAAGGGCAGTGCCCTGATGTTGTGGCTTTTGGAGCGATGATCATATCCCCCTGGGAGGAAGTCTTTCATGGCAGCAGTGTAAAACAGATTGTGTTTTCCTCATGATGATGATCATGTTGTTGTTGTTGTCGTTGTTGTTTTCACTGAAAGTGAACAGAAATCAGGTGTAGTTTCATTATATTCCAACTCATTTTATACAAATAGTGGAAATCTGAGTTGACATTAAAGCAGTGGTTCTGAAACTTTTTCACTTTTATATGTTTTATAATAGAAAGTGTTTGAAACCCAGGTCCAAAATAGTCCCACATCCTGTCATTGTGTTACTTATGGTAACACAACAGTGAAAATGAATCATTCCTCTTTTTGCTTGGGACCCCCAGGAACCCCCTCAAGGGCCCATGGGGGTCCCAGGACCCCACTTTTAGAACCACTGCATTAAAATATCTTTATTTTCATGAATTGTGCTTAAAATACAGCTATATACAAAAGTGGAAGCATGAAAACTTATTCAGAAAACAGTCAGTGATCACATGTGTAGTGTCATGTAATAGGTATTTTTTAAATCATTGTGCCCGTTGCTAATCTTAACATGTAATCTTGTTTCAGTTAGTGAGTGTTAGCATGTTAGCTTTAGCCAGGGTGTGCTGTCAATCAATTAATCAGACTTTATTTGTATAGCACCTTTCATACAAAGAATGTCTTATTGCAAGTTCAAAAAATCATTTATAAATATGAACGACTTCGTGCAGTTGCCCAAGGACCCTGGTCGTATATGATAGATGGAGAATATATTTTGTGACATATTTTGTGTTCAATCCACTATCAACTCATTAATGACTGTAATAAATGTGAATGACATGAAGTCAGTATTTAGGGCCTAATTCTTCCTCATTTTAATTTTGAATTAGAAAAACAAGCTGGTAAAGCATGACATCTCTCAAATCCTAGGCAGCTCGGCAATATTGAACAAGCTGTAGCTTCATTATTTTTCTCTCAGTAATAAGTGCAAGATACATGTTGTAATTCCCTTCTCCTTTTCCTGCTGTTCGACGAGATGAACAACAAAAGCCCTCTCTGGTCTCTTAAGTGCTGATTTGTAGCACTGTGCTGCATTTATTTCCCATGTTGAGTTTTCCTTTGCTTCACATTTTCTTCAGCAGCCTTTAAGCACATACAATTACATATAATTTGTCTATGACACAGAACTGAAACTAAATGGTATAAAGTGTGTCTGTGTTTGGGGTGAAGCATATACTGCTGCTGCTGCTGTGTTTTCAGGATTTAACAGTACAGTAACTCCGCTCTGTGGGTACCATGTGTGGCGGCCTGTGAACTGAGGAATGTCCCACTGACCCTGAAACAACAGTGGGAAATAAAGGCAGTCATTGTTCTAAGCAACATTGGTGGTGGCTTGTTTAATGAAAGTCTGAAAAGTATTTGGAACGAACAGTATCAAACCTTTGTGCTATCCACCCCCACCACACACCCTTGTAGCTAAAATGAGCGAGGATATCACTGTGTATATCATTAAAAGGAACAGATGTGGGGTGGGGGGGGGGGGCTGAACATTTTAGCAGCTTACGGGCATATATACACATTTATCCTATCTCGGTATATGTCAGTCTAATTCATGGATAACACTTTATTTACACTTCACTTCTACAAAGATCTTATTAGAATGATAAAGAACCTCCGGGAAAGAACAAAACACCTATTATTCCACAACTTATTCCAACAAAGCGAGGCATATTGACTTGGTGTGTCATCTTTGTATCTCCAGATCACGTGTTGGCTGAGACATACCAGGAGAACAAATCACAACGCAGCTGACAAATGTCACCATTTTAGAGCCTTCTCATGCTGCACTGCAGTGATCCCTTTCCTCCGTGCTGCTCTCGTTGTCTTTATGCTGTCTGCTTGTTATGTGTCACTTCAGTAAAGCAAGGTCACAGATTACTCTGATGGAAAGCATTTTCTCTCCTGTTACAAACAGGCAGTCTGAAGACAGCAGTTTCTTTGGGAAGTGTGGAGAGCAAAGAAGGCATTTACACAGTCGCCAGAAGAGCTGTTTGCTGACATAATGTATTTCCTACTGCTCGTCTGTGCTAAGGAGAGAATGGGTCCCACCGAGTCAGGCGTGCTGAAATACCACTCCATGGCGAGAATTTTTATGATCCGATATATCAACCTGAAGGTTCACCTGGCATACATTAATTAATACATGAAATATGGTGCTTAAATATCTATATTACTTCAGGAGACAAATTATCCCGCTCACTCCGGGTTCTCAGTAAACTCCACCTGCCAGCTTTACTAACTTACTGACAGCTACCTTCATTTTTTAGGATCCAATTGAATTTTTATGGCAACAGTTGGGTTGTTGTTGTTCTAAATGTTTCGTTTCGTTTCATTGCACTGGGACTGCAGTGTGGGGACAGCTTTCCTTTTGCGCTGGCTCTCTCCACATCATCTGGCCCACTCACACGTCTGACTGACAGCTAAGTCTCTTGTTTTGTCACACAGGTATTATGAGTAAATAATAATACCGCTATTCATAAATTACCTAGCTGTCATTTCCTCCCGGTGACGTCAAACTCAATGTTTCTTTTCAGAATAAACAAAAGATTAACTATTAGACAATATGACTGACTTTATTATGTTGTTGACATAAATAAGCAGAGGTTTACAAAGCAGTGTAGATGAGACTATGATTGTTACATTACAAATGTGGTAATCCTTCATTTTACACTTTTCCAGGGTTTTACTTAAAGTGTTGATGTCCATAAGAAGATACATTTGTGGTTTTAAGAACCAAAACCATCCCAGTCTAGTTTTGCATCTTCTCTCAGGCTTCTCTTTGGAGCTCTAGTAACAACAATTGTTTGGCTGACTGTTTTCTTAGTGAATGAATGAAAATACAGCAGATTTCAGGTAAACACCAAACCAAATCCTGCAAGGTTGGTGGATCCAGGTGGGCTTGGCTTGGGGCACGGCTGAGAGCGGTGACTGCTTTGTTGTGGCATAAAGTTCCTGACGGCCTGTTTTCAGGCTCAGTGTCTGAATACGGGCTGTGTGCATTTCTCTGTGGACTGAGGCTTTGATACTTTCACAATATTAATATAGAACCTAGACCTGATCGATGATTAAAAAAGACAGGGAAATCTCACTTTATATAATATGGGACCTTTAAAGGTACAAACTGTGATCCAAATGTTAACAAAGGCGTCCCCCAATCACCACAGTTGCTGATGCCTGAAATACCTGAAATCAGCTTTTTATTTTTTACCTCTGATCAGTTGATAGACACACAAAATTTCAATGTGAAAATCCTCTCATTCTGTGTTGGCTCTTTAAAGACCTTTCTATTTGGAGAAAGTGGTTTCATGCACAAGGATGAGCCCACGTAGACAACTACTCTGGTGCGGCTCCCAAACTCTGGTATCAACAAGCATAACAATATATCACAGGCAACCAAACTGTACTTAAAACAAACAACAGAAAATCCTCATGGGAGCCACAAACCAGCGGCTGGCTCCTTTTCAGCGGCTGCTTCATATCCTTGTTTAACAGCTTACTCTCCAATGAAAAGTGTAGGGCAAATGTGTCAGATCCTCTCTCACACTGCAGTGTGTGACTGTCTTCACAAGGTTTGTTTTGTTTTTTATTTTTTTATTTCATAGCTCATAAAAGTTAGGGGAGGATGACTTTTCAGCTTGCTGCAGGTATCAGTGCTGCGCCAGATAAAGACTTAGCTCTGCAATGAGATTGTTACCCCCCGCCACACACACACACACACACACGCACACACACACACGCACGCACACACCTCTCCTACAAAACAATCTGCAGAGAGAAGTGAGTGAAACGCACAGCTGTAGCACTCCCCCTTTTAATAAAGGTCATATCACACCATCAGTGTGAAATGGGACATTTTATTCTGTCACAGTGATGAGGGCAGTAATGTTTATTATGCATTTAACACATTAATTAGCTTGTGGGGGCTTTGCTTACACCTACTTTAATGAGTTAGGCTAATTCCATTCGGTTGCTGATGCTGTCACTGTGTAGTTACTGCTGTGAGTGTCGCTGATATTTTTATTTGATGCTGTTGGCTATCATTAGCTCTAATACGACTCAAGACAAAGAGGTGCAGATGTGCAGACGGCTGTTTTTTTATCACGTAAAGGAAAACACATGCATGTTAGCAAACTCAGAGGCTCTACCAGTAGCACTACACGTGTCAGCTTCTCGGCCTCAAAGGCTTTAGTCAATCATTCGTACACATCACTAAACTTAGATGAGGACCTAATGGGAAAATGTAATCACTTGCATGAATGAAGGCCACTTTCAGGATGCATAGTTAAAACAATAAATTAATGTTAATCACCAACAGACCTCCTCGTGGTTTCAAGGTGAAAAGAGAAGTTTAGTGAGAATATTCTTGGTTAATTTGAAACAGATGAATTTAATGAAAGGTGCTTTTAGTGTAATTAGAAACAAACTTATAATATCATTTATCTAATGCTATGTAATCAATAGCTTGTTAAAAGCTAGACTTGAAGAAATTCTGGACTTGTCTCTGCTGAGGGTAAATGTTTTTCTGGACTCATCATCTCTTCATTTACTCAATCTGCTTGTGCACACCAACCACTCTAAAACAAATCAATTCTGACCAAAAGCCCCCATTAGATCAGATCTAGAGATGTCAGGGTTTCTGTATGAGGCTTTTACTAAATCGTCATAGACCGATAAAACACCTACTTGTCAAAGCCCGCTTGCCTTTTTTTCCAGAACTCTCTTCTCTGCCTGGAGCCAAGTTTTCTTGGATACTGTATTTGAGAGAAGAAATTTCCAAACAACAAACAAAAAAATATGTTTTTTCATTTGAATGATATTGCAGCACAGAGACTAGGCAAGCTTTTATGACACCCCTACAACCAGAAAAATACGGCAGGACTGATGTGTATGAGTGTGTGTGTTTGTGTGTATTCATTCACTATATATTAAGTTGGCTTTTCATTGTGAGGACACAGAATGGGCAAAAAACCTTTAAACGTTATTTACCACCAAGTTATGGACATTCTGTAACCAGTGAGTCAGAGCAATCCACAGTTAAATGCTACAGTGATTATAACCTACAAGCTGTAAGAGCAGAAATGTGACCTATACAACCCACAGTAAATACATTTAAAGCCATTCCAGTAGATCTGTAACATAATACTGTATGCTGTATAAATATTAGTAAAATAAACCTTGTATTCTAGCTGTGTTTCATGAGCAAATGAGATATGCCTGATAAGTGCTGTAGTAACAAGAACTGACTGAGGGATGGTTATCTCTGGGCCTCTCTGGGATTTATGCTCATGTATGCACACTGTGAGAAATTGTCAGACTGAATATACTGTGTGTGTTGTTAAAGCTGTGTGGAAAAATGTGTAATATCCTCCGGGGCATATTTTTATAGGTCGGTAGACGAATGAGGGAGAAACTAGTTGTGTTTCCAAGTAGATGTTCACATTTAAACAAAGATATTTTCTTTTGACAGGTGTCAAAGGGAAATTTGAATTGGTCCACTTTGCACTATTCAATTTGGCCCGGTCTTGGTGGCATTCTGATCTGTCTCTGCAAATTAACCTCACAGCAACACTTTTGATCTGCTTGATATTTGGACTTGTAAAAGCAGGAGCAAGGGAAATACAGCGCATTGACATTCCTCTCCCTATCCAGTAATGAAATTGCTTAGCGCTATTGCATCCTTTCAAGCATCACACTGTGCTCGCTCATATGGATTTAATCCTGTTGAAAGAGGCTGTTGCTGAGGGCATTCGGCACAATGCCAGTTTGAAAGTAATCCATTGAGTCTTAAATAAGTTGGCGCCTTTCAAGTAGAAATATCTGTATCAGCTTATTGGAAATTAATAATCAAAGCTGATCTGAAATCTTGAGCACTTGAAATCTTGACATTCTGGTAACAATCTCTATGTTCTGCATTGGTTTGAGTGTAATGTGCACTAAATGGCACCACCACCACCCCACTGTTAATTCTCATGACATGAGAAATTGATCATATATTTGTTCTCATTCTTTGTCAAAGTGTAAATTTAAGACTGATCATGGTCCTAAAACACAGTCACCCTCAACATCCAACCATATGACATAGAAATCCATAAAAAGACAAGACTTATTTTTTTTCTTGATTCAACTCGTGTCTAAATGTTAAACCCTAATCTCCAAAGCTTATAGTGCTGTGTATTTAAATGTTCTGTCCATTTAACTGAAAATGAAAAAAAAGCTAATGGTATTAAAAATCTACATTTAAAGCATGGTAATACTGCAGGCTCAATTAGACTGAAAGTATAAGAGATAAGACAGAGGAAATGACATTATCACACTGGCAGAGTGGTATAATTCTCGCTGTTGACACAGTAGATACCATGATGACTTCGATATGACTGGAGGATTATAACAGTGAGATACGATGACCGTCAAATGTCCTCTATATTCTTAATGGAGTGTCACTCGTAACTGAATTGTCTCGATTTATCTTACAGGAGTACTTCACATTGTAGTGACAGCCTGTAAATACAGATTTTGAGTGGCTCTGTTGTATGTGAAGTGATTTCTGCAGACATTCACACTTAAAAGGAGCAACCGATTGCAAATAAAAGTTAAACACAGTGTTACTAAGATCATTGGTAGCTTCCCAATTTAGACATATCTTCTTATTATTTCAAATATTTTGTCTTCTTATTTTCGTTTACATAATGCACCATTTTTTGTGAAACTGAATGGCATCTTGCAATAAAAATTGTAATTCTATAGCCTAAGTAGAGAGTAGAGAGTCAACCCATGTGTCATTGAACACCCACAGTCTACGGATTTTTGGTGCAGTTAACATTTTCTACTGTAGGGCTGTAATTAAAGGTTCATTATTGATTACTTTTTCATTAATCCAATAATAATTTAGTCCATAATTGTCAAAGATATCAAAATTATTTCAGCCCCATTTCACTTTGCTCTTTATACTTCATTCAATTCTGAAAAAGTGAAAACTGTAGCAACCATAGCTACTTTTTGCTAATTTGGTGCAATGTGCAAATTATCATTATGCAACATTGCACCTCTCAGTGAGGGTGCAAAATGACTTCATGACTCATAATGTCTGAATTCTCGTTTTCGTTTAGTGTTAATATAACTGTTGAAATATTAGGTAGAGAGCAGTGATTGCAGACAGTGGAATGGTAATACAGTGTAACCAGCATAATCTGAACAAGATTATGGTTTTGAGTGTGAAATGTCTGTCTATATTTAAAGGGCCACAAATATCACAGAGTAATTAAAGTGCATTATTACAACAAAGCTTCAAATTTATACTAAAAGCTTACGACATCCCACATCACTGCACATAAGAGGAGAAGGAAAAATTGCAGGCTCAGGGTGATTGAAGCTTCCTTTTGAAGTCACTCGTTCTGGTTGGGTGATGTAGCTGACAGGGTTATTTTGGGACAATGAAAATGTGCTGTGATTAATGGTTCAAAACAAAAACTCCATCCCAAGACAGTGTGTGCTCACAGGACTGTAGCTGGGGAACTGATAGTCCATCTGAGCCGGCACCTCTAAATTAGTGCAGGTATCATTGCTGTGTTATGGCGCCCAGGCCTTAGTTTATCACATACACTCACCACCCAGAATAACACCTTAAATCAACCTAAGAGCCATGTCATTTGTGACAGCGCCTCCCGTAGAGCTGCCCCGCCAGTCTGATGTCATCTGATCTCGGTGGATGAAAGCCCATCCACAGGAAATTCAGGGGCACTTTAATGGCATCTTCCTGAAATGCTCACCTGCAAGGATTGAGCAGAGACTGTAACTGGCACAATATATCTCACCTTATCTGTTTCTGTCTGGAATGAGAAGGCAGAGCCTCCGGGAGAGACCTTTTACTCCGGTCATGATGCAGAGGGGGTCGCCAATATGTGGAGACATGCCTCAAAAATTTAAATGCATTGCAGGCTGCAGTTGTAAAGCTTCCTCATCTGCTGTGCTGTGTCATATTTCAGCAAGGTTTGACAATGCCGGCGCTTCATAGCTCACATAAAAAGGCCTCATTTTCTTCTATCTAGCAGGACCATTGTTGAGTGCTCTATCTCTTATCTCCGCTGTACTCATTTTAGTACCTCACAGTAGCACATTGTTCATTGTCACTGGTTTAAGAGATATTAATGGATGTGATTGCTCTATCCTCCACTTGGGTTTGGACTCAATGCATCTGTATTTGACTTGGGCTGGATAATTCTCAGTGCTATAATTTCCTGTGTGTCATACACTTTGTGAAAAGCAAGAGCTTTGTAATACAACTGAATGACTAGTAGATTAAAAGTTTTCTGTGATATTTCTCCTTTTGATAGTCATTTTGAATTATTCAGAAGGTCACAGTGAGTCAGATCACATCTTTCTTTCAGTCTGACATCTGCCTGTCTTTGTATTTTTCCTTATTTTTCATTTCAGATTCAGAATGCCGATGATGTTTTGATTACACCCTTGGAAAAATTTCGGAAGGAGCAAATCGGCGTCGCAAAGGTAAGAGACCACCTACACGCGCAATTAGCAGTTGAACAGCGGAGGATATTTCATGTGTTCTGACGCTCTCTCTTCTCCCTCTCACCCCCGTTCATTTTCCCCTACAGTATGTAAATCGTTAATTAAAAATAAATCGTGACACTGCCTAGAGAAGTGGCCTGCTGCTAATTAATCAGACTGACAGGGGGCATAAACAAAGATGTCAGTTTGCAAGCGTGATATTAAAAGATATTAAGACTCGTGAATTGAAAGATCATCAGTTTTCTTAGGGGGGTAGTTTAGGTTCAACTAAACAATTATCTCTTTGAAAACCACATCAATGAAATCTTTACTTTGTTTCACCAGTCATGGTATTTCACGTATTTCTGCACAAATAGCAAATATTTGAAAATGTGCAAAGACTATATTTCACCATCCTTCAGTATCACAACCTAGGTACTGCTCTTTCTTCAAAGATACTTCTGCTTGACTTTTTTAATGCATTTATAATCTGATTACTATAAGCTTACAGTATCTAACATATTGCATTCACCATTTTTGTAATCAGATTACTGTAACTCTGTTTCATGTAATGCATTCCTCTGTAACCTATTGGACGTCGAGGATTGATGTCAGTAGGGGTTTTGCAGAGTGTTGCTTGAGGGCATCCTGGTTCCACAGTGGATATGTTGTTGAAGCTGGAGTTGACTGCAAAGAACAGTGTGGGTTTGTTGCTACAAGCTATGCTTTCATTCCTGGCCAACACAAAGGCATAAAATGAAAGTGCAGCAGCTTGTTTGTGGTCATTCCCTTGGTGAGATCACATATGAACAAGCTGGTAGAACTCGAGCCTTTATGTAGACCTCCCACTGAGTTTCTGAGTCCACTCCTAACTTTACACTGGACTCTGTGAATCATTTGCACATCTTTTCATGGCCCTTACCCATGTGGGGGACAGTCCAACTCCGGCCAATGTTTTTATTTATGTTTCATGACTTTTCAGCCGTCGGTCTGCAAAAGTAATATTTTACTAAACATCATTGGTGTCTTCACAAGCCAACCTGCAATGTAAAGGAGCTATTTCTCTTCTTATTGTTGAGGAGTGAACATCAATCACTCTACTTTTTACTGGCCAGACTAAATAACCATTGTCACTTCAACCATCATATGTATCCAGAGTAATGAAATGGCACATTTTGCTGCCATCTCTTTCTCTCACTCCCCCATCACGGTTCTCAGTGTTATTGCACCGACTCCTCTCTACATTTATAAAATGGTTTCTTAAAAGCCACGGCCCCCGTCACTCCCACCACCTCTTATTTCCTCCGACCACTTCCTCCTAATGGCTCTCTCCTCCTACGGCCCATCCCCCGCTCAACATTAGCCCAAGTAGAGTGAGATAAAAGGCAGACTTCACGAGTGGCTGAGCAACTTTCCACTGTTCCGAGAATCTGGAGAGATCTGCAGGCTGTCTGACCCCTCTAGTTACTGTGCTTCATGTCTGAGAACGTCAGATGGACAAATGGGGAGCTCTTGCCTTATTTGGGTATACTGCGAGTAATCCCACTGAGGTTACGTACCAGTGTATCAGCTTCCTAGGCACAAGCACAACACTTTCATGGCCATAACACACCAGCAGATTGACTGCAGCACTACAGGACATATTAGGCACAGTCTGCTTCACACAAGGCTGAACTAAACACTTTGGAATAAAACCCTCAAACTTTGCTCAGTCTTCGACAAATACGCATCGCGAAATCCAAACAATTGTGCATTTCCACTGGAACATGGACTTACCATATGTGCTGGCTGCCAAAGCAGGATGTAGAACTGAAATTACTGTTACACTTCTTTTTTTGTGTGTGTTTCAGATGTACTTTTCTGTGAGCTGAAAGCTAATAACTTCCCAGGGAAAGAACAATAGTTTCAGGTCTGAAATAAGGAATGAAATTCTGAGTTTGCTGTGACTGCGTCCATGTGGTCAGCTTCTGTTCATCCACTAATTTGCTGACTGATCTGCTACAACATAGACCTCAACCTGAGGCCTGAGCTCTCGCACAGACCTGCTGTTCTAAGGGTTTCATGTGTTGATTTTTTTCCTATAAACTGAAACCATTGGAGGTGAACTGCCTAAAGCTGGGTCTGCACCGTTTGTGTGTATTTGTGTGTTTGTTGGATGTCAGATTTTTTTAAGACCTTGAAATTTAAACAAACCCCCCCAGGGACACTTTCTCAAGAAAATATCAGGGGGTGTCTGACTGGTGGGTGGCATTCCTGCTCTCTGTTGACAATATTATATTCCCTTCAAGGGTCTTCAGCATTAGGGGCACAATAGGGGTCCCCCTGCTAGCTGAGTGTGAAGAATTAGAGCAAACAGATCCAGATGGGAGTCAGATGGCCACCGATAATTTGAGCTGTCTTCATCCTACAAAGGGTGCACAGACGTCAGATGATTTTTGGCTGGTCATGGTCTCCAGAGGCCGAAATGACATTTGCATTCATACAAAATCCCAAAATATGCTAACCAAGATGCTGTGGAGTAAAAGGGGTCAGGGAAGTGGTTTGGGGATATCTTTGCCAGCTGTGGGCTGAACCAAAACTTCTCAATCATACAAATATGTACAGTAGACAGTATTTTTATACTTTCATTAACCTCGGGATGTTGTGGTAAGTCAGTGGGCCTGTTTTAGAAGCTATTTTAGGCACATGCCTTTTCCTCTGCCCATCTCTCTTGATTTGTGTAGCAAAAACACACAGGAAATCAGGTTTGACCGAAAAAAGAAAAGTAATTTTCAGTGAAATTAAATTGTTCTGATATGACTGTGACCTGTTATTGTTTGTTGGCCGCAGATATTCACACTATTTTTGTATCATCAGCCGTGCCCACAGCTACCCACGTCACAGCACAGCTATACTGAAATCTGGCACGGGTCCAACCATTTAAAACACCAGATGATCGAAGATGCAAGTGATGTCCTGGAGATATGCAAATCACGTTGCACAATAAATTTTGCAGATTCCTAGTTAATATATTATTGATTAATCAAAGTAAATGCGCTCTGCAACAAGACAAGATAACTGCAACAGCCTTTGAAAACACTTTACATAATAATAGTGAGAGAAAAAATTAACATGGCAGTACTGCAGATAACACTCAAGCTTTATGCTGCAAAAACAACAAAATGCAGGAGTAATGTGATGCAAATGAAATAGGATTTTTTTTTTTTTCCATTATTCTCATGTCTGTCGCATCATTTTCCACTGTGCACTATCCAGTAAAGCAGAAACACCATTAAAACAATGAAAGTAATTACTTTTTCTCCTGATCGCCAGAATTTCACAAGGCAGTCAAAAAAGACCTTGAGAGGTCGGTCTTTACCTGTTTGACGGCAGCAGCCATCCACTGTAAATATATCAGCTTCTTGCCTTTTGCAAAAGCAATATGTGTTAAATTAGATTATATACAAACAGTAATATCATCCAGAAATGTGGAGTATTCCGTATTATTGCTAAGGTGTATAGTTTTAAAATAATTAATGCACCATATGATGAAAAAAAAAACAAACAAACAAACAAAAAATCCCCAAACTCATTATCTTCTGTTATATTTTTACATAATCTTTAAAACTGATGACTGGTTCTTACAGATAACTGATCTTACTCTTATGTAATCTGTGTACACTGGCAGGGCAGTTTCATTCTAATAACCTTCTATCTATCTGTTATATACTGCAAATTGAACAATGACTTCATGGAATCATGGTGACGGATGAACCAGCATAACAGCGTGTAGTCTTACTGCATTTCCTGTACACTGTTCTCTGGAGCTGGAAGTGACTCTAAACACAGGACTGAGTGAGTGCTTATGTTTCATGTCAGTCCCTCTCTCTGTGATGGACCTTTCCTGTCAGTCTTCAGGGTCTTTGGGTTTAATAAAGCAGAGCTGTCATGAAAACAACCCCGATGAATAAACACAAGACTGTCCAGCAGTGAAAGTTCACTAGCTAATGAAATCTTAATCCTTCAGGGCTGGGCGCAGCAGCTATTCCAACGGAGACTGAAGTCAAATGCGTAAGAAAACGAAACAAACTCTTCAGAGGCCGTTATTATAAAATCTAGATCTTTGAGAAGATAGCCCAGATGCTAACACGAAACTTCCTGTTATCTTGAACATAATTAGGGCGGTCTGACAGCTCCTTAGTCATGGACTTAGTCATGGGCAACACTAACCAGTTACAATAGAGCAAAGCAAATAATCATCAGATGTATAATCTTAACAAGGAGTTCCAAACTTCCCGATGACTCAAGCTGTGTCTTCCCACTCATTATCACTCCAGTTAGGTGGTGAGAGCAAGGTTTAGCTTGAACTTGACAGGAAGAAGCCTAAGGGATCCCGGCAGTATACAGTATAGACCTATATTTATGCAGATCTTGTCAAAAGACTTTTTCACAGTGTAACAATAAAGGGGGTTTTGAAGATTTATCGTATGAAGATACCAGTTTTTTTTTCTGCTTGCAGCTTTGCTCAGACCTCAAGAGTTTCTCTGAGATCAAATACAAAGGAAATATCACTGTTTACCTGCAAAGTGTGCATAGTATATGGAGCCTTTGTGCTTTTATTTTGTTATTGTTTTAGATTTATTACATCATGTGTCAGAGAGAGCAGAAGGACTGATAAATGTTCAGTTTTAGACTAATAGTTTGCAGTTTGCCACACACACACACACACACACACACACACACACGCCCACTAAATATGATCTGTGTACAAGTCAGTGTATTTGTTTTTCAACTCCTCAGAAGCAGATGTTTGTAATTATTTCATGTTAATTGGCCAACGTCTCGCTGTCTGTGATGTCTCCTCAGGAAGTGGGATTTCAGGTAAGGAAGGACATTTTTGGCTCTGCAGCAAAGTGACTGAACTCAAACTGAAGCCTTCTGTTCTCACTGCCTCCCCTGTGGAAGCGAGACCAGCGCGTGTGTGGTGGAGCATCAAAATAACCCGGCCATTGCTATTTAATCGCCATTCTGGACCCCTGCTCCAATTAGAAGTCTCTAATGAGCTGATAGAGATAGGTTTCAGAGTTCTCCCTTTCATGTCACTGCTCAGAGAATCCATTTAAAATGAACGTGTGGTGAAATATGCTGCATGTGATGCCTTGCTGGCCATTGATGTTTGTATTATTCCAGGGTGTTGGACGGAAGTGAAGAAATGTAGTGCGATAGTGTGTGATATCTGGGGTTCTTTCCTACACACACACGCACACGCACACACACATATTCGACCTCCCTTGCCGCTTACATCTGTTACTATGGTGATGAGGCTCAGAAATGATGGCCCTGAGGATCGTTAGGGCCAGTGTCAAAACTGGTGTTGTGCTGCTTGCGCCCAAGTTTTTTTTTTCTGACACCTGATGACCAGCACTAAAAGCTGCCTGCAGTTTTTTCTCGTCATTTTTCGCTCCACAACAATATAACAGCAATTAGTAAACTCACCCATGCTACAGCTGGCATCAAAGCGCTCTTAACAGCAACACAAGACTTGCCAGTTAGAAATTCCACTACAGAGGAATCTTCATCAGAATATTCTCTTCCTGCATCTGATTTATTCATGAGGGCGAACAAAGCAATCAGATGAGGAAATCTCCCAAGTGGTAAGTTCATGTGTGTTTTGTGCACCACATAGTGTTGGGAAGTGCTTTGGCTTCATCCATTCCCAGACAGCTGATTACTCTTGGGTGCTGGCACCAGTTTGTATCAGAAACTCCCACCTTCAGGGTATGTATATCTATTCACATCTGTGTCCTCTGCCACCACATGTTGGTCTTCAAAGCCTTTCGCCTGCACTGCAACCCCACTCTCTGGGAGAGTCTTTGCAATTTAAATCGCTCATATTCCACTCTGATTGCACAAACATGTACTCAACACATGGGCACACCAACAGACACCTGGTGTTCTGCTAGGGTATCATTACGGTAGCACCAGTTTGTACACGTCCTGCCTGGATTAAAAAAAAAAAAAAAAAGAAGCAGGGCACTTTGTGTGACTTAATCAGGCTGGCTCTGCCTCACAGATTTACTGCAGCTCTGAGTCACTACATGCTCTTTGTAAGTGTGAAAGAGTTAGTCCAGACGTGCAGAGGAGGTTTTTTATTTTTTTTGTGTGTGAGGAGTTTTCTGGCACACTCACACTGGTCAGCAGTGCTGGAACAGTCCTGCTGTGACTGCAGGGCTAAGCTATACCTAAAGCTCTTAATTTATTGTGATCCCCAGTGTGTGTGTATGTGGCTTCAGTTGAACGCGTGCTCACAAAATAATGGCATGTCAACAGCACTCACAACGGCAGACAGTCAGCTCCCTTTTGTTTTCTAATCCAAAAAAAAGAAAAAGAGAATTTGATCCTTCAGGGAAATTTATTTCCTGTCAGCTTGATATCATATTTAATCATATGTTTATTTTGCCATCCACCTGTTTATTTTCTCTTTGATTCTGAATAGCAAGTATATGCGCAATTGATTTTTTTTCCCCCACTACTGAAAATATCATTCCTGGGCCAGACATGACAAGAAAGATGGAAATAAGAAGCTACTACATGAAATTATCTATTGATTTTTTTGGCTGTATTTGTAATAGTTATGTACCAGAGTTACAGTGTCTTCTGGTAAATTCCTCCAGTAAGTTTAAATGCTGTGGGGGTTGCTGAGGCAGAACACTCTTCTAGGTCATATCAGTAGCCAGTAGATTAGACTTGCTAAATTTCAGGGCCATGGAAATGAAAACAAACAAGCAGGATCTGGTTACAGTGGCTGTTTCCTCACAGCCACTCCCCCCTCCTCCCCAATTCTGTCTCTCCACTAGCCACTTTATGAATGTTTGCATAGCGAGATGGGCATTAAGTGGGCAAAGCTTCTTTTAGAGGTCAGACTTGCAGATGCGACACTTGAATGCCCCCTCACAGACAGGTCCTCTCTGCTTGGGCAGGGTTTGATTAATGCCTGTGAAGTGGATCTTTTTTAGGTGAAATTTTCAATCTCTTAGTCCATATGCTTTATAGATGGGCATCTGGCATGAAAAGCCCATTTCCTGTTCCCTCCTCACAGCCTTCTGGGACACTGTCTGAATCCTGAGACTCGTGACTACAGTGCTTGACTTGTCTTTGCAGGTGGAGCATAACAAGGGAGGCAAATGCAAACAGCATGTCTTGTCTGTTGCAGTGCCAAATGCATTATGCCATTGATGATTTTATGTTATTTATTTTGCTGTGAACTTGCATCCCCATCAGGGGCAGTGTGAGAATAATAGCGTATATTTCTCAGAAGGCTTATTGATAAAGCAGAGTCCTTATTGACCATGCAGACACTGTCTACTCGTCATTACACGCTCTTATGCCACTTTTATGGTCTGTAATAATCTATTGACAGGAATTCTAAATGACATGTGGCAAATGGCATGTGAAAATGCAGCTAGACCTCCACCTAGTGGCAATTCAATCACACACCCCCACACCAAGAATACATGACACATTTGTGGTAATGTTTAAGCCTTTCATGTGTCTTGTGGACCTTTTTTTAGGAGGGGAAGAAGAAATTCGATAAGGAAACAGAGAAATATTACTCCACACTCGAGAGGCACCTCAACTTGTCATCCAAAAAGAAGGAGGCGTATCTGCAGGAGGTAAGACCAAAACAAATTTTCTCCTCCCCAACAGGTCTTTGAATAAAGCTCTTTTATGGTTGGCTGAGTCTCCCCTAAAAATAAAGCTATTGTTTGTGCGCCGGTCTTTGCTCATTACCTCTCTAAGCACACACGGTCTCCAGGTGGTGAGGTAAACATTAACTCTCTGACCACACTGTGCTCTCCCAGATTGACCCCTGTCTTTGTTATGGCACTAACCCTGGTTTTGTTTGTTCATTCTCAGGCTGACACACAGATTGATAAGGAGAGGCAGCTCTTTTATGATGCGTCCCTTGAGTATGTTTTCAAAATACAAGAAGTGCAAGAAAAGAAGAAATTTGAGTTTGTTGAGCCGGTAAGAAAAGTATCAGCTTTACATTTTTCAGTGCTCAGCTGGTGTTGAAGTCTTATTGAAGATGCAGTAATTGCTCTGCCTTTTTCGCTATATATGCAGTATTCATTCAGAAGATAAGTTTAAGTGGCATATAGTCCAAATTACATCAAGTATTTGTACTTAATGTTGATGGAAGTGGCTTTTTAAATGTCTGTTATCTTCTCCCTAAGTTAAGACAAGCACAATTATACATCTCTCTCAGGTATATATATCTGCGCTTGTATATTCCACACACTTGTCATCTTCATCACAAATTGTCTGGAATATAGTCGATGCATTTGGGGAATCTAGTAGGTAACATTAAATAAAGTGGTTGTTGTCAAACAAAACAAGACAAAGTGCAGGTGCAAATCAAAGCCTCTATAAAAGCTCCTGCCCTATAGATATGCAGAGTCTATTTTAACATGTTTAGTTATTAGGAAACATTATGTTCCCTTGGTGTTAAATGTCTGGGAACGTGAGATGGGAGCAAATAGGTTGTTTTAAAAGCCCCCACTCCCATTTATTTACATCCACTGGCAGCTCAGCCAGGTCCCAGGCCAGAAATGTAAATCTCCAGGCCCAGGTAGTACTGGGAAAAAATGACAAGGCTCAGCCTTGCCTGTGATGAATCTGGGCACAGATAAGATGGCTCATCCTTGAACATTTGATATACCAAGCCTCATCCTAGAAATCAAATCAGCGGTTGTGTCTGAGGATTTGACTGAGAGCAGCCCTATGTTTGCAGGATCCTCTGCGCCAGAGATGGGATCAGTTTTTTTCCTCCAGCAATACTGACAGTGCTTTTTCCTCAATGGTCAAGGATGTTTCTGTGTTATACAGAAAATAAGATCAATATCTGTCAGCAGCAGAGAAGCACAACTCTCTGAAATGTTCCTTTTTGACTTCATCTTTAATTCAGTATTCACTTCATTGATATGAAAATCATTTTTTAATTAATATTAATTTCAGTTAATTAGTTTTTTACTGACAGTGCAATATGTATATTATAAGAACAGTTTACCCCAAAAGTGTGAATATCTCTGTGGTATGTTTGCCAGCACACAATTAACACTAATTATATACTTCTAGATGACAGTGTTATAATTAAATGGTAGAAGAATAAAAATCACTGCAGACTGGATGTACCATGTTTTATAGGTACAAAATGATAATTGTGTGATTATAATAGTGGTTATTGTGTCTTGTGTTCAAAATGGACATTTCATGTTGCAGTGTATACCTTTTAAAAATGTGCTGTGATTGTGTGAATTGGTAGTAAAGCTCTATATTGTTTATTAATTCAGTAAATCACCCTTAAATATTGTTCCTCTCCAGCTCCTGGCCTTTCTTCAGGGTTTGTTTACTTTCTACCATGAAGGATATGAGCTGGCTCACGAGTTTGAGCCGTACAAACAGCAGCTCCAGTTCAACCTACAGAACGTAAGTCTCCACACCTCAGGGTAGCACACACAAAGGCAACCAGCCACGTAATCAGATTCTGCAGCTTATCATACCCCGATATAACAAGCACAGTTTTCACAAATGGATAGCTGTGTGATTAAATCAGAATCTTTGCTGCACGGAGGATCGATATTTTCAGTGTTGTGTTGCAGGCAGTTACTGTTGGCCATTTAATGTTACTGTGTCAAAAATAGTCCCCCCCCCACCCCAAATCACTATGACCTCACCACTTGTAGCCTGAGGTCCCAAATTTCACTCTGACCCAAAATGCCAGCGCCACTGCCCTGACAATTTCTACCCAGTAACCCTCTCTCCATGTCTTCAGATGCAAAGAGCTCTAACAGGAGCTGGAGAAGGTGAGGCTGTCTCAGCTTCTCTCTCCTAGGTGATATGAAACAGCCTCATGCTGTACTTTTTGACTCCAAAAAAAAGGATTTCTTGAAGCATCAACAATTGAGTTTCTGTCCTAATGCGGGATCATATCAAGTGCATTTTTCCAATATAAATGTAATATGTTTGAATACAATGCCGTTTCTGTATCTCCAAGTGGTTCTCTAATGTGTCACTCTTTTTCTCAGGTGTTTTTTTTTTTTTTTTTAAGATGAGAACTCACATGAAAAAAAATGCCAGTACACAACTTCATCTGTCATCTGTTAATGCAATAACAACACAATCCTAAATTTTCCACACAGACACGAAACAACTTTGTGAGCACCAAGCAGGAAGTGGAGAAGCTGATGAAGAGGATAAGGTCTGCAGATCAGGACTATAAACCCCCAGGCCAGTGGACGATGGAAGGCTTCCTGTACGTCCAGGAGAAACGTGAGTCTTTCAAGCTGGGCTCCCCGCCAGCCAGGCCCTCTCACACTCTCCCCCCGCGCCTCACTTATAAGTGCATGGTTTTACATCCATCACCATAAACATGTCTTGAGTTCTCCCAGGCCTCTGTAGAACAGATCCTCTGACACAGAGCACATAATTCATCCTGTTTACAGATTCACTTTGATGTGCTCTCTGACAAGGGGGGGGGGGTTGAATACCACAAAGTAGATTTTTATCAGCAGTGATAAACAACTTTTGATTTATCACTGTTTAATTGCAAATTGATTTTCAGAAGTCTCTCCAGAAGCCTGCAATTCAGAGAAAAATATTTTGGCTTTCTGTCCTAGGTCCCCTGGGATGCACTTGGACTCGTCACTACTGCACATACGAGAAAGGCAGCAAGACCTTTACCATGAGCAACACTGAAAACAAGTCAGCCGGGAAACAGGTACCTCAGCTTAATTTAGCTTGGTTCAGTTTAGTTAAGAGTAGTTGCACATACAAATGATACAAGCTGAGTTAAAGACTGCGAAAGTTTAATCTGTGTGGGTTAAACAAAGAACGGCGTTGAGGATTCTAAGAGTGTGTCACCCCAGAGGGAATAAAGAGAAAAAAAGTCAGGATGACAGAACTGCAAATTGGGCACAGAAAACAAAAGACTTGTTAACTGAAGGCGGACAAAAATGGTTCAAAGATAACAAAATCTACAAATAACAAGAAAGGGGAACTCAAGGAATGAAAATAACCCTTTAACAGCGAATGTCAACTGAACAGATTCAGTTCATTTACAAGTATTTATGCTAACAAATGAGAGGAAACTTCATGCAGATCAGATGATCAAGTTATAAATATTTAATTCCTTGTGTAGCAGATCAACCCATTGCCACTAATCTAGGTTTTTGCACGGACTAATTAAATGATCATATTACTGCTTTTAGACTTGTATCAGCATTTGCAAGTTTGGTTTTTTTTTGAGAGTTAGAGATGAAGCCATACCTTTTTTACATCTTCATGTATGGTGTTTTCATTTTAGAACGGTCTTGTCCTGAACCAGCCAGAGATGTTCAAACTCAAGTCCTGCATTCGGAGGAAGACAGACTCCATCGACAAGCGTTTCTGCTTTGATATCGAAGTGGTGGAGAGGTCTGTGACTGTCTGCATCATCTACATGTTCCCAAAATGTCTTCTCACTTAACGTGGACTGAAAACATAAACAAAACGTGGTATTTAATGCTATTTAACCACAACACGTTGATTTGTTTCCCATCCCCATTTGTTCGAGTTAGGACTAGTGAAGAGTGTAGTTGAAGAAAACAATTGACAAAAACATGACAAATGACTCAGTTTCTACAAGACAGTGCTATGATTTGTTCCATTCGATCTTGATACCCACTCCTGGAAAAAGTATAATAGTTACCATGGCAATGCTTAGTCTATCAAAGCAAAAGCCTCAACGTGTAAACAATGGTAAAATTGTGAAAAGACACACAGTGGTTAAACAGAAGGGGTTTTTTTTTTGTTGTTTTTTTTTTTTTGTTTTAAACTAACATATTTTAGGCTTGATGAAGTGCATGTGGGATGTCTTGTTCTCGTGCATTTTGTGTTCTACTGAACCCAACCGATTCTGGCACTTAACCCAGATTATCATGGGAATACACAGTGTTTCAACATCCAAGAGCTGTTCAGGTCTGATTAACATCTTCAAAGACTCCAGTGTTTACCAGTGTTACATGTTTTCAGCTCTGTTTGTGTCCTGCATGTTCCTCTCTCCACCAAGCTCTTGTTTGTTGTATGTCTGCAACGTCGATATTTACCCTATTTTTGAACCAATTCCGTCTTTTCTCTGTGTTCATGTCGATGTAGAAATGACATCTATCGTGGAACTCTTTTCAGACCACTTCAGTTTTTCTGTAAAGTCCGGTATGTGAACTGACCAGTGCTGCCCTTCCAGTGCAGTTGCATGTGCTGCATGTGTTCTGCTAATCGTATCATTCACTCAATCTCAAATCCAAACCTTCTAATGAAATACTGTTGCCTTCTTACCACTTCACAAAATCAGACAGCGCTTAGTCAATATGGGCTAAAGGATACAGACATATTGTTAAATAATTTCTACTACTCTGCAGTTACTCAAATGATTTATTGATTTATGAGAATCGATTGATCATGTTGCCTCTCTCTCAGAGGTCTGAAATCTTGGGAAGATTCACAACTGATTTGTATTTAATGTTTTACTGGGTAGAAGGATCAGGGATTGGCCAAAGATCAAACACCTCATTTGCGAAAGCTCGTTATGGTGATATGTACCTCAGAATACAGGCTTAGCTCATCACTGTGCGTTATTGTTGCACTGCACCAGCAGGGCCGGCGCTGCTCACCCTCGGTGAGTGTTGCTGAGCATTGGACAATAACTGCAGTTTATTTGCAGGACAACTCATTTATCATAAACGGTGATGCCCCAAGGTGCTTGTTTCAACCACAAGGACAATGTGGGCCAAAGCTCCACGCAGCTTCAAGCTCATCCATTCATCCTCATTATAATAAACATGCTCTTACACCTATAGCCCAGCCAGAAACAGGCCAACCCTCTCAGAAGCTAATTTGTTCAGGGTTTGTTCACCCAAATTACTAAAAGCTTATTTAGTCATGCAAATAGCTTTAATTTATTTGCCTAAATTTTTTGAGATATCCATCTCTGAAAGGTCTGCCTCCTCCCCAATGAACCGTATTTCATTAGAGGTACTCAAAGCAATGAAAAATGTTATTCAGAAAATCAACAGCAGCGTCTCTTGCACAAAAGAGCGTCCCTGATACCCTGGATGATCCGCTGATCTGTCAACTGTTTTCATAGGAACTTCAGTGGAAAATACTTTCAGTGAAAGGTGTTAAAAGGTTGTTGTAGGGGTTAGAGTAATGTCCCATTACATCTCTGTCCGGAACTAGATGTTGCTTTTGAATTTTTTTAATGCTTTTGTTATTGTGAGCAACATAAATAGAGTTCTTTAGACATCCACTGTATTGGGGTGATGGCCTTAATATCTGAGATAGATATCTGAAAACCTGGTCAAATAAATCCAAAACTCTGCAAGGCAAAATGAGCTTACATTAAAAAAAACAGGTGTTTTTTTGTAATTTGGTTGAAACGACACATTAATTGTAACACATGCAACCTGACATGGCTCCATGCTAGTACTAACTATCACTACTGGGTGGGGTTAAGTTTGTTTTGTTTTTTTAATTTCCAGCATCATCAGACAGTGTTGTATCATCATGTTACTGCTAACTGAAGCAATGCTACATATTAAGTGCTGATAATGCTTAGACCAGTTTCAAGCTATGTGGCACATAGTGAGGTGAGATGTGACTCACAAGTGTTGCCGTGCTATAGAACACAGAGGAGATAAAGGTACATGCATGTTGGGTGCAAAAGGATTAATCACTCTAATACTAAGCACATGTAGCTTTTAATTGGGTGTGGAATGTGAAGCGCCGAGCCAACCGAGGGCACGATTTTGATGTCAAGCATTTGCACACAGGCTATTTTAGTCGCACTAGTCCTTTTATAGTGGTCTCAGCTAGCGTAAACATGGTCTGTCCGGGGCCCCCAAGGCAATGAGATCAGACTGAGACCAGCTTTTCTCTGAAATCTTTCCAGGCATGGCGTTATGACACTGCAGGCACTGTCAGAGTCCAACAGAAGACTGTGGCTGGAGGCCATGGATGGCAAAGAACCGGTGAGGAGCTCTGCCTTTTTGTCTTTGAAATATTCATTTTGTGCTGGCTCCTGTTTGGCCAGGATGATTTTGGTTGTTTGTTTAACAAGATAACAATACCAAAGCTGATTTATTTGTCACTGGCACCCTCTTCTGGTGGCTTCAGTTTAGATCCTCTTCCTAAGAAACCATGACCTCACCATCCTCTTGTGCTAATAATAGAACAGTCCAGGAGCACTGGGAATAAAGCCATTGTGACATAATTCTCCTCTTTCTGAAATTTTGTTCAGTTTTGAAACAAAGGGTTAATAATGACTTTTGTAACCTCTCTCTAGATTTACAACCTGCCAGCCATATTAAGCAAAAAGGAAGAGAGTAAGTGTCTTTTTTACTTATTTATTTATTTATTTTTCCAAACCTGTTTTATTGGGATAAAATCCTCAACACACATATCAAACACATTTACAATACCTTGTTACCTATGGCGATGTCTGTTCATTAACACAATTACTTGACATGCACCCACTCAGCTGACATGGCAGAGCCTTCCAGCACAGGGGTTGTATCTTATTAGTCAGAGCACAAGCATGGGGAGAGCTTATTATTCCTGCATGATGCATGGTTAACCCAGTCAGTAACTGACGTGTCAATCCTACTCTTCTGTTGTATTACAGCGTTTCTTAATGAGGCGGGATTTAACTTTGTAAGGAAATGCATTGACCTGGTGGAGATGAGAGGTGAGGCATTTAAATCTCTCAGCTTTCATCTGTCAAACGACTTGATTACGGCCTGGCTGTGATGATGAATAACAATGTGCTTCATACATTAGTGGACTTGACAACACATCCATTGTGTTGCCATATGTTTTAATTGAAGAGAGAATCTTTGTTCCTTCTTTCATTTCCTTTATCACCATCCTGCAGGCATAAACACAATGGGGCTGTACAGAATTGGAGGGGTCAACTCCAAAGTGCAGAGGCTAATGAGCACAGTCTTTTGTAAGTAGCCCTGATATCAGAAAACAACGTACATACACCCACTCACAGCTTTGTAGTATAGACAGTCCAAATGGGTCATGTGTTCGAAGGGACAGGAGCCAAAATTAAAAGTATCATCAGTGTTTGTCAAGCTTGAGTATTGGATACTTTCTTTGCACTGTGTATATTTAATGACATTCTCAGCAAAACAGATGATTCTGTCTCATTTTCCCAATGCCTGACTGATCATTTTTATAGCTTTTAAATCTGTAGTGAATGGACAGCTCATTTTTGTGCCTTCATCTCAGGTTGAATGTACAACTGCAGCTTAAGCTTTAGCGAGCGAACGTACTGTGACCCTGTAGAGTGAAGAAAGAGGTCCTCCTTGTGGTGTGACAGAGTAACAGCCATCTGTCATTACCTTATTAGATAACCCAAGGTAATCCTGCTTCATACACGTGAACAGGAAACGTCTGAATTATTTATTAAAGTCTCTAAAACTCGATCTCCACCTCTGTGAGACGCCACACATGTGCTCTTACGTGCACTTACACTCTTCACTCTCTCCACACAAGAAGACAGTCAGTATTTTTAATGCTCATTTAAGCAGCTTAGTAGGTCGTGTCAGGTTGTATTGGTTTCTTCAGCCAGTTTACAGCTTAATCCTTGTGGTGATATAAACATAAAATGTGTTTCCAATAGCATCCAAGGCATCTGTGGATATGGACCTGGATCCAGAGACGTGGGACAACAAAACTATCACCAGCGGTCTGAAGAATTACCTCAGGTCAGCTCGCCCCACAAGCTGTGCTGTCCTTAGCTGCCAGGAATCATCATTACCTCCATAATGTCTCTTTGAAACCTCCCCGGCGTTAGTCATGCATTCAGCGCTGCCACTGACTCACAAAGGAAGGTGGCTGCATTCAAAAGACCCATGTCACTCAGGAAATAAATGATAACTGTTATTTTTATTCACCAGGTGTCTCTCTGAGCCTCTAATGACCTTCAAGCTCCACAAAGATTTTATCATGGCTGTCAGTAAGTTATGAAAAGTATAATATTGTTGATATTTTACCAGCTGCTCTGTTTATTTTCATTATCATACATGTAAGAGAGATTATTAAGTTGGCACATCACTAATGAAGCAGGCACATCTGTTTACTGTAGAAAATGTTGTTTTTAATCAAGGATGTCTATGGGTAAATTGTGTTTGTGCCAGAAGTTTGGTGCATTTGAATCTGAAAATGCTTTGATCACGTTGAATTTGTCTGACATATTGTTCATTAGTATACAACCTTTTAAAGAGGAACAGACTTTGAACTGAACTACATTTCAAATTTAGTCATTTAAAGTGAGATAGCCTTGTGGGAACTGCATCCAGGCGCTGACAGTGGGAAAATCAAACGAGCAAAGATTGAACCAATTAAACTGTTTCCATTTTGCACAATGGCAACATGCCATGTGCATCACTTTGCTCCCGTGTCATGTCAAACTGGTTTCAATTGGTTTAATCTGCCCTCATTTGCTTCTCTCTGCACCTCTGGATATAGTGCCTCAACTTTAATCTGAAAAATGTGATGTGTTTTTTTTCCCCACAACAATTTGAAGTAGAATCTTTCTATTTATGCACATGTTCAATTTGATATAATCTCATGTTAAAGGTCAGACCATTCCCATGATAGTGTATTTAGTTACAGAATATTCGGCTCAGTGATCACAGTCGCTGTAACATTTTAAACAGAGCTAAAATACTCCCACTTTAAAAGTCACCTTGACATTTTTTTGTGTTAGTATATCACCATCCTGATGATCCTATTTTATATCTATTTGCCTTTTCTCAGAGTCAGATGACCAGAACTACAGGGTGTGTGCTGTCCATGCCTTGGTTCACAAGCTGCCTGAGAGGAACAAGCAAATGCTGGAGCTGCTAATAAAACACCTTGTCACGTACGTGTTTCTGCAGTGAATCAGTTATAGCCTTGAAAAAGCGCAGACATATGAGAGACGATAAAAGGACTGTACAGATACAGTATATCTGGTAAAGAAAAAAAACTGTCACCACATGGTAAAGAGAGTTTGTGTTGTGGGTGTATCAGTGTCTTCACTTAGCAGTATGTAATGCCCGTGTCCTCTACCTGCAGCGTTTCCACACAAAGCCAGCACAACCTGATGACAGTGTCCAACCTGGGTGTCATCTTTGGGCCCACCCTGATGCGGTCACAAGAGGAGACTGTGGCCGCCATGATGAACATCAAGTTCCAGAATATTGTGGTGGAAATACTTATTGAGAACTTCAACAAGGTACACACACACATACACACACACACACACACACACACACACACCTATGTTATATGCCTTTGTTGGCACATATTACTCTCTTGATAATATCAAATAACAGTGAAATACTGCGCCACTGATTTAAGACCAGGTTTTTGTTGGTCAGTCGTGCAGTCACTTTCTGCAAGACAGCAATGCACCAACAATGTGCCTGACCACACCTCATTTTAAGACCAACATGCTCATGGCTGCACAGATGGGCGCAAGTGTATTTGCTATTTAAACAACATGGGCGCTAAACAGGAAAACAACAACCGTGTTGGTCTGAAACTAGCAAAGACACATTGCACGTTGCACTTTGCACTGCTTTGTGCCAGCTGTAAGATAGGGCCCATTGTATTACACCTTGCAGCAGGTTTAATACAACCTCAGATGCAAAGAGATAGCCACCTCAGTGTAAAATGTTTCGCTAAATCTCTGATGTTTGACAGAATTCTTGAGTGTCATGATACAGATTGTCAATTCCTCCAACCCTGGGGATACTTGGTATCGAAAGTTTTAAAATGTACTACAACTACCAAAAAACGGTTGAAATACAACCTTTATTGAACATATACAGATTGTGTAGTTGTGAGTGATCAGTGTTCCTGCCTGGAACTCCAGATCTTCCACCAGCCTCCGGATCCCAATGTGCCCCTGCCGCAACCTCAGAGCCGCCCTGGCTCTCGCAGGAGCAGAGCCATCTGTCTGTCCACGGGGCCCAGGAAGCCCCGCAGCCTCTACACCCCAACACTGTGCCTGGCTGATGCAGAAAGTGAGTACCAAAGCATGATTATCACCACAGGTCATCACACCATTGTTTACGAAAATCTGTCGGTGGCCTTTAATATTTCTCAGATATCTGCACAATTATTGAAAGATTCACATCATCTTATCAGATTTTTTTTTAAATATTTTTAAATCAAAAGCTGAATTAATATTCTCTCTTCAGAAAAAGAATAAAGAAACCACAATCACTTCCTCACTCAGCAGATTTTAATGGGGGCTTTGTATGCCTCTTCTCTGGTCCCTGCATAGGTGACACTTTGAGCAGCAGTCCAAGCAGCACCCCCATGGGCAGCATGGAGTCTCTGTCCTCTCACTCCTCTGAGCAGAATACCTCCTCCAAAACAGCCTCCTCCGCTCAGGTCAAGAAGAAGTCACTCCTGGACCTCCGCCGAACGCCATCCCAGCTCTCAAATGGCCCCAGGAGCGCTGTTTGTGTCAGCAGCCCTGAGTCGAGCTCCAGGGAGGATGCAGGCCGTACAGATGGAGAGTCAGAGGATGCTCTCAGCCTGTCCTCAGTCAGCACAGCACCTAGGCTGTCTCCTGCACCCAAAAAAGCCCCGCACACCCGCACTGACCTCAGACCAGCACTGCTGAATCGGTCCGCTGCTCCCTCCCTGAAATCATTGCATCTATCTGAGGGTAGGATAATCAATCAGGGGGTGCCTGTCATTAGTCAAATGATTTTGTTTCCCTAGCAGTAATGAAGTGGAAAGTAACATCATGAAAGTGTCATGTCCAGGACTAAATTCATAAACTGGATAGTTTTATTGTCATAACTTATCCCTCCAGGACAGCATAATGTTAACAGCTGTGTTAAAATATTATTAGTATGGCTCATTTCCTGAGTTACTTGGTGCATTTTGAGGGGATCAGACTTCAGTATTTTTATTTCATTTACCAGTAAACAGAATTTATTATATGTATCTCTCCCTGAAGGCCACAGGAGCTGCTCTGGATCTGTCCAAAGTCTTACAACACTGGAGCCCAAAGAGAGTTTAAAGCTGACTGAGCACCCGGACCTGCCACCAAAACAAGTGATCCGCCGCAGGAAGGACAACTCAGTCAGCAATGGCTACCAAAGACCTGGCTCAGTGTAATGATTTTCAAAAGGCTAATCATTTTTCTAATCATAAATTATTGCTTCTAATACTAATGATGATATTCATTGCAGTGTGATACCATCTATGGAATCTTATCTTGTGGACATATTATTCATTATTTCTCATCTAAAACCCTGTGGCAAAACAATTAGCTGAATAATCAATCAGCCAACCGGCAGAAAATAAACAACATTTCTGGTAATGGATTGATAGTAGTTATCTATCAAGCAAAAATACCAAATAATCACTGGTTGATTTTTGGATGGAAAAAACAAGTGATTTAAAGTTCTTACCTTGACTCTCGGAAAATGTAATGAGCATTTTTTTCACTATTGTGTGTAGCATTACACAGAAACACGCATATACATGTATGTGTGTGTATGTGTGTATGTGTGTGTGTGTGTGTGTGTGTGTGTGTCTTCCTCCCTCCCTCTGTCTCTCCCCTCTGAGTCGTCAGCCTCCTCCTTTGTCTGTTTATGAGCACTGAGCATTGAGAGGTCTCTAAGATCACATAAGTATGTGTTAGGAGATTTATGTCTTCTTCTGTGGTGGGAGAGCCAGCTTTAATTACACTCTGCTCTGGGGTTGATGTGACCCAGCAGCAGTCTGCACTCATTCTCCTGGGACAAATAGATTGTTCGACTTGTCATGTCTGACAAGGCAGTCACATGGTATCTCAAGTAGTGTCTTTGTATAGCATCCCCCCAGCTTGCCCAAGGCTCTGTTGTCCCCTTGACTCTGAGGTTGTTGTGCACAGGGTCAAGAGCAGCCTCATTATATAGTTTAACTCAGTTTAGCTCCGTGCTGAAGCTTACCCCGCCCGGAGGAAGGAAACCTCCAGCATTGTATCGTTACGCCTTTCACCTCGTTCTCAACAATGAGGAATGCTGGCGAGGCCGAGAGAAAGTGGACAGACTTGTTTTGGTCAGAAAAGGTCAGATAGACTTGAATTTCTTTCTGAGGCAGCACTGCTGAGTTTATTCAGCAGGCGTTGTCAATAGATTGTGACCCAGGGACCACCTTTCTGACTAATAAGAAACCTCAGCAACTGCTTCGCAGTGTGAAGAAGAATGTTTTTTCTGACATAGTAGACGGACCCTTTAGACACTAACTTTTATTTACAAAAAGGCTTTTGCATTAACAAAACTTTTTTCAGATGCTGGTTAGTAAATGAATATCTTTAGACATAAAATCTGCACATTAGGCATGCACGTGACATTAGGGTCGCATTCCAACATTGGCCAAGCACAGATTACCAAGGTAGACCGGATGGGCAGTATTTTCATCCTGACAGTCACCTTGGCTGTTCTACACCTTGGCTGTTCTACATTTGATAAATTTGCATTCATGTGATTATTCACAAACACTAATTAATACATGGAAATGTCATTAGAAAATAAAATAAAACTACATTATTGAATGCTTTGGGTGGGACCGCCTGCAATGCCTACACCGACCAGCAGGAGGCTGCTGACCACCAGTTGAAAACCCCTGATGTAAGCAATGATAAATCAAACTAGATGACACTAGTATTTACTTACTCTAATCAACTGATCTCTGGACACATTTTTCTTTGGATGACATCATTTTCCAAACATTTTGTTACTCAGCTGTTTTGTTTTTTTTTTTGACACCATCAAGTGATGTGAACTCCATTGTTTTTCTTATTATTGCAGGGTTGCTGCCAGAGCTCTGCTTTTTGAAAATGCCTCTTCCCAACAGTCTGTTCCAGTCGGAAGGTGCGGTAAAAACATGACACCACCTTCAACAGTTTGGCCCAATTAATCCCACTCTCACCTCATCCCGGCTGCCGTGACATTGTCTGTCTGTGTTGTCTTTTCAGAGATGCCAAGGCGATGTATTCCTGCGAGGCAGAGCACAGCCACGAGCTCAGCTTCCCCCAGGGGGCACACTTCTCTAATGGTGAGCAGAGCCAGAACAGGGCAAACAGTATAAGCTTTAGCTGACAGTTACTTTGCTGCAGCAGTGCTCACAACAGCACAGGTCTCCTTGCTTAGGCTGATTGGAAGTTTAAACAGCGTACACACACAGTCTGTTGTGTACTAGCACCACACAGCAAGCACTTGGCTGATTCCCAGTGTTATGTGCAGGCATAAAATAATTTTGCTCTTAGTGTGACACTCCCATATGCATTGCTAAAGACCAAACAGTCCCAGGATTTTTTATTGCCTCTTGCTTTTTCCATGAAGATATGACTTGGCCCAGAACCAGTGCAGGCAGGTCACTGTAACCTAGTGATGGAAGGAACCAGTGCCTGTTCCCTGTTAACACAGCCAGCAGAGCCAGCAGCCAAACACAAAAACGTCAACAAACGCTCCCTACCATTTACCAGCAGGCAGAGCACTTTTATTGCTTTAACAGTCATTAACAGGCCATTTTTCTCTCCACATCCTCATTCAGCATATCTCTGCTGGATTGTTTTTGGTGATAATTATTACAGCTGTTTCTCACATCTTTTGTTGTTTTTATGGTTTCTACTGTATGTTTTTGATCAAGCAAAGTAATCCCACTTTCAAGCCTCTTAAAATGTTCTGTAGGGACTGAATTTAAAGAGCAGTCTGACCCCAAGTCTTCACCAATCTGCTAAAAAATGTTTACAGCTGCCTAATAGCATTTTATTTCTTTATTTATATATTTGCTTCTGGGAAATACACGCTCAGTGATTCATATCAGGTTACAGTAATTGTTCTCTCTCTCTCTCTCCTGTAGTCTACCCCTCTGTTGAACCAGGCTGGCTCCAAGCAACGTACGAGGGGAAGACAGGTCTAATCCCTGAGAATTATGTCGTCTTCTTCTGACAGGTGGTAAACATTGCATCGTTTTCATGGTATCCATGGAAAAAAAAATACAAGATGTTTGCAATGATCGTTGATATGTTTCTATTATTGCTGGTAATCAACGTTTCTGCATTTTATGCATTCCTAACAGATATGAAGTTTGGCAGTAGCTGCTTTTAACAGTGCTAGAAGTTCAAAGTCCAGGAATGTACCTCCTTTTCTGTAATGACTTCATTGTGAAATGCTGGGGAATCTGCAGAGATTCAGATGTAAATATATTACCCATCGACTGCACTGGTGTTTTTAGTCCCAGTATTTGCTGACAGTATCAAAAAAAACAATCAGATCCCATTTCACAAGTTTTATTCTCAGAAATATCTTTTCACTTCCCGTTATAGCAACAAAACACTTTCATCAAGTTGTCAATGGAAATCTGTAGTTTCATAAACATTTTGTATTAACTGTAACTGAACAAACTGTGATTTAAAGTAAAGATACTAAACTAATCTATTAGGAAAAAAAGCATAATGGGTTTGCACCTTAACTTTCATGTTTATGGCCTGTGATCATTGTTCAACCACTGAACCTGCTCACTGCTGCAGTGCACTTTCTGGTTAGCTACACAGTACAGTACTGTACATTAATGCTCATATGTTCTTCTGTAGTTGCTAATCAAAAATATTTACTTCTTGTAACTGTTTATTACTATAAATGATCACATTTGATATATGCCATATGTAAAAATGTGTTTTTTATACTGCCATGAATGCTATGTTCATGAGGTGGAACCTTCACCATTAATGCCTGTTGTGGTACTGTACTCACTGGTACACTGGTGTACTAGTAATGACAACTAGACATTTAGCAGATCAGTATGTTGAAGATGCCGTTTAATATTTAATTTTATATTACTGTCACAACATTTCCAAAGTACATAATTAACTAAAAAGTGCTACTAATTCAGAAAAAAAGTTAAAAGAAAAAAAAATAATCGCGATCTTTTCGTTCTTCAGTTATTACAAACTGAAGAATTAGTCCAAAGTAAGACTTTCTCTGGTGGCCAAAAATGTATTTGGGAAGTTATTTGAGATCTCACGCTTGCCAAGATCAGGATGTTCTTTTCCATTTACATCTTTAAGAATGCGAAGTGGCCTTGAACAGTGATGGTGAAATAATACTCCCTTACAGTCTGAATTTGGAGGGGCATATCAGGGAAATGACATCCACATCCTGAATATGTAACATTTGACATCCTTCTGTTTTTTTATATGGCGAGCTTGCTTCCTTGCAATCACCTACGGTGTCTTGACGTTCATAAACATGTCTATAAATAAACAAAGTGATTTATTAGACCTGTGGTCCAAATCCTTTGTCGCAGTTAGTGAGTATAACTCATCTTCACTGCAGCTCTAAATTCAACATGTAAAACAGGCTGAATAGTGATTAAGTTCTCTACACATTTTAACTGTTGGAAGGTAAAATCCATTTGTCTCCATGTGTCCCTACTTTAAGACATGGTTGTGTTTTCCACTGAGAAAGTCTAAGATTAGACTGATAATGTTGTCATCTTCTAGTAAGACATAGGTCCTTCCCTAATCCAGTTTGTTTGGTTTGTAAAAATATGTTTTTATTACCTTCGTCATAACAGTTTTACATCCCATTTGTCCTGTTTGAGAATTTGGTGTCAAGTAAGATAATCGGACAAAGGAGATGTGATTAGTTGTACACATCTGAATGCTGTTCCAATTTTTTTTAAAGGATTTCTTAACCTTGTGAAATACATGGAAATCTTGTGCTTTTTTTCCTTTTTTTATGAACTACTGCAATCACTTGAATTAAATTTGTCACATGCATCCTATTAGCATTTCTCAGTGTGTGTATTTTGATGCAAAAACAACATATTTAAGGCATTGTGCAGTTCTGGCAGAGATGTGCACTGACAGAATTCTTTGTAATGTACTTAAGCCTTTTTTTAAATTTATTTATTTATTTTTTTATGCACACGTTTTAAAGATAGTTATCTGGCCAGTCTCTCCTCCCTGAAATAAGTGCATTAAGTCTCTGTTGTGAACCCTAAAAGCATTTCATTAGTTTAATTTAAGCAGCAGGTTTCAGTGTCTCCTGCAATTTTCCTTTATGAAGAATACAATTTTGGTGAGAAACACTAAATACTTAAATTTTATGTTTGATTTTTTTTGTCTTTTTTTACAGCTTCAGTACAAAAATATCAGTATCTCTAAGGGTTCTCAAAACCTACTGTATATCAGCTAGTAAGTACCATCTGTACACAAGTTGTAAGATGGGAAAGGGTGACTACACGAGAATTATACAGAGGAGCTTTAATAAATGATGCCTCTGACTTCATATTATATTCGAGATAGTTCTCTGCTAAAAACCATATTTTAAGGAACATTTTCATTCTAGGTCACCTCACAAAGAGCATTAGAGGCAGTTTGGCAGACTACAGATGACCGACTACATTTGTAATTGTGAATAATCCAGTCGTAAGATGTCTCTGTGGAGTCGTGATGTCTGAGCCGGCAACATCACTTGGTGTGGAATAAGAGGGGCCTCACCATGCCTGCCAGGACCTTGGGAAGCTGGGAGGCAATGACCTCTGACATCATCTCTGGAAACTCCACTTTCATGGCGTCTGCCTGGATGAAGGTGCTCAGACAGAACAGGTTGACCTTCTTCACTATCTGTCAGAAAAAGAGACACGTTTACCTTGGTGCTCGGTAAAGTAGAAGTTAGATTTAATGCTGTTGCACTCATCTCTACGAGTTGAGCCTACATCATGCATGGCGTCCATCAGTTTGGTGAGGTGGTAGAATCGCTGAGAGCTGGCCACCATGCCCTTCTCCCTCATGTGGATGGCCTTGGTCAGCTCCCGGATGTAGTTTTGTCTCATCTCTTCAAACGCTGCCTGACTTTTGAGTCCCTCAAGAGGCACTAAGAGCAGATAGGACACTTAAACAATAATTTCTCCCAACATGATGTACTATAACATGTAGGAAAACAATTATTCTGTCAAACAAACACCAGGGAAATGTAACAGAAGTGCTGGTCAACAATGGTTGTTTTGGAAGTAACATGCTGCTATTAAAAACAATGTTTTTCAGTCTGTAAAACTAGAGCTTGATAGCAGCTGCTACATAACTCTTGTCAAGGTCCAAAACTCCCCTTTATTGTGTGGCTCTACAGTAGATGCTCTTCACAGCATCACTATTTGCAACACTGTATACTGAATGCTTTTACTTCAAACAAGGTCACCATAAGGAAAAACATGAGTTATCTCGAGTCTAAGTCAGGAAGTCCTCTGTCTGTTACCTGTGTTGAGTAGTATTATGGCTTTCATGCAGAGAAACTCCTCGCGGGTGACTTGAAGATTTGCAAACTCCTGCGGAATAAACTGTATTGCCAGGCAGAGGTCGTAAATTGGAGATCTCCTCATTTGCTCCCTGACGGACAAGAACAAAAATGGCCAATGTGTCTGAACAATCTGGAGCCTCTTTTTCATTCACAATTATTCCTGTTTGAATAAATGCATCAGTGTCAGGTCTACATCTCTTTACTATAAATCACTGTCAAGCAAAAGCCAACTTAAATCGCCTGCATGAGGACGGTTACTTACTGACTAAGCACCAGATCAGGTGCGAAGTATAAATATTCACTGGTGACATTCTGAAAGGAGCGCCACCCAAGCGAGAACACCATGAGGTTCATCCATGAGTACTGGATCAGGGTCATCTGATCAGTGATATGAAGATTACGAAACCCTTAGAAAGAAAATGAAATTTTGTGTTGAGTGCATTTAGTTTGCCAGCTTCTCAGTCCGTTGTGTTTTGTTTTTTCATAGCAGATACAACCTGCATAATAACACCCATACACCAGTATACCATCATACCTGGTTGTGCAGCACATTGGTTTTCCAGTAATATTTTGACTTAGCTTGCAGCTCTCCTTTTCCTGTGACGGTCAAATTATTTTAAATTACTAGGAACCACTTCTCTAATATCTACACTAATATTCATGGCATTACAAAGCCTTCTATCTAAATCTGTGTTTAAGCCTGAGACTTTCTGAGAGGCCTGTGAGTGGATCCCCATGGCGACAACAGGTGACCCTGAGCTGAGAGAGCTGTTACCTGGCAGGGACTTGGACCACTTGACAATCCACAGCAGCTGTTTCTCACACAGCCTATTGAGACTGGTGAGCAGAAGATGGGGAGCATCGGGCTGGGAGTTGTCATAACCGGAGTACATGACCTCTGGTTCGATGTTTTCCAGGATATTGATGATCTGTTGGGTGAGTTGCACCTCACGGATGCCTGGTATGCAAGACATGGAGGTCAAGGCCTGGCCGTCACTGGACATGGCCAAATGGGACTGGAACATCAGGGACGGGGCCAAACCCAAGGCTTTTAAGGCCCCAAAACGCTTCAACTTCCTGCCTGTGACATGAATACAAGGCCTGGTTAGATTTTAAAGAAGAAGAGTACAATTTGTGCCCATAACTCATCACAGAGATTCAGTGTTGCCAAGTACATTCAAAGGTTGAGTGGTAAAGTTGTTCAAATATGCATTTGAAAAAGGTGTCCAATACCTCTGTGTGCAAAAAGGCTCCTGTTTAATTTTAATTGTCTTTTTGATCTAAGCAGCTTGAACATTCTCTTTGACGCCAGTCGTCATTTCAGAGTGTGACTTGTTGCTACATAACCAATCCGTTTCATTTCTGCCATAGGGGTGCATTAGCTCTGAGCAAAGACAAATACAACCAAATGCTACCTCCGAGCATCATTCCCGCTTGATAGCACTTTCGGAGGCGACATGCAGGGCAGTTCTTCCTCCGGATTTTGTCCACAATGCAGTCATTTCGCCCAGCGCAGAGATAGCTATGATGGCCTGTTGAGTGAAAGGGTACAGAAAGTGCACACAATTTTAACAGTGTTTGATTTTCAAATATGAAGGGAGGAAGAGAGGCATATAATGAGAAAAAAACCCGTTGAAGGGCTCTTGACTATTAGCATGGCTACTCCTCTCCACACTGTAGCAGCACTCTGAGGAGAGATCTAAAGAAGAAAATTAGATAGAGGCAAGGCTGTGAGGACAGAGTGACATGGCCATGGTGAGACATAGTGGCTCTTATATATCTCACATTGCAAGATAACAAGAAAAACAAGTCCAAGATGAAGAACATGGTGAACACCGGTCAGTGTGATACTGTTGCTAATGACCTTTAATAACTACCATAGAAGGTCATTCAAATTTGGAGTGGAAACTCCCTTTCAATATACCACAGCCTTCACTGTGGACATGTGATAGCTGATAGTAGACTTTAATATTCTGCTACAACCTCTAATCCCTCCTTCAATGTCTTTTTTTTTTTTTTCATCTTTTGCTTTATCTGTCTGGAACAATGCCCACTGATCAACAAAGAAACCAACAACAGTGGGATGACACACTCAACAACATAACAGAGGCAACAGAAAAAGATACACTGTTCCAGTGTAGACTGAGGCAGAGAGATGAAAAACTAAGGAGGAGGACTTCTAAAAACAGTCATGCATGTTTGATCTGTTTTCAGGGCATCTTGAAACATAATAAAAACATGAAAACAATACTGAAACTGTCTGCTGTAGCTGATGACTTCAGTTGTTCTTTTTACAACAGTCCTAATACAGTATGTGCTGGATGTCAAAGTGTGTATGAAAACAAGAAAAAAAGAAAACCTAAATGTGTGCTTGGCGCTCCACCTTTCAGGAAGCAGGTAAAAGGTTTTCTTTGCTCACCTTCAACTGCTCTTTTAAAAAAGACTTTACAGCTCCCACAGGTTAAGACTCCATAGTGGCAACCAGATGCCTCATCACCACAGATCACACACAGTCTCTGAGGAGGCATACTGAAGAAAAAGGGAAGAAAACACACATTACACATATAATCAACTCGTCTCATAACGTTTCCATTAGAAACAGACAGTCGAGATATAGAGAAGTGAATGGAGGTGGCTGCTTATCAAACAGGTTGGTGAAAGTTTGTAGAAATTACCCGGGGAATGCAGAGAAAGGTGAAGGGTTCCTCTGAGACAAGGCCTGGTTCTGGACCCCATCATAGCCGCTGTGTGTGAACGGGTCCTCGGTTATCCCTGTAGGCTGGCACCAGTACTGGGGCTCAGCCGGGGACGTCTGCATCTGCCACCGGGGAACCTCGCTCTTGCACATCATCTGGTGCGAAGCTGCGTGCGCGTTGCCGGGCAAACCACACCTGGAGTCAGTCCTCACTTGGCCCAGCTGCTCTGGCTGGTTCAGGTCGATCAGAAAGTTTGGAGATCCCTCCAGCCCGAGTCTAGGACCCGTCGTGGCTGACCTGAAGCTTGTCGACTCCCCGTCACTAAGCCCCAGCTGCTGCTTCCTGTCGGTGTCACAGCAGGTGTCAAGAGCAAATATCTCCGATGATGGATCAAAGTTGGGACGCGGGGTGTCCATAATCACAGAAGGCTCCTTTTCGTCTTTGATGAACTTACAAGCTCCGGTGGCCGAGGAGAGTCTTACATTTGCGCCTGACAAACTTTCGGACGTAGCCACATTCGTCCTCTGAACTTTTACAAAATCCTCCCACGGCACACTGTCACACTTCAGATACTCACTGTTACGGTCACAAAAGTGTTTTTGAGTGAGTGAACCATCGAGTATATTGCAGTCTTTGAAAACTGCGCCGTCGCCGCTTGAATTTAGACCTTGGATCAGTGCGCCGGCGTCTCCAAAATTACACACGGAGGAGGACATGCAAGTTAGAGACTGCGACTCGTTGGATAATTTAGTATTACTGTTCCCAGCTTCAATCAAGTCACTTACTCTTGTATCGCTCGAATCAACGATCGGAGTACTGATGGTGCTCATCCTTCCGTTCATTTTCTTTTCCATTTTCTGAACCGCGAAGCGCACAGCAGAGACTGGAGTGCGCCCGGGGGCTGGACGATGTGTGATAATCTGTGGCTCAGAGACCTTCCTGTAATCCTCCTCCCTGTCGAGAGGGCTGTGACTGCGCCTTTCTTTCACATAAGCCTCTGCTCCATTAAATTCAACAGCTGATCAGAAAGGAAAACCATACAACTATTAGCCTGTGTGTTGATGACGAAGGCTTAAAGTGCGCAATCATGAGCTCTTTCAGAAAATAAACTTGGCATTTTCAAGTAAATAAGTATATTTCCTTGTTCGGTTGGGTGTCATGTTTCAAAGTTGAATGGATGTACTTTTCCTTTTCCACAGATTTCCAGTGGCTTTCTTCATTCAGACCAAATATCCAACCCTTCAAATGGTGCCAGAGGAAGTACCAATGCAGAGCCCCTCTAGAGAAATGTATGGCGTTACACTATCTTTACAGCAGACCTACAATAAGATAGCCAGCCAATGAGGAGACTCAACAGTGGATCTCCTCAATGTCAAGGGCCACTAGTCTCCACCCTACTGTGGTGACATTTTTGTGAGAAAATGTTGGACACTAGGATCTTTTACAAACTAAAATGCTAATACTAAGTTAATGAATATCTCAAAAGTCATTCATCTGTAATTCCCCTGCTGAGTTTAACTGGAGGTCAATATGTTGTGAGAGAGTTGTGAGAGAGCACAAAATCTATTGAATCTAATTTAACATTTCATTTAGCACTTTGAGACGCCCTCCAGTCTAAATTGCAGTGAGCATGGAGTATGGTTAATGGAGTATTATGTGAGATCTGGAGAAGATCCCTCTAAATGTTTTCATTTCATTTTCAGATCTTTTCCACTTTTGCAAATTTGATGTATTTCAAGTTGCTTCAAACATTATGTTTTTGATGTATATTTGTCAAATGTACATGAAAAGCCTTTGATAAAGTGAAGAATATCTATCGATGCATGGTGCCCTCCCCTCTACATTTCTTAAGGACACTGTGTCAGAACATCATCCTCAGCCCCTTTTGCACTCATCTAATTTACTAGTTTCTGTTGTCCTGGATAGATAGCAGGGCATTTTACTATTCAAGTTAATCAGTCGAGTACGGATGTTACTAATGCATATAGTTATGATGCACACACAGGCCTTGGCCCTATCTCCTGCGTCATGTGCTTGACGTTATCAGAGGGGATTCTCCTGCCTTGGCCCACATAATTCTTGGATAACAGTTTCACATTCATATCTAAATGATTTGTTCTTCAAATGCTGTAATGGCCTGGCTTTCAGACGAGACTTTAATCTGTAAATGTGACGCTCATAGCTCATGGTGACCACCGAGAGCTTTCAATTTTTGTGTAACCCCATCCTCTGGTGCTTTTTTAATCAAATTTCTAGTATTGCTGACACACGGGGTAAATATATTTTACCCAGCATCGTGATGATCAGTTTATACAAATGTATACAAATGACTAATGTTGCTGCTATGTCTGTCCCTTTAGTTTTTGGAGGTGTAAATGCTTGACTTGACTCTGTAGCTTTTACTCTCCTGGCCAAGCTGTAGATGGAGGCGAGCTGTTTGTCTACCTGACAGGTCAGACTGCTCTCAGACATTTGTCTTGCTACACAGCGTGAGAGTGCTCAACAGTATCTGCTGCAATCATTTTAGCAACCCATAAACCCTCTGCACTCCATGAGGAAATAATCAACATCAATTTTATTTCCATTCATTAAACTTTATGCTTTTTAATAAAACACAACATTAAAAAGTCTAACAAGGGTAATGTCTTGTATAAAAAAAAAGACAAAGGCCTGATTATTGATTTTAAGGTTACATGACAGAAAACAAATGATCTCATAACTTGAGACTCACAGAAAGCTCTGAGGGTAGTTCAAACTAACAAGCTTTCATTTATTTTTATGTTATATCTGATTTATAAACCTGCCACTGACACATCCAAACATATGCTTCTTTTTTATCTGAACTGCTGTTTGACTTGGGTTTAGAAAGCACTCCTAAATCAAACTATATAAACATCATATGTTAGCAGCCGGTTGAGTCCTTATTAGTGTTAACAGAGCTGTGCAAGAAAAAAGTTCCATTAGTGCCACCATGTGGTAAACTGTACAGAGACAGGGGCAGGAGCAAAGAGAGTTCAATCAGTTATCCTCCAAAAGGGAGGGGGAAAAAAGTATGGGTGTTTTTTATTTAAAATACACGATATCCATTTTTATCAGGTCAGGTTTTGTCCAAAAAGTGTGAAGTCTTTGCCTTAGGGCCCTCTGACCCTGCCTGAAGTGCAGCGGTCCAGTAAATAAATCTCCAATATTTATGTTTTTTAACAATGTATTGACAGCTTGTGCCTCTGCTCTTCTTTCTGCCGAACCTGCAAGACTTCTCCAAGTTGCCTGATGAGCTCTGTCAGTGTCTCCATGTCGTGGTGCTCTCTTTCCAGCAGCTCATAGCGGAGACTGGAGATGTCTTGTTTGATCTCTTTCAGTTCACCTGAGGGACAGTAGGTGAAACAGTGTCAAATGATGTCTCATAATATATGATATATGCATGAAAAGCACCGTATCCAGAAAACTTGTTGAACCCACCTTCATTCACTTCATCATTGTCTTTGTCTCTTTGTGCTTTTACGATGTATCTTTTGATGAGTCGATTCATTATCTTCTGTAATAAAGAACAGAAAATTTGAGTCTTAAACTAATGAGATAATTGTTCCTAAAATCTTAGTTAGTTAAAAAAAGCAGCTGCCAACTTGATCAGTGTGCATTTTCGATTATATATGGTTCTGACAGACTCACGTATGTACCGCAATTCTCCTTTTGAGTATCTTAAGCTGTCCTCTAGATGTGACATATCAAAATAAGATACTAACATTGCCTCGTGTCTGTTAATATGCTTTGTGTGTAAAACTTCACATAGAAAAGACAATTTGCTGTCAACTCAGCAGCTCAGTTATTAGCAGGTTAGCATAAGGAAACAAAAACTGCTTTACTTGGTGGTGGGTTGGACCAAGTGATGCTTCCATACCCAGATCTTCCTGTTGCCTCAACTAAGATAGAAAACAATCATAAAGGAATAGAAGCATGGTTAATACTTTTTTTTATGCTTTTTTGGGATATACTAACAACTGCTACTTATAAATGTGACACAATAGAGCCCTGTGGACTTTTATCAAACAATAGAGGTCAGCTTTACCAGGAGTATTACAAATGTTTACAGACATTAAATTACATTCACCAAAATGGATAATTGTGATTTGCTTGCCTCAAATATCATTTGTGTCAGCGGCTGATGCCTCACCTTGTTAAGCTCCATCTCATCATTTGAATTTTCTTCACTTTTCTCTTGAGGTGCAGCCCAGAGAAACTTCCTTATCGCCAGCAGGAGGGAAACAACAGACTTAGGGCTCGGTACAAGGTTGAAGGGCACAGGCAGTGTGCCGCCATACTCAAAGTACGAGAACCAGAGCTTAGCTCTGGCAAACTTCCACTCGACATCAGCATCATCCTGCATCAACAAAGAAGAAAGAGGAAGAAGTAAGAACCGGGGGTAAACAGGTGAATATTCAGAAAGTTAATCAATTAGCATTTATGATTCGCAACTTCCACCTGCTTATCTACATTTCTTTCCAGTATTATTGTGTAAACCAAAAATGGACCAGGAATACAAAACTGAAACTGAACTAAAATGTGGCAAATTTGGCATAAATTAACAGTAAATCATAACATCTACTAATATTTTTGTCAAACTAAATGATTCCAAAGTAATTACAATCTTACAACAAACTGTGTGGCCTTTATAATATAGTATAGTAAATAAGACTCAATTATAGAATACAAGACACAAAAGTAAATATTAATTTTGAAATGTGTATGGTTAAGACATACCTCAATTTCTTGGAAGGAGCTGTTAAACATGGCAATGAGCATATTCAGCAAGACAACCACCATGATGATGTTGTACACCCCATACAGAACATAGCCAATATTCTCAATGAACTTATGGTCGATATTGATGACCACTGATTTCACTTCAGACAAGCCAAAGATGGCCCAAAATAATGTCTTAAAGCTCTCTTCAAGCCTGGAGGAATAGAGAAATTGCAATTAAATTGGTGTTATGCAACCAGTTTGTTAGTCCTACATCAAGCCACAATTTTCCAAGCTTCTTCAGGCAAACTGTGTTAGTGGAATAGTCTATGGCTGACACTCACGTTGTAAATGCATCGTTGTACTTGGCGCCGAGGTAGTATGAGTACAGATTGAACATCCCCACCATGAAAGCCACAAAAACTGTTATGAAAATCACCATGAACTTAAAGATGTCTTTTACAGTTCTTCCCAGAGAGATCTGCAAAGGCCCAAAGCTCTCATTGGCAGGTAGGATGTATGCAATGCGAGAGAAGCTCAGCACAACTGCAATCGCATAGAGTCCTTCAGAAATGAGCTGCGGGTCTGAGGGCACCCAGTTGATTCGAGCTGAAAATAAACGAATGATGAATGAGAACAATTTTCATGCAGTAAACTTTCACAAGAAGACCATCACGTGTGTAAGTAATTCAAGAAGCCTACTTTAGCCTGTGTCTGTTTTCACATTGAATTAGCCACCAAACCAAGCAGTCAAAACAGGCTATATTGAAACTTTACAAAAGAAAATAGTTCCTCTGTTCAAAATGAGCAAAAAGAAAAAAAAAATCTTTACATAGCTGCTAATCAGATTTATACTTCTTAAAATAAATATTCAGTTATGCAACCTAAAATTAGACTCTGAACTAGAAAATCCTCTTTAATAACAATATTTAAGGTTCATTTTATAAGAAACTCATTGATTCACTACTATATCTTATAATACTTGAATTATTTGGTCCCCACTTACCCAGCTGGAAATACTGTATCTCAAATGGCAAGGTCATATTGGACAGGTCAGTATAGTACTTGTCAACATAACACTGGGCAGAATATGCATGCCAGAAAGCCATTAATCTGGCAATGAAAGAGGTCATAAATATGGCCAAAATACTGAAGTCAAGAAGGTTCCAAGGCTCTGAGATGTATTCCCGTATGTCCTGTGACCAAATATCTTTACATTCCTCCCAGATCTTCCCTGTAAGGAAATAAAATCACACATTTGGTTGATATGATTTGAATACCTATAAACATGATAAATAAGCCTTGAATTTATAGTCATATCACATAAGATTTACTGATGCTGTATGCTGACAAAGTGTGTGTAATGTGGCTCCAAAGTCTCGCCTGTAGAGCTAAGTGAAGGTGTCACCTTGCCTTTTTCATATTTGGAAAGGAATTGCAAGTCTGATTTATTATGGTACACGTGGTAAGAATATATAATTATCTATGTGGGCAATATCCTAGCAGGATAGATGTTTGGGATTTATAAATCCTCGATGACTCGTAATATGCTTGACCCTGCATTCAGAGCAGAGTGATGTAATTGTGTAGGAGCCTGACTTAAATCATGACAAGTCGACAAGACTGAATGTCAGAAAGATGGGAGAAGAATAAATTAACATAATCTAAAAATTACTGAGTTAATATGAAAAGATATGATATTTAGCTGTGGTTGTATATGTATATAGAATGGGAAAGGGATAGGGTGGGAGGGAGGGAAAGCATGTTCACACTCGTGACCTATGACCCAGGATATGATGAGAATCTCCATCCAGGTGAAGGGGGTGGTCTTCATACGAAACAGCTGCGAAGGGTAATCGTGGGTGGTCATGTTAGGTAGCAGCGTTGTCCCCTCAAAACGGTCTGCTGCGTTCAGGACCAGCAGGCAAAGAAATATCACAAAGGAGGCAGCGTGGGCCACAAACTTCAGGAAAGGTCCAGACATGAGTTTCCCTAACTGAGAGAAGTCAGGACATGGCAAAACGTTTTTTTAAGGTTTTGTTCAAATTATTTAGCGTGAAATGGTTACAGCCTTTGACAGAATATTATCTTTGCACAGTGAGAGATTGATCAACACTAAACTGTCTGCACCAATCAAGAACAAAAACAGGTCTGGGAGTTTTCTGAAGAACTCCACAACAAGCTGACAAACCCTCAGCCTGCTCACATTATTGCCTTATAAAGTTTTTGTGACTAATGTGTTGGGGGCATTTCCCTATTTCAACATCCAAAAAACACGGAGCAACACTGGAATCATGGCAAATGTAAATCCGATGTTCACTCTCTTTTTCACTCTGTTAAATGTGTTTAAAATGTTTTCTAAAATAAAAGTCAATAGCCAATAAATGCAGAATCAAACTATTAAGTTAAAACAACGTGTGACCCTTTTGGAACTAACCTTACTTGACGGTGCTATCCAGTACATAAAGGCCAGGACAGGCAACCCAACAGCTACACCAAGGACAAGTAGGATTTTAACAGCTGTGGTTTGCTGACGTAGTCCAGAAAAGTTCTCGTACCAGATGGAGAGGAGTTGCTGCTGGCAGTTGGGATGTGCTACAAACTGCTCCATTAGCAGCAAGTGTGTGTGTGTGTGTGTGTGTGTGTGTGTGTGTGAGACAGAGAAAAAGGGGGGAGAAAGAGAGAATGAAGGATTACATATAACATATAACATAAAGTTGAGTATGAATACAAGTGCATTAATTCTAAACCTAAAAATTAAAGGTCCCATATTTTACACTTTTCCTGTGTTTTATTTGAAGTGTTGATATCCATGAGAAGATATATTTGTGGTTTAAGGCACCAAAGACAATAAGACAATCTCAATGTAGTTTTACATCTCCTTTCTCAAGCTTCTCTCTGGAGCTCTAGCAACAACAGGTCAGTGAGCCAATCAGAAGAGAGGCTCTGAGCCTCTCCTCTGATTTGTTGGCTGTTTTCTGGGTAGTGAAAAAAATGTAGCAGATTTCAGGTAAAGACTCAGAGAAACTGAATCCTGCAAGGCTGGATGGTGGGTCCGAATGGGCTGGGCTTGGGGCATGGCTGAGAAAGGTGACTGCTTTGATGTGACATCACAAAGTTACATAAGTCTTGACAGCTAATTTCACAGTTTCTGAAAACAGGCTGTGTGCATTTCTCTTTGGATTGAGAGCTTTTATACTTTCACAGTGTTAATATAGCACCCAGTCTTGCTTTATAATAAAAAAAGACATGAAAATCCCACTTTATACAATATGGGACCTCTAAAGTTCGCTGCGTATATGCTTACCTTTTTAACTTCATATTTTATTGCAAGTTTTAACCTGATAAGGTTTTGTCTGCCAAAGGTTTCAGGGTGTGGACATAATTCAGTGTCCCCATTTAAGATGGCCTCCACTTCCTCTGTGTTTCGACACAAATCCAGGAGTCCCACCACAAAATCTTTACACTGCATAGACAGTTTCTTATAATCATTCTGTAACAGAAAAAGACAAGATCTATAGCACCTTATTCTTATATTATTATGAATCACTTATAGCACCAATAGCACAAAACTGTCAGAAACTCATATCCAGCAATCTTTTAATGAATGTGATGTCCAGCTTTCATCTATAATTGTTTTGAGAAAAATCAGGTACAACATAGCACAACATAACTTTACCTTGAACTCCTTCTCAATGTTGGCTAGCACTGCAAGCTCATTGCTCAGCTCCAGAGCAGCCATCACAGGGTCTTCATTGGAGAGGGACAGATACGCTGGACTAGCCAGACCTTTATATGCATTGATTCGGGATTGTGAATGGCTAAAAGCGTCATCCCTCTGCTGTTCGCTGCAGGTCCGGCACTGACAGAAGTAGTCATGGGGCCGCTCTATACAGGCCCCCTTCATAAGAAGTATATGCACGATTTCATACTCGTGGCACTGAGAAGCCAGGATGATGGGAGTGATGTCGTGAGAGAAACGTGTGCCATCCTCATCGTAGGCAAAGAAGTCATCGTGTGTGTCTGCCTGGCTCGGACTGTTGGTGAGCCTCTGACTGTCTGCAAAGGCCTGATGGCTCAGTATGGCCTCCACTATACGGACGTAGCCTTTACTGATGGCTAACAGCAAAGCATCTCCTATTCTCGCAAGGTCTTTCTTTGTAAGTAGGAGCTTAGTCACCTCCAAATGCTCATTGGCAACTGCCAGCTGCAGTGCACTTTGGCCCATGTAGTTTACACAGTTGACATTGAGGTCTGGCAGCTCCTCCAGCATCCGCCTCACTTCAGGAATGTTGCCATATTCTGCGGCTTCTAAGAAGAGTTCCTCTGTCATGGAAAGGCAGGAGGAGGACTGGGCATGAAACGGGTATCCAGCTCCCCGTAAAGCTTGTCTCCTGGGTTTGGCCATGACCTGCCTCAGCATCTTTCCCTTCATTGCTCCATCTGAACACAGGTAAAAGTATTTTAGATCATATAATACCATTAATATTTGACTTCAAATACAGATTACATCTTTGTACAATTAATTATGCAAGTCAAAATACACACACCAGCTTCAGGATAAGTAAGATTTATTATAACTAAACAGACAAATGTAATGCGTCTGCTGATTAAGATATGTAAGGATCAGCTCCTTCAATATCTCTAAAAAAGGTTTTGAGAACCCAAGCAGTGAATGAACAGCAATGTGCTATGGACAGCTGGTCTCGGCTGAATTATACCTACATGTGTGACACCACCCACAGACTCATCATCTGCTCCATTTCATTTCATGGCCTGGCACTGTCCGTCCGCTCAGCCTCTGTCTGCTAGTTGGCCAAACTTATTTTGCATTATTATACAACGATGCCATCTACCTCCATCATGGTAAACTTTAATGTACTGATTCAAGTGTGATGTTAACTCCATTCATTAGACTATGATCATACTACCATATGACAGCGACTATTTTAATACTAATTATTGTTTGTCATTTTCAAATGAGTAAATGTTCTTTCTGTTCAGTAATTACATTTGAATAACGTAGTTATCCCAGGAGCTAATTGCTTCAGCACAGATGATGACAATGCTCCTTCATTCAATCATAATTAGAGTTAACAAGATTTTATGCAACTGAGCTATCTGATGAACCCATACAGTATACACAGAATTTCCTTTATACAGACTGACAAATTATTCATCTTTAGCTTCTAATCTATAGCATGAAATGAATGCATGAAAATGGTGTCAAAAATGGAAAATGGAGTTGACATTATCATGAATATGACATTTTAAAAAAAAGTGTCCTTAAAATACCATGAATAGCTGCTACATGCTAATGTCCCTGCCTGAATTTCAGTGCGTGCCTTGTTGATTATGCTCTCCTCTTTTTGAGACTGGCGACTCAAAAAAAGTGGTGGATCACTTATAACTGAGATGAAAAGAAAAACATTGCTGTGGCATGAAATATTACACAACTGACATTTGTAGTGAGGAAAAATTCTCTACTCCCTAAACATGTAGAGAAGAAGACACCATTGTACAAATGTCAAGCAGAGGGACAGAGATTCAAAAAAATGGGATGCTGCAGGATCAGATCACTGACTACTGTTGTCCCATACTGCTGTTGCTTCTAGGAATATCCTGGGCCTGAAGCTTTTTCTCCAAAAGCCTTACCACCCACAAACATTTCTTAATCGTTCTCTGGAAATAAGCCACGGAATTTAATTATTTTCAATGAGCAGAATCTTATGTTTACAGCAATATGTAAAAGTCCACTCACCGCAGAGACGACTGCTCTACCAAATGACTTCACTTTCACTTCAGTAAGTCGTTAGAAGCCAAAATACATCCATAAGCGACAGCAGCACCCCATGAACACTCCTCTCAGCCTCTGTCCCACCTGTCAACTGACTCCCTCGTCCCACCTTAGGTGATGAAGCTCACAGCGCTGCCTCTGAACACCCAGTGGGCGGTTTTCTAGAAGCTTTTAAGGTGTGCTTTGTAACATAGGGCATTAGTATTTGTTGGACACATTTTGGTCCTGTTTTGGAGATGATATAACTGTTGATGATATAACTGTTTATATCTCAATTTAATTTCCTGATTTTCTGAAACTGTGCCCGGTCAGCCCACAAAGCAAGATATTAAAACACTTTGTCAAACTAATGGAGGTTTTACGCACACCAAAAGTGCACTGACCTAACTGGTTATTGTGCCATAAATTCGAGCAGGCCAAAGGATTATTTTCTTATGAACCATATGTGATTGTCAGTGCGACGGCTTCATGCAATAGCACCACTAATACTCTATATGGTGTTCGACACGCTGAGAATAGATTATTTGATGTTGTGACCCCTGTCCATAGGACCGTATAAACAATCTGGAAAAAGCAGATTTTTCTAAATCCTCTTAACTCATGGTGCCATCAAAAGTAACAGGTTATAGCGTTCATATTCTGCTAGAGACAGCATCCCCGAGCAGACAAAAGCTATGCAATCATAATTATGAGTATTCAAATCGTTTAAATGATGTCGGCTAGACTGAAATTTCACATGCATTTATAGAGATCATGGCTGGAAATGTGGTCAAGATTAAACATTTTCCATATATTTAATATGTATATACTTTTTACAGAAGGTTATTTATTTTACCTTATACCTTGACAGTGGATTGTTTTATATATTAGGCCATTCAGCTTGATAGTCAGTCTATTGTATGCCTTCATGTGCCGAATTACTGGTCACCAAGTTTGAAAAAAAAAAATCAATTCGATTGTTTTACTTTCATATTACAAGTATATAGTCTATGGTGCTTTCACATACGCAGTTTTTCCTAATATTTACTTAACGCATTCATTTTTGTTTTCGTTGAGTTTTATTGAGCTCTTCGTTTTCATCTATGTTGATATCCGTATATTACGACACTCCTAGGTGTACCTGAAAGCAGCATACCCTGACCTCCGAGCCCTCTGCCGGACATGGCGGGTATAATCACCACGGTCCCCGTTGTCAAGAACCTGCGTCCCTGGTTGCTATCATGGAGGGACCGTACACAGACAGACTTGGTGAGACTGAAGTGTCAACGTAGACGGAGTGGTTATTACTTTTTTTTTTTTAATATACGACCAAAGAAGCTGTTATTATTCAGGAGAAGTTTCTGCGAACATTTAGTGTCTAAGTTTATCTTCGCCCTGAAAATGGTTGAATGAGTAAGCGCGGAGTACTGCTGACGTTAGCTAAAAAGGACTCAACAAGTCGGGTTAGCAGCTAGGAGCTCTGCTGGGAGCTGAACCTGTATGTCTGCCCGGTGTCTGCAAGGACCCACGGCCCCGGAGGATGCAGGCTCTTCAGGACAACTTCTTCTACCATTCGTATCCTACCCTGAAGAGTTATAGAAATGTGTATCACCCGCCTACCTGTGTTAAAGCAGATGTAGCGAAGCAGTTGAATTCACCTGTTGCATGTATGACCAGCCTGTGTAGCTCACCAGAACTATTCACTCAAGGCACAGGTTACATTGAGGCGACACATATCTACAAGATGCTATTTAAAACTGCTCTCCTTAGCTGGTCGCCTGCAGAAACTCGAGGTTTGGAGGTGATGGAGGCCTCGAAGATGAGAGACAACTTTTGGTTGAGGAGCAGATGTTATGCAAAGCCCGAGCTCGCAAGTTTTCCCAGGAAACCAACCGACGCCGGAAGTAGGTTCTACTGTCTAATAATTAGTCTTTGCATTGTGGGTTTATATTTTAGCACTGTGTGTGTGTGTGTGTGTGTGTGTGTGTGTGTGTGTGTGTGTGTGTGTGATCTCAGGTCAAAGTACTGTCTGCATTCTGAATCCCAAACCTGCCCAGACTGCCAGTTCTTTGGAAATTAGCAGCATTTTCTATTTCTGCCTGGAAGCAGGTGCTGCTTTGCTGGTGTATAGCATGCACCTCCTGAACAGACAGCTTATGGTTCTGTCCCGGGCTTAGCACCTTTGAGGTATTGATGCTGTTGACAGGATTTTGCACTCTGAACCTGGAAATAGATCTGCTGGCCTAGAGGATAACTGTGGGTCAGAGCAGTGACTGAAGCTTCACCTCTCTGACGACCAAAGCTGCAAAGTACAGCCCTGTATGAGGCTGAAATCCCTTACAGTTATTAATAACCCTCTAACTTTGTTTTTCCAAAATTATAAGCAGAGGCTAAACAAGCGTGTCCCTGTTTTTAAACTAGGAGCTTGGTTATTGTAAGGATATGGATATGTAGAGGCCAGGTATATTGTAATAATATCAGAAACAGATTTTGGTTTTACAGAGGCAGGTGATCATTGTCTCTTAAAAACACTGTATAAAGTTAAACAGCTTAACACACCTGTACAAGAAAAAAAAGAAAGAAAAAAAGACAACTTACAAATGATATTGGTTTTGTTAAAGGATGTGGATAAGGTATTTCTTTAACAGTACATGAAATGGAACTTGTTTTTGTTTCACTTTAAAAAACGGTGGCCACTAGACAATTGTGTGATGATTAAAAACTTTATCCACTGATCAAACTTGTACAGACTGTCAGAGGTTATACAGCGATATTGAATTCTACAATCATTTTTATACACCAGCACACTGATGATGGCAACCAAAAATAATGCATACTTTATAGTACATTATTGCTTTGATGCAATGTTTATATTATTCATAATGGTACCAGATAAACAGAAATGCAAGGTTTGGGCTTTAAATTAAAAATTACTTTTTGTATCATGCCAATGAAAAATGTCGATATTTGCTTGCTTCCCTTCAACAAGGTAAAGTAATAAGGTACAAGTTTGCAATGTTAAAATATAAGAACTAATGTAACCTTTTGCATTATTGTGTTTGCCATATTAGTCTCAAATTTAATTCCATATTATTATTCAAAACTTTGATGTTTTAAACTTTTCAACTCCATTAAGAAGCACTAATAAATAAATTTACACTACATATAATAGATACAAATAATTAAGATTCTGTTTATTTATATTTTTAATAGAACAGAAGTGTGTTTACTCAAAGTTTGAGCTACTTTTTGTTCTGGTTGTCAACACTGTTTAAAAGTATACACTGCTCTTGTTGTCACTGATTAGCATTTTTGTCTATTCAAGAAAAAAAAAACCCCATTAATGCTGAACTTAACTGACCCCGTTGGTGTTATTATTGGCTTACTCTGTGAACCCAGCAGTGAGTGCTAGCTTTAATTTATTAATGACTGTGTTGAAAACATATCTCGAGGAACAGACTCAGGTTTCTGTATATAAAACAGGGCCAGTCCAGATTTAATCAGTTAAAATGTGCCCCGGGTACATGCTCTGCTCTTTTTCATGGCTCAGGGCCTTGGAGGAAAGACGGAAGCAGTGGGACGTGCAGGAGCAGCGACTGAGAGAGAACATCCTACAGCAACGCAGACAGCATGTACAGGATGCAACTGAGCGCTTCCAAAGAGCCCATCTACCTCCTTCTCAGAGACGTAGACAATGTTAGTGATGTATTGTACACATGCCTCTTAGGACTGAGAAATAACGCACATAAGTCTTAACACATTTCAATTTGTTTGTATGTTTTTCTTTATGGTTTCTTAGCTTTTAAAAGAAATGTCCCAAATATTGAAGATGCACTCAGTCAGATTCAAGGCAGTTTGAGTTCTTACACCCGGCAGTCCTCTTTCTTGTGCAGCACCTCTAACATTATCAGGTAAAAAAGTCAGATTCATGATTATATCATTTTGATGTGTACTACATACTGGAAATAGCACCATCACTGCTGTTGGATTAAAACCTCATTGTTTTGGTTTGGTTTTCTAATGGCAGGAGAATTCATACATTTTATTTATATGTTTCTGTTTTCCCTTAAAGAAGCTGCACTCCTTCTCCTAAGCCTCCCACGGTTTCTAAACCCTCCCACCGCCAAGCACTCTCTGCTGTGGAGGCCTACACTAAACTGCTTCAGGAGCAGAGCATGACTTGCTTCAAGAACAATCAAGAAACTGAAAAGACACAAGAGAAGCTACAAGATCACAGTCCACAGGTATGTTGTTCATTTCATTTGAATAGGCAGGACATGGATATTTTGCTGCACATTCTCACAAAGAGGTGTTGTCTCACCCCTGGTTAGTGCTCTATATGTTGTAAAATGTTGTTTTGTCTCAACACACACACACACACACACACACACACACACACACACACACCCCACTAATACTGTAAGTCAATGGAGGGACCACTGCCGTAAAAGATTATTTAGAATAATATCTCTGATAAACCAGACTGCAATTTATTAAGCAGTCATCATGATGTTGTGTACTTGCTTGGTTACCATCATCTTAAAGTTTATACGTTTATAAAAGTTGTTAAGGGTGAGAGCAGAATCTACGTAGAAGTCTGACTGTTCCTGTCTTAAAATGGCCACAAACATGTTCAGATGACAGAGAGTAGTTTATTAGAATGAAAATAAATGGCAAGACAAGTTAAAGGAGTGACGGAAATTAAATCTTGTGTTCAGCCAGTCATGTCTGTCAATCTGTGTGTAGCATGTAGACACACTTTCACAAACATTGAGTGCTCCTGATTCAGTATTTTAGTAGCTTTTTTACCTTGTAAAATATTCGACTAGTGACTTGTGAAAATGTATCTGCTGATCAAAAATCCCATGATATTCTATAACTTATTTAAAAAACTTTACACGAAGCTGTTTCAATATGTAATCTGAGTTAACTGTATTACTCTTATACCCTTAGTTTAAACATCTATCTATCACCCAGTTGTTTTCTATGCTGAAACTGGTCTTCTCATATCTTGATAGAAACTGTTTAATACAACCATATGTTCCCACTACAGGACGATATATTGAATCTGGGGACACTTTAATATGTACACTTACATGTTAATGAGCAAAAAGTGAGGTTCAGATATTACTGCCTCCAATGTGGAATTAGGAAGAAAATGCTGAAAGAATGAGTCGATCATTTGAGTCAGACGAGCATTAACAAGTTTATTTTTCATAGTTATCAGAATGTAGGGCAGATCAAATGCCTCTTTTTGTATATTATTTTACACAAGTCGACCGCTAGGGTGCAGCAGTGTGACATGGGCCCTTTGCTGAACCAGTAACATACATATTGGCTGTCATAAGCTTTAGCACCCTCTGGTGTAATGTGTGAGAGAATAGTTGTTTCAAATTGTACAAACTGTAATAGTTACCTGATTTGCTTTTTTGAAAAATGTTCAGCTTCTAGATGGCAGATACTTCTTAGTGTGGGACTTGATAGGCTTAAACAAGACTCTTCATATCAAATCAATTTACATTTATTTACACAGCACATTTAAAACAACCAGAGTCAATCAAAGTGCTGTACAATAAAATACAAAGAACTAGCATAACATGGTAACAGTCAAAAGGAAACAAAAGTAAGACGTAAGATTAACATTTGTGATGACTTAACAAACAAACAAAATCTCATTGGCTTAGACAGACAGGGACGAGTTGGAAATATAAAGTGAAACATAAAAAGTTAAGGACATTCAAAAACCTGAAAAAACATGTGACTTTTCAGTTTAGCTTTAACATTGTCCAGAGAGGGGGAACACTCAATTAAAAGAGGTAAACTGTTACCAAGCTTTGGGGCAGCTACAGCAAACACACAATTACCCTTTCCCCTCAGCCTCGACCAAGGGACGTCCACGAGCAGCTGGTCTAAGGATCTGAGAGTTTTGGAGATGGAAAGGAGGGAAAGGAGCTTAGAGATGTACTGGGGTGCCAGACCCTGTAAAGCTTTAAAAATAAATAAAAGAACCTGAAGCTCAATTTGATACTTGACTGGTAGCCAGTGTAGGCATGCAAGTACAGGTGAGATGCTGTAATTCTTCTGAGTGCCAGTTAGCAGTCTAGCAGCAGCATTCTGCACCAGTCATAATAACTTAGGTGTCTGGACTGGACCTACCACAACACTTCAAAAATACAGACATCTGCATGAAACAACATATTTCTTCTTGGAAAATGTGTAAACTGCCCATCTCACTCCTGACCTGTGTAAATAGCATGCATACTGATCCAACACCATTCCAAACCTTCTCTCTCGTCACTGCTGTGATATCCTAGCTTTGTTAACAAAAGTACAGGACAGTTTTTATGTCAAATATGATTTAAAATGGCCAAAGGCAGTGAAGTGGGGTCTCATGAGCAGCAAGCAAACCAGTCTGATACCTGTTATTAACCAGGATGGCTTTCTGGTAGGCTTAGATCAATATTCAATAATATTACATATTTAATTAATATTCCCCACCATATATGATATTTTTCATAATATAAGTCACAAATGTTTTTCTTTATATATTTAATGTTGAATATCTGAAATTGGATATTGCGAAATTTTGGCTTAATTTTATATGGCCTGAGCCTATTTTCTAGGTCGATTTGATTAAATTGACCCTTTTACAACAACAATTAGTGTTCACATGTACTACAGCCCAGCAAATGTGCAAAACAGCGACAGTACATAATCATGTGTAATCGTTTTTGTGTTTCAGGTGATCTTTCATCATGAGCTTAAATGGTCCTGCACAGTTTTGGGTGTGCTTATCATCAATGAAAATTCCTTTTTTGCGAGAAATATAAAAGGTTTCATAGAGATTTTATCACCTTTGAGAAATCACATTATCATTTTCCTCTCCTCACCTCTCTTTCTTTTCAGGACAGCCAACTGTCTGATTGCTGTAATTCTGAAAGCCTTTCAAGTAAGGACAGTTTGGAGAATGAGGACTCCAACCATAGTACAAATAATTCCAATTCATCATTCTTGCTTGACTCAGAGAAGCCCCATATAAACCCGCGAAAGCAAAATGATTTGTTTCCAACGTCAGACCTGACTTCGTCAGCGGTGATGCTTCTTGGTGATAACTTGACCCAATCACGAAAACTGCATGAGCTTAAGCAGAAAAAGCAAGAGGACTCTGAAGGGCCTAACAATAAGATGCACATTTCTAAAGCATCCTGGGGGTTCACATCTGAGCAGACGCCTAAAACAGAGACCCAACCTGCTCTGCACAACTGCAACTTATTAGCTTTTTGTGAAAGTATAAGTTCAAACCCAGAGCACTTTGAGGTAAACTCCCCACAAAACAGTCCAAGTGACAACATCCTTGTTACAAATACAGTTACTCCGGACAGCACAGCACTTGAGTCTTCATGTCTGAAACAAGAGGCTCTTTTGGATCTCAGACAGCAGAGGGTCAATGATGACAGACAGTTAAAACATCCATCAGCTACAGAGATTCTTTTTCCTGCCAAAAATGGCAACAGCAAAGAGATTTTGTTTGGGGCTCCCCCAAAGCCAAATATTTTCTTGAATGATAGCACAACAGATAATGTATCAGAAGAAAGGACTCTTCAGCAAACAGGAAAAGAAAACCAATATCTGTCATCCCAGAAAGAGCCTAATGCTTCCATAAACGACCTCAATAAGGTTTCAAACTTAGAGCTTAAAACTGAGAAGCCTATACATACAGCATTGCTGCAGCACACATGTTTGTCCAACATTCAGTCAGATACTCTTAAATGCCTTAAGTGTCCTGAGGAGGAAGTACAAAAGTTGCCCGTTTCAGCGGGGACATCTCACTCAGTATGTGAAGTCAGATTCATTAAAGGAATTCTTAAAAAGCAGTCCAAATATATGTCAGGAGATACTACATGTTTGTATGGCTCAGGGCATTTGATTTTTGCAAAACAAGTAGCTTTAGCAATCAGAGATAGTGTTGAATTGACAAGGGTGAAGACTAAGGATGTGGAGAGCAACAACACCATTAAAAAGAAGCTGCGTTGGTTTGATGAGGTACATGTGGGAAAAGAGGACAAAGCACATAACATAATGAAACAGATGAAAGGCAAGTCTTCCAATCTTTCTCAGTCAAAGAAAAACCCAGAAGACCACCAGCTAAGTCTCACGACAGTCTCAGGGGCTTCCAAGCCTGGACCCAACATGACCCCTCCAGCATCCACTGGTTATCACTTTACAAAGCAAGCGTGGGCAGATGTTGGGGTTCAAGTCAGCTTACCACAGGAACGAGCAGACGAGGTCAAGGTGCCGCGGAGCAGCACCAGGACTGGTGGCCCCAAGGTCCCTTGGAGAGAGCGTTCTGCCAGAGTTGGAGCGGGTCCTGTTTCCTCGCGGACTAGAAAGGGCACTGTCATACGACCTCAATCTGCCACTGAGGTGAATCAGATTGCCAAAACCCAAGGGAAGATCATGGTGCCCTGCCCACCTCCTCGGATAGAGTCAGCGGAAGAAAGGACGGCGTATATCACTAAGACTCCATATGGCATGGATCATGCTAGTGTCAACTGTAAACAAGCTCCAGCCGTAGAGCATGTTCTGCACAAGGATGCTTCAGAAGGCTTTTTCTCACCATACACACATCATCTACTCAGAACAGATAGTACTGTTATGTACACACCACTGCCGCCCTCGTATGCATGCCCCGTCTCAGAGGGCAACACGAAAGGCACACCCAGCTCAGGTCATCAGGAAACTCAGGGCAGCAGTCAAAGAAGAGGGATGGTGTTCAATGAAAAAGGCCTCTGTTTAGATTGCACTCCCACGGATGAAGAGATCTCACAGCTCTGGCACGGTGTCCGCAGTGCCTTAGCCACCAAGGACGGTAATGTATATTTTGGCTCAGAGCCCCTCACACAGCTTAGGCTTGGTTTGTGTGTCTGTGGAGATGTGCGTGCAGTTTCTCTCAAGCCCATTTGTTTCTACTCATCAGCTATAAAACTTCAAATTTCAAGTTAACAATGTGAGTATTAGCTACAGTAATGTACACTGATCCCCTTTATACTTTATCCTTGACATGCAATTACAATCTCAGTGAGCCTTTGAATCTGGCCTTTTGTCTGTAACTGTCTTCACATATAATCACATTGAAAGAAAATCTAGTGAATGAGCTGCGTGGTGTTTGTGTGACTGCCAATTTGCAAATCAACTCAATAATAGCTGACATAGTGTTCTTTTTGCGTCATCTCATGTTTTGATATTGAAAAGTCAGAGGGGTTGAAGTGTTTCTTACTTATCTAGAGAAAAGGAAGCCACTAATATCTGTAAAACTGGATTTAGTTGACCCTTAAAACTTCCTGCTTCACAATGATCTGTTGTCTGCCATGTACATCTGTCCCATGTTTCTATCAACAGCTATAGTGTTGCTTGCCCCTCCTAATGGTGGAAACAACCAATGGCTCCAAACCATATTTTTCCCCTGCATCACACTATACCATCAATACAGTTAACATAATTACTTAATTTGAGCTTCTACATACATTTGGGCACTACCATTTAGCATAGCTGAACAGATCCAGCTGGAGCTGCGTAATATAGATGAAATTTTTTTTGTATTGCTTTTAGCAGGACAAAACAGAAAAAGAGAGAGCAGCAACAACAATTACAGTACAGTGTTTGTAAGTGGTATCTTTTTCTGCACATTGCATTTTAGGTCACAAACTAATCTACTTTGAATTTTTACTTTCAGTTTGACTTACCTTGGAGTCGGTGGTGTGTGTCTCTTCAACATTTCAGCCATCTTTTGATGTATTTGTTTTGCTCCATTTATTCTACAGCACTGGAAAAATACACTTCTTATTCACAAGCTTAAGATTATCTGTCATCATTTTCAGTCAAATGGAAACTATCTTTAAAGAGCTTTTCTGGGGCCTGGACTCACCACATACTAGTTGACTTTATCATTTATATTGATTTAGTTATCTTTTTTATTTAATATTATTTCAATGATTTCAGCGAATACATCTTTTTACAGCAAAAACCATGTTTAGAAGACAGGCCCTGGAGAGTGGGCGAGCTGTGAGGAAACACTGCGTGGAGCAGAGCAGGCAGTCTTCTGGCTCAGGGAACAGAAGGCTTCCTCAGCCCTCTCAGGTACATGCATGCAGTTGCCCTGTGGGGAGGAAGATTGTGAAAAATTGCTAAAGATCAGTTAATGGGTGTGTTTGAACTTGTTGAATGGGTTTTGCAGTCCCTTTCACGTTGTCCTTAGTGTTAGTAAAACTGACTAGCTGCCACTAGTTATGATTCTCAAGACAAGATTTTCAGGATGTACTGAAGCTTACAGTGTTATACAAAAAAAAAAGAAAAGCACTGATGCATAATGTTTTTGTTCACAACTGGCTCTACCTATTATTGTGATTTGGCCTATTACCTAGTAAAATACAAATATTATGTAAGATTAATATAAGCCCTCAAAGACTAAACATGTCTTTTTTGTTTTGTGCAGCCAACAAAACAGTCCACAGAGCGAGTCAGAATGTTTTCCAGTACTTGCAACGTGGCCTTTACAGATGACGGTATTGTGTTCACTGTATATCTACATTTACGTTTCTACGAAAGTTAAAACAAACAGAATTTCTATTAGTTTTACAAAAATGTGTGCTTTCTCTCAAGTTCAACATTTCATAACACTTTTCTGCTGCATGCATATTATTTAACGTACAACTGCAAAGAAACCAAAGTACTCTAAAGTTCATATAGACAATGTAAAAGTATTCTGAGCCAATACCATGCTTAATAATTTCAGCAGAGCAACAAGGACATCAGAAATTTAGAAAGACAAGAGCACAGCTGTATTTTACTCAGAAATGCATAAAAGCCAACAAAGGTAAAGTGGAAACAGGTGAGAATGCAAGACTTTGATCTGACTTTGTCTCTGCTCTCAGCATTGGAGAGTGCAGCCCAGTTACACCTGGCTGAAGTACATACTGAAGGCCTGCAGGAAGAAAGAGATATTGTAGCTGCCATGGAAACAGCCCAAACACAGAGTCCAGGAACAGTGCAGCAGCGCAGCCAACAGCAGGGACTCACCAGCATTTCCTTGGAAGAGCAGAAAATCCTACTCTCTCTGGACAGACTTAACCACCAGCTGCACTGTAAGCACATTGTTAATTTTGTTTGCATTAGGCCGTAACTGATCGACTCTGGCCTAAAGCAAAGTATTGTGATGTTGTTGTTTCAATGCAGGATAACCACTCCTGCCTATTACTATTTATAGGTGTGCGGGAACATGTTGGGAGTCAGACTGGCACCCGAGGCCTCATACTCATTGATGCACCTTCTGTAAGTATGGATTTCTAAGGGATTCAATGCTTGCCTCAACACATGAGGTGATTTTGTTGAACATATTTTATCCCTTATTTTCTTCTACTGGTTTCAGACCAACGAAATCAAAGTCACAAACCATCTCAAGCACCGTGCATCTTCAGCTAACAACCGCGCTCGATACCTGGAGAAATTCTGACTTAAAGCATGTGAGGTCCAGAGTGGTCTTCACTCACTGCATTATACCTTGCGTCATACTGTGTAACCAAGCACTTTATTACCCTGTAAAATGGATTTTGCTTCCTTTAAAACTAAATGTGCCTATTGGAGTATCTTTAAGACTTAAAAGACCAGCCACAATGGACCGAAGAGATAAAGCAAAATTAGACTGAACTAAACTTGGTGTGTTGAAATGATTTTGTTAAGCCACTTACTATTAAACAATCAAATTCTAAGTGCCTACAAAAATTATACTGGCTTCAATTTGTTTTATTTCACAAATGAAAATATGCCATTCTTAAAATTGACGCATGACCAGAATAGACTGCAACATATACACAGTAAATTTGTATATGATTAATATTTATTTTTTTCCAAGCTGTCTTATTCTGTATTTATTTTATATAGTAAAACTATAATTTAATGGAAACTGTTTTGGGACCATATTGGCAGTGAACTGAATAAAGCTTGTTGTCAATGCTGATAAACTGACTGCGTGCAGTGTGTTTGGCAGTGTCATTATTTCCTCAACCATGCATCGCACAGTCAATAATTGGACTGAGGACCAGAAGTGGTTTATGAAGAAAGGTGTTGCAACGTTGAAGGTGTGTTTATCTTTCTTTGATGGCTGTAGAAGGGATGGTTATGTCTTGTGCACTAGACTCAACCTACTGGCTCAACAAGGTGAGCCTCTGTCACAGGGCTTCCAGCCTTCTGTGGCAGTTGCATCTATCCTGAACTTCCTGCTTAACTACTGCTTTACTACTCTTGCTTTAATTTAATAATATTCTTAAATTATAGTAACATCAGTAGACTAAAGCCTATATTTATTTAGTTTGCATTGTCAGCTACTGCATTGTGCATGTGTGAAATAAGATAGTTATTAATTAAATGTTTCTCTGTCTCCCTTGCTAAAAAAAAAGGGCGCATCAGGGAGAAAATAGCTATAGGGATTATTGATGTGAGTTCAGTTGCCCCTCCCTCACCAGCATGTCTGGTTTTGTCCTTCAGTCAGCCTGCTAGAACTTGCTTCAAGAGGTGGAGGAAGCCCAGGCTCATTTAAAGTGTCAGATTCCCAACGGTGATGAAACTTTTTTTTTCTTTTTGGTTTAACTGCAGGTTTCTGGTTGTCTGCATGCATACATTCTTGGATGTTTCAACAAGGAGCTGTAAACAATGATGTGACTTGTGTCTCACTGCCATGTAGAGTCATGCATCACCTCCTTATTATCTTACACCAAAACAGAGCAAACAAGCAGAGAAAATATGTTCAGCTTTGATTCTGGCTGCAGCAGCAGATTGGCAGGAGACAGGCTGTGTGCAAAGAGATTCTCCACTGTTGTTATTTGAGAGAGGACATTCGTGTCACTTTTAAGCCAATGGACATAAGGTGGTGAGACAGAAAAACACTTCACACTTTGACATTTTATCTGCAAAGTTCAGTGCTGACTGTTTACCTATTTTGACAGTTATTGAATTGAATATATGCTGAGTAGAAACAACCAGTCCAACCAAATGACTCGGCCTCATCTCCATCTTTTTTTCATAATGTAAATTTCACTTCAATATACTGTATTTGCATAAAAGAACAGTATTAGTGCAAAGTAAACTCATCCTTTTCATTAATTCCACCCCTTCACTTTAATTCGTAAGTTAACATATCTAAATACACATGCACATATAAACAAAATAGTAAAATCATGTAAACTAAGTGTTCATCTTTGCAAACTATGTGCAAAACAGTGATAAAAACTTTTTACTCAATATTCTACTGCAAGTTTGCACCAAAATCTGCTGCCTTTGGCCTACTGTCGTAAATGTTCAGAGTCATTATTACCACACAATGGTGAGCTTAATGACATTTAAGCCTTTACCAGCACAACACCCAGAAACTCAACAAGAAAGGGCAAGAGTGCTGAAAATAAGGGAAGACATTTCCACAGACGCAAGTTCAAGCTTGTATTTTGGTCTGTTGGGAAGCTTAATCTCACAAATCTTTTGTCATGTTGTGTTACAGTTCATTTAACATGCAGTGAATGGGCGTCTGGTGTGGCTCAGTCTCCTGAAAACTGAATAATTACTAGGATGAGTGTAAAAACATTCAAACTGACAGGACAGGTTGCAGTTGTCCAACAATTTTGCATTTGAAGCCAAAATGTGGACATGAACCGTTTGGTTCACAGCAGGTTTAACGGAGTAGTGGTAAAATGAAAGAAAAACAAGATAAGATTTTAAGCATAAAACTGAAATTTATATATATGATAAAAAGCACTTAAAGCTACACATAAGTTATTTCCTATTGTACTTGAATTAATTGTTAAGGAAAGACAGACAGGAAGGTGTCTGTGAGGGAGAGAGACAAAAGATAGAGTATATGTGTTTGTGAGAGAGACAAAGTTTGCTTGTGTTTATTATATGTGCCCATGGACTGTATGTACCCATTAAACACTATAGGGGGCACTCAAGCTCCCATCTGCCCATCTGGCTGTAGCAACACCGTGCGTCACTATATCCGATAATAACACCAGACCGGAGCGTTTGAAACATGGACAACTGCTACAGCTGCACTTCAGGAGTGACGGAGGGAGACAGAGCCCGGCAAATCGGTTCTGCTGATATCCTGCAGCAACCAGTCAGAGCCCAGCGAGGATGAAGAGATGCTCCCCAGAAGTGACCACGCTCAGCGAAGTGGGTGGTCCCTCCAGGGCTGCCGGGACACTGCAGTCCATCTCTTTAATGTGTCTGAGTGCGTTACAATGATGTGAAAATGACCACTTTCATCCAAATAATGGACATCTCTTGACTGGCAGCATGTGGGCACAGAATGTTTCATTCATACACCAAAATATGTGGACAGTCATTGAGTATTGCACGTACATTTCCTAGACAATGTATGAATTATAATAACCCCTCAATGCGCCTGAAAGGACAAATGAAGACATAACAGGACCAATCTGAATTTAGGACAGTTACAGGAACATTACAGGGACACAGGAATAGAGCAGACAGAAGAAAGTGCAGTGGGTTTTTGAGACTCACACTGAACGCCATAATACGTCATGACATCAAACCTGTTGCATGTCGTGTATTTTACACAGCTTCATTTTGCTTATTATTATTTTGCATCTTGGACGTTTCAAAGTTGCGGAAGTTCTGAAACAAACTAAAAAATATATATATATATATAACTTAAATAACAGTAAATGAAGAAACTAAACTTGAGACGTGCATCTGTTCAGAAACATGAGGATATATGTGACTGACAGAGCGAAGCTCTTTAATCTGTTCATGGAGGCTTTACAGTGTCTGCGGGTATTTAATAGGGCTCCATAATCATTCATTCAGTGGATGTATGGGAAAAAGGCTTGAAACAGAGCCTCTGTATCCAAAGAGACTGGATCTTGACAAAATGATTTCTCAATGGAAGAGGGGCCTCATTTGCATAACAATTGTGGGAACTGCATGGATCTACTTTTTCATGAGCACTGTAAAAACAAAAAGAGAGAGAGAGAGAGAGAGAGAGAGAGAAAATAGTGCCATTATACATACCTATGAAAGAAAGTGTGGTTGTGGAATTATTGTTAGAATCGTCGAGTTGTGGAAAATGTGTTGCCTCAACATCCAGACCTACACTATGTCCAATTAAACATAGGCCTATTAAAAAACACACGCAGAAAATCCTGTATCATTTAGTGACGCAGAGGCCGAAATAAATAAACGTGTACACGTTAAAAGAAGAACAGCCTCAGTAACGACGGAGCCTGTTTGTCTGGGCTGAATTCTGTCTTCATTTGAAGTTTTGATGTCGCCAAAACACACCCTAAAGTTTTCAACTGCTTTTTGCGGGATCTAAAAGTGAGGATCTCATAGCTGAACAAATCACGAAACGCGAATGTTTATTGTGTTTTTTCTCTATGTACTTAACACTGACACTTCTACATTTTGTGTTGCAAATGAGCCGTAGGCCTAATTCAATGATTTCCCAAGTGGGCTCCATGCATCAGCAGGGGTCCTTGTACTATTCAAGAGGTTGTCAGAAAAATGAGGAATACTTTAATTCAGCAATTGTTGCCCCGATTATCGAAGTAATGTGTAAGAATGCCCTGTCAATTATTAAATAAATAATCATAAAAGTCAGCATATGGAGACCCCCGTCCTGTCAAATGGAGGTGAGGAGGGGAGGGGGGGTGGGGGGGGGTGGGGGTTGTCACATATATCTTATTAAATGTGAGTCTTTTTGGTTTATATTTGTTTAATAAAAGTCCATATTTTGGTGTAAATGGGAAAACTGCGGCATAAACATGTTATAAGGCCCATGGACCCTCTCGGGCCCCTGGGCTACAGACTGTACCTTTAAAGACTCTTGTCCCAATTAAAGCCAAGCCCCGCCTCTGGAGCAGACATCCCATGAGTCATAAAGTTTGATGTCCTGCCCAAAGTTTAGACCCGACTGGAGCTAAACTTTTTTTTCTAGAAAGTGAGCTGCTGAGATTTGTCCTACGGACCATGTATTTTTCTCGTAAGAATATTCTCCAACACCTTTAACTTGGGCCGAGACTCAGAAACTGTGGGACTCTTCCAGCTACGCGTTTGTTGTGTTTTTCGTCTTTTGTGGCTGCGTCTGCCTTTTTTTTTTTTTTTTTTTTTTTTTTTTTTTTTTTTTTTTGTGTAAAAGTTGGGGCCGGACGACAACATAGATTCCTGTGTGGAGCAGATATGCGCTTTGTTACATTCACAAGTATGCCAGCAAGAAACAACAGGAAAGCGCTGTGTTTCACTGCAGATTTCGACAGCTAACACACTCTGGAAGAAAACAAAGTCCTCGGCTGTTTCACTTTAGAATGACTCGGGATAACTTTTACTGAGTCTCGTCGAGATTTCCAGATCTCCTCCTGCGTGAAGAAAAAAAAAAAAAAAAAAAAAAAAAAAAAAAAGTTTGGGATTGGCTCAAACTTTCTTTTTGTGAATTTTCTGAACGCGACATTTTCGGACATATAACGTTCGCAGACTGTTTTGGGACAATGGATCCGAGCCAGCATAACCCTCCTGCCGGACACCAAATCGTCCATGTACGGGGTGACTCCGAGACCGACCTGGAGGCGCTTTTCAACGCCGTGATGAACCCGAAAAGCACCATCGTGCCCCCTTCCGTACCTATGAGGATGAGGAAGCTGCCAGACTCCTTCTTCAAACCTCCTGAACCAAAGTCCCATTCCAGACAAGTAAGCCCGCCCTGTCTCTCCTCTACCCCTTCCCAGAAATCACGATTAAAGCTAAGGCCCATCCTGTGGGAGCTCAGGCCTACAGTACGTGACTGGTACAGTCAGTTAAAAGTCAGGCTACTTTATCCTGCTGAGAGCGCGTTTGTTTGCATCCTAAATGTAGGCTGCTGTATTTATTTATTTTTTATTAAGGGTGAAACGTTTATCATTTACCCTCACTTCTAAAACACCTCGTTACAATGTATATGGGTGAAAATTCCCAACTAGTTACAATTAAATTGGCAAAATCACTGAAGGGAAAAACAAGTCCCGTGGGGCCTGTGCGTAAAAGTTACTGAGTGACCAAAATATCCCCAAAGACGATTGTTTGGTCTGATTGATTGGTTGACCTAGAAGACAGGAGAATATTATTCCACTTTAAGTTATTTTGTCAGACTGGCTGAACCTACACAGGATAAGTGCAGTTATATATGTGTAAATGTTTTGGTTAGATCCATGAATGTATATTTATAGAAAGGCAGCAATCATGTGGAAATAATCAAATGACGTCAAAAATGAAGTTTTTGTAATCTCGATGATATGCAATGAAGAAATCATATGATGGTTGAGTTCGTCCTATTTACTCCCCCCCCCCCCCCCCCCCCCCCCCCTCCCCACACACACACACACCCGTCCTCCACCCTCCCCCACGTCCCCCCACAACTGTTGCCTGTGGTCTCTCTGGAGTTCTATCATCAGTGCGCATGTGTTGTTGTGCAGCCAGTCTGCGTTCTCCTCTGTCCCACACAGGCCTCGGATCCCCCCTCCCCAGGCCTAAACAACACTCAAACATGCCTCCACACGCACATGAATGGAACTTCTTACATACATGTGAAGTGATTATACATGAGAAGTGACTGAAATGTGAAATCTGTGTAACGTATGTAGACTTTTAAGTCAACAAAAATCACTAATCCTTTATGGCATGTGTCCTGTAGGTCTTTTAATCCGGCCTCAAATACACTATAGTATTTTCCAATCAAAATGAAAATATTTATTTTATATAATCTTTTATAAACACTTTATCTAGTTTTGTTGTGCCATGTATATAATGTTATCTCAAATTAAACAAACATTTATTTTTGAATAGCTGTAGTCCTTTTAAACTAGAGATAACAGCATACTTAGGCTTCAGACAAAGGTATGTCTCCTCAGTAATACAAGATGAACACACAAGGGAAGTTACATCATTACAGTATGCTATAGGACTGCATTCATGATGCCTCTCTTCAACCCCAAAACAGGCCAGCACTGATGCTGGGAGTGGCGGAGCGCTCACTCCCCACCATGTCCGTGCACACTCGTCCCCAGCCTCCCTGCAGCTGGGAGCTGTTTCTGGTGGCTCCCTGTCTGGCATGGCCTCAGCAGGTGCTTCCCCTCAACATCTTCGTCAGTCCTCTTATGAGATTCCTGATGATGTGCCTCTTCCCCCAGGATGGGAAATGGCCAAGACCGCCTCTGGTCAGAGATACTTCCTCAAGTAAGTGTGTCAGCAACAGATGTCAACTCTGTTTCTTATGTATATTTATTCTATTTGTTTATTTGATAGAGACAATGCACATTAATGAACATCAGTATAAACTACAAGGTATAAATATGTCAGATTGTAGCAGGAATGCTAATTTAGGCAGGTAACATAAAACAAGAACATTACAAGCAACAATATACAAACAAATATACAACACACAATATAGTCTTTTAAAACCTGCGAAGTTTGCAGATTAAAAGATTATGTTTTTGAAAATGGGCATGGACATGTTTTACTGTCAGCACTCTGCATCCTGATGAAGGTAATGCAATCAAAATTTCTGATCAAAGAGAAAGTGCTTTAGAAGATTCATTTTTGACCTGACAATACCAAGAGTAAGAAATTGGGCATTTGTTATATCTAATGTTAACCACCCAAGTACTTTATCCCTGCCATGGAATAGTTGGGATGGTCTGGACTTATATGTGGGAGTGGGGAACCTGCCTAACACCTGGTGTTGAGAAGAGTAATATGTAATATGTCCAGTCAGTGAAATGGTTGTATTCAAAGGGGGTCAAGACCTACTTCAGACAAAAAAGGCCACTGACAGTCTTTACATTTAACGTAATACTTAAGTATTGTCTTGACTTGTAACTGAACCTTTCAATGTGAAACTTATGAAGGCACAGGTTGAAAACTTGTTTTACGATTTTCAGATAAGAGGAGAAAATTTTAGCTCCCAGTAACAAGTCCAACCAGAGAAGGGGTCCTGAAATGAGGCTCTCATAGTACAGCTCTTCTCAGTGTACATCATGCTGACAATAATTTGCAAATCTGCTACAATGTGCAATTGTAGCTAATGTGCTCAAAAAAGACAATTGCAATAATTGAATTGTAGGTTATTAAATTTGGTGGCTCTTGCAAACAAGAGAAGTCTTTTGAGGAACTGCTGCTGTATGTGGTGTTTCTTTACTTGGTCTCAGGTTTCAGTAGAAACAATGGACCACTGTAGCTGCCCCAGACAGCAAAGGACAGACAGCTCTGCAAAACTCATCTGCAACCCAGCAGATCTCCTCCACATTAATGATCCAACGTCGTCTTTAAGAGTAGTAGGTGTGGGTATACTAGAGCCCTTTAAGGTTGTCACAGAACCTTTTGGGTTGTAATGTTTATTCTTATTATTCTTAATTACATTATTATGTATGTATTGGTCTGTTAATGCGTTCAGTCTCTGTAGTTCTGTGAAAAGATGGATTGAATTATTCATAAAAGTGCTGTCCTTGTCAGAAATTTATGTTAATATAATCTATTCATTGTGAAATGTTCCAAAGTTTGTGAAATGCTCAGCTGTTCATGTTTGGAGATGATTTGACATTGAATGTTGTCATCCTTATCCCTCTTAAAGACAAAATGTTGTCATAGGAAATATTATTCTCTGACACAGACTCTGAAAAAACACGATAGCCTCAAATTTACTTGGATCAAAAAAGAGCTTTCAGTCCCAGATGTTTTAAGGTTTCACATCTGGAGAACATCTGGCCCGTTTAGAGGAGGCTCTTCTAAAATTGTACAAAAGATTGTGGGGGGGGGGGGGGGGGGGGGTTGGAGAGAGAAAACACTCTCCTCATAGACTCTCCTAGGACCAGTGCAGTTGTTTAGAAACTGACTGATCGAAAGCTCTTCCAGACAATGAAGCAATTCGGTAAACTTTATTAAAGTTTAGTTTGGAAAATCCAGTCTTGTAAAAACGTATAGTTCAAACAATTGTTGCACTACTCGGTGCCGTTGCTGTTCATAGGAAAACATCAGTTACTTTTATTTATTAATTAAAACAATGTGTGATTTTTTTCCCCTGTTATATAACAATTGGGTAATTGTCAGAGTTTGAGTTGAGCTGATTGTACTGCTTTTACTTTGAAAACAGAACAGGAAAGTAGAGAGAGAGAATTGCTAGGATTGATTGAATGATTGGTTGGTGAACAGTATAAGACACAAAATGTACAATTGCAGTGGTGAGACAAGATTTGATACCGCACAACATTAATGAATGAAGGTGTGATTAAAAACACTTTTTATACAGCATGGTAGTGGAGACAAACATCTAAAAGGTCCCTTCATAAATCACAACTCAAGTCTTTTACACTCAACCAACCAGAAGAAATCTACAGAGACTGAAAGCATTTCACTAAAGTATATATATTAGTCATTAAATCACTGATAAATAAAACATATAAACATAGAATAAGACAATATGTTCACAATTTAGGTTTGCACCATATGTCAACAGAGTAGCTTTCTTGATACAAAAAGAACAGTTTATTCTAAATTCTGAATATTGTTGCCTGTTTAAAAAAAAAAAAAAGTAAAATAGTCCCAGAAAGTAAGACGTCAGATGATAGTGGGTCAAATGTTTCTACAAGTAACTTTCTGCTAACAGGCAAAACTGATGTTAAACTTATGGGATTGTAAAAAACAGCTGAGCAACTCTGTAAAGAACTGTGTTTTGACTGGGCTAGAGTGAGTTGTACTCAGTGTTTGTGTTCAAGTAAGGAAACCTGGAGGAGACATCTTCCGTACACCGCACATCAAAGAGCAGATATTTGATCTGGAATAAAGGCAGCCTCGGCAGAGCTGCTGGAAAAGACACTCCCCTATTTATAAACAGGGGTTGTCTGACCAAGACATGTTGCAGAAGGAGTGAAGCAGAGCGAGAGAGTGTGTGTGGGTGGGTGGGTGGGTGGATGGACGGGTGGGGGTGGGGAGTTGGTCACCAGCTAACAGAACCAAGCAGAGTGCAGGGTCTCACATTTCACCCAGTCGATCGCTGTTGTCGTTAGAGATATCAAATCAGGATCAGAGTTTTTTTAAGAATCTGTTTCTCCTTCCTGTTCTGTTGTTTACTAGTGTACACTTGGGAGTGATTGGCCTCTGTGAGTCACAGCAGCTCTGCGGATGCCGATGTCCCACTCTCTTTAAAAGCCCAGCTCCGTTTTGGAATGAATGGAGCTGTGGCGCTGTGATGGTGCCTCTTTTGTGTCAATGGAGTTAAATGGCAGCCATGTGGAGATGACTAGAAGAGGGGCCAAGAGAAACTCCGGCCCTCCCTTTGTCCTAGCAGTGAAACAGTGATCTTTATTCAGACCACAGGCCTGTTGAGACTCATGTGAGCCTTCCCAAAATAGACAAATGGCTGACATGAAGTTTGAAGATGGCGGGGAGAGAGGGCAGTGGCTTTCATGAGAGCTTAACCATGTTCTTCACACCTGAAATGTTGAACTCTTGTCAGGTTAGGAGTTTGGTATAAATTCTAATTGGTGATAAATGATTGACTTAATGCAAGTATAACAGTGATGACAGCTTCAGTTTGGTCTGCAGTTTCTCTTTTGAATAGTGATTAATGCTGAAATAATTAGCAGATCATTTGATTATTAAGTCCCCCAAAAATTTAGATATCATCTACATATATATATATATACTCTGATATTCTCAGTTTTCTATTGTAAGTTGATAGGCTTTGGCTTAGGATGTAGTGATGAAATGCTGATTAAAAAAACATGAAATTAATTAAATTAATTAATTAATTAAAATAATAGGTAGCTGTAAACCTAATGGAAATAGGAGTCAGATATTAACAGTCTCCTGCAAAATATATCTCCATTTTGTTTTGGCTATTACATAAAAAAACGAAACCCTTAAGTTTGGAGAAGACTGGGAGAATGTCAACAAAGTCTGTTGACCTTTCCTCCTCTTTCTTCCAGCAGTTTGCTGTGGCCTTTGATTTATGACAGCAGGGGCAGGGAGGTTGGGTCACCTTGCTTGGTGCTGGGATGGGGGAAGGGCCAGTCTCCAGGGCTGGGTCATAAACTAATGAAGGTTTCTAATTTAGACACACCGGTGAACTAGGAGGGGTAATCACTGTTTCCGGGCACTTATTAAATGCAGCTTTGAATGAGCTTTTAGTCCGTGGGAAGTCAGCCCTAAGCAGAGGAAAGCTTTGGGGGAGTAGCTATTGTCTGCCCTCAGGGGCAGGTAGAGCCATGTGTTGATGGACACTTTTGTCTCTTCTCAGTTGGATTTTAAACTGTTTTGATGAGCCTGGTTTCCCACAACGAGAATGACTGACTTTGTCTTCCCATAATTAACTTAACAGTGACTGTAAATGATTAAATTATTCACTGTGATCACATTTGATAAGTTCTTACCTAGCTTCAATGTACACTATCTAGGGTTTCATAAACATCTGTTGCACTAAATGGAAGTCAAGGCCCCCATTAGAGCAGGAAAGATCAAAGTGACTTAGACCTTATGCTCTTACTGTATGCAGCCTGTGTCCGTGCAGTGCTGATTTAATATAATATAATATCATGTTTTTTTGAATTTTCAGCAGACATTTGTACCTGATTGTAATATTCAGGTTATAAACTGTTGGGTCTTCATTTAATATCCACAACATTTCCCAACTGGGCACAGAAAAAACTATCATTGGATTCTTTTTTATCTCAGTCTCTTTACACATCACAAGACTGGGACTGTTTACCAATGTCTTGTCAATTTTTTCTATCAATATTGTTGTGAAATGATCAGAGTAAAATAACTGACATATTTTCATGCATAAATATAAACCGAATAGCTTATTTAAACACCCACAGTCCATTGTGTGACACATACACAAAAATGCAGTGGTTGTTAAAATAAAACATTTAATACTGTCCAACCCCTTCAGAGGATTGCCTGATGAGTGTGAATGCTGTGCAAAATGAAGCTGTCATACTTAGCATCTAATGTAAACATCATACTACCTAAACATTTTCTGTATCGATTGTTATTTACTTCAATTCTGGGTAAACCTTGAGGTGATCAATATGTAAAATTAGATTTCAAACTAAGCTGTTATGAACCGACGCCGCTCGGGTCAGTCACAAATGGCGCTGGGAAGACCGGGCTGTAAGCCTGCGTGAAGCGCTCATTTGGAGCAACTTTGTGTTTGACAAACTTTTGGTTTATTGACCACACACAGACAAGACCCTTCCTGTTCAACTGGGGCCTGTCAGCTCAGTACACAAATGGGACTGTGAGAAAGTCAGGCTAGTGTTTACCAAAGTCTTGATGTAACACCTCTGTCCCAGACATCAATGCCTCCACTGTCACTGAGGGCATCACCACAGAGATGTAGTATCTGAGAAGTGGACCCTCTCAGGTGGGATTTAGAGTTCCCGAAAGTACTCAGACTTGTAGCAACTAATGGCAACTGAATAGTGGGTGAATAACAAAATAAAGTAACATATGTATGTATGTTCTCAGTATGAAACTACTTTTACTATTTAAATATATGTATTTACCTATTAATAACAAGTGTGATATTGCAAGGGCATCTACTAATTTTATAAATCAAGTGCTGATGTAGTCTGGTCAACTTAGTTAGCCACAGTTTTTGCAAAAAAAAACTCTGTGGACTGACTGATTAATCTTTTGAGCTATAATCAGTCCTTGCACTTGGTGAATTAGTTGCTTCATTAGGAAGCAGGATGATACAAACACTCCTTCAAAGAGAAACTTAAAGCTACAATAGGGTCACAGAGGTCGCTTCAATAATCTCTCTTGATGATGCCCTGCTGATAGAGAGGCAGCCAGGCATGCCCAGTCAACCAGAGTGGAGATGGTCATCCCCATCTTAGAGGCCTGATTACATCTGGCCTCCCTCAGTGCGCTCTTTAGTCATCGGCTTCAACCACCTTCCAAGCATATACTCCCTGGGTGGAGCCCCTGTGGCCTGAGGATCCCATTTTTAACATTTGACAACTCAGCTGTGGGGTGTGTTTCATCATTGCTGCACTCTCCATAGCTTCACTCCCCTGTTCTACACCAGTGAAATGCAGCTTTTGACATCTGGCTCTGAAGAGAAACAATTTCAGTGGAAGGAGCAGTCGATCTGGCTTCAAATCTAGCTTTGATCTGCTGTTTTGACAGGTAGCAGAGCTACTTCGCAGACATTTAAACTATAGCGCTGACTTATTTTTGGCTCGAGTTTTCTCCGTAAAGCCTGATGTAAATGCCACAGTTTTCACGGGTGTAAAAAGACAATGTGCGTGTTAAGTTTGTTGAGCGACTGTGAGATGAAGTCTGTGAAACAAGTGCAGTATTCATACTTCTTCAATGGGACCTCTTAATGCACATTGAAATGATTCTTTAAAGCGCAATTTAGCAAAAACTTTGAATTCAGTTGCAGTCTTTTAAATACACATTTGACTACCGATAGAAAGTAGAAGTCCTATCTTGAATGATCTTAGGATGAGAAAGACACACAAGTTGATGGGGACTTGCTTCCATATGATCAGCACTCAACAGAAAAGTTGTTGCATTTAAGCAAAGTCAAGTTTAACCTTTATGGGAAAGGCACCCCTCCCCCTTCCTCAGCAAGACACATTATAAATAACGTCGGAACAATAAACGCCAGCTCGATAATTGGGCCATCAGTCAAGGAGATGTCAAGTGCCTGGGTGGATCAAGAGTCCTGCTCTGTGCTCTGCGGAGCCACAGTCAACCACGATGACAGCTTGAGCAAAAATTAGCAAGTAAAGCACCATACTACAGTCGTCCCACTTGATAATGGGTCGCGTTTGAACCACAGTGCTCTCCTTCGCTGCAGCACCTGGCCATTTACAGACAGTTTCCCATGAAGAGGAGAACGACGGGTTACATTTACATACTGCTTTGTGAGCAAACTGCGCTTTGAAAATGATGTCAAGCACTTGACAGACATTATATGAAGCTGGCGTCTCATCAGTGAAGGCTTGGAAGGTGGCTCTGTGTTTTGTGATTTGCTCCTTCATGAAGATTAGCCATTGTGGCTCAGTCAGTTACAACTGATTCTAATAGTGATAAATTTTAATGGCAGCAGTAAAGTAACCGCTGCTGGGGCATAATCCAGCTCTCTGCTCTCGATCCATGTGCTCAGTATGTACCCAGCATGAATTCAAGCTGAGCACAGCCGCAGTTCTTTATGGGGACGTTAAGATAGCACCATCTTAATGTTTTGGCATCACAGTGACAACAACCCAAACTGAAATGTGGTTGGAAAACCTTGAATGTGTAAACACTGCTTTCAGATGTATCTGCGTTTGTGGAGACGAGGCCTGACCCACAGCCATTTTTCTCTGCCCTGCCCCAGGGACGGAGTTTGGGGGGAGGGTGCGGTGGCTGTCCTGCTGAGCTCGCTGTGGTGTCAGAGACATGTAAAGACAACACCGAGCAGTTGTGACCGTGGAGGTTGCAGATCATCAGCAATTCCTAACAGCAACTGGTGGCCTCCAGCCGTCCCAACAGTTGCCATGACATTGTTTTGTTTTATGTTTCGCCTACAGGAAGCGGTGTATAGCCCTGGCCATATAGGGTTCAGGGCAGGCTGAGTGAATGGATTATCTTTTAGTTTTAAAACCTGGTGATGAATTACTGGCTCTTGGTAATTCATTTACCAGTTCTCTCAGTTCCCACATACAAGTTCTTTGAATACAGTGCAGCACTGGCTTGGAAGCTTTCTGATTATCATCGCCTCTGTTTTGAACTGAAGCTTTGTTTACAACTGTTTTGATTGATTTTGAGCTACAAAAGTTAGCATCTCTAGCTAGTCTTTGATAGAAAAGTCAACATTTGTACTTTCAATTGTGCTAAGACGAGCGCAGCTTCGTGGAGGGGGCAGGAGAATTTATAATCAGAGCTCTTGGAGGCTTTGAGGTTGTTTATTTCCATCCATGTTTTCCAGTTGTAGCTTTTCACTTCAGCATTGGTGTACCAGGATGTGCAGGCCTCTCATTTACGATAAAGCCTCCCTTCCCTCATCTCAGTGCTCATCTCCCAGTCTCCTCCCCTGTTCTCCCCTCCCCTCTATAATAAATGTCATAGTTTCCAGAGTGGGAAGGAGGCAGCGAAGGGGGCAGGGCGGGCGCTTGGAGTGTAACAGGACCACAGTAACTCATGCAGCCAATGGAATTCAGAGGGGTTGCTTCCGTAGATGTTTTTTTCCTCTTTCACTCTTTTTTTTTTTTTTTTCTTTTCTGTAGTTGTCTCACCCCGCTCACTGTGACCCCTCTTTCTCAAGGGGCCCCTCCAGTCTGAGCAGTTCCAGCTATTTTGCTTGGTTTGTGGTGTTTGTGTGTGTGTGTGTGTGTGAGGGCTGGGGGAGGGTTTGGTAGGGGATTTGGCAGCTCCTTTGATCAGTAAAGCATAAACAAGAGGGGGCTTCAAAATGGGTTGCATTGTGTGGGGGGGAGGAGTGCTGAGTCAGGCCCTCTCGCTCTCTGGCCTGGGATAGAGAGCAGACAGGCAGGCCGGGATTACCGCAGAGGCCAAGAGAAACTTTTCTGAATCTCTCACTTCACCCAGCTGTTCCAAAATCTGGGCTAATGGCGCTCTGGGATCAAATTATCAGTGGGTTGTAAAGAATCAGAGTGGGTGGAAGAACACATGCATAACATGATCTTTACAGGGTACCATAGATAGATTGCTGGGGGTAATATTTAATTCAGTGAGAAATATTTTTGACACATGGACTCAAATAATTCAGCCACTGCCACATTATAAATGTAAGAGTTGTGGTTGTTGCATAAACAAGCTGCTGGAGTTTGGTGCCTATTTGTTTGAGATGAGGGGGGTCCCTTAAATGGGATGGTTCAAAAAACAAAAAAACCCCCAAAAAAGAACAAGTGAATAGTGGGGTTTTAGGTCGTAGCTCAGTCTGTGCCTTTGTCAAGCAGGTGAAAGCTTTGTAAATGTGGCGCCAGATTGTTAAAGCCCCTGACACTCCACAGTGTCCGAGCCGCTTCCAGGAAAAAGGACCCCCTGCGTTGAGCCCTGGGACTGACCCTCCCTCAATAGAGAGGGTCCTGCTCGGGAGAGGAGGGCTTCCTGTATTAGCTTTCCATCTTAATCAAGCAACAAGTACCAACAAAGCACTAATTATCAATGCCCTCACAGAATGCGACACAATGCCACCTCCCCCACTCCCCACTCCTGTCCCAGCAAAGATGAGCCATAAAATAGATGGAGCAACATTGTTTGATGTTACAATAGATGTTTTGAAACCAATCATAGCCTCCTAGACTATTTCAAGAGGAAGTCTTCATCTTACCTACAGTCACAGATGTTTGACTTGTCAAAGAGTAGACTCGTCTACTCTTTGATTTTGTCTTAATCATTTGTGACTTTGTTTTAATTCAACACAAGGCACAGTGAGTCAAATCCAAAGGGAGAATGAAAGCCTTGTGTGAATCTATATTGAATTGTGGGTTCACACAGGGTCCAAACAGACACAGCTGAGTTTGGCTTCCTGTAACAGTCATCGTTTACAGAAAGCAAGGGTTAGATTCAGTGTTTTCATCAAAGAGCTTGTTGAAACTGCTGTGAGTCATCAGTTCCTGCATGTGACCTGCCTTCTCGCAATGATATGGCTCCTAGTTTGAATTTACATATTACCGGTGGTGGTATTTTTTCTTACTTTTTTTTTTGTTGTTTTTGTCTTATCTTGTCTTCTTACAGCCACATCGATCAGACCACCACTTGGCAGGATCCTCGTAAAGCCCTGCTCCAGATGAACCAGGCTGCCCCAGCCAGTACTGTGCCAGTCCAGCAACAGAACCTTATGAACCCAGCTAGTGGTATGCACACATTGACTTGAATTAAATCAGAAGCAGCACATGAAATGTATTACAAATCATATTAATCATATTGTGAGTTTTTTGGCCTTAAACCCAGAATGAAATTTATGTAAAGTTATTTCTGGGTATTTTCTTACTTTCATACATGTGGTGGAAGTCAGGAGCTGTCTAGTCTAGTTCTTACATGTCACTGAGACTCGGTGTATCTCAGTTCTGTCCGTGCAGTTGGAATTTGCCCTAGGTGAGGTAAGACTGAGGTAGAACGTGACAGGTCCTGTCTGACATGTTTGGGAGCTCTGTGACTCACTGATTACAGAGTTTACAGATGAAGTATCTCTCCAGTCGTCACTGTGCTGGCAACCTATGGGAAAATCTGAAAAATAATAATAACCAAAAACTTGACAAACAGGCTTCTTTGTTTTCAGTGACAGATGATGAAAAATGATTTGTGTCAAAGATGAAAAATAATATTATTTTGGATTTGGATTTCCTTCAGCTCATGTAGTCTTTTTAGTTTTGTCCTAGCAAGTGCACATTAGCATATATATATTTATATATATATATATATCTGATATTACAGCCTCTACTTAAAGAGTGTCTATAACAACATTATGCAATAATTATGTGAGCCACCAACATCTCTCCAACAGTATTTTTACCTGTCACCTGTTAGGTACTCTCCCTGAGGGCTGGGAACAAGCTATTACATCAGAGGGAGAGATTTACTACATCAACCACAAGAACAAGACCACATCCTGGCTGGACCCACGACTTGACCAACGCTATGGTGAGTTTGGAATAGACAGGGATTATTTTTTTTCATTTGTTTAGTTCTTGATTAAGCAAAATACCATGTATGTCCTATTTATTTAATGAATGCAGGTCACCCATAGGCACAGCAAAGCCATAGCTGCTTAAAATTAGATTGATATTCACGTATTACATTAAAACTGTAATTAAATGAGTTGTAGCAGGAGCTGTCTCTGCAGTAAAGAGTTTGTTAGACATTTGGTGTTTGTGACAGCAGTTTACTTTCCCCTGTAGAAAGCTCTATGTAATCCAAAAAAGATGTATCACCGCAATTGTAATGGTGAGTTCAAGTCTGTATGATTCATAGTTCATTTCGCCACACGGCATTGTTTTGGAGTGACCGTACAATTTGGTTGTTGAAACCAGATTTCACCTAAACCTCACCCTCCAAATCTGCACCTAACCTTTTGTCAGCCATTTTAGTGTCGCAGCAACAGCTGAGTTGGCCATTAATCCCCCAGGCCGAGCTAAAGTTTGACAGCTAGCTTTCAGTGTGTGGTAGCCAGGGTCGGTGAATTAGTGACAGGACCACGTACATGTGTTGAGACTTCTCTGTGTCCATGGGAATGAGCTAATCCTCCAGTTGTGCCAGGAAGACTTCAAGAGAAGAAGGTTCCTGCTTATGTCACTCTGACTCATTTACGCTTCAGATGCTGTCCCTTCATTAAAGCAGTGTTCCCCAGGGTAGCTCACCCCGGTTCACAAAGGCAACATGTGTGAATCAGCACGCAGCCTGTTATCCTGTTTAATTTTGGGGTTACTTTTTTTTTTTTTTTTTTTTTTATCAAGCCCGGGCACTTAAAGGGCAGGTTTTCTGTAAGCAATTGTGTATCTCTGCTCTGAAGGCAGGCAGGAGAGTTCAAAACAGAGTTGTAAGGGGAGTGGGGCAGCTGGGAAGAGATGGCGGCTGTGATCGGCAAAGCTCTTTGAAGATTTATAAGTCTTGAACACACAAGGCTGCTAGGCCCCTGAAAGCGAGTGAGAGGGGGAAAGAGACCATGTTAACTCATTATATGCCATCAAACATAATTTTGTTTCACACTGGATAAAATCTTTGCTGCACTTAATAATTCTAATGGCTCAGACTTATACCTGTTCTTATGTTGCTTATCCGCTGCTGTTTGTACTGTTTGATCATTTAGATTTTTAGAGAGATTTCTAAATGCTATTCGCTTCAGACAACTTGATATTTTACATGTGGCTCTGAGCTTAAAGAAAAACCTTATTTTACAGTTTTTTGTTATTTTAATCATTTTGGGGTTTTTTTTTTTACACATTTGTGCATAGAAATTGTCTCTTGTGCATCTGAGATCTCTATACTGCTGCTATGTAGGTCTCCAATCATAAGCCAGCTGCTTTGATAATGGAGGCTAATTTGAGCTTTGAGAAGAAAAGCAGCACAGCGCCTTTAACTGAGGGTTGTTGCCGGCTGGCTTTCCCCTGCGTGAGGCCCAGTGCAGGCACAGCCCCATCCTGCTGTAGCTCCAGACAGACTTGAATCTCTGCCAGGCCTCTTTATTCTGTGGTCCAACTCTTAATCTGTTCCAGACCTTTTCAGTCAAAGAACTCCAATGTGAGAGGGGAGGTGGGGGGCAGGGAGAGGCAAGGCGAAAGGGGAAGAAAGAAAAACGGAGGAACAGAGGGAAAATGCCGACGGGATAAGCATGCATCCTCTTTAACGTCCAAGGAGGTGGTGAGCAGTGAACAAGCCATGAGTGCTCTGTGGCTGAGTTCAAAAGGGGACTGGCCTATGTGGATATGTTGTTTTCTGTACATACTACTCTGGGAGCACAGTAGAAACATATTAGGGTGATAGTCAGGTGCGCAAAAAGACAGATTTCCTCTGGGAGTTGAATGTTTTGCTTTGATGCCTTAATGTATGTCATTCCTCTAAAACATCACCATGTGATGTTTTTCTGCCTCTGCTGTCAGAGGACTTCACCAGAAAAATTAGCACCTTTATTAATGATGTCACCACCATGAAATACTCATCGTGTAAGGAAGCAGCAGCGCCTGGAGGTATCCAGTCATGTGGACACTGTTGGTTTTATCTGAGATTTCTGCATCCAGTCCAAAACAAATAGACCCTCTTAAGATTTGTTTTTTTGTTTTATAATTTGGGGTTGGCGTTTGGCAGGGACACCTTCCAGATGATTTTAACGAGAGTTGAAGGAATAAAAAACGTTCTTATTTGTGTAGCAGCTTAATCTATAAGCTTTGATTCTGTAAACAAAATGGCTGTACTTAATCGGACAGACATTTAACCATTTAACTTTAACCTGTTGTGTATTGAAATAATTCCCTGATAGGCTGCCCTACACTGTTGATATTGCCTGACTAAGTCTTTTTCCATCTCCTTGCCATTCAGAGCCAAGTCAACACAGACTGGCTTTACTCAGACCTTACTGATGATAAAACACAGGATGATAAAACAGGGTTTGTATCACATCCAGACTGTTTCCCCACTTATCTTGACGCTAGAAACGCAACACCTTCTCAAGAGGCCTTTTTCTAAAACTTGTTAAATTGACAGCAGACAAATATTTACCAAGCCTTCAAAGGTGCTTTGCCCTGGTCACATAGAGAAACTTCCCACAGCTGGCACACCCTCAACTCTACCTGCCCCAGGTGATCTTGTGGTGTACTATGCCTGCCAGTGTGATTTCCTGATAAGGGCCTGTGTTGCTGGCTCGTTGTGTTGCAGGAGTGCGTGAAGACGACAAAAGGCAGACGGCATTAACTTGTCTCTTATCTGCCTGGCCCACTAGCTATCGCCGCCCGTATGTGCCACCCCTCCAAACTCACACACACACACACACACACACACACACACACACACTTCTAAGCCAGTCTTCTAAGTCTGGACTGGGCTCCTTTTTAAGCTATCACTCTGGCCCTGAACTGAACCTGTCCTTCGCTCCTATCTCACCCGCAGATGTAATTCCTTGCTTCGATATGCTCATTGTTTGTGCATAGTTACTGTTCGCTGTTTGGTCTGTGAGGTGGTCCTTGACTTGGTGGTACAGCAGAAATGCAGCTGTAAAACTGCATTCGGCAACATACGTTGTGAATCAGTGGATCCGTTTCTTTACACCCCCTTCATGTCATAATGCAAAAACTAAAAAAAAATCAAAATGCCTAGAGTTTTTCTAAGAGTTATGCAAAGGCTACCGGCTTCTTTCATTTTTTTCTTCTATTTACATGGTTTTGGCCATTGTTTCTATCTGCTATTATAACTTTTTAATCACCAGTGTGATGCTTAGATCTGGAAACATGGTGGTTTCAATACAATACATCTGTTGGGCAAGAGACATGAGCAGGCAGACTATCAGACAGGCTGTAAACAAGCCACAATTTATCCTAACCGCTTTATTTGGAGGTAAAACTGAACTGGACATGTCATTTGAAATAATAGTTGCACAGGAAAATTGTGCACACACAACTGCAGAAAGGTAGGGAAAATCTGGTAGGTAAAAGTTGTACATTTTGATGGATGTTTATAGTGGACAACAAGTTTTCACTTTCTCCTCCAATTAGGGTTGACTGTCTAGTCGTCATTTCTTGCCCTGTCAGAACTTCCTTTCAGCAATGGTGACACGATGAGTGAAGTTTTCATACAATCGATAGAAATCGTGGTCAAAACTACAAAAACTAGTTTGAAACCAGAATTTTGGCATTAATGTGTGGCCTTGTGTATCAGTGGATCTCTCTCTCCATATGCCTCCCTTCACTTTGTTCAAAGCTCAGACCTTAACAGATCTACAGCTGCTGACATGGCCCATGTGCAGCACTTCTGTTTTGAGAACAGCTAATGGTGCCCTGATGGTGGAGTGATCCAGCCACAAAAGACCTCAGTATCTGCCAAAGATAAGAAGTGGCGAGAAGTGACACACTCTCCCATGGATTCAATTGATGTGTGTGGGAGAGAGGAGGCTCCTTCATGACTCTGTGTGTGTGTGCGTGTATGTGCTGGGGTGGGGTTGTTGGGGGAGGCAGCGTGGACAGAGGGAGAGGGAGGGGGGCAGGCTAGGGGGGGGTGTTGGGAGACGGAAGGCAAGGCAGGGTGGGGCCTCCAGAGCTTCCCAGGGAGAGCCCTGCGCTGCGGTTCATTCAGCCTGTGAGACAGTGTAAACAGTGATTGAATGGTGATGAGAAAGGTGCCGGGGCAGGCAGGACAGCACAGGGAGAGACAGCCCCGCATGAATATTGTGCCCTCGTCAAGGCTTTGTTTTGGTTGGTGCTTCGAGCGCATAAGCAAACAGCGATCCTCATTGGTTCCATTACTGTTACACCCCTTGTGTTTAAGCACATTTGCTTCTCTTTCTCTACTACAGTGATAAAACGTGTGACCTACTTTGCATGCATAGATTGCAGCATTTGCTGTGCTCCCTCATACTCATGTTTATTATACCCACCCCCACTAGAGTGAAGAATAACAAAAGATTTCACCGGGGAACAGCTGTGCTTTCAATACACACACATTTGTTCTGATATTGTTAACATGTAGTCGGCTTGTTAGTGCACAATGCAGTTACATTTGTTGGGTGAAAGAACTTTGAAGCTAAAGTTAAGTGCAATAGAGTGTTTACAGAACCTGATGTGGGTCTATTTTAAATGAATCTGTCTGATTTACATACTGTGCTCATACTGAAGCGGACCCATCAGGTCAGGGCAAGGACGCAGTCAGTCTGGAGGGATAATCTGCGATTTGTTTAGGGAAAAAAAAAAAAAGTACAATGAAAGGATAAGTCATGACTGATGCAATGTACAAAACTAACAAAGCCTGTCTTAGTCAGTGAGTGGGAGGGGATCAGGTCTTACAGGAATAGTGATTGTCTCAGACGCTAGGTGGAAAACTTGTACTGGGACTTCCCTTGCCCGACACAACCTGCTGCACTGGCTCCAGTCTTTAACAAGTTCACCATGTAGAAAAAACAGTCAAGTTGTCAGGCTTGTTAAGCAGCGTTTAAATGCAGCCAAGCATTGAAAGATGTAGCTGCATTAGCATATTCATAGACTGCTGGAGATCCAGTATGTATGACACTACAGGTCAAAAGATTCAGAACGCCACCATTTCTCCAGTTTTTATTGACAGCAGTTCAGGTCCAGTGAATAACCCTAAATGGTACAAAGGTAAGTGGTAAACTGCCCGAAGTTAAAGGAAAGGTTTAGGTCACCAAAAACCGTAAAAATGTAAATTTCATAGAAAACAGTCTTTTTCCAGGGTTTAAGAAACCAGTTTCCAGCTTTCCTTGAAAGTCTTGAAGGTTAATGTGAGCATTTCCTACAGATTGATGACTGAGAAACCCTCGCTCTGTATAAAGGCAAACTGTGGTACTACACCCTCTGATGCATTATCAGGGCGATACTGTACTGCAGGAAGTAGTACTGTGTATTGGTGTAAGAATGGTGTGAAAAAGACACGTAACAAAGGAAGACAGACTGGTTAGTCGGGCGTTCATCCTACTGCAAGAGAAAGAGCCAGAACATTTGAGGTAAAAAACCAGTAGGTGGCTTCACGTGATGGAAGAGCAGCACAGTTTCCAGACAGAGGGTGAAAAGCAAGGCAAACAGCAAGTGCGATACGTGTGGAAACCTCTGCAGCAGCGTTGTGACGAACTTTCTGAGCAATATTTGATTTCCACTGTAGAGTGTGTTCAGCTGCTGAATGAAGTTTAGTTCAACAAAATCGGCAGTTGTTTATTGATTCTCAGCTTTAATTTCAGAAACACTGAGACATTGAATCATGTAAAGTTAAATAACAGCTGGAAAAATGAGTTGCTCTAAAATATTTGACTGGTAGCATATGAATTTTTGCATCTAATTATTGGAAATTGTCCTGGTTAAAACTGCATGTACCTTATTAGCCTAAACAGAAGAATGGGGAAGCCAAAGACAAAGGTGTCCTCACCTGCTTAATTGAGACCCAGCCGATAAAAACTGTCTTGTATATTCTGTAGAAGGAGGAAGTGCTGTATTCAGACAAAGCTGGAATCACCACTTTAAGATCATTGTCCTAGTAATAGACTAGTAATAGACAATTTCTACAAAGTTTAAATTTGCTGTTAAGAACCTCAGTATGCACCTTTTAAAATGAGCACCGGTGTCTGTGCACCACATATTATACTGACAGTAGTGACAGATTTGAACTCTTGTCTCTTTTACAGCCCTGAACCAGCAGAGGATCTCCCAGAGTGCTCCAGTGAAGCAGGGAGGCCCGCTGCCACCCAGCATCCACAGTGGAGTCATAGGAGGCAACAATCAGATGAGATTGCAGCAGATTGAGAAGGAGAGGCTGAGACTGAAGCAACAGGAACTGCTTCGGCAGAGACCACAGGTCAGGAATCAGAGTTAAAACATCTCAGAAATTTTCGGAGGCTTTTTGGGAAGTATCGCGGCCTCACTGAGGAACAGCTAACCTCAGAAAGGTCACAAGGTCAATACTTTCAGCATGTGTTTATCAATCCATCAGTGTAGCAGGAAGACGCTGGACCTCTAATTGCCAGCAAACTGTTTATGTAGTCAAACATAATGTACATCTTGAAATGCCCTTTTAAATCTGAGTCATCATTCATAGGTATAGTGGTGGATCTCAAGCCCCTTTGATCTGTCTTTATTGTTACACCGCCCTGCAATGAAGCCCTATGAGTCATCTGTGGTAATTTTATCACTTCCTAACGGTGATGTGTCACAGTGCCGCCCACACAGGGTGGTGCAGGCGAGTCCAACAGTTTACTAAAGGCAGTGTCACAACACCAGAAACAGAGCTTTATGATTATGAATGACGGTGCTGGTGACTTTGTTTACCGTGACATTTCACATGGGTTGTTTAAAGTTCACAGTGTAAGAAGTGCCCTGAGTCTGTGCATGCACCAGGCTGTAAAGGGAAGAAAGATACCGTCCTCACTGACAGTTCTCAGAGCATGTGCCCTGTAGGCTTCAGTAAACTGGTTACTGTCGACTTTGGGAAACATCATATGAAGAAGAAATCTGGTTTCCATTATAGTGTAAGAGAAACATGGTCAGCACAGATAGATCTGCGAGGGGACCCTGATTTCTTAGCCATTCCAAAACCTTGCACAGCTTTCTAATTTGGATTTTATAAGATCATACTGTATGTGCACAACAAAGACCTCATGCATGTACACAAAGGGTTGAGAGGCACTGGTTAATTTTAGCGCATGTACTCCATTTCCTGTCTTCCTGCCTGATTTCTCCTGGTGTCTTGTGCACATGTTAATAGCGACAGTTACAGAATCCATTAACTGTGTAAGGAAAGCGTTTCCTTTCTAAGGATGACACGTGAGCAGCTCAATTATCCAAACCTCAGATATCCACACTTACCAGTTAAACAAAGAGATGAACAGAACAACAACTGCAGACCACACTATATACATCGAAAGAGCCTCCTCCGCCTCTATCAGGCTAGATTCCAGTAAACCCCCAACTCCTGTAACTTTTTAGATACTACAACAGATGTTTCGATTACAGAGGCCTTGGTGTATTTTCAAATATTGTAGAGCATGAATATAGGAGGAAATTGTGTAATCGTGCAGGCTGTATGCTTGTGTAGGGAGTTCAGCTTTAGGGCAAAACTTGCCACGCCCAAACGTATTCCACATGGCAGAGCTGTGATGAAGACCTGGTTAGGTCGAGTGCCGATGCTGCTCAGTCATGCACAAAAACAGAGCAAATAAAACCATAAAGGTTGTTTATAGTACACAACCCTCGTAATCCTTCCTAATCAAAACCAAATTGTTTATATGTGTGCAATTCTGGGACAGATCTTGACAAGGAAACACCTTCAAGCTCTGTTGCTAGTTCATCTGAAGTGAAAACAGAAAAAAAAAAACATGTCATTACTTCATAGAGGCCTAATTAAGGCTTTTCATTCATCTTTTTGCCTCAGAACATTGTGTCCATTTCTCCTCAACCACAGCCAATAAAAGCCTCTACTAACCACACAGTGTCTAGCAGCAATTTTACAAAACAGCTCATCTCATTGGCTGCCTCCTCTTTGTCATCTATGACCCTGTAAAATTTAAATGAGATCTCTCCGGTCAAGTCCTTTCAGCTTCCCGTAGAAGGACTCAGAGGGAAGGAGGTGAAAAAGAACAACATGACTTCATATCCTCAACCTTATCTGATGCAGCATGTGTAGAAAACAATTGTCTCCAACTGTGGTTGGCCCCTCATGTAATTTGACACTCTGTATGGGGAGAAATGTCGAGCACCATGTTGGCTGTCTGTGCGTAATTCCTCGGTTTATCATGTTATGCAGTGACAGCAGAGGAGCGGGGGTATAAGGCAGTTCTAAAATATTTTCATGAAGCTGTAGCTGTGTATAATTAGCTTCTGAGGTTAGGGGTGGGGTTGATTGTGTTGCTTATGGGTTTTGTGCTTTATCGTCTATAGGAACTCGCTCTAAGGAACCAGCTGCCTACCAGTATGGATCAAGATGGTGGCACAAACCCTGTGTCCTCCCCTATGGCCCAGGATGCCCGGACCATGACTGCCAACAGCTCTGACCCATTCCTCAACAGGTTGGTTTCATGCATAAGCCAGGGATGTTCTTCTGCAGAGCAAATGGGGGGAACTTTCCCCCAGTGCAGTACAATTGCAGCTGAGTCAGGGCTCCCACTCATCAGACTTGGATGTATCCTGTCTGAGGGACTCTGTGTGCTCGGCTGTTTGAGTTTGCGCTCTGGTGAGAGCTCCCTGAGTTACACAAGTAGTAAAAACAGAAGGCCTGTCTCTGGGCTTAACCCTCTTCACATGGTAATGACTCATTCAGACCAGCAGCTCTGTGCTGGAGTTCATTGCACAATGATGACCTCTGGTGTACAACTGCTGCACTAAAGGCAGTCAGAACCTAAATGGTGGTGTAACCCTGAAAACATTATATAACACCACGCTTAATTCAAAGTGGAGACAGACAATTTCCACAACTTGAGTAGTAAAGACACAAAACCTGATGGACTGAGACTAGACCTGAAAGGAGCTGTGAGTAGGGGAAGGGACAGGAGGTTTTCCTCGCTGTCTGTGAATGCTGCTCCGTGGCACAGTTCCTAGCAGTTCAAGCTCTAGTTCTTCTGTAAGGGGACGAAGTGAGTAGAGGGCTGAATAGCAAGCAGGCCATGAGAACATGTGGTCCAGTCAGTAGACAGGCCAACCTAATCTCCCCTCCTCCCCGTTGCCTCCACTCCCCTGCTCTCACAATGGCCTCATTCATCCTGCCTCTGCCATACTCTGCCTACATATTTTTCCTCTGCTAATTAGTATAGGCTTGTCAAATGTCCTCTCTCGCTCCCTCTTTGTCTCTTTTGCCCCTTTCATCGTTGCTCTTTTCCGTATATTCCGCAACAGAGGGCGAAAAAGCGCAGCTCGGTTTCAGTGGCGTCACTGTGAATTAATCACTATAGTCATTCCAATAGATATAACTGTGGAAACATGCATGTATGCAGAGGGTCCCTGAGGGAATTGAGGCCACACTGTTACTTCTCAGCCTGTGTGCTTTTAATAACTGAGTGTGTTTGTTTTGTGGGATTTTTCAATGAGATTCACGTAGCTCAAAGTAGAATTGTGAAGGTCATTAAGGTCATCCTAAACCCTGCAGAGACAAAAAAGCTTTTATTTCCTGCAGTCTGATGAAAATCATGATGTTAAGTAGCAACTGTGCAGAGCTTTTAACCCACACTTCTTTACTCCTGTATCATCAGCGGGACCTACCACTCCAGGGATGAGAGCACAGACAGCGGCTTGAGTATGAGCAGCTACAGCGTCCCTCGCACTCCAGATGACTTCCTCAACAGCGTGGACGAGATGGACACAGGTGAATATGATCACTTACAAGACAGTGTGTTCTGGATTTTTAACGCCAGCTGATAACTACACAGTTTTACTGTAGACTCAGTTGGTAGTTTATTAGGAACAACTGGCTAAAACAGTCTCACACAACAGCCCTGTAGTAAACCCTCCTTCATCAAGATCCTTACTCTTAAACGCTGTTTAAGAGAGGTGTTTTATTTTGGAGGATGTGGTGCTGTTATTTAACCATCCTCATTGATATAAGAGGGGTGGACAAAAATATTGCAACACCTGTCCACATAACGCAACACAATTTCACGGCACATAGTTGCAGCTGGCTTGCACTGGATAAACGGCCAGCTGGTAACTCTGCATTCACTTCATGTTGGAATAAGGAAATGTCTGATTGTTAACAGCTTCAGGTTGATATTGCAGTATTGCTAAATGAACCACTGAATTGCATAACAGATTTCTAGTCACTCATCAACAAGTTAAATCAGATATAACCAAACCCTCCTTCTTAATTAGCTGAATCAGCTGTAGCTGTGCTAACGGTGGACTTTAATTACATTGCACTGATAATGTCAGTGACTTCTTTCCACTGTGTAGCTGTCAGAAATTCCCCAATCCCCTGCTCATGATTACAACAGAAATCTGATGTGACTGTTTTTTCCCACTTGGCTGCTCATATTTATGGTCTGTACAAAAAGAAATGAATGTGGTGCAGTTATGAACTATTATGCACTAAGCTGACTGTGGCTCAGAACATCCTCTAGCTTGCTCAGTCAAATCATTTCAATATCCTTCTGTTCATCAGGGGACCCGCTTCCACCCTCCATGGCAACACAGCCCAGTCGTTTCCCCGACTACCTGGACGCCATCCCGGGAACAGATGTGGACCTGGGCACCCTGGAGGGTGAGAGCATGGCGGTGGAGGGCGAAGAGCTGATGCCCAGTCTGCAGGAGGCCCTGAGCTCTGACATCCTCAATGACATGGAGTCTGTGCTGGCAGCTACCAAGATCGACAAGGAGAGCTTCCTCACATGGTTATAGAAGACCCGAGCAGGCTGCTTCTTACTCCTCTCCATACACTCTGAACTGCTGCCTGCTCTAATCTGTGAAGGATTCATAGATGCTATTACAAGACATTTCAGCGAGCCTCTCTGGACTTCTGTCTCTGTCTCGGCGTGTAAGGCCAACCTCCTTTGAGGCAGTATTGTTCTGCTCTTTTCTCTTCACTGGTGTGTTATCTCTTTATTTTGTCTGTGTCTTCAAGGCTGGCCCATGAACAGACAATTACGCAAGGGTCCCCAAATCTTTCACAGTGAATCTAGGGCATCTTTACCTAGAGCAGGGGTCGCTCCTTCCCCTGGTCTCCCCTCATAGGTGAGCTGGGCAGGTCCATGTGTACTCTTCTGCAAGGACTGCCCTCGTCAGTTATCGCCTGGAGTCTCTGGCGCCTCTTTTTCCTGCAGTATAGCGTGAAGCAGCACTACTTAACTGTGTTTGGGACTATTGCATATAGCTTGAGTAGCTTTATATTTGGCCTTGTAAGTTTTTCTTGTTTTGTTTGTATTCAACGAGCCTGACAAACCAAAAATGATGTATTTGAAGCATAAAGAACAATACTGATTTGGAGTAAAGGTAATGTGAGGCCCAGTTTGGACATGTTGGCTTTGCTGGGGGAGGGGAGGGGGTTAGGGTTGGAGCCTGGGGACCGACTACATTGCTGCTTGGCTGTGCCAGCAAGTCTAAGTTAAACCTTTGATAGATCAAGTGCCTTCAGTTGTATTTTTTGAGACGCAAGCACCACGAACAATTACCAAGTTTCTGTAATGCAGCAATAAGCATTAGGCTGTATTCAGCCACACAAACATCAGCCACACTTTCCTCTATCTAATGTTCAATAATCAGAATTGTATTTTTGTTTTATAAACACATTATGAGGGGATTTAGGGATTTTTTTTTAACCCTAACTTCTTTTTATCTCAGTCTTATCAAAGCCTAATCCATGATTCATTCTTTGTTTTATCTTTTTAGTACTCTTTTATTTTTAGGTTACTACATATGTATGATAGCTTTAGATCAAATGGCATTTTGCTTTTGTTTTTAAATTTCTTTCATAGATGAATTTATACATTTAACAGGGTCGACTGTTATCACAGCACCTCACTTCACCCAGATGAAGTCTGCCAAGGCACAGATTGATTCAGTTTTGACTTTTGTTTTTTTTAACCATCTAGCTGAGTCATCTGTCGTGTCTGATTTACTTTATACATATTAGTGTGATTGTTTATTTGTTGATCACATGCAGCTTTTACTATCTTTCCTAAACATTAACCAAAAAGGCAGATCTCTTGGCTAAACAAACTATAGCTCTTTGATCAATTACACCTTACGACAACGTACAGTATACAAGAGTTACAATGTTTGAAACTGTCTTCCTAAAGAGGGAGCTGAATCCCTCTGCGCGATGCTGTGCTGTGTGTTGAAAAGAGGGGTGTATAGACTACAGCTAGGACAAGTTTAAGCAGGTTTAAGAGTCATGTCGAGGGGTATTGTAGAAGGCCAGGGTTTGACTGACGGTGGTGAGTTATGTGGATTGTTAATTTTTTTTTTTTTTTTGTGGAATAATTAAGAAACAATCAGTTATTATCTCAGTCAGGAATTGTTGTGGCAGATTCCAAAGATGTTTTTGTAACACCAACACTTATTTTTGCTTCCATTTTCACAGTCCAGAAACGGTATGATTTGTAAATCAGCCTCTATATGAACAAACTGTATAAGCTAATGAGAAAATGATGTAGGTTTTAGTGTTGATGGACACGTCTGAATAGGTCTAGCTGAGAGATTGTTTTTTATTTTGTAGACGAGATGGTTGTTTTGAGTGACTAACCCTGAGATTTGAGGATGAGGTTTCAGAACAGAGAAGCAAGTGTTTCTTCTATAAGCGTTCACATGTTTACATGCTCTCTGATTAAGAAACTGCTACAGCTGCAGTGGAGACGACACACTGACAATTCTCTCATAATCACATTATTTTGATGTTTACACCATGACTACATTTTTTAATTACTGCAGTAACCTTTGAATAATCAGCCTGCCGTACATGTCCTCGGTTGAGGCCTTGCAGGATGTCACAATGATTCTGTTGCCAGCCAATACTTAATTGGTAGCATTAACTTGACGGAACAATTTTTTTTAGATCCGAGAACATGAACGTTTTTTATTCTGTGTGAGAATTTTTTTTTTTTTTTTTTTTTTTTAGTTTTGATTTTATTGATCATTAAATCATGTGTTGATGGTGGATTAAGATGGATAAACAGTGTTGGTGAGAACAATGCAACTAAAATGAGTGGTACACTGCAGTGCTTGTATTGCACGGCTACAGAGTTTTCATTTTGATGCAATGATGCATTTTGTCACACAAACCTGATTTTATGCTTACTTAGTGTGTAATTGTCAGAGCATATTAGCTGTTGACTGTCATCGTAGCAGTAGAACTAATCACACAAGTTAAAAGATTTTGTATTTAGAGTTTTCTAAATGCACATGAAATGATTTATATTCAGTAATGATCTATTCATTTTTTGATAGATATGTGCATGTGTTTTAGAACAATAAATTCTGTTACATTATATCTTTCTTCATATGATACTTTGAAATTGGCCTAAAATAAACTATATACTTTGTGGTAATATCCCTTGTGTGGTAATTCATTGTTCGTATTTGGAGAATAAACTCTAAACTCACTGATATACTTGTTAAATACAATTCTGCATGTGGGTTAATTGACCATGATCTATTGACCTATGATTAATATTCATGAATACCTTGAGTAACCACGCCTCCTTGAGTGGCGGCTGGTCACTGCCCTCTAGCGGCCACAGTAACAGTAAGGAACATACTCGTAGTTAGCTTTTCATGTCAAATTCTGTTCTCATGGCCGATATACATCTGTATCAAAGTGTCTCCACTGGTAAAGACAAATGACGTGAGTCCGGAAACGTCAACTGACAGCACGGAATAAAAGACAGAAGCCCCCTCACACAATCAGTGTTAGCATTGACAGAGTTAGCATGCTGTTTGTCTGCTGCCCAAGTCACTGCATCGGCGCCTTATTTCTGGGCATAGTCTTTGTAACAGCGTGCGTGGAAATCCTGCTCTTTACTCCAAGTATACCAGACTCTGCAGTTACGCTGGATTTCCATTTCAAGCTTATCACGTGCTGCTCCGTCACTGATGACGTCAGCAGCCACAGTGAGGAACTGAGACATGAGTCAAGAAGCGAAGTCACGTGAACACAATATCTACCACTTCCAGGGAATACAGTTTCCAAACTTAAGAATTCTGTTTAGATTTTAAAAAAAATCATAAATTCTGTTCTCTATAGTCTTTCGAATATTAAAACTTTATTTGTAGATTTATTGTATACTTTTCTGCTAAAAACAAAGCAAAGCAAGAAAAAAAAAAACCTCACTGTTTTTCCTCATGATTCTTTTGTCACTGTTTATTGCCAAGGTGTTTAAGAACCCCCATCTACATTTTTTTATTGCTTTTTGATTTTTTTATATCATATTTTGTTCTTATTCTACATTATATCTTTATAATGGTTATAAATATTTGGTAAGATATGTACTAAGGTTTATGGTATGGTGAACGTATGGTGAACGCTTTCCAATCTCAAAACAGACGGATAGAAGTAACACACTTATAACACATCTTGAAGAAGATGCACAGTGGTGGTGGTGGTGGTGGTGTGGTGGTGGGAACGTGAGTGTGTATGAGTGTATACAGCTCACCTGGCTGAGAGGCTTTGTCAGGCGCTGGGAGGATGTCATTACTGGAAGTGGATCTGCTCCTCATTTAATCATATCCAAGCTTTTGGTCACATACTTTCTTCAGACAAGGCAAACAGAATGAACACAGACATGCTTGTATTTTGCTTCAATGCAAACACAAGATTGTACACAAGGGTATTGTAGTCTTTTAGCATATTTGGACTACAACTGAAGGCTGAGGACACAATGTATGAGGAAGAGGAAACACAAATTTGAGAAAATATGAACAAACGTTAAAAATGTATCATATTAATCTTTAATTGATCCTGAAGCTAGAAGAGCCTCCAAATATATGGATGTTAAAGATAATGGATTTTTATTGCAGTCATGGGAAAAGGTGGTTGTATCTAAAAAGTAAATCCTGCAGAAACACTTTGCAGTGCATAAGTTAATATTGCATCTGTAGATATTTTAGAAGAAACAAGAAGAAGAATTCATAGAATTTGGAGACATTAAGTGTAGGCTACTTCTCAATAAATCATTCAGACAGGGCATGGATTGGAATATGTTTGATTTATGGTATTTATTTTGTGCTTTTACTCAACCAGACTTCAACAAAATTCCAGATGTAATAGTATGTTTATTTGTCATCCTCTGAGAGAGTTGCAGTTATCAGCAGTACCATTTCCACTGATGAAGGCTGAGACCCACAACACTTTGTGTGGAAATCATTCCATAATAGGACTTCTGTACAGACATCTGCGAATATAATTTGTAATTCTCTCTCTGTCATTGCTCGTAATGGTTGTTCGCCACGCCGATGGTAGAGAGGTTAGCAGTGCTAAATTTTTTTTTTTTTTTTGTACAGTTTACAGTTTAACCAAATGATGTTCCTCATATGAACACATATCTATACTGGATTTCTTTTGATAATTACACTAAAGAAACTACAGCTATTTGAAAAACCTATTGCACACTTTTGCATCACTTTCAAGGCTTTCAGGTATGTCGACAGTCGCAGTATAAAGTATGAATCTCTTGTGATTTGCACCAAATTTGCACTAAAATCAAACAAGAAATATTACTACTATTGTTACTCAAAGGTCTGTGTTCCTGCACATTAATCTTGGTATCCTGCAGGATCGAGATGATCATCAGATAGACTGTATATTCCTGTATGTTATTGTATTACTGTATTGTCTGTATTGTCTTGCTTTATAAAGTATAGCCTCAGGATTCACCTGTGTGATATATATGAAAACTGTGGTAAATTACATACCTGTGTTTAATAGAGTGGTTCTTCGACATAAACAAGCTTTCACCCAAACATGGTTATGGTTATCCTTGATTTTTTAAAACTTTGTTATCATAAGGTAACGGACTTACTGCTAGGATGCATCATCTATATGTCTGGATTTAAAAGATTACATCACAATAATAGTAATATATGTATAATAACTATATTATAACTGTTTATAACTATAATAACTAGATTATAGTAAAACAATATAAGCCTGCCTTTGCTTTAGATTGCAAACCAAAGTATTTATAAAAGGAGAACACAAACAAACAAAAGCAACACTTTATTCAAATCAATTTTATTAATTGCAAGTATTATAATGTTTCATTACTATCCCAATAATTATTAAATATCACATGAAAAAAATAATGGTTACATTATTTATATTTCATCAAAAACTACCACAGATCAAAAAGCTTGAACAATAAGTAAGAAAACATTTGTTGTGGCAAGATTCTCTGTGTGCATGGTAGCAAAACGTCTGAAGGTAAATACCATATCATGCTAAATAGTGGATGGAGATTTAGAAACTTAACTTCGATTGCCAAGATGACCTTGAAAGCAACACAGCAATGTTTTCTTTTCACAGTGTGAATTTGGTATTTTATCCTATAGGACAGCACTATAGTTTGAATTAGACAGACCACAATAACAGTGACTGCAGAGAAAAGCAGTTTCTTGGACAATATACCAGGAACAAAATATGCTAAGTACTAAGGACAGAACACAAATTCCTTTCACAGTAAATACAATATAAAACAATACAGTATACTTGGATAACAAACATTATGAGTTTATAAAATTCCAATTTATCATTATTTACAAATGTTATCCCTTCCACCCTTACATACATAACTTCTATAATTTGAGCTTTGGGTCAGTTTTTAGCAATCTGTGACCCAATTTCATGTGTGACTGCCGAGAATCTCGTCCAAATTTATGTCTTTCATCCAGTCATCATTCCCAGAGCCAGACTTGAGTAGAGAGTCTATAAAGTCTGAGTCTGTGTTGATCCCGGGAACTGTGTTGTCTCCCTCGGGCAGGAAGTCAAAGGTCAGGCGGTTGGCTCTGTTATTCTGGTAGCTGCTAGAACTGGGACTGGGCTCAGCAAAGCTGCCTGCTGGAACTCTCTGTTCAGGAGAGGCCTGGTTCAGGGTTCCCACTGCTGATGGTGAGCCCAACATTGGCTGGCTTGGTCTTGGGCCTGTGTCTCTTATCGAAGGGTTAAGAGGGAGCATCCCGATGTCTGGTGCTACCTGATTTGGTGGGCCGATGTGCCTCTGTTGGTACGGATGGTTTGGCATGTCCATCTGTGCACCCTGTGACTGAAGTGGGTTTGGTAACCGCCTAACACCGAGTCCAGTTGTCACTTGCTTGTTGGCCGCACCCCAGCCCATGTTGACATTTGTCATCAAGCCTCCGAGACCCTGTCCTGGCACCCCTGAGGAATGCAGGTCAGCTGTCGTTCTCGGATGTTGTACGCCTGCTACATTGTTCATCCCAAAGGAACCTCCTTGTGTGTTTGGTCCCAAGAACTTAGGTTTATTTTGATTTAGTCCAATTCGATTCTGAGTGTTATGCTGCTGGAACTGGCTGATACAAGAACTAGGATGACAGTCAGCCCCAATACCAAACCGGCGGTCTGATGGCGACGGACTCATCTTTGAACCAGACCCACTCGGGAGGTGACAAGACATGGACTGCAGGTCATTCTCTGGGCCATTGCTGGAAGACTGGGAGGAGTTCTGACCTAGAGAGATACCAGGAAAAACTGATTATAATAAAGGTCACTTGTAAGCATTTAAACCATTTCTGACTTCTCAGAAATGTTCAATACCTGTGAAGATGTTTCCTTGCTGAAGCCCCACCATACTTCTTGACTGCTTATATTCAGGTGGCGGTCTCGTGAGATGACGACTGAACTGATCATGTGCATTGTCTTTGTCCTGCAAAGGAAGGGACAAAGTTGTGAGTACTAATTATGTGACTAATCATTTGCAACAAATTCTGTAACAAATTATTAATTGGTATTGACATGTAAATGTAACTTACCGAATTGTTGATGGTGTGCTGCTGTTGGTTTAGCTGTCGCTGCATGGCCTGAGTTTTGGCTGGGCCTTTCTGCTGCGTGTTGGGTGCTGGAGGCCGGGGCTGCGACTGGGCTGACATGACTCCTAAGCTTCCATTAGTGGGCAGCCTTGGACCAGGGGGAACACCCTTTTTAAGAAGACACACATGATGGTTTTACATTAGTGTCAGTGGTGCTACTTTTTAATTTTTAAACATCTTTTTGCCAAGTGCCTGGAGATCTGAGCTAAGTGCTGTGAGAGCTGTTGTCGGAAAACACAAAACCCAAAACAGTGCAATAATACAGTTTGACCACTAGAGGGCAAAACTCTACAAGACATCATAGATCTGTGTCAAAGATGCTGTTCAACCTCCAGAATGTGGTCAAGGCTACTCCCTCTGCAGATGAAAAAGGGAGACTTGAAGAGGGGATTTTTTTTTTTCTATTTCTTTTCCTTTTTTTTTTTTTTTTTTTCAGAGGGGGGAGTGCGAGCCCTCCTCAAGGCCTGCTTCTCCCTTGATAATTGTGTCTAAAGAGAGTGGAAAGAATCCCTGAGACAGCAGGAAATGTGTGCCGATGGGGAGTTAAGCGCCAGCACCATGACTACCTCCATTTAATAAGCTCTCCTTTACTGATCACTGTGTTGTGTTTGGCAAGGATGCATTCCATCCTCTAGAAACCCATTTGGCTCCTGACACTATCACACTGATTGAAACGTTGTAGTCGGCGGCACTCAAATGAAACTGAGACATCCAGACTAGCTTTTTATTTGAAATCTTGTCCTGAATGTATGCGTTTGCAGACAAGCTTTCACCATCATGGGTGTTTGAGATGTTATATGTCCTTGTAATTCATATCATTTTAGCTTTTTTAGGCAGCTGTGCAGGCCATCCAAGCACTCCAACTAAAACCTGTCTTTCTTATGGACAGAAGGACGCTCTCACTATGCTTGAGCTTCCACAAAGTGCAAGCATTTGTCATGAAAGAGGTTAATGTGCACCAAATCCAAGTCAACATACGCTGTGTATACAGTGTCAGTCATTGTGTTGACTTAAAATATTTCCCAGGGTGAAATGGATTAAATCCAACAGTGCATTTAGCAGAAGCTATTACTTAGAGGACAGATTCTTTGTGGAGGACGAATCTCTAAGGGGTGGTGACTTTTGTGGTCCCAAAAGAAAAACAGAAAGAAACGAGAGGGAAGTGTGTGGGGTGTGTGTGTGTGTGTGTGTGTGTGTGTGTGTGTGTGTGTGTGTGTGAATGATAATGAATGGGGCTGAAATATAGAGAACTAACAAGAAAGGATTAGAGAATGAGGGAAGTTGAAACTCATCAGGAGTCACAAGCCAATTCACATGAGCTAATATTCGCCTTCTCTGCCTGAGTTCAACCCACACAGCAAACCAAGCATGGCAATGAGGTTACACAGGGACTAAAACATCAAAACAGCGGTTTCTCCTGTTACTCTAGAAAGCAGAGTAACTGGCTTTGATTCCCTGTATCCAGTTAGCGAGACTGTGAGAAACAGTGGCCATCACAGACATTTTCCCCACAGAGGTAACCTGGAGTGGGCTTGTTCCATCTTTGTTGTAAGACAAACCCATTGAGGGGTGTTTTAGTATGTACAACTGAGTAATCCTCTCTGTCACCCTGATGTGTCATAAAGCTGTTTTCCATGTTTCTTCCCCCCTCTCATTCTTCACAAGCTTGTTGTAAATGAATACCACATGTGGCTCGGGCCTCAGAGAAGGAGCAGAGTGATTTAGTCTCCCATCCTGCGGCAGTGCAGGCAGCTGACAGTGATCCAGGCTCAGCCTTGCCGGCTCTCACACTGCACTTCCTCCAGTCTGGACTCAGGACACTGTCCCTGGGGAGCGCCTCGGCATCTGGACTTGGCCGCGGCTCCCTTTCCCAGGAAACAAGCACTCCCTTCACAGGCACTGCCGGAGTGACCTGGTAGGCTCAACCCCCGTTGCCCAGCTCTTTTCCTAACTGAGGGATGTGGTGCCACAAGATCATCAACAAAAGTTGAGGAGTCATTATTTACTGCAGGCAGACCTTTAGCTTCAGTTGCAGTTATAATTTGGGTTTCTGAATTTTTAGAACAAATTTTTCTTCACAACTACAACCTCCTGTGTTGAAAAGTTAAGTCTATATTAGCTGAAGCTAATCACTGAGGTGATGACATTACTGCTTAATGTGTGTCCTCAGTTAATCTGACAGTTGTTGTTGTCTTCTGAGCAGATATAAACGTCACTCTTGCCAAATGTAAATGTTTGGATACAATTAAAAATATGCACATACACCATAAGGAGAATTCAAATATACAAAAAGGTAAAACTATTTTTGAATCTACTCCAGTCATTAAATGCTTGAAATAGTTTAAGTGAAATTTATATGTTAACAGTTTCAGTATAAAAGGGTCCATTGTGAAAATGCATTTTTTGCTATATTAACTTAAAGGACATGTGAATAGCTCAAAAAAATCTCTGTATCGCCTTCAAATTGCCCTTTCTGCACCTGCATGGATGGCTGTCTATGGTATTTAGTTACCAGATAATTCCATACAGATTTCTCATTCTTTCCACAGTGGCAGGAATTATCACCTTTATTTCAGCTGATGACGTGCAATCATTTTGATTGTCTTTCTTTCGCTATTGACATTGTTGTGTGTCTTTTTTTTCTCTTTCTGTAGCTTAAATACACAACATAGGAACTCTACTGGTGTGACTAGCAGCACGAAATCTTGTCCTTGAAGTAGCACTGCCCACCAACCTCAGTAACTCAGGTTTCATAATGCATTAGTGTCCTCTAGTGTACAGTATGCTGCAAGAGAATGTACCCATATTTTTCTGTGTGTGTGACCTCGCAGTTAGGGAGTTGCAGAGTGGTGCATTTGAATTTGGACCTGTTTGACTCAGCAACCAATTATTAAACTTCATGAAGCTTCAAACAAGCACCAAAGCTCACATCTCTGGCTGTTTTTAAAAAGGTCTTCAGCTTCACTCAGTGGGAGGAAGCCTGCTGCTAGTCACTGGTGTTAACACAGAGGATCAGGGAACTCTTTCAGGACCTTTATTTTTCTGGCATTACTAATTCAAGTCACTGTGGGAAGAGACTCCACTCCTTTTCTCCTCTCTGTGAGCTGTCCCTTCCTCATTAGTTAGACTATTAACCCTGTCCATGCTGGCTACAGAAGACAAACACCATTATCTGCCTTTTTAAACTATATGGTGGCCCTTATTTCTTCCCCACAAATTCCTACAGTATCATTACCCTGGCTACATGCTTGCATATTTCATTTCTTCAAACTTACTGCACATTAAAGAACAATGTCCTTGGGATAGTTGTCTCACCAAATCTTTACCCCGTCTGAACTTGAACATAGCTTCATGTCCTCAGCATTTTAAAGACTAGAGGTGACTGAGCTTTTACTTTCAGGAGATTTGGGCTTTGGAAAGTTTGCTTTTTTAATAATTTATCAAAATCCATTTAAAGCCTTTTCATTATTCGATATTCAGCTCCTCTAAGTCTCTTGCCTTGCCCTTTCACTACTATTATTTTTAATTATGTACCAGGCTTTTATTGCTTATAATTTAAGTTTTTAATGTGCTACATTAAGTTTGAAACCACAGATATATTTTCATTACTAATTGTCACTAAAGCCAATAGTAACACCAATGGTAATGCTAATTCTGACACAACCACTAATTTTACTTTTGATTTAAAAAAAAAAAAGATATCTATTTATTTGACATGTTGAGAAATGAGGTTGTTTGGAGTCCAGTTGGTTTTTACAGATTATTCACAATTTTTAAGATTTAAAAAATATATATTTTATAAATATATATATATATATATATATATATATATATATATATATAAATGTGTGTGTGTGTCATTCAAAGCCAGTCATAATGACAATATTTTATAGGGAGTTTGAGGAGGTTTTAAAACCACCCATGAATGTGCAAAACCACATGTTCTGTTTAGAGTGTAAATCCCTCTCTGGTATAGTGGTAAAACTGGTTCTGTTACACCGATGGCTGATGATGTGTTTGTCATCCTATCTTGTTTACTTCCATGTCTGTATAACTCCCTCCCTCTCTCCCTCCTCCCACCCTTTCCCAGTCACTCAAGCACTTCCCTTGATCTGTCGAGGTTACGAGTGCTCTCTTGTGTGGCTTGCATTATCATTTCACACAAAGACAGCTACAGATACTGTTAGCGCAAAAATGAAAGAGGGGACGGTCTAAATCTCCCCAATCATAACAAATCAGTGATTCAACCTCCGGCACCAGGCTAAGCAGATTACTGTCATTTTCCACCACTTGTCCCTTGTAGCTAACAACCTCCAATTAGCAAATCCCGCTGTGCATATCTGTGCCCTGACGGGGAGCCACCATGACAAGCAGAGAAATTAGAAGTCCTGCATGTTAATCTACCATGCTCTGGCAATCTGTGTCATCGTCAAAACACTTTCAGGGGAAATGCATATTCAACAGCGAAGACACAGACAGCAGCTAGAACAATGACAAGAAAAGTCCCAAAACAAACAGCGTAGCATTGATGTTGCTTCAGACAGCAGGTTGGCTGCTGCAAGCAAACTGAGGAAACCGACTGATGAGGAAGACTTAAGTGAGTTAGTCTGACTGTGCTGTGAATCATGTTACTATACCTTCAGCAGAAGAAATGACAACCTATGCTATTATCTATTTTGTATATCCAGTGTTGTAAAATACACAAGCCAACTATTCACCATCTGCTACAAAATAAGAAGGTGTGTGCTTGCTATTACACATATAAGCATATGTTGTTGTGTGAAGACCTTTCAACTCAACTTCGCATACACGATGGTACTGTATATATGCTGTACTGTATATCTAACTGTCTCATGAAGACCTAGTTGGTATTGGTTGTTTTTTGGTGTTTTACAGTAACGGTAGATTCCATGCTCCGCTATAGTTGCATGTAAAAGAAAAATAGAAATGATCAAAACTGTTCTGTCATCAAACTAAACACAGGACCATTTTGTTATCATTTGTAAAAAGTTAACAGATTCAAGGTTTTCACTTCATAACAGGTGTGAAAGAAATTTGAGCAGAGCCCTTACCTGTCGCTGTTGTGACAGTTTGTACGGCAGCCCGGCAGGGACAGACTTGGGTTGCAGACACAGGGCTCCTGACGTGGAGATCTGCTGGTTCTGGAAATGGAGAGCGGAATGTGGCTGATTCTGGCCCGTCGATGGTGCCTGTTGCTGCTGGGCTGCAGTCTTGTTCACTGAGCTTGCCATGATAGGCATCGGCTGACTGGCAGAATGAGGAGCTTTGGGGCTGAAGTGCAATGTGGGCTTGGAGCTGAGAACCTTCATGTCCAAATGATGGGAGCCACTGTGGCCGTTTGACTTGAAGAGGCAGTTGTTGATCCCTTTACTCTGAGAGCTGATCCTCTGCTGGCTAAGTGGGGCTGAGCTAGAGACCTTGTCCTGGGGGAAGGTGCTGGTGGAGGAGTGGGTGCTCATGGCAGGAGCCCAGCTGGTCAATCCCACAGGTGGTGGTTGGTGGTGGTGATGCAGCAGAGAGCTCGGCTGCTGCTGGTTTGCTGCCATCTGCTTCAGCTGCTCTGCGTGAGATATTTCTGGCCAGCAGGGCATGGCTCTAGGGTGTCCTGCCTGAGTGTTAGCTTTCTGAGACGTGGTGGTAGAAGAAGTGCTGGTCAGCGTGAACGAGGGCCCTGCTGAGGCTGGTCGAAGCTGTGGCGAGCCACTGTGAACCTGGCCATAATCTGGGGAGTGCTCCGTCTTGATCGGCTTCTCCAGCGGGGAACACAGATTGGCAGCTGCGCCTGCTGAGTTTGGCCGACCTAAATCCAAACCGAATGTATCGTCCTGCTTCAGCATCTTCTCAAACTCCAGGTCATTCAGTGGGGGCACATTCTTTGTCAGCTCATCAAACAGATCCTGGAGATCTGGGTCAATCTGACCACCACCTTCATCTTTAAAGTCAAAGATCATCTCTGCGTTTGACTGCCCACAAGACTGGACCTCAGTGGGCTCTTTTTTCATTTCTTTCAGGGTCATGTTGAATATGTCTGACCCCACTCCATGGGGCATCATGTAATTCTTCCTTTGCATTCCCATGTTTGAGGACCCTTGAAGAGAGTGAGACTGGGTAAGGTTATGATTGCAAGGCCCCTGTCCCAGAACACCAGCATCCACACGGACCCTCTTAAAGTCTGATCCAGAGAACCCACAGGAGAGCCCATTCTGCTTTGGTATGTGTCCTGGTGCATGTCCCTCAAGCTTCCTTCGCAGAGATCCTTGAAGCTGCAAAATACAACAGAACTGAATCTTAAAAGCAATTAAGAAATAGAAAGAAAAGCCTTCACCTCACATTTAGTTAGTTCATTTATTGTTTACTGATTTCATCATAGTGGTCTCATAACAGGATGTTAATTATTACACTTGGTTCAAAGCCTTGTGATCCAATTTAAATCCCGGTGGTAGTTCTCAGTATGGGTGCATTCAGTTCTACATCCAGCTCAAAGTATCACCATGTAAATTAATTACATTTCACAATATGCTCCGAGGCCTATAGAAGCTGTACCGACTTGTGAAATTTAGGAAGATTACTTTCATTAATAGTGTTTTCATTCAGTAGAGCATGTTTTGATTTACAACAGTGATGATGTCTCAAATGCTTTATTCGGATTTAAACCATCCTGTCACATCACTTTGAAAAGACCAGGCAGATACATGAAGATAACACATACTAAGCTTAAAATATATAATTTCATTTAACCACTTGCAGGGCAATGCAGCAACGAAGGAAACGCTGCTGCAGCACTTAGAAAATTGTTTTTATATTATGTAGTTGGAGCGCAGAGGACGGGCTGAGAAGATAGTTAGGAATCTGATACAGTCGACAGACCTTAGAGAGAAGAATAGGGCCTTTGTCTGTTTCCCTCATTTGCATACATTATATTTTCGTCCATTGTGCTTCGTTAGATAGCAGAGTTTCTCCTTTGTGACTGAGATTCTGCTTAACATGCTGGTGCAGATATCCGACTTCCTTTTGTCCTATCCCCATGTCTTCATTTAAGGTACTAAGCACATAGCTATGACTCACAACTCTAACCACTCAGTAACACCCCATAAAACTGAAGCATTGAAAAATCCTAACAAAAAGCTCATGTTAACACAGGAGAACCTGGATTATTTATATTTTCAGGTATAGACTTCATTGTCATGTCAATATAATAATGCAGTTCCTTTCTTCATGTGAGCCTTTCAGTCTTTAATGACAACTCATTGAGAAAGAAACTGTCTATGCAGTGGCAGTCTCAGGCACACTGTTGTATACACATAAAAATGACTGATTATCTGACCATCTCTTAATGTGGTGCCTGCATGGAGACAAAATGGCTCTGATTATACACCAACCTGATCACAGGAGAGGAGTATCAGCGTGTTGCATATTTCACTGTGGGAACAAATTTGAGTCATTTCCACCTGCTGGCACACATTGCATTAAGATGATTCATCGCCGGAGGGTTTGGAGTGAATCGTGTTGTTCACTAGATTTCTACTCTGTTCATGTCTGTATTACCTCTGCTAATGCACTTAACAATTGTTCAGAGATACATCCTCAAATTTTGATCAAGGCACAAATATCTCTGTGATTCACCAAGCCTCCTATATTATAGCTAATAAGTGGATGGATGATTATGTTGATGGAGGGGGGGTAAGGAGGAGAGGAATACTGAAATGATCTATTGTATCCAGGGGATTATACTAGTGGCTTGCAGTTGGCTTAGTAAGTACAAACTGTTATACTTAACATTAGTGCAGACCATTTTCAAAAGCATGATTGCAAATAGACAGATTAATTTCCAAGTAAGCATTTGGTTCATTTAAGTACAGTAGGTTAATCAACCAGCAAACATTTGAAACTTGCAGGAGCTCTATAACACTGACCAGTGCAACGGCAGAAGAAAAAAAATCAAAGGGAGTGCTAGGGTACGGGAGACTAATGTCAAAGTGAAGCAAGTCCGTTTCCTTTATTTTTTGCAAACAATATGTTGTCAGTGTGTAGAACTGCAGCTGAAGGCAGAGCACACTTACAAAACACTGGCTGATGGTGCATTTGAAGACCCCCTGCCATCTGAAAATTGAAAAATATTAAGCCTGCACTGTCATAAAAAACCAACAGAGTAGACAGACAACAATCAACCACTCACACTGCAAAAAGTATCCCAATAATTTGGTTGTTTCTTGTATTAAAACCTGTGTTGTCTGACACCTGACTCTAGACTCTCAGAATGTCTTTGAGCGCACCAGCTGTGACTTTTCAAAATAATCCCTATAAGAAACTGTATCATAACATGACAATAATTCAGTTTGATTAAGTGAATGTATATAAATGGAGGGTGAGATATTATTAATTGTTTTACATTAATAGTTCATTCATTCAGTACCAATGTAAAATGCATATTTGTTCTTCATGGGCAAAAAAAAAAAAAAAAAGTAAAACAAGTGGTATGGTCCTGTGTGTGATTCGGCCTTTGCTTAATAGTACATTCTATGTATTTTTGGTATTAGCTCAGTTAACATATTGTATATTAAAATTTAAGTAGAAATTGCTATATTTGTAAAAGAGAAGCAATAACTATTTTGAAGTTAAACATACTTTGACACATAAAGCTCAGTTAAAAAATTCTTAACAGAGATTAGAGAGAAAGAAATCTTGTCCAGTGATGTAATGACAGCCTGGTTGGATGAGTGACAGAGAGACACATACAGTTTTAACTTGGAAATCTTCCATATGTTCATCTACAGTATGTCTCATTCACCAGCCCCCTTTTGCCATCTTCACTGAGATCCAATCTAACGATTGTGCCTCTCTACGTACTAGTGGACATCTGTTTTTGGAGAAAAACAGGCCTTCTAGTGTGTGCAGCTCATGCACACTTTCTCTCTCGTTTCAGAGGGCTCTTTCTGGAGAAGACAGACAGGAGTACTCCTCATGGTTCAAGGCACTGTCTGAGAAAACACATCATGAATAATGGAAAGGACAGGAGATGTGTTGCAAAAAGCCACTGTGAGACAGGGTTGCCTCACTACTGCCTCTGTGCCATTTAAATATGGACCATGTTCAAGAGTAGTTCTTAGTTCAGAATTGAAAGCAGAAGCTTCTCAGCACATTTTGCAGTCAAGATTTTGTCAAGGTCAGATCACATGTGCATTCTGATATGACCTTCATTTACATAAAATAACTGATATCCAATTTTTTTTTATTTCCAACAAATAAAGTATCATCCTCTTCACTCAAGCACTCCGTCCGTACTCAGAAGTAGTGGCCTCCTAGCTGGCCTGAAATCCTCATGACAGATCTCCAAGTGATCTGAAAATAGATTTTTTGATTAACATTTAATGAGCTTAGAAGCTCTGAATCGCTTTGAAAGTGACTCCTGCAGCATGAGAGGCTCAAACATATGTATTATATACTGATCATCTTAGAGATGAAAGCATAACTGGTAGTTGTAATCCACCCAGTAGTGAGCAGAATGTTCATTTAGGGATTTAATTACTACAAAACCAAGGCTATCAAAATAATTTGTTTTACTATAGGTTATAAAATCTCTCATCTAAACTTCTTACAGTGGCAATAAAGAAAAAGGACACAATATACACAGTGTTTTTAGGATCTTAACAAGGTGCAGCTGTAGTTTACTTCACCTATTAGTGGACACAAAATTACAAAGGAAATTATTAATTATTTCCACTCCTGCTTACTGATGCCCTTTGACTGTAGCAGTGAGGAACCTGACCTTGGCCCTGTCAACAGAGGCTATCTATTCCTGGGAGCTGGGAGGCTGGTAGCTTGTGTGTCATGGTGAGCGGTGTGGTGATGCTGAGCACTGTGGATGGGGCTCCGGGTGAGCCATAACAGGGACGAAACACCAGGCCTCCTGGTACCATCTGTCAGACCAGTGGCACAGCCCTCAGAGCCATGTGTGCTTCAAGGGTATAGGTTTGAAAGTGTTCGAAGGTTTTGTGCCTGTGCACGTGTTTGAGTAAGAAAGCGCGGCTCAACAAAAGCTTGAGCTCGCCAGCCTTTAATCTATTCACCAGAGTCCTGAAACATGTTGCAATCCGCTCCTGCAAGAGTTAGAAACCTTCCTCTCGGCATTTGACATGGAAAAACAGCCCCAAAATAAAGGAATAAATACGACTATTGTGTTCCTAGGGAGACATAATATTTATGCGGTTCTGCAGGTTGCATACTGTTGCAAGAGGGGATTTCAGCTCATTTATTGCCAGATAAGAAACAAGAGCCCTCAGACCAGTGCCAATGATCAGCTGTCATACAAAACTGAGATATCTGCTTGCAAAATGCTGACAAAGTGTGGAGGGCTCAGTTTAATTATAGGGTTTCCACTAGCTGTCTAAAGCAGTAAGCCATGATACTATATCCAGAGAAACTGAATCAAACATCCTGGATAACTTGAAATTTTTAATAATATATAATATAAATGGAAGGTAGGGAAGCAGGGGCTGAGACTGCTGCAATACAGTATGTACATTCACAAGACAATTTATAGTTTCAGTCAAATCAGGTCAGGGGGTGGGGGTGGAGTATGTCAGATTCTGCTAAGTCTTGGCTGTAAACTGTTTTCTTTTTTTTCCCAGCTTGTTACTAAGCCATAACTTGTTTTTATTAAGCCCATTTAAGGTAACAAGGTGTGCACAATGTGCTTGATACTATGAAACAACTCAAATGTTACAGACTAACCATGATGCTACCAACTGTACTGACAATACTGAAAATTTAGCAATTTTGGTTTTTAGTTTAACTGATATTTTTTTAGCTTTTAACCTTCATATACATTTAATTCAAAGAGAAGATTTGCATCGCACTAAGAATAAAGAACATGATGTAACACTGGGGGCTGAACTGAGGCAAGAAGAACCAATTATAACCTAACTTATATCTAAAAATATACCACAACAACATATATGCTGTGTTGTATGACAATCCAGCACGAAAGAACGACATATCTATTAAAGCAAGGTTTAGCAGAAAAATGAGAAAGCTGCCTCTTTGAGATCTCAGCAGCCTCTTTTAGTATTAAGGACGTTTTGGTGGCTGACAAAATGATAACATCAGTAGGCTTAATCCTATTTTACATATAATAAATTATAACATATTGCATTTTCAATTCTGTCTCAACACATGTTTAATCTGTTTCCATAGGGCTTGTGCCATAAGGTTGCACAGGGATGTGAGCGCAGGTTCATAGTGTACTTTCCTAATCAGGCTGGCGCGTGTTGGGACGAAGCAGCACACTGCAGAGGTGGGCTACTTTTGGCCCATCAGCACTTTGCATCCCCACACTTCCTGACACAGTTGTATTAGATTGAAGCTGCCCTCCAGAGAACAGGCAGGAGAGAGGGATGAGCAGCAGCAGCAGCAGCAGGAAAAAAAAAAAGAGAGGCAGCTTTGTGGCAGCCTCTGGGAAATGGGAAGAGATGATAAGAGCTCCTTTGAAGAGAAATCATCCATTATGTTTACTGAAGGCAGATTTTTTTTAACACTTGCTGTAGCTCAGCTCCAACATTCCATAGAGAAACTTGCTATTTTAACAAAAGGCGGGCTGCACACAAAAAAAAATAAAAATCCTGTCGGAGACACTTCCCATTCAAATATAAGCTCTCCATTATCCAAATGCACAGATTAAAGCCAGTATTCCAATCAGCCCTTACTCTGGCATGTCCTCTCTTCAGAATCAAACAGATGAGTTTAATGTGATATCCTGAAGGCTAAAGGAGGCAGGAGGAAGCTGCTCCGAAAATATGCATGGATACCCCAGAAGAAAATATGTGGGGCCCCTTAAAAAAAGTTGTAAGCAATGCTGGTATCTCTGCAATCACCGGTCACTGCACACCCATTACAATGATGAGAGACCTAACTGAGGGTGAGTGGACAAGGTATGGAAAACAGTTTGAGTAATTGGTCAACCTCCAAATGGTATTGCATCCCTTTTAATTATCTACAACACAAATTATTCTTGCCCTGGCCAGGTAGTTTGAATGGCCTTTTGTAGATAATATTGAGTATATTCCCCTGTGAGGTACAAAGAGTTCAAGAGCTGTTTTTCCTGGACCACAGATTCTCAGGATGGCAGGACAGCAGTGAAGTATTGCTAGGAACTGTGTGAGTGTTTGTTTGGGGGAGTGGGGAGGGTGGTGGGTGGGTGGGCAGACTCTGTCAAGGCATCACCACAGCACCAGCTAGGCCACGCCACTGCAGACGTACCACAGGTCACCAACATCGCAGTGACAAGCTGTCACATCACATCACCCATGGCCATGTGGCTCACAGAGCTCCTGACACTGCTGTCGCCTCTCATCTACATGTCACTCTTAACCACAGAGACATTTGCTGAGGAGGACTGAGGGCTCCCCGGACTCAGGAGCAATCCCGTGCTGCACGTACCACTGTGGCTTCCAGAGCAAAAGGGATCCCTTCAATAAAAGATTTACAGCTGGAAACTACAGAATGTGCTCAAATTCACTTTTCATCACTCACTGAAAAAGGTCTGCAGGTTTGAACTGCGACAGCCGCTGACCACAGCATCATTTTTCCTGTAAGACAACAGCCATCTTTGTGCTCACTTAATCACTGTAATAGAGGGAGAGGCGATGAGCAGGAAGACATCCCACCATTTAACAAGCCCAGAGCTAGTCACAGATAACCATACAGGGTTCTGCTTGTCAACTACATATAGGCTAAGCTGTAGCTCAAAGGGTTTCATTTAGTGGTAACACAGGCTCAAATTCTCATTGGTCCAACACTCTAACTTGTGGAAACACCCTCTATCAGCTCTTGCTATTCCACTCCACATCTTAAGTGCTGCATACTGAGCACCAAAAATGACAGGACATGATGTATCTACCATGATGACATGTTTCTTTTACATGGTGTATGTGCGCTGCCTGCTTAAGTGTGAGAGGCAGGAGGTTAGGAACAATTTTCAGGCTGGGAAACTGCTTTAGGGCGTGGGAGGGTTAACATAAATCAAGACATTAAAGGATTCTTAGGAAAGTCTCAAGAATGAGAAAGTAACAATCCTTTCATACACCAGAGGTCACTGCGAGCGTGAAAAATCCTCTAGTTAACAAACCTGGATGCATTTTAAGGATTTGTTATTTACTATATTAGAGAAGGTAAACCAGGATAATAGCAGCACTAAAACCTGGGCGTTTAGGCAGCCTGGAGCTATGTGACAATGACAACATATCAGTAACTCTACGTTCCAAGGATTTCTTTGTTTAGCTATCACATTACACAAAGAAGTAATGAGTGCAGAGGTGAACCTAAGACCTGGAAATGTGGCCACGAGATAGATGGTCCAGTAATTTTTGCTTCTCTGAAAACAAATCCCTTGTTTAACACATGTAAAGCTTTCCAAGCATGTTTGTACCCTTAAAAGGCCATTGCCATACAACCGCAAGTACCTTTTCCCAGCAACTGTCAAACACAAGGCCTGCCTCCGGTCATGCCACAGGAAAAGGCCCATAAGCAGGGAACAAGTTCCCTTCCTGTTTTCAAAGACGATTCCTATGGCATGCAGAGCCGTTTCCTGCTCACTAGGCTCATTTCACCATCTCAAACATCTGGCTGCTCTTCAGCATGCAGCTGCAGCACGTTGAAAGCCAACAGTGCCACTGCTGAATTGAGCAACACAGTCCTGAGCCATTCCAGTCATATCTCTGGCCACTACAAAGAAAACCATCATCTAGTTTCACTAGCTTAGGCAAGGCATCCTGGTAGTGTGCATTATTCAGGATCTGCAGTAATTACTGATGAGACAACCTTTAATTGTATCATATTTAGCACTTACGACGTGTTTATGTCTTATCATTCTGCTGTTTGGATTATGAATTCCATGATGCTCCCTTTCAAGTGTAGAGATTGCATTTCCAAAGCAGGAAACAATATTAGTCAATATCTGATAGGATTGCAGCAATGTGCTCTTTAGTAACACTGCTGTGGCGATTTCCTACTGAAACAAGGATCCATTTTATATCCCATGGGAAACCTGGGCTGAGTGGTTAATGCTGTGCTAATGCTGCTTCATTCAGCCAGGTTTTGATAAGCCTCGTGCTTTTAGAGAGGAGAAACACATTTAGTGTTTTAAACCGCTTCAATGGAGAAAGCTCGGAAAAATCCACTAGTTGAAAATGGTGTACTTGTTGAGTTCTGTCATCTCTCTCAGCTTTTACTTAAATTACACACATACGCATTAGGACAGGCGAGCAGTCACACTAATCTGCACTCATGCTCTGAAACAATCCTCGGCTAGTTCGGTTTGAAAAGGGACTGCTGCAGCTAGAAAGTAGGAAGAAAAAATAAATGAGTGGGAAGCTTTGTTTGACTCCCACTCCTATCAGTTCTGACATTCCAAATAAGGTCTGTGTGGACCAGCGCGAGCACAGACGGACACAGAAAACACTGCAGAGCTCTCACTGACTCCAACCAAGGAAAAGTGTGCGTGGAGGGGTGGGGGGTGGGGGGCATTGGGGGATCATGGAGCAGAAAATATGTGACCTCCTAAAATTTATCATCAGGCTGACATTTCCCAGAAGGACAAAAACAAAACACCACATGATACTGATATATATCTTAGATATTAGTTAGATATCATCACCCATGAAAAACAAACAATTCAGGTCAATTCAAAATTGTTTGCCTTGATTCTGGACAGCTGTGTTCTGTTGGGACCAGTGAGAAGTCTTTGGATTGACTTTGCCACAAAAACACATGAAACCCATGGGAACCATGTGGTACAGCACTAAATTAATAGCTACACTAGACAATTTTGCACACTGCTGGCTCCAAATGTTGGTTGGAGGTAACTGTCTCATTTGAGCCTAGATATCAAGAAATCATGAAACATGCTGTCAGTTAACTGTGTATGTTATATTAATCTTTACAAACCCAGGCCAGTCGGTGATTAATCTTGCAAGGCAGCTGAATTTCTCACAAGTGAGAATCCAACTTGCCAGGCTCCAAGTTATTGTGGGAAAGAAGTGGTGCAGACCAATCAGTGTCCTCTGGGGGAGGAACTACTGGCAGCTATGACAAGCGACTGTTTTGGTATTCATAAGAGTGTCTTTTCATTTTCTTCATAAAGACAGAAAGAGTCATCTACTTGACAAGCTTTCACAGCTCCTCAGACAGTGGCTTGTGTTTCCTCGTTGGCGCGCTACTACTACGTCACATGATAGACAGATGGTTCATCCAATCACCTGCCAAGTATTTTTTTTTTAAAGCATCTGCCAGTTTCCAATGAAGCCTTCCCAGATGGTTCTGTGTAACAAACCATCTGGCAACTCATGTTAGTCTGTGATCATTATATTAAAAAAAAACAAAAAAAAAAAACCCAAAATGGACAAATGAGGCCAAACATTTAACAATATTGAATGCATGCATGTTGTTGTTTGAGAGTTTTTATTTCTCTCTTTGTGTTCTATAAATCAATATTTTTATATTTTCATAGGATCAGATTTTAATGATGGGAATGCACTTGTACTGTCAGTGTTTCCCTTATTCGCAGCACCAGTCAAAAGTTTTGACTGGTGCTGTACATTTTGCAGAAGCAGACCACAGCTGCAAAGTTATTGCCGCAGCTGCAATATCATGAAGTCGCAATTACACAACTCTGCAGAGGGCTTTTAATTTGAAACGACGGATAAAGTGGAGACATGTGGCGACATCTGGCCAAAGCAAGGGGGGGGTGGAGAAAAAGAAAGAGAAGAGAGAGAAAGGTAGATTTTAACCAGCTATCTATAAAAGTTAGATAGATTTTTATTACCTGTATTGATATTCACTCCACTTTCTGAACAGCATTTAACAGTTTGGTGTAAGGGCAACAAGACACCCTGCCCCATTTTCGAATATAGGTTAGCAAGGGTAGTTTTCATCCAAAACTGAAATGTGTATTCTCCTGCATGGGCACAATAAAAAATAAGACATTTCATGCCTAAATTGCCTTCACATAGAGCCCTGCAGGTACTGAGCTCACAACTGTCTGGGCCAATGATGGCTCTCACAGTGGCAGGGAGAGTTCAAGGTTGCAGCAGAGCTTATGTCTCTGAGCAAGTTTCTGCATGTTGGCAGCTCTTGTGTGTGTCTAAGTGGGCCTTGTGAGCCAACGCTTTAGGTCTTTTTACATGTCGCAGCTGGTGAGCGAGAGAGACACGGTGCACTCTCAGGTAATCTGTCCAAGTGGAAAAAAAAACAACTTTCCCATAACGTGATCATTCAAAGTTAAGGGAAACACAAAGCAACTGTCATGATCTTAAACTGATTAAGAGGATTTTTTGCTCAATAGGCAAATTGGGAGAAAAAAAAATCCAGTTTTATCCTAAAATACTTTATAGCTGTTAAAAGCAGGTCCTCTGCACCTACAGTGGCATCTGGTCGAGTAAACATCTAGTCCGTTGCTTGGAAATAGACAAACTGTTCTTGATGGGGAACATTTTGTTAGTGGTTTAAAGTCCATGTTCCAGTTCTACTGCCGCCAAACATGTACCCCATCCTCTCACTTCTCTAAATTATTCATACCTCATTAAATATATTAAATTAAACTTAAAAGGGACATTTATTATGAAAAACACAATTCAGCTGCTGCTACTTCAACTGAATTCCACTTAGAACAAATTAGTAAACTGTCAAATCCCTTGCATGCCTGACATTACACAACCGAATGGACAGTAAAGCCTCAAAATGAAGCAAAGAAAACTGCTCCGACGAGGGACTCACAGCCATGTGGCTATCGTCACAGCATCTGCTGAAGAGGGAAGCACAGAACCTGGCCAGGCTCCCTCTGCCCATTCTGTAGAATGGGCTGTGGAACAACAATAACCTTACCAGACGGAGGCTGTCATATGGCAGATAAACCAGCAGATCGCAGTGATAGTAGAAGACGAGAGAAATTGGAGAGGGAATGGAAATATAAGTTAATCAATCTCTCGCTTCCGGTCAAACTCAAGTTACCCAGGTAGGTAAGGTAAGGTTGTTACTGGAGGCTGAGCATTAAAAAGTAAACATGTTGGAAAGAAGTGAATAGCTACAAGTCATTCCTCAACTTGTTTGTGATACAATAGCAAAAATCTGCAATGGTATTGCAGCATTTTAGTTTAAATGCAGCATTGCCATTATCCCTGTATTGTTTGTTCGGTAGAAATGTCATTCAAACAAAAGCATCTTCTATCTTTATTGCCAATGTGATGAGATTCAGGACATCACATTATACATTATGCTGCTGTCACATTAAATTACACCGTGCTGGGTCAAGGCTGAGTACATGGAACTATCTGCATTTCCATCCCAGGATATGATATTTGGTCTGGGTGGAAGAGATTATCCTGCTTGCTTGCGTGGATTTCACAGCTCAACTGGCAAGACGTCCCTTCACTAGCTACACAGCTGTTTTTTCCCCCCTCGCTTTGACTACTTCAGGCAAAACAGATGAGCCTGGTGATTCAAACTCAGCCAAGGCAGCATAATAGAGGGGAAAATTCCTTCTTACCAAGGGAATTAATTCACTGGGAATGACAATGAGGAGAAATGCTGATAAACACGAGTGTCAGCATTTTAATCAGTGCATAAGTTGTTCTTGTACAATGTACTAACTATTGTATTAGACTAAAAATATTTAACTACCGTATATTCTGTAGGTCAGTGACTCACTGAAGTTACCATTTACAGACCACTTGTTCAATTATGTAAAATAAATGGTAAAAAATTCTAATGTGAAAAAATGCAGGTAACCTTTACTGTAACAAGGACAAACCCATTAATATCAGTCAATGGCAACTGCCTGCAGCTTGAGTCAAACCAGCAGGGGTGGAAAGAGTACTGGAAAATTGTACTCAAGTCCAAGTACTGTTACTTCAAAGAAATATTACACAAGTGAGATTACTTGTATAAAATGTACTCAGATGCAAGTTCAAAGTACATATGTTAAAATCTGTGTAAACGTTACTGTGTTACATTTTTAAAAGGGGGAAGGGGAGGGGTAAAAAAATATGGTGGTAATAACATATGATAACCAAACGTATACGCATTGGTATTTCAATGCATTGCCTGTATATGGCAGTTGGCTGTTTATTAGGAACACCTAGCTAAAACTAATGCAGTCTAATACAACGGTTACTGGTTGTTGGAGACCTGATGATCAACTGTATGATCATTTTCTGTATGATTCTGTATGATCATCAGCATGTGGTGCTGTTGCATTATACAGTGAGTGGGTCAGGGTGGGCTGGGCTTGGGACATGGCTGAGAGTGACGACTGCTTTGTTGTGACATCACAAAGTTACAGATGTCCTAACGACTTGTTTTAAGGCTCAGTGTCTGAATACAGGCTGTGTGCCTTTCTCTATGGACTGAGGCTTTGATACTTTCACAGTATTAATACAGAACCTAGACCTGCTTTATAATCAAAAAACACATGGACATCTACCTTTATACAATATGGGACCTTTGAATTTCAGTAAAAACAAATTAAAATCACATAATTTCACATCAGACTCAGGGGCCTACAGTCTTAAATTCATATTTAGCACTAAAAGATACTGACAACCAATGCATGTATCTCAGTATTTTCCCGTAACTTTCATTGGTACAGGACACTGTTTACAGCAAACATTCTACAGTACATGACAGAAACTATTTCTGCTCTTCAGGGAGATACCCCATCCAACTAGGGTGAAGTGAAGGAGGACATGAAGTTAGGGAAGTGTGAGCCTCAATTAATTTATCACGTTTGACCGTGCCTGTGTGCAGCTGAACCACAGAACACCATGCTGTTAGGTTATGGCATAAAAAAGGCTGGCTTTGTTGCCGGATGTGGGAAAAACATCCAATAGACTCTAAAAAAAGCACAGGAAGGAAACTGGGGGTGGGGTGGCAGTGAGTAGCAATGGGGGTGTGGTGGTGGAGAGTGGGAGTGAGAAAGGAATGTTCTCTTCACTCTCTTTTTCTCCTTCTTGTTATCATGCATACGCACACATAATAACCCCACTTTCTCACTAACAGCTATGAAAAGAATGCAGCATCACGGTTTGTCTCTGTAAGCAGGAAGGTAGGAAAATGAGCCTTCACTTGCTTGATGATTGTTTGCCATCTCAATTAAAAAGAACAAGTCAGCCCATATAATAAAATGTGAAGGTGTCCTGTTACAGAAACCATTCCCTCTGAGCGTGTGATTACTAACATAGTGAATATGTGCTTGTATGTGTCACTCTTTGGAGCGACTGATAAAGTGGAAAACTGATGGAAAAGAGCTGTATAACTTATTGATTAATGATCATTAGGAGGCAGCACTTGACCTAACACATGCTTTCCCTCCTTGTGCCAGATATAGTCTGATATTATGTAAGCTTGTTTTAAGGGTCCACTTCACTAGCAAAAGTTTAATCAGACTTTACTCTGGTGTAAACAACTTGTGCTGTGCATAAAGGCCAACAAGCGGAAAACACATGTGATCTGGTCTTGACCTGTATTTGCTACATTTTAACGTGCTCTTTTACATGTTTACACATTTACATTATTTGGATTCACTTTGAAGTCGTTCCCATGTAGTTACAGGATTCACCCCCTTAATCGCTGTAAGACTCATTCTCTTCTTCTGGAAGCAGCATTTGCCACCTGGCTTTACCAGGTGGCTTAAACATACTTCGATAACAACTTAGAGGGGCAAAAACAACAATTCAGGAAAATTAGGAATCCTTTATAAAACCATGAGTGTGCACAAAGACCTCTGAGGAGGAAGGTGAAAATAAAGGTCCCCACTAAGAAAGTCGGAATTATTATTGTCACTTACTTTAAGCTAAAAATGCACCTAATAACCACCTGTACACTGTAATACAATCCAGTACAACAACACAAACAACAGCTGCAAAAACACCCTGACAAAGTGACAACAACTTCAAAAATATACAAATTTCAAAAAGATAGTATTTAGTACAATTATATAGCATGGATTTAAATTATTGTGGATATTCGGTGTATGTTTCTAATGCATAAACTTCTGCATCACAGTCTCCTCCTGCTGCCTTAAATGTTGCAAAATCACAAAACAGTTACATATGTTTACACAACTTAAACAATTAGGCTGACAGGGAAATACCAGCAAGGATATATCCACCACACACACACACACACAGGCAAGACTCTGTCACCGTCTGCTACATGATTTCAGTTTGAGACTGCATATATTCCTGCTCATTACCTCATGTAATCCTCTCATGGTAGGAAAACAGATTTCTCTCACTTGTCACGCAAAGGAGCACATACAGCATTTACAATGTGAAACATGCATGTTTAATGAAAGTTTGGAATCCACTGATTGTGGACATCTCCCTCTTCTGAAATTTTGTGATATGCATTCCTATAAATAAAAGCTGCAGCATGTTAGCCTCTGAAGTTTGCCTCATTTGAATTAAAGGAACTACTGTTGTTTGCCAAGCAAAAAAAGATTTGCCTTTAAGTAGACATTTTTGCAACATAGAACAAAGGTTATTACTTTTAACTGGAGCAATGGTATATTAGAAATCAAAATCATTACCCCATTAAATTAGTGTAATGGGGTAAGTCATTAAACCAGTTTCCAATATGTGCTATAATCAGTACAAGCTGAAATTAGTCTAAAACAGCCAGCAAGCCATGCAACACCTCGTGTCACTGCTGGCCTGCTTCCTGTTAAAAGCAGATTGTAGATGATTCGACAGGGCGGATAGAGACCAGAGATCCTCCCCTGGTTTCACCTCCTGTGTGTGCTGTCGATGCAACAGCAGTGTCTGTGTGCCTCTAGGCAAGGTGGAGAAAGAGCAGGCGCCAGAGCATAGCTCAGCACCGTGACACCTCACCACAGCAGAGCACTAACACAAACATTCCAGCTGCCACTTCTCAACCTTACTGGCAGAGCCGAGGCAAGAAACAAGACCATCTATGTTCCTCCTCCAGACCCCTATCGCGTGCTCTGGACAGGCTAGTCTGGTAGTCTGAAGCATATGAGTTAGGATTGGACAGTATTTGAATCTTGAAGGCTGGTCATATTTCCTGCTGAAACTGACAACCAGCCAAATATTGTCATTGATCTTCAGTTTTAGTTCAATCTGACCATGATGTCCCTAGAGGGTTTGATTTAAACCTGTCTTATGTTTAGATCACTTGTTTTTCTTGTCTAGACTCTTGTCTTTTAGCTACATTATTGCATTTCCAGATAAATCCATCTTCACAACTGTCCAAAACTATGAAGAAAGATCCAAGTCCTACTAAATCAGAGCTATCCTTTAAGGTCTCCAGTGAAATCCAAACTAATCAGCTGGTAGCTCCATTAAACAGGGTCGGGTAGTTCTGTCATCCATGAAATCCTGCCACACTGCACTGGGATGATTTAACCAGTAAGCTATCTAGTTTGAAAAATAAAAAAACATTCAAACAATATTTATTTGCAGCGGTCAGGCCTGAATTTCTATAAAGTTGACAACACTGAAAGGATCTGATATTCACTAAAATACCAATATTGGCTCAGGATGTTGGTTTAACTGGGCTGGTTTAACGATGGGGCTGCATTCACCTTGTGTGTTTTGCCAGATATTGTTATTGTCACTACTGATGCAGAGAGAAGAATATGCATATTAAAGCCCTTTTCTTCAAAAAGAAAAAAAAGAAGATGAAGAAAAGGATTTGTCAAGGACTAGAGACAAAAAACTGTAATATAATGTACACTTGTTCTGAATTTGCTTTTAGTTCCTGACATTCATTACTAAAACAATGTCAGCAACATTTCAGACATGCAAACACTGTCTACATCAAGTAGGCTTGTGACTTTCACCTTTCATATATTTCACGTCTATTATATTCCCCAAGGACAAGTGTAGCAAAGAACAGAACATTAGAACGATGCAAATGGAGTTGAACTATGACTTAGACCCCAAGAGCACAGGAGCGGGAGGGAGGGAGGAGAAGAAAAAGTGAATGCTTGTGCCTCTTTTCAGCACTCCGCAACTTTGGAGCCTGGGAACTTCAGCAGCTTGGCCAGGCTCTGAGAAATATCCTGAGCTGTAATGTAAACATGTCTGAACTCTGATCTAGCGTGGCCCTACCATCCCCCCTAACCCCCCACCCCTCCCAGTTTAACCCGGCATTCTGTGCAAAGGGTTTGCCAGTGACATCAGGAGCCCACTTTCTCATTTCCTGAGCGGGGTAATGACCCTGGGGAGAATAGGCTGTTTGAAGTCCTGCAAATAAAGCTTCTTTGCTATGAACCCGATTGTTCCTCAGAGGAGGAGTAAGATGGCTGATTTAGTTTGTGGTTTCAATAGTTGTGTCTGATAGATAGATGAGGCTGAGGTAAAGAAATTTTAGCAAAGGTGAAGACAGAGACATTGTGTGAATATGGTAACACATGAGTGGACATCCACACCCAGTTCTCCGGTGGCAACTGTGATAATCAGGTCTGTTTACAACATCAGCTACACAAGTCCAGGAAACTCTGACATATCAGGTGGTTGATTGTCAGATAAGCGTGAGTTACAGTTATAGATATGCATCTGTTTATCTCAGCACACAACTGATGTAAAGTTGGTACATAATATGAAACAATCCAAAACCAAGCACACATCATTAATATTTGGGTTAAACCAGTGGCCATTTTCTAGGCCTTGTCCTTTTTATGCGCAAGGCAACAAAGTACTGCAACTTGAGTTTTGTTTTGCAGGCGTTTTGTCCCCTGAATCTCCCTACCAAGCACTGCGCATAAAATACACCTGAACATGTTTGTTCCCACAGGGTTCCAGTTTCAGCACTGGGTAGAAAAGCACTTGTGGAAAGACACTCCAAGGCACTGCCCTCCACCCCCACCCCCCACCCCCCCACCCCCCTGTCTTTTTCCTCACACACAATCCTGCCCTCTCTTCAATTAAGTCAAGCAGGAAAAACCTGACAAACCTCAAAGAGCTCTCTCAGCAGAAGAAATCGCATCAGGCATGAGCGGATACCTCTATGAGGCCCCTCCGAAGATATAGATGTACATAAAAATGGCCCTTCCCTTTTTCTTCTTTTTATGTCTAAATTCCAGATGATGATCAGCCATGAAAAAACATGTTTCCTCAGTTAAATGGATTTAATAGCTACAATGAGCACTAATGTATTAGTCCTCCTAAAATTCCCCATTGACTGAAATGGCACAGATGATATTTTTCGTGTCCTTAGGTCCACATAATGCTTGAAAATTCAAACAAAGAGCTGGCAACAATGGGAAGCATGCTGAAAGCACAAATCAACAACAAAGGGATACAGTGGGGACTCTCTAATCCAAACCCCTTGGGAATGGAGGTATTTCAACTGAGTGAAATGTTCACTTGGATGAAACATTGAATAGTGGGGTAATTCATATTCAAAACATGAAACAAGTATCTACGCATATTCACAAGAGTCTACTGCAGAATCTAATTTGCAGTTGGAGGATGAGCAAGGACATTTAAAACAAATGAGCACCATTTTTTGTCTTTTTATTTCATTTTAGGTAAAGTTATCAGATTACAGGTTGGAGGTTTAGGTAAATATAATGTCATAGACACAACTGAGGCAACCACTAAATTACTGCAAAATGTCAGAAAATACTTAATAATGCTTATCACAGTTTCCCAGACCACAGCTTCTTCAATTAATAATAACATGAAATGGAGAAAAGCAGCAAATTCTCACACTAGAGAGGATTTTGCTTGATAGACAGCTTAAACAATTAGCAGTCATTTTTCTGCTGATCAACTAAATAATCAACTGTTTCAGCATTAGACACATCACATCATACTTGTTTTTTTTTTTTTTTTATCATATGAGAATAAACAGATATACATGACCTGTTATTTGTTACCACACTGAGTATAAATTAGGAGATTCGACAAACAAAAACAACAAAGCCTGGCACCACCAGGGAGGTGATGTTGCAAGGTTGAAGTTGATCGTGTATTCTCCACAATATTAGCATGGTATCTGAAGGTAAAGCTGTTACCTTGCAAGCTCCGCTAGGGACCGCAGACCACAGCCAAGGACAGCAACCATATATCTACGGAGGAAAGGCTTTTAACCCGGAACGGGCGGCGGTCCCAGTACAACTACAGGTTAAATTTACACTGAAGCCCAGCCTGTTATATATCTCAGACAGCAGCAGAGCAGGCCTGGCCCACCTGGACTGTCAGAGGCCTATGTTCCTCTGAGCATGTACCCACTTATATTGTATCATCCCTTGAAGACTGAGGATGAGATGGGTCTGCTACATGATTTCAGCAGCGCTCTTCAAAGACAGATACAGCCTTCCCATAGGCTGCTGAATAAAACATGAGGCATGTGCAGCAGGGTGGGATGTGTGCGTGCGTGTGTGTGTGTGTATGATGGGTGAAAGGGTGGCTGAGTGTATTGTAGCAGGGGATTGGTAAGAAGGAGGGAGGATGAGGGGGTTCTTAAAACCCCACGACTAGAGACACTGTATAACAGATGATCCATGAATGCCTTTGATTTGACACACATCCTCACTGCCCTGCTGGGTGTCGTCCTTGAGTCATATGTTCTTCTTTGTTTTCTTATTTTGTGTGTTTGTTTGTTGGGTTTTTTTGTATGTGTGTGTTTGGAACTTGTTAACAAAATCTAAATTAGTCCAGAAAATAATTAAAGTGTGCTCATTTCAAGAGAAGGCAATACAAATCTTGCCAGGTACAGAGATGTCCCAGATTCACGGAGCACTATTTCCAACACGCTGCTGCACGACACCACATTTGCTGAGCCTTGTCTTTTTAAAAGAGACTACACTGGATTTCTTTTTCCCTCCACCGACACAACGTTGAATATATCATCCAATCAAAATACTTTCTTTTATCAACATGGTCACTAGGTGTTAGTGTTACGAGCCAACTTCCCAGGTGTCTGATTGCAGTTAACAAAGTACAAACAGGATCAAAGTCTTTCCGCCTCTAGAAGTTTGAAGCAGTTGTAAAAATAGAAACATGCAAATACATGGCAATGACAGATAATATTATAGTTCACACAAAAGGGAGTATGATAATGACCCTGGTCGACAGGGAAGTTTTTGTGAATTACTAATAAATGCTCATCTCTAATGCCACCTTTACTCTGCTTTGCTGCCAATGCACCTATGTCACGTGTGTGCATTCTCATTGACATTTTAACTGCTCTCCTTCACTGACTGAAAGAAACTACACTCAGCTCCTGGAAGCTTTTACTGTAAATCTGTTGGCCCCAACAGCCAGTGTCTCATAGGTCTTTTCTGGGAAAAATCCACCGGTGCACAGGAAGTGATGCATATTTTCTGGCATTAACAACACTGTTTAGAGCTGGGTAGTCCGTAGAGCAGCTAGCATGGATGGACAAAGACAGAGAGCCACAAAAAATCTCACAGATACACAGTTTTATCTCCAGGAGGGAGAGAAAAGCATCACTACAACAACAAGTCCTCAACCACGCAGAATCTCCTGTGACGTACTCAGAAATCCTCACAGCAGAACTAATGATTTGTTGAAGATCCTGACTTTTAACATCATGACATTGGATAAAATTAAAAGCAGCAGTTTACAAACAGTCTCCGTAATATCTTCAGTGAATGTTGTCATTAAATGAAAGGGATTGAAAAATAAAGCTCTTCTGAGTAATGCCAGTCATCAGCGAACTTTATTTTGTGTCCTTAAAAATCTGGTGTCTGGGTTGGCTACCAAAAGAAAAGCTTGTTGAAGCTTGCACACTGCTCTCCCTCGAGGACCTAGCAATCATGATCACAAAATGTACGTGTAGCTAAGCTGTTTAGAACACATGTATGCTGATGTTATCATAAAACTATGTTTACTGGGGAATAGAGACATTCATTTCATGCACGATTGAGCCAGAAGATGATACAGTAGCTATTAATGAAGTCAGAATCAACATACTGTCCAAACAAATGTCCTACAGCGGCAGTAATTTCCTGGAAACTGACAAGCCACAGCATTAGCCTTGTGTGTGTGATATTAACCTACCATTTCCTTCCTTATAGACAAGCTGTGCTTACATAGATCTAGTTGGTGCTAAAAATTTATGAACTGCCCTTGGATATGACTGTGGAATGACCAGAACATAATGTCACATGGGCCCAACTTTTATTAGATAAGCCAGTAAATCTGGCTGATGTGTAATTGTAAAAATCCAGCCAAATGTAGCGGTGATCTCCTCTGTTTATGTGGTGTCAATCAGAAGACACAACACAGACATTTATGGATGGAGAAGTTATAATATCCACTTCCTGAATTAACCAGGAAACACTTGAATGAATGAGTATAAAAATAACTATTTAATAATAAAACATCATTAAACTTCAATCATTCCCCATAACATATTTTACTCTTATGCCTGTGGGTATATATTTTTTTAAATGAAATCTATAGTAACTCATAAATAGGTCTATAAATAGTATACTATAAAGTTTGACAACTTTATAGTATACTATAAATACTAATACTAACAGATTTGCAGCACTTTTCAAACTATCATAATAACTAAATATCATCTGAAAACAGAGTACCACGAAATGTACTGCAGTCCAATTGTAATAAAATAAAAAGAAATAAAAATAATAGAGTAGATTTTGAACACATGTTCCACACCAAAAGCACTATACATAAGCGGAATAGGGTTGTGGCTGTGTTTAAACCATATCTTGGAATGATGACTAATCTCAAATAGAAGAAGGAGATTAACAGATGGCTTTACTACAGTATATGGAGGCCCATTTTAATGTCTTTTAATCAGAGCACTATGAGATGCTCAACTCATCTCACAGCTACAGTCTACACAATGAGACAAGCTTAATCACATCAGGCTTTACAGCGCAGCCACGCTGTCAATAAACAGCACCCGCAGCAATTCCATTCCTCGCTAAAGGGGAGTTAAAGTAATTCAGCGTTCACTTCAACTGACAGCCAGCTATTCCGAAAAGAAAAACTTCAGCCTTCCCATGACAGCATGGTAGTGATCTGTGGGCTGAACATGGATCCTTTTTGCATCCACAGGGTTGGGTAAAGCTGTGGGCTTCACTGTGGGTGGCCCCCATGGACCTGGGCTAATTGTTTCACATCACAGCCGAGCCAGGCTGAAATCAGACCACCGGCAGCTCTGATTCAGGCCGTTCAACAGCCAAACAGGGTATGCCAGGAAACACTTACAGTGCACACCCCGCCCCACACTCACACACATGCCCACACTCTTCATCCATCATACATGACCACAGGAGAATACAAGGAATTTCTTTTTCTCAATGCCATTTGAGTGGGCTGTCAATCCACTGGAAGTTGTAGTTACCTCTGTGGTGGTGAATTAAGAGGTCAGCACTTATGTCATGTTGGTCAAACATAACACTAAAGGTGTCACAAAACTTTTGCAATGAGAAGAAAGTATCTTTGAGCCTTTTAGTGTGTTTGTAATGCTATTACTTTTCTATAGTGTATAAATATAAACTTTTAATCCTGCAGTGCAGTGGTTCCCAGCATTTTGGCTCTCGACTCCAATAACGCCCAAGGAAAAAAATGAAAAATTAGAGCAAAACCTAATTTTGTGTAGCAGAAAGTTTTTTTGTTTTTTTTTTTGGCTTTTATGCTTTCCCACTAATCATCTTGTAACCCATCAGATTTATCTTGTGACCTTTTGTTGGGGTTCTGATCCCAAGTTGAGAATAACTGATCTGTCATCAAAAGTGAAACCGATTGGAGTTGCCAATTCTTAATTATTTGTCCAAGATGTTGCAATTTTGCCAGATTAGCACATGAAGTTTCAAAGTATTTTGGCATTGTGCCTTTGTTGGGTGGCTCACAGTAGAGAGTGACAGGAAGCACAGGGAGAGAGCGGAGGACAAAGTTCTTAGGCTGGGGACGTTTGAGTTTTAGATCACTGCGATGACCAACACGCATCATGCTCCAGCTTTTTGAAAAGAGCTGCTGCCATGTGGATGGCACGCAGAGTCTCGAGTGGGAATACAGAGCACTTTGAGCACATGCTGCTCTAGGCCTATAGTTCCCAGATCTGTCACTACAACAAGACTGGGAAATAACAAAATCCACCCAGTGCACACAGGACTGTTAATCACCAGGCATCCCTCGCCTACTGCTTTTTCAAGGCCTGTTTGACTTTAAGTAAACATGTGCAGGAAATGTATTCAGTGGCTCTAAACATTTATATGGGGGCCTTGCGCTTCAAACAGCTTCATGGCCAGCCCATCTTTCAAGAAGGTGCTTAGTGAGCCATTTGTTACACGCATGATAATAGGGCATGACAATGCATGGCATGCTACATGCAGCAAGGCTATATCAGGCTTATGTTTGTTAAGCCTTTAGTTTCTGTTCTCACTATCTGTATCGTTGATAGACAATGTAATATGGTTGCTGGCTCCTGATCTGATGAAACTGAATGTCTGTACATTGTAATACAGGGCTAATGTTGTGTAAGCTCTGCTCTGTGACCTATTTCTGTGATGAATGCATTTTCTGATACAGGTATGAAGGGAAAGATTGAAAAATGTGGTTGTGAATAAACATAATCTAGAATATGAATGTCCAAAAGCTTTCGATGAGTTCATGCAAGCATTAAGGAAAATCACTTTACGAGTGGTTGGATAAGTACGCTCTCATCTCTGCTTCTTTCCCATTTCTCCAATTTCATCTAAGAGAATATCCTTTGTTAATCTGGTCTCAATGAGCACCGTTGTTAAGTGCTGCTCACTCTGCGCTCCCAGCCGGTCATAATCCATTGTGTTGTTTGCCCCTCACTTGGTGTACATTTCCATCGCAAATTCCAATGTGAACAGTCAATAACATGCACAGATGTGGTCATTGTAGAAGCCTTATTTTTTAATTCAGAAGAATGCAGTATGGTGAATTATAGCTGAACCCCAGGAAATATTTGAAATAAAAGTAGTACTGTCTTAAAATATGATACAAAAAATAAATCTTTGAAGTCTTTGGTTGCAAGAGTTATTCCACACTTTACACATTTTGGATTAATTCAAGAAAGAACTCTCTGCAGTACAGATGCTGGATTGATGCCATATAAATGCACTTAAGGGGATTTCTGCAATTGCTGCTGTTCTGCTTCACCAAATCATTGTGAGCTGCAAAAAAACATATTAACCTCAGGGTTGATATAAACATGTACGCCAGGACTTCATTTCCTCCACACCATCTTGCTGCACTCATCAGTTTTGTGTAGAACACGCTACTCCAGAGTCAACATCAGTTGAAAATACAACAGTACATGATAATGATGTTCCCTGACCTCTTTTAGACAGTCAGTATAATCCATGGTGTTGTTGTGTCTTGCCTCCCATCGTGTTCCACAGCTGTACTGTACCTAACCCCATGAAAACTAAATATGTCAAAAGCTAGAAAGCTAAACTGCACTTTACATTCGCACCAAATAGAAAATGTACTTTTTTTTTTGGATGTTAATGTCTTGATGAAGGCATGAGTTGATACAGTTGCTTGTAGCACATGTAGTAGAGTGTATCCTCTGCCCAATTCCAGCGATGACAGTAAATGAACTGACAATCATCGCTGCCCTTTTATGGCTATACTGGAAAAAAATATTACATTGTTTATTTTTCCATCCAGCATCTCAAGCAAATCTAGTGCGGGAACATCTGCAAGCTTTCACCCTTCTGACATTATATTGAAACACTGCTTGGGAAATAATTCATAGCCTTGCTGCTGAACTCCCTCATGCCCAATGAAAGAAAACAACAAAATAAATCTCACATCTCACTGACTGTGCCCTTAACAGATGTGATACAGGAAGTCAGTCCTATCAGCACTAGCAGGCACACAGAAAGCCCTGCTGTGTTTCGCAGTAAAGTTTCCCTACCCTGCATTTTTTTGCAAGGCTCTGCTGTTGAGGGAGAACATGCAAACTGCCTGGTCCTTTATTCTCAATGTACTTTACCCTGAGGATTCTCACAATTGCAGCCTCTCTCAGAGATAAAGAAACAAAAAAAAAAATCTCTTTGAGAAACTCTTTTCAACGACAGGTAGCTTCTTCTTGATAAACTGCTGATTAATGTGAGACAAAAGGAAACCGAATTATCTGTACTGCAAAATGAGGTAACAGTGCATAACAAATGGGTTAAACAAGCCACAGAATGCACCTGCATCCCTCCGTTTGAATCATTTGCACAGTAGAAGATGTTAACATGGTTTGCAGAAAATGTAAAACATCACCGTGACCCAATGACCCGAAAACAATTTCCTCTGAATGGATTGCTTTACAAACAAGCTTTGGATCCTGTATCATCGCATCTACTTCGAGGGCCCCCTTTAATCAGCAAAATCAGAGACATAGAGTTTATTACTCTTGTTTTAAAACATTTCCTGCCTGTTGTGCCATTTGGTCTGGATTTGGTTCAGACCAAACACAACTGTTTGTTCATTCAGAGTAACAGCAGAGAAAGAGTCATTTGGGTAGAGAAATTACTTGATACATTATCATTAAAAGTAACTACAGCTCTCAGCTGACCACCAGATTGACACATCGCCCAAATGGGGAGTGAGTTTTGTTTTCATGTAAGTTTGGGCAAAACTTTAACTGTTTGCTCATCAACACATGTGTCAGCACCGTCCTCATAATCACCACCACCATAATAATAATCATCACCACATGCTTATGGCTCACCGCTATACGTGTAGAAAGCTTCTGCTCGCCCTCCGAGCCCTTCTGCTCTCCGTTGGACCTGCTGTACTCTGGAGGCTGCTGGTTCGATCCACGACTGCCCTTTGTCTTTCGGGTCCCAGGCCCTTGGTGGACTATGTTGAGCAGGTGAAGTGTACTCTCATGCTCCCGGTCAGAGCTCTCGGCCTGACCCCTTTGGTAGCGGTTCTCGCAGGTGGAGTGGTGCCTCCTGCACAGCTCTATGCGGGCGCGCAAACGCTCCACTATGGCGTTGTGCAGCTGCGGCACCGCCGATCCTCTGGGGGTGGCCGCCACCGGTCCGTTCCCGACCCCACCGGGCATAGTTCCTAAACCGACACCCAACATGGGTACGAATGCCCCTGGAGCAGACTGAGCGGGGGTCGCTTCTCCCATGCCCGCAGGTCCCTGACAAGTTTATAGTGACTGTGGTCCACTGAGCTTATAATGGACCAGAGTACGGGCATGGAAGAAAACAAGACGTATGGACTCGACTATGATCCCATGTGGAAAAGAAAAATACTAGACCGCCCGCACAAACTCACTAAAAGCAGACAACGAAGCCCGTGGTCTTAGTTGACGGATACTTTGCACAATTATCTTGTGTTATAGTGATATTAAAGATAAAAAAAAACACACTTGCCTGTAAAGTAAGATAAGGTCAGTGTGAACTCATCCTATGTTCCACAGAGGCATTAAAAACACGGGGTTTTATTGGGGATTTCTTCCTCGATGGTCTCACTGCGTCGGCTTGTAATTAAAACTGGAATGATTTCCAAACATGAAAGGCTGGTGGATTCACAGCTGGAGTGAATCCGCTCTCGCTTCACGACTCGACCACTGCTCGCCGATAAATTCTATTCAATACGAATCCCTCACCTCAGTCTCGCCGATGGGCAGCCCGCATCCCTGGCACATCCTCAGCGTACTTTGTCTCTAATGTGCCACACTTATTAAACAGTGCAAAAAAAAAAACCAAACTACAAAAAACAAACAACACAAAAAAAAAAAAAAAAAAAAAAAAAACCCGTAATGCTGCCAGCAGTCGATTCAAAGTAAGCGACTGGTCGCCCAAATAGGAGAATCAACAAACACACAAACCCCACTAAACTTCAAGACTCACGGCATTTCTGTTAGGAAATTAGTCCTTTCTCTCCGCGTCTTTCTCTTTCCATCCGGATGAGAAAGACCTGGTTGCAAATTACAAGTCAAACACCACGGAGCCGAAACGCAAGGAGCCGTTGCATAAACCGATCGAGATCCGTCTCAAATAGTCCATTGACAATCGTTTGTCCGTGTGGTGCACCGAGGCAATAGCGGAGCCACTACACACAGACCCTCATTGTATGAACATTCCTCTTTTGACATGATACACTCACATGAACGCAGCTGGGTCCAAACGCACACTCTAGTGGAGTGAAGGGTGAACTGCCGTGCCAGGCGTGGGGCCCTGGCAGGAGAGGGGAGACGTCTCGTTGATGTCTTCAAACGCGGCACTAATGTTGCATTAGTGTCATATTTATTGGAGCAGCTGATTAAGCAGAGGCAGATGCAGTAATAGCCTATGGTGTTTGATATCTCTTAATAAAGCTCACAGATGGTAGTGTTTGCAATAACTGCGGTGTATCAGTTACCACAGTGGAAGACACTTCAGAGGTTTCTTGTGTTCCACTACAAGGCCCTGCGGGTTTACATTTGGTCTGTGTGTTGTTGCTAGAATTAACAGAAATGTCAGCAATCAAATACAATAAAACTAAACAAGTTTAATTAGTCAGACATTAAGTTCTGTAAAACTTTTTCCACAGGGGACCAATAGCTAAAACATGAGATTTAGGCCTGCTCCTACTCGGGTAAAGTATTAACTTGTAAGATGTGACAACTGGACCTATAGGCTTATATCGGATTTTCACGCCATGAAATAAACAATAGAACCGTAAACGTGTTAATGCCAAATTGCAATAAGAACTGCAGGTCAGTTAACCTCTACTGGCACTGTCAGCTCAGCTACGTGTTGCCCTCTGGTCTGGAGAATGAAGTTAGACATGTTAAAACAAAGAGCAATCACTCATCCATTTACATGCTTTCAGCTCATTTACGTTATTTACACTGAAATAAGAAATATAATTCATACTCACATATCAGTTGTTGCACACGACCTCCTATTCAGCCAGAGAGACAACTTTTATCCCAAACACAGGCTGTCCAACGATAATGCGACTAATACAGAAGCTGACTGCCTATTTAACATGTACATCAGAACCTTAAAAGGTGAGGAAAGTCTAGGCTCCTAAGAACCTTTCAAAATAAACAGGGTTAAAGTGAATTCAGTTGTTTTGCTTCTATTCTGAAGTGAATTCAGTGTAACAGACAGACTTCGACGAACATAGGAGGCTGCAGACTTCATTATCAGAGTAGATGAAGACTTACACTGGATGCCAGTGCGCTAAAAGGTTTAGGCCACAACTGCTGACAGGCAATCACACTGACACAGAAACAGGATGCATGTCTTTGTAAAGCAGAAGGAAACTGGGGCACTCAGAGCAAAACCACAAAAACACGGGGAGAACATGTCCAAGCTGAAAGAGCCCAAGGAGAAATAAATCCTGTTGGATAATAATAATAATAATAATAATAATAATAATAATAGTAATAGTAATAATAATAAGTTATTGAGTGTCCAGCATCCTGCCCTGGACTGTTTTGACAGGGGAGGAAAGATTGACTATTGTAGTCACCAGCTTGTTGACTCTGCAGTTACGACACAATCTCTTACCACACTCAGACCACCTTCTGACCTGGAAATGGGACCTAGGCCCACCTGCCACTCATCAGAATCATTAGACTGGCCTTCCTGGTTACTATTAGTCTTTAATGCATGAGGTTATCGTTACCATGAAAATGTTGGGATGACAACAGATGATTTAAATGTATTATTTATAGCAGGACTCTGAAGGACACTCTGCTGGTAGATAACTGAAAAGTAGAGATTCAACAATAAACTTGTAGCAAGGGATGACAGCACAAGATAATGCTGCTTTTGATAAGAAAATAAATTAAGACCACCAGACCATTAACTGCTACAACATAAATGGAGAACTCGGCAGAATTTCATCAGACCCAGTGGATCTTGAATTGTAATACAGAGATGTCCAGAGAAACTTGTGTAACACTTGTAAACACAACCATAGAAATGAATTTTTGGATGCATGTCCCGATGGATCATTTTAATGAGTTCCAAATGTGAAGAAACAGATTTTTTCCTTCTGTCACTGACAGTAGCTGACCAGCACTTGTACGGTCAACACTGGTCACTGTTTGGTCAGACATTAGCTACTATCAGTATCGCTGTTATGCTTGAGAAAGGAGGTTCATTCTTCAAGATGTGAGAGTAAAGAAATGTATTTTTTTTCATATGCACGTCTTATTTCTTAGCTGCCTGTCTTAGTCATTTAGTCAAGTAATTTGTCATTTAGGTCTTGGTTGACTAAGTAATGTTTAGACGATTAGTCACTTTTATTCTCTTAATGGGAAACCACGCACTAGTCATTGGTCGTTACTGGAAAATGATAGCAATATCTTGAAGCACAATGGCAATCAGGTCAGCTTTAAGAGATTCTGGAGAAGCAAATCTTATCTTTACTTGTTTTTCAGTCAGAACGTAACGTAATTCATTTGCAATTTCCAGCAATAAAAATTTATGAGGTTTTGGTACGAAATGAATTTTCAGCATAGTGGCATGAAATGTGGCTATTGTATAGTGCAGTATAAAAGTCTTGTATTTATCAGCTTTCAAAAACCCACATGGATTGAATACTTGACTAAAGCAACAGTAGCTTGTGATTAAATAAACACCAACTGATGCAGCTGCTGTCCTGCACAACAGGGGGCAGCAGACACTGAGCTTCTGCATGTCACAGCACCAATTAAAAATCTCTGTGGCAGAGATGGGTAGTGGTATCATCGCTGTTAAAAAAGAAAGTATTTAAAGAGGAACTCTCACGTCAAACTTTCACTTCTTGATTTATTCTATGTCCACAGTTTAAGTCTACCATAATACAGGAATAACAAAATCTTGTTTTCTTGTGAATCCCAAGTTAACTGTACCACAATACCATCACACTGGCATTATTTGTCATATTGCTTCACAAAATCAAGACAGTTTGCATACATCAGTGTTAGTAGAGATAAGGTTTCCTTGTTTGGTTGTTGTTTTTTCCTTTTTACAATTATCAACTCCAAAACACACAATAAATTAATAAATTAAAACACGAGCAATCTGCAAAATGCTTTACAGTAGTAGCAATAAAAGTGGTTAAAAAAATGAATTCTCTACTAGTACAGTACGTCAACCCAGTGACAGTCTGACAGTAGATCTGAGCAGTGTTTTCAGTGTCGCCCAGTCAGGCTGTCATTTAACATACTACAATTACCAATCTACCACAACACATACACAGCTCTTCTGCTTACAATGGGTCTCTCTAGATAATAAATTACACATCCATTTCACTTCAGAGACTGACAGGGAGACAGGCTTTTCTTCAGTCTTTTCTTTCCTCTTTCGCTCTCGCTCTTTGTGAATCACAGTTCGCCCAGGAAGGGCTTTGCAAGTGCAATTCAAACTGCCAGCCTCCCCATTTCATGTACAGATCATACAAATGGGAATTTAAAAAGGAATGAAATACATGTTGTAACAAACTTAGCTTAATTTTGCCTGGCCCCGTTCTTATGAGTATCACTTGCTTCCACGCATCAGTAAAAAATAATGATAAAAAGAATACAAAAAGCAGTAAAAATGGTAGAAAAACATCAGGAAGAAAATCTTAATGAATTAATCATTAATACCATCTAGCACTGCATGGCCACACTATTCATATTATGATCAAATAGGGATTCACCCTTCAGTGGTTCCAGCCCACAATGAAATACTGGACTTAAGTTGAGAAACTGATCATTCAGTTGTCCTAAATACAATATGGCTCTTCCTTGAATAATATGGCAAATAATTAAATTTCTTCAAGGCAAAATTTACAGTCGAAACTAAAAAAGAAAACATAAGGCAAATTAAACAAATAGAAGAATTAAGAAAACATTCTTTCCTCAACTATTTTTAAGTGACTATGATCACTGGCAAATCTTCATGGTGGCAGGTTATCTTTGCAAGAATAGCACAATATTACATTACTGTGGTGCACTTTTTTTCTTTTTTTTTGTCAGCGAACAGTCAACAAGATGTGCTACAAATATGTCATTCTATTAATAATTTACATAGAGGAAACAATTACTCTTCAGAGACGTAACTGTAGTGTGAGGCATATCAAAGACCGGAGACATAAATCGGTGAATGGTTGGATTCTGGAAAACATAAATATGCTCTTCTCCTTCTACTTAGCTTGTATTTACGGTCTTGATAGGGAGAGGGAGAGAGAGAGAGAGAGAGAGAGAGAGAGAGAGAGAGAGAGAGAGAGAGAGAGAGAGAGAGAGAGAGATACTTCCTCCGACTCAATCATTTTCTTGGTCAGTGCACATTTAAAATGAAATGCATTACAATATTACCTGAAGTGAATTAGCCACTGGAGTCAAACCTACAAAGACACAAGATACGTCTTCATGTTTGTCTTGTTTTCTTCATTCTGTACATTTGGACGTTACAGACTTTGGTACCTGCACTGAAATAATTGGCCTGCCATCCAGTCTGACAGCTTTTAAATATGGTTTGGACTCATACTTAATTGAAGCCGAGGCAACAGTCATGCACGGTTATCATTAGGGCTTCTGACACAGGCCTTTGTATCGCTGTATTTTCCCCCCCTCCTCTTACCAGACATGCACTGCTAAGCTGAAATGATTGCCTGCAGTGAAAATAATCTCCTTGCTGCTTCTGCAAGACTCAGCACAAATGATAGATTGAAGTGAAAAGAGAGAGTCTGCCTCCATGCCAAGATTAGAGTGCATCTTGGCATTCCTGAGACCAGTAAGCATACTCTTACAGTATATTAAAAAGGTTATTGACCAGTTAGCCTCTGCTACTGTGTTAAATGGCAGCAATTTGGTAAATTATCTACTAGATGCAAAAAAAAAAAAAAATAGACTGTTACAGAGGAGGTGGGCGGGGCAGCTTTGATGACATATTTGCAATTTATAAAGGATGGATTGATAAGTAAGGATGATATTTTTCATACACATTATCAATTGTCCAAACACTGTTAGAACAGTCTGCATGAAGAGCTTTGGCAGGGCGCTTCACCTACATGGCCTGATATCCTGCATGTTAGCAGTGCACTGCAGTAGTCATCATCACAGAGAACAGGCATAGGATAGGTTATGGCTTTTTGTCCAAACATTTCAGTCTTAAATAAGCCCAACCAGTACTCATAGTAATGATAGGAACATGACACTGGAGATGCTCGACTTAAGATTGGAATCTTGTTTTGTATAGTTCAGTTTTTTTTGTGTCTTTTGTTTTGTACAGGTCAGTGTCAGGACTTGACCCCTTTGGCAGGTTCAGTAGACTGCCGCACATCGGTCCACTCCTGCATGGTGCTTTGCAGTGCTTGGGTTTTCTCCTTGTCGACTTGCACATAGTCCACCTTCTCATCGGAGGTCACAGAGGATGTAGAGGGCTGTGAAATGATAAATAAGGCAGGAGTGAGATCCTGAGGGCAGACTGAACTGTGTTAGAAATAATAACAAATGTGTTAACAAACTAAAGAGGCTATTTGTAACTTTTTGTGGTCTATTGCCAGGAGTGGGAATTCGCAGCCTTTCTTATAGACTAGTTAGTAAAAGGCTGGTAATGCTAACGCTGGCTACGTAGCAAGAGCAAAGCTTACAAAATAGCTCTTTTAAGTCTACAAAATCATTAGTGTACTTTTCTGTGTGGGCTGGGTGAGCCAGGCTGGAAGTCCAGTGCTAGGTAGTCCACGTTGCCACACTTCCTGGGGGCCGGGCTGCTGGTGCCACTCACGGCGGGAGAGGTAGACGCTGGGTTCTGCTAATGGGGACAGGAGGAAGGTTTTACTCACACAGGGTGCAGGGAGTTAGCGTAGCATGCAAACAAGTGGATCATTAAAACCAAGAACACAACATGCTCTCCTGATCTCCCCTCCAGCTATTGGGACTCACCATAGCCACATAATTCTCCTCACTGTCTGCAGAGTCGGTGCTGGTGATGCTTTGTGTAGAGATGGGTCGACAATGCTGGGAGGACATGGAGTTCATCGCAGGCCTGAAGCAAAGTAGACAGGACTGAGAGTGTTTCTACCTTCTGACCTCAGGCAGAAACAAAATACCACCAGTCTGTACCATCAAACTGTGTGTGTGTGTGTGTGTGTGAGTGAGTGAGTGGCCTTGGGTAACCTAGCTTGAATGACTGATATGAGACTCACATGGGCCGTATCCAGGACATGGTGACTGGGCTCTTAAATGGCAGCTCATCAATGATCCCATTGTTCTTCAAATCAAGAGGTGTTGGCTTCGCTGTGGAAAACAAGAGCAGGCACTGTCAACAAAAATCATTGTCCTTGTCAAAACAATTAACAATGCAGACTTTAGAGAGGATTCGATGCCAAAAATGGTGATTATGACAATTAAAATCCATGCTTTTAGATCAGTGAGAACTCTGCCGCCAAAAACTTACATTTCCTGTTAGGTTTGAGGTTGCGGTTGATGGGTGGTGGTGTGACATCGCTAAGACGGCTGGGCCTGTGACACAGGGAGGCACTGCTCCCCTTACGGGCAGGTAATGTTGCAGAGAATCCTGGGAAATCAAAGTGATGTGGCCCAGGGCTCATAGGAATGTAGATATTCTTAGGACTGTCAGCCTGGGCAGCGCTGAGTGGCGAGGAGCCAGGATTCATGGGCACATAGTTGTCATCTGAGTTGCCGCTGTCTGAGCGAGTCAGAGGGGCTTTGGTTCTCTGGTGTTAAAAGACACAGAAGGCACATGACTCTCTTAAACTCTCTGGGCTCAGTATTACAGGAAAACTGCAGCACTCCACTAGAGTAAATGTAGCAGAAATGCATTTTCTCTCCCTGCAGTTCATGATTTTGGCCTGACAGCGTCTATCTGAGGAGGGAGTGCAGTAAAAGGGAGACACTGACTCACCAGGTAGGAGCTGAACCCATCATTGACAGACTCCACGGACTGGCCTGAGCTGTTAAAATGGATGGGACGGTGATGGCTGTTAGTTTCAAAGGAGGAGCCTGTGGAGAGAGGCAAGGAGAGAAATCAATATTTACTACTGCCGTAAAGTCTAAAAGGAAAAAAAAATAATAAATTCTCCTCAAGTGAAACAGTATGATGCCAAGCCTACGTAAGTCAGATATTGTGCAATAATCACTGCAGTGGAGGCAGATTTAGACAAAAATGTTTGACATCTCAAGGAGTAAACAAGGAGTAAACAGAACAAGAGTGACATTTAATTAAATGCTTCACTGGGTTATAATTGGTCTTTGCAGCACAGGTGTATGAACAGCCTGTGGCCTCACTAACAAGGGTCATGGGTCAATTCTTGCCTCTAGCTATGCGAGGCCTGAGCATGGACTTTGCAAAGCAGAGAACATAGCATACTAAGAGGCTATGCATTGTGTCTGCGAGTGCTTTTTTTTTTTTTATTGCTCATCAGCCTGGAACGAAACATTCTGGAGCAGGCTCTATGGCTTGAATTTCATTAGCGACTCAACAGAACAGTGTCTGCTAGACTGGCCCCTTTGTTTCTGCTCAGCTGCTAGAGTTAAATCAGTAAAATAAGAGATAGAGGAAGAAGGAAAGAGCGAGAGAAAGTGGGGGAGGAAATGGAAGCACAAAGTCTCTGCAATACCACAAGAGGATGGACTGATCATGTCAGACTTGCATTTGAAAACAGGAAACAGGTGAAATGTGTGATTTCAAAAGATCTGTGTGAGTCAACTGAAGTGGTGTTTAAAGACACAAGCAGTGTTCAGAGGGAACTTATCAGGAAAGCAGTTACAGCACTAACTATAGTGAGAGTGTACCTCTGTGCAGCCTGATGTTCTCAACAGCCGGGAGAGTATTCCTGCGCGGGATAACCGACACTGCAGACGTCATCTCTCCGTTCTGGCTTCCTACAGACTGGGGACTCCCCCACTGCCCCTCTGACCCCTGGCTAGGTTTAGGGGGCCTGGGAGGAGGAGCACAGGAGGACTCAGAGCTGGAGGGTGTCAAGGCATTGTGATTCTTATCAAATGTCCGGGGGATCTGATAGAAGGAGCCAGGTGGCGTGGGAAGATCGTAATTGTCAGGTGGACGCTCGTTGCCGTGCATGGTGGCGAGAGCGTTGCAGGGTGTTTTGAAGGTGTAAACCTCCTCGTTCTCCAGCTCAGGCTCCCCTAAACCACTGTGAGACGGTGCCTCAGAGCTGTAACCGCGTGGAAGCACGTAACAGGCCTCCTGGGGCGAGTCATCATTCACTGGTAACTGGTGTTTTCCTGGCTTGGGGAGGCTGTAGAAGCCATGAAGCTGAGCACCCATGCCATTTAGACAGTGGGAAAAGCCATGGGACAGTTTCTGCACTGCAGAGTCGCTCCCCATGAACAGATTGCTTCGTGTGGCCTGGGAGAAACTGGCACTCCTGCGACATGGACAAAGACATAAACATATACACATGTTCAGTTGATATTGTGCCCATTTTCCACAGTAAATGCTCCCTCATAGACAGATGTTTGCCTCACATCTCACCCCAAGCAACGGCAAAAAATTGGTTGAAGGCCTCTCAAACAGTTGCATTTAATGCAATTTCAGTGTAACTACTCATGTAGCCCCTAGATGGCACAGTAGCACTTCAGAGGAACCTTTTCTATAGGTCTCAGCATACATTTAAAAACAGCACACCTCTGCATCAGTGCTTGAGCACCTCTGTATACCTCAGCACCTCGGCTGTCGCATATGCATTCAATTTCAACATTTCTATCACTTCCTTCAAAAGCTAACTTGTTTACATGTTTTCAGCATGTTGACATGGAGAGGGCCTCCATGTTAAGAGGGAGAATGCTATGACTTTCCCACAGTTTGTCAGGCTCGGTTAGGCACCCTAGGGACATGCCTCATTTATTCTGGCTCCTTTGTAGGGCTTGACCTTGAGTGCCAACTACAGCAACCGTACAGCTTAGACATTTCTAGCCAGTTAGCTGAGCAATGGTCCAGCTTAGTTGGCCAGTACAAAGATAAGATAGCCTCAATGAGCCATTTCTTTATGCCTATGCTGATCATTCTTGAGATTTTATGCATACATGTTAGCTACACTGCAGGCTTCTCATGGTTCAATCTTGATTCTAAACAATTTGAAATGAATAATGCATCAAAGTAATCCAATTAATATTGACATAACATTTAGCTCTCTCTGACTCCATCTCTTTCTCCTGTCAGATGGCATGCTGTGTTTCATAAATTCTCCTTTTTTCCGTCTCCTCAGGATTTCCAATCATCAATCAATAATTTTGTTCATGATTCTGCCTTCCATCACTGTGACTGGATGGGGGCTTTTTACATAGATTAATTCACACCATTGGTCACCAGACTAATTTTATTCTGACGTCAATCATACCCCGTCACAAGATGCCTGCCTTAATTAGCAGGACCCATGGAGCAGAAGCTTGTGAGGGAGAGACAGAAATATCTGCATAAAGCTGATGAGATGGACTGTGAGGGTTTGATTTCCGGGGTTTCAAAGGGGTCCAACACAGCAGATTTATGTGCAAATTGTGTGGCTGAGAGAGCAATTCTATCCTGGGCGAGTCTAAACCCATAGGAGTGATGAATTGCAGCCTCAACCTCATTGATCATCTGCTGTGCCGGCTATCTACTGAATGGCATCATTATCAAAGCAGCCTTTTGATTCTTGGGAGTGGGCATTATGGCGACAGGAGGTGAGGTGAATGCTAATGGTAAACTCTGGAGTGCATTTAATATAAACACTCGGTCGCTTTGTTCCTCCGCTTAGCATATAGCCAAGACAGGCGTTCAGGTCATGTATGTACAGTTAATCAACAAGTATCCACCCCTCGTGACCTCTTGACGTGTTTTACATGACTAATCGTTGAAACACTAGTCTGCTTCATGGCAATATTGGATTTACAGGACTTTAGCATTAATGTGATGAAATACCTTTAAATTTAATACACTGGATTAACCAAAAAACATGTGGCCATATTATCTTTAAATAATAATCAACATTGCAATGACATGTGTTATAGAACTCAATCAATATCACCCATCCACACTCATCCCTACAATGTTTTATTATTTTAAATAAAATTAAATTTTAGTAAATAAACAAATCTTGCTTGTTTATGGATTTTATTAACACTCATAGAAATGCGCGCACACACACACACACACACACACACACACATACACACACACACACACACACACACACACACACACACACACAAAGCAGTTAGATCATTTTCCCCCTCTAACAGTAGTTCTAACCCTCAGGGGCTTCTAAGCTGAGGAAGCGCCATAAACCTGTATGTTGACCTGCATTAACGGATAACAGGAAACTGACACAGGACGCCTGAGGGTCGTGACCTTTACCGTGCACTCTCTGTCTTCCTGCTCATGCACTGGTGGAGGAGGAGGTAGTCCTGGGGTGCGCTGTTAGACAGTGAGCTGTGGTGTGTATGGCGCACAGGCACATCAAAGGTGAAGAGGACTGGCTGGCTGGAGTGGATGGGGGCAGAGGACTTGCGTTCTCCAGTCAGAGGGCCCATCGAGCCAGTGACATCTGCGCCGACAGAACGGGGCATATGGTGTAACCTGCCATCTGCAGACAGAAGAAATTGGGGTTATTGACTGTTTAACCAAGAAAAGTTTTTTTGTTTTTTTTTTTCCAAACACCCAGCTTGTCTTGAGAATTTAAAAGCAGGCTGAACATACTGTAGCATCTTATGCTGCAGAAAGTACCAGACAAGTAACCATCCTTAAACATTGTCCTTTTGTTGTCACAATCCTTGAAGCCAAAGGGCAAATTTAATTCATTTGAGGGTTTTAAGGCTTTGCATGACCTTGCCTTGCACGAAGTTTTGTATTCAGTAGCTTTCAGTCTGCTCGCTAATCAATAGAGAAGAGGGATCTGTCTCAAGGGAGGAGAGAAAACATTATCCTTCTGCTTTTTTGGGGCTGCAGGGAGTGAGTGGTTCAAAAGCACATGATCCAACTTATCCTTTTTGACCAGGGTCAATGTGCTTTGTTTGATTTTATTGAGCTGACCAGTGTTTTGCACAGCGGGACTGTGAGAACAACATGGTCTTACAGTCTTATTGTTTCTGTGTGACAGCCCTAATATCTGCATTGAAAGGCTACAAAGAAAACGCGAATCTAAGATAGGGATACTGCAAATAGACTGGGCAGGAGGCCAAAATGAGGAGGCGCACACTGAGCTGTAGGAGTACAGAGTGGGCGGCCCACTGATCCATCGACCCATGGTGCTGTGTGCAACACTAGCTGAGGGAGGGAGGGAAAAAAAACTCATCTTCTGCTCAATCTAATCTCTCTTTCCCTGTACAGTAAATGCAAGCTGCGAAGCTCCAATGCTTCGCATGAGAATATGTGTAAAATGAGATTCAATGCAGTCCCAAATGATTAATTTTATTATCAATCAATCTATCAATTATTTCTTTGATTCTTTGATTCTATGAACAGTGAAAAATATTTAGCACAGTTTCCAAGAGACTAAGACGATACCAAGAAAACTGACATAAAAATGTTATGTTTTGTCCGACAAACAGACCCTAAGGACATAAAACAGAGGAAAACAGCAAATCTTCTCATCTTAGAAGCTGAAACCAGTGAGTGTTTGGCATTTCCGTTGGAATAATGAACTAAATACTTAATTGATTATCAAAATTGGTAAATTTCTGCCAATCAGCTACATCAGCTCTAATTTAAATCATATCTGAAAAATAACTTCCCACTTTTTTCTAACCGATGCACATGAATTTCCCCTCGTCATCCTCCTCCTCCTCCTCCTTCAGACCTTCACAAAGCATAGTATGGGTCAAACAGCCTTTTAAGAAGAGGACAATGTTCTGTGAGTCATGACATGAGCTGACCATACAGAGGGACCACAGCCACTGAGAAAAACAGAAAACACACACAAACATGGTGTGTGAGCATTTGTGTATGCATGTGGAGTGGCTGGAGGGCGGCGGTTGGGGGGGTATTCTGGAGCTCAGTTAGCTAAATGAGGTCACATCCATGCCTGGGGGAGAAAGGCCTTTGCTGTGGGGTCTCCAGGCCAGTGGACATCAGTGAGATGCCCAGCCTCACAGCCACACAGGCAGGGACTCCCCCCCAATGATCCTCAATTACACCATTGTTCTGAGTGATCCCACTCTCCATAGGCTGTTTAGGCATCATCTCCTTTCTCCAGAAAAAGCTTTGTAAAAGCTTTCATCCAGTGTGGTGAGTACTAGGCCCACTAACATGGGTAGATATATTGATTTATTGTAGAGAGACAGTTCCTCCGCCCTGCCAGAGCGAGAGCTGCATGGAAAAACACAATCCGGCCTGATGACTTTAAAAATTCAAAATATAATATTGTTAATTTTGTGAGTGTGTGATTACAAGAGAATGTATTTTATTTTATTTTTTTCTATGTGCCCTAAATAATTTTTGATTAACTGCCACACATGACATGTCAGAATCAGAACGAGATGAAAGACGACTGGTCCGGTCTGCTGATGGAAAAGCCCACATGGCTCATCACTGACACTAATGGGTCTGATGATGTATGTTACCGCCGGGAAGCAATCCCATCAAGTCAGTAGAACCACAACACAGAAACAGAGAAAAGAGCAGAAAATAAAAACACTGAAACTTTCCCCTTGGTGCTTCCAGCAATATTCCCTCCACTGGCTAATGTACTGTGACACTCAATATAAGGTGGGAAAATGTTTATAAACCAAAGTGAGAGGTGATTTATTATATGACATCTTACAAAGACCAGTAATAAAACTGGGAGGGGCTGGCACAAGGAAAATAAAGGCTAGTTATAGTTTTTTGAGTTACAAGCTTGATGTCATTACCAGAAAGAGCTTTCTCTACAACCAAGATGAAACCTTGACATCAAACAAGGCACTTAAAAGAGACAAAGTTCTTCCCACGACATTCCTCAGCTGGAAACAAACATCAGACTAGCGATGCATTAAAAGACCCTTTTGGTCGGTGAGCGACATATGGCTATTCTGGGTCAAAGAGCTCCTGAGTTCATGAGCAATCTTCCAATTATGCTCTATAATACATCACCTACTGTCTCATCTGCTCTGTGACTATAATCTAATAGAAGCTGGCTGCTGGTCTCAGGAGGCCAAAATTAGAACCCTGCTGGATCACTAAGGACAAGAACGTCTTTGTAGGGCGCTCATTTCCTCTCAGTCTGGCCAGAATTAGACGAGGACATATGATAATCTAATCTGAAATGAGATATAAAAATAGAAAATACCACTGACCTATTGAATTGAAAGGGTGGTGCGATGGAAACATGAAGGAAGAGGAAGCATTTGAATTTTCTCAATAAAGCAGTTGCATGCTTTTCATCAATCATTCCTTAAGTATTCCATAAAAGATAATCATCTAAGGTACACGCTGTCCATCTGCCTTTAATTTGAGTGCTAGAAAAATGTAATTTCCTTAATGGTTTTATGAGAGATTGTACTCTTATGAATACTCTGGGCTGAGACAGCTACGATGACTCCTGCAAATTAACCCCAGCTATGTCAAGGCTCTGCAGGGTGACCTGGTGGAGGATGAGGCCATCTTCTGACACAAAGGTCAGGCAATAGGGTTAATACCCCAGTGGCTCCCGGTCAAAGTGCCCTTGAAAAAGGCATCTACCTGTGTAAGTCAACCTGGAAAAGAGCACCAGCTAAATGGTCTGTGTGTTTTCTCTTCAGCACTGATTCAAAGTATATGCACACGTTATTTGTTTTCCTGCATGGATCTGCTGGACCAGTGGCTCTTTAAAGCAACACTGTGTCCCAGGAGGCCACATAGTGGAGTCCATTTGCATGTGTGGTTTGAGGGGGTTGGGAGCTTTCAACGAGACTGACATAACTGGATAAAAGAGATGCTAGCTGAAGCAGAGATGGGTTAGGTAGGCAGTGAGGAGAGCTGCACTAACGGAGCATGGTGCTTCATGGGAAGAGGGAAAATGGCATCCTCGCTCTCCCAGTTAGTCTGACGTGAACAAAGTGACATGGCCATTTCATCCTCCCCTGGAAACAGCTCAGAGGAGCATTAGGCAGAGCAGACACACAGGAGCATTCCCTGATCACATTATTCTCTTGTGCCTGCTCACTCCACAGCATCACGTGAGCACCACCCCTCGACCACATTGCGACATCAATTTGCCTCAAAACACTGAACTGATCAATCACTTAAAAGGCTCAGGGCTTGACAGGGGCCTGTGAATTACAGAGTTTGGCTAAATCTAAAACAGCAGCTCATTTCAATGCTCTGACCTCATTTCTAAAAGGTGCTGGGTGGATAAGTACTGTAGCTGTGAAACAGTGGGGAGGACACGGGATGGAGATGAAAAGTTGAGACAATTTGTGGCGGAGGTCGAGTGTTAGTTTTCACTGTGTCATCGGAAAAATGCAAGACTCACCTGGAAAGGGCTGCGAAGCTGCCTGCAGCCAACCAAGCCAAACAGAAAAAAGAATAATCTGCTCTGACAGTAGTGCACATTACAGAATGGCAAAAAACTTGGTGGGGAAACACAGAAGTCATGATGAATAGAGAATGTGATACTTGTATATGCTCTCAACTACAATATACAATGTAGTAATTCAGTCAGGATGCTCCACACAATCATACCAATAAACCTAAGTGTGTTTCTTAAGGGTGAATACATTTGATTCTGGGCTGGGTCTATTCCTGTAATTGCATTTATATGCAGCCTGGTCATCTGTTCACAGTGCTGGCTGAGCCACAGTTCAGCTGGCCTGCATGAATACTTTGATTAGACCCAGGTTATTATTCTGAGAAGAAAAAAAAAACATCTGACCATTGTGGACATTTTGTGTTTTAGTCTGATAAACTCAATCTGAACTTAACTAAATAGATAAATAAGCTACTGGACAATTGTGAATTTCACTATAAGGATGAATAAAGTATTTCTCATCTTATCTTTATATAAATGTTTGGCTGAATCACAATAATAAAGCAAACTGAACAAAAATGGAAACCCAGATAAGTGATTATCAGTTTGTGCTGTGAAATATCTGCTGGTAAACAATTTACAACACACATCCAGTGATTCCTGTGATATCAAATACACCATAGCATACAGTTTTGGTGGATTAGAATAAAAATCTAAGATCAAGGCACTAAGATTGTAATTTTCTATCATATTTTGTCAATTTTTTCAAGGATGCACTGTTGAAATGTAGCGATGGTATAAATCTATAAACAGCTGCCCATGTAAAAGTCTTTGCATCTCAACAGCTACATGGATTATCTGTGTGGTTTACACACAGTTACAGTGAATGTATCATAGCGTGACAGAGGAGGGAAGCCTAGCTGCATGACAGAAACTAGATTACACTCCAAATTAATGAAGACAGGTATAAACGTCAACAGGCTTCAGCTGAATGGCGCATAAACATTTGGCCAAAGGAAAAGTCCCACTTCGAAACAGTCCATTTGCAGCCTCCATATAACTGCAGGTTGGATGATAGCCTCCATTTAGAGTGATTGGCTTTTCCACAGCCTGTTATTAAACCTGTCATTTGAAGAATTGGGCTGATGCCAACGTAAAATGAAAATAATCACTACACATACAACCTGTATTTGTAAAACTAAATCCACAAAGATTATTACCCAGACAGGTAGTGGAGCCCAGATATTCCAGGATGAACCAGGATGGAGGGAAAAGAAAATGTAGAAAAACAGTGATCTTTGTATGAAGGCTTATGTATGTGAAATAAAATAACCAAAACCAGAGACTGAACTGCACTTTAAACACACACAAGTATAGAAAATGAAGTCTGATGTGCAATATATTTTAAGTGAAATATCACTTTAATCTACAACACCTTTTTTCCCCTATCTGTGCAATGTTCATTTATAGTCTTTAAAGTCACTTTTATAATTATCTACTTATTTATTATTATTTTAACCGGTTTGGAATGTGCATGTGTGTGTGTCTGTCTCTTTTGTTTGTGGCACCAGATGGAGTAGCACTCTAAATCTTTATTGTCATTGTATTGCAAAGAAATACAATGACAATAAAGGCTTTCTAAGTCTCCAAGTTCTAATTTCAAGCAGAGTTTCATTAGAAGATATTTTGATTTTACAGCAGGCTTTTACTCATAACAGCAACATGAAATTCTAAAAAAAAAAAAGAAAAAAAAAAAAAGCTTGATTTCATAACATTGCACAACTGCTTGAATGTTCTTGGTTTGCATTTAGTGAAATTCTTGTCCTGTCATGACGGTTTATGTGTTGCCAGTTCCAGTCACTTTTTAACTGACATTTCTTAGGCTAAGCCACTGTTAAGGAGAAAAACAAACACTGACCACAGCTTTACTATCTTTCAAGTAGGTTCCTCTTTAATCATTGCTGGTAAGTCTAGACTGAGTACAAATCTTTCCCTCTCTTTTGTGAGAATGAGCAAATGGGGAAGTTTTGACAATTTGCCCTCAACAGAAACATTTTTATCATGTTGAAAATCGGCCACTACAGCGAGATGGCGAGGCCACCGTCATCACGAAGCTGGCTACTTTCACAAAAACACATTTTTAAACCATGCTGAGATCTGCAGCTAGTCAACAAGTCATCAATCTGGCCTCACAACTGGGTTTATTGTGGACCCCACGAGACAGATTTTGTTTGAATAAATGTAATCGCTTTTCAATGCCTATGTGAGAAAAACTACTGAGGCTGCTGCTGGAAATGCTGACCTAGTAGTTATTTAGTTATTCTTTTTTCCACTCCTCACCATCTTAAGTGCAACAGTTAAATTGAAAAAGACTTTTTTTTTCCCAAAAGGACAGGCAGGGAAACAGACAAAATGAAGAGGAGCGAAACAAAACAGAGTGAAAGCTGTCCAGCAAAAGATGGAACAAAAAGGCAAAAAAAAAAAAAAAAAAAGAGGACTGCTGACAAGTAAAAACCTCATCCCTTCGTTGAGATTATCCTCGTCTCTGAGTTCAAACAGCCGGGAGAGAGCAGAACAAAGCCCATGATTGACGAGATGATGTTCCATTCATTAGATTGTGCTCGGGGGTGGGTCTCCCTGGGTGCAGACACACGCCACACACCCAGCCATCAGTATCTGATAACAACAGCACTATCACCCACCAGATTGTAGGAAAAACATATAACCCAGTGCATACATGTGTGAGGCAGTCTGAGGTGCTATACTAACCCCCACTGCTCTGGAAACGTCGTCCTTTTGGTTGTCAGCATTTGTTTCAAAATGATGTGAGTGACAAGCACAGCTTAAATCTATTCAGTTGTGGAGTTAAAGTGATTTTTTTTTTTTTTTTTTACAAAACAAAGTGCATCACAAAACCTAAACATGATTCACACTTTGCACTCCCTCGAACATCTCCATTCTGTTGGGCTTATTTATTTTTACAGGCAGAAATCTCAGCCCTCTCCTTTGATGATTTTGATGATGGGTGTGCACAGTGCATTCTCAGGTCTCTGGTTTCCAGCAATCCTTCAGATGCTGCCAGTGGTATAATGGGATGCGCAGCAGTGGCAGCAACAGCAAACCATCCTCAGACAGCTCTGTGGCAGCAGAAACCTGACCTTCCAGTGCCATGGAGCCTCATTATTTCAACAAAAATCAATGCAGACAAAGGGCACTTTGGGAGGGGAGAAGGCAGACATGCGTGTGTAGAGAGATTAAGAAGCCAAAGGAGGAGGGGATGCATTTGTATTTATATGATACATATGTATGTATGCTTATATTTTAAATGCATGTATGTCCAAAATGATTACACCATTGGTCTGTTTTTTTTTGTTCCTTAAATTCAATAAAAGGATTGGTATATTCTGGGAAACACTTCAAATGTAGATCTTAAAATGCAAGCACATAAAACAAAGTATCTGCATAACTACAAAAATGATCATTATACATCTGAGAAATAAAAGTAAAAAAGTAAAATTTCAAAGTAGCATTTTAGGACCTAGAATGATGAACAATACCGAAAAACATGAGAACAAAAATCACATCAGACCAAGAGCTGGCTGCAAAATGCATGTGTGAGGGCGTATGTGTGTGAGAAAGAAAAACAGAAACAAATTGAGACATAGTGAAAAATAGAAAGAGAGAAAGAAAGAGAGAGAGAGAGAGAGAGAGAGAAAGAGAGAGAGAGAGTTGCTTTCAAGAGTTGTGTAACACTGAATTGTCATGTGCTGCCCTTGGCCAACTTTCCTCGCAGTTCCCAGAGGCAGCTCACTGCTGGTGGCAGAGGTCAACTCTGACTAACATAAGGTAACTTCAGATCAAGATGCCTACATAACCGATGCTGCCAAATGTCTCAACAAAATCCTCAGAGAAACATAAACACTTGAGCACTCCTTAAGACCAGTATTGCGTAGCTAAGCCTAGTTAATCACTCTCATAATCATTTTAGGCTTTCCATTGCCACTGCAGCTATATTTGAACAACAAATATGACATCGTGTACCGTGGCCTACGTCACATTATGGCTGCAGAGTGCTATTAATATGAACCTCAAACAACCACACTGTGTTTTCAGGATGGTTAACACCTTCTGTCGGGCTCAAACCGCCATCACACACGTGCTTAATAACATAAACTTCAGCATTAATACACCTTATTATTGACAGGCACTTTCTGCCAGCCCGATTGGACAAAAGCACTTTTGAAATGTGCTGAGAATTTCCACACGGTGAGACTGTGTTGTTGAAAATGGAATTGGTTGCCACGTGACTGCAGTAACCAGGAAGCTTTCTTTGTTTTTCTCAAAAGTGAACACTCCTTTGATGGATTCCTTTTGGACAACACACTCAAGAGTAGTGCTGAAGTAGTGCTTAGCCAGTCACTTCATTATTTTGACATACAGTCCAAACTACCTACATCTTTTCTTAACTATAATTACCAACAGGCTGCCTTTGTTGGTAACTGATTAGCTGTGGTATTATTATGATACATACTATGGTTAATCCAAATCCAAACTGAGGGTCTAGATGTAGGTTATCATGGCAGAGACTGTAAAACCCTTTGAGTTGCATAAATAAAACAGACTTGATGAAGGCTATTCTAATGATCACAATGTATTTTTGCATTACTATAAAGCAGGTAGCTTCAGGTAAGCAGTCTGGGTAGTTTTCCAGCTGTGTAAAAACACCTCTAAAACACTAGCTAGTTCTACACTAGGGCCAGTGTTGATGAAAGCAGTTTCGAGGAGGTGAGTATTTATTTCCACCGGCACACTGACAACAACTTGATACCACACTAGGGAACAGGCAGGAGCGATCCAGAGGAGGATGAGGTCTGTATTAAGTCAACAGCATATTCTTTGGAAAAGCCTCTCATGCAAAGTTGGTTTTACAAGGACACTACGTGTTGTGAGGACTGACTTTATGATGTGTGCTTGTTTGTATGTGCGTGTGTGTGTGTGCAGGTGTGTGTTAGTTAAAGACAGGCAGAGAGAGAGTGAAGAAAATGAAAAAGGACACCAGGAGGAAGAAGCGTGTCTTTGTAGCACTTAAATCCACATGAGTGAACAAACACACTCAGCTGGTGGGTCTATCGTTTCAGAGCAGCAGTGGGTCAGCTCTAAATTGGTCTTATTAACCACCTCAAGATCTATGACTCCTTCTCTCAGTAAATTTCTCTGCTTTTCCGCACACTAAAGACAGTGATAACGATGTAATAGGGAACCAGTTGTAAATTGAGCAGCGACGCCCTCGGGGGAACATATATATATATGAAGGAATAACATCTACAATTTCTTCTCCTGGATGTTTACTTTACAATTTTAACATGCGCACGCGGAAGATTTAAAACTACTCCTTAAGAACCTGAGAACACTGAGTGCTGTAAGATCAGTGGAGCTTTATATCTTGTATTTCTAAGAAGTAACAGGTCAATAAAAATGTTCCCAAAAACATTTTCATGCCTGTCCAGAGCATTGAAACACTTGATGGAGGTGTTAGTTTTGGTTTGTAATGACAGTCACAGTCAGTTAGAGTTTCTCTGAAAATTACAGCCCTCTGGCGCAAATAATGCCAGCAGCCACAGTTTTACATGGAAGGAGCAGCAAGTGGTTTTTCAGAGAATACGCCAGCACAGAGAGGGAGGTTAACAATTTGTAATCTTTACTTAATATTTGCCCCCCCTGCTATAAATAGAATATTAAAAAAAACACATTTGGATGAACACAGGGAGTTCACAGTTTCTGATGAAGTTTCTCAGAAACAGCCATGTCACATTTCAGCAAAAACAGAGTTACGTGACCAAACAAGCCTGATGTGACGTTAAGACTAAAGGGACCACAATTACTAATGCAGCTGTCATGACACAAACCCTCTGACTCCTCTGATGCAGTCTCCCAGCCACACCCTGCTGGCTACTGCTGTTCATACAGTTTGAGATTCCTGGCAGGACTGAGACAATTATTGAACTCGGACCGGGGGGATCCCCTCATGATGCGAACATTATTACACTCTCCACAGCTGTTTTGTTTTTAATTTCACACCTGGACATATTGCGTGTTACAGATGATCAACCATGTGCACAAAGAGTAACGTCCACCAGCTGCCAGATGGCGGGAAAACAACAGCATGAGCGCAATCTGGATGGGCCGGAGTAAGAGTATGAGAGGAGCCTTTTTTCACCAACATTGGTGGAACATATTACACTGAATTCATGTGGCCAGTTTCTCATTTATGGCAGAGAGATATGTTGATGCTACAACTGCTCCACCCTCAGATATCATGAGCTAAAACAACACACACTATATAAAGACTTCACTCACTGCTGCTTTTGAAGGAGAAGAGTTAAAGAGGCGTCTTTAATTCTGAGTCATCATTTTGTAGTAGTAGTAGAAAGTAGTAGTTTTGGTTTTTAATGGTAACAGATCACAGTGACGCAGGGAAATCTGTGACTGAAAGGACAGCTCTTCTCTGTCCCACACAGAAGCAGTTTTACATATGAATATTGCTGCATAAAAATGTTATGAATATGTCTTGTCTGATCTGGCACTTTTATCCGACGTGTCTTATGGTGCCACCAGTGGATTCATATTTTTTAATCACTGGTGGCCGCAGAGGGAAACGAGCCATTCTCATACACAAACGCTCTGGAACAGAATCTGTGGCAAAAACACAAAACTGAGCCTCTGCATCTGCTACTAACTTATAAAATGGCCCGTATCCAGAATAAAAATTTCCATCATCCTGAATACAAGGCAGAGGCAGAGATGAGACCCTTCTTTAACAAAACAAATGAAGAGAAAAATCAATAGCACTCTCAGACACTGTGTCCATTTATTTGGCAGCGATGTTCCTATTCCACTCTCTCAAATAACAAAGACGGAAAAAAAACACCATCTCCAATGAGATCATGTGGCGAGACCTCTGCTGCTGAATTTTTGTGAAAACTAAAGATGCAAGCTGCTCCAAATAACACGAGAAAGGAAAGTGGGAGACAAATTAAAGGGTTAGAAGGGTAAAAGTGTTACTGCATTTTGTTTTGTACTGCTTATGTGCCTTAAACGTTAAAACACATTCACTCAGTAAAGATACAGTATGAACATATTATACTGTACATATTTTACTATTTATTTAGCCCACATCACATCACATCACATCACATCACATCACATCACATCACATCACATCACATCACATCAGTCTTTCCGTAAGTATAAAATCGATATCTTCAAATTGTTTGTTTTCTCTGATAAACAGACCAAGACCTAAAGGTATTAAACTTACAATAACAGAAAAGCAGACCATCTTCAGAATTTAAAATCAAGACCAGGAGGCATTTGGCAATTGTTGCTTGATAAATAATTTGAATCAGTAATTGAACATCAAAATATTTGACTATTTTCTGTTAAATGACTAATAATTTCAGTGCTACCTAACACTGGGAGCATGATTTGCTGATGTACCAACTAACTGCTTGAAATTTCTTAATTGAAGATAATAGTAAGAGCAGACTAAAAGCAGATTTCTTAAATAAATTGTAGGAAAGATGAATGGAAACTTCAGTCCATTTGATTCATTTTTATGAGTTTCTACCACTGATCGTTTGACATTTTGGCCCAATTAACATATTACAAAACCACTAACGCGGGTTAATGTAGAAACGGAGATGGGGGAGAGATAAACGCTAACAGTGACTAAATGATAGAGCAGCAAGAACAGGTCAAGGTTTCCTACCGTGGTTGTCATCTGACTGATTGAACCCACACAGCTGGCAGATTGAGCGGACCCACTTGTTCATCTCTTCCTCAGTCTCAGCTACGAGATAAAAGGTGCGGTCTGAGGTCTTGATGTCAAACACAAAGCTGTCCTGGAACTCCTTCCTCTTAAAGGTCAGGCCAGCGTCCACCTGCTCACAGCAGTGCAGGTCGATGACTCGGATGGGTTTCTTGGAGTGGTCGTTCTTGTAGTACTCAAGAACATCGGGGTCACCACTCATGCGGCCGCTGCGAAGTATAAACCAGCGTTTCTTCCATGCCTGGGAAACGAAATAGAAAGGTAAGAACATGAGCACAGTGCACCAAAATAAAGTACTCACCCCGTGAGCCAGTACTCTGCTAACCTAGTATTAAATTAAATGAAAATAAATTTAAACTAAATTTCTATTTAAGCTTATGTAAACCAGCTTCATTTGAAATAATCGACAATTACTCAGATTCAGTTTGATTTCTTACTGTGTGCCATGTAAAATGTTGCCGTGGCAACACAGTCAACAGCTGGACCTCAGTTGTGGTCTTAACTGTTGATCAAACATACCTCAGAGAAACTAGTGTCTGCTCAATATGAGCAGGTTACTGTGCTTCAGCACGCATGTGGTTTGTGTGTGTGCTGGAGGCTGTGGAGGGGGGAGCAGCAGGTGTTTACTCCCACCCAACGCATTTCCTGTGCTGATATCCCTCTGTGAGCTTAGAGAGAAGTATAGCTCCTCAATGTCAACTTCACTGCCAGACTCCATGCTCCACCCACTCCCAGAACTGGTGAATGACAGCGCTTTGGTCCAACCAAAGTCATGCTCCCTCTGCATCCGATCTGCACTGGAGCTGGAGTTTCCTCTGAGAGAGTGTAAATAAACCTCTCTTGTCAGAGGCGCATGAAAGGCGGCTGAAGTACAACCCCTAACAATGCGTGCAGTTATGATGCAAGAATGGGAAACATACAATGTAACGTGTTGATTTCACACCAATAACACCTCTGTTGTACTTGTCAACTGGAAACGCACAAAGGAAGAACAGTGGCCTTGATTGCAACAGCTCCATACGTTTTCCCAGTGGCTGTTTTTAAAGGGACTCTGTGTTCTCTGTGCTCAGAGACAAAAGAGGAAGATAGACCAGGAAGGGAAAGGGGGAGTAAAGGGGGGTTTAGGGGGAGTGCTTTTGGACATCTGCCAGTGATGCACTTCCGCCAGGCAATGTGTCTCACATGCAGGCTGCTGACACACAGGATCCTGCAGGACCCCCATTAACACAGACACCGTAAGACTAACTGCCCCCCCTTTCCCCCAACTTATACAGACGCACAAACGTACACGCTTTTCGGAGAGGTACGACTTAATGTCCTCATGCTAAACTTTCCAATGAGCTATTAAAGGTTAAATGAATGATGCCTAAACCATTCTGGTTTCCGTTTTATTTTATTGTGCATCCAGGCAATCTGTCACACTGTGACAAGGCAAAATGTCTGCTGTGAAAAGGCCTCTCCAGAGCTTTTCTTACTTCACATAAATCTGTAGTATGCGAACTGCTCAGTGGTCATTGCTGTGGTGTTTCTGCATCAATTAAATCAATCAAGGGTGTGTGTGGTGCTGCAGGACAGCACTCCTCTTTTAGTCAGTTTAGCCAAGCAGGTTTATACAAATTACAGAAAAATCCTGCCCCTTAAACTGTGTTTGAATCTACAAATACAGGTTTTCCTGTGTCAGCATAATATTGTGAACAGCAGCCTCAGCCATGAAATTTTATAGCCTTTGCCGTGTGAGAAGGCACCTCTGCACTCCCACCCTCTGGAGGTTAATGTTAAGTTTCAGAAAAATGTAATAATTTCTTCGTACATTAGCGGAGAACGTCTTTATCTGAGGTGAGGCAGGCAGCCTCAGCCATAATATGCTGTGGTAAATCCTCAAATGTGTCAAAAGAGAACACCTTGGGACCGGGAATATACTGAAAACTATTAGTTGGTTCAAATTATTCAAACGAATTCATTAAGATGATGCTACAACTAGTGATTAAAATGATTCAAAATTCTTGTTTGGTCCAACTAACATTAGACAAACCAAAATATTCAACTAACAGTCAGAACAATTATAGTATTATAAATTACAGTACATTGTTGCTTTAAGTATTTTACCTCCCATCATTATAAAGAACGTCATATGGTATTCACGGGGTAATTTAGCCATGTGTGACATATTAACTCTCGCCCATTTTAAGATAATGTCTGTTGTTCTTTTTTTAAGTATTATTTTGACATAGTGTCTGTCTTGTTTTTATTTTCCTCTCAGAAGTCAACACAGCTAAGAAGAGGCAGCGAGACGTTTTCTTTTTTTTTTTTTCTTTCCAGGAAGTGCAATTTCTGATCTTATCTTCGGCGTGTAGCTGAAGTGTTCCTGAGGTGTTGGGGTACAAGACTTTTTCATTTCATTCTCTGTCAGACTGATACACTGATAAAAGCTAGAGGCAGCATGGCCTTAATGTTGCTGATAGTGGGGCCTCGCTGCTGTGTGTATCTCACCACTAACACCAGTCTCGGGAGGCAGAAAAAAAAAAAGCAAAGCAAAAATAATCAGCACAATATGACGAGCTCTGCAGTAGCGTGAAAGCTATGCATGAGGTCATTTCTCACTATGGGTGGTTGTTATGAATGTTCACTAATGCAGATTATACTTGTAAAGGGTGTGGGAAAACAGTTATTCCTCAAGTTTCCATCTGAAGGATTCCACTGGACTGTGAACTTCCTTATTTCATAAAAATACAGTCATCACACTACTCCATAGAAACAGACACAGTACACAGCATACCTTTTTTTTTTTCCTTTTTCCATGTCCACAAAGCTCGTTGGTTTGGTGCCATTACACCATTCAGAGAGAATCGCTATAACTCTTAGAAACCCCATTTAAATATTATTGCCTTTTCTGGAAAGAGAGAGCATCAGTTAATTGAGACTTGGAGCACTGCCCAGTTTCAAGAGGTCAGTGTGACCCAGCTGGGTTATTCCTGGCATCCTTCAGCTGCGGCCAGCATATTAACCCAGGACAGCAACAGCTCTCAACCACGGAGGAAAGACAACTCATTTAGGAGGCCTTATCATGCTAAAAATAGAGTGAGTATTTCCACAGGAAAAGCAGTTGCTGCCTAATTCAAGAACAAAATAATTTACAGCTCGGTTTCCCTCCGTCACACTTTCTGATAACCTCCTCACAGAAATCTCACAAATGAAGGAAAACATCTGAAGTGCATTCAGTTTCAAATCGACCTTTTTCAACGACACAACAGGCAGTGCAGCTTTTCCCCCTCTCTCGCTCTCATGCACTCTTTCAAATTTGAACAAACTTCCCCGGCAAAGTAAATCATGGGGGAGGAGGACACAACAAAATGAGCTAACCCACCCACCGCCTGTCCTACAGAGCATGTCTAAGCCCATCGATCACTGTCTAGGCGCATGGGAAGTGAGGGCTGAAGCTGTAAAACTAGGCTGAACTCTCCCAGCTCTCCAACTCTCCCCTCCCCCTCATGGCTTTGGTTTAAGCTACATCACTGTTCAAAAAAAAAAAAAAGAGGAGGGGGGGGGGGGGGGGGGCGGGGGGGCTCAGCCTAGACACACTGCCCTTGTTAACAACTGGACTGGACAGCCCATTGGACCACTCAGAGGGTGGTGAGCCAGGATGGTAACCACAATCTCAACTAACACGATATCAAAGAGTTACGTTATTGTGTGTGTGTGTGTGTGTGTGTGTGTATGTGTGTATGTGTGGGGTGGGGGGGGAACCACACGGGACATGATGTTGCTCTGTTGCGCTTGCATTTGTTCATCATGTTCTGCAGTCAATGTGCCTTCTTTCCACAGACAAGATCAAAGTCAAATAAAGGTCAAATCTAAGCAGAAAAAAGAGCAACAGAACCGCATAAAGCACAAAACTCCCACTGTCAATGGGAAAACAGTGGAGAAAACTTTCTAAGATTTAAGTTCTCAACTCAACTCCAGTTAAGGTCTCAACTCTGAGCTGTAAAACAACAAAAGGATTGCCTGCCACCACTTGAAGCTCTCCCAAGATTAAGGGCAGCCATCCGTATCTATGAACGAGTATCGTCTATCCCTTCAGTCCTATTCAATCAGCCCATACAAGCTTGATCTTACCTTGTTCCAACACATTTGTCCTGTGCTGATGGCAGCCAGCTACAGATGCACAGAGACTGTGGAGTGGGGTACAAAGGATAATATGACTGCATCTATTTTTGATGGCTGGGAAGGAAAACATCTAATAACAAACTGCACAAAACAATCTTTTGACCGAGTTTGCTTCTAAAAATGGGATCAAAACTAGTTTGTCTTGCCAATTTCTTTTGTTTCTTTGCATGTTGATAAGTCGGCATGCTTTGCTCTATTTCTGGCAGTCAGCAAAACAATGATACCGTGGGAAAACAAACAATTTAATACAAAAGCTCTCAGTGCACAGAAATCAGAGGGACACGATTGTCTGCTATGTGCTGATAGTCCACTGTGGCTTTGGAACACATTTTAGAAGAAACACAGCAACAGCTGATAAGTCGCCGCAATCATTGACTGTATTTGCACATATCTAATACAACATGGTAAAAACAAGCCCCGGCTCACATCTTTGAACCCAACTCATCACTGGGCTCTCCCAGTAACCGTGACTAATGAACTCTGAGATGGTTGTGGCCTAAACAATTATCCAAGGTGTGCCTTTTACAGCAATAGTCTGTGTGTGTAGTAGTAGGCTGTGTCAACAGGCCTGCTGATAAGCATCAGTCAACATGTTTTTAAATGTGCATGAGCAAACATCCAAACTAAACACGCATGTTATCCGAGTTAAAAGGTTAGAATAGTCTTGTTTACCTCTCCCTCTATTAAAGCCGGGGAAGAGGAGACAGCAGGTTGTTGTCTCTGACTCCATCTTCTCTGCTTTACCTGCTGCTGCAGTGGACACACACACACACACACACACACACACACACACACACACATACACACACACACACACACACTATGCAGCTGCACAAACATCAGCACCATGGAGCTGCTGGAGAGCCATGTAACCACCTTGATTGTGTGCATTTTCTCATCTACGACCAGCTTTTGTAAAGGTCGTGTGCTGCGGCAGAGCGATTTACCTCTTGTGGCTCTGAATGCTTGGCTGCAGTCGGACCGGACGCCTCAGGCAACATGTCTCCTGTTTAATCTGAGCGACAGCACATCAGCGCTCGTGCTCACACACACTAACACTGTGACGAGACTGCGTGAAAATGCACTGGCGCTTTGCCATCTCTGCGTAATTACAGTAAAAGGTGATCTGTCACCCAGCAGTGTTCTGAGGGATGGGACTGAGCATGCTCAGAATTAAGAGGTAGGAAAAGTGGTCAGGCATTTCTTTAGTATGAAATTACAGCCAATAAGGCCTCCCAGCAGCCCAATGTGTTCAATGTGAGCTTTATGATATCTGGAGGCTTTATGTAAAACTGAAATATTCTTTGATCTGACAGTTTCAGATTTAAATCAGTATTTTATTTGTAGGCAAAGTTCTCGTAAAGCTGCTTATGTTATGAATGATGCAGCTGTCATGATACAGTTTTTGATTCCACTCACCCTGGATGGTTACTGGCTCTAAATAAGGACAAAAATTAGGACTAAAATAAAGCCCCCTCATCTATTCTATGAGTGTGCTGTTTCCTCGCTTCACAAAGTCAGTGAAAAACAAAAGAGGAATATTCAGCACATCAGCGATTTCACTTCTTGTCCCTTCTTGTGGTTGAATGAGGCTAGAATTTCATTATTCCACAAGTTTCCGCGCACATCAGTGAAGACCACTCTGCAGTGCATGAATTAAAAGGTAGGACTGCTCACAATGGCCACGATTGTATGAGTGAATGACTAAACACTGATTCTGGGTAATGTGCTGAGAAGGGACAAAGCTGGACGCACAATGACGACAGAGCCCTGATTATCTGGTCCTAATCAATAGTGGGTCACACGTCAGCCCACATTCCAGGAACAGATGGGAGTTTCAGCAAGTGAGGGAACGCAGTCCATTTACGTTTGAGGAATATTGCCTGACCATTCACACAGCACCAGAACACCTTTCCAATTTGCACTGTAACACTTTCCAAGCTTTCATATTTTGAAGTGGGAAGATTCTCCAGAACAAAACGTGAAGAACATGAAGATGCTTAACCCCTCATGTGGGAGCTACCTAATGTGTTTGCCAATCTTTTCTGTGCCTGACAGGTGTCATGTATCTGTATTTGCCTATGTGACACTGGTTTATGTAACAGTAAGCTTAAATAAACCACAAATGGACATGAGAGAGCTCGAGGAAGTTCCCTGAACATCTTACAGTTTACACAGGGCTCCACGTCTCGGCTCTGAGTGAGATATTAAGCAGACATCTGTCCCAGACAGAGTTTATAATGCACGTTTCTGGAGCAGTTCCAATAAATTCAGGTCACAAACAAAACAGGAGTCCAACAGTGTGCCAACAATGTGGGGCCCATTTTGCTTTTTCAGCAACTCCAGCCCATTATCTGTCTCAAGCGGTGAAGAGATCCAGATGCTGCGAGGTTGGACACGGCTCTGTCCCATCCGCGTACTCAGAAGTAAACACGAAAAGATGTTAAACAGAGTTGCTGATAGTTTAAAACTACGCTTAAGTCCAACGGATGCATTAGAGCGCCATTGCAATTTAAATCAAACCGCTCAGGTTTCCCAATAGTCAAAACACCGACCTTGAAAGGCCGGCAGCTGCAAGACATAACACATGCAGATAAGACCCAAACAGGCCAATAAATTCTTGTGTGTTAATAAAAAAGGTGGGAGGTTAGCCATGGAGCGCCAAGACAGACAGGGTCCTCTCAAGGGTAGGAACACTTAACTCCTGATGTTTCCCTCATGTGTGGATTAGCCAAGTTCACATTCTCCTCTTGAGCAAGACGTCAGCTTTGAAACCCATTTCATGCACGTACTGCAGAGCAGAATATGAATATGATCCCACATGCAATGACTGTGATGGAAAGCTCCCTTCCACAGGTGTGACGATGATGAAAGGGGATGGTGCATTTGGTACCCCGAGACCCCATTCACTCTCTTCACGGGGGCAATGATCTGTGAAATCAGCAGCACATCCTATGAAAAACAACCTCTCAAAAGCTCTCGGTAAATATAATCAGCCTCAATTTGCAGTTGAACACTTCCATCATTAGGAAAATGAGTAATCTTTTGCCATGTCTCCGTATCAGCAAAACCCTGGGCTTATTTAGAGTGAGCCCGCCCTGACAGTTTGACTAACGGGGAGCATTATCTTTAATCAGAACTCTTTGTGTCACTTCCCCTGCCTCCGCCATCTGCTGCAGCTCATACACGTCTGTGTGGAGGGCGTACCGTGAGCCCCTCCTGGTCTCTCCGATTCCTTCCAAGGTGGCTTTAGATGCACAATGGCAGACAAAACACAACAATTAAAATGGGGGTGAAAACATTTAGATTTGGGGGGGGATCTGACCGAAGCACCTTAATCTGCTGCACCATCACCCCAGCTCAAACATCACAGTTCCTGCGAAGCTACTCTCCTCACCCAGCTGTGTGCACCATTATAGTCAGCCACTGATGCTGCATACAGGATCTTGCACATATGACATCAGCCGACACACTAAAAATATATCATGTGGCTGACGTACACAGCACATACAGTCCCCCACAGTATAGGAATAAGGAAAACAGAGTGAGCCACCTGAAGTGATTAATTACAAAAACAATTAGAATATATTCAAAAAAAATGATCAATAATTGTGGAAATTGTAATCCTTTAATGACTAACAGAAATATATTGTTTTCAAAAGGCATTTGAATTTTACTTTGGGTTATTCAGTCATGATCAACCGAGACAGTCGAGAGTGACAGGGAAGTCAGAGGGCAGAGAGAGGATGACGTGCAGCGAAAGGCTCAGGATGCCGCAGTGAGGACTCGGCCTTGTTCATGGTACAATCTTTACCATGTGAGCTACCAGGGAGCAAACATCCTCAACATTTCAAACAGAGCATGCAAATGTTAAAGCAGAAGTAATTTGTGAGATTGATTATGATATAGTCTTCTACAAAAAATGTTCACTCTGTAAATCATTTATATTATTTATTATAATAATTATTAAAGACAACTATCAGTGAATTTATTAGAATTAACCACTGAAATAAATTATAATGATTTGGTTACACTGTATATGGTCAATCCACCTACAGAGAGTTTACAGCGTTACCTATAATTGAAGGAGGTTACTTCAGACTCCATAACTGTTTGAGTCTTGATGAATTATCAGCTGAGCTAAGCATTGACTTTGACATTGTCTTTTTTTTTTTTTGACCATGTTGTTCCATTCAGAACTTCAAGCTATAAAAATGCTCCCATAATGCTCTCCAACACCGTGATGTGTTTCTGTTTACAGACATGACAGCACAGTGATTTGTGAAACCATTTCAATGCTAAACATAATGAAAGACATTCACTTAGTCGGTTATGCAATAATAACATGGGAGTCAATGCTCTCTGGATGTAACAAAATCACAAGTCACAAACACTGTATCACGTGCCATGCTGTCATTTGTGTAAACAAACACACGTCACTGTATCCCCAGGAACTTTGTGTTTTCTGCAACATGCAGATACTAAATGAATACAATTCTTTAATGGCAACAAAATGTCTAAACAAAGCAAATTACAGAAGCAGTTTGCTGAAGAAAATCATAATAAATGTGTTAAAATGATAACATTCAGATTACTTTATGTCCAACACCTTTCCTGTCTGTATTTTGGGGTTGTGAACCTTGAACATGATGCCTATCAATGGGTGCATCATGTCTGCTGAAAACATTGGACTTACACGTCAGCAATCAGCATCACTGCTTATCTTAGATGTCACTGTACTATTTTGTCTACGTGTTTTCCAGTGAAGTCTGTATTTGTACACTGGCTGCATTACTCAGAGTTTATTCTTATCTGAGCTTGAGTTGTAACTAATTTCAGTTCCTACAGCTGAAGTGACTCATCACTGTCTGTATTTTCAAAAGCAACAAATCTGTGATTACAGCAATGTTGATAAATGAAGGGAGGGTTTCAGAATCTGGAAAAAAAAAAGGAAAAAATAAAATCTAATTATTGAGGCGCAATTCACTTTCAGCAGCTTGAAACGACTGATTTAAATATAACACGTAAGCACTTTCTTTTCCATTGTATCACTGCTTATGAAATCGAATGATTTTTCTACTGCTATACAACCCTAGGAAATGTGCGTGTTTGTAGCCGGTTTCAGTTTGACTTCTATAACTACCTGTACCACAACCTCAGCCAGGAGGGCCTTTGTTCACTAGTTTCCAACTCCTACAGACTACCTCACCAGGGGCAAAGTGTTTCACATGAAATGGAAAGCCAACACATCACATCACCCTATTTCTGACATTTATTATTATTTGTATTATTTATAGATTTTAATGTTACAAATGTTTTTTTCAAATCAAGTGAAGGCAAATCTAGGGGAGTAAACCTTATAGTGCCTCATCTGCTAATCATCTGGTCTGTTCTTTTTCTGAAGCTCACTGGATTAGTATGTCTCAAGAAAAAAATGTGTCTTTATGATAATTAGAAGAGAAAAGCTCAATCCCCACAAAATAGTTCTGCACTGCACAATAGACTTTACGAGAACTTTAATTAAAAAGGCTAGTTATTTTCTCATTTAAGCTGGATAATTAATTATCACTCTGATATTATTAGTTCTGTTAACAATAGTATATTTTTAAGCCTTATACCTACAAACTAACTGATACATTGTGCACACAAATTTTACCAGAATAAATACATTAACCTTTTTTTTTTTACTGTTACAAAGATTATTTTCACAAACATTCAGTCAACAAATAAGCAAGTCACCTCTTTGAGAGAGGCACCTTTAAGGGCTAATCACAACCCCAATATGTAGAACACTATTCATGACACAGCAAGGCAATTTTCATGTTTTATTGAAGTCCGAAATCATAAACATGTTGCCAGATGAAAATCCCCACCATCTAAGGGTCTGCCTGCTAGGACTCGTAAATATGACTACTTACAAAAACTGAGGGAATAACATTTTCACAGGAGTCTGGTTCTGTAGTAATCAGCTTCATTCACTAGCTAAAAGTATGTTTACTTTAATTTTATTTCTAGGTCTATGTGAGCTATGAAAATGCATAGTTTAGGAAAAAAATAAAAGTGAGCAATTCAAATCCTTTAGGCTTGTGACTTAAAGGTTACCAGTGTACATTTTTTTTGGAAATGTGCCTGAAAGGAGTTAAAGAGTAACACTCTCCCATCCCTCACCAGCCACTGTCACGGTGCATCTAAGCTGAACCCGGTCAAACAGAGGTGCTGGGGCCTGGAAGCTCTCAGGTGTCATAACTGTTCTGAATGTGTGGGTCAAACAGTGGGCTCTGTCAGCCATCCCTGGGTAAATGACTAACAAAATCCGCCTCAATCCTCAAATGTTGGCACTGGCATTCAGAGTTTTGAACACACAGTAATAACTAACTAATAATACTTAAATGAGCTTATGCATTATTCTCATTTCTATGTCTTCGCATGCTGCCAAGCAGGAAGCTAAAAGGCCTTAATACTGAGTCACATCATGACCGCAAAGCCCATTTGCTTCAGAAGGCCAATCTAATGACAGTCATATGACATGTAAGCTTCGGCTAGCAGCATGATTCCTGTATATGACTTTGTGATTGGATCTAATGAGCAGTGCAGAAACTAGATTTCTCCTTATGTAGAAAAAACACAAATCATTATCCTTCAGTAGAACAATACTACACTACTACATTACTACACATTTAGTAGGTGTGTTAGGCTTTTGATAAAGTAAGAGCACACACTTGAGTGGACATGAAACAAACCATATACTGTATCTGTGATCACTGGTTATTTTATTCTGCTCTTATAGGCAGACTATCATCAAACTACAGCTTGTAGATGTCAAATCAACTATTTGTTTATGGTCTCACGAGTACAATGTTTTCCAGATCTGTATTCATTTGCGATGTCTGGATCAGCAGAAATAAAAATGGATTAGTCCCAAAAGTTGTCGTAGTCTGACTCATTTCTTATTTTTAGTATCATTAAAATGCCTCCATCAGCCTTGTGATAGTGAGAGCTCAGTAAATAAGTACAGACATTCTCACTGCTGGTCCAAATCACAAGAGACTAGAATCACTGCCTCGTGGTTGTATTCCTCTGCCAACCAGACAAGTTCGCAGTTTGCGTCCATGTCTGCCAAACTCACATAATATAGGTAGTGAAGACTTTGAAGGAATTTAATTAAAAAGGTATTAAGTGTTTTGTTTTTTGGCAAAATTGCAGTTATCACACTGAGAGAAACAAAAGACAGAGTCAAATTTCTGTATGTGTTGACATGCTTGGCCAATAAAGCTGATTCTGACAGAACACAAAGTTGTAGCCATGACAGTCCACAATACTTCAAATATGGATGTTTCTGCAAAGACGCTATACATTCTAAAACGTGGATGCTTCACACACATCTTCAACAGCAGCACAGAAAATCTATACAATCACCACAGTTTCAAGCCGAGTGTCCAAGATTAGTGTCACCAGTTCAGTCACCAACCAAATGTGAAACATGGTCACCATCTCCCCTTCTGTTCCTGAGTTACAGCACTGAGTAACAGCCAAAAAAGTGGTTTTGCAGAACATTGTGATGGCGGAGTGAAGTTGACCTTTGACCTTGGTGATATAAAATGTCATTACTTCATCATTTTATCCTATTACGCATTTGCATAAAATTGTCGAAAACATGTTTTCTGAGGGCACAGTGCACCTTGACCTTTGACATCTGACCTCCAAAATCTAAAATCTAATCAGTTCATCTTTGAGTCCAAGTGAACATTTGTACCAAATTTGAAGAAATCCCCTCGAGGCGTTTCTGAGATATTGCATTCACAAGAATGGGGTGGAGGGGTGGCCTGCCCAAAAACATAATGCCCTCAGCCATAGAGGCATAAAAACTCTGTGGGATCTAATTTCCTTCTGAATGGCACTATTTTAAGATCAGCTGATAGCGTATTGATATGGAAATACATTTATATACTTACAGACCAATTCAATTTCTTTCCCTGTCATGGGACCTCTGTCATAACACTTCCTGTAGGTACCAAAGGAAGTCTGGCATCTGCTATTGGTGCAATAATTAAGTTTTGGACAGAAAACACACAGGCTACAGCAGAGTTCATGGCACAGGACAGGATATTATGACAAAGGTTCAAACACAGCCACCATGAGGTTTTTTACAATGAATGTGAAAGAATGGAAAGAGGGTTGGGGTTGGAGAAGCAGAGACAGTACAATGTTGTGACAGACAACTGTGACTTTTATGCATTCATTTCTTATGAATGTTACAATGCACATGGAAAGTAGAGCCCACTAAGAGATTTATAGTTGAGGCCAAGAAAAGCTGACAACTGTTTCCCGCTTCTTAAATGTGAGAATACACTGCTTTAGGTTTTACACTGCTGACTGCACAAACAAGCAATTTGAGGTCACCTTGAGCTCAACCGCAATAAGCATTTTATACTATCTTCTTACATGTTTTACACTAAAGAAGAAATCTTAACCTCAGTAAGGCACTTTGCTGATTAAATGAATTCAAATGAATCAAGAGATTAACAAATGAAAATGATCATAGGTTGCAGTCTTGTGTCAATTACAAGGATCCCTTTAAGTGAACATATCTAATAATAATAAACTACTCTGACTTTGATACTGCAGTCACATAAACACCCCAGTCTTGTAGCTCGTGGGGAAAAGCCCGTATGAGGGCCCACAGATAAAGTAGAACAAGGAAAATGTCTGTTTGAGCGCTGGGTGTCTGTCAAAGCAGGAACTGGGAGGCGTTCTCAGTTGACCTCTGAGGGCAAGGACTTCCCAAAGCCCCTCTGCAAAACAACAGTAGACCCGGCAGCTGACAGTGGGACACAGGCTGCTGCTGCTGCTCTGCTCTGCTCTGCCTTGAAAACTCACTGACTCCCCCCACCCCACCCCTCTTCCTCTTTCTCCTCTTGTGTACCATCCACAAGGGCAAGATGGTAAAGCCCCTTTGAAACTGGCAGTGGGAGAAAGCAGAAGCAGCAGCAGCAGCTATCACCTTGCCGATATGATCTGTCTGGAATGTGGCAAAGCTTTACTGTATGTGAACAGACACGTTTGTGATGTCAGATACAACAAAGGACAGATGGGAGGGTTTTGCCAACAGTAGCTTGATCCCGACCTGAGAACAGGAATTAAATTGTTTACAGTATGACACGTCGCATGCATGATTCATGTTGTGCATGCAAAGTACGATTCATCCGTGCATGATTCATTTAGATGACTTGCTTAGCATATGTCAATGCTGGAAGTAACACAGAGGTGTATCTGTCACCTCCTCGCCTAGTTTGACCTATAACTTTATCTTGATTTCTGCTTCATTTGTATATTACAAGTCAAGGAACACAAGCTATTGCCAACGCCTCTTTTTAACAGTAGACTGATTTGACGGGTGACAGGTCATCTGCTAAGCAGCAGCTACAAATAAAAGATGGTTTGGTGGGTTAATGGATCAGACATGATGAGGCATAGTGTCTGACCACTGACTGATGAGTAAAATAACCTTAGGAGGACTATGGAATAGGCATTGGGTAAGTGCTGGATTAGTCAGTTGTTTTCATGTTCCTTCTGCTTACTCTGGAAATTGTTCAAAAAAAGGAACCAAGGCCACTCCCACCTACCCTTAAAACACTGCCCACCTCTGGAGCCTCGATCAGCCCCCAAGAGGAGATAAACTCCCAGCAAGTGATTCATTTAGCAGCTCTGAGACAAAAGTGCGCGGCTGTTTTCTTTTGGGAGATGCAGCGTGGGTAAAAAAGTAACTACGTATAATGCTGCTGTCACATGCCTGTGTGGGAGGGGGCACAGAAAGTTGATATTCATCATGTGTTTGAGCAGCTGTTGTAGGAAAGGTGAGTCACTGCTCAGAGGTAACCACTTTGTTAACAGTTAGAAAACATATGACCAGGACTAGTCTTGCTTGTTACTGAGCTTAGACATGCCGTCTCCTGTCTTCACCACCAGTTGCATCCAGGCTTCAACTGCCACAAGTGTTTTTGCTCCCTGACTTTGCATATCATTTGCATGCCAGACCTGCAGTGGTAGTACCAGTTTTTACTCTCTCCTGGCCCTGCACTGGATTCTACGCTGCATTTAACACGTTTAGCTGTGTCACATTTTCAGAAACTGTCTCTAGAGGGTTGCAGGAGACCTTTTTTTTTTTTTTTTTTTTTTTTTTTTTTAAATCATGACCAATCATTTCACAAACTACTGATTAACTTGGCTTAGGAGGGACTTCATGTTAGAAAGGGGTGGAATATTGACAGGGAATGTGTTTTTAAGGATTAAAACAGCTTTTTCATTGTTGCAAATTATCTCCTAAAGGAAGCACAACAGTGAGAGCCTTTCAGTTAGCACGTCAGTTAGAGCTCCAAAACAAATACATTCCTCACACCTCCTCAGCTCATTCCAATATAATGACCAATCAAACTTGCTACCATGAGAAACACAACACACCTTCAGGCTGGAATGTCAGAGAGTATGTGAGAGTAGTATCTGAAAATATCCGTCTACATTAGGACGCCAGCGATGTCAGATGACAGCAAATCTGGCAAGTAAATGGCCCCGATTGTCCATAGCCTGACTTTAAGTGGAAGGAATTTCAGATGGACAGATTATCGCATTCACAAGTCTCCCTGTTCTGGACACTCCATCTCATGACACTGTTTTCTGGCTGAGGCTGAGTGTGTGCATAGTTGTTTATAGGTTATTGCTCAGGGTGAGAAGCAGGGTGAGAAGGGCTGAGAGGCTGCTCCCTGCTCTCTTGCCTGAGGAAGGCCATTATGTTAGGTCCATTATGCCTGGTGAGGGTTTTTGCTCTTGTTTATACAGTACTGCTATGAACAAAGCAAGTTTTTTCCTCTGTACCATTGCAGCTGCTGTTCCATACTGACCATGGTGGTCTCTATGTAAACATTAGCCAGCTTTAAGTGGAAGACAATGAGGAAATGACAGGACAAAGCGGGGGGTGGGGTGGGGGGGTACATTTGAAGACATTCAAGGATGGATTTCCAGTTGAAACAGAGAGATGACATCATGGCAAAGTCAGCTAGTAGGAACATGGAGAGGCCTGGTAATGCAACACCATACATAAACAGTGGACAGCTGTATTTACAGGAGATTGTCTCATGGTTCTATCAGCCTCCATAAATCCTATTATCTGATTTGCCTTCATTCTCCTGCCCAGCACGCAGCAAGAGATGAGCAGCTTTGGCTTACACAGCCTTATCCAGGCTCTCAAGTGCTGTGCAGTTATCACTATTGTTGTGACACTGGTCATCTTGGCCAAGATGAAAACTGGTCCCATCAGTGCTTGATTAGACATTACCTCATCATGATCGGATAAAGCAAAATGGCAGTTTGTGTGTGTGTGTGTGTCTGAGAGCTGTTTAGCCAAAATTACGGACAGCTGTCTGGTATTACACAGGCTTACCTCTGTGTTGTCATAGGACCCCACAGTGTGTGCCCCCCCCTGCAAATGTCAATGGCATTTTCATTTAAAACATACATCCCTATATTCAAAAGGACTGAGACTGCATTCCAGGATCAATAAATATATGCGGTGCCTCCTGCAGGTCATTGAAAAGAGGAGGGGGCCAGATGGCAGTGGGATGCACCTGCTACAATTGGACTTTCAATATGTGACTTTCACATCGCTTATTTGAGATGCAGCCGGATAAAACACAACAAGAGCAGCAACTTGACACTGATAGAAACCAGAGAAAATCGGTTTCTCAAACTCACAGAGAAACAAATAGAAAGTGTAATCCACTCACATATCTCCTCAGTTTTTTCTCCGGTGGTGACTTCCTCAGCCAGCCTTGGAAGATGATCTCCCCGCCGCTCATGTTCGTCACTATCTGCTGTTTCCTCTTGCTCTACAACTGCCGTCTGTCACTAGTACATCTCGGCTGCGCAAGGCTCGCCTGTTCAAAGTGCTGTCGGCGTTTGGCTCCCGCTGGTGCAGTCTGCTCCCCCCATTTGATAAAGAATTAGAGTAGTGCTAGTCGGAGATGTTGCCCGTCGCTCCTGGTGGTACAGGACGCAAAAAAAAAACCCAGTTGGTAAGAAAAAAAAAAAAAGGCGCAACTCGGCTCTTGGGGAATTACGCACGGCCAGCTGACGAGGAGCCGCGGGTAAAAACTCAACTGATGCAGGGTGAGGAAGTATCATAGGGTGTCTGCAGTTTGTTTTCCCAACTCATACCACGCCCACCGAGTAAAAAGAGGGATGGGCTGTAGTGGGATGAAACAGGATGGGAGAGCTGCTGCCACAAAGTAGCTTCAAGGTCCCGAAGAGTCTAAATAATGGAGGAACCCATGGATTTATAGAATTTGCCTATTTTAACACACAATAGTTGTTGATTCAAGTAAACCTGTTTCATTTTCAAATACCGCAACGTATATGGTTTAAAATTAAAAGCAAACTTCTGTTGATTGCTCTAGCAAATATAATAATATAATCAATTATAACTAACTGAGGGGGGTTTCTTTCAAATGTTTCCTGTTCTTTGAAAAAGAACATTAGATTAATAAGAGTCAGCAGCTGCTGTTATGATCGCAGGCAAATCTTCACAGTTGTATGGGGAAAAAGCACCATCTTGTGGAAACTTGACAGTTTCTCTAAAACCCAACATTGGTTATAAACATGGGAGCTGAAGAGGTAAAAGAGACATACTATGATGTAACTAAACTTTTCTCTAAGAAGCCACAAAAATGAAGAGAGGATGAACAAGTCATGTACAAATGACGTTAAAATTCAATAGAAGAAAATATGTAATTCATTTTACAGTTGCAGATCATTTTTAATATTTATACATCAATGAACCAACAACAATTTACAGCAGTGTTGAATATCATATATATTTGATGTTTGCCAGACAGAAAAAAAACAGACTCCAATGACTTGATAAATATCTGTTAGGCTTGAACTGAGATTTATAGAAGACAAGAATGGGAAAATCTGGGGAAAGGAATCACATCTTTTATGTTGTCAATGCCCAGAATGCATTGCAAAAATCGCTCAAATCCCAGTCCAAAGCCACCATGAGGGACGGAGCCAAACCGTCTCAAATCCAGATACCTGCAAATAAATAAAAGTATAATTGGAACTCTGTTGGTGTCTAGAGATGTTTCTTTAAAATGTTATTAATGTAAATAACATTTTTTTTTACCAGCTGTAGGTGTCTTCTAATCCAACCCTGGAAAAATATAATAATTAATGTAAGTGCCTTTGATAAAAACAGAAATTCAAGTTCTGCAATAAATCCTCTCTAGCATCTTACTGAGATATCATGCTCACGAGAATGGGACGGATAGACAGATGGACAAAATGCCTCCGGACCTGTCTGTTGCACACAAGGAGGAATAACAATTTGCAAAACGATTTGCAAATTTTCTCTTCTGCACGTAGGTGAATTCACCAGCACATTGGGCTGTCAGTCAGTTTTATCCACCACAGATATGGAGAATGTACCTTCTTGTCTAAAGCTATGTACAACTGTCAGTAAAACCTGTGGTCATATTTTCTTTACTTTGTACAACTGACACTTAACTGCTCAGCCCTCTGGACGCAGATACAAGCCCTGAGGTGCAGAGGGGCTTGTTTTAGCAAAAACCCTAAACAGCATGGCTCACTATCATCTGATCCTTATGCTGTTTTCCTGTTACTGTCATTGGCTCTGTGTCCTGTTTTCATGTGCTGTTGGGTAGTATTTATGTACTTCCGCCTGTTATAGTTGTGTGTTAATAGTTGTACAGTGCTGTGGAAAAGAATTTCCCCTCAGGGACAATAAAGTCTAACTAACTACAATATATTTATTATGTTAATTGGTCAGTTATGTCATTTTATTTAAATAATATAAATTAATAAATGTTAATGTATACACAATATATCATATCCTGTAGTTTTCCAACCACTGAATATGAGTAAGGGGGCTCAAAAACCCGCTAACCCATCTGAAGAAGTTACAGAAAAGATGTTTGATGTGTAGTGGAAGGTCGTATAGAAAACCACTTTTTATTTTAACCAGACACTGTAACACAAAATTGAGCAGCCACACCAGAGTGACACTATAGGGATTATTCTTGATCTCAATCAATTTATAGCAACTAAGCAGCCACTGACAACTGTACTGTAAATATATTAAGATGGGCCTGCAGATGCGACTGGAATATGAGTTCTTACTCTTCCAGCCGAGCCCTCAGCAGATCCAGCCTCTCCTCTCTCAGCGAGCCCCCACAGAGCTCTCCAACTCCTGGCACAAGAAGGTCCACTGCAGCTGCCTGCAAACAAACGACAGTCAGTCAGCTCACATATGCAAATCACTGTGATAACCCAACTGACATAACAAGGAAGCAACTGAGTGGTTAAATTATTGATTCACTATATGTTTTTTTTTTAAAATGTGTAACCACATCTTACTGTATGTTTAGGATGGTCCTGGTTGTCTCTTGCATAAAAAGGCTTAAGATCATAAGGATAATCAGTGACAAAGACGGGAATGTTGCCACAATGTTTCACCAGGTACTTCTCATGTTCTGTCTGAAGGTCACAACCCCACTGCAGAAAAGAAGAGCTAGGGTCAAGCTCTGCAGAGAAGCTGCAGACATACAGTAGAGTTTGTGTCAAGTCTGCTATTTCAAGGAGAAAATAAAATCGCCACTTACATCTGTTGGGAAGTCAAATTTCTGAGAGCTGCGGTTTAGGATGTCTATGGCCTCACTGTAGGTTATCCTGAAAATAGATGTAGATAGTGTCATTTGTCCAAGGCCTTAAATGTCTGACTAATTTATTTTTATATGCCATGCTCAGAAAAACAGAGACTCACACAGGGAATCTCCTCTTCACCATAGCATCTACAGTGTCCTTAGAGTGTATGGATTCAATAGGAAAAACAATATAAGTTGAGATAATAATGAAGACAGATGAAGTTGTGGCTGGTTGGGATAAGGAGGCAGGTTATGTACCCAAGTTAAATAAGTGTCCTTCAGTACTCACCCTGTGTCCAGGAGTCACATGCTTGTGAAACAAAGCCACATCCTCTGCACAGTGAGCCAAGACATGCTCCGTGGCGGATCTGAACATGTCCTCCATAACCTAAGGAGTGGACCCAGTTTAATTATTAAAGCTCTCCTAGGCAAATATGCACAAGGGCAACTTTAAAGGTCACATAAGGTAAGTGTGTTTTTTTTTTGTTTTTTTTTTTTTTGGCACGCTAAAATGAATGTTTTCAGAAAAGGTAACTAACTCAATCTATTGTTCGCACAGAAATATGCTGAATGAAAAGGAGTTAAAAAGCTGTAACATGTTAGGCAATGAGATACACTGATCTATATCACAGAGCAATGCTGTATTTGAGGACAATGACATTGTGTACCATGGTGAGATCCTCTAAGGACTGTGTGAAGGAGACCTCGGCCTCCACCATGTAAAACTCAGCCAGATGGCGTCTGCTTTGGGAGTTCTCTGCACGAAATGTTGGCCCAAATGTGTAGACTTGAGAGAAAGCCCTGCAAGAGCATGAGTGACAGGACATAATTAGAAATACACCTCAGTGTATGGGAAAGTGTCTCTGAGGCAGAAAGGGATATGTGAGTTTTAAAGATGTCAGTAGAAAATAAATTCATATGCTTTATCTCACCCTGACATCACTTCCAAATGAAGCTGACCAGACACCGTCAGGAAAGCTGGGACAGAGAAAAAGTTCTCATCCTCTTCATGCTCTGGGCCCGATGGCTGTGGGAAAAGCAGAGGTTTTTGGGGATTCAACCAATATAATTAGTCCCTCTGTTCATATCAGAGCTTTGACCTACAATCACACACTGGAGGTGACACCACATACAGGACAGATCATCAACATATGTATCTTAACTTTAGGAACATTTATAAACACATCTTTAGATTCTCACCTCGACCTGAAAGAGCTCCCCTGCCCCTTCACAGTCATTTGAGGTGATGATTGGAGTGTGAATCTGTACAAAACCATTTTCCTGGGAAATAAATAAATAAATAAATAAATAAATACAAAAAGTCTTACTCTGCATTCTGTCAATAATTCCTCCACTGATAAGTTCTCACCTTGAAATATGAGTGAATTGCTGTAGTGGCCTCACTTCGTATTCTCAACAGGGAGCTAAAGGCGTTTGTTCTACACCTAAGATGAGGAAACTGGCGAATATACTCCAGGTCGTGTCTCTCTTTGATTTTAAAGGGATAATCCTAAAAGGCAAAGCAACAATATCATATAACATTTCTGATATAATAAGAACATACAAAGTTATAGGATAAGGTGTAATTTGTACTAGTTGAGTGAGTCTGGATGTTGAATGTTTGAGACAACAACTTTTCTTACCACAGGGTTACATTCTCCGACTACGTGGATTTGGTCTGCTTCCAGTTCAACTGGCTGTTTTTGGTGTGGACTTTTCCTAAGAACACCTGTGACTTCAACAGCACTACCAAATGTGAGCAACCTTAATATGAAAAAAAAAATTAGTTAAAGACAGTCGCACCTCGCATATGTTTAAAAAAAACAAAAACAAAAGTGCTTACGGATCATTCAGCTCTGAACCAGCAACAATCTGCAGTGACTGCAAAGAGCTCCCATCATTCACATGGAGAAAGAGATTTGCCTTCTGAGGTCGGACAGAGCGAACCCATCCCTACAACAGAGATAAATCAAACTGCACTTAGCTTTTCCATCCAGTAATACAGAAATATTCTCTTTCTGCTTACATGTAACGTTCATAAATGGAAATAATGGTAATTTAGGGATTTCAGCAATATATACACAGTTGTATGCAGAAGTCTGGTCACTGCAAATTATATATTTTATTGATTTTTGAAGTGGGGGAAAAAAAGTAAATACAACCCCTGCAGCAAACAAACATTAAAAATGAACCCAAATATCGACTACAATCTTGTAAACAAGTTTGGTCATTGCTTATTAAGTCAGCACTGAGTCTCCTGTGGCAGATATCACAGCTTGCAGATGCTTTTTGTAACCACCTACAGTCTTTCTCTTCTGGATTTAAGAATTTTCACCCACTCTTTCTGCAGATCACTTTAAGTCCTGGGATATTTTTAGCCTGTCTTGTACACGCAAGGTCTACCCACAGATTTTCACTGATGTTTACGTGAGAGGACTGTGAGGCCGTTCCAAAAGCTTCAGCAGCGTTTCTTGAACTGGTTCATGGTTGACTTTGAGATCTGCTTTGGATCATTGTCCTGTTGTTGGAGCCAGCTTCTGTCCTGTTTCACTCCTGACCGACTGTCTGACTTTCTTTTTGATTTAGTGAAATCCATTCAACCCTCAATCCGTGAAATATTTTCTGTTCGTGAAGTAAAAAGTTACAGTGCATTAACATTAAAAGAAAGAAATGTTTGTTTTGTTGCAGTGGTTGTATTTACCAAACATGGATGCCCATACTTATGCATACCACTCTATACTGTGATCTGAAATCTTTTAAAAAGAGTGAACCGTTGAGTACAGCATAGCCTAACTTCACTGTGTGTTGGTGACTATTCAGGTAACAGGTTAGCTAGCTCTAATGTAAGTACATGTGCAGGAAATATACATACATTCATGTACAGTTACGTGTATCCCGGGTTAAGGGTTCTTATGATACCATATTCTAAAACATAAGAATGGTTAAAGGTAAATAAAAGATGAGAAGAAATATTATATGCTCATGGTAGTGGGCTGAGTCTCAAAAATTAAATGCAGTAAAGTTGAACAGGGTGTAGCTAAAATAGGTAGCATGTTACTACAGCGATAGCACAAATTACCAGACAACATTAACAGCCGGGGGGGGGGGGGGGGGGGGGGTGTTAGCGTTACCTGTACTTTGACATTTGCTCCCAACTCAGCACCCGAAAGTGCTTCGGATACTCTTAGTTTCGTGGGTGTCTTCATACAATAATGTCGAATACTCAACAATATTCTGCGAGAGACTGACGCCGTTGATGCAACTGAGAGCGTTTTAGCTGCAGCCTGAAACATCGTGAACAACTGCACTGCTTCCGACACAATAAAACACTAAAAGAACAACATGCTGCGACAATTTGAAGGCACAAAAAACAACACACTTTATGATATTCTCACGATGACTACAGCTTTCCCCTGTCCTGACTTTCACGTTTTGCCGATTCTGTCGGTGACACTTCCTGTTTGGGTCTCTCACCATTCGCCCAATTTAGTCACGTGGGTTACTATCAACCAATCAGATTTCGGGTTCTTACAGCGGGGCTTTTTCACGCTGTAGGGAGATGTAGTTTTATTAAAAGAGCTTGAATACCATTTTGGACGGAGGTCAAAAGTTTAGGGTTATGATGCCACAATTTGTATTGCACATATTTTATGAATATTTTTTATTTTGTAATATGAAGTGTAGGCTAGATAAACATCTAGAAAAAAATAAAAATGTGAAATGAATTGTAAGGAGGCAAATTAAGAACATTTAAATCTGTTTGACAGGAGAAATTTAGACAGAATTTGTAGGGTTTTTTTTGAGTACTTTAGTCACCACTGAATCAAACTGTAGGCTAAATACAGAGGAAAAATACAAAAATTTCAATATTATAAACTCTGCTCTCTTCTGTGTAGAAAGCATCTAATATTCTAATGTTCACATAGTCACTGTCTACAGTCAGCAGTGACTATGTCGGGAATTTGTGGTGAGGCAAGCTTTGTGTATTGGTGTAAAGATGTGATAACTTTTCTAATGCATGCTAAAGACTCTCTTCAGGTCCACTGGGCAGAATATTTTATACGAAAAGCCAGAGGCCAAGCTCCTCTCTACATACAGGGTGAAATGTAAAATATATTTTCAACACATGTGGTGTGATTCAGTAGTTTAATGAAGCAAGCAGAACAGCTATCACAACCACATGGAAATCTTCTTTAATCTTGCATGAGGTATCTGCCGTCATTGTGGGGTCCATTTGCGCGCAAAGCTTGTTAATTCAATACCCACAACGACACTTGGTCTATTCCCACCATTTGCTACTGGAGTAAATCAGATCATGCCAGCAATGTAATAAGATGCCATGGACAATTATTCACCTGGTCTCGCCTGTCAGCTTTGGAGCCCCTGGTCTGGGTCTGGCAGCAAACACAGAGCTGGGTGTCTCCACCTCCGGCTGCTTATGACACATCATCATTAAACCCAACATGATGCATTTGAAAAGTCAGCAGGGTCATTGATATTAATTATCTCCAGCATGGTGGGAGCAATTATGCACATGGTCTCATCTTAATGGGGAACAGAACAATTCTATTTTCTGATTCACTGACAAAGAGTGAAAAACATAATGTGAAACTTGCAAAGGTCATGTAGGCTATTTGTGTATCATATGTTCATCATATATGTCTTTACAGCAAAGTTGAAACATGGTGACAATCAGACCTATTGGAGCCACAAATCATGAGACAGTTAACTTTAGTATGCTGCTAGGAAACAGCACAGATTTTATAACCAAAAATAAATAAAGAAACAAAAATACCCCTACAGGAAATGTATCAAAATGAATTGTATTTATTATTAGAGCAAGATACTGCTGAAATCTGCTTTCCCCTCTGGTATCATCTTATGCAATATCTTACTCTACCACAGGGTAGTGCTGTAGCTCCATGAGACTTTCCACTCGCCTTCCCAATCCCCACCGACTGTAGGTTTATTCATTTACCCCTTAGTAGCCTCCCGTATGTTATTAATTTGCAGCTCCAAGGTCTGCTGAAATGGAAACAAGCTGGCACTGCCATGTTCTCTCTGCAGCTCTATCAACAATAATGCAAAAGCACCTGCTGACTTTCATTGGCAGCAGATAGTCCAGCGCAACAGTGAATTCACGTTGCTCCCTGGATATGTTTTATACGCATCAATAGGAACAGGAGAGGCTGAGGTACCCTCAGTGTTTTTGCTATAACTTGATTTGTAATTTCCCCCTTGTTTGCAGGCTTGACACATTCTGTGACAACATGCACGTGGGAGAGATGCGTCGCATGAAGGCTATTTATATTTCTACAGACACATCATCCCACACAAACCACAAGGCAATGTACGCATGTAACAAGGTGGAAACAGTCTACTCTGCTGTCTCTGGCTATAAAATCCCTGCACAACCAAGGCAAACACCCTGAGGTAAAGCGGTATCCTGTTTATACTCCACATGTAATAAATCAAGAGGAGAAGTCAAATTATGGGATTCCTGATGGGGGGTACACAGCTCTCTGTTCTCCACAGGTAGAGGAGTTGTTAGGCAGTGGCCTGACAACCTTATTTGGGCTTAACAACTTGTTAGAATCAATACACGATTAGTCAGCAAAACAAAGGATTTTGCTGTAAAAGCTCGGATCTCTGGAGGATCACTAAACTTAGAGGGCAAGTGCATCCACTGCTCTCAGCTGTCTGCCCAGTGACTGCAGCACCGCATCGACAGCATCTCCTGCCCCCTTCCACGAGCCCTCATCAGCCCCTCCAAATATTCTGCATTCTCAAATGGACAGTTGCATCGATTTTATGTAACATGGCTCGTTACGTGCTGATTAGACCGTTACAGTGATGTGATTACGGGGAATGGGTTTGGGTGACACTCGGCCAAACACAAATCAAAAGGAACTAACAACCCTCATACTGAAAAAGAGATTTGGACTGTCGCTCGGCTTCACCTACGACTCTCAAGTTACTACCAGTGTGGAATTGGTTTGTGTCTGATGGCGTCTATCTTCAGAAGTCTGCAGTTTAGAGAAAATATTCATTAACAATACTCAGAACCTTCACTGCTTATAAAATGATTGTGTTCAGAGTTATAGGTTCTGATTTGTAAAATCAAATGTGTTTATTTGTGCTAGCTCTGAAATGATAATTTGATTAATTCAGTAGTCAATCAACAGAAAGACATTGATTTTTTTTTTCTAAGATGTGAGGATTTCGTGCTTTCTCTGTAATAAAGCACAGGCCTACTAAACTGAATACTGGGATATAGGGTCTTGGAATTGGTGAGTGAGCTGGTGAGTCAAAACAAACAACAATTTTCACTATTTTAAACCATTTCGGAGGCTGAATTCATCCAGTCATTTAAAACCAATTCAGCAACAATGAAAATAGTGATTAGCTGCTTTCCTAATTTGTGCAGTGAAAGTTGCAGAGCATCTGTGCAAAGAGAACCCTGATATCAAAATGGAAAGTGAGGACTGCTTGACATCAGCTCTGACTCCTCCTCTCTTAGACAGATGAGAATAAATTAAACATATTTAAGAGAAGGTAATAGCGTTGTCCCCTTGAGGCTGTCTCCTTGGGGTACAGCCATACTGTAATTATCATATGCTTATCTTTAACCATTTCTTTTATTCAGCATGTTTTCACTATGTGTGTGCTGACCCAGCTGGATTGTACTGTGAGTGTTTTTCCTTTCACAAGCCACTTCAAACTGTTCATCACATTGTTGTGATGGACGATCAAGTTTTTCAGATCCTGATTTTAAATATCAATTGCTGCCACTTTTATGTCATTTGGCTTGTGAATAAAGTTCCTCAAAATTATCCTGCTGTTCTCTAATATTGTTCTTGGAAAAAAAAAAGAAAAAAAAAAAAAGGAGCTCTTGCATTTCTGAAATTGCTTTTGCTGAATCTGAGTCAAACCTGGCAAATTCCTGTGGAGCTGATCCGCTCTTTGCATTCAAAGCACCATATAATTCACTCACCGGCTGAAGGTTGGTGAAGAAGAATAACATAGTTACATCTCTGATTACACTATTGTTCTCATACTGCAGTGTGTCTCATAACTGTTTGTTTTTGTGTGGCCTACAGTAATGCTTTTTATGAGATATTGTTGGCCCGACTCAATGGAACCATCAAATCGGCCTGTACCCAACATTCATGTCCAGTATGTATATTTTGGGAAGCAGCAATCCTGCTGTAGCGAGGGTGGTGGTTACCTCGCATCAGTTTAAAATATGTTTTGATTTGACTGATCACAGCTTAAGATCCAAACACAGAACACTGACAGATTTAGGGTATTTTCAGTTTTGCAGTGAAAGGAAGTTCCCATGGCAGCGTCAGGTCATTAGGAGCAGTAACAATATTACAGCTTCAACCTAAAAAAATACAGTTTAACTCTTTTCTTTCTTTCTAAGACAAGACTCTCCTGGGATGGCTAAGAATAGACGATGAGAAATAGAAAAGCAGAGAGTTAATATCAAAATATTGGACCTCTTCACCTGCTGTTATTCTTATCCACGCACACATTGGCCACAGTCAAATGGAACGATTCATTCTCATCCACACCTCACAGCAGCATCACCTCTCAGTGCCTGCTTTAGGAAGGTAAAGTGTGGGCCCAGGTTTCTTTCATTTAATTTCCAATAAGGATATATCTCCCTTATCCTCGTTTACAGGATCATTTGTACAAAGGAATTGTAGTTTTATCTAGGTCATCCCAATAACACTTGACTATATTCTTACCTTGTGAGGGGTACAGTATGTGGGGATATTTCTCAGACTACGTGCTGCCATAATGGAATATTAAAATCATACTAACTGTATAGAAAACACCTAAAAGTGTAAGAGAATGTTATTTTTAATCTCATCTTTTCAGTCTGGGTCTACCAGTGAGATGACTGTGATAAAAAAAAAAAAGAAATCAGTGCACTTGATAATTTTCTTATCAAACTTTCCTCATGTCGTATATTTTCAGTGAGGTTTTGAAAAAGGAAATGCCTGCTGTGAGATTATTATGATCTGTAGCTCCACCTGAAGGTTGTACAATGCCATTTTTAGCTGTAACCTGCTGTGAAGGTACAGAGTTTACCTTATTTGCACCATATACTGTACATGACTTACTATCTCCTACATGTTATGTATTTGTGTGTATCCATCTGTCGGCCTGAGTGTGTTTGTTTGTCTGTTTGTCTCTTCCTCTGTGGTGGTAAAGTGTACTTGCAAAATGAATGGCCAAACTGGAAAGACATTCTTTGTGTGCATTTATTTTTCTAAGAAGAAGAACCGTACTTATGTTGGTAGCCTCACGACCTTTCATTTATCTCCACATTAAACATTACAAACCTATTTGAAACTTCCTCACAGTCTGTACAACTATACAGTTGTCTGAAATTGACAACTAATTTTTCTCAGCCTTTTGGCCAAATTCTGCTCTGTACTGAGTGCCATCTTGTTCAACAAACATTTGTTTGGAGGGAAGACACAATATCCTTTTTGAAGAATGCCATTAAAATGACGAACAATTCACTAACAGCAAACTACAAATGAGCAGTGAGAGCTGTTCTGTTCTATTTGTGTGGGAGCATTCCTCCACAGCTCTATCATTAATGTGTCCTGCCCCTGCTGATTTATTTGATTTACCTCCCTTGTTGACGCAGGATGATCTGATGATACAGTAAGTGAATGATAACTGGTTTCATCCCAGATAGGGAAGCTTTATTGCAGTAGAACAAAAAAAAAAAAAAAAAAGAAAGAACTTATCATCCTTGACACACAATGCAGTTTTAATTGGGGAACTTCAGCAGGTCCAGCATGACATCAACTCTTCTGTAGACAAGAATATCCGAGACATGTACATTTAATCAGAAAGGTCAAGAGTGCTGAAGTAACTGGTGTGACACCCCTGGGGCAGGTACATGTCTTTGTCAAGGGCAGTTTGAAGAGTTAGATAATGTTCTACTGTATTATAACACTTCCGTTCACAGTGGAACACATCCATCTGCCCTTGTTGTGTCCTACTGTCCTGGTCTGAAGATATCTGAAATTATATTTCATTAGATCACAGTGGAAAGAAGTCTCCTCTTCTTTTGATTCCTTACAAAAGCAACAATCCCGTTCAGCAGAGGGTTGAAACTGCTCCCTCAGAAGACGTCCAACCATAAATCTATGACTAATTACTTTAGTTTATAAAGACATACTGTACCAACTACCCTCCAATTAGCCAAACAATAAATGGTAATGTCTTGGCTGTCCATGTGGGCTTTTAACTCACTCACTGCGTCAAACTGGAGATGTGTGTATTCAACCAAAGTATTTTCTATTTTTCAGTGTATTTATAAAAACAAAGCCTGGTCCCATATGTTGTTATGTTAATTATAGAACAATTAGGACCTGCCTCAACTATCCCTCAAAATTAAGAGGCTGTCTCTTCACACCCACAGAATGGAGGAGGTGTGAATTTTGTGAAAGAAATGACAACACTAAAGGAGAAACAGAAAGCATGTTTGAAAAAAAACAACAACATACAACATACCATTAAACATCATTTTCAGGGGTGTTATGATTCTCCAAATCCCAGGTTCAGTTAAGACCTAGAACTTTTTGGTTTTTTATGAGTTCTCCAATCTCTGGGTTATAATTATCCATCTTGAGCTAATTAAACTTGCCAAACTTTTTTCCGCAGGCGTGATTAATTGATCATGATCAGACCAAAACTTTGTGGTTTTGTCTTCCAGTATTCCAACACAAGATCGTAGTCATTTGTATCGCACTTTCAGCTTTGGTTTTAAAATCATCAGACTTTTTTTTTTTTTTTTTTTCCCCCACAGCAAAATACTGTCCTCCAGCTGCATCTGATTTATTTATGCAGTCATTTCCCATTCAAGCACCTTTGTTGTATAGCAACAGAGAGACTGAAATATCATCTTTTTTTTTTATTCAAAACAACAAAACACATGCATTGTAACCTGGGAACTGGCACTGTAGCTGAGCTGCTACCGAAACGTTATGTCACGATGAAATGCGCCGGCATCTTGTGTGTTCAACAAACACTGTTTTGTGGTTGATCTCTTTCTGGAGCAAATTATATGAAATGCCAACTTTTTGTTTATCTATTCATGTATTTCACAGTATATTTCCCTCTTTTCGTCAGATTGTTAGTGTTCACATTAAGGGGAAATAAAAAGCCGAACCAGCTGTGGGAGCAGCTTCCTCTTGAAAGTAGGATTTTTTATGATTTGATTATTTTTGACAGAGTCCTCCTGTCCCAGTATAATCTATTTTTGCTGCACTGGGACATCACTTATCAAAAGTGAGAGCTACTGTATTACTTACTTTCTGTTTTATGGCTTAAATGAGGCAAAAATCAGTGGCAGTAGCGTGTGAGAAAGGTAAATAGTGTTTTTCATGTTTAAAAGTGTAGTATAGTAGCCACAGTGAGGCTGGCATAAGAGCTGAGGAGTGTACAGTGGAATTATAATCTAATTCTGCTGCACTGCACGCACATGTACTGGTCTGAGGTTTCTTGCCAATAAACAATGAATTTGCACATGTAGAACATCAGTGTAGAAAAATTCCACATAAGCCAGGAGGGATCATACAAATCTGAGTCATCCAATAAAAGGATTTTTGTATGTGTGCATCTTTGTCTTCCTATTCCTACATCTAAATGATGTTCAGCATGTCACACAACAGCAGCATTCAAGCTTTTCTAAAAAGATCTTCCAAATAGGAAGTGACTATGAAAACCTGAGGTTAAAAACATTTTTCTCCTGACAGCAATAATCACTGTGTTTTCATGCTTTGCCTGCAGTGTAGTGGTGTGTGTCAGTGAGTGTGTGCCTGCCTGTGGAAGAGGTGTTGGACGGGAGGTCAGCAATTTTATCAGTTCTACATTTAAAGAAAATTTGGTATGGAAAAATTACAAAAGAACACAAGTCTCTCAGTGAAAAGGTGCCAAAAAATTCTCCACAACTTTAAAGCGTTTGGACTGGCAGGCTTATTTGTATGGGTAAATGAAATGTGAGGCCAGGCGTGTCGCAATCCAAATGCACAACGTGGAAATAAATTCCCCAAGGCTGATCTACATAATAGTATTCGTAATGGGCCCAAAGGTTCTGTAACCAAAATAATTCTGTCAGACTGACTTCAGGCTTTGTGTTTCAAACTGAAAACACACAGCAGAAGATTCAAAAGAGGACAAAGGAAACAAAAGTCTCTGTTAGTCATCTGTGGTCTGTATAAGAGGCATCGTTCCCACTCCATCATGTGGATTTGTATTTTCTAGGTGAAAGTGTAGAACAGTATCAACCATAGAGCATTTATCTAATCGCTGCCTCTGTTATTTACACCTCCCTTGAGCTCAGTTTCTCCAAAAGTATTTGTCTATTATTGTCTAATATTTGTTTTATTCTCTCTATTAACTAAATTTGATTTTGAGTCCTTGGATGGTTGCACTACAGACACCGAGGTTCATGACAAAACATTTGTTAAACAGTTGTCTGACGCCAGATTGACTGTCTGTGGAGTGCCAATGGCAATAAGAATATGCCTATTCTTCCTATATATTGCCTATAGCACCTAGCTAAGGAAGGAATGTTGTAAATTTTACAATTTAATAGTTTTAGCCATAAAGACAGGAGATGGGACTGATTTAAAAAGATCTTGCCTTCAGTGATGGTTTTTTGTTGCATCTGTGCACCTCACTGACTGTCACACATCAAGTGCAGCAGCTGAGTCAGGCTAGCACACACTGCTCTCAACTACTCCTTCAGCAAAGGTTTGTGACTGATTGTCAGATCAGCTGTAGCCTTAAAGGCTTTAATCGCCTCAGCTGAACAACACATGAAGCTCGTTCTAGCTAACAACACAGGTTCCACAGTCTATAGGCAGAGGTATCAAGGACTTTTAGCGTGGGAGGTTTCCAGCATCCTAACAACAATTTAACCTTGTGACCAAAAGAAAGCTGCCTAATTTAAAGAACACACAACCTTTCCTTCTGCTTTATACATCTTTAATATGGCCTGCTGCTAAATACTTTGCAGCAGCTCAAGTCCATTAAATATGCATATACCTTGTTTCAACCCTGACAACAGAGTATCTCCACTGAGAATGAACCCTGCCTTCATGATTCAACTTTGCCTCCATCTATAATTAATGTCTTCTGTCTTTCATCACACTTTCACACTTTTTTTTTCTTAATTGAAACATAAAAAAACAACAAAAAAAACCCCAAATCCCTCAATATCTCTACTATTCATTACTGCTGCCGTGCTAAGCAGTGAAGACAGCCCCTGATTGACCATGTGTGCTGCTCATGTCATAGACAGAAATCAATAACACCTATTTTTTCGTGAACATGAAGTGCTACATGATAAGCTGTCCTAAGACATTAAGCATTAACTAACCTTTCAGTCAACCCGAATGCTCCCAGACACTTGGTTTAAATGGGTACTGATCCTTTGCTATGAACAGATTTGACCTTAGGCATAATTAGGCTAATAAAAGCATTAGATATGCTGTCAATATGATTTGCATAATGTGCAAAGGCAGTTTCATTCCTGAATGCAAACAGTGTCCAAGTGACTTAAAAATGCTGCAGTGACATTTCTCTGGGTCCTTTGTTCACACCTGTCAGGGGAAATGTGATGGAAGACGGCAGCTGCAGCTGCGGCTTCTGCCTCCAGTGAGTCCACCAACATCACCAAGACCCTGCTGGAGTCCGATACTCATCAAGTACACACATGCACAGGCTCACAGTATGAATTTCTGAAAATAGAGGAAAAGAATTTCACCTTGTCCTGACAGGATTAATTTCTTACTGCGTCAATTCCAACATAATCCATAGAGATCAGAGTGAGAATCGAAAGTGAATTGTCATTTCTCAGTTGCACAATCTGAGGTAACCAAGGAGAAAATAATGAAAAACACACGACTGCATTGCATTCAGATGAAAAAGCTTTTCAAAGACATGCAAATCAATTTCCTCACAGTATCTATTTTTGTGATAGTTCTCAAAAGAGGTGAAAAACAAAACAAATCATGACCTCGTAGTTACAGTCTTCAGCTGCAGCTCTGCTGCTGCCTCCAATAAGAAACCACAGGCTGTGAATTTGTGAGGCCAGCTTTGATGTGGCTCCACTTCACAGATTATTGATTATCTTGGTGATGTGTATCTCAGTGAAAATTACTTCAACACTGAAAGCCTTGTAATGAGTCGCTCTCACACCAGCACAGAGGTCAAAACTGTCAGGTTGTGTTGCTCTACAAAGGGCTAGAAAAGGCTCTCTCACTGGGCTCTTAAGTCTCATTTTTGGAAAATAATGCTTCTCATATTACGAGCATGCAGCATTGTAATGCTTAAGGTGCTAGAACTGCACATTTTCCATTTTCCCTTTGCAGTCCAGTTCTATGAGAGGAAACGCTGGCCTTTGTATGACCCACAGAAATATGACACTTTGAAAACCATCACCTCAGTTTTATTTCCGAAGCTTGCACTTTACTGAGGGCCTCTGTTGCTGGTGTGTTTTGTCATCATGGTGGGCATCCAAATGAGACCCAAACCTTGAGGAAAACTCTGCCTCACTTCTCTATGGCCAGTTGGTTTACCATTCCTTGCACCATTAGCTTTTATGATTGGTCCACCATTTGCATAACTGGTAGAGAGGGGAATGTGGACTTGAGTGATTAAAGACAGAATCTGAGGCTGTCCTATCCATTCAGGCATATGGTGTTATCAGGCTACACAGCAGATGTGGACCATATTACAACCAGTTATTTTATGGCTGTTGGGAAAACTTGAACGAGTGTAGCCCGTCTGCATAAAATTCTTAGAAACAGCACAACAGTGGGGCAAGGTGGCGCTTCTTGTCAACAACATTGCCGATCTTCAGGGGGGGAAAAATGCAGCTGACTGTCATGTAATTACAGCACCTGAGATTGACAGACAGAGGAAAACGAGAGACAGCAGGTGTTTCATTTTAGTGGTTATTTTCGGACTACGTACAGGATACATTGAGGGAATGGATGGCTGGCCCTCAGCGGGAACCAACCTTTTGCTGATTTTAATAGCAAATACCTTTGCCAGTGTTTATCCAACACTTGGGCTCAGAATGTTCAAATTATCAGTGAGAGGAAACAGATGGAGTGTGAAAGCAATGTTAAGATATCTCTTCTCATCAGTCTCAGCACAGGTAATGGGAAATAGTTCATGCGTGGTTTTTTGGGAAAGGTCTCGCCTCCCATCGCCTGGTGTAGTTGTGAAATCCGACTGAAAGCAGGATTTTCTTCTTTCCTCTCACATAAATATCTGGAAGGGGTTAGTCAAATTAGAATGTAATGGTAGGCGTTGTGTGAATATGGGATCAAATCCAGAGTTCAGCTGCATGCACCACAAATGGTGAAGCTGTCAGAGAATTCTGTCTCTGATTGAACTCTGAAACCAATTCCTGCAGACCCAGCTGCTTGAAAAAAGATGAAAAACAAACACACCAGAGCAACATAAAACAACAAAAGTTGAAAATAATTGTTCTATTAAAGGTGCTATATGTACGTTTTCTCTGCTGCTGAATGTGATTTCTTGCCAGGAGCAGTGGTGGTAAGGGTCACTTGAAAAGAGCTTCAGCCATTGTGTTTAGAGGCTATGAGACGCCCTCTGAGCAGCACTACTTCATCATGGCAGGATGGACGCTACAGTGACTCGCTATCTGAAAATGAAGAAGCTATCTGAAATCAAGAGCTCACTGAGTCAAAACTAGCTGGTTAGCATACAAACTTCAGTGGAAGAAAATAAGTGATAATAATAGAAGCAAAAAAAGGGTTTTCATTGGTGTCGCTTTCCACCATTGGAGACAGCTCTTGTTGAGTGAAGAAATTAAGTTTGATGCTGAACGTGGAATGTTTCTTCTCGACTGGTAAGTAAACAGCTATTAATGCTAACTTTGACTATGTCGCAATAGCAAAACCCTACATATAGCTCCTTTAATTTTGCTTGATTTATGTGACTTGAATAACTTGTGTGTACCCATTTGAAAACAGACACTGGTCTGTTTTGTGTCTTATATGAATTGAATTAAGATCAAAAGACCACTGGTTATTTGTTGCCTTCATGATTTCTTGCTTTAATCGATTAAAAGTGCAATTAGAGAGATTTTCACTACCCCACAGCACAAAAGACAGGAGCAAATTTGTGAGGCTGTAATATGGTCATTCATCAATACCAGTGATTCAGCCATTACTTTCCATACTTTGTAGCGCATATTGTTTTCTTCACCCTCTGCTCACATTTTCAGCCACTCAGTGACGAAGCCTGGCGCGACATGCAAGCTATGAGCATCACTGGAAATGTTTGTTCTCAAGGGAAAAAAAAAAAAAATCACAGTATTATATAGCATTTATCCATGAAAAACAAGACATTTGTATACTTATGTATTTGGTAGCTTATTTGTGGCTCGTAAACATTTGGCTTCATGAATTATGTTAACTGTTAATGCTGCACTGTTCCCATTACCGAATGCTTGTACTTAATTAGACCTCAGTCTAATGATCAGCCAAAAAATAAAAAATAAAATTCCTTCTTCCATTGTCAGAATGCAGCGTGGAGACTTCTTCTCTGCAACAAGAGTTGAGGTGAAGTTATTATTATGATTCTACTGAAAGACTACAGTCCTCAAGGCTAAAGGACATTTTGCCTCTCTGCAGCAGAATTCATCCTGCACACACTCTCTGCTAGCAGGACTCTCTGTTCCCCTGTAAAGAAATCCTCTTTATCTGAGGCATGTGGGGCTCGAGGCTCAGGCTGTCTCAGGGAAGATGAGAGTCACAGATTTTAAATTTACTTTGCAGAAAACTTGTGTAGTCAAACTTGCTAAAGCAAACATTCGGGTGTGATCATTTCCTGTGACGCTCGTCCGTCATGCAGAGAGATCAGTGGTCTCCTCAGCTCACGTTAATGCGAAGTGGAGAAGAACAAATGAGAGAGTACTGTCTGTTTAGGTAAAGAAGGGCGCTGTGCTTTCTTCTGGGCACCGAGCTCGGCTCTGCCTGCAGTGAGTGTAAATGTTCCAGGCTCCCTTGCTGCCACCACATACTGGCAGTAACTCCCGAGCCGCCCTGCCTGCTAACAGGATTAGCCCCTGAGCTCCACTTGTTTCAACAAAGTTATCAAGTTTAAAAACACAGTCTCCTGGTGCCTTTTTGTAACATCAAAGGATTGTTCTTCAACTTTGACAGTTTAATTAATAGGCCAAGTTTTGCACAGCATCCCTTGAGGCTTGCTCATCTTTTGACAGTTAAATACATTTAATATTTTTCTTAATAATCTGTTTTTTTTTGTGCTGGTGATCGACCACATGTTCACTCCATTTGAGAATTGAATAGATTAAAGATCTAAACAGGTGGTAGTGCATGTTTAACTAAATAAAGGCACATGGTGCAATATTACATTATCATATTGCATCAAATTAGCTTCAAATCTAATGAAATGTGACGTAGGGTGAGAATTGATGTGTGTCTAACATACTGTAGTTGCAGATGATCAAAAAACATATCCGTATTTAATAAGCAGTGTAATATAGATGTTCAAATCTACACAGTGTGGTATTAAAGTGAATATAAGTGAATATCTATCTGACAATATGTGTCATGGGAGTTTGAGATGCAGCGATTGAAAATATTTTTATAGAATATACAGTATATAAAACAAAACACAGAAAATAAACACAAAATATTCCCTTTATTTTTTTTTTCTACCTTAAGACTACACAGGGTAGCTCTAAGAGGTATCTACATTTGCATTTTATTTACAGCTTACTTTGATGTCTTCATATTTACATAGTCAAAGAGAAGCGCTAAAAACACAGTGTTGAGAACAAACCCAAACTCAAAATGAGTCCAAAACTTTAGAAAAAGATACAGTCTTATGACGCAACAGTTCTCAGTGCAATATTCCACAATGCAAATATCCTTCATTCATATTATGCTGAACATACATATTTTTTTGGAAACAAAACATCATCACTGAATCAACCAACAGCAGAGAAAAAAAACAAAAAAAAAACGTGTACCGTTTGCTTTAACGTTTGTACAGATTGAGACACTCAATCATGCTCCCACACACAAACAAGTTCATATGTTTGATGGAAAAAACGATAAGAAGGTCAAGAGTGTGCAGTGGCTAGGCATAGATCAAAAAGTACCAGAAGTCAAATCGATGTCACAATTTCCAAAATAGTCTCGACTCCTCTTGAGTTTTCACATAATGACATTTTTGAATGAGCAGATGTAAATTGTCCTTTGCAGTCTCTACTGAGGGGAGAGGGGGGCGGCACAGATATATGGGAGCTAGAATGTGTCCACGGGGGGTTATTTCCAAGGTTGGCGTGTATAGATGACCTTTAGTCTGTAAACAGGAACTAGTACATCTGCAGGTCTAATGCATTTCAACCAGCCATGGGACCAAGAGGAGCCCTATTCTGGAGTATGAAAGCACTTTCGATGCTGACCTGCAGGCAGCCCTTAGGGCAAAGGCAATTTGTATCTTTCATCTCACCCACAACACAATGCAAAGCCTATCTATCTCAGCAGCCAATATGTTAATGTAGTATATATATATCACTGATGAGATTGGTTTCTTAAGCCATCTTAAAAGTCTCATTTATTAAAAATATTTTCATCCCAAACTTTATCTGACTGGACATTGTGGTGAGGAATACTGACTTAAGCTCAATGATAAACAAACACTGCCTTTCATATGCAATTGAGATCCGTAAAATGTAGCTGGTCTAATAAAAAACACAGTAATTGATGTAACTAAACCACCTTTCATAGTTTATTTCATTTGTTGAAACACCCTTAAGTATTGTTCAAGTACAACAATTAACAATAAAAGGGACAATAGTTCACATTTTTTTTTTAATTCACATTTGTTATACTGTTAATTCATATAGCTATTTATAAAACAAAACTAAAATGTAATTCAAAAACCATTCCTGTAAAATACCTTTTGTTGTTTAATACACACATTAATCCACAGTATTTTTGTTGGCTCCTCACTATTTTCATTTTTGAGTTGTTTGACCACAGTCAAATAAAAAGGACAGTTCATTCTATGTTTTGATGTTCTTCCTTGGATAAAAACAATCCAGTTAAAAAGAAAATACACACAAAATAAAAAAAAAAAAGTGACCTCATATCCCTTTGTTGGCTTCACCATACAATTTAAGCATGATTAAGCAGGTTTGCTAATTTTGTAGTTCATAAAGAAGGCCTTTGACGTGCACTGTCAGGGTGCACTGAAGCCTTCCAAGCTAAGACCACAGATGAGTATCAAGCCTCCTGTTAAAAAATTACAAGACATCAAACAAATGAAGGTGCCCTGACAAGTACAGCTAGTGTTTTGATGAAGGGCTCTACCGCCAACAGAAATCTCTCACATTATTTATGGATGACTGGGGCTATGAGGGTTTCAAGTATAAAAAAGAAGTGATTAAAAGAGAAGGAATCTCCTTGGCTGAGGCGCAGAAAAGGCAGAATGGAGCAAGCTTGTGAATAACAATCTGCAAGTCTGGCAGCAGAGTGAGCCACTGAACATAATGCATTACCAATACTCCTCTTGGATTCCTTTGAACAGAATCACCAACAGGGACGAGGAAATGGAGTCACGAAAATAAGTCACAGACATCGCAAATTTTCATCCTCTAGCAGCCGCACTTGAAGGGCAAAGACTGTTAAAGAATCTTCAAAAGGAGAAGGGCACTCTTCCATTAATACAGTGCAACTGATTGCAACGATGTTTTTTTCTTCTTTACAGTATATTAAAAACCAAGTTGAGCACAGTCAAAGAAAAAAAAAAGTGGTCATGTACACAACTGTCTTTGGCAAGAAGTCCCATGTCCTACATCTGAGTCTGTCACTGCAGAGCCTCGTGTTCATGTCACCTTCGGCCCATTTCGCTCTGTCTCATGAAATGAATGTTGTTGACACTGTCTGCCAGCTCAGGGTATTGGTCAACCGAAACCACGTAGTATCCATCGTAGCCCTGCACCTTCCCTGAGCCCAGGAGTTGCTGTTTCTCTCCCTCAGTCCAGGTTCGCGAGCCCTCCTCTCCATCCCTCAGTCTCTGGCGCTCCCGGGCCCAAGCCTGGGAGACAGCTCTCTGACGGGCCAGCTCCAACACGCGAGCTTTCTCCTCGTCCACACTGCTGCCGTATCGTGTATTCAGACACAGGGCGCCATACTGTAGCTGAATGTCAGTAATGCGCCTAGTCCTGCCATTGAGAACTGTGTTGACCTGAGACACCGTCACATTGACACCGGTCTCTAGAGTGCGGCGCCCCACTGTCATGCCAATGAGGGACAGGTCTCCCTCCACCGAGCCCAGTTTGACAAAGTAGTGGGTGTCTATTCCCGCGATAGTAAAGTGGAGGTCCTCAAGGTAGAACGCGTCGTTCAGAACTGCAGCCATGCGGCGCCCATCCTCGTTGGCTAAACTGATGATGTCAGTGCCGATGCGACCGTCTCGGATTGCAAACTTCACCCCCTTCCCGAAGATGGAGCCACCAGAAGCAAAGATTTTCTTGCTCTCGCTTTGAGGACATCCGGCACTTTTGGCTCTGTAGATCTGGCCAAAACGCTCCAGCTTCACAAAGGCCTTCAGCTGCCTCTGAACTTCACACTGAACACCCAGCAAAGACTGCAAAACAAAGACAATACTGTTTAGTCCGCAGCCCACACAGCATCTACATACACAGTAAAATATCTTCCGTTTGTTCTCTGAGGATGAAATTAATTTACGCAATATCACTTTGTTGCTTGTTTGAAGAATATTTACCAAATATTCACTTCTGATTGCCTCAGACCTTTTTTATAACCTTCATCCTGATCCTGCTCTGAATGGGGACTAAGCAGGAGTGTCTGCTTTAAGATGCTGCTGTTTTTCAAAAATGAGATTCCTACTGCTTCATTTAACACTTCAAACGTTTTCAGTTCAATGCTAAGCCATTCTTTTTATGGTGACGCTTGGGACTGAATGAGAATGATTCAACACTTTTTGTAAAAAGTGTATTAATGTGATGGAAATCAAAATAAATAAAAACTAAAATCTAATGTATGGTTACAGTCATACACATGTATACAAATAATGATGTAATTACATCCATTATCAATGGCAAACTACAAACTCTGATGATGCTTTTATGCTTTGACTGTATCACGCAGTCAAGGTAGGGGCAGAGGTGTTTCTCAGCAAATGCAAATCTCTCTGATCATTTGTGACAGGCATGATATTTTGAAAAAGGGTGAAATTACTGTCTTCTGACAGCCATGCTGTGCTAAATATGAAACAGGGATCTGTTGGTAACTCATGTATATATCTCCTTCCTTAGGGATCAAAGCTTTGTATAGATACCACATTCCCTTCAGACAAAATTAATACTTTGTCCTAATACTACTTGACAAGAGTCCTCCTCAGGAAGAAAGAGAGATGTTAAAATGAGGGAAGTGAGAAGAAATGGAAGCTGGCCAACACACAGTGAGACAGTTGCCTGAGCAGATCTGAGCAGCAACAAAAAGGCCCCTTAAACACTGCGCCTTCTTGCCATCGCCCAAGATAAGACGCTGTGAGCGTCCTGAGGAGTTTTTGTCAACCAGTCACATTCAAAGTCTTCCTGACAGTTTCTTATTCCGTCTCTGTGCCTCCATTGGAGGGAGGCTACAGGCTGGGGGACTGGGTGGGGTTGAGAAGTGGGGAACAGTGACCAGCATGTCCGCCCACTCTTTGATGTGACACGGCATCAGATCTAGCATGAAGGAGGAAACATATGACAGGGAGGTTACAGCTGTGCTGTTGGGGCCCTCAGGAGCGACGGCCTGGGGGGACACTTCACACCATGCCACTCCATGTTTGTTTACTGTGCCAACAGTGTGACCCGGTCAGCTGTCCCAGGGGCGCTAGGAGGAAAGGGGGCAATGTCCTCCACTTTACTGAAACAGCCTCCTGGGACCCTCCCAGAGAAGCATCATTCACATAGCATGGGGTGGAAGCAGCCTCCAGCACAAGCCAGAATGAGAGATCAAGCCTTGTGCAGCACAAACCTCATCTGTCTGGCCCCTCACGGCATTTTTCAATCTGGGTGCGGATTCAGCAGCATGGCGAAATAGGGGCTTAAATGAAAAGAGATAGAAAGGCAGGCATACTTTTCTCCAATATAAAATAAAGTGCCAAGCGCACAGGATATATACCATGTGTAGTTTTAAATCTATATTTATGCTTCAAAGAACCCTACATTTAATTAGGCTGGCCTGACCATCTGCGGTGAGGATCAACATGGCATTAACCAGCTCAGAACACCATTTCTGAGGCAGGAATTCCAGATAAGAATATCATGCCTTGGCTTGTACATGGGGTAAAGACTAATTATCTCAATCTATCCTTACATATCATTTACAGTAAGGCTACATACTTCAGAGGCGTTCCTCACAAACATGAGCAAAACCTTCAAATCTAGGCTAACTTTGCTATTTAAAGCCTCCATTAAAGGATTTTTAGATTTATCACAGTCCATCATGGATATTACTGAACATAAACTTCAAAGGCTGGGTGTGCAGATGAAGAAATAGCTTTCAATGATATTATAACCAAAATGGATCAACTTTTATTTAGTGGTTCTGCGTGAAGCAACATTAACAAACTGAATATAGATCCATATATAACAAATTTAATTTTAGCATAACAGAGTGCCTCTAAGAAACTGAACACAATACAACCTGATGTCTCTGTTTGCTGTGGTGGAGTCACTCTCTAAAATTATGGTAAACTTTAAAAACAGAACCTGACACATCACTCAGATTTCCTCAGCAATTAAACTTATCGCATCAATTTGAAAAAAGGCTGAAGTTTCCTGCTGATCATAATTTTCATTTGAAAATATTGATTAAATAGTGACCACTGATGCAGTCAGGATTCCAACTGTATGTCTGGAAAAAAAGAGCGTTGCATTTATTCTTTCTAATCTACAACACATTTCCATCATATCTGCTCTCAAAGATTTGAAATGGAAATTGCTGGGATGTCTTTGGATTAAATTAGATATTTTCTCTGTTGCAGCTCCTTTGTAGATTGGTACCTTGGTTGAGTTCAGAGATTCTCTGTGGAGCGTCAGGCTCAGGCGGCGTGCACGAGTCAGACCCAGGGGGCTTTGAGTGTAACCCTCCAAAAGCAGTCAATACTACATGAAGTGAGATTTCTACTATTATGGTTTTTCACTTCATGCAGTATATGGTGAGGAAACTATGAAATTGAGGGTGGAAAATGTGAAACATTAGGTACATGTATTTGTTTTTTTGTTTTTTTTGTTTGACTCTTAAAGTGTTAAAGATTAAACTCCTCTTCAAAGTATTTCAGGATTTTTACTCTTTCTCTGTTTAATATGCCCGGTTGGTTTTCCTGCTTATTATGGTTGGTTGGTCAGATCAGAGGTCACAGATTGAGATAACCTTGTATTGTCTCATCCCAGAAGCTTTTAGGCTTACAAATAGATGAAGACACGTTTTTTTTATAACAACAAATACCCACTGTGTTAAGGTTGCAGCCAGAGTGCCACTCAACATGACTCTGACCTCCTGATGGGTGGCATTCACTAGCCTGGCTGTAACCAAACCCAAGACAACAACAGAGGCCTCTTCAATAATTCAGGTGAGTTGGAGGTAACTTAAAAGGGCTGATAAACGTGGGAATCAGAGCATGTCTACTACCTCTCAGACCTTGGCCAACGGTGTAAGACTGAGATGAAATCAATGGCCAGTGGTGGAGGGAATGGAGAGTGAATTTCCCTAATGGCAGGACAATTACAAGAGCTGTTTAGCCTGAACCCACTGGGTTGAGGACGAGGCGCAGGGACCTGGCTCACTGGGCCGTGTTTTGGCCTGATAGCCGGCCGCTCCTCTGGGAGTCTGGCTACATAGAGCATGTCTATTTGCTAATGATGTTGGAAAGGGGGGGCTGGGGCAGAGGTATGAGAAGGTGATCTGTGGTGAGGTGAAAAGTGGGAAAGGTGAGAGCGGCTGGTTTACCTTGGTGCTATCCCACTCCTGAGTCTTGATCTGGGTGCTGACTAACTCGTAGGACGGCTCCATGGTCTCTGTGCTGGGTTTTCGATAGCCGGGGATGACGTTGTACAGCTGGAAGCCAAAGGTCACCAACCAGCTGTTCACATCTGCAGAAGAGGTATCAAAACAGTGAAACGGTGATGTACACATACTGTTTTATTAATAGACAAAATAACAATTCATTTGTTCAATTTAATTCTGCAGTCAAGTGGCTGTCTCCTTGAAATACTCCTCACTTGGTCTGAGCTCTTGATTTGTTTGTGAAAGTGGACAAGCCATAATAAACATTCGAGATGGTGTCAATGATTCATGTCCACTCCTGCAGGTGCCACACTAATGACACACAGCTGGGGCCCAAGAACCGCCAAGTGACATCTGAGAGTGTCTGCCGCGTTGATAATTATATACTGTAACTTCATGTCATTTCAAAGCTGCCGAGACTTTGACACAAGATATTTTGAGGACTTGAAGAGAATATTTTTTTTCTAAAGAAAAAAAAATATATATATATGGGATTTAAATCTGTGCTGTTATGACAACGTGGGTCATCTAACAGCAGCCACTGGTGCTGTGGTTGTAGGTGCTGTGATAAGCTGTCATTCATTCTGAAAATCACAGAGAAGGCTGCCGACATGACTGGAAGCAAAGTCTGTTAAATCTCAGCCATTTGTTTCTTGCCCCTTTCAATGTGTTTGTTATGGACAGCAGAAACATTGCTGTGACACTTGGGGGGGGCAAGTTTGTCACAGACTGGCACTGCCACATTGTCGCACTTGACAAAGCTTTTTTAAATACGAATTTGTTTGAGGACAATGAAAGGACCCTGGTAATTTAGTGAAAGGAATGGAAATGTCAGCGCCATCAATCACAATTGAGGCAGGCCCACTACAGTATATCTAACAGTCTGCTTAGCATTCTAATGCCAGTCAGCTCCTAATAGTGGACTGTGAAGCTGAATGCCTTTCTGTTTGGCAGACGGCTAAATGGCTTTGTTGATCAGAGACCTGTAGGGTGATAGACTGCACCTGAACAAAAAGTGACTATTTTTCCTCTCAGGATTCTCTCCAGGTAAATGAATGAAGGATAACAGGTAAAATTTGTCTTATATTACAATGAACATAAGCTTCATTGAGTAAATATGATACAGAATGAATACAGAGAATTATATTTTCAGTTGAGAATGAGATCTGGCTGAGGCTGTTTGGTTTAACCACAGAGAATTCAGTGAGTATCCTTAACAATGCTGTTTAACTTCCAGCCAAAGAGGTTGATACATCTGGCCCTGACTAAGGTTTCTATGGATCTATTGTGCTCTCCATCTCCACCGGGGTGCTTTCATTGCCATTTACCTCCTCCCTACCACAAAGCAGCACAGAACGATGTGATATTTCAGGGAAGGAACCTGAGTGTTCAACGACAGAGGGGGCTTTACCGTACAGCACTGTTCCCTTTGAGCACTTTCAAAACAATAGTCACTGGGCACATGCACAAGCACATATGTATACATGTGCAGCAACATGCACAAACACACACACACACACACTCACCAGGGTAATAAAACAACCTCAATGTCCCCGTGAGGTAGCTCTTAAAAACCATCTCTACGCACCAAATTTCAATTTCATTTTGGCAGAGTCTGTTCTTCCATTTGTGGCTTGTTGTTTAGAATAAAAACACATCAAATTTGACATAAAAACCTGAAATGAGTGTAGTTTGCTGAGCTGCAAGCAATAGCAGCTTCACATGGGGGCCCTCCTGTTCTCCTCCAAACATGTAATTTTAGCAGCATAAAAAAATGATATGCATTATTGATTATTCTAGTGAGACTCACTTAACATCTGTCAACTGCTATTTATATACACACAGTTACTTACCCGTAAACAGTTAAAATAATTGTATTTTTTCAGGACTGCATCTCACTCTCTTTCATAATATGCCACAGAATATCTTGCCTGAGTATCACACAGACACTGCCTTAAGGCTTGAAATGTGGCCTTGGCAAGTTTGCAGTTTGCTGCTGTGCAGAGGATGGCAGCTGTGGTTTGACGAATTTCTATGGATGTTTTGATACTTGCTAACACATTTATTTTTTTTCCCCCCATGACTCTGGGTTGCCACTGTAATTCAGCGCAACCACTCTGAAACCAAGCTTCCATCCTCTGCAACAGACAGTTTGGACTTTTGTGGAGTAAAAAAAAAAAAATCTCTTTAAAACATGATGTGAACGTACCAGTCATGTAGCACTTTATCTCCTCATTGTTGCTGAGAGGATTGTTATTCTTGAACATGTACAGGTTGAATGGCACAATGTGGTTGCTGTTGAGGCGTTTCCAGACCTCATGGTCAGGTGTTGTCCAGCGGCCAGCGAGAACATCATAGTCCCGTCTTCCCATGTGGACCAGTCTACTGAGGGGCTCATACAGGCCTCCCTGGTAGCCAATTATGAGCTGGAAGCTGGGGTTAGTATCAAGGTAAACCTCTCCGAATGCCGTATGGAGGACCTGCTTGATCATGAGGCCTGAGCCACTGAACACAGCCAGAGGGGTGCCTATGTTATCACAGGCCACGTAAAACTCATCCCCACTGCTTAGCTCCATGGCAAACAGGTGTCCCTGCAGGTCATAGTACAGCGAAGTGATCTCGGAGCTGGAGTGATTGTACATATGGGTGACCCGAGTGGGGCTGGATAAGTCAGCATAGAAGAACTGCAGGTGGTGGCCCATGCTGCTTCTGCTTGACACCCTCCTGCCCAAGCCATCGTAACGGTATTTGATGCTCCATCCATTCACTTTATTGTACACCTTCACCAGCAAGCCGGCCGAGTTGTACTCAAAGTATTCGTTCCCTCGCTGCTTTAGGAAACCGTCCTCATCCATCCTGTACTGGACGTCTCCCAAACGAGTAATGCGGTCTCTGATATCATAGCGTAGTGGCGTGAGGCGTGCGCTGTTTCCAGGGCTGAGGAGGTGCAAGTTACCATTTAGGTCATAGCTGTACCTCCACAGAGGCTTGTCGTTGATGGAGACTACCTGGAGTTGACCATCAGCATCGTACTCGTATGTGTAGCGCGTGGTGTTGGCATAAGGTCCGACTTTTAGCTCCTTGGCCACCACTCGCCCCATGTTGTCATACTGCACCATCATCCAGTACATTAGTGAGCGAAAGATCTCATATTGCACCTCCTTCACCCGTCCATAAGCATCAAAGTGCTTGGTGTGGGTCATCACTGCTGTGGTGATAATTTGATTTATGTCGTAATAGATTACCCCAAATTTGCCAAACTGCTCCGTTTTACCAGACACGTCATCATAGCGATACAAGTCGATTGGCAGTGGTGTTTCATTGATGACAGCCTGCATGCTAGTGACACGGAAACTGTTGTCATAGACGTAGTCAAATCTGGCGTTGACCATGCCCTCTTCACTGAATCTGAAAATCTGCCTGTCAATCAGTGGGCCGATCTGACGGTAGCGGATGGTGCAGGTGAAGCCCTCGCTCTGCAGGTTGACTGTTTTCAGCATGCCCGCCACTTCGTCGTAGGAGAAACCGATGCGCGTGGTGTCATAGAGGATTTCCAGCAGCTTGGAAAGCTTGCCATATTTGTAGATGACTCTGCGGCCTGTGCCAAGGTAGGTGGTCTGTAGTAACTGACCGTCCTCACTGTAGTCCTGGAGCACTGAGGCGTTACCTTCAGGGGGCCGGTAGGTGTTTCTGTAGTAGCCAATGGAGCGGGAGGTCTCTAGGGTCTGCCGTGCGACGTTGGGCATGGTCACAGAAGAGAGTCGGTCATTTTTGTCAAATTCAAAGATATACTGCCTCTGGCTGTAGAGCAGTAGTACCATGGACTGGAAAGAGAAGAGGAAACAAATACTCTTTGAGTCATTTCAATGAAGTGATAAATTATTGGATAAATTTGCTCTTTGCATAAACAAACAGTATCACAAAAAACGGGATGGGAAAATGGATTATGATTTAAATATAGTCCTTACTTTAAGTCTGGTGCCAGTACTTACAATTACATAACAATTTAAAAAGAGAAAATATATATATGATATCATATAAATTATAAAAAAAAAACAAAACAAAAAAAAACATTGATTGATTGATCAATTATTACTTTCCTGTTGTTGCCTAAACACTACACAGTCACTAAGTGTGGGTTGTGAATGTGCAAGACACTGGGATGGTATACCACACAAGGATGAGCAAAATGTCAAAAGCAGTAAGATATTATTCATGCAAGCATGAGTCAGGCCAAATCTAATTTCCATCTTGAAAGTGGAGTATTCCTCTGGCATTAAGATTTCCTTAAGAGATGATTTCACAAACATGCTGCTTCTTGTTTCTTATTTGTGGGATCTTTTGATCCAAACAGTATGAGAACTGAATTTTTCACAACTTGGCAAATCAAAAATTTGTATTTGCAACCTCCTTGGACCAATAAACGATGTATTTAAATCAGTTCTAAGGCTGTCACAATGGGCTGCCGGGATTTCAGCACTTATGGGTTGCTGAAAAACTGACTATAGACTATTAACAAGCTGCCATTTTCATATTACATGTCTAAGGTGGAGAATTGCGGCTCTTCACCTTTTCCCCAACAATCTTACCTTCAATTAGTGAGCAGAAAGTGACATTTCACTCTGTTCTCCTCATCAGAGCTATTTCAGGTTGAACTTTGCTGTCAGACTATGGTAACAGAGTATAACGTCTGCGGTGCACCAGACAGGTTTTAATTACATTTCTGCTGATATCTGCGCTAGAGCCCGATAATGCAGCACAAACACTGCTGGGGTATTACAAGTTAACTTTTAACTCCAGTTTAAAGACTCTTGTCAAGGTACTTAGACAAGGTTCTCACAAAAACACACTTCCACAATTTATCTGTACAACATGTCCTTCTGTATTATATTAAGTTTTTATCTTTAAACCATTTAATCATTACTGCAGCAACAGGTCGTACCTTCTCGAGGTATGTGTAACTCCAAGATTTCCCATCAGCAAATATCTGGGAGGTGATTCTGCCATTCTGGTCATACTCCATGCGTACAGACATGGTACCTCTTTGGATACCTGCCACATTCCCCCCAGGGGAGTAGGTGACATTGACTCCATTCAGACGACTGCTTGGCGCCCACAGAGTGGGTCGTCCAGCATGGTCGTAGTGGATCCGTAATGTAAACTTCCTGTGGTCATCGTAGACCTTTTCTGTTCGGGTGATTCGATCAAAGTCCAATGACAGCAAGTTCCTGTTATGAACCTGTAGGAGAGGGAGCAGAGAGTTTAATTTGACCGCAGCAGCTCCACCAAGAGGGAATAAACATATTTAGAAACTTGAAATGACTGAGAGGAATTGGTGCATTGCTGTTCTGAGGTGGGACCTTATGAGGAGAGCTTTAATCACAAAGTGATTATACAGCAGAGGAGCTGTATCTCAGGACTGCAGGTGCCATTGAAGTGATGAAATTATAAGAATTACCATATTTCTTTGTTTGTGTAAAAATTCAGCAGAGTCTTAGAGGGAGTATGCCTATTCATGCATGAAACATTAGAGGCACATTGATCATTAAATTCATTTTCACTGCTTACTGAAAAGAATTACTATGCGCAGATGACTCTCATTTTATTTAGCCATTTCCGTAAATTGGAAAAGAGGAGAAAAAAATCAATTCTTCTCCTTTGTAACTCAGAACATTGTTTAAGTGACACTTCACATTGCTTGCCTCTTTTGAATGTATGAGGCGGCACACCGTGACCCCTGGCTTCACTGTGACCAGAGCAGAATGACACTGCTCTGAACAGTGTAATTGTTATGGCCATGCCCAGGTCAGCACAGAGACGAACCCCCTGCCTTGCGGTACTTAGGAGGCAGCTCCTGTTTCTCAGTCAGCAGAAGCTAGAGCAGAAAAAAAAATCAAATCAAGAGGAGAAAAAGGACCTGAGGCTGCAGGTCAGAGCAAATCTCCATACAAAGCATTACTTTTTACACCATCTGGTAGATTTTTCGAAAATGTGGTCAAGAGGTCTCTTGTAATGACCCCTCTCATTCTGTATTATAATCACGTTCATGTTTCTCGTCAGGTGTGCCACTGTTTGGATTGGTAAAATACTTGGCAGGGCTTAAAAACATCTTAAAGCTGCCTCTGGCTCCCTTCCAGACACATGCCACAGAGCAGGTCACAGGGGGCCTGCTGAGAAGCCACACTTTTTCAATTTCACATTGAGGAGAGCACGCTTAGGTCTCTCATCTGTGAAGGGACAATTACACCAGAGGCAATTAAGGTCACTGATACCTAATTGAGAGGATTACTTTACACTAAAAGCAACAGATTCGCGAGGAGGACAATTCCATGATGGTTTGGAGCAGCACAGGCAATCTGAGCCCCAAGACTTGAGAGGTGGGGGGTGAGCTGGCTCCTTGGGCCAACATTTGGTATCATCTGTTTTACCTTCACTTACTGTCATAACAAATGTCAGACTTCACTGACAAAAGTGAAATTACCACACTTTTTAGACTATGAAGACTCTTAAATGTAAGTGCCTGGATATCGAAGACTAAGATCCCTCCTGCTCCGGGATTTCCTCAAACACTGGACAGTGTGTCAGACTCTTTCATAGGCTGCACAGGCTTCTGCCTGTCCACAAAGATTGTGTTGAGATTGCTTCCAAAGAAAATAAGGTGTAAGAGAGAGAGAAAGCTCCTCACGCCTGGATCTGGTTCGCCAAAGACTCAACAGGGTGGAAAAAAACTCTTACAGCAGAGTTCCCAAGATCCCATGAGAATGGAAACCCACTCAAGAGGAATTATTTTAAATTGGACATCGCTTCTAAAAGGAACTTCTCAAAGAAAGTAGACATGTAGAAAATGAATAGAGACTTTTACAGTACATTAGACCAACAGTGTTGCTTTTTAAACTGTCCTCAACATAAAACATGACAGCAACATCTGATCTCTCAATCAGTATCAATGATTTTTGTGTCAAGTGACAATCTCAGTCTGTCATTTTGCAAATGAAAACACCTTTCATCAGTTCTCATGATTAATTCAACTATCACTCTGCTTTCTTCTGTAACATCAGTTATGTTTGTTCTCACATGCCAATCAAAGAAAACAAATCCTATCGTTTTATTTACACGTATCTCTCTTGAACAAAAAGCCCTATATTATAGAACACTATGATGACATTAAAATGCTAAAATGGAGATATCACCTTTGTCTCTGTTTTTAATTCCACGCTAAAGTGGCGGAAGATCCTTGCTACACTGCATTCACAAACTAATCTAAGAGGAAAGAAACAGAGTTATTGTGACTCGGAAACATAAATCATGCACACTGTGGGCGGCAGGGAGGCAAAGCCCGAGTAGCACATGTCACTGTGAAAGGAACAAACTGAGGACTGTCAGTGGCCCGTTTGCCTTTAGGACATGAAAAACAGAACACAACAAGCACATGCACGTGTAGGTCCATAATAAGTTTACAGTCAGATTAACAAATGAACACAGACAGCAACAAACCAAATTACTCCTCTCTGTAATCTTTGCTCATTCTGAGCAGAACGAGGATCTGTGAAGTCAGACACACACACACACACACACACACACGCATCCCTCTGTTCTGTTTTTGAGACCCCATCCCCACCCCCGCCACCCCGCTTGCACTGACACACGCTCACCCAGCCACCCACGTAATATCACTTGACATGCCACTCAAGGTCGCTCAATGATTCCAGCTCTGTTCATCCCCTCTGTTCTTGCCATTAGGCTGCTCCCATTTCCCATCTCACCCCTGGGGCCATTGTCTGTAACATACATTAGAAGCTTTCACTTCCAAAGGGACGACAGGGCCATTAAATGAACAGCCAATGACAGACAAAGTGGCACCTCCCCATTAGCTTTGTCACCTCCTCGAGAATGTGGAAGACAACTTAACCAAACTTGTTATTGGTCTTACACAGCCAAGAAAAACAATACAAGCCAAACAATCAGGATCCATTTTTTACTGGTGCCCCCTGTGTTAATAGTAATTTCCAGTGGTTCGTTCTGTATGCTTTTATGGTCAAACATTGGTTGTTTATCCCATTATGAAAAGGAACCTGTTGATATACTGTATGTAACTGTGTTCGCTTGCATTTACCAAGCCACATATTTCTCCAAGTTTAGATTTTAACTGCAAGTGTTTGACAGACTAGAGTATAGAGTATAGAGTATGCACAAGAGATTTATTCTGTCTGCAAAGGTCACATACAGACCAAAAAACAACCTTGTGTTAAAGGTCCCATATTTTATACTTTTCTGGTGTATTCTTTAAAGTTTGATATCCATGAGAAGATATATTTGTAGTACCAAAAACAATCTCAATGTTGTTTTACATCTCCTCTCCCAGGCTTCTCTCTGGAGCTCTAGTAACAACAGGTCAGTGAACCAATCAGAAGAGAGGCTCTGGCTGACTATATTCTTTATTTGATCTGAGAGATCAAATAAATATATAGCAGATTTCAGGTAAACACTGAAAACAAATCCTGCAAGGTGGGACTGTGGGTCTGGATGGCCCGGACTTGGGGCATGGCTGTGCGAAGACTGCTTTGTTGTGACATCACAAAGATATAAGAATTCCTGATGGCTTTTTTGAGTCAGTTTCTGAATACAGGATGTGTGTATTTCTCTGTAGACTGAGAGCTTTTATCCTTTCACAGTATTAATATAGAACGCAGACCTTTAAATCCAAAAAGACATGGAAATCTCACTTTATACAATATGGGAACTTTAAAAAATGCGAGGGGCAGCACTGGTGTGTGGGGTTTGCTGGGTGAAAAGGTGAAAATATGATCCAGGGAGTTGAATTTGATTAACACATCTATGAGTCGGAAGGACAACTACATCCCAAAACATTTCACAAGAATTCATTGCTACGAGCCAAGACTTTTGATCTTTGCAAAGTTATTACAGTACCAATATATTTCAAGTCTGTGTCAATGATTGCAAGATAAATGATAGCATTACACCATTCATGTTACAAGGTGTTCTACAAGGAATGTGTGCATATAAGTGAGTGTCCAGTGCACTGCATTGTCGGATGCTATTGCATTGCATTGCAGTCATGTTCAGGAGGTAGCTGGAATTCAATGCCATTTTGAGCAAGATAAACATTTTCCTCACTCCCACCCATTCTTAAATCGTCAACTTGCAATCCTTTAAGCGTGTGCAAGCACAAGCCACTCTCAGTGAGGGGGGATGCTTACCCTTAATCTGCGTCCATAAACAGTGACCTGGCCACGAGCCTGCTCCTTCCTCTGCCTCCACTCCACCAGGTTAAGGCCATTATCGATGGCCAGGGTCACGTTCCTCTTGCTGACTGTGGGGTTGACTGTGCCGGCCAGCAGGTGGGGCTCGGTGTGCAGGGATACCTCCATACCATTGGCCAACACTAGCCGCAGTGAGCCATCAAGACCAATGAAATAGCTGTTGCGAACTTGATCTGAGGATGCAGAGGAAGCGTAGGGGGAAACGATTATGATTAGGATTAGAGTGAAAGAAACAATCAGTGCTTCTCGTAGCTGATGTAAGAGGACTAAATCTAATATTCATCTCAGTGAGACACAAACCTAATGACCTAAAATGGCTGCTCAGCAAAAAGAAAGCCTTTAACAGCAGTATTTAACTGAACCTCTGCGATAATGTTGGGTCTGTGACAACAAAGATCAATAGTGAGAGGTTTCACAGCGCCAGTAAAGTAAAGTTTTACAGCTGTTGCAGCAGCCTGGAGGATATGGAGGAATGAAAACTATCAAAGATTCTAGCTTGCCTGTGGCCACAGAGAAGGCAGGGAGAAACACAAATGCAAGCACATCCACACATATATACATATGCACACACACACACTCACACACTCACAAGGGATAAATCTGAGCCTGTCTGTTACTGTCCCCAGGTGACGACAGCCTGTGTTCCTGCTCCAGACCAGTGACTAATGTTTCCACCGAGCATCTCATGTACATTCATCAGAGAATGCCTCCTCCTTGCCTCCTGTCAGTAGACTGACAAGGACCAGGATGAATATTATTCTCATTAGGAACAAAGGAAAATTAATGGCTTGTCAAACACTACATTAATTAGTTGACTTCATTTAACAGAAAAAAAAAAAAATCAAAACACACACTTTAATTTCCTTGTGTTGACATGTCTGGTTAAAGTGGCTGTGACGATTTCTCTATTTTGCACTGAGAACAACAACAAGCATCATGTGATAAGATGATGGAGTTTTGCATCTTCTTCTTTTGCACAGAGCGCCACAGGATATATTGTGTTGCTGAGACAAGAGAAATGGGCAGTGGAGGCAGGGCTGACCTTGCACTGGCCCTTACCTCTCTCCATCATACAGACACTTCAGGGGATGACCAGAGGCCTCTGGGGCAAACACTACCGAAAGGAGGCCTCCGAGACCAGATGAAGCTGGAAACACTGCTGAACTGGGAGGTTCACACTAATGCACACATATTATATTATATTATATTATATTATATTATATTATATTATATTATATTATATTATATTATATTATATTATATTATATTATATTATATTATATTATATTATATTATATTATATTATATTATATTATATCTTCTAGTTTATAACTGATTGGAGTTGGAACTACAATTTTGAGGACAATAATAAAGCTTCCTTGAATCTTTAATAGGTACAACAACACAACTGACAGCCTTGAGGTGTGTTGAAGCTCGTCCAGAAGAGGACAAACACAAAACCAGATGACCAGAAAAGAGTCCTGAAGGCCGTGCATTCATGTGTTATGTGATCACCCAGTTGCAAGCTTACAAAGCAGACAATGTTGAATTAATTAACAGCAGAGTTCCTGGCGCCGCTCTCCTCACGGGCAGATGTCTAAGACAAGGTCACAATACGGAGGTGACCAGTCCTTTCAGCAACAGTGAGAAACCAGAGATTGTCGTCGTCTGTTTTAGACACAGTTTTCCAGTGAGTCATTCGGGCCAAAGGGTGGAGGACACATTCAAATCTAAATGAAACGTTAGCAGGTGAAAGGATGTGGGTGGGGCACTCTTTTAAAAACTGAATAAGGTCTAGAAAGTTCAAAGCTATTAATAGGTGATCAGTGAATCACTTGGTGAGGCACAAAAGAGAATATGAGAGTGCCTACATGTATACGACTAAGCCACAATGTCACTCCGCCCCCTGTCTGCATCTCTCTCACTGCATTTCCTAAACCTGGAGAATCTCGTATGGGCCACCAGCACTGTGCTTTATGACTTGTTTTTATGACAGAAAATCAATTCTATTTCCATTCTGGTAAAAGGGAGTTGCGCTACACGTTTTTAATAAAAAACAGAGGAGCAACAAATATTACTGTGAGTAAGCTCTGTAACTGGTAAGTTGTGAGGCATTACATCTTCATTTAAGGTCAGCTCACCCAAATAAAAAAAAAAGTAATTTGTAATTTAACCCCTCGATATAGCCATGCAGGTAGTTTTGGTTTTATTTACCCAGGTTTTGAGTCATCTGTGTCCGGCGTCTGCCTCTACCTGAATACAGTAAGATAGAGGTGAATGGACTTTTGTTTGCACTGCTCCGAGCACTGAAAGATTTAATTTGGAAAAGTCAACAGCTATGTTACAGTCCAGAAACAAGGTCCTGGTAATTCTGGATAATCCAGGCTTCACTATCATCAGCTTTTATTGGAACTGGAGGCTGCCCACATTACTCCTTAAGGCTAAGCCCAACCAGCCAAACAGACTTTGCCAGAAGGAGCTTGCCCCCCATTCCAGGCATCCCTATCTTGAAGAGGGTCCATCCCAGTGACAGTCCACAGAGGCTGCTCATAGTCTTGTCCCTTATCTAACACAAATTGTCTTCGGACATCCTACACAATGCTATAACACAGCTTCCCGGATCAGAGGGACACACAAACCCCTTTTCCACAACAAATTCTAATCTTGTTTAGCTTTCACAGTTGTTATTGAAGTATTTGAATATTACTTCTACAAATTACACATCTAAAATAAAAGTGTGCAAAATGCAGAATGCGAATCTTCTTTATAATATTCACAGTATCTAACTTTGTAGATAAATAGCAGAGACAAAAAGGTTTTGCTGTTGAAGCAAAGCAAATACTATACAAACAATCCTACACATGTCTGTCACATCCGGATCATTATCTGGATCTGCACTAAAATGTACAAACTAATAGATGTCAACACCATAAATATTTTGTTTTTTACATCAAGATCCATACATTATTTCCTGAGAAACTGACGAGAATGGTGAAAAATGGCCCACCACGCAGTGCTAAGGAGAGTGATAAAAAAGAACTCTTTAACTGGATCCACACTAAAATTTTATGAGTTCTTCCCTGGCCCGTCTCCCACCCCTCCACCAAGTTTGGTGCAAATCGGTTCAGTACTTTCTGCATAATCCTGCTGACAAACGACCAAACCAACAAACAAGCAGACACAGATGAAAGCATAACCTTCTTGGCTGAGGTAAAAATCACGGTCTCCACTTATGAACTACAGTAAAAGACACTCACCCTGCATGAGCGTGTAGAAGGTGCCAGAGGCTGACAGGTTGGTTGTGACGGTGATATCCTCTTTGTTGGAGCCCTCTGTCTGGATGCGGACTGAGCTGTCGGCGTCTGTACGGTAGCTGCTCACTCGGCCCGTGGGGTAAGTGATGTTAGTCAGACGCCCGTAGCTGTCATACCTACAAAGACATACACTGATGTGAGCCAAAAAAGGCAAAAGGGGGCATGTCATCTGAAAGAGTGTATAAAGAGTAACTACAGCAGAATTATATACAGTGGTGCTGCATGGAAAAAAAAAGAAAAAAGACTGAGCTTGTTGAAATCAAATCATAAGGAAGCAATCATAATCATGAATGCAGGTCAGGTATGCATAAATTCATGTAGGTACATAAATGTGACTAACGAGCTGCTCTGTCATCTCAGATTTACTGTGATTATGAGTGCTACCTGGGATAAACTGATCTAGTAGTAATTACAGTAGGAATTAGGAGTTTTTTGTGGAGTCTGATATTTCCCTCTTGGTGTCACAAATTGTGGAAATGTGTCAACGCCGGCAGTAAACACAGCAACAAATCCATCGATGTTGGCAGCCTGAGGTAATAAAACTCAGCACAACTTCTAAAAAGTGAAGCAATGTCTGCTTCGGTTCACTATTCATGAATAGTTTGGAGTTTTCTTGCTCTTCCAGTCGGATTTGAATGTGACTTTAATATCACTGCTCCTCAGTTTTTAAGTAACTTTCAAAGGATGGAAGCATGCAATAAGAAAAACACAACTACTGACAAAGAAAAACTGCCAAGGCCAAGACGGGAAAGCATACACCTTTTCACATCTGGAAAACTGCTTATTAGCTTAAAAGATTAGTGATATCACCTAATCTCATTATACAGTCTATGAAATAGGAGCAGTGAGGTGCGACTCCGTCAAGAGATGCAGCGTCCCCTTAGCCTACAAATCAGTCAGTTCATCACACACAGGAACATGAGTGGCCAGATTGTTTCATTTCGCTCAGAGAGCACATCAGCATAGAACAATTTGAAATCTTTCAGATTGCCAGTGTTCCAGAATGGGACTGAGTGAACGGTACATTACTTAGAATGAGGACTTTTATCAGCGCACTGAATACAGATTGGAAAGCCGTCTTCAATGTAGCTGCCTGCCATAATAAAGCCTCTAATAAATGAGATGGCGGGTGCTGGTTTACGGATATTTCCTCAGCGCTGCCATCTCAAATATCCAATATGGAAAGGAAGAGTGAGAGAGGAATCATCTCCCAGAGATAAATGTTATCTGATCTCAGCTGTAGGGACTGAGATTTAAAGATGCATTTCAACCCAGGTTTCCTTCCACTTCAGGAAATACTAACTAGCGGAGTAATTTATATCTAAAGCACTTGATTTCTTTTGATACTGCATATATTTTATCAGTGAGTCATTCTCCCTGTGTTCATCATGCAATCAAAGTTTCTGCAGTGGAAGCGCTACAACTTACACGTTATCTGCTCTGTACCACGTTTAACTGTTCAGTTCGTTTGACAAAGAGAGTGTTCCTGTTTGCCTTCACCTCTGCACAAAAGACTGAGTCCACAAGACAGAAATCTCATTCTAGAGCAATGCTGCATGCCCCAGCTTGATCACTGACCCAAACCCTCTCTGTCTCAATTAGGGCCTTGAGCTACAGCCATTCCTCGGGCTTCACCGCTGAGCTCTAATGGCTCTGGCCTGCTTCAACTCAGCTGCCTATTAGCTTGCTTTCTCTGGACAAGAGGGGCATGCGGGGGCAGGCTTCTCAGCAGAAGGAGAGGACTGCTTTCCCCCTGGATGGTCACAAGTCCATTCGGATCGCATCACCTCTGTGTCACATGCTAGCTCTATGACCTTTCACGCTGGGGCCCAACAATAGGCCGAACACTTCATATCAGCGTCCCCTCCAGCATACCTAACCTCTGTTTTATGCGGAGTTATTCTCATATTTTCACTTCCTCTTGCTGCCTGTGAATTTCAGAACACACGTGAGTGTTGACTGTGGAGAAAATAACATAAAGGCAACAGCCTTTACTGTGACTGTGCGAACTTCATTAACAGTTGTTTTCCGTGATTTAACTGTTATCACTGATGTATTTAATCAGCTGAAGAACATTTGTTACTAAATAGAAGTATTACTGCCCTGTTAATTGGAGGCTAAGAGAACAATTAGGCAACCTTGAGATGATTTAATAGACTTACAGTAACCCTGAAGTATAAGCACTTAGCTTTGCAACAAAAACATTAGGAGGTCAACAGAGCATCTGCGTATACAGTAAATGTCAGAGCAGATGAGGTCACCAAAGAAGGAACGACAGTGTAGCAGATGTCTTTTGTGTTGTGTTTTGTTCTGTGTGTTGTGTCTTTGTATCTGCATTCATCCAAATTAATTTTGATCTGCTAGCTGCAGGACTTAAGCGTACATTAATTAATATGGATAAAATGTTGAGCAGTGCACTTTGTTGAGCAGAGATAAATGGAGGTTCCTTTTCAAATCTGATGGTAGCAAATTATGGTTTCGACCCTCAGGTGGTGAGGTGACCTTCAAAGCTAATTATTCAAGAAAAAAAACAACCACTCTATTCAGTCTAAATGAAACATAGATAATCTAATTTGCTTGTAGGAAAGTATGAGGTCATTTTTTAATTCTAAGGAGAAAAACTGGAAATTGGATTATATTATTATTATTTTAATTATAATTATAAAAATGACAATACAGTTTTTTCATGTTATCTATACCATATTTCTCATATAATACCTAATTATATAATGAATTTTATTAATGCCTTATATAAAACCTAATTATGTTCTGAAAGAGTATTTTGTACTGTTTCACCTCTTTGTTGTGGTGCTGGATTTAACAGTGTCATCTTACTTTTCCACTATAAATGCAACATACTGTATGTACTAAAGGCTTAAGCCCTATGTTGACACTTTGTCCTTTTACCCAAAGCGCTTTATAATTCGCATCTCGTTCACACACACACACACACACACCGTTGACAGCGTGCTATAGGGAGCAATTCGGGCTTCAGTGTCTTCCCTGAGGACACTTTGACACGTGGACAAGACGAACTGTACATCAACCACCAACCCTGTGAGTAGTGGAATACCTGCTATCCCCCCTGAGCCAAAGGCAAACAATGATCCAGTTCTTGAATAATATGTGTACACATCACAGTATTCCTATTTCCATATTTCTAAGTCTGTTATAAAATGATACATGTGTAGTTCAAACATCCTGAAAGTGTTGAACTTGTTTTCTGTGTTATAGTGTGATAAATTTGGAACATCTTGAACATCCATTGTTTGTCTTTCACCTTACAAAAGAGGCTGTTTGTGTCTATGGGGCTATGCTATGTCTCTCTTTTCTTTACATGATGGGATGAATGCGCTCAGACTTTATAAAAACAGCAACTATTTTACAGAAAGTCAAAGAGAAATAATTCGAAATTCCAACCACCCACTGGATTTGTTTAAGCCGTAGGCAATTCACTCTACCTTGAGAAATGCCTATGCATGACTGCATTGGTGCCATTTTCGCTGCATCGTTTTTTCAGTACAACCGTCTCAGATGACAACCAAATCAAACACAGGTGATAAATGTCTACTCAGATTAAACACAGCGTCTGATTATGTGTCAGAGTGTTATATTCCTCCAGCGAGGTATAACAGATGTCTGACCAGCCAATCTGCTTAATCACACTTTTTGGATTGACATCCAGTTAGCACAGTATCCCTTGGTGCAGTATATTAAGCTAAGGGACAGATTGCACCATTGAAGTCACAAGAACACGAAATCCTAAGCTCAAATGCTGCAGCATGTGGGAGTGTTTTCAACTGTTCCCTCACAATGTGCGGTTTGCCTCAATCAATGAGTACCTCTGGCTCATCTATTATGCTTATATTCTGCCTGGTCTCGCTGCAGGCCCACTGGTAAAATGTGTTTGCCAGCAGATATATGTTGTTCCTGTACCTTACGACTCTAAACAAGCGATGGTCTGCAGTCTGTCACTACAAGCAAGGGTGCAGATGAGTAACATATCGTGCAGTAATCCTATTTGGTATGATAACAGCAAATAGGATTACACCCATACATCCACAGGTCTTGTATTCTGAGTGGCACAGACATCCAGGCATACGAAAGTAGTTCATGTGCCAATAAACTCAGGTGTCAAAGAACCCTAAACATTCACTCACCAAAGCATCTTAGCATTTAGTGCTACCACAGATACAGAGCTTCCAGTTCAGATCATCCAGGAATTACTTTGTACAAACTTTATTTTGGATTTAAGAGATTTAACAGATCTATTTAGTTGCTCTCTGGGGTAAAGCCCTAATCTATAATCAGCTCAAGTAGGATCCAGACTCTGATTATAAGGATTATAAAGGTGTTGTGCAAATGTTTCTTTAAATGACTTACTCAAAGAAGGTTGTCCATCCATTTTCATTCGTCTTAGTTGCTAGAAGTCCTGAGCTTCCATGGTAGGTCATTACGGCTAGTTCTTGACCCTGGGCGGCGACAGTTTTAAGGGCGTTGTTGGTGCCAATGGTGAACCAGAAGGTCTGTCCATCAGGGACCATGAGCCACAGAGGCATTCCTGTTGTGTCTCGTCGGATGATCACTGTATTCTTGTTTTTATCAGTAATGCTGCTCAGATCCCCTGCTCCAGTGTAGGTCAAATTGTAGAGGTGGTCTCCTGTAGTCAGACTTTGTGTGAAAATGTGGCTGCCGTTAGAGTCAAACAGATAGAGTTCATCATTAATGGGAGAGGACACCTCATACATGCTGAGGGGATTCAGATAGGGCTTGTTTTTACGCACATAGCGGATACGAATGTTGCCCAGATCTGCTATGTAAAGTTCTCCATCTGGACACACTGCCAGGGACGAGGGTGCATTCAGCTTAGCATCCTTGGCATAGCCTTCATCTCCAGAGTAGCAATCACAGTTGGCATCATTCTTACAGTCACAGCCACTTGGTGCCCCTGCAACCAGGGAAATCTCTCCATTGGTGGACACCTGTCGTACTCTGTTTATTTTCTTTTCGTCTGACTCAGCAATGTACAAAATGCCATTGTGGGACACAGCAAGGGCGTTGGCGGACTCCAGGGTGGCATGGATAGCCACTTTGCTCATGAGGAAATGATCAATCCCCGGCACTTGGCAGTGCATAGGCCTGCCTGCTACAATACGGACTTGATGGTTTTCCGAGATCTGGAGTACCACATTGTTGTCCAAGACATACAGGGAGTTGTCCATGGGACTCACTGCCAGGTCTGTGGGCCACTCAAGACGTACCTATGAGGAAAAAACACACCACAAATATCAGCTTCAGGTCACAAAACAGACCATGCTCTTATTGATCCACACATTTTTCACTTTATCAGAGGGAAACAGTCCCTCAAGGGAAGAATCGTTGAAAACTGCTTACAAAAAAGATAGGCTGCTGTGAAAAAGGTGGGCTATCTCATAGTGTACGTTGGAAGGAAAAACATTTTTTGAAACGATTTATTATCCGATAGGGAGAAAAAGAACGGCTGGTGTGCTGTTAAAAGGACAGACACAAAAACATGAAATTTAAGATCAAAGATGATAAGAGTAGTTGTGAGGAAGGGCAGAGAGAGGGAAGATCATTCAAATGATCAGATTAACTGAAAAAACACTACAACTACAATTGATCATGAGAACTCTGGACACCTAAGGACTGGGCTTCTGCATCATTCACCTCTACCGAGCCAGTGTTTTTCCTTGCTTTGGGTTATTAATTTTGTAATGACAAGAGATTGCATGAGTCCTTGAAAAGAAACTGGAGCACATTTACCAAATGAAAGTCTAGCCTGCCTCTGGCCTCCCAAATTATGACTTATTGTTCTGCTAACAATGTATCAGGCTTTTAACAAATTGGAATGATTGGATTCATCCAATTTACTGGTCTCCCTCTCACTTATGATACCAGAGGGATCTCTTAGGAACATAATATGAAGTGCCATATTTCAATAGAAGCCTTGGAGCACCAACAAAAGAGACTGATTACAACCTGGACTATAATACAAAGACAGGTTCAGATTTTAGGCCACTTATTAGATAAGAACAGCCTTAGACTTGTTTTGAATGCTTTGTCCTACATCTGGAAAATGGGAAGGTGAATGAATTTATGTAGTTTGTAACTAAGGTTGACTAATTTGCCATAATGACCTTGAAACACAGATTGCATAAATCTTTATCACTAAAACTGACAAAGTCTCCTGATCATCAGGTCATGTGTAGATTAACCTAAAAAACATTGTTACCTTGACCATCATATCATATTCTGTAATGATGTGTTTTGTAAACAAAACACTTTAGGTAAGCCAAGTGAGTGGACAGCTAAAGGACATGCAACATATTGAGTGAGTGAGTGTGTATTATAGTAAAAAGGTAAATATAGATGCGCTTTAGCCATGAAATGGACATCTACCAACTTACTGTGCGGTTAAACAATGAATTCACCCAAACTTGTTCAATAAAAATGCTGGTTTTTGACTTGTGAATTCAAAAACTTGATGGTTAAAATAAGGGAAATGGTTTCTGCTGATACATGTGGAAAGAAGTCTAGGCTGACTCATTACATTTAACCTCATTTGACATGATTCTCTGCATCACAAAGCACAAAGCACAAAATATAGGGGTCCTGACACACAAAACATAAAACTCAACAGAAAACAGTGTTGCAGTTTGCTAAAAGGTAACATCAAGCCATGTTTTGCCTTTTATTTTCCTACTGCACACATTCTTAATTTTCTAGATATTAATACTGACCGACAGGGGAGTCTATGGAGATGATTACTTGACTGTTTGTCGGCATTGGTCATGTTACTGAATCTCTGTAACTCCATACAAGCAAAGCATTTGTCCACCTTTGATTGAAAAACAGATTTGAGCATCACACACAGCTCTCATCCCATAAACCTCCCATCATCCTTCACAAAACGGAGGAGGTTTATATAATACTACATAACGTTGGCCACATACAACAAACAGGAGACTGGCAGTGGATACATGTCGTCTTTCAGTGAGCTGAAAATGCATTTACTTGGGAAATGAAGGGGAGACTTTCAATTTCTTAAAACCTATTTCTTGTCAACACTGGTGGTTAAATATTTCATGAGACAGAGTGTGGAGTGGCTCGTGGGAGCTGCCTGTAAGGAGGTTTTCACGCCACTCTGACTGATGAGGGGATATTTCCCGAGCTGCTGTCCCATATGCTGTAACCCGATCATACCCTCCCCTTCATACAATGGGGCAGCTGTCAGTATTGCCTGCCTGACACAGCCACCAGCAAAAAAACTCAAAATGCGCTCATCAGCTGAGAAAGTGAACCATGGATTTGCAACAATGCAACACATAACTATTTTTAAATATATTTGAACTTGCATTAGAACTATGATGACATTTTCCATTAGCAATCTCTTCACTCAGACCAGCATGATGTCTGTCTGAAGAAGAGTTATATGTCATTATTTGAAGTCCGTCTTATATTTGAATTGAATGTCACAGTCAGAGCCTTGATAAAGCTTTCTGAAGCTGCTAACATCCTTGAAATACGTTTAAGTGATCTTGTTTTAAGACATGGTTTCCCTCTATTTGAGTTTGAACTCAGCAGGGGATATGGAGAAGATTTTCAAGACTTGAAACAGAAAATGGAACAAATTTTTGAAGCATCAAGGCCTTGGTATAAACAAATTAAAATTCTTGAATGAGGTCAAACTCTTGCTCTTTTGAATGATAATAAAAAAGTTCAAAGAAAGAAAGGTTAGAGATGCACATCGAATTAAGAGTGATTTTGCCGCAGTGTGGTTCCTGCACAGATGGCATGGCAAGAAAACAATGACCCCATCAGAGGTGAGAGACATATTTGACATCAATTTTTTTTTTTGCCTTAGCCAGCTGACGTAGAGCAAAAGTAATGACCACTATGATGAGCCTTGCCCAAAGAATCTCTGGTCCTAAGTGAGGGGTTGGGGAGTGTTTGAAGTAGGAAGCTACAGATGGATGACAAATTAAAGGAAAAACCTGAATAAATGGGTGAAGAAACATAACAAATGCAGATTCTTACATACATACATAGGTGCAATGCATAGTACAATTAATCAATTAACATCCGATCATGCTCTGTGACATGTATAAACATGCTAATAAGGCCCAGCTGATTCTGATTTTGTGTCAAGATGCCAAGAAGAAAAGATATAAGAGACTCTGAAAGAGGGTTCATTGTTGGGGCACAGATGGCAGGAGCTTCAGTCACAAAGACGCTCAACTGGCTGGTGTTTTAATAGGAACAAAAGGACTAAAGTGACATCTGCATTAAGAGCTATGAGAAAAACATCAGAAAATAGGGTCAGAAATTGTGCTTGACAGTACATTTGATGACTGTGATGCTTGTACATAAGTGAAACATGTAAGGAAAAACAGAAGAGCAGCAGAATGTCAATGCAGGACGTGTGAGCAAGAAAAGTCTGTTGACAATTACATAGAGAGGGATATTATAGTAGGGCTGCAGTGCATAAACCTCTCATTACAGAGATGAATGTACATTTAAGAGTTCAGTGGTGCAAAAACCATAGACACTAGTCTACAGAGAAATTGGAAAAAGTGATATGGTCAGATGAGTCATCAGGTGGGTGAGTGCATGTGTGGTGTTCAACAAGAGAATGGTACAGGCCTGAAGCTTTACCCCGACAGTGAGAGGATCTGGTGGCTCTATTATGGCGCAGGAGGCATTTTGCTGGCATGGTTTGACTCCATTTGTCTGGGTAGGGTCGCTGGAAATCAATATCAAGTTGTTTTGAGTGATCACCTTTATCCTATGAAACATTTCCAAATGGGAGTGGTCTCTTCCATGTTAACTCCCCACCACCATCATCAAAATACCAAATGAGGGAATATCCTCTGGAAGAACGATGTTCATCCCATCAGTTCAGTCCAGAGACCGATGCTAGGGCTGATTAAAGCTGTTCTGGTGGCTTGTGGTAGTTCAACACATTAATAAGACACTTTATGTTGGTTTTTCCTTTAATTTGTCACCCGTCTGTATGAATTTTTAATGGATGCTTTTTACTGTCTGAGTGTCTCTGGCAGTGCTTGTGTGATTTGTCATCGTTGTGGAGCTGCAGACAGTCTCCCTGTGTCTGCTCTGCTGTGGAATTGGGATGGTGAGCATCTATAGGCGCTTGTGTTTGTGCAAGCAGGGGTTGTGGGGGGGATGGAGTTCCCTCTGGGGCTGGAAATGGGCAGCTGGAGGCTTTGCTCCCTCCACTGAATACATTATTTCACACACACAAAAAGCCTCTCTCCACTGGCATCTCAGACCCCTCAGGACCTGTTTGATAATTGTACTCAATAACATACACGATGGAGCAAGAAACAAACTAGTGCATGCACATGCAGCAGGGCTGAGACATCAATCAAATCTTATCATTAAAGCCCATGAATGCTCTTTTCACAGGAGTCAAACTAAAACAATTATAGATCTTGTAGACAACACACAACACATACACTACATAAGTGAAGTTTGGATTATAAATTGCTGCTTTGTCAATTATGGCAGAAAAAAAACTCTAACAAGTTAGGATGAAAATTATAATGTGAGGAAAACACAGCCATGCAATGGCAGCTGAAATATGCAAAAAGTCTGTCTCGTCACCTCAAAAGCGGGGTCACTGCACTAGAGAGTGATGTGACCTCAGTGCAGTGTCCTTGCCTGGGGGATGTGTCCTGTCTGGTGTAGCAGTCTGGTACATATGAGTGCCTATGTATGTGTGTGTATGCATACATGGGTTTGCGTGCATCACTGAACGTGTGTGTAAGAATCTAGAGAGAGTAAGGTTATAGGTCATCCTTATCATCCCCCTACAGCTATAGGTCATCGGCCCTCTGCATTTGGGGATGTGTGGTCACTTGATGCAGACATAAAAACTCTATAGTGGACTACAATTCCACCTCTGGTTTCAGTCTGGCTCTTTACTCTGGTGCTGTTATGTTTATTCCAGTTCCTCTGGGTTCCCCCAGTTTGGACTGAGTCCAATTAACTGCTCATTTTCATTTTTTATTTGTATTTGCTTGTTAACCATAAGATGATTTAAATTTTGTAAATCAGCAGGCTGGCACAGCTGTGTTTGGAGCTGCTTTCCTGAATTCATAATCTTGTGGACTAGTGAAATCCATCTCAGTGAATCCACACCATCCTTAATTTAATGAATTTAACATCCTACTCGATGGTCAGAGGTGCAGGTTTTGCAAAAATTAGGTACAACGTGTTAAAACTTTAATATATTCTACATGGAGTAAACACATTATTCAAATATACCCCAAGCTGCCTCTTAGTTAACTGCACAGACTAGAACTTTGTCTTTCTTCTTATTTTTAGTTTTTTACATCACTTGGACTTATTGTTGTAATTTGGATTATATGCATAGTGTTTTCACTTTTTCAGGTATTCTACTGTCATATTGTATTTTCATGTTTTTTTGCTACATTTCTGCAAAAGAAATTTCCTCTTGTGGGATAAAAAAGATCTGAAAACGTAAACTATTTCAGTCATCAGCCTTTATCATTCATGACAGGTACAGAATCTTTACTGACATGGGCTCAAGTGAACACAGGAAAACGGCATTCAGTCTGAAAATTGGCAGTGGAGTCCCAACAGAGTGCTAAATGCCTGTAAGCTCTAACTGTCTTCCTTTGTATCCTTTGCAAGTCCCATGAATCTAAAAACTGGCATCATGCAGCCAATAAACAAATGGGTATAATAACTAAACTGATGGCTACTGGACCCAGGCTAACAGTTTCAAGCTACTGAAACAAAAGCTCTCATGGAGACGAAAGCATCCAGGAGATCAGGCCAGACAAGGACACTGGAGTAGGTCGAGAGACAGGAAAACACATGCGGGCTGCGTAGGTCAGAGGTGTACCTGAGAGATGTCCATCACAGCATCACAGCTGAGAGGTCGGGCAGAGGTCAGGTCATTGAAGCCCAGAAGAGTTGAGATGATACCATTCTGATCAATTCTGCGAATCATGGTCCCATCCACAAAGAAGATTACACCGTACTTATCCACTGTAATGCCTGCAGATAAAATATCCATCAGTTCTTTTGTTTGTCTGTGACTTAATGTGAGGACAGAGCACCACTAAATGACAATTTAAGGCTATTTGCTACGATGAAATTAAGGACTAATCATGGCAATGAAAACTAATGCTACAATTGATTTATCTAATCAATAATGGAGAACAATAGAAACATCAAAATGGATGAATAGTACTGTAGGCATTGATTCAATTACCACTAAAATTTCATCAATGCCATCTCTTTCTCTTTTGCTCTCTTAGCCTCGAGCAGCAATGAAGCTGAGGATACTAAATTTAGCTATGCACTCCATGTTTTTTATTACATCAGGCTCTGACAAACAATATTTAAGCACCTATGAAGATCTAGTCTACAGCAGTCAGAGCAAAATGCTCTACGTGAATGCAAACTTGGACTATATATGTTGCATACTTCAAAGGGACTGGGGCCTTATTTCAGTATATATGAATCACAATTTCATCCCAGTGGAGGACAACAAGTAAGCATGTGATCTAATGACTCATGCATCATCCAAATATGAAAGCAACATGAATAAGAAAAACACGTGGAAAGGCACGCTTTAAAAATTACATTCAGTTTTAAAATAACTGAAGCTAGTGAGCTACATGTATATAGTGAAAGGGAGAAGAGAAGAGACATGAATGTGTGAAAGCTGAAGAATAAATTGATCTAGCCCCTGGGACCACTGTCTTCAACAATGCAGCAATCTAGTCTATTTTAAAAGAAAAGAGAAAAAATAAAAGACCCTAACTGACTACACGCTACATTGATTATGATAACATCCATTTATTACCTCTGGGGTTGGTGAGAGTGGCCTCAACAGCCTTTCCTCCATCCCCGCAGCGAGTGTCATCGTATGGGAGACACTGGTCGCCAGTGCCTGCCACCAGCTCCAGATTCTTGGCCACATCTTTCACAACATTCAGGGATTTCACCTTGAACACCTTCCTGCTGCTGGTGTCTGAAAGGTACACAGCACCGTTCACTGGACTGGTGGCCAGGTAGTACTTATGAGCAGGGCTGTTGCTGAGAGAAGGGAAAAGAGAGGAAGACGCTCTGGTCAATAAAGCTGTGAGGGCTACAGTGCTTTCAATATGAAACATTGTGTAATACAATTAAAATGGATTCAAAAGCCATTTAACAAGTCAATTGGGCACAATTACAGTTTAAACCATGGACATGGAAAAAGAAAAATAGAATGAGATTAAACATGACAAAATGGTGGGGCTTAGAATTCATCTACAATACAGTCAGCTTAGTTCAAAATCTCTGCTGTCAAAAGAGATGGATACTCCACTCAAGGAATATATGTGAGAGACATATACACAGTAGACATGTGAACATGTGAAAATACCGTGTAAATATATGAATACAGATCTCTACCTTCGTTCAAATCGTTGAAAAATAGTAAAGTTGACAGGGATACATATTTAGGAAGACAAAGAGAAATGAGGGTCTAGTGGGATTCAGTCACTGGGGTACATTGGATTCTTTGACAGAGATCCTAATTACTACCCCATCCCTGACCCAATAAATCTCTGTGGTATCATCTGAAAACAACAACATGAAACCACAGTTCCTATACTGTAGCTGCAGCCTGGTTATTGCTAGAAGTACAAACAAGTGTGTTTTCTGTTTCCCTTGGGACTTTTTTTTAGAGAAACACAAATGTACTGCAATCCAAACACATTATGCATCCATCAGGCAGAGATTCCAGCACAGAGAAATATCCCATTAAACTCCCAACCCAGTCAACAAAGTAATCCCTCACATCCACAGGAGGTTGCCCAACCCAACACTCAGACAAAAGAACCAAATATAGCCAATACTGCTGTGGCAGGATGCATGCAATCTACTGGCATACTCCAGTCAGGATAGGTGTCAGAAAGCAGAGAAAACAAAGATAACTGTAGGCAAATCCATAGTAGTACAAACAGAGTGACAGAGAGGATTATTTCCAATAAAAATCTCTGCTTGCTTCTAATAAACACATGAGCTTCTGCTGGAAAATCAAAGGATGACGAGCCCAAAGGCAGCGTATATACTTCTGGATACGAGAGGCTCTCAGCAGGACTGATCCTTTTTTGATTTTACAAGCTTTTCAATGCTCCTGTAAATACAGTACATGGCACAAATGGTATAAAGGTCAATTCTCTACAGTTCTCACTCGCATGAAAAACAGTTGACTGATCTCTTTCATCTTCATACATATTAGATGATTAACTGATTGTCTGAAATTGCATCAACAACAATTTGGCTAATCTAACAAATCGATTAATTATTTAAACATGTCAACCTAAATATTTGCTGGTTTCAGCTTTTTCATATGTAACAATTTGCAGTTTTTTCCAGTTGTACATTTCATCATTGCAAATTGAGCATTTTTGAGTTTTTGACAAGGAATTAGCAATTTTGTGGTTAGTGCCACCTTAAAGATGACCGGAGTTATCAGGGCAGGATACAACACAGTTCTGCCAGACCTGATAAGCATTATGTAGAAACCTGTCAGCAGGATGTCATTCAAAGTGGATTAAGACAGAATTTCAACTATAACCTTGAGGGTTTTTTTTTTCGAGCTTGTGGTCGACATGATGGTGCCAAAGCTTATATTTTTATAATACAAGATCACAAGACCAGTGGGTCTGTGGAATTGTCAACTCCAGTACATAATTTTAAATGACAATTGACCTTCAGTGAATCAGTGATGACAGCACACGGCAGCAAACCTCAGGCGCACATGTCACAATCAGGCCAGAGACCAAGTTGACTGATATGTTGGTTTATAGTACATTCCAGGTACAGGCGGCTGGCTTAGGAAAACTACTGCTGTCTTAGAGTAGATCAGTTGCAAGTCTCAATAACTGGATTCTGCTTTGTATTCTATCTGCCATGTGCAATCGGCTGATACCTTATCAGCTCCTAGTTGCATGTAGAACAGTTCTGGACCCCCATAGTGTTTGAAACTATAAGGCGTTATTCCCTGACCTTGAGCTATGGCCATATCCTCCATCTACAGTATATTCACTGACAACATCTAGTTTGTGGAAGATAATTGGATTTTGCTGCATGCTGGCGTGGCAATGGAGGGAGTGTGGTTGGAGTGGATGGGGACATCTTTAGTAGGGGGGTCAACTAACATAGCAGTGAGATCACCCACCACCCAGCACTATCGCTAGCTCACACATGAACAGGAGGCAGCCACCCGTTTTATACAGACACATGCTGTGTTTTCCAGGATAAATCTCCTTTTTAATATGCAAATGCGTTTGGAGTACTGAGGCCAAGGAGACAGAGCTTTGACGTTTCTCTAGTCTTGCTCTAGCAAACAGAGTGAATGTGTATATGGGTTGTATAAGTTAGAGTACATGAGCGTACTGAGCAAAGGCATTTGAGATGTAAAGACTGAGAACAGATAGTTAAAGAGACAGAAAAAGCAATAGAGAGCTCCTGAGTGTTTTGTTAATGTGGCCATTCTTGAAAATAGAGGCCAGTGACCAGCATCACTAGTCTTTTCATCCTCACTTGGACTACATGTTCCCCTGCTGAAGTCATGACCCTCTGATAGAAAATCAATCAGTAGCCCTTTTCCTGAGACATGGTATCTAAAGACAGCAGACAGAGATTCCCCTCACTGCCTCCTGCCATGAAAAATTAGGTCTCTGTATCGTAAGCCACTGATAAAATCTACACTGAGTCGCTATTTCAGGAGGGTCACCTAGCTTTGTACATAAAGCCTTTATGAAACTTCATCATATTCAGTTTTTCTGTTGACACTGTCAGGAAGGTGTTGATTTTATTCTGTGACAAACCATTATTTAGGGCACCTTTTACTTTTCAGTATAATTCAGTTGAAAAAACACCATAAACTACAGTCTCCTGATGGCTATAGAATAACATTAACATTTCTCTGACACTGCCAACAGAAACTGATGATGATGCATGTCAAAAAGGTTGGATTTCTTGCAGTGCGGCTGTGCTGGATTGCAACAAGGTGGATTGTAGCAAGGTGTACCTAATAAACTGGCAATGCAATGCATGTTCTATATCCCACTGATAATGATGAGATTCCTTGACAGATTGCAAGCATATTAATTAAAGGGATATATTAAAAAGCATAATATTAGATTTACTCAATACTTAACACGTTTGAGGCTATTACATCAATTGTTGTATATCAGACAATGTAATTTGACGCCTGTTAAAAACCCTGAGGAAAAGTGCAGCCACTACTGAGTCAACAATTAGCTGCATTCTCTCTTTGCAATCACGCATACAGCTGCAAACACACTACTCTCCGCATTAATAAACCACTAAATCTACAGCTTTAAGCAAGGGTGAAAATTATGAGTCAGTATTTTCAGATAGGATCTTCTAGCTCACAAGTGGGTGTCTGAAACAGGCTCAAAAGGTCATTTTGACATCAAGTCTGAGGACTGTACCATTTCTTATATTAATTTAAAATGCTGTGCAGCTTACCTATGCCTGAAGTCTTTGTTTCTGTCAGTTTGACAAATGCAGCAGAAAATGAGAGAGGAAGAGAAAGCAGAGGAAATGTTAGTTGTTAGTGAGTAGAATTAATTAAAAGAGAGTCATGACAAAACATTAGTTTTCTTATCCACTCAGAACTGTCTTTGCTGACACGGACAGAGAAATTAATCTTCTCCACCAAACTCTTCTGTTAAGACCCCATTACATCCTCTTCAGCTTCTATCAGGGCCAAACTCCAGCTGATACAGGTGGATGAGAGAGGCAGGACCATCAATCCTGGGCCTTTGGGGCATTTCTGTCTATCTCAATCGACCTCAGTGGTTTATGACCTGTGTGCAAGCCCATCTGAGCTCCTGCTTCTGAGTGAATGTTAGTACGCTGCTACTCCTCTGTTACCTGAGCTCCAGGACGCTGGTGACATTCCCCGTGGTGAAAATCCTCCTCACATAGTTGAAGTCCCCCACATACAGACTTCCATCTGAGCCACAAGCCAGAGCCACGGGGGCCAGCAGCTTGTTTCCATCAGCGAGGCCATTGCAGCTGGGGCAGGAGATGCTGCGCCGGCGCCCGTTCCCCATCACACTGCCGATTACAGGTGGCTGCTGGGATATGAAGACGTTCTCCCCATTCCCCATGTGAAGAATACCTGATGAGGGCACAGGAAGGAAACAAGTAACACCTGCAACCTGTTTTGGTTGAGCAGTTTGGAGACTGTGGACTCTATTTTCTTCAAATTGAATGCAAGCAAAAACCCAATTGCAGACTTGGCTTGGTTAACTGGTTATGGCTAATTTTTTGCAGTTTTGGTAAGAGTTGGACTTGAACAACAGGCAGTTTTCTAATCATCATCGAAAGCAGCAGAGTGTTTCCTATTGAGCTGGGAAATAAATCCAGGCCAGCATCTCCCAAGAAAAAAAAAACTTCTTAGAGGTGTAATTATACAGCAGCCCAATAATGAATATACAGCATCAAAAATATGTTACCAAAGGAAGATGATGTCTCCTTTCAAGTTGAATTTACATTTTCACAGGCACTAAAAATCCTGTCCAAGTGTAATGATGTGCAGAAACCTATTTTACAATTCATTTACAAAAATGACATTCATGTTAGTTAGCATACAACTATGAAAATATAAAAAATGTTTTAACAGCTATAAACTGTTGAAAGTATACTTTTTTTACCAGTGCCTACAAAGGTTGCACCCTATTAGTCATATTTAGTTATGCTTACATGCATGTATTAATTCAGCTTCTGCAAACTCTTTATACAATTTACATCAATTTATTAGCTAATAGCTCCACATTTATCTTGTTTACACAACAGAAATTCTTTTTTAATTATACAGAGGAAATACTGTTTGGAGTTTTACTTGAATAAAAAATGTTGCTTAATTTCTGAAGCCGCTCAAGACTCATCCTGGTTCTGCCATCTACACTTCCAGAGATTTGCAAATCAATTTGGAATCTGTAGAGAACAGCTTTGCAGTCTGGTGTGTTGAGATGCACAGAGGGCTTTGTGAATAAAATAGGATGATTACTGCATGTTGCCCTGTTTCTGCTGGATGGATAACAATGCTCTGATGCTGCAAGTCCCTGGCTCCTCCTGATTGCCTAATGCAGTTTAAAATGTATAAAAGATGACAAATTTAAAATTAAGTGGAAGTCAACACACACGAGAATCCAATGTGATTTTGAACAGGTGTGTGTGTGTGTGTGTGTGTGTGTGCGTGTGTCCGTGTGTGTGCATCTCCACCTATTTAAGCCATGAAAACTGTTCTGTGCGCCCGTGTTTGAGAGGTGGACCTGGCTGATGGAAACACAGGCAAGATGTCACATCACAACCAAAAAGCTCTTGGCACGAGTGGAATCTCTTGGAGATAGAAAATTGCCACACGAGCATAATCACAAAAAATTGACTGCCCCAATTAAAAATGGCATTGTGCCTGCCTTTCTACCTCCACAGGCTTGTGCATGAATAAATATAGAGGAGCATGAGTACAGTTCATGTGCAGGCGTTCAGGTATGCACCCACACACACACACACACACACACACACATACACATACATACACATACACACCATATTTCCATCAGTATTGCCAATCTACTTTTGGAAAATGTTCAGATATGTAAATGTAAAGATGTTCCTGCTGCCCAATCAATGTAATCTTATTTGAAATTCAGCATCTGCATGTCTGCAGTAGTTTTTCTGCCTCTGATTGTACTTTGTGACCTGAGTTCTTTGAGCAGCACAGCATTTGGTCTATCAGAAAAGATCAGCCAAGCATTCCTTCCCTGGGACATGATTTAATCTTAGGGACTGCTGCTGCTGGGAGTAACAGACTGATAGCAATTAAATTAGGGATGATTCTAAAAATGCTGGGCATGAACAAGACATGGATGTGCCAAAGTGGGGGTGGGGTGGATGTACTAGCAGTAGAGGTGAGTAGGCATGCAGCATGTAGCAGCTCTCTCCCTCTTCCGGACAGCATATTCAGACTCAGCAGGCTTAGTGTGACAGATCAAAGTGCCACCTTCCTGAGCAGTTTTCATATAAATATGCCTCATCTCCTCTGATGAGCCCTTACAAATACACACAGACTGTGAAACTGAGCTAGTGACAGTAGCTGCCCAAAGTTTTTCTCTCTTCATTCCTCCCCCTGCCTTTCAGGAGTAATTTGCTGGCAATAAGAAAATTGACCCCCCTCACCTAAAAATGGACAGCGGTAATACAAAAAGTCAGATCTATCTGGGGCTACATGACACTGCTTTATTGAAAAAGCCTAAAAGGCTACAGACAGGGAGGACAATTCAATGTTACCCTAAAAGCATCAATTTACGTCACTGGTTGGACATGGTGGTACTTATCTGCACTCGCACACATTCTGAATGAGGTGTATAAAATGCATTAAGGAATGGAAAACTTGAGGCTTGCACCACAAAAATGTTTCCATCTTAACAAATCTCAAAATCAGTTATTGAATCCTTTGAGATTTAAAACAAGTATAATAAACCTGCTCGTTAAGTGAGTTTGTTTACAAATCTAAATTAAATCAATTAAGTGTTGTTACATGTGTTATTTTCCTGATATTAATATAAAGTAGTTGTCTGCATTATGCCAAAACAAATTCTTAGAAAATTCCAGAAAATACAACTGCACTGGAACAAATGTACAAATGTATTTGTCTCACTGTGCTAGTTTTAAAATTTGATGGATTAAATAAGTTCAAATGAAGATTTCTTGCAGTATAAAATTACCTTTAAGTAGGTGTTTTAATGCATGAATGAACTGGCTGAGAATAGGAATTTAAAAAGAAATTAGGAGCTGACTCACCACTCTGGATATTTAAAGCATGGTGCTTGTCTACAGTCCATCCTCCAAGTTTGGAGGCTGTGGTTTCGTAGCCCTGTAGAACAGCAGTCCTCTTCTCCCACAGAATAAGGTCTGGACATGACTCATACTCAAAACCCACAGATACTGGAGAAAGAAGAAAAGATGAAGCAAGCATCAGTCAACCAAATGGGTTCTGGATGAAATAAGTGAAAATACGCATTATACACAATATATACTTCCTCACTTACCAAAAGCTTCAGACAAGCCATAGACCTTCTGGCTGTAGACGTCAGCCTTGTCCCACACAAAGTCATACGCGAGGTTGGGGGCCGCAGGAAACCACTTTCTGAACAGCCTGCCTTCCACAGCCACCATGAGGTGAACCTTCATCAAGTTGAAAGGGATTGTGGAGTGGGTGAGGGTCACCCTTAGTATTGACTTGTAACCTGGGGTCCTGCTGCTTAAATAGGCCAGTTTCATATCTGTCCCTGGTATAGGTACTTCCTCCTGCAGGGACTGTGGACAAAAAACAAAGCTTATTAATATCAGGAAGACAACGTACATTTTTAAGCTAGCTGATGTAAGCTGTAAATAGCAAACTGGTTAAATATTATTTTCTACAGGGTTTATGGTACGAGGAATAACAGGTTGTGTTTTTTCACACAAGCTGTAAATTTGTCATTTTTTTAATGGCCACTATAACCTATTCTTCATAGCTTGTCCCCAACCAAATACATGGACCCAAGGGAAGATTAGAAACATCAATTAGAGGACAATTATACTCATTCATTAGACAGAAACCGAAGGAAGGATTTCTTCATTATGTACCCCAGTGAGTATTTTTCATAACTGATTTAATAATAGCAGGTCCTTCATGAGGACAATAGCCCTCCCTGCAATCCATATGAAAATGGCATCACAAGAGTGCCCTTGGGCTCAGAGCTTGAACAGTGTGATAATATGAAAACAAGTTTAGTAAAAGACAACGTTAAAGCCTGAGGTAATTTCAAGTGGGGTCAAACATGTAACCTCTCAATAATACAATAGTAGGTCAGCACTCAGACATTGAACAGTGTTCACATTTAGGATCGGGGGTGGGGGGGTAGCACAGGTTTGGTTGACCACCTCCTCCCTGCTCTAATTAAGTCACCTCTTGTCGCCTGTCTCCACAGTACAGAACAAATTGACAATTAAAGCAACTACCCAAAGCAACACTGCTCAGAGGACATGTCACTTATGATCTGTTTCTTTATAAATGTTCACAGAGTGTAGCTATGCCTGGTTAACTGGTCAGAAATCCCTTTAATATGGACAAATATCATTTGGATGATGTTCTTGTATAGTGCGCTTACAGCTCAAGTAATAGCAAAAGCAAGGCTGCTATAAATAGCCTGCACTGCATACTAAATTCACTGATATGCCATAAATCTTGTGAAGCAAACTGGGAGACAAAGTAATTAGAGAAGGGCACAGAGATGTCTGCTAGACATACAGTTGCCACACATTCAGCTGTACACTCAAGCCCATACAAGTGTGTGCTTGTAGCAACAAGACACATACACATGTAGACAGATACCAAACTATATACGGTCATAAAATATAAAAGCATATCCTTTCTAGTGGTGATTGTATGCTTAACCTGGGAGCCTGCAACCCAGGAGAAATTAAAAATGTCAAAGCTGTTTTCTGCGTGCCAGGTAATCATCATCACTCTGTAGTGAGACAGTACAATGCACATTGTAAATCGCCCAAGTTCCAGAGACCAATTACACTAGAGAGATAAAATCACAGGACTGCCCTGAGCCAGAGTTACTATTACACTTGTACTTGATGAATAGTCTTCATAGTCTCTCCCAGATGTGTGGCATGAATCATTTGGAGGAGAGACCCGTGTAGTTCACAACCTGCAGGGCAGTGAGGATCACCTGGATTTCGGGCACGATGGTCCCCCTTTCAGAGCAGGAGCCAGCAAATGCGGTGAGTGGAGCTGGGGACACCACAGGGCTAGGCCTGGTAAAGCTGCTGAGGTCACAGCTAGGGATGTCATTCTCCTCATGCCGCATGACGATGGTATCCATGACAAAGAAGCGTCCCCATGGCAACCAGAGAGTGTGCTCCTGGGTGATGAATGGAGCGCGCTCAAAGTGCAGGGCTATGGCTATGCCCCCATTGGTCACCAAGTCAAAACTGGAACACAGTCATATATAATTTCAGAGAGGATGAATGACAAAATATATACATATATTTCACCTAAATACATAAATACTGCATGTAATCTGTAGTGTGCTGAGGATTTAACTGTGCCAAGATTTGCTGTGAATATTATCAACATTTTTTAATTAAGTGTTGTTATAATAGATCAAACAATAATAAATTCTTTTTAATTTGTTTTAGTAAATGAAGCTAAGAAAGGATGCTGTTTCATTATTTAGCATTATCTTTCAGGCACACACAGGCTGAATATCCAAGAGGATGCTTTGATCACAATCTTAGTGGCACATATCTTAATTAATGTCACAATCTGTGGATTTTATTTGAAGAAAATGGTAGATGGATGCTTTGAGTTCACACATAACTGCTTCACCCCTGTGTGTGAGTGCGTGTGTGATCTACTGCTCCTGTGCTCACATTTATATGTGAGAGAGATTTGTGCTGCAGGATGGAGGCAGCCGCCACTTCTCTATCGATCCCTTAGACGAAGGCTGTCCACTCCAGCATCAGTCTAAAAGCCCTGCAATGCAATCCCATCTAGTGTTGCATTAAAGGGCCTCTGCCTCTGGACTGACCTGAGTGGGTCTCAGTAAACAGGAGCTTGGGCGATTTCATCACCTCTAACTGCTGCATGGTGACAACAGCATGTCTGCACCTGCACTGGACTTCTGCAGCTCTTGTCACATCTCTCTAAGAGCCAATTAGCACCTGGTCACCTGCAGGCTCCTGGGACAGGGCTCCATCGTCACACAAGGAGAATCTTTTCCAAATTACAGGTAAAGAAGCAGGTCCAAATAGTGCCCTGCAAACTAGGTAAGCTCCCTCTTGGTTTACGCTCCTATATAAAGAAGCTGCTCGGTCTAACTTCCCTTGAGGGTGAACATCTCATTGGCTGTGGCGATAAACAAAGGTTTGTTCCGCCCTTGGTGTTTTGCCCTTGGCTGGGTGTGAGTAAAGTGAGTTTGTCCAGCAGTGCGGAGGCTGCAGAGCTGATGGCGGCTCTGATAGCGCTAACCTTGTGCTGCCGTGATCCGTCACTAGCAGTGCAGCTGTAGCCAGTCAGTCTGCATGACACCTGGCTGGCTCAGGCTATGCATGCTCAAAACACTTCTGGACAGATACCCATGGGCAACGTGGCCAATCGATGATGGGATTCACTGGCTGTTATCAGTCATGACAACAGCCTTAAGCCATGTGACAAAACTTATTAAGCTACCTCCAACAGCCTTACTTGCTTGTGCCCTCAGGGAATGCATCGAGAGTTAACCCTGCCAATGAACTTAGACTGCCTCATACAAATTATACATAATCATCATTTCTCAGCCAATGTATATCTATAATGAACTGGGTGGTATTAAAGTGAATCATGGACACAGTAAAAGTTAGTAAGAATGAATAAGGGCTGTATCCTGCAGATGATAGGTGGTAGGCACTTCATGTATGATTGAAATGGACGAACACGAGGGCAAAAATATAAACAAAATAATCAAAATACTTTTTGTTTTAATAGTAATAAGCGCATGTGAAATGTCCCCATTATACAGTCTTGGGCCAAAAAACCAAAATGCAATGTCATCAAGTGTATACTGGATTTCCCATATATATTGTGCCTCCTATAGAGGTCTTCCAAGCACTTAATAATGTAATAAGCTGAGATCCATGCCAACATTTACTCATTATTGGAGAAAAGCATAAAAGGGAATGGGTCTGTCTCAATGCTCAGCCAGTCAGAAAATGGCTACACAGCTGTAAAGAAACTAAACTAACCTCTTTTGTTTAGGCTAGAAAACTTTTCAAGATAGTGGAAAAGGTAATTTAAAAAACTAAGCCCTTAGACAATAAAGAACACATCATAAAAATGAGTTGAGACAGCTTTCCTATTTCTAAGTGGCTGAACAGGTGCATTTCTGATTTCACGCTGCACTGAGCGTGTTTACAGTGATTGCAGGGGAGTTGCAGGAGACTGGGCATGTTTACAGGGGAACCTGGGAGATGGAGTAGTGTTTACACATATGCTGGAAGGGAGAAAAGAGTATAGAGTTTTGCAAAGGAAAAAAGTGAGTGATGCATAAGAAAAATGGGACACGCATAAATGGGAAAAGGAAAGAGATGAAGGAAGCCAGTGCAGTGGAAAGGACATGAGACCTGGGCTCAAAAAAAAAAAAAAAAAGCACAGGAAATAAGTAAAAGAGTAGTGCCCAGAAAGGAAAGGCTTAAGGGCAGTGTGAGATTAGAGGAGGAAGAGCATGAGGGGATGGAGAGCAGATGAAATAAGTGGAAGATGAAGATGAGTTGGAGATGAGAGATTTTTTGTAAAACTAGGAAGAAGAGGAGACTGACAAGAAGATGGAAGGAATGAGCAGAAGCTGGAATGATCAAGATCAAACCGGCGGCAAAAATGTGGGCCTTTAGAGTGTGAGTGACTGATAAAAGTGTCAGGAGGAAGTGGGGCTTGGAGAGCAAACACCAATTCGTGCTGTGCTGTGATAGAGGGGCTTGGTTTGCCACAAAGCCGTACTAACACTGACTACTATGAGAGATACAGGGGATTGGAGGTTGAGTGCGTACTGTATGTGTGTGCAATCTGATCCAAAAAGTGTACTGAGTAAAAAAGCTATGGAGACAATATTACCCAAAGTTTTTCTCTCAGGTGTTTCTCTTTGATTTCAAGAAACAGTGAAACCAGTCTGAGGTTTTTGTCTCCATTTCTCTGAGAAACTCTCTTGGTGCCAAAGCAGCTGGCACAGAGTGGCTCAAAGAAAGCCACACAGCGAGCTCAGACTTCTTCCCCACTTGTTTTTTTTTTTTTTTTAGAACACTTCACCACAACAATTTATCTCTCTCCAGAAGGCTTCTATTGGTATTGTAATGAATCAACAAGAAGCTAGATGATGAGTTTATTGACAGGGTTACAAGGTTTTTGGCAGAGGTAGAAAACACAGAATGTGGAATTGTCTGAGGAAGAATTTTAATGATTTATGTCAATTAGTGCATTTAGCAAGTGTTATTTTAGGGATGCGGTTTTAAAACTATATAAATAGGTTAGGGTAAGGATTATTTTTTTTCACCCATGATATCCACAGAAAATGCAATATCATTAAGCTGCAACAAGAGAGGAGAAAGATGCAAAACAAATTAATTGCACGTCTGCGGCCTAAACTTAAATGTCTCACTTAATTCCCCAAATCCTCCATTGTCAAATAAATACTGTCCATCTGCATGTTTCATAGCCCCAGTGAGCTGCTTTGAATTGGCATATTTTATTCTTTCCCCTCCCCTGCTGCTACTGAAGCATAACTTATGAGTGTACCAGAAGGGCTTTGTTTGATTTCTTTGGGAATTGAGCCGAGAACGCCGAAATTGGACCAAATGAAAGCACAAAGCAGATCAATGGAGGCACAGTTTGCAGTGGCAACTGTGTTTTTTTTTATTTCCTGCCATCATTAGAATTCAGCTCAGCTAAACAACAGTATTTGACAATAATATAAATATCATTGTCACATCTCTGTACCACTTATTTAGGTAGCAGTTAGCATTTGCATTCCTTGTTTCTGTGTCTATGTGTCAGTGTGTGTGTGTGTGTGTGTGTGTGTGTGTGTGTATGTGTTGGTATAAAGAAGAGGGCTCTTACCTTCCATCCTGCCTGGTAATTGTGTAACCATAGGACGGGTTGCTGATGAAACTGATGTTGACTCCAACTAGTGGTGTTCCATCGGAGGTCACTACTTGTCCACGAATTACACAAGCATGACTGTATGGGGGAGAGATGGACCAACACAGTTACAATGATGGAACCAACCACACTTATTACGTACAACAACCAGTGCAAATAAATACAAGCCAGAAGCAACAGCCCTGCAATAAGAGGTGACATTGCATTGCATTACATTGATGTGTATTGCTCTGTTTGTAATGTAGTCTGCACACCTCACATATGCAAACAGGGATGTATAAAACATGGAAACAACACTAATGTAACATTACCATAGAGTCAAAAAACACCATAGAGATTAATCAACACCTCTCTGACTTCATGTCAACCAAACTGAACCTGTTAAGTTTGACAAAGAGGGATAAGACTGGACTGTACATGTGTAGCTATGTAATGTCCACAATAATAACATAAAAAAGCATAGCATCTTTTTCTCTTAGCAACTTAAATGAACCACAAACAGTTAAGTTGAAAAAGCAGTACAGTAAGTACATATGGTAAATATGGTTCTTATCAAAAAGAAATACTGGACACAATAAAAGCAAACAACCATAACAGAAACAGAACAAACTAACACCTTCTAGTTTGTCTCTAAGGGTTTTTCTAACCAGAATGGCAGGATAATGAGATAAGGAAGCTTTACTTTGCTTTTGCTCTAATTAAAAAAAGAGGATTTATCTTTTCCATTATGGAATGCAAGAGAAGGAAATAATAGGACTGCAGATTGCAAGACTTGCTTGGCTGGTTATCAAGACCTCAACAGATTTCCAGACTGACATCAAGTCTCCAGAAGCTGCATAAATTAGATCTGATCATCAGTCCCCACCAATCAATAGTGGGAAGTCATCCAAATTCAACTCCTAATCTTACTGAACTGATGAGTTCAGACCTTGCTGTATCACATCTCCCTTGTTGAGTTCTGCCCTCGTCATTAGTGAGGCCCAACTCATGGTCAGCTGTTGTTTCTGTAGTCGTTTGCAAAAATCGGTCCCCTAACAAATGCCTGACTGCCACATCTTCATTAGACCATGGCTATTTTTAATACATTTGGGTCTTAAACACTGCCACATACTGGAAACAATTAACACTAGCGTGTTAGTAGCTGCCCTCAACATGTCCTTACCAGAGGCAAGATCATTCACCCCACACTATCCTGGTCCCCAGGAACCCAGTTTTATGGTAATTAGGCCGGGTCTCCTTCAGAAGACCTTGGCTGTCCACCACTACACTGTAAACAAGCAAGGATATACTGCTCTGAATCCTTAGACTCGCACCCAAAGCTCTATCTTCATGCATTTACATAGATTTACTACTAAAGTTAACCCAGCACTGGCCTGGCTGTCTACGATTAATCATTCATGCCGGGAGTTTATTTTAGAGTCTTGTTTGAAGAGGCAATCATCCACATTTTCTTCAGATGGAGGTGTGAAAGTGGAACTATCTCCTTCCTGCCTCTGTGAACCACATGGGGAGATGATTCCTCGCTGTCAAGACAAATGATTTAAATATTGACATCAAATACAACAGAAAGAAAGAGCAGCAGAGGAATCATGCAGCAGAAACTTCCCCTCTGTAGGAGATTTCACTCGTCCAAGAGGAATTCACAAAGTCAAAAGGGACTTCACAATATCTCCAGCCTCCAGTTTATCATACATCATGCACAGAGGGCAAGGTGAGAACACGTTGTGTAAAATAAACACATGAGACCCGCGGACTAAGAAGGAAACCATCTCTGGTTTAGGTTCTTTTAACCCTGTAATGCCTGACCCCAGAAATAATGGACAGAAAATTCTGATTTCTTGAATCTGGAACCTTTATTTGGCCCTTTCACAAAATTTGAAAAAAAAAAAGACAAAAAATGATTTGCATATAGGTTTTTCCAAATTTTATACACAATTTTACTACATACTAAAATGCAAAAAATTATGTAATTATAACTTGCTTCAACAGAATAAGTTTTCATGTTAGAATATTACTAAAAATTTCAAAGAAAATGTCACTGGAAAATTGTAGAAATTGCAATTTTCTTTGCCTTGATCCAGTGAGTTGGGAACTATTTGAAGGTGGCCAACTTGGATTGTCCCATGTACTGTGTTTGAATTGTTATAGTGATAAAGGTATCCACCAGGGGTTGGAAGACAAGTATCAGATTGGATACAAGAGGGTTTTGAGTGAAGTTTTTACCATAAGGTGATGCGATAGGTCTCAGAAATGCTTGTATCAAATTTGATGCATTTGGCATTATAGGGTTAAGAGGGAGCATTATGGATAACAAGACTTAGTCTAGTCAAGTCTTAGTGGCCTCGCATTAAGCAGATAAACTTGCACCATTCAAACAAACTCTCCACTGAAAGTCAGAACTGGAAAAAATTCAGCATCTAATTTTTCTAACTAGAGTGTGAATCAAGGTTGTTGTTAGATTATAATTTTTGGATATGATAGAGTGAGAAAAGGGGAGGGCCAGTAATACTCACATCTAATTACAGCAGTGATTTGAGAATAAAATCTACTTTTATATTAATGTACCACCAAGTGCCTGTTTCAACAGAGCTGCATGTGTGTTGCTCTGGAGAACAAATAACTATTAATGAAACTGAACAAACCGTTGGTGAAGAAAATTGTCACATGTAAATATCACAGACACACAGCAATTACACAGAATACATGTGTCACAAATTGGAAAATAGCCCCCTTTACTGCCTTGTAATTGTGAGGACACTACACTGCTCACTGGTATTTCAGACAAAATAAAAAATGCATGCCAGACTTAAGTATAGAGAACTTTCAATGGGTAAGGCTAATAAATGGTACCATCAGTACAGGAGCAACAAAAACATCATTACCCACGCAAATGACTTGATTATAGGGTAAACCCTGCTGCAAATGTAAGCATGTCACTGCAGCCCTCTCTTTCCCAGCCTGTATGTTACCCAGCACACTGGAGAGAGTAAAATGAGGAGATATCAAGGTAGATTTTTAGCTCTCCAAATAAATAATGCTGATAAAAGGGATAGTGCACAGTGAGAAGAAAACAAACAAAGAGATTTTCTGACATTAATGGCCTAATGCTAATAAAAGTTATAAATAAAAAACAAATGCGAAGGCCTGTAAATGAAGCGAATGGCTTCTGCTTTGCTATTATAAGCCGGCTATCAATCTTTGCCTAAATTGTTCCATGGACAAAGTCGCTGTTTACTGTTCTAGCCAGCATCCATCGCTGAGCCCTGGCAGTCTCTTGTATTATGTGTCATGGTAGAGAGTCGAGACCTTTTATGCAGTGGCAGATGCTTTATTCAGTGGCACCTTTGCAGCTTTTTGTGGTGGGAAACATCAGAAATAGCACTCCAACATGTCTACTAGCATGAGGAAGTGGTTAGTGGATCAATAAAGAGATGATCAGGTGACCAGGCCAGGCATATCAGGAAGATGCTAAGACTGTGCCTGTGAGCTCATCGAAGCCCAGAGCCCCATGTCATAACCGCTCATATCTGTCAGTGGGTGGGGAATGAATACCAAGCATGAATAATAGATTAACACTGATATTTTTAGGTGAGCCAAGGCCTCCAATCTCTTGCAGCTCATCTCGGGGATTCTTGATTTTACTTATTTATGGCCGCATCTTCTTGTGAGAGAGACAAGAGTATTACTCAACCTTCTACGCCTCTTCCTCTGTCCAGTGAAGAACTGCAAAATGTTGAGTGGTTCTTGAAAGCCGGAAAAATGTCAATGAGGGAAAATGTCACAAAGTGCGCTACAAGTGCTTTTCTCAAGTATTGGCTGACACGACCACTAAAAGTTAAAAAAGAGGCAGAGTGTGAATTCAATAAAAGTTGATTTATTGATTTTTTTTTTCTAACTGCAAATTGAGTGATGACTGACATCTGATTGTATACAGATAACTAACTCAGCGACATGCTGAATATGACTGGTGTAGAGATAAAAACATGATTTACTGCAAACAGTGGGCCAAGATGGGCAACATTAGGTTAGCAAACAACACGTTGTTGGCACATCTCAACTAGAAACCAATACTAAGATGTGGTGTGTTGCAAATCATACTAACGGAAATGATTCTGCTGGAGCAGGGACACTTTGAAATTGATTTTCCCTTCAAGTTCAAAGCAACAGCTCTGCTGGACTAAAAATAGTGATGTCTGAAACCTCAACCTTCTGCCATCATCTTGAAAAAAAATAATGGTAAAAAAGCCTCAAATAACAACTCCATGCTGTGAAGTTTGTTTTGATTTGCTGGCTGTTTTTGACACCATTCTATAAAATTTCACCACCGGCAGATGAAAATTCGAAATACTCTCAACTTATTTTATTCACTATTTTGTTTTGTTTGTTTCACAGTAGTACAATAAGCCAAGATGAGAGCGATCCATGAGCAAGTGGAATGCAAATAAGGTGACACAGCCTCACAAGCGATTAAAGATGAAAAGAGAAGGAGACAAAAGCAAAGAGGCAGGGGAGTCTTATGGGACTTTGACAGCCATCCTGCCTGATATGAAAGCATCTCAGATTCCATGGCTGAGGTGTCGTGATCTCTGCCTCTGGGAGTGGGCCTCAGATGGATTACAGTAAGAGTAATCACAATACTTGAATATGAGATGCCTTTCTTGCCAGGGAATGGTCTTTGCTTTTTGCCACATTCTATGTTTGTCCATCATCATCTGTCCATCATCCTCCTAGCTATGCACGCCACCTGTCCCTGCCCATTGCAGCCTCCACTTCCTATAGCTTCCTCACTCACACAGACATTATGGACTGGGTTAAAAAAAGCACACATTTTACATTCACTAAGATCTGTCAGTGCAGTAACCATCGCATTGCGATTGCACTGGCCTGTACTAATAATGAAAGCCACTGATTGATTTGTGCTTGCACCTGAAAAGTTATTACTTGTGTGAGGTTAGCTATAATGCAAATTCAAACTGGATCACTGTTAAATGGAAATGAGCAGAGCTTGTGTATACAATCAAAGTCAGGCATCCTGAGCAGCTGAATTAAAATGTGAAACATATTAAATCCAGCAATTACTAATTTAACTGACTCAACTGAAGTATGATATCACAAGGCATGAGGCATGAAAGATGATGATGTAGAAAATAATTCAATTTAATAGTGATGTCAAGAATCCCTACCCAAGAAAATAATAGCTCTGTCTGGTTATAGAATGTCACCCTGGGTGGTGTCTGGTGGGAGTTGCGCACAAGTCACTCACTTGCCATCGAAGGGGTTGGCTCCAGGGATGATGTGGGTGCTGTCCCTGCCCACCAGGAAGCGTACCCGGTCATAGAAAGTCTGCAGGTTGCTCTGCGTAGAGGACATCTGTGTCTCCTGGATTATGTCCAGGGGGTCCGGGGAGCCCACACACAGAGAGGTGGTGTGACAGGTTGCCTGCAGACAGCAGTCTGGGTCCATGCAGTCCACCAGGCCATCTGACGAGGTCAAACGAGTCACACATACATGCTCTCATTAAACAACTACCTGGATGCGCACCTGGAAAAGCAAAAGCACCTGAGCTTATATATTTGAGTCACTGGGGCATTATTCATTTTGGCTGTTTTACTACATGACTGGAGCCATGTCATGCACATCTCATCCTGAAGAACATTCAAACACCTCCAGCAGTGCTCGTGCTTCTCTTTCTGTAATTCAGATGAAATAATACAAGACGGATAGAGCTGCTGTGCAATGCACTTTACTTTGCTGAAGTGGGTCATCGGACTCCCTACCCTTTGCTTTCAGGGGCCTATCTGGCCAGATGGGTGATAAAAATAAACCCTGCTGTCAGGAGTCAGTCAAATCCCCAGCAGCACCCAGTCTCTGCCACTGTCCTGTGGTCCCTGCACAGTGATGGGGAGACAAACAGCCCCTGCATAAATAAGGGATGCTAGTGCATGGCTCAGCCCAGAGTGAGGGCTGGAAGAAAGGAAGTCACGTCTCCCGCTTGGCCTTAAGAGAGGCACAGCCCCCTGGCTGGCTCTGTGTGTGTGCCTGGCTCTGCTTGGGGCTAGTTAGAGGGCAGAGCCGGGACTTTCTCCTGGGGCCAGCGCATGCTTGGGGCTTCAGGCCAGCTTGTCTGCTTTTTAATAAAAACCTGTTGTCCAGGTGACTGACTGGAAGCCATTCCTCATCCTCACCTACATGAGAGTTCAACTGAGTATGGAAAGCATAAAGCTGATATGGTATACTCTCAAGCACAAAGGTGGTTTATTCTGTAGTGAAATCATGTCTAGTTAAGGGTCCCTGTTGATGCTTTGCCAGTGTCAGAAGGTACTGTTGTATGTTCTTTGTGATTTTACCTCCATCGTTGTCCTTGACATCACTGCAGGCAGTTTCCATAGAGGTGTCACAGCCAGTGCCCCTCCAGCCCAGCTGGCACACACAGTACCAGCCATTGTTACCCAGAGTGCACCTACCATTTCCATTGCACAAACCAGGACAGCCCTCTGTGTAACGAAAAAGGACAAACACAGAGGTCAGCACAGAATATCAAATGAAATAGGTTTAATGGGAGGCAGATGAATACTGTAGATTGTTTGTGAACAACTCCCACAATAAAACAATGACAACAATGCGGCTTGTTGATGACAATGGATTGTTGTTAATATTTCTCTGGTGGCAATAGACTAAAGTCATTTCAAGATTTTAAATGGGTGAGAGTGGCTATAATGACCCTCAGCTGAAGTTGATTAATATGATACACCTTTTGTGAAGCTTCTAATATCCCTTTGCAGTAAAATCAGATAAGAGGGATCTTCTAAATCAATATTCACTCATTACTACAGTAGATTGGCCTTCTGTATCTATGCTACTACAGCTGGGTAATGAGAGCAGTGGTGTACATGCTGGCAGTCTTGCACATAATTGGATCCGTTTTTATGTGATTTTCGAATGTGACCATCATTACGATTATAGCATTGCTGTTGCTGTTGTCTGCAAAAAAGAATGAGCTGCATCAAAACTGCATTAGTTATCGCAAAAAAGATCTATATCAGTCCTTGCTCTCTTTTTTTTTGTTGTTATAAGTTGTGTCCATACCCTTCTTAGAAATCAATAAGATTATCCCTTCAGGGGAAGTGTGTGTTCTGTCATTAACAGAAGCAGAATGCTAAATGAAATAGTAGGAGGTGGATAAAGCTGAGCTCCAGAGAATTATGCAGGGGAAGGCTTTGCTTGCAGTAACTGTGTTCCTGGGCATGTGACCCCCAGGGGAGCTAAAAGCAGGCTGAAAAAGAATGACAGGTGAAACATTCCTGTGTTTCACCCTGGATAGGCCTTCACAAGGGCATAGATCAGGGGGATTATCTCGCCCATTTTTCTGGGGATGTTTGGAATTTATCTGGTACCTTATGATGCCTATCCCCTCACTGATGCAGAGGCAGAGGGTAACATCTCAAGATATCAAAAGCATAAGTCTCTCACAGTTTGTGTTGTTAACAAGCTGTCTTGATAGAGAGAATGCTAAGCTGACCCATTTTATCAACCAGAGAGACTGGGGCGGCTGTCTCTGTGCTCTTACATCACACAGGGAGGACGAGAGAGCGAGAAAGAAGGAAGAGAGACGGGCACGGTGAATGGGGAACATTTATTAAAGGGAGAAAGATCAGCTGAAGGAAGAAACAGCGATGAGTAAGAAACAGAGATAAGTATTTAGGAAGATAAAGGTAGACATGGCACCAGAATCACATGGGTATTGTAGACCACAGGGTTAGCTGAGTAATGTATTAGCTGCATTTTAGTTGTGGCAATACAGAATAAGAACAGTATCATGACATGAGTTATAATACAACCACGACTCAACAAACAATCCACATTTATACATATTATTGCACATTTAGGCTTTATAAATGGTGATTTAAAAAGAGAAAAAGGCCCAGGAGCAGAGCTGAATTTCAGTTTATCTGAGCAACTATGACAAATCACTTTCTTATCTCTTGTCCCTCTAATACAAAAAACCACATAAGCCACATAATTGCCTATTGTTATACAAGTTTGATATTAAAATATGTTTCAGCCATGTTGATTGTCCCTTCAAGAACAAATAATGAAACATGGCAAGAGCAACCTGCCATTGTGCTTTCTCACATGCAGCCATTCATTTATACTTTACATATAAACTCTGGAGAAGAAACATGGGTTTTTGTTCAACTGTGTCTTTGTCGATACAAGTAAATACAAAAAGAGGCCACCAGCACACTGGCTATTCCATAATTGGGATTTTATTGTAGAGCATTAAAAATTGAAAAAAATAAAATAAAATCCCATCTCCATATTCTCCTTATTTCCCTGAAGAGAGGGACTCGCTGTTGAAGGCCAGTGCCATTAGAAAGAGTCCTGCCTCCTAAACATGTTTGGCCATTAGTCGTCCTTTTATTGAGCAAATGGACAAAACAACTCTGGTTAGACCAGTGGAGACAGATGATTAGTAAGCTCTGAACGTTTATTACAAGGATAAATAAAGATCCGCTCTCTGTTGGCACCGGTTCAACTTAATTGGCAGTGCTTTCAGAAAGGAGCCCCTGCTGAGCTCTGCCCAAGTCTGCCTGTAACAGCTCCAAACGTGAGGGTGCAAGTGTTCGAAGGACTCCTCTGGCAGCCGCTGTCATGCCAGGTGGTCCATTACCAAGGACACAGTGAGAGTGAAAGAGGGTACTGGAGGCAGAGAGGCAGGGCTGCTGCAGAGCCTCCACCCCCTGCTTGCCCTGCACCAACCAGACCATGAACTCTTTTAATTAGATAGGATGCGGCCTCAGCACCTATCAGGCCCTGCTCACAGCTGCACACTCATCCATAATGCATGGCACAGGTTATGAAGCCCCTTTCCCAACATCCCACGATTCAGAAAGTGAGGCTGCACACACACCACAAATTCCACATGTTAAGAAAGCAGCACAACTTGACTCACCAGGTGCGAAAGTGCTAAGTGGAGATTACTGTGTGACAATATGGCAAAAAGTTGATGGGAGGTGGAGATCTTTAGAATGACTTGTTTGGGGCAACAAGAGGTGCATCGTGTTTGCATATGTCAATGTAGGGGAAGAGCATGGTGTGTGTGCATGATTTGTTAATGCTGGCTGGAGTTACAATGGGAGGAGGGCAAAATAGAAGGAAGGAGGAATGCCATACCTTTCACTACCTTATCCAGATAGTGAGCTTGGGAGATAAAAGACAGGACATATAAGGGAGGTTTGAACAGTGCCACTTCCATGACAAGACAGCAAGGCAATGTGTTAGTTTACATTACAAAAGGTAAATAAAATAAAAAAAGGAAAAGTGCATTCATGAAGCGAAATCATGCATTACAAGCAACACGACAAATACAATCGAACACAGAGGGAGAGGGATGGAGACGGAAAAAAGACAGGGGGGGTGGAACACTGAGAAAGAGAATGAGAGAGAGAAATAAAGAAAGAGTTAGAAAGAGAGAGAGAGAGTAAAAAAAGTGATATGTTGAGAAAGAACATTTCAATCTGTCCCCATTTATCAACTGCCAGGATCGGCAGAATATCTCAGGGGAGTATGTCAAAAGCAACATGATTGATGCACATATTACCACCCTTAAATCTCTCAAGCAATATCAGACAGGAGGTCAGGATGTCCAATGAAAAAGCGCTTTTAATCTTGAAACACCTCTATAGACGATGAGGTCACCAGAGGCTTTGGCAATGGCAGGGCCATATTGGACCTCCTGTGCTTCACAGCATGGGGCTTGGGGCCAATGCAGAGCTCTCAATAATGAAAATTGATTTAAATTGAGATCTTTGGCTTCTTAATGGATGACACTGAGGAATATTCTTGTCGAGGGAGTGGGGATCTCAATATGGCACTTATAAAAGGCCCATCAATAATGTAAGGCCAGCATATAAAACATTCACAGACTGAGTCAAGACTCTGCACTCAGGCAGTTCTGCTTCAAGCTATGCATGAGAATACTGTGAGAAAAATTATCTTTATCTATTTGAATATGTAACAAAGCTTTCACCTATAGGGCATTCTCAATCTCTCTATTGACTCCAATGTGTAGAAGCTGCAAATTTCTGTTCATTGAAATGCTGTGGCAGAGGTGGAAGAGATGGCTATTGTGTTCCCACTTCTTCTGTGATGCTTGTTGAATATTGGGATCACAGTATGATAATGAATGAGTTACCATGTCTGGCTGCCACTGTCAACAAAGCAGTGGTGGATCTATTACTTGTACATGTTTACTAGTAAAAATAGTATGATATGATATGCATATATATTGATATGGAGGTTTTTTTAAACATATACTATCTTGGGTATTCAATTTATAGGAATGCATCATGTTTTAGCATGTGTTATCATATGTTGCCACATATTCTGTATGTAAAATAGTAACTTGAACTCACTGTTCAAGTAAATGTAGAGTTAAGATATTTCCCACTGATATATAGAGGAAGCAAAATGAAAAAATGTATTAGGAATACTGAAGTGAAGCAGCAATATCTCAAAACTGTATGTATACATATATATACTACTTGAGTTCAAGAAATAAAGAAGAAGAGAATAGAATAGAATAGAATAGAAGAGAAGATAAGAGAAGAGAAGAGAAGAGAAGAGAAGAGAAGAGAAGAGAAGAGAAGAGAAGAGAAGAGAAGAGAAGAGAAGAGAAGAGAAGAGAAGAGAAGAGAAGAGAAGAGAAGAGGTACAGGAACTATATGGTAACAATCTTGCAAAGCAGGCATCACATAGCATGTCCTCTGGATGGTCCTCTCTGATGTTCAGAGGAGGTTTGACAGTCCAGACAATGAAATAACACGAAGCTAACTACATCTGTTAATGAGCTCGGTTTACATTTTAACAATGAAACTGTCAAACCTCAGAACATCCATCAGTGTAACTCAAAACATCTTCATGCTGTCCCTTTGGCAGTGGGCATTTCAAACAGAGGAGAGAGGTCAAATTCTGAGGTCAACTACTGCTTACCTATGATAACATATCATGTTGTTGCTGGTATTTACATATTAGAACACCCTCTAATTCCTTAGGACAAACGGATACTCACAACAGGGATATCACCCAATATATGGTGTCTTTTTCTATCTCTTAACTATTCTCTCTGTGTAAGAAAAATAACCCATGAGTCATTGCTGGCATACTCTGCTAAAGGATAATCAAATCAACTACAAAACACACAGTACTGAATAGCTTTCCTCTCTGGTAACACAATGAAAACTCAGTCAAAAGTTTAGGTTTAAGTGTGTCGTGGTTTTCAAGAAAGCTCTTGACACTCAGTCAAGGTCTTGAAAACTTAACTTCTGCCAGCGTTTACTGAAGAACAATTGCTAGTATAAATATAGAGCTAAAAGTGGTGGTTGACCTGCTCACAATGACTCACATGTAAGCATTTGAAATTAATAGTAAATGGAAAGGGGGCAAAGAAAGAGATGAGGAAAAGGGTGAGTAAAATGAAAGGACACCTTAGCACATTCCCACATTAAAATGCATGAAGGCAAGCCTCAGATCCTTGAGTAAACCTGTTCATGCTTTACCGAGTTGCACAAATTCAATTAAGCATGCTTTTCCCTCTCTTCTCCAACTGGACCCTTCCCCTCACACCCAGCGCCTCATAAACACGCAGACAGACAGCCTACGCCTTTGTTGGCCCCCCCAAAAAACCCCTCCCAAACACACGCATAGACACACACAGTCCCCCCACCCCAAACCCAAAACCTCTTCCCATCCTACCAATAGTGCAGTGTTCTCCGTTCCAACCCGGACTGCATTCACATTTGCCGTCCCTGCAAGTGCCATGTTCGTTGCAGCGAGGGTGACACGCCCTCTGGTCACACCCAGTGCCCATCCAGCCGTCGTCACAGCGACAGGTGCCCGACACACAAATGCCATGGCCACCACAGTCCGCTGCACAAATCTCTGTGGGAGACAAGGACACCGAAAAAGACAAAAAAGAGAGTGGGGGAAGACAGACGGAAAGGAAGGAGGGGGTAGAAGTGGGATGGAAAGGGAAGACAAGGCGGTGACGGGACAAGGCAACAAGGGTGAAGAAAAGACAAATCCAGGAGTTATTGTTAAGGAAAGGCAGCCACGCTCCACTACCTTGTCTGATGGCAGCTGAAAAGAAATTCCTGCACCTCATAAGGGGGAATCCTTTTTGACAATACAAATCTAATAAGTCCATTACAAAGAAAAGACATGGATTGCGACGGCCTTAGCAGACTTATTCTTCTCCTCGTCTCTTCTCTTTGTAAATTCACCTCTTTCAGTCACAAAGGAGGTAAAAAGGAAAAAAAAATACACCGCTGGAACTTCTTGTAGGAATCGCAACAATATCAACATTACCATTTTGATTAAACAGTGAACTTAGATTTTCTTTGTTGTACATGCAGTGTTCATAGCTTTGCCACATGCTTTACTGTGGGCTACAGGCAGGAGGTAAGGCTCCGCAGAATGACTCAAGGCATAAGATGTCAATATGCCATTTTTAATTCTACCTAAGTGCAGTGTGCCAGAGGAAGAAGTACATTCAGGGAATGAAGGCGACTGAGAGACACAGTAAAGCTTGGCTGGTGCTATTGTGTGGCAGCTGAAAGACCTCCCTGACAGGCTGTGATAGAGCCTGGGACATTACCCTCGTCTCATGAACTCGGGGGAGAGTATGACAAGACCAAGGCTCAAAGAAATTAAACACTGACAGATTACTTATGAATCTCATTGAAATGTTAACCTCTTTATTAACCATTCTGTTATAAAAGAGGCTTAGCAGTATGGGCAACGAGGAACAATAGCGATGTATTCCTAGCTTATTAGCCAAGCCAATTCAAATATGACCACAGGGGACCAAACTGGAGGTAAAATCTTTTAATAAGTCAATTACTGCCTTTACAGTGCCTATTTTGTCATTGCTACAAATTAAATTTGAGGGGTATTTTCACCCACAAACCATAACACGACATTACCAGCTTAAAAAGCTTTTTAAAAATCACTCTCCCTTGCTAATTACAGCTCAGCACTTTGTTAAAGTATGCAAATGCTAATTTTACATCTGACTTTTGATTTAGAGGTACAGTGTGCTAGCAGCATTTGGATCAGTGCCCCTTATGACTGCTCAAACACACACACACATAAACTTGTACCTCCATCTCTGTGAGGACACTCATTGACATAATGCATTGCCTAGCCCCTTACTCTTACCTAAACCATCACAACTAAATGCCTAATTGCAACCCTTAACCTAAACCTCATGTCAACCTGGAGCAGTTAGGCCTGACCACCTCATGCCTAACCCTAACCTCTTAATTCACACCTTACCCCTAACTTTAACCAGAAATAACATTTAATATTATCAGGATCATGCTTTGGTCCCCATGAGGACCACTGGTCCCGACAAAGTCAGTGTTTATACTGAAAAAGGCCCCAAAGAACTAACAAAGACCAAAAACCATCATTACACATGCAAACATAAAATATACAACTAGTATTCAGTTATAGTTAGAATTCATTTTCTAATAACTATTTATTGTGGAACGATGCCTTCTACATCAACTATCAACACTGTTAAATAGGAGGTGTTAATGAACAAAACAAACATCTTCAGTGATCTCATTAGCACATATGAATAAAACGTAAAAACTGACCCCACCAGCTCTTTTCTGAGAATTATTGGAACACATACTGGTCAGAGAAAACAGACTCTAACTGACTGTGAGACAACTGTTCACTTGGAACAAAGGAGAAACCTTTAACGTGATAAAGATGCAATTACAGCCTGCAGGCAAACCCTCATTATCCGTGGCCAGAGGAGTCCACAGTGAGAAATACCCCCATCCCCATGATGGCCGTTACCATTTGCACTAAAGGATTGTGTAAACAAACTTTCCTCTGGGTGTGAGAATGGCAAAAATGGCATAAAAACACACATATTAAAGGACATAAAACCTCAGGCATTGTTTTATGGCTGGTAACAGCATTACAACCAACTGTGCACGCCCAGGTTGTACTGTTGCAAAGCCACATGAGGAAATGAGTTTGTGACTTAAAAGTATTGGGCAGGGGGGATTAAAGAATCTTGAAAGATATATTGAAAGCTTTCCATCTTTCTCTTGCCCCAGTCTCCAAGGTTATAGGCTACTAGCTGTACTACCGCACTACCAAGCTTAGTGTTGTATTAGACCACAGAAAGCTCTACAATGAACAGGATAAAGGAGGATAAAGAGCCAACTCATCATCATTTACAGAGCTCTTTCTTTGCGAGGCAGTCTCAGACTAACTGCCCATTTCCCTCAAAATCCCTGGGATTACCTAATAGGTCATTGTGTCTGCTTGGAATATAAAGGGATTCATGGATCTGAGTTACTGAGTTACCAAACTCTCATTTCAGAAATATTCTGTGAGAATACAAATGATGTTGTTTAAATGAAGGCAGCTGCAGGCTGCAACTGTATCAGCCTCTACAAAAACAGAGCTGATGTACTGATTATCAACACATCAGAGGCCTGTTCAACCAGAGCTGTCTGAAGCTTTAATCTGCCAATGCATAACCATAAAACAGTGTCATATGAGCATTTGCACTTGTGGAAGATTGTAAGATTCTTCAGCTGGCTTTACAGTAAAAATAAAATAAATTTAAAAAATAAAATAAATAAAAAATTGTCAGTTATGTCAGATACCTACATTTGACATCTCTTTAACAATCTACCACTGAGTTCACTGAGGTTTTTCAGTGAAATACTTCTTTGGTAAATGTGAGCAGGCGGGCTGCTGTCAGAGCAGAAGCTAAATTTTGTTAAACTTTTTTCATCCTCAGAGACTCGAGAAGGTATATTCTAGCTGTAAAACTGTAACTTGTGTTCAGCCTATTCTTGACTACGCAGAGAGAACATTCCCCATGGACAAAATGAACACAACGGGAACAATCCTCCAGAGCAGAAAAAGTCATCACCAGCTCTGAGCCTTGTGCCAACATGAAGACATCCTGAAGTCAAAAAGAGCATTAACTTGCATTAGATCACACCTCTGACAATATCCCTGCTATGCATTTCCCTTCTTTCCGTGGCTGCCAAGTAAGCGTGTGCAGATTGAGGAGGAAATCATTCGTAAAAGAAATAAATTTAGAGCAAAATCAACCAGAGTTTGATTGCTGGCTGTGGACCTCCAACTGATCAATGATGTGAATAATTGAGGCTTTTATGTTAACCATTTTCTTTTAACATCATCAGAAATGTTTACTTCTGTGAGGAGCCTAGCAATTACCAAAGCTATACTGAATCAAGCACTAAAATAAATTCTGAAAAAAAAAGAAAGGGTTTCATCAGGGCCCATCCCTGATGAAACAGTAGATTCAAGGTTATTACTGCTCTTGCTAGTTGTGAGGTATTACGCGAAATGTGGAAAATACTGGAGGGTGAGAAATTAGACTGAATACTGTAAAATATTGTGATGACTATTTTTTCAGGAGTTGAGGAGTGATAAATATTAGAGATTACATAACTGAGAAATATCACTACAGCTGAGGAACACAGCTGTGATACTTACTTCATAGTGAGTAAGTAGACATAGTTTTTTTTTTTCCACACAATGCTTTATAATAATCCATCTTCAGGAAGCTGCTTCTTTTATAAGCACCTAAGATGATGGCCCAAATGTTCCCAACCTAAAAAAGACACATACTCTTGCCTAGTCTAATTTAAACTAGTCAATATTTTCTGTGATTGCACTGATGTTTTTCTACTTGGTAATTAGAGCTAAATCAGCACCAGCCAGTGGAAAAGGAATTCTGCCAATGTTTTCTCTCATTTGAGGGAAGTACTCACCTGTAGAGCAGTCATGGCCTGTCCAGTTGGGATCACAGCTGCAGGTTCCTGTGTCTGCCAGGAAAGCTCCGTGTCCAGAGCACTGGTCCATGCAGGAGGCCCTGGGGCTCTCACATCCTGGCCCTCCCCACCCCACAAAGCAGTGGCACTCTCCCTGGACACATACCCCTCGCCCTGAGCATGTTGGGTCTAGGCAGTCCACTAAAAGGGGTCCAAAGAGACAATGTTAGACACACCAGTCACCTGCTGTTACCCTCATTCAGAGGCAAACTGTTGACTCTATTTGAGCCAGAGTAAAGTAACAAAGGCAGTGGGCCGTGCAACTGGCTTAGCACATGTATATAGAATGTACAGATGGGGTACACAGAGGATGATGAAGCCTTCTTTCTCTAAAACTGGAGACAAATTAAATAGCTTTTTCACACTGGGGCTTATGGCACAGATCCACAGGTACTGCCTACACTCCTGCTGGGACTTTCCCATCACCTCATACTGAACATTCTTCCTCAACAGGGAAGGTGTCTTAGTAGGAGCGTGTTTATCTAAAATGAAAGCCATGATGATGAGTAGCACAAAGCTGAAAATAAGCAACCCCCCCATTAACAGACTGCAAAGGAGAAAGGGGGTGTAAATTGAGGAAAAGCCTGAGGCACGCTTGATTAGCTTACAATCTGAAGATCACCATGACTGAGGACGTCTGAGGAAGTGACTATTTTTTTTCAGTATTTCCTTCACATGTCGTTCAATGAGTGCTCACTTTGTAAGCCACACGAGTTGTGGGGGGAAACAATCACAATAATAGCATTCTTTCTACCAGACAATATCGGTATGGTACACACAGATGGCAAATGGCCGCTAAGCAGAAGCAATGTCTAGCCACTGAGAGCAGCAGGCCGCGCCATGGCAGCTCCCCTTTACCATGACATAAATGGGTATAAAGGCCGTTATAGTAAGACAAACAAGATATCTTGCCTCTTAGCAGATGGTTTGGGCACAAGGCACAAAGATCAGAGGCTAACTGACAAGCAACTCTCTCCTGGCAATTAATCATTGTGGCTGAAGGTCGCATGGAAGAAAGGTAAAAATGTTAAAGGGCCCTCGTCCACATTCCCCTCCACTCCTTATGGCTAACACTCCACCCAAAATAGAAGTGGGGCCTATGGATGTCACAAACCCCCATTTATCAAACTCCCAGGCTCCATTTTTCATCTTGAAATGAGAGCCTTCAAGAGGTGACAAAAACAATGGCTCCTTCAATCTTATCTGGTCAAGCCTTATCCAGCATCATGAATGTGGAGTTCCTAATGGATTAACATCAGACTTTGTGTCTGAATTTCCGACAATAAATGGACGGTTTTGATTAAAGTAATGCCTTATATCCATGATTTATACAGGAAAAGTCACCTAGGATGCACATTTTAAAGTGTTATGGCTATGATGCTCTTCATAGCGGATGTCCTGTCTTTACTGCTATACAGACTGTTAAATAAGCCATACCAATGTAATAGCCATTTCCATTATGAGAATCCCTTTAAAATGTCAAACGTTAACGAGCTATGATGGTGGTTAGAGGAGCCATATAAAGCAGAATTCTATAAGTTTAGGATACAACACCATGACTTATTAAAACAATTACCTTCTTCACAGTTTTCCCCTTTGTAGCCTGGGTTGCAGATGCAGGTTCCCACGATACAGGTCCCATGGCTACTGCATGTGATGTCAATGCACTGGTTGGTGGGAACGTCGCATTCAGCGCCCTTCCAGCCGCTGTGACACATGCAGCGACCTTTAAGGTATTGACCATTCCCACTGCATAGCACTGGACAGGCAGCTTTGAAAAGAGCAGACAGCATACATCCATTTGAATGGACTCCTCCAACCATAGCTTCAAAGAATAGCAAGTGCGAGCTAAAGCCTGGCAATGAGCCTCTGACCAGAATGATTAAAGGTTTGCTTTCCGGTGTGCAATATGCAGCACAAATTATTACACTTTGGCATCCAATGAAGATGTAACCCAAATTCTCACAAAAGCAACAACTAATATTTAATCTCTCACAATCACTGCTGTGTGGTTGTTGAAAATTAAAAAAAAGAGTTGAATAAAAACTGTAATCAACACATGGATAACAGATGGCAGTATGTGTAAAGATGTAACCAAAACAAACTCACTACTATCATTCTAACACATTGCCGAAACTAGTTTTTTTTCTTAATGTTATTTTTAATTTGCCAAAAAAAAAAAAAATTAAAATACAGCCCTGATTTCAATAATTGAAGGAATGAGTTATTACCAGTCCAACAATCTAAAGCTCTTTTCTCTATGCAGTTATTCAAGCGTTCATTTATATGTAACCCAATTCTCCATCAGGACAGATAGAGGTAAGAATAAATCCTCTGGAGCCTGATTTAATAAGAAAGATTTGAAGAACAATCAAAAATAATTGTAAGATAAAAATAGCTCTGGTCACACAGTGGATATAATAAGGTCAGCACCCTAAAACATTGTGTATCAGAATGATGGAGATCAATAAAGTCATTATGACAGAGGAATTGACTCACCTCGCCCACAGTCTGGTCCTTTGAATCCTAAAAAGCAGTGGCATGTTCCAGCAACACAGTCACCGTTCCCAAAGCAGTTACTGGGACAGTCATCAATAGACTCTGCAAGAGGGTAATCAGGAGCGTTTCTGAGTGATGTGGTTTGAAAAACAATTTTCCTCCCACTCATTTTCTCTGGGTTGATTATTATCCCTTTGCTAATGACAGTGATAAGCACAGGCTCCAACCCTGTCAACATTTCTGTTTCACTGGAAAACATTTTGAGTGGTACTAATGTTTGGGAGAATTCACCAAAAGAGTGAACAAGTTCTGATCATCTGGGCTTCGTCCAAAAGTCACAAAGCAAATACATTCTCAGGCATTGTGAATGCAGTGGATGTGATCGTACATCATTTAACAAACCTAACTTGACGCTTTTATGGCACGCCAAAACTAGGTGATTCAAAGCGTCTGCAACACTGGAACCTGCAATTCCCCCTATGCCATGGGTATTGTTACTGTATCATATTTTCTTCTATGGTCTGCTTTTCAGTCTGTTTCATGTATTTGCAGAAGCAATGAGCAGGCCAGGCTACTACTTTGTGTTACTGGTTTGTCTATTCATCACAATGCACCTATATATATATATATATATATATATATATATATATATATATATATATATATATATATATATATATATATATATATATATATATATATATATATATATATATATATATATATACTGTGTCTGTGTATGTTTGTGTGTATAGTTATTATTTGAAGAAAAAAGACATGGGAACATCTATTGTGTTCTCCACCATAGAACACTCAAATAAAACCTTGATAGGCCTGATGTAGAAATTGCTTTCTTTGAAATTGCTTCTCAATATTTTCAAATTGCCTTCAGTCCCCTCTTTGCCTCTCCTTTACCTTTCCCAGAACATCATAAATGTTTCTCCCCTTCTTCTCAGAACATCTACATAGAAATCCATCTTTCCAATAAAGAGAAACCACATATTCAATGGAACGTATGCAGTATTTGCTGTATCTGACATTACAATGTTTACATCTTGTACACACATTAGTTGTGATTTACCTGGACTCTCCAATTGATTAATCTTTCATTGTTTCCTGTGATGTAAACAATTAGCAGAGCATGCATAACACTCTCCATCATTTCCTCTATTGATCCCTCTAAATCATATAAACTGGCAAAACAATTGTTTCTACCACCATGGTCTGACACTTGCTTTTAAATAAGAGTGACTGGTCATGTCCGAGGAGCTCGACAGCAGCAGAATTCTGAAACATGATCCTCACTGAATTAAGCCTGAAATGGTGCTGAAAAATATTCAGTCTTGTCCATTGCCTTCAGGCAGCAGAAGCTCTGTGGCAAAACCTACTGAACAAAGAATCTCTTGTGCTCCACAAAGGGCTAGAAATGTGAGCCATGGATTCAGCTTCCCTTTACTCTGGAGAGTCAATCATCACTGAGGATGCAACGAAAGACAGTGAGAACAGACAAAACAGAGAGGGGGGGAAAGAGATAGAGGCAGACCAGAGGTACGGTGAAAAGAGAGAGCAATAGGCAGTTAGCAGAGAAATGCTGCCGATGTTTTCTGTGCTGCAGGCTTGCCTTTGCCATGTTGGGTTAGTGAAGGGATGCAGGGGAGACTATCCTCCGGCGTGGTGGAGACAAATCAGCATTTTGGTGGGGTTTTGATGGCTTCCAAGAAGAACATCTAACTACAGTGGGAGGCCTGGGCTTTTTCGCTCAGAGCTAGGGAAACCAGCAGTATGTGCGTGGGTGGGGTGGTGGGTAACGGTTAGGAAAATGAGGTGTGGTGTATGTGCATACACCACACCTAGAAATTCTTACCTGTAGTAAAATTATGCGGGAGAGATTCTCGGCGTGAATCTTACAACTCATGCACATTGGGACGAAAAACCTAAGTGGGGCTGTAATTTAATGTTCACCTAGCAAGGCGCGGAGAGACCCACCTTAAACTGCATTCCACTGACATATTAAGCAGGCAGCCATTCCACATTTATGTGCCTCTAATTAAAATTATGCCATCTTTATCTATCATGGGTATTTCTTAGGTGAACAACAAACTGAACATGTTTAATTGAGGAATCATGAACTGCAGTGCTCCCATTCTGAATGCTGACGCAGTTCAGCAGACTACGCACTCCCCATGTCTATTGCCTGTGTTTCCTCTGAGAGCATGAAGGGGAGGCCATGAATATCTCTTAGCCACACACTCGACATAGGCCAACGCATAAATCATGGATTCAAGCAGAGCTTCATTGAAATTCATTACCCTTCATATCAGGGGAGCTAACTATTGTGTGAGTCTCCAGTTGGTGAGGACAGAGTAGCGTGCAGTAGGCAGGTTTAATCAGCACCTTGCCATGCTCTCAGAGGATGCTCAGCACCTTTGAATGATGGGCGGTTGTGAACGGAGAGAGACTCTGCTATAGAGTGAGAGAGGATATAGAGTAAGACATTGGTGCTGGGTCTTTGCTTCCCTTTGCTTAGCTCCCGTGTACAGGCAGCCTTGTCTGGGCTGAAGCATGTCTGGCACCAGGCAGAAGGGACAAATGGCTTCATGCTCCAGAGGGCTGTGATACAAAACATTCATTAGGACACATTTCACATTGCCATGGAGCCCCAGCCAAGTAATGAGGAGTAACCCAGATTAAAGAAAGGGACGCTCTATCCCCCAGATGTATTATGGCATGGGTATGTGCGACAAGCAAACATTTCATTTAATACATGTGAAGAGCACAAGGTGACTCACTAATGACATTTTTTTCCCCCACCGACACTGTCAGAACCACTAAAATCATTTTTAGTGTTAGCGTCTTATAAACAATGCTGCTTGTGCCTCTCAGTGCGCCTGTTCTGGATATTGTTCACATATATTTCTATACCTGGGCTACTCTATTTGAAGGTCAACTCCATCCCTCCACGGCTCAATACAATTCAGGCAGTTGGTGAGATTCAATTTCTGCTGAAGGGCACTTAACCGGTGACCCATTTTAGAAAGGGCCCCTCTGCCTCCCTCTGAGCTCCTGTGGGCAGATCGGCTCCGATACAAATGAACAGAGGCAGGATTCTAGCTCTGACTAACTCTGCCCCACCTCATCCTATCCCTCATCCCATCCGCTGCGCGGAATACCTTATCTAGTTGTGTTTTCTCTGATGCAAACCACAGGAGGCCTCCATGCACACCCAGTCAAAAAGAAATAAGTAAACATGCTGCCCTGACTCCCCCTGCTTGTGTCATATCATATATTAAGTATTGAATTACAGCTGTTGTTGGCACAGCAAGGGGGGCATGGTGCATCTCTTGCCTGTCTCCGCTTGGTGTTACATTGGTGTTGAGGACAGCTTCTCATCGATCTGCTGCCTGGCACAGCCCCTGTCACAGATGGACTCTGGCCCAGGAGCTTTTAATTAAAGAGCATGTGAGAACAGCTCCCAGCTGCCATCCCTGTGAAAGTCGACACCTCGGGCCCTCTCACACCTTGCTTGATACAGCAGTGCTAATCAAAGGCGCTTTAGGGAGAACAAAGAGGAGCGTACAAAACGAAATCACCTTCACAAAAGAAGACGTATGTCTGAAACACAGCCGTATGCCACACAGAGACAGTCGGAGGAGAGAAATATCTTTCCCACTTTGATATATGGAAAGTAGATGGAAATTGGAGCAAATCATGATCAAAAATGGCACTAGCAGGAGGGTACAATCATACTTTGAATTGTATGCAAATGGTTCCCAGAAGCTGGACCCCTGATTCGCTCAGAACACTCAGGCTAATGAGGATATTATGATCTCTCAATGCCCTACTCAGGGGCATGGCAGGATAGCACTGATGTCCTGATTTTTGTAATATTCAACTTCACCTTGATTAACCTGCACTTTCCTTGGCTATTGAAATCTGCCAAAAACTATCTCTGACTCATGCCCCGAGTCGGGGCTGTTTGCTGTGGAGTGCTGCTGGTTGGTATTATAAGGATTATGTGGATTGCTATTACAGGTTTCAGCAGCGGGTCATGCCCAGGGCGCTCACCTATGGCGGTAGTGAGGAAGGAGACAGTTTCAGTTTCTTTTCCGTCGTTGTAGATGGCCAGGTGCCAGATGCCCGAGTCCATGTACTGGATAAAGCCTGTGTCGTGTGTGGTGATGGGTACCAGGCTCCGCTGCATAGCTACAGGCCCTTCCAGACCATGGATGTCCTGGGCCAGAAGCCGCCGCCCATCCAAAAGCTCCACAAAGTCAAACTGCAGACAGACGCACAGAAAGTGAGAAAGACTGATGGATGGACCGCAGACACGCCATTAGAGTGACATGTGAGACTTGAGTGCTTTCAGCCCTCTTTATAGCAGAGCATCATTTGGTCTGCATGAATAACTCATCATTCCAGAGGAGCTTGAGTAAGCCCTGGCACATCGTGGCTGGATAGGCTGTGATAATTTCATAGTCCACATATTTTATGTGAAAGCCTGTTTAAAACTATTAAAGTGAAAAACGGAAGCTGGGGTAAAAAAAAAATTAAAGTTACTGTTTACCAAATAACATCTGCAAACGATTTGCTTCATATCAGTAGAGACTCAATGAATACCAATAAGGCACCATTTCATTTTCGTCTACATAAGGACGGGAATCTTGACTCATCTGCCACTCTACGTGTAATCCGTCACAGTGCGAAAACCCCACTCTAGATTATTTTCTTTGAAGTAAAAATAGAGGGAAGAGACAAACATGATCTTTTGACCGCAAAATAAATCAAAACAAAAATTATGCTGTAAACAATTTGTTGAACTACAGTTATATTTACAGCAGAAATTTTAACTCTGTGAACCAAGCAGCCAGATATGATTAATCACATGATATATCTGATTCTGTGCTGCACATAGATGGGAAATTAGTGTTAAGAAAAACCTCCCGGTCTCGGTCCCTGAGACTTGTATTTTTCTGTGATTCATTGATGATATTGAACCTGAAAGAAATTTGCCATAAATCCTTTCTGCAACAAAGAAAGTGATTCATAATACAATAGAGAGATTTATGAATTGGGTTGTATTCATGACACGTTCCTACATGGTTAGATGGATTTTTTTTTTTTAAACAGTATCCCAATTTATATTCTGTGGAAGACGAAGAATGGAAAAAGAGGCTGAATCCTTATACTACACAGACATGATTATAAATCGTTTCACACAGAATTGCATTTACAATTTACTATTGTCTTTCACAAACGAAACATAATGATTTGTTACAGAAAACGCTGAAATATGATAACTTAAAGCCCCCAAAGCATTTAGATTTCACACTCTTCATTGATACAAGTAATAAGCACAACAGAATAAAATACTTAATCTGTAGTAACAAATGAATAGGTGTCGAATGAATGAATAAGCATTTCCCACCTGTGTGTGTGACGGAGGTAGGCCTCTCCTTCCATAGATTCCCACTAAGGCATCTTTGCTCAGGGACACATTAAACTTCAGGTACATGGGATGATCAATGAAGACCTGGGACCTCCAGAAGATACCAGGAGGAATCTGCTGCGCGACCTTGCGCCCCACGTCAATCTCCCCCATATCTATATAGCTGTCATCTGGGAACAAGCTGTCCAATTTGCCTGCATTGCACACACAAAGTAAATCGGTCATAGAGATCACACCATTAATCCAGCATGTGGAGCACAGAGAGAGTCTGTCTGCTGAAGCATGATAGTCTGACCATATCACAGATATTCAATCACATCGCTGACAGCCAGAGAAAAAAATATAATGGATGACCCCTCTGACCACTGCCAGCAATTCCAGTCCCAATTCTGGAGAGTACAAAAGTACTGACTGAACATCAGTCTGGTCCTCAAAGAAAAAAAAAATGGTTATGACCTGAAGTGTCTTCTGAAATGGAAAATTTTAGAAAATACGGTTCAAAATTAAATGATGTAACATGTTTTGATTTGGTGATATCAAATACACTGACATCCTACCATTAACCTGGGGATCACACTATGCTTACTTTGTTGAGGTGGCTTGCTCAAACACGGGATATTTGTTGTTTTTTATGTTCTGAACACATTTCATATCAAAGTAAATAAAAAGATGATTTAAAAGATGAAACATATGGTGTAGAAATAGTAGCAAAAATACTTGAGAAAATACAAGTGTCTCAGTACTGTGATGAAATACAGTTATAATCAAAGTAAAAGTCATAAAGTGAAAACTGTAATGAGAGTAGAGAGGGATCTCTAATGCTTGTACCCACTCAGGTACTAGCACATTCTCTGCCAAAAAATTGCCCATATGCTCCATAATACAACTTATATTGGACTCCGTGGAAATGGCAACATCTGTTTGCCCGTGTAGATGAGCTAATTTCAGCAGCGATGTCTACTAAAGCAGACGCCCATACAAACTACCCCCAGGACTTGGTGGCAGACACGGCTTTAGGTTACACGTGGCACGGCAGATGGCAGTCTTCTCAAAAGTCCATCAGTAGCAATGGGTTTTATCAGAGCAGACAGGACACACTCCCCTCTCCCAGATCTGGGCTTTACATAATGCTACAGCACACAGGCTCGTTTTGCACATGTTGGGGTGTGTGTGTATTTATGCAGCACATTAATGGTGTACTCATCAGGCTGTTTAAATAAATCATAAGCCGAGACCGGTGATAATGGGCCTCATGGTTAAATAAATGGTTGTTGTTCTGCAAGCTAAACTACAACGTGATGCTTTGATGGAAAGATAAGACTCAGAAAGAGAGAACTACACTGAATTTCTAAAGTGTACACATCTGCATCACCTTGATAAAACGTGAGATGGCTCATCATTGTTTCTGGTGACAGCACCGCAGAACGAGACTTATTTAGAAAACTATGACTATTGATTTCCTATCAGCAACGGGTGCCATGCAGGGTCTAAGCTCAGCTGCCGTCATGCTTGTTGTTAGCTAAACACACTTACTTCAATCTGGTAAATGACAAAGACAACTCCTGGATTCATCTATATGGTAATGACCCCATCTTCTACCTATTGTAGTCTGCCAGTGGCAAATCACATGGTTAAATCTGGGCTCGTTTGTTCGAGAATGGAACAGAGCAAACTTTGCTCGAGTCGAGCAGTTGGTACCGTGGGGTGAGCACATGCTTTCTTTGGCTGCCAGGAAAGGCAGCCCAGGCTAGGAGATGAAAGGATCACATCCGTTCTGAAGGGGACAGAGTGGCTAATCCCCCTCCAGCCCCTGGATACTCAGTCCCTTAAGCTGTCCCATTTTCTCCCTCCAGGAACAAATAACACTTTCCCACTTACAACAACTTTCATAGGATTACAAAGCAGATCTCTTTGCATACCATGGAGACGAGTGAGCACAATGTGAAACTGCATGACAAAATAATAACAAACTTGCTTGAGCTTCAAAATGTCATCTGTAAACTTTAAGATTAGAAAAAATAAACTTTCTTTTCCTTGAGCAGTTTTTTCTGACGTGTATGCAACAGTGTTCTACTTGAGACTGATGCAAATCATCCTGAAAACTAAAATCAACTCTATTTGGGTTTATTTAAGTATCATTTCGGGGAAAAAAAGATTACATGTATTTAATAAAACAGATTATCCTCAGATAAATAAAAAAAAATTGCACTTACTTTCATCTTTTCCCTTGCGGTCAGGTATTTCCAAGCCCGTGTTGCCAAGTGGTGGCAAACTCAGGTCAGTGGGAAAAGGTAGGCCACTTGTATTGTCCTCTGACAGCTGGTACATCTGTCTCTGCATGGGCTGCAGGTGCCAGTTTAATCCAAAAAGGTGCATGACTGAAATATTAAACACAAGACAACCTCAGCATTGATTTATATTAAGGTGACTTTTAATGCATTTTATCTCAGAAAATGATTATACTCTATAAACTAAATGCAAAGTAACACCCCAAACTTTTTTTTTTTTCCTTCGGGGTAATTACCCAAAGGTGACAGCTGTGACATGAGGGAACAGGAAGTAAATTCCTCGGAATAAAGAACAATGTGTGGTTTAATGGTTAATGACATTTCTTCAAAAGTGCTGAGCAGTACGATCAGAAGATGAATGCTGTCCTGACCCCATGGGACAACATCTGTCTCACCACACCAGTATTGGCATGGAACATCCCCAGTGCCCTCTCATTTTTCCAACCCCAATGCCTCTCCCATCCCCTACTAAACTAGGGGACAAAAGGAAAAAAAAAACACATCAGCAGGAAGACACCAGGGGTGTTTCAGTGTGAAACACAGTGGATGAAGCATGCTGATATTTTACAAGGTCGACAAAAGAAATGTCCTTTGGAACAATGGCGATGCAGAGTGCAGGACAGAGGAGGAGGGGCTGACCATGACAGATCACCAATAAGAGAATGGACAAGACCAGCTTAGCAAGGCAAAAGCCACCTTGGAAGCCAACAGTCAGCAGAAAAGGGCCAGAAACTCAATATAGCTGTTTTATTGGTTTGTTGGTTCTCTTAAGCTCCTCAAGTACATAACCATGCAATTCAATTATAAAGACTGAAATGATCAGCTTCAGACCGAAGCTGGGAGTAAGACCTATCCAGTCCTCTCAATGTTGTTTTCTTCAAGTGTTTTTTTTAGTTCTTTTTTTTCCTTTATAAGAGCATAAACTAGTACAAGTTACCAGAAAGCCTTTCAGTGACTGTTCAGACAACAGACAGAACGAATGTGCCTGTTACTACTTGGTACATTGAACCAAAAACTGATTTATTAGTGGGGCTTTAAGATTTAACAGACTTATTAAAATACAACTACACAAGCAACTGAGCTTGATCATACTGACACTTAAAGCAAAGTTGCTGCATATTTGTATCTGATTCATTCATGTAATCTGAGCCAATTAACAAGTGAAGAAAAACAAAAATAAAATGGACAGAATTTTCTTGACCAGGCATCCCACAAGGTTCCACAGTGACCATGAGTCCTTCCAATCAAGTTTGTCCAACAATAATATACACTTGATTTAAGCGCATCATCTTATCTCAGTCATGACCTGCTCCATTTCCTGCAGTCTCACATCTGTGAAGGATTTTAATTCCATGCTCTTTTAAACATTTACTGCAGACTTCAGTTTTAAGTAAGTTTCAGATTTAAATCAAACAAACTTGCATTCATTTTTTAGCTGTCATAGGTATGATGGCTTTACTGTTGTTTTTTTATTTTCAGCATATGTTGCTTACAATGGTAGGACAATTTCTTCATGAAAGCACTTGAATAAATGATCTGAAAATAGGTTCTCCGTTCATCTTCCAGCAATGTGCAGCGGAAACAGGTGTTTCTCAGACCAAGGACAGCAAACCTCAGAGGGAAAAAGGTCTGGAGGGCACTGATTGATTTGCAGGCTTTAATAGTGCAGCAGACTGATGCCTGGTTTCTCCATTTAGATCTCTATAAGAGGTGGGCCAAAATTTAAGAGCTTGCTTTTTATAAATCTGTTTTTTATGACAACTTCAAAGAATATTTTCATGATGCCCACTAGATAAACTGTGTCACGTGCTCACTGAAATATGCAGATGGTTTTGTGATTAAATATAGGTAACAATAGCGTGGTTATCAGGGAAACTGCAACACAAACATTGCCTGAGATGATGAAAGTTCAACTGTAATACCAGCATCTGTTCCGTGTCCGTCCAGTGCCTGTGGAAGTGACTGCGTCGGTGGAGGACAACCAGTGAAGAGACAGATGGCTTTGTTTGCCATTTCGTAAGCTCCGGAAAAACATTCCTTTTGATTTGTAGCTCTACATCGACTGGCGAAATGGAAAAAGAGTTAGTGTATGTCGCTGGCAGAACCATTGCAAAGTCACCATGCAGGGTGTCGTTCCAAGTGTCCTCGTAATCATGTCTTTGTGAGCCTCGCTCTTCATCCCATCCGTCCCCGAGGCCTCTAATGGAAAATGGTTGAGGAGGCTGCCCCCTCCCATTCTTAAAGATTTACTTCAGCGCCTTCTTGGTATCTATGATATGCAGAGCACTGGACCTGAGCCAGTGAAGAGCCTCCTGATTTTGTTTTGCTCACTTTTGAAACTTTGCAAACACTGCAATGACACTGAGAAGGCCACCGCAATTGGCTGCAAAATGAAGACAGGTTGTAGGAATAACAAGGTACTTCTAATGAGATGGCCACTGGCAGAGACATCACTGCCCTGTCAAGAGTACTGCACTTCGTAGCATCGCCCATTTTGTCCTGAGCACATGTTGTGCCCTCCTTTCGCTTATCTCTTGGCAGGAAGTTGGGTCACGCCATGTGCCAATTAGGGAACAGAGGTACTGTAGTAGAAGACTTCTCAGCCAATCTGAGGAAGTCAGTGCTTATTGCTGTGGGTCATCTGCCAGCATTCCTGTGCTTCTATCCTCTGATCTGAAGAGCACTTTCCAACTAGTGCACACTTCAAGGGAAGCTATGATGAGTAGAACCTTTTTTTCTCATCTTAGTGGTCAAAATCATCAAATACTGTGAGCGTCTAAAAAAAGCAAACTATCAGGAGGTATTTAAAAAAAAGACAGCATAGAACATAGCCTCATATGCCTTGGTGTGAAAAATGTTTTAACCATATGGCTAATTAATCTATTTAAATAGATTAAATAGATTGCCTGTCTATGATGTAATTCACCAGTCTCTGTAATATCATATCTCTAATTTGAACACAATTTCAAATTTCAAGGTATAAAGATAAAGCTGTACTTCTTTCTAGAGCCACATCGTTCCGCCACTGACAGGTTGTATTTCTTCAAACCAAGCACTGTAAAAAATGAAAGTAAACACAGCACTGACTGATATGGGCTTAAGTATTTCCTTCCTTCAGAACTGGGCCAGTGTTGTAAATTAATTTTTGCAATATCCAGGTTGGGCGGAATTTAATTAAAAAAATTATAAGTTTCTATGTAAATAAAGAGAGAAGTTTAACCAGTCTACAGATCTTGTTGCGTTTATGCTTCAGTTGAAATTCATTTTTTTGTGGAGAAGTAAACAAGCCTTTCATACTTGTCATCACCGTGTCTGTAATTTGGGCGGTATGATGCATCAGAGAGTACTTATTTCCCTGAAGTCAGGAATGGATGATTAAAAAATAGTTATAATAGTAATAATAATAAAAAAGCAAAGGAAGTTGGAAGATATATAGGTGAGTAGGTAATAGCAGAGCATGTTTTTAATTTGCCTGTTCAGCCTGAGAATCAGTTCAGTGTAGCTTGAAGATCAGTGCCACCAGAGTATCTCACATGAACACTCCACTGAGATAAGGTGATAAGGGGATGTTCATTGTTTCAACTGATGTTTGCCAGTAACATAAGAGTACACATTGTTTTGGCTGCTTTGCATCCATACAGAACATGCAATGTGATGTTGGCACATTTGTAGGACAAACAGTTGACAGACATATTATGTAATATGCTAAAATGATGCTAAAATACTATTGTAACCCAACAGACCTAGCCTGGGTATGCAGCTGTGCATTGTGGCATGTGAATGCAGCATTTGCAATGAACACTGGGTACTGCATTGTGGGAGATGAGAGAACAAAGACCATTAAAAAACTAACTTCATGACTAGATTTAGGTTTTTTTTTTTTACCATAATGATTTTTGGTCTTTAGATACTGGTAAAATATTAAGATTGATTCAGCATTCATTAAAAATGCAGTGGAATATTTCTTTTAAACCTCCTGTAGCACTTTTTACATTTAGAGTAACATTAGTATTGATAAATCTAGAAACTGCAAATGCCCCACTGGGATAATGAAAAGTCAAACGAAACAGTAACATATCTTTTTAAAAGACAGACAAAGAGACACAATCTGTGTTGCAGAGAGGCTTTTCTCTGGGTTGGATAATCATGCAGTGAAAAATTTTCTAGGGCCCAACCTCTTTGTCCTTGGCTAGATACCCAGGGTGAATGGCAGTGAACACAGGAGGATACTGATGACCTTAAAACATATAACAAAAGTGCTAATGAGCAAGCAACCACAGAGAAAATAGTGCCATCTTTAACCCTTGACCTTTTTGCATTTTAAAATGTGTCGATTTACAAAGCTGTGACAAAATAAAACCATGCTGCAAGTCAAAACATCTGTCATGAGGCTTAATTGGGTTCATTAGACATCTCACCCAGAGTTCCCAATTACAGGCCTCAATAATTAATTGCACTTCAAATTAAATGTATTTTCTCATCAGCCTTTAATTAAATATGGCCCTCCTTCTTGATTGGAAATTCCAATCTTAGGATGAGGTTTGGTCTCCAGCATGTTTACTTGTGGTGCATCGGGAGATGGTCTGAGTTTTGCAGGGTGTAATTACACAGCCTGATTAAGCACTATCACGCTGATGGTGCGCTCTGGCTTTTAGCCAGGTCACATGCAGTAAACAGCAGACAAATACTGTATCTCTACTTCAACAGCCAAACCACACTGCTGATGCCAAAAACACGCCAAACTAGAACCTGTTCACACCCACTATCATTGATTTGAAATTGCTGGATATGTAGACAATCCAGTGCCGCTCTGAATTTCAAATGAAACAATTCAAATGAGTCTGGTGACAAAAAAACCCCCAAAAAAAACAGAATAATCAGATCTTAGCTCGTTTGGCCTCAAGGAGAAGCAGAAACGATAGCTTTGGTGATTGTATAATACATATCTATAACAAATGTCCTCATTGAAAAATTCATTTATCTCACTGATGAAGGCTATACAGAAAGATCTGCCTGTTCTTTCATTGACTTCATACAAATGAACTGCAATGTTCTCACCATCCCTCTATGTGAAAAACTATTTCTTTTTCTGTGCAAGACGGAATTCAAAAGTGAACCCATTTATATGTTAAACAGGTATCCACAGCCAATCAGATGTATATTATATGGTAAAATATATTAAATAGAAGTGTGTATCAACTCCTTATTTGAATCTGTTACAATGGACCAGCTGGAACTTTTATTACTTGAATAAAAAGGGTGCTGCTAGCTTTTTCAAGCACATCACCACATCCTTGGCACTGTCAGCCAACTGAAGCAACAGAGATATTCAACAATATTTAAATCCAGAGCTTAAACCACTCATACCTGTTTGACATTACATTTTGAGAAGCTTTACCCGTCTTTTCTCCCCTCACTGCACGAAAGTAACCCTGCGTCCCATGTGTCATCCCTCCTATCTATTCTGGCCTTTTTCATCAAATCCTCATCCCCAACCTTAGCCAATTTCACAGCACTACCTCAATCAACATGTGGTTTGCTTAAGTCACCCTGTTGGCATGTGACCTTAAATGCCCAGAAACCAACCTCACCCACCACACAGTTACTGTGGATGCAGTAACAGCAACTCCCATGTATCTCCTTTCGGTTTAAGGTAATAATAGCACATATTTTCCTTTGATTTGCTATGACTGACGGATTTAACAACAGCTATTCAACCTCTAACCATTTAAAATGTCAGGAACACTTGTTTTAAACACGAGGTCTTTGGGAAGATTTGTCATGAAGAACAGACAGAAGATCAATATGAAATCCACATAAGAACACAGAGCTGGTTTACTATCTTATCTGTGGAAAATATGCAACAACAACTTCATAGCAATTACTTGTGCTTTTAAATTCACTTTTTAATTATATGTCTTTATCAACTGTGTTTTCTGACCATTTACTAGCGACTTGTTGTGTCAACACTCTTGTTTAACACAGTCTCTTATTTATAGTACACAGATAAATAAGAGACTATTATCTGGTTTGTCATTCCCTTAGAGTAAAGATCTGATTTACCAGTATAATTTAGATATCACAGCTGATGATCCTCAGCCAGCTGAGACCTAGGTATGCTGGTCATCCAATCTTCAATCAAATGAGATGAATATTCTAAATGTGCAGTCTTCTCTTGTGTGATGTCTTTTTAATTCATTCCCTATCTGACCTATTCACAACTGGATTGCCCATCTGTGCAGATTCAGTTAATCCAATCTATGAATGATAATGTTATTTTGGACTAGGAAGGCGAGGAGTCAATCTATGAAATGCTATATAACTGCGCTCATAGAAAGAGCAGAGCAGATTCAACACTGTTGAAATGGATGACAGAGGGAACACAAAAGCGCACGGACTCATCCTGTGTCTGCTGCTAAGTGAGGGGTGAGGCTGGAGGCGGATAAGCAGAGGTGCCCATCCTGGTGTGTAGGAGCATCAGAGGTGACTCACCAATAAAATAAGCCAACAGGAACAGCAGTGTTACTGAGATGAGAATGGCACTGAGAGCAGCACACTTCCAGTTGCAGTGCTTATAGGGTTTCTTCAGGCTGAAGGCAGGACGAGAGAAGGTGTTTCGAGGCAGGGGGCGTGGGGGAGGCGAGTACACCGTGCTGGAGGTCAAAGGGTATCCTGGTGATGTTGTGCAATACATTGGTGATGTTCCACCTGGTTTGAACAGGAAGTGCCTGGAAAAAACATATTTTCTTTTTAGTCTTAACAGAAGCAACCACTTCCCATGGATCACAATTCTGTGGGTTACTGTCTATCCGAGTGCAGTCCCTTCTACTGGTGGATTAGTCAGAATACTAAAGCACACTGGATTTTGCCCGGCCGAAACTGTGAATCAATATTAAATCTAATTTAAAGGACTAGTGACCGCAGCTGGCTCTTGTTTATGTATTCACGCCAGCCTGGTGAAGAGTAATTCCCCGTGACTATGTGTCAAGGCTGTCCAGAGGAGAGATACGGTATATAGGGCTGCAGCATGGAGTTGAGCAGATTTATTTGTCCTTGAAGAACATGGCTGGCTATCTCAGAAAACATGTGTAGAGCTGCATGTCCAAGTGCATATGATCAGCCCATCAGAGAGTCAGTGGCAGCGGCTCTGTTGTCAAGGCCGTTCCACTGACAAGTTTACAAGAAGCTCTCGAGCGACAGTGACACGTACGTGATTGAATGTCACATTACAATGTATGATGTGGAAAGTCACTGAGACCATATTTTACTTATAAATATCAGGACAAATTGCTGACGTATCCTACTCGAATAACAAGAGATAACGTGGGCAAGTGTGTTTCATAAAGCGGTCATGTTTAACATTAATCAAAGGCAATAGAATCCAACAATGTGACTTAATGTAAGTTCTTAGTTAGATCAAACAGGGATGGGACAAACAGGGCGAAAATTTTTGCAACGCGGGAGACATACACTGATGATTGACAGCATTTCAAAACAGAGGATGTTTGATGGAAAAATAGCGCAGGCATCACAATTGTTTTCATGGCAAAGCAGATTCTGACAATAGTGCGAGCCAGATAGCAAACATGCAACATACCCGTCGTTGTACGAGGCATCGTGGCGTGCTGATGCCAGAATGTCCATCTCAATGAGGTTGTCCTGTAAAGTCTCTAGGAATGTCTGCTTTGCTATGTTTCTACACACAGGTGGAAAGATGGAAATGAAGCTGGTGTGAGATGTGCGTGCAAGGAGACACAGAAATGCCAATACAGTACGTGATCACCAAGCAACAACAACTGACAAATGGAGATCAAGACGGAGACGCAGCGTGGGGAAAAAGAAACCAAGGCCCTTATGGAACTACTTCTACAAAGGTGTGAGACAAATAACATCTAGCTCTCTTATCCCCCTTATTTGGGCACTGCCATACCTTGTTTTGTACGAGCCCTGCCCTTCTCTGCAAGCGTCTTGCTCCTCTCTGATAAACATTAGAGTATTCTGGCTCCTTTAAGGGTTGTGATTGGAAGAAAACAATGCATCACTTACAAATGAGAAGCTTAAAGTATCTAACACTTATTTAAGACAATTTTTAAATCAAAAATGAACTTGTCACCATAGTTTCATAGTTTTCACACTGAGTAGTATCTTTGTTTGCAACACTCCAAAAAACACATTTTCAACTCTTTCTAAAGTTTCTAGAGGCGCATGTCTCATTTCTCTCATATTGCGCTCCCCCCTATGAGAGCTTGGGTTCCATAAGGAAAAACTGCAGCAATGCAATGGAGAAATGAACTGTCCACATGCAATGGGCAGGCTGAACATGTTCTGTGTTACAAGAGAAAAGCCTTGTTTTTGATCCCTGCCCCTTCGAGGCCAGTAGTGAAGTCTGTTGATGGTCTCTCAAACTTGTGTTCTGAAGAGGAATGCAACTTTTAATGGAGAGAAAGAGAGAGAGAGGGAGACAGAGAGAGAGAGAGAGAGATACGCCAACTGCTGGCATCTCTCCAGTGGCAGAGCAGGGTAAGACCCACCAGTGCAGAATTTATCAGGGCCATTAAATTTCACAAAAGTGACGAGAGAGGGCCATCGAAATACTATTAACTAAGTAAAAGTGACATTTAATATTTCAGGGTCTGTCTGGATATTACTAATGGTTTCAATTTCATTATTGGAACTTTAGTGGTTGATCTTTTTCAAGGCGACGGGTCTACATATGTGGCTTCAGCAGCATTTCTGCCTGTTGCAGATCCACTCTCCCCACCATCTGTTTTCTTCTCCACAGGGAATACCTGTGTAGGATTAACTTTGGAGCTGGATGACGCATAATCAGTCATTATAGCCCTAACTGTCCTTCTACCAGTTGAAATTGATGCTCATTTTCCTGTTGACTGAACCGTCTCACAAAAAAACTGCAGGAAGAGACAGTGAGTCTGTTCAGGGCTGGTTGTTTAGCCATGCCAAATTAACTATTAGCTATTCTCCTGTTAACAATGGTTTCATTTATGGCATTGTGTTCAGTATATACACTATAGACCATTAGTGCCAACATAGGGTTACACAGTACCATGGCAGGATAGTCCAAGGGTGCTATAAGATGTATCATATCATCATTTTATGTTATGTTTTCAAACATATCAAAACAATAACAGAAAGCACTAAATATCAAAATCACTGTAGTAACAACAGGTCAGGAGATTTTCAGGATTTCAGCAGTCAGAAAAATTGTGACTATCAGAGCGAGCAATGGAAAGATTTGACACGGTAAACAGAGCTTGAAGAAATGCTGATGCACCTCAGCCCTCAACACAATCTGAGACAACTGACTCTGAGCTGACCAGCAAAACTAACGTCGGGCTGAACGCTACCTGGCTAACAGCTTGCCAGACACTTTTTGGCTGCTTGTGGATATCCATCACTGTGCGACAGCACATCTTCTGAGGTATTGCACGTTCCCAACATCATATAAGACAAGATTCTGCTTGTCAGTGTTCAGGGCTGTGGGTTGTACTCTCTTGTCCCATATCAGAGAGTGTGTACAGCAGCAGGCTCACAAGGCCCATCAAAATGCCTACAACATGTTCTTGTTCTGATTGTTTGCCCTTGTTGGTCTTTATATATATATATATATATATATATTTTTTTTTTTTTTTTTTTTTTTTGGACCACCCTTCGAAGGGTCCATTGCTATACACAAGAGTGTGGGCTCCAGTTTTTCTCGAGATTGCTTTGAATAGATCCTTATCATTACCGTAAATCATCTAAATGAAGAGAAATTTTGTTTTTATTCATAATGAGTTCCTTCAGAACTAAGGTTCCACAATGGCTTTTTATTAAAATTTGCTCAGCAGGTGACCTGGTCATACAGAGAAGTGAGGTTTTGTCTGGGGAGTTTTTTCTAACACTAGCAGAGCAACGTGATGTGATCATTAGGAGGGTTGAGTTGATTCTGCTTTGCTATTCTTGATTTCATACTGCCTTGCAATAAGACCAGCCAAAGAAATACCAACAGATACTCCCTTTGTTACAATAACACTTGACAGATCTACTTCACACAAGGGCCTCCTATTGAGAAATGTGCTAGAGAACTGAATACTGATTAATATGAAATAAATAAAAATCTGGGCTGAAGTGGAGGAGCTATGAAGCCTGCTCACGGGAGCCTGAATGTAATTTTGCAAGAACTGTTTCACATCCAACATGATTGTAATTACTCTGCTATTTAAACTCAATAGCTTGCACAGTTTGGATTGCTAACATTAGACGAAGATCCAAAAGCAGCACTTTTCTCTTGTTTGCCACAAAATCATGTTCATCACAAATGTAGGCCTTTGCCCCTAGCTGTATATTTTCCATTTTATTGCTTTGTTCCTTGTTAGCGCAGTGGTAATTTAACACGGAGCAGACAGCATGAAAAGCTGCGTTCAATGACACCAGGTCAAGCTCAGTCTTACAGATGCCAACATCTCTATACATATGTCAGGGAGACAAGTCACACCGTACCTTGTTTCCAGGGGGATGTTGCTGTTGAGCAGCCAGTTATCCTGCGCGCTGCCGCTGTCCTGACCATTGGCCGGGCCCTCGGGAGGAATGGAGCTGTCTGTGGGCGCGGGACTTGGGTTGCTCCGAGGCGTATAGTTGCCCCTGTTCAAGGAGTTAATGGAGGCCGCATGGTGCTGAGGATTGGGTGAGTGGGAGTGGGAGAGTGGCAGAGGAGGTGTCCGCAGCCGAGAGTGGTTTTGAAAGACTCCGTCTGAAAGCAACAGAAGAGAGAAATGAAACACGTTACAGAAATGACAGAAAATAATAACAATTCTGCTCATTTACTGGCTGGTTTTAGGCACTTGTGGAATTTGGTTATGCCTGGAAACACCATCAAAGACACTCTGACTCTCAGTTTGTTCACCAGCACATGTTTCAAAAGTACTTCAGAACCACTCAGGATGGCTCTGACTGTATTTGTGTGTGTGTGCTGGCAGGTTAAAGAAGAATTCACTGATTATTTAGTGGCTCGTGGTGTTATCTTAACTCCCCGAGCCTCAGTATTCTGACTGATTAATAATTAGCTGTGGTTTCACCAGCAGCACATAAATTCACACCAGCACTCTTCTGACTGCAGAGCTACAAAGCCCTTACGTGAACCACTCTTAAAAAGAGTCCTTCTTCTGCTCATTATTTCTCCCAACTGGTCTCAATCAGAGTGCTCTCTGCCTCCCACGGAGACCTGTGACAGTTTACTCAGACCAGATACAAGCTCCTGTGTAAACAGACAGGCTGGCCTCTTCTTGAAACTGACCAGCTCTTCAGCCTTATTTGGACATGTATTTAGCCAGGGAAGCTTGTTCAAGTCTGCGCAACTTGTGTACAATCTTTCACCACTGCCACAGCTCAACTGAGGCAAACTGAAGATCTGAAACAGAGACCAATAAGAAACAACATTTCTTATCTCTTTTACCATGTCATTATTGGATCTGCAGTTTTTTAGCAGACAAAACTTGCACTTTCTGTCATTTTTAGGTCTTTTAGCACATCTGCTATAAGTTTTCATCAGAGGATTTGAAACTATTAGATATGAAGCCTAGAAGAACAGATTGTACCCAGAGGTCTTATATCCACTGATACTCTGTGCACTTCACAAGATAGAAGACCAGTGTCCTTGTCCACTCTGGATCCATTTATTTCCACATCTGCTAAGCCATTCATCAATCAATGAACTCCTGGCTTTACACAGAGTGAAAGAGTGGCTTTTCTTTATAGCAGCGAGCCTCCTTTATTTCACAGATATCCACAACACCAAATTGCCAATTCACAGCAGAAAGAGTGGAATAGAGAGACACAGAGGGCTTATTTTGTATAATCAGCTCCTTCATTAAAGCAATACTTACTCGTGCCAGTCAAGAAGCTTGGAGACTGTTCAAATTTTTTAGGGGTCAGGAACATGAAGCTGCCATATCAACATGTGTCAATCAAGGCAGATGAATTAACTGTCGAGGCGCAAAACTGGTTGTGCTGAGAACAAAAGTAGCATTAAGTTTCAGTGCTTGAGGCATGTTAAGAAAATTGAAAGAGAGCCCATTGTGTTCACAGATAATGTGCTAACGAGTAGTTCGGCGAGGAAAAACGAGAAAAATATAGTGTGGTGCATTTAATCCCCAAGCACCTGTTTTAACTCTCTTCCTGTAAGCCTTTCAACATGCATGTGCTTCACAGGAAGCTTGGCAATTTCGCACATATGCCAGTGTTTCAACTAGTTTCTATTTATATTCTGTACATGCCATTTGCCAACAATTAAAAAAGCAGAGTACATTAACAACCTGGCACTGACATGCGTCTCCGGTGATCCAATCACAAGTGGACAGCTCTAAGTACAGGTGTGAGTGCACCCAAGACGCAGTGAGGATGCATTTGAGATCCAATTACTCAGACCACATTCGAAGGTGGTCTGGACGCATATGGCCACATTCTTTTAACACAAATGTGTCCTGGCCCACGTTGATGGCCTGCCTACTCATCTAATGTCCTCTGCCACAGTCTAATGGCTAAAATCTCATGTCACTGCAGAGCTGTGTGCATCACATTGATTCACTCAAACCCTCCTTGCCCAGCTCTTTCTCTCTCTCTCACACACACACACACACACACACACACACACACACACTGACAAGACCCGTCTGTCACAGTCAAACTGGCAAAAAAACAACAGCACATTTGTTCTTAGCGAACAGAAATGATGCACAGTGGGGTCCAAAAGTCTGAGACCACCTTCCCATTTGGGAATTAGTATTTTCTTTGCATATGGAGCAGGTACGTGAGATCAGATCACAAGTGGTCACCGGTGCAGACACATTGTAATACCAGATATGAGCTGACGTACTTAGAGCTGTCTACTTATGATCGGATCAGCCGAGGCGCATGTTAATGCCAGGTCTGAACAATCACCCTCACACTTGATTTTGAACCTGGCTCACTACCACATAGTCTCCAAATTTTATAGACTCAACCACTGACAGGAACGGTTTTATTTCTTTTCATTTTCGAGTAAGAGTGCTATATCATGCATCTGCCGCACTGACAGATGGCCTCCATACTGAGCACACTTTTGCACAATGCTGCCCTTGTAATTAGCTGAGACACTGAGAGAGAGAGGCACACCACAGTCCTGATGAACAATAGACTGGTGTGTGGTAAAACCAAGCGGTTGTTGATGACCTCCCTCCTGCTCAGTAATGTACCTGATCCCTAAAGCCATTAATAAGGTTATGGTAATTTGATACGGGGACAGAAGACATATGCAGAGAAATATATCACAGCGACAAATGCATCACTGCTCTGGGATGTACTTACTGCTTGGCAAACAAATACTTTATTTCCTATGACCATCTGGCAAATGTGGGGTAACAAGTTATTTGTTTTTTTAACACATGGTACCACTTTTTATGCTGAGAACCACACTTCCAATACATCTGAATACTATGGCCTCAAAGATTGCCACAAAAATGAATCAATATATATATCAATGTACCCTACCAATACTTACTGCAAGTCAAGTATGCGTTCTAGCAATACACTTTTCTTGTTATTTTGACAACTCCCTGCATTGCAAAGCACCACAAACAAAAATGTAACATTTACAAATGAATATACTGTGTGTATTTGGAAAGGAGATGTTAGAATATCTAGTCATATATGTTTAAATTTAATTTGAGAAATTATCAAAGAATTTTCAAAATAATAAAAAAAAGTTATATTACATATTAAAAAATAATTCTTCTTATTATTGGTATTATTATTTTAACATATCAGTTAAGTGCTCTGCAGATTTAAGGAATTCTAACATTATTGTCATAAATATCAGATTACAATACAAATCACATTTAAATCACATTTTCCCACTGCATAAGAATTAAGTTCAGTTTTAATACTTTATGTAGTGCTCTGCAGGAAGTTAAAATGCTTGTCAGTGACCATATAGTAATATAAAGTATTTAAAATAATGTTGTGTAGTTCCCTCCAAATGCTTAACACTCTGCACAGAGCTGTTGCTTAACTCGTCCACTTCACTTATCCACACCAAATATTTGCGTATAAGCCATAACCATTATAATACAGAGCAGAGAATGTTCTACAGAAAAAGAACTAGCTGAACACGGCATCATGATTTGAGTTCACTCGCTGACTCTATGCACACTTGTCCTTGTCCGACCAATAACCCCCCAACAGCCACGTAGGTAGTCATGGTTATTTTTGTGGAGATAAACAGAGATAAACAGAAAGACGAGAAACAAGTGTGTTTATGAGACAAAGCACAGGGCAGCACGACCCCCACAGACTGTGGTGATTCAGCAACAATTATTCGCTACTATCCAAAGGACAGAGAAAAATAAATGGTTTTCTATTGACCTGCTTTGCACAATGCAATTGGCAAGAAAAGGAGATTAATTTGTTATCACAGAGACAGAGAAGGGGGCTTTGCTACAATAGCCAAACTTTCACATGGCATTCAAAATAGCAGCCTGAAGATATCCTTTCAGTCTGGGAATGTGTGTTTTCATTTTTCTTTCTAACAGATGTACGCTCTGGTTTAGACCTCCTGATGCTATTCTAGACAAGTAATTAAGGCAAATCCACTTCATTAGCTGGGACCTCACCCCCTACCCTGAGAGATAACAGGAATGTCTGTCTAATGGTAAGATGTTATAATTGCCAACATGTGAGGTATCAAATAGCTACACAATAAAACTAAAACTATGGGTAACTATCCAGAGCGTTCATGAAAACAGAACAAAACAAAACAGAAAATCTTTGACTGAGGATTTGTGCTCCAGGATTTTGAGAAGTAAATGTTAATTCTGTGAGATTTCTAAGCATGTTAACTACTCATGAACTGGCTGACTGAACTCACTTAAATAAGAAATATCTTGCACATGTACCTCATATTGTGAATCACTGTTCATGTTTTAGTGCTGATCCACATCTAGTTGTAGAATAAAAATTTCAAAAACTGTTGTATTATAAAGATAACAAAATCTAGGGGATTGTGCAGCCTTAGTAGGCATACTGTACGTGCTCTCTGAATGCTTTCTATTTCTAATACGTTCATGTTGAATTTATTAAATTCATTCATTCATCAAATTGATTCACCTCAGGGACCGCCATACTTCTCTTACTGGTAAAGGTGTGTAGTACTCAAGTTGGCCAATAACCAATAGCTATTCCAACCAAAATGTACTATGTAACAATGAAAGCTTAAGTATGTTAAAGCTTTTACATGAGAGTAACTTTCCTTGTCTCAGTGAATTCATTGAACATCAACTGTCTGAGTTACAAAGCCAGAAAACTACTTATCTGGCTCAAGAGATGAGTCAGTGAAAAAAAAAAAATCTCCTGTTTTTTGGACTACATAAAATAGCACACTCAAATTGACTCGTCAGTAATGATGCAATTCTACACCTGAGGAGAGCTCCTGCAAATCTCACCCTCCATCCCACCTCCGTCCCACCTGACTGAAGTCAGCGACGGTAGTCATGGGAACAGTTCAGTAAACTGCACTGAAGCAGTAAATCTATATGTAAAGGATCAGACTTTATTTCACTGAATACATATTTCATGGGATACTTAGTAAGCAAATGGTAGCAACTGTAAGTGTGCAGCACTGTAGATTTAACAGTAGGAGCAATCAATGTAAGCTGAGTCAAGTGAGCTGCATGCAGTGCTGTGTGCTGCTCAAATGGTAACTAACGTAAACCACAGAAATGGTAAACTTGCCTTCTTGGAATAGTTCTCTAACTACAGTAGTCAAATTTGAACTGCAATTAAATGTATGAAGTTTTGTAACAATATTTAAAACCTTCAAAATACCTTCACCAGTTGACATCTGCCCCTACAGAAATGTAATGTATGACATACATGTCCCTATATCAGTGATGTACATAGAGTATACTGTGTGTCACCTACTGTATATGCGGATATATTATCAAAATGGGAAAGTAAGTACAACCTTTTGACTGGTACTATATATACATCCCCTGGATAGAGGAATTTTATAACAATAGTACATTTTGTATATGTACATATATAAAATATCTAAGATGAATTTTTATATGGTAGAACATGTTGTGAGCATATGTTGACAATATATATTCAATTTATTAAAACAACATACATATACAAATTCTATATGCTTTTATATGTTTATTTTCATGATTTCTTTTTAATTTTAAACATTACTATCTTTCCGTTCTGGCAAAGTGGTGTCTTTTGGGCCCTAATATTAAAATATATGTATATTTACATATATCTCCAATATAAGCATTCATACATAAACATATATATTTGTATGGGATAGACATATATGTCAATATATGAAATTGTTCAAACTTCTAATTGTTTTTATATACAATTTACATATGGTTTATTTTATATGAATATATATTTCAAACATGGAAATTCAATATATGTACATACATAGCATTTACATATGGATGAACATGAAGAAAATATTTTGGTGGCATCATTGTTTGCTACATGTGGTTACATATAGAGGAACACTGGGTTCTGACTTCATTTGCCACTCTGTGCAGTGTCCAGGGAGAAGGTCTGTGTCTGAACAAGGACAGCAGATAAAATCACAGAGGACTGATGGTCACACCTGATGAAATAAAGTGATATGACGTGCCCCGGACACCCGATCAACGCACTGAGGTGTGAGCCATTCGATACAGAATTAATCAAAAGCTATCCAGTGCCCAGATAAATCATTAAATCTTGCTTACTGCTACAGCCCCTATGGCTAATCATAGGAGCAAAATTTCCAGTTGAGTACCATTTGTCTATAAAAATACAAATAGAATTTGTCATGAAGGCATTGAAGCTACACACTCTCCTTGCTCCCTGAAGCTGCTTCTCCCTGCCGGCCCTGCTGTTTCCAACACCATTAGGAAAGACTGAAGGGAAGAGCCATGCGGGAGTACGAGCTGTCTTTCCTGTACTCATTTGAGAGGTAACAGGTACCACAAACAACACACGGTGGGTATCTCGCTCAGCTCTCCACTGGTTCTCTCTGTGGGAATAAGGTGAAAAAGATCTTCTGGAATCCGAATACAAGTTCACCTTCATTACCAACTGGAGGAGAAAAAACCTGCTATTGTATAACATCCGACCGCTAGCTTTCACTGAGGTCAAGTGCTTATACAAGCCCTTGCAAAAGTAAACTCAAACATAAACAAAACAATATAAAATAAAATAAAAACTATTACAAAAAAAATAAAACAATTCAAAAAATATATTGTTCAATCTCAAACTAAGGTTTGCCACAGTTTGCAACCTAATCCATTAGGACCAGTCCCGGCATATGCTTCTCTCTCCCTCTCTGAGATCAAATGGATTTTCTGTCAGTTTTTGAGCTGCCTTAGCAAGAACAAGACAAGTGGTTATGTATGCTCTGTTCTGTATGTCACTCTGCTGCATATCCATCAAGAGGTTGAGGATTTTGTTAGAGGGCACAGATGGTCCGCAATTATCATGGAATGAAAGTAATGCATCTCAATTTATGTCAATGAAAAGAAGATATGTAGGTATGCAAAATGCATTATCCATGGTCTCATGGTATCCATGGTGCGCTGACGAACAGCAAGTTGAATGGAACTGGACAAATTGTCTGTTGGCTCCAGTTCATTGATAACTCAACATCAAGAGAAACACATTCCTTTTGATATGTCAACTCAAAACCGAAATCTCACATATTCAGAAAACAGGGACATGGGATGCGAGCGCCATGTGCTCCTCATTAAATTATTATTTAGCCTCAGATAGTTTAATTCCTCGTGGTGTCTGTGGCTAAATTACTTTCTGGTGTGACCTCTTTTAACCAGATTTCCCCCTGTCCTTGCAGACACAGGGGGATGATTAAGCAGTTCAAATGAAGACTTATTTGAATTCACGCACAGCTACGTCCCCGAGCCTTCTACCCGGCTCAACATTCCTGCTTGGTCAGCTGTGCGGTCGTGGTGTGTTGGCTCTTTTCACCAGGGAGCCCGGCTGCACTGAAAGCCAACACTGGCCGACCCCATGCTGTTTTGCATTAAGAGATGCTAATGCTGGGAGGTTGCAGTGTCTCAGATCTTTCGGCTCAGCGTGGCAGCGGACTCCCACTGGCAGCCTCCCCAGGAAGAAGCCCCTGAGAGAAAGCCGAGGGCCACACTGAAACACATGCTTCACAAAAGGACTGCAGGCTTCAGCGAGCAGCCTCGTCAGCCACAGAGACCCTGGCTCAGTGTTCCTCCAAAATGAAAACAAGCTCCGAAAGAAAAAAAAATAAAAATAAACACTGAAGCCTTGGAGGCTACTAATGTGAATAACGACATGCTGCTGAAAGCATTTACTTATTCAAAATCCAGCAGAACATTTTAAGTCCTGTATGTCGGCTCAAAGATGACCTTGAGCAAATGCAATCCCGAGTGATAAAAAGCCACCTGTTTTCCAGTGCAACAGATATACTGGCAGCCAATTATTTTAGGCATACATTTTTTCCTGTGGTTATTTACTGACAATACAAAAGTAAGCATTTCCTGCACTGTGTTAACTGAATATTGCTTCAATAACTGACCTGCATGTCAAAGAGATCTGATTTGATATTCCAGTCATTTTTGCCATGGTGACTTTTAAATTACCTTTTTTTTTCTGCGCATGTAATTCCCACTGAAAACCTGAGATGCATACTTAATTCAAGATTACATTACATTTTGCAACAGGAAGCCCCCCCCACCCCCAATATCTGCTGAATATCTACAGAAAATATCAAAATTCCTTTTCCATGTATTTGATTAGACAATTCATGGATTAATCATGTTGGGTCCCTAGCTGTGTGTCTATAACCCTGTTCTCTTTGCCAGATCTACACCACCACCTATCTGGCTCACTCTAGTTCTGTCACCTTGAGAAGATTAAGTTTATGTAGCTGAAGGGAACAGTGTCATGACACATTGGACAAGTATTAATGAAGTCACTTCTTTCCCTGTAATGGTGAAAGCAGCCCGGGTTGACAGAGTTATTTAGTCGCATACATTATTTGCCACAGAAGCTTTGGGGTTTGGAGTCAATTTACATAGCAAGCCATCAGATATCACTGTCTCCTTAGTGACACACAAAACTGAGCAAGGCAAATACTAAAAATACCCAACAATATCCAACTTAAATGAGGATTAGTCATGCAAATTGTCATTTTTTTTACTGAACCAACTGTGTCAGAAATCACATTTTCATTAAATTCAAGTGGCTGCTTCAAAAAACAGCCAATGGGAATACAATGTGTTGCTCATTGGAGTGAAAGAGAAAAAAAATAAATTTCAACAAAAAAAAAAAAAAAATATGCAGATTTGAATAAACCAAATCTACAAGCTTATAAAATATTTGGATGTGATGTGGAAAATGCAAGAGGAGGCAGGGAGCACACTCACATGGCTCAGTAGGTGGTTTAAGTGAACGAACAATGGAGGCTTTTTTTTTTTTTTTCTTTTTGCTCATTGATTGTAACTGGCTCTTTTACTGTCAAAGATTTTCTAAAATCGCACAATGAAGAGTGTCAAAGAAGAGCATCAAAGAGAAGCTTATTTTGCATAATTTACTATTTATTTATATGTAACACCAGCTAGGTGACAGGCCACTAGAGTGGACAAGAGCATCAAAAGAAAGAGTAGAGTTTGATATTTTTGAAATAAGGGGGAAAAGGTTTTGCACCCACTAGCAAGAGACACACAGGAACATGCTGTATTTTGCAAATTAAAAGGAGCCTGAGGATGACTAAGGTAGAGATGGGGATATTCCTCCTCCTACCCCTTACTAACAGCCTGAGGCCAACCTACACGCTGTACCTATGCAAATCAGTGTCATTGTTATGAGACAAATCTGCTGCGGTAAAGGCCAGTCCCCCCACCCCACCAATGTCCCCTGAAGCCATGTCACTGCTGGGTGACCAACTTGTTACTACTGTGGAATTAGGAAGGGGAAGGGGGGTGAATTTGCAATGAGATTAATAACTCATTCTCCAGGCTTTCTGAGCAGGCAGCTGGGGCACTTTGGAGTTTGATGTACTTCAACCCTTTGGGTAGTTAACTTGTAAGCTCGATCAATTATTTAGATCTTTTTATTTTGTTTTGTGTTTGCGGTGCCACTGGGAGAGGCTGTAGACGAAAGACCTCCACAGTCCAATATCAAAGAACACCTTATTCAGCATGCAAATTGATGAGTTATGGGAGATGCGCGACATAAATCGCTGAGTTTGAATGACAACGTTTAATATTTTCATGTAGATGGATCATAAACAAGAATATATAACCTGCTACACGACCAAATGTGACCGTGTGGCCGTAATAATAAATCTGCTTTCCTGGGGTTACCTTGAGGAAATACTTGAAATGATCTTATCGTCCATGCATTTTTCATCCGCCACGCACTGAGTGTTTGTGGCGTTATAAACAAAGTATATTGAATTAGTGAGCATCAAGGCTGCTCCAGTAATGAATCCACAAGAGTCTATGAATCTATAGCAATCGGTTATATAGCAACAGACAATATAATATCAGCTCAACAACACAGCTTCACCCCATAGACCAAGCAAACTATCTTGTCTGGCACACACAATTCATTAGTGCCCATAGTTATATGTCAAATAAAATCTTCATTATCATCAAATGAGTGAGTTAATGTCTGATACAATGTGTGAAAGCTACATAGTAAATCTACTGTACATGTTTTGCAGGGAGTGAATTTTTTTTTCAACTGTCAACACTGTGTTTCCAGTGCGAGTGCAAGTGTCATTCTGTCAGTCTGAATGAATGTTGAGCCAACAGCAGGAGACACTGAGTATTTCAAGAGCAATGAATAGCTGACATTTATTAATGAGAAACCACATATGGATTTTTCAAACCAAATCTAACTCAAGAGGCGCTGTCTACGTTTGAGCTGTGATCAAAATACAATACTACAGTATGTCTTTCATGGGCAAATGCAGTTTTTAATATAAGTTCAAAAGAGTCGGATGATATATGATGAAACAGCAGGGACTGTGTTGCACATGGTATGAAGTTACTGTCTTTATTTCTTGCTTGTTTCCTAGCTGAGGTGCGGAGGATGCATGCAGGCTGTGGTTTCTGAAAACTCTACAGAGGGGCTGTAGATGGTTCCTCCCACCAGCATGCAATGAAACTGAAGAGAAATATCTGTGACAAATATCTCCTGCTGAACCAAAATTGTCTATCTCTTTGAGCGAGGCTCTGAACTTTGCAGACCTTGCTTCAGAGAGTTCTGTGCTTTTCCTGAGGCTACGTATTGACTCAGAGTTTCTACTCTCTCTCATGGTGCTCAGAAAAAAAGGGACATATTCTTGCCAATAGCCATCTGCATGACCTATAACACAACATGTCCAGGAGCAGGGTAGGCTAACCTCTAGAAAGCAACAGTAGTTTGAAAACCAACTCACCATCAGCAGTTGCAGTGGCAGGAGCATACAGGTTCCCTGAGCCAGTTTTAACTAAGAATGAATTGGGGCCAAACTCATCCTCAGAGTCAGAGTCCTGGGCTGGCTGAGCCGCACAGTTACCTAGCAACCCTCCCTGGCTCTCATTGGCTGCAATGGAAGGGGGAGGGTATGGGAGCTGCTCAACAGGGGAGGAGGAGGCGGATGAACAATGCAGCGGAGGACCTGTGGACCACAAACAGAGACAACACATGGGGGGGAAATGAAACACACCCAAACACAGGCAACATCACATAAGAGCAAAACACACACACACACACACACACACACACGCAAGACTTAATTCTGACACTTCAAAAACAAACAGGGACACATCTGCCTTTGTCTCCGCCACCTCACCCCAGCTGGGAAGAACAACACAAACAAGTGAAATGACTTTGAGATAGAATAGAAAAGGCAAATGCCTGGCACTGGTTTAGAGAAATATAAACAACAAAACACCCTTTTGGGATGTTAAATGCTAAAAAGAAAAATAGTTCCAGGTTAATATGCTCTAATCTTAAAAAAAAGCTAATTGGTTTGTGTGAATTATTCCACAAGGCATAGTCTGTATGCAGTAAAAAAAAAAAAAACTTCAACTCTCAGTTTTAAAAAATCTTTCGATATAACACCATCTCACATAACTGCACTTCTCCAAACTACAAAAATGACACTAGCAGGATTTTAAATTTGTGTACTGTGCAGCAGGCATATGAATATGTTCCTAAATATGGTAGAGTTGTTAATACCCCCTCCTGTGGAAACACATATAACCCCTGCCAGCCAAGAAATGAGTCCAACCTGAACCAATCCTTCCTGTTTCTTCTGTGCTCTGTGTCCATCTCAGTTTTCCTTCTTGTCAGTAACCCAAAGTACCAGAGTGTTCAGACCGGCCACTCACCTTAACAGCAGAATATGAATAATTTACAGGTAAGACTGTTAAAAGCTTCTTGTTATATACCAATACGCAACCCCAATTCTTACATGCTAATAACACACAGTTTCTTCTTTCATGGCTTATTGGCTCCAGTCGCCATGCTGTCATGGAATCTCCAGAGAGCTGCTATTAACGTGTGATTAACTTTTGATGCAGCTCTGCACCACGCTGGAAATGTAGTACTTTAGTAACATGACTGCAGCGAACAAAGCCATCAGATCGGCGCTCTCCTCCTCTCTCCCATCAGCCCGTTGGTCTTGATGTTGAAATTCCTGCTGACTGGACTGTCATCCATCAGGAGAGATAAATTTCTTCTTGCTCTGTAATGATCCCTGAAGAGTATTAAAATACAACTCACTGACTCGCATCTAATTAGGAAACAATTAGTGATATTAACATATCAGCCACGGCCCTACACAAGCAGCAAATGTCCACTGCCCAAGAGAGTCACAGTTTGTGCTTTATATATACTTCACACCACACACTTCATTTCTCTCTCAACCCTCTAATGCTGGTGCAGTAATGGGTGCAGAGGCACAGCCGCCATGCTGTGGGTTAATGACTGTGACACTGTTGTGCTTGAATATACAGCAATGTACAGTCGAGAGAGGAGCTGTTGACAACATCATCATTACACTCATTCCCAGAATCCCTCAGATATGTCTAAGACACTACATTTAGCGTGTGTCACAACAACAATACTCTGAACCAAGTACCGCTCACTGAGCTGGTATCTGCCGCGATCAAAGATAAAGACAGAGACAAGATGGAAAATCTTGACATGAAAGACAAACGTGAGGTGCACCAGGTCCTCCACTGAATATTACAGCTTTTTCATCAAAGAGAGAATTCATCAATGAGACAGGAAAAGATTAAAGTCCTCTAAAATTGGTCAAAGTCATAACCTAAGTGAGGTCGAGGTAGTCACGCTCTGCAGCCATTAGTCCCGTGCACAAAGGTTTTACTGTCTCACTGTGTTTAATTAATACTGGCTTCTGCAGTTCATGCCAAAGCCAAATGCACCTAGAGTCACAGACAGAGCCTCTGCAGGCGAGAAGCCACAGCCTGAGATGGCCACAGGTTTCTCAGGCTGCCAGAGTTGATTGACTCTGCCTTCACTCACTATATTACTGCAGCGAAAGGGGACCTTTACTTAGCAACCCCTAGACCATCCATTACTGCTTTAGCTCCTGACAGGAAGTGCCGGTGACTTTGGCCTAGCTGCCAACGCAGACCACCACTCGCTGCATCAAAGGTCTTAATCAGATCTTTAGTAATCAAATTAAAAGAACAGAAAAACAAATTGTTGTCTGTGATGTGCAGGCGAAAATAACTGCTAATGATATTGTTGAGTTTAGTGGAACATCCCTGTCCCAACACAAAAAGGCTACATGTATGTCTGGCTATAAATCTGGGAATATAAATCATGTTCTTACGATGATGTTCACAGTAACTCATTAAAGGTGTCACCATTTAATCCAACAGTGATTCCACTTTAATTCTGTAAGTAAAGATTAGATGATTATGAAATCTAATGCCCTGCACATTATTAAATCAAATTCATTTTGATCAGATGAATTGAAGAAACTTATTTGTAGAACTATTATACTTATAAGTATAATAGTTCTACAATGTAGCTTGTAAAACATAACAAAACAGGTTCAGGCAACAATAATTGAAAAGGTGTAAAGTTGACATCAAAGTGCTAGTTCAAAGACTGATTTCAAAGACTGTTTCTTTTCAAGGTAAAAACGATAACAGTATGTTGTACTAGTATGAGACAGAAGCTGAACAACAGCAAAAACGTGAATGTGGGTGGACAGCTTTGCAGCAATATATATATTTTTCTTCCATAACCCTTCAACTTACAATAAATAAGAAAGTAAGTGTTCTGTACTCAAAAACTTTGCAAGGATATATGAATGTTGACATGCATGCAATGGCTGCTGCAGAGATAGAGAAGGTGAATATTTGGTTGGAGGGTAATTTCTCCTCCTATGGGGCCACTGATATTTTTAACTATAGCAGTGACTGCAAAGCAGATTAAACATAGTGACCTAAAGTACTGGTAGGCAATATGGAAAAAATACAGTGGGGTCCAAAAGTCTGAGACCACTTTCCTATTCTGGCAATATACTGTATACAGTATATTTCATAATGATATATATATATATATATATATATATATATATATATATATATATATATATATATATATATATATATATATATCATTTTATATAAGATTAGATAATCCTTTATTGGCCCACACTGGGGAAATTTGCAATATATATAATACATATAATACATAATACATAATATATTGAGATGTACTTAAGATTTTGGAAATTAAAGAGGTCATTTCTAGATGATTTAACCAGATATTAAAGTCTTATTTTAATTAACACATACGCAAAAATCCTGCAAATTCAATATTATCATCAAACCGTCCTGTTCATTGACTGACTGCTTTCCCTGCAAGAAAATCTATACACGTTCACAAATCTCTAATGTCTCCTGTTATATACTGTGAAATCATCCAGCACTAAACTGAGGCATCGTCACAGACTCTTCCCATCAGTTTCTGGGAGAGGGGCTAAATCACTGAGATTGCCATATTTGAAAATATTAAATATTGGCAAACTATCAGCTGGTAGAGGTATGAGTGTAAAACATTTTGCGCCTTTAAAATCAGTATTAAAGCAGTCCTACTGCAGGTTTATATCTACAGCATGGCACACAACTGCCTGAAAAGGCTGCACCTCACACATGCAACACTTAATACTAATCATATACCTTCATAACAAAAAAAAAAACCAGTTATTTCTTCTATAGATAAATCAGTAGTTTAGTGACAAATAACAAAAGTGTAAGGTGTCTTAATTTTTCAAAAACCCAAAGATATCCATTTTACAGAAAAACAGAAAAGGGCATGTCCTCATATTCAAAAAGCTGGAGCGAGGATTGTTACTAGTGTTTCTAACCCTTAATACGCCTTCAAAATTGTTTTAGTAATTTATTTTCTGTCAATTGACTGATCAATTAATCAACTAATTGCTTCAGCAATAATACAACCAATACATAATTACAGACTTGAGAAGGATTTGTGGATGTACCTTGTGCTCCAAAGACATTTGACAACCTCTGTGTATTATCTTAATAGGATTAATGTGTTTATGCCTGTGTGGCTCTGGCTGTGTGTATGAGTGGAGGCAGGAGAAGACTTCGGCACAGTGGTTGAAGTCGTACACACCCACGGTGACTGCAGTCATTAGTGTAGGGGCTGTAATGCAGAATCATGCATTGGAAACTATGAGCCTAATCACAACACAGTGCATGAGAGAGAGGCTGAATCAGTCATTATCACTGTGGGAACATACACATAAAAATGTGCTTTTAAATGTATTTGAGGAGGCTTCTCTGGCTAAGGGAGTGAAAATTAAATCAGGTTAATAGAGAATATAATTTAGAGGGAGGATGTTATCGAGTGAGAGGAAAATCGAGTCAGAGGAGACAATCTCTCTCTCATCTGGAGAGTCCTGATTTTTTATTCCTTCTCTCTAAACTTAGCTAATCACTCTCATTTCGCCCCTAACTGCTAGAAATTCAGATATATCCAAGGAAATAAAAAATCATCGTTCTTCAAATGACAACAGGGTAACCATGACTACCTTAGTTAAATGTGCTGCACAATCACAACACTGAGCAAGGTGAAGCAGACGTGTGGCTCCATGGCGACAGCAGGAATGATCTGTTTGCTCAAGGACTACAGCTGCAGGGCAGCATCTATAAAAAAAAAAAAAAGGGCCGGTGTATTTGCAGATGAGCAGTGAAGAAAAAAGACAAACATCTCGGCGCCTGTCCTGTAACATCAACTGATGCCGTGAGGCATACAAAGCATGCAGGTCACAGAGGAATGACTCAGAGTCTCAGCGGGGACTGAGTGTCATCATCGCACAGCTCCTCTTATTGTAAAATGCAGATCGTGTTGAAACTCCCATTTTAGCACAGAGCGCAGCAGTCTGCATGTAGGATTAATGTAGTCAAGATGACAGCACTTTTATTCAACACTAATGCTAAATTCTTAACGTCTTAATATTTTAAAATGACGCCATGTTGCGTGTTACCAAACTGACTTGGATAGTTGCATAATGGTGTTCGTACTGGGGCGTGTGAAAGGTTGGCAGTTTGTCTTTGGAGGATCAGTAAAATGTTGCGTAATTTGCTACTGGCACCAATTTTGTCATTGAATGTAGGAGGGTTGGGATTCACTCCAAGATGTGATGGCATGTTTAAAGCTTTTGTCATATTTTCAGCAGTTTGTTGAATTTTATACTGACTGCTAATGCCACCATCAAGGGCCAGATTGTGAATATTCAGATCTGTCCTGTTCTTGTGACTGTTTCTGTATTTGCATGTGGTGGTCACAGTGAAATCTACAGCTCTATTCTGGTGTGGGCGCATGGTACATGGCACAAAGTGATATTTCCTTAGGTGCGGTGGGTTTTGTTCCTTGCCTGTGCCTGCTTGGTATTTTTTGCAGCGAGCACCACCAATTCGCCGCTGTTTGACACTTCCCTCGTGACACTCCCCTTAGCATCACTGGCAAACAGCAGAGCAGCGCATTGTGTGAAAATGCATCACATTTTACACCCTCCACGGTCCGCCTGTTCAGACCAAGTCAGCGGCACACTACAGATGCATGCGTGTTCTGTGGCTCTGTTATTCGCATCGCTAATTGGTGCACCTTTTCGACTCTCTCCAAAAATCACACAGATCCCTTTCATCTCTGTCTTGCTTGTCTGCTTCACTTTCATTAAACATTCTTCAATCAGCAGACACCTAATTGCACATTTTTTTTGTGTGTGTTTTTTTTTTTTTTTTTTTTGGAAATTGATTATGGGAGCGATGCCAGGAAGGCAAGCTTAAGATTAATGTCTAATTCTTACAAGCATCTGTCAGCCTCAACAGCTTTCATGTATGAAGGCCTTTCCTTTCAGCTGATTAACTCTTTTTAGAGTCATCTGAAGGTGGCAGGTATGTGGTTCCTTTTGCAGTTTCTAATTTGAGTGGCACACATTGTGAGAGTGTGATTATGCACACCGGATCCACTGGTAACCTTGATTAAATCTTGCACCAGAGCTGCACAAACGTCTGAGCTCTTGTGCACATTAAACTGGTCAGGTGTTTTTCAGAATAAAAGTAAAACCCCTGGAGTGTTGGAGGCGGTGGCATCCTCAGGACCTTGTTATAAATATATATCTATTGTTAATGCTAATCCTACATGCAATCCCTAACTCACTGTTTGGGCGAAACAAAATGCTTACAGGTGAGGTAGGTAGGTAATCATAATGAATCATCAGTGGGGCGTGCTCTGTAGTTCTAGGTGAAAATGAGCTATGAGTTTTCATGTTGTTTAGACTTCAACACTAAGTCATAATAAGTAATTTATCCAGTAGTGAGAGTTTTGCTAGGAAGGATTAAGGATGTATTTTGAGTCTGTTCAAAGGGGTAAAGAAAACAGTTGTTTTTATGAACAGGCTTATTATGCCAAACCGAATACAAATAATGGTCTATTAATTGAGTTACATTTGCCTACGAGGTACTCTGTCTGACAAGGTACCTTAATTGGATATTTAATAGCTTTTAAATTGCCTGAACATCATCAATTCCCTTTTCAGCGTTCCAACTCTGTCCCCCTAATGATCTCCTGTTGCTTAGCTCTGGTGGCCATGTTTACAGTGTGCAACACAAATGTTCACTAGCCAGGATCAAGTTGTCCTGGAAATGTCATGCAATACAAAGGCTTTAGAGCTGCTAAACCCATGAAAGGAGGCTCGATGCCCTTTTTGATTATTTTTTTGGTACAGACTGGCAGTATTTGAGCGCCGCCATGACTGATTAAATGTGCCCTCTTGCCTATATCACTGCTCTTGGTTTGGATTGAACTTCAAAGACTGTGGGAAGGCAGTGTTAGTCCTGCCTTTGTGTCACTGACAAGTCTTAGAAATTCAGCGTCTTTGTGAGTGAAGGAAATAAAGCCTCATACAGTGTTTTTGCAATGCAACATGAAAGACAGGGTGAACACTGGCTAACAGGCCAACACAGTGGCTGGGGTTGGGTGACATGACTGTAGACAGTATCCTGTCAAATTAGAAATCTGTCAAACATCTGAGATTTGACTGTTATTTTTTGCTGTATAAGGAAAGAGAACAATAAGAGGGGATGTTCTCTGGCAACAATGGATTTACAGGATATTAATTACTTCTATTTTTCAGGTATTTAATTCACTGGTTACCATGGTCACTAGTTAATTTATTGATGAATCATCTTCAGTCATATTTCCCAAAAATGTATTACATAACAATATTGTAGATAATACAATACTGGCTATATAGCAAACATTTGACTATATTTGACTTGAATACAGGGTGTCCTGACTAGTGGTGACATTTATTCTGATAAACTGATTTGTTTTGGCCTGTGAGGCTTTGATTCTTAGGTAACTTTTCATGACTGAAGGAACTGCATTTGTACCCGTCCAAAGTTACTGAAAACTATCCATCACTGTTGACCTTCTGCTGTTTGATAACAACTCTATGCAAAAATAGATGAAGATATTACAACTGATCAGTAATAAATGAGGTTAATACTTCTGCCAAAACAGCTGCACATTAAAACTGATGTTTATTAAAAAATCAATTATCTACTCTTCATTGCAAATATATTTTTAAACTCTATGTTCCCTGAAAATATGACAAAAGGAGGTCATTTCACAGTCTTTGTAGAACACTACTTGTGCAGGTATCTTCATGAGATGTCATCGGATTCATGCATCTTTATCAGACAGACTAAGCAGCAGCAGTTGAAACTGCAAGTAATTGTGACGTGGCTTGAACAGCTGAAATGATGCTATAAAATAAGCTAAATTCATAGTGCTGCCTGAGAATCTATAAAAATGAATTCAATTTATAAAATGAATTCAAGTTTTTTATTTACTTCTACGTTTTGGGAACACACTGATGTACTCGTGAGTTATTGGTGTATCTGCTCAGGTAATAATTACATGAATCAGACCTCTCAGGGCAATACAAACATGATGGCATAATTCTGGTTTTTGCAATATTAGGATTCCCAAATTGACATAATTGTTTTCTATTGCACAGCTGCAAGCCATAACTAGCCTTTTATGAAATTAATACTTGATAGGTGATCTCATCTCATTATTAAAAAAAAACAAAAAACAAAACAAAACAAAAAATTAATGAGACAGCATGCAGCCCAAAGGGACAGTTTTGAAAAAGTCATAAGCCTATTGCAGCAAATGTGAAGAGCTGCATTGCAAACATACGTAAGTGCCGTCTTCAGGAAATGTTGAGGTTTTTTTCAAGTGTTTAATAAAACTAAATCAAAACATTAGTCGATTTTACACCATCTACGTGAGGATATTCTTAATATATGCTGCAGGATTACAAGAATTTTCTCCGCTGATATGGTGCAATTTCATCAATTTGCCAGGAAAATCACCCTGACACCCTACCCCAAACTACACAATGAAAAACTCAAAGGGACACACATGCAGAGGAAGTGGGAAGAGAGCTTTTAAGAACCAACATTGGAAAGATGATAAAAATTTCTCTGACGGTGCTGTTTACCTGTTTGGAATCAATATCATAATAACGGGAGAGTGAACATAATGTATGATGAGGCTGAAAACAAATTGTAAACACTCCTAAATGTTCTTTTTTTTTTTCTTTTTTCTTTTTTTTCACAGACAAGCCTGACCATTACTGAGGAAATGGAAATTATATTTGTGTGTAATAAAAAAAGCATTACCACACAAGGAACAATTCCATTTAAGGCTAACCCACAACATTTCTATCAGCACTTTAAACCCAGCATCCATTACTTACAACTACTGTAAACTCTTAAAGAGACAATGAATGCCAAATTATAAATGGGTGGCTATTATGAGTCCAGAAAATGAGCAAACAAAAAATCTCTGGCCACTTGAGCAGATATTGTGTTGCCTGCACAATAGTTTGGATGCTGTGGAAATTGTTAGAAATGGGTGATTTAGATCAAATTAGCTGCTGTCACAATTTCCATAAGCCATGGGTCCCAGACATCTACCCCTAACTGAATTACACCATTAGGAAGATGTAACCACTCAGTGCTAATCTATTCATCTGCATGGCGGAGGAGGGAAATATCAAACGAAGATTAAAAAAAAAAAAACAGCAGTAGCACACAAACGCAGCAGAATACTGATGCCAGTGGCTTTCCAGAGTATCACCTAGGAAGATGAAAAGCAGGCCAGAGTGGCTGAGTCTTTAGATGGCATGTCTTCTCTGGGTTGTAATAAGCACAGACTCCTACCCCAGTCATCCTCCTCTCACATCCCTGCCTGGCTTCTGCCACTCTCATCCATTGAGTCCACTCTATTTCCCTGTGCTGGAGAGACAGTGTGCCCTGCAATCCCGCCGAAAGACTCCATCTGTTTCGACTTCTCTGTGACAAACAGATCGAATCAAACTCGAAATGTGGAACTGAGATGCAAAAAAAAGCATTGAAATTTCTTTTTTTTCTTTTCTTTTTTCCGTTTGTGGAGAAACCTTACTACTGCTGCAATGCAAGTGTTACTCAAACGTAGTGGTTAGTGAACACCTATAATAACTGCAGAACACAATGTGCTGGCCCAGCTGAACCATGTCAAGACAGTTTAGCTGATGCACTACAATGAAGACAAGTTTTGAAATTGCTCTTTTAGAACTGAGAAATCACTAATTGAACCATTTCAAGACTCCTTAGTCTAAGACCCAAGCCCTTTTTTTTTTTTCTTTTCTTTACTTCACTAGTCTTTTGAATCAATGTTAGTTCTGACGCGCTCTGACATAGCTAAATCCCTCCATGCAGCCCCATTCAAGGATCCCTGGGGTTTTCTTTGTTCTAGGATAAAAGGTACAGGTTCCAATCTCCTCACCTCTAGCTGTTAAGAACATCCTGCAGGCATGCGATGGCTGTTTTTAAGGATCTCCTGGTCAACATGAGCGCTTGTAACTAACATGGTGACAGAATATCTTCTCTAAGAGCCCAGAAAAAATGGCGTAAAAACAGGCTTATAAATGCATCCACACCCAGTCGGCGAGTCCTCTGCAGAGGATTCCAGACTTCAAAGACGTGCACTTGGTAATCTGCTTTAAATGGATGTTTCTGCGCCTCTATCATAGCTCGATCATCAACTGAGCCGACTTAAACTATGGCTGAAAAAACAATGCTAATAGTGGATAATTATCAGCTTTTACTCCGTCTGCACTGGCTGCTCTATTCCCTCTCCCATCACACACAGAGCCTGGTGAATAAACACAATGGCATGAATAAATAATGACCCCACAATCCTCTTAAGGTCCCCGAATAGTGGGGGGAAAAAAGACAAAAGTTTACTTTTGGTGTTTGAGAGCAAGCGGAGCCTGAAATTGTAAGCGACTCATTAGGGCTACATGTGGCTTGCCTGGGGCTTTGCTGAACAAAGATGGCACCATCCCCATCCTGCCATTCCTCAGCGCATTTTAGGCCCGGCCTAATAAAATTCTAAAGCATACCCTTAAGTAAAAGCTACATCCCCAATAAAAGACAATAAAGAGCTAAAGCACCGCCCCAAAAAAACCCGAAAACCTTCACATCTTCCAAACTTTCTTCAGGAATCAAAGTTTTGTAAGACTGAGTGTGGGAATTGAGAGGGCCACCTTCTGCTTCATTTGTGCACATTTGCTCTGTCGTGTACATCATATATTAATATGTATGCTTTCATGCTAAAGAGCACACCTCTGTCAAAACAGTATTTCCTCCTCTCATCATGCTCTCCAGATAGCATACATAAAAGCCCACTGTTTTTCATTTCAGACACTTTGTCAGTGTTAAAGAATTGATTTGTGTGTGCTTCCCAGCTCCCACTGAGTGCATGACAGTTCAAAAGGCTATCTAAAATACATGCTGTCAAGAGCCTTGTATTTCTAAGTGCTTATATAATTCATGGTAAAACTTGCACCACTAAGATTTTGCAACATGGCAAATAAGATTTGTTTAAAAAAAAAAAAAAAAAGTAGTTTTAAAAATTATTAGAGTAATATTGGGCTGACTTTAAATTAATCATATGAATTAATCAAGATTTTGTAACCGTTGGAGTTCATCTCTAAATTGTCTTTCCTGAAATGAATCCCCAGTATGCATTCAACACAGTGGTAATGGCAAGAAGGCAATAATAAAAGAGAACATATGCAGACAGAAAGCACCTTTTCCTGAGCATAATTGTTGAGGCTTTGGCCAGAACGAGGTAAGCCAATTTCAATTCCAAATTTCCACTGAGGCGATGAATAGGAATGAAGTTGCCTGGGGTAGATGTAGTCCTAGCAACTGGAGATGGGAAACAACATGAGCGCCAGAATGATCCTTTAATACTTTGTCAAACCAGTACTAAATCAGAATCTGGAATTCAAATGTATTTTTCACTGCAGAACCATGAACGTTACTCTTTCACAGACTAATTTGAATAATGGTAATTGCAGTCAGTAGAACCAACATCCTGCACACAGTAAAACAGAACTGCATAATGTCTGAGCTGTGTTAAACAATCTCTCTTACCTCAGTCAATCACATTTATCAATTTGTGTTGATATTATCTTTTTTAATATAAATCGTATTGTACTCGGGATGTCCTGAGTTGATCTGCAGGATCAGGAATGAGGCCAATCAATTTTTTATTGATCCTCTGCAGCTATATAAAGCCATATCCATTTTCAACCCTTTGCTTATTGCACTCAGTATATGGGTTGTATTATTAGCTATAGTTCATTATGTCATTATTTTCAGAATGAAATGCACCTTTGTTAAATGCATTTTTCATGAACTCTTAAAAAATGATAATAGGCTGAGTATTAAAGACTAATTAAAGTTATTAAAGGTATCCTGTGATGAAATATATATCCTCTGACACTCCTTCTGGACGTTTACAGCAAGGAGGAAGGATGCATACACACTTTCATTTTTATCTAATTTTATCCTTTTTTCACATTCAATTTTAATATTAGCTTTTTACATTCAATATGTTTTTCTTTTTTCTTTTTTTTGCAGTCATAAATGCAACATATAATACCTCTGCTTCACTGTCTTGTGTACACATTGAGCCAATTCAACAGTCAACATCTGGTCCGAACTGGACCACCCTTTACAAAAACATCCATGGAATAAATGAAAAAAAAAAAAAAGAACTTCCCAAGCAACATTTCTTGACCCTTAATCAGGCACTTACATCTGTGCAGTTGTGAGTTTTCAAGTTTAAACTAAATATATAGGCCGAGTTACATCAGTTCCACTGAAAGTCCTCAAAGCTGCATCTTCACTGTCTTTCAACCAATATTAAAGGGTGGCAACGGTGGCAAATGAAAAAAAAAACCAAAACAATTAAACCAAAAAACCATTACAGTCTGACCAAGAACTGAAAGTACCAAGCATCCATTCAGTGATGGACTCTTGCCTAGCCTCTTGCTATGTGAAATACTGACAAAATTCCTTAGGACTTCCACAAAAACAAACATGCTCCCTGCCTTTAGGTAAATCAGGGTCATCAGTCAAAAACTATTTTAATGCTATTTAACATTAACATTAACAAGGTTTGAACTTGGCCTTAGAATATTGTTATCTCAGCCATGCAAAACTCGTATTATGTAGGGTCACACAACCTATGTATGGTTTTTAATGTAACTGTTAATCAGGCAGCTGACTGACACAAGTCCATTCCTTTTCTCTTTCCTGAGAGAAGTTGTTCATCTTGGCATTTTGGAAACAACTGCCTCAGGTTGCCATCCATTCCTAAACTCAGTGGAGAAATGTGTTTGTCTTTCCTGGACTACATTTCCCTTTGACACTAAATGCAACGTTAAAACCATTACACATCCAACCTACTCTAAACCACTATTAGTGCTCAGCTAGTAATAAGTCAGCTTAAACTGTCTAGATAGCCCAAAGTGCTTCTATGCCAAAATGTGGTAATTCACAGAGTGTAATCTTTGAGGTTTGGAGACAGAGAGAATTCAGCTCTGGTGTGACCTGCTGTGGAAGCTGGCAATTTATACAGCTGCGATAAGACTAATGTTTCCAGTGTGACAGCAGTACTTTAAGAGAACCTCTAAAGGCACAGGGGGAAAAAATCTAAAGCCTATGTCCTGAGCTATTTTCTTCAACATGCACAGGCTGTGAAATTTCACTGTGCCTGGCTACTTTCACTAGCAGAGAAATAATCCAGGAAGAACCTGAGCTGTCCGGCACAACAAGGTTTTGGAACTGCAGGTGTTTTCTCTGTGTGAAAACCCTGTGTGTGCACTACCCCTGTATTTAGGCGTGCTAATCTTATTTTGAATGATGCAGAACTGATGAACCCTGAGAACAAAAGCAGGAGTGTTACAAATCATTAATCATACAGAAGCAAAAGAGATGCGCAAATACTGTGCAGTTACTTAGACAGATACCTGTCATCTGCCTCCTCTGAAACATTACCGTTCCATTGTTCTGTGTTTTCACACTGAAAGGGGCTTTGATGTCAAATACTTGTTATGTGTGTAGTTTTCAGTTTTAAATATTCTGCACATGGATTTGGACACATATGGAGATAATGTGATCACAAGCAAAATAAAAAAAAAAAAGATTGTGTATCTCATGTGCACTTGTTCACTGTGTGTTTTAACCTTAAAACAACTAACTGCCTATTATCCAGTTTTGGATAATGAAGTGACAGTTGAGTTGAATTATTCACATTAGCAGAGCTGGTGTTTACTGATGAATCTTTCGTAGGTAAACCAAGTCTAAAAGTTCTCTACCTGCATTTGTATCAGAGATGACCTCTAAGGAGAAAAATCTCAGCACCGAAGTTTAATAATTTTTATGTCATGCTAAGGCAAAAGCGCGTTATGATCTCTGCTTCCTCGGCCTCAACAGCATCCGCTAATTGCTTTCACTAAAGATAACCTAACGGCAGCTGTCTGGATTTTTTTTTTTTTTTTTTTAACAAGAGACTAGTATCCAACGTTACCAGACAAAATATCAAACAAGATAAGATGTGTGGAAATGATTGCACGCAACAACAACAACAACAACACTTCATAATTATAAGCAGAGATATGTTCATACACCAAAGCTTTGTTGAGAATTTTAATTATATTGTTGTACAGAAGCTGTAAAATTATATTTCTCCAATTTTATAACAAAATCAACTAAGAATTTGCATTTAATGAAGATTGGTTCAACTTGGCCAATATCTGATTTGTTTAATAAGGTGAGTATATGTGCTGATACAGATACAGCATATTAAATTGGTGCACTGCTTGTATCCCATTTTAAGCAGAGGATGTACAGTATTCCCTGAAACTGACATAAATATAACATGAGCACAGATAATTGACTGTATGTTAAATGGATATTGCTGAGAGAGGGACAGAAGTTGTGAGGCAGGGTTAGAATGATCCTCCATGGAGGAGGGCTCATCCTGCTCCATGTTGTGCTTTGAGCTGTAGTGAGGCCCCTGAGCCTTGGTGGTAAGATGGGCCCTGATGTGCTGTTGGTTTAGACTGTCAGAGGCACTGGCAGGGAGCGGGTATGCAACTCCACAGATAACAGCCCAAAACTGTCCACAAGGGCTTCTAAAACCCAGCAAATTAGCCTGCAAATGAGCCAGAGAATATCTCTACTAATCCATGATCTGAGCAGAGACTCTGCCAAAAAAGTAAACAAATAAATAACTTCACAAGAAATACTGGGGGTGGAAATAACCACGGCTGTGAGCTGGGAAGCCACTAGTGATTTCTTTGAAGCATCATTTCGCCTGATATTCTGCTGCTGCGATGCCTGCGACCGTTTCAGAACAAGCTTCCATGTTGTGCTCAATGTGGCTGCAGTGAAATTACAGATTCCAGTATTACAGCAAACAACGTCCCCTACAGCAAATGATCACAGTCTATGTGTCTCTGTTACAGATGCCAAAAGGTAATGATGCATCAAGATACCACTGCTTTACAAAAGTAATTATGTTTGTCTCTAAAGGAAAACTGATAATTACAAGTCCTTACTGTGGACGTGGTGTAAGTGTTTCCATGGATATTTACTTACTTATTTACTTATTTCATACTTCAGCAAATACACACGATGTCTGAAAAAGAGGCAGTTATTGTCTCTATAAATACCTCTTACTGTTGTACTTTCTTTGATGTTGATTCTTTGAACGAGCTTGCAACTTGTTTGAACCAGTGCCATGTCATGTTTGGATATGGGAGTCATTTCTTATCGAGAGCAAGACTGTAAATTGAATACAGCTGGCTACGAGAAAAGCCAGTTGAAGAAAAGTAGTTTGAAAGAAGCTTTTTACAGTGAACAGCTAACGGTATTCATCCTTATGTAGTTTCTTTTTTCACATAAACACAGCATCTTGTTTTGAAATCTGTTTTGGAATTTGAGCCTTTCATGATTATTGTCGGTTTTGCTCCATGCAACATCTACAGTACTACACAAGCAGATTAAGGATTATGTTACTGAAAGTACTGATACTACATAAGACTCATCTTACAGTGCATTCTGTAGCACACAGAGTTACAAGCAATGGTAAAATAAAGTAAATAAAAAAGAAAAGAAAAGAATCCCTCACTATAGTCTTTAAAACATTCAGCGTTAATCTGCTCACTCAAAATATGTCTTTTAATCTGAAATTGACTAAATGTCAATGTGCACACCACTGGGATGCACAGATATTTCCATGCCATATTATACAGTTATAATATTTTATAAGCTAAAACAAAGGCATCACATAAAGCAGTTTTATGTTAACCACTAAATGCTACTGTATAAAAACAATAAAGAGTAAAGCATGGGAGGCTATAGTGACCTTATTAAATTCATCATCAAAATAAAAACAGCAATTACAATCTGATTTTGTTGGTCAATGTCTTTAAAAAAAACAAAACAAAAAACAGGGAGACTTGAAAACAATATTACTCTCACATATGAGAAGAAATATCATTTGTCCACATACTAATGTAAAAAAAATCAATTTGATCTCCACACATCTTGTCTGGCGTGTGTGTGTGTGTGTGTGTGTGTGTGTGTGTGTGTGTGTGTGTGTGTGTGTGGGTGCAACTATGTTACTGCTCCTCCAAGATCGCAATAAGAAACCCCATCTCTGTGGTCCTTCCACACTGCTGTAAAAACACACTCCAGTGAATCCAGCCCAGTAAAACAGGAAGCGTCATGCCTAATTGGAAGTCTGATTTCACTTCACCCCACGGGTTTCTAATATTGTGGCGAAGCTCTGGGAGGAATCAGTTCAAAGATAAAAACACATCTTAAATGTGGTGTTTGCATCAAAGAAATTTGCCTATTCACCTCAGGACGCCGTGGCAATCAGCACTGGTATTTCAGCGTGCACAGTCTATGAGGGACAAGATTAAGGTGTGTGGGTTTTGCATCAAAGTGAAAAAGTGCTGCGTGTTCTGTGGTTACTTTTAGAAAACTGTCATAAGGCAGAAGGAACATTTCCAACGTGATTCCTTATGTTCATTCGTCTGCTGGAACTCGTCTGTGGTCCACTGAATAATGGTCAGAAAAATACCGACAAGACAGCATTTAATAGCGCTTGTCATGCTGGACAGTGGTAACAAAAATGCAACTATTACATTTCTGTGACTTTTGCAAAATCTGATTTTTACTTTGGTCGGGTCAATGTGAAAAATACAACACTGCACAAAAGAAAAGGGACCATTAATGAGGTTAAATTCCCTGAAACAGCTCAGAGTGTGTTTTTCTATGCAAAGGAAATGTGGCTTGGGCCAAGAATAACATGAGTGAACAGACCTGCACAAAGGTTCTTTCAGTGCTTCACTATCAGCATGGTTGGGGGACAGGCTGATGTACTCCACGCTCAAGTTCAAATCTGCGAGAGATTTGCTTTTCAAAGCCCCTCAGCCTTTCGGGGCTGTGACATGTTTCTACGAAGAACACCTGTCCCTCACAGACAGTCATGCTATGTTCAAAGATTTAGTAACTGAGCACTGCCCTGGAGCTCTTAACCTCAATCTTTCAACAGTTCAAAGTTTCTTCTGAGTCCTGAACCCTCCAACAAGCATCTGATATAGGTAGCAAGGGAATAAATCATCGTCACTGTGGAGTATGCACTAAACTGCAAGAGTTGCTGCTTCACAGTTTGTTTTATAACACAGTTAAGGAAAGCCATTATTTTCATCATATTACTTGTTTTTAGTTCTAGCAGTATGAGCGGTGCTGTAGAAGTTGTAACTAAGATTAAGTGAGAAATAAGTAATAGTTTTATTTGTTTTAGTATTACTATAAGTAGTAATTCATAGTTATCATAAGGAATTCTTGGATATGTGTGCAAAGCAGATCATCTTCATTAACATAACACAACCTAAGTAATAGTAAGGCATTTTATATTTCAACGTGAAAATCAGCAGCAACAAAGGCAGAAACAAATGTCTTATCTCGACAGCTGTAAACAAATCTGTATAAAGATGCAGAAAATGGGCTGCGCATGGTAAATCCACATGAAAAGACCGGCCACTTTTCATCTGACAACTCAACATCAATAAATATTGCTCTTACCGCAGCTAAAAGCACGATCACATCAGCACATTAGCCACTATGTGCTTTGAAGGTAGAAATGCTGAATGATGACTGGTGTTTAATCATGCAGAACAAAAAACAGAATTGAATTAAGAAACACCACCATCATTCATCTTCCAAGCCCCCCCCCCCCCCGACCTTCCCCACTTCTTTGCTTGCTATTTCAAATCATTACTCACTAAAGTAGCCTGAGAAGCATGTTGTTCCCATACTTACTTGGTGTGATAGAGCCGTGGCTATGTTGAATAATAAAAAATTAAAAAAAATATGGAAAAACTGAATATTTCAAACCTCTCCTGAAGTCTGCTGCAGACTTGTATATATTTTTGATAATGATCATACCATATTTTTTTCTACAAACACTCTTCTTTCAGTTTAGAAAAAAAACTTGTTCCTCTCCTCAAAATAAAACTTGAAATTGTCATTTTCATGTTCAATAAATCCTGTATACTCTAATTCAATTCCCTCTACATGATCATAAATGTCATCTTCAGCTCGTGCAAAGTGCAGCAGCTAGAGATTCAGTTGGCACTGAAAACAAGAATACATCAATCCTTGAATGGTTTCTCTGGATACCAGCAAGAATTTCTGAATCAGGCTTAAGAATTTATTGAGCACTTTTAAAGCACAGATGGCTCTGAGTCCATCAATCAATAATTGCCACCCTTCCTGCTGAGCATATGGATTCAATTCTGTTGTGACGGTTGCAAAGGTGACGTATATCTTCGGCGCTGCTAATTTTGTGTTTCTAGCTTTTGTTTTTTATACCACATTCAGTTTTAAAAGCACTTCAAGAAAGATTACATTCACGATAATTACTTTTATCATTATCAATATAATTATTATTGCTATTGTTATTACCACAGTTATTAGTGGAGGTAGTAGTGTCTCTACTAAAGTGTGTATGATGATTTTGTTGGCACCAAAACCCAAGCAACACTCAAGGCTGTGCTCTAATGAAACTCAAATGAATTAGAGTTGATTTAATGACTTCAGAAGTGTGTGGAGATCTCAACAGAAAGCTCCAGTAGTTGCTTGTGTGTGGCAGAAAATCAAATTGCAGCCAAAAGGTTGTGGAGGGACTTTCACAAAAAGATTTCGCTGAAATTCCTAGAGGCACTGCCCTGAAGCGATGCCTACAGCTATCAGGATTTGAGTAATGAGCAATAATAAAAAATAATCTAACTCCAAAAACGAAATATCACACAGATGAGTCCCACACTGTATAATTCATTCATTAGCAAAAGTAAAATCCATAGTAACAACAACAAATTTAAACAGTTTTGCTCTAATTAATACCTGAAGTGTAAAGGGACTGCATCAATAAATAGCACTTTAGTATAAAAAAAATATATATATAAACATACACACACACACACACACACACACATATATATACATATATACATATATATATGTATGTATGTATATATATATATACATGTAAACACACACACACACACACACATATATATATACACACATACATACATACATATATACATATATATATATATATATATATGTGTGTGTGTGTGTGTGTGTGTGTACATATATATATATGTACACATATATATGTGTGTACATATATATTTGATCAATACAGAAACAGATCATACGGAACATAAGAAAGCGAAATCAGTACACAACTAACTGCCCACTGGAACTAATTACATTTTGTCCGTAGAAATATACCAGTGTCAGTCACACCAACGGGAACTGCATAAGCCTTGGCCACATTATTTTTCTCCACAGGTTATGGAACATATGAATAACAACGGTCCCTCAGTGGGCTTTTGTGGCTATCTCCACTGCCCGTTCTCATGGTTACAGAAATGTAATAGTCTAACCATGACAGTGGGGGAAAGCTGGGATTAGAGCACACATCTGGATAAGCTGTAATGGGCCAAAACTCAAGAACAGCAGCCCTCTCCCAAAGAAAGCAGGTCGGGCTGGCCTCCTTGCTGCTCAGCCTGTGGAAGATGTGCAGTGACTCAGCAGTCACCAGCTGCTCGAAGTGTCCTCAAGGGGCTCCCTACGGGCCAGGGGCAGCATGGGTAGGATACACACACATACCTGTACACACCGCATGAATGCACTAACCAATCCATATACATAAGCACACAAGAAGCCACCTATACATGTTGACACAACACACACACAGACACACACATTGACAGTTGCTGCTGGACATAATTACTTATTCAGTACTCAAGCAACAAAATGCCACTGACTGGAAGTGATCAATCTAAAGTGACGCACCTTGAACTTGTGTTTTCAGTTCTTACTTGTCTACCAATCATGTAGTAAGTTACAATGTCAGTCAATGTAAGAGCTAATATTATCATCACATCTCAACTGAGATCAATCTTTGCAGGGAACATCATTACCAGCAAGAGTTTGTATTCACAGCACATAAGGGATGCCTTGGAATCACTTGAGCATCAAAAAAATTGCTCCAAAATCGCTATCGCTTATTTGCATGCATTAAAACTAGGGTCAAGTAAGTCACATGTGAAGGGGGGGGAGAACTGCCCAGCGGCTTGAATACATTAAAGCAGAGTAAATGGTTTGTTGATTTAAAGAGATTAAAGCACACACAAGCAGGTCTGCTCGATGGATTTTAATTAACTTGCCATATATAAATTGTATGTTATCAGGCATTACTGAATTAAATGCTGAATACAAGTGCTCTTTCTGCTTCGGTGAGTGGAATAAAAAGCTACTTAGAATCTTGAATGGGTCTCACAGATGCAGCATGATGCTGCAGCCACGGGTGCACTGAATACATTCCAGCGTACCAACCCCTGCACCGCCATCCAAGGAGATTCTCTTTAATTATGTACAATACAGCCAAATTCAAGTCCCCTGGCATCTCAGATGATCAAGCAGAGGGATGCCACGTTCTTTCCCTGAGTCATTCGGGCAAATGGATTCCGCTTCCAAGAGTCATTTCTGTCAGTTATAATAAGAAGCTAATACATAATGTGACACACTCTGAAATGCAAAACTATTCACAAGGTTCCCTGCAAGGCTGTGCAGGGGCAATTAGAATTTTGCCGTTAGGCCCTTGATGAGTTCCTCTATCTCTGAAGTATAATGTATGCATAATGTGAAACAGAACTTAAATTTTACAACAGAGCACCTCTGTGGCAAAAAAAGGGGAAACTAATCCCTTTTGGCGGAAACTCAGGTAAACAAATGCAGAGGGGAGTAGGCATTATGGGCACAAAATTGCTATGTGAGTAAAAGAAAACATGTCTGCCAGGTACTGACTCCAAACTGCACTGAATTTACTCCAAGAGCATGCAGAGTATACTGTATCCATGCAATTAATAAGATGACACCAGCAAATAAGCGCTGGGGGGACTGAGCTGAGTATCCAAATGGCATTTCTGCTCCCAAACAGAATTCTGTAATAACATGACCTTACAGTACCACTAATCTACAATTTGAACGAGGGTATCTTCAGCAGAGTTGCTATTATCTTCTGGCATTTTCTGGCACTTGAAATGGCTCATAGTTACATATTTCCTGAGCTCAAGTGACCTTCTGAGCAAGCACACAGGCTCATCAGGCCCTTGGGGGCAAATTAGAAAAAAGAAGCCACGGAAAGATGAATTCAATACATATGGCTTCCCACTTCCTGGCACTGAAGTCACCAAGAGGAACCTGCCAAACCCTTTCCTATCATAGTCTGCACACACATAATAATTCCCACACTGCAACAAAAAGAAAGCAAGACCAAAATGATCCAGCAGTGAATAACAGCAGAGGTAATGATATGCTAAAATTCTGCTTGTACTGGAGCACTGGTAATTGTCTTTTCTTAAAGAGGTCAAATCCTAAATATGCTGGTCTTCAGCCAGATCCAGAAACAAATGCAAAGAGAGATTAACAAAGCTTAATAAATCTGTCAACTTCAATTTAGTCAGACTGAAATAGATCCAGAGGGTCAAAATGTACCCAGTCATTTACACAGACAGAATAGATGCAACTCATCTCGTGGTTGTATGGATGCCAGTTGAGCATTTTCAAAAACTAAACAAATCCAAATCAACATAATCATCATTCAGTGTTATGCAGAACAGTATAGCCTGTGTTTTTTTGTTGAGACATAGCATGTTATTCTGCCTCTTTGTGCAGAGACAAAAAATGAACACACATCTGTTCCATTTAAACACCAAAAATCAAATCCACATGCAGAAAATCAGCCAGTCTGATAAGGACAGGCAGAGAATAGTGCCCTACCGTTTTCTGTGTTCTCATGTTCAGTGTCAGTGAGAGTCAGATTGGAGTTGGCCCTGCTGGAGAGGCATGAGCTGCGGCCCGACTTGGTGTTGCTGCGGCCCCATAATCTGACCGCGTGCTCCGGCGACATGATGCCGTCTGTCTCCGTGTCTGCATCTGAGCCCACACTGACTGAGTAGTCGCGGTGTGGCAGCCCCAGGTCAGTCCTGTACGTGGCTACGTGGGATGGGAGGGCCTCTCCAAAGCCAAGGTCTCGGAGAGAAAACTCTGCCCCTACAGCAAGCCAATAAATACAAAGCTCAGGTAATTAAATGTGCCACTAGCTGCATCACTTAACATAATGAACTGTGCTCATTACAGAAAAAGATGACAGGATTACCGTGGCCTCGAGAGGTGCAGTAATCAGTGAAAAGTAAAAGTTTCACAAGCAAAAGTTGTGGAGTTAAATGAAGGTGTAAGTGCATTTTGTATTTAAAGCATCAATGCACAAGGTTGTGATTTTGTGTAGCGTTTTTGAAAAAGTCCCCTCAAGTGTCTACTACATATGGACACCACTGTGATATATACTGTGAAGGTAAGCGTGTCGCCCACACAGTTTTTAACACAGGTACGGTAAATTCAATCCTTGGGCACCTCTGGTAATAGTTTAACTATGCAGTGACCTCTACAGCGACTGAACGTGAATTACCAAGAGACTCCTCATTAAAAAGCACGGATGCATATATTGAGACCAGGCTGTAACGTGCCCTTTTCATGTCATTGTGCACTTCTAATATACTCATAGATGAACAAAACTGATGTTAATGAAAATCTCTAGCAGAGTATTTGTGATATTGGCACAGCAAAGTCTAACCTTGCCGGCTGAACTCGTCCACTTCGTGATGAACCATTTCTTTAACACGGCTCCCGTAGGCCATCCTTGAGTCATGGTCGAAGGCCTTGAGTGTTTCACTGGAGCTGTAGGACTTGGGGTTGGGTTTGCCATCCTCACTGTCGGCTGAGGAGCTGGTGTAACGGCGCTCTGTGTCCTGACGGGCGGTGAGCGAGCGGTAAGGTCTACGTTCCTTCACTTCCATGGCTTCCTCCGCACTATTTTCAACATCAAATGTGAGTTACTCTGCCAGTTTAGTTTGAGTGATTCTGTAGAAGAAAGACACAGACAAAGAGCAGCTTAGATACTTGATGTATGAAAAGATGTTGATATTTAAACAGAATCCTCTTTTACTGAATCTGTTGGTTTTTTCCTTTGTTCAGCTCAAAAACCAAAGACAACATGACTAATTCAAACATATGCTCATGTGCAACCATGAGCAACTGTCATTTCAAGAGAGTATAATGCTAGTTCAGGTTAAAAACATCACTGATCATTTAAATATAGAATCACACACACACAGGCACACAATTAACCAAGCAACTGTGGGAATAAATAAAACGCATGTTCCCAGGCAGCAGCGTATGTATGGCTCAGTACACACAGGGAGAGCATGAAGAACCACCAGGATTAGATTTAATACAATATGGCACAACAAATCTTGCACCTATAAAGTTTACGGTGCAAGTCTCCCACAAATATTCCATTTTATGTGCCATATAGAAATGATGCCGGGCCTCCAGCATCTGTAAAAGTGGCAGGTGTCCTTCCATGAATTGTGTTGTTTATAAGTTACAAATCATCACCAGTTGAAAACTGAAGAGCCAAACAAATCTAGGACTGCACTGAACCAGCCGAGATGATTAAAACCTGAAACATAAAACTACAACTGTCAAATAGCACACCAAGTGCACGATCAATAGAGGGAGGGAATCTCAGCATTGTGTGTTTCTTGCCTTGAAGGACACAATATTGAATTATCAATAGCTTTAAAATGTTTCATTTTAATATATTTAAACAGGATAAATTTTGGTTTAGCTTAATATATATTTTCACAAACAAAAAAGCAAGACTTTAGTGTCTCAGTGCAACAAGATATAAATTAGTGGAATATTAGCTCATTCTAAGTGACCACATGGTTTAAAGATATTGAGTTGGATTAACAAGTGTCAACGTGGATAAAAACTTGATTAAAGGCTTGGTCACTGTTTACCTTGAAGCTCAATTACTGAACATGGTGAATTAGTGAGCCAGATACTGCTGCGATATTGTATTTTCCTGATTCTACCAAATGCAGTGTCATGATGACATATCGTGAGCTGAGAGCCTTATCGTTCATGCTGCAGGTTTCCACCTGCTCCCACTCTTACATGTCAGGGGATAACAGAACCCGGCTCTTTGAAAAAGAGGTAAAAACTACTCCTGGCAAATCTGGGAGTTTTTACTGATAATATTCCTTGTTCAGACAGGGATTTTTCCACAAGATAAGCTCTGTATGAATACTGTATGAGATTTGTGCCGGACACAACAGTAAACAATACTCCCCAGTGAACTATATTTGCCCCTGCTTCCAAAAAAAAAAAAAAAAAAAAAAACTTTTTATTTAAGACACCATTGTTGGGTTTGGGGGTTTCTTTTTGTATGTATTGACAGCTGAAAAGATCCTGGTGATTAATGACTTGGGGCCTCAATACCAGGACCTCCGCCACATGGGTGGGGGGGAAAGGCTCCCCACTCTGCAGCCGCAAGAGCACTTCAGCTGCTCCCAAGATTTCAGATGCAGCTTGTATGGGTTGCTAATTTTTACCTTTTGCTCGAGATCCTTGATGCTATGCAAATGTGAGAGAGCAGAGAACAAGCGGCTTTCTAAAGTTTCAAGAATGTTCTGTAAAGTGCATTGTTTTTGTTTCCAAAGAGCTGGGCTCAGTGCTTTGGCCATCTCTCTTCTGCACCGCCCTTCCTCCTCTTTATTAATCGGCTAGTATGCAATGAGATGTACCTCTGAGGCCATGGGAAACCCAGAGGAGTTATTCAAACAAGCAACAGGCTCTACACAATGACAGATGATATGGGATGCAAATGTAGGCCCTGGAAATGAGCCTAGCTGTCAGAATTTTTACATTATAAATGAATTTTTATACAAAACATACTGTAAAACTAAGAAGCATTGTTCTTCATAAATAGGCTACATCTGGCATTACCATGGCGTTTCAGTGCAAGAGAGCAGAGCTGTTGTTCTTTTTCATCTGTCTTCGTCTAAATCCTGGGTGAAGAAGTCAAAACAAATAAAATGCCACAGTTGTATTATTTTTAATGCAGTGGTACAAGAAGATAATAAACAGGTTTTATTTAACAAGGATGTCTCAACACATAAGAAACAATGAGAGGACTATTTTTAAAGTGTTATTATCATCTCATGGTAAGACAAGAGGGACAGGAAAAAAAGTAACTTGAAACACTGATAGAGAAGGTTAATGAGGGCACTTTCACAAAGACTCAGCTAGAAAAGTTATTTACAAAGACCAGTGAGAAATGACTGCCATGGACTGAAATCTCTGAAATGAAGATAACAATCACATGCTTTTATTTCAAAGACAATGTTCCTCTGAAGCCTGAGCTGCAGAGCCCGAGTAGTGCCAAAAAGAAGCTAACTGTGTATCTATGCAATGATCCAAAATCAATTGAGTTCTCTCTGTATAGACAAAAGAAATGATGGATGGTCTGTTTTCCCCCTTTAAAACAATTGCAGACTCTACATTTTTGAATTGCATTGTCTACAACGGGCCAGGGTAGAGTCAGGTTTGTCTCTGGGTGTAAAGCAAATGTATAGCAGGTGTAAGCAGAGCAATAATGTGGTTCTGGAGGGAAAGTGTTGCAGGGGAGAAATGAACTGTGTCAATTGTAGTCATTAGATACAGTGATGTTGCAAAAGGTCCCTGTGTTGAAATGTGTTGAAATGTGTAAGTGGAGGTTGTGGCCGCAGAGTGATACATTATAAATAATGTGACCAGCAAAATTATACAAAATTATACAACACAACAAAAATTTGAATGATGATTGTCACCTGAGAAAAATGTTGGCCATGGCAGAAGTTATTATCGGCCCTATTCTGTGTTTCAAGGTTTTTGTGGTGCATCCACCAACCAAGAGTTAATCAGAATCAGCCAATACACAGTATGTTGTAAAAAGGTACTCACACATCACAGGTGCTCAAGAAAAAATTAAATCAAGAACGGTTTCAATGGACACTTACTTCAGGAAAACTGAAGTGTGTATTACATACAGAATACCATAAAACATTGAGTCAGATCACGAGCAAAGACCTACCATGTCTGGTATTGACTAGTGATTTTTCATGCTTTGTTTACAATTTCCCTGCTTGTGATCAAAGATAAAACCAGTTTATTATACCAGACAGACAGTAGAGCTTATGCTGCTGCAGTGAAAAACTCAAAGTGCTGCCAGTGGCAGAAAGAAAGT